>NC_140585.1:929552265-931032890 GCF_964204655.1 Triturus cristatus
AATCCTGTCTCACCCCAGCATACATGCTGCAGTATCCTCTACTAGCCCAAACATGGCATTTGCATGTAACCCGGTCTCACCCCAGCATACATGCTGCAGTATCCTCTACCGGCCCAAGCATGCCATTTGCATGTAATCCTGTCTCACCCCAGCATACATGCTGCAGTATCCTCTACTACTGGCAATAGCATGCCATCTGCATGTAATCCTGTCTCACCCCAGCATACACGCTGCAGTATCCTCTACTAGCGGCCAAAGCATGCCATCTGCATGTAATACTCTCACCCCAACATACATGCTGCAGTATCCTCTGCATATTACTGTCCCATTCCAGCACATGTGGTGCAGAATCCTCAGCAAGATGAGGTATCCAAGTTGCACGAACCCCTCCTATCCCAGTACATATCCTGCAGGATTGTCTGCACAAGGCACGCTAACTGCATGATCCTCTCCATTCCCAGCATACATGTCGCAGGGTCCTATACTAATCCAAGCACACATGATGCGTTATTCTCCTTCAGCCTTGCAACTATGCCTCTGGTTTCTTTTCGGCCATGTGTGCTGCGGCAGCCTGAGCATACAGTTTGCATGCCCTGACACACAGACCGCAGGGTTGTCCTTTAGCTCCATTACCCATGCTGCACCACTTTCAGACTGTAATCTGCATTCGTTTTGTGAGTGTGGGGCAGCAGAGAGGAGGGGCTGGGGGATACATTACTCCTGACATGCTCTGTGATTCATTCCAGCTGGGTCATGGACTGCAGATCTGCTGACACAGGGAAAAATACTCACCCACTAACCGGAGCTTTATTTATTTTGTTGCTTCAGAGAACTGTCTATTGATTCTCTAATAAATTACGAAATGAAAAATACCTTTCTGGCAATCGGAGCAGCAAGTCGCGCACTTTGTGTAGGAAACGCTCACTGCAGCAGTAGCTGTGTGCGAGCTGTTCTTAAACCTCTCAGCCTACACCTTTCATCTTTCAGGTCACGTTCAGATGTTGTTTGCCTGGGCTACTGCAGGAGCTCCTGAAAATTATTTTCACAGTCAAAGGAAAAAGGAGCCCATGGTTAGTTGTCACTGCGTGGTGTAAGAGACTGGAATCATAGTTGGTTGCCACGCGATGTAACAGACAGGAATCATGGTTCGGTGTGGTGTAAGAAATTGAAATCATGATTGGTTGTCACAGCGTGGTATAAGAGACTGGAATCATGGATCGGTGTGGTGTAAGAGATTGAAACCATGGTTGGTTGTCACAGCGTGGTGTAAGAGACTGGAATCATGGTTCGGTGCGGTGTAAGAAATTGAAATCATGGTTGGTTGTCACAGCATGGTGTAAGAGACTAGACTCATAGTTGGTTGTCATGGTGTGGTGTAAGTGATTGAAATCATGGTTAGTTGTCACGGTGTGGTGTAAGAGACTGGAATCATGGTTGGTTGTCACGGTGTGGTGTAAGAGACTGGAATCATGGTTCGGTGTGGTGTAAGAGATTGAAATCATGGTTGGTTGTCACGGTGTGGTGTAAGACTGGAATCATAGTTCGTTGTCACGGTGTGGTGTAAGAGATTGAAATCATAGTTGGTTGTCACAGTGTGGTGTAAGAGATTGAAATCATGGTTGGTTGTCACGGTGTTGTGTAAGAGATTGAAATCATAGTTGTGTGTCATGGTGTGATGTAAGAGACTAGAATCATGGTTGTTTGTTATTGTGTGGTGTAAGAGACTGGAATCGTCAATAGCGTCAATTACTATAGCTACGTAGTGCAATGAATAAATTAGGGTAACACAATTGATTTAGGATATGCTGCATAATGTGGGGGATATAGGAGAAGTCCATGGCCCCTTGAGCTTGACTACTCTGCATAATGTAAGAAAGACAAAATGGGTTCATGGACTATGGATTTTGGGTACAATACACAATCAACCTGTCATTGCAAACAACTTGATAAAAGAAGCACAGAAGAGACGCATGAAAAACGAGTCAGCATGCTTCACTGAAGGGAAACAGGAACCAACAACCCATGGTACATTGTGATATGGCATGCTTCATAATGTAAGAGAAACAAAACAAGGTCATGGACCATTGAGCAGGAGTGCACTACGTAATGTAATAGATGCCGAAGACAAACAAAGGCCAATGAGATGGGGCAGACTGCAAAACGTGAACAATCCAGAAGCGGTTCCCGGTCCATTGCTGTGGGGTGCACTGCCTATTTTAAGAGGCAGAATGAGGCAATGTTCCATTGAGATGGAACAGACTATATCATGTAAGAGAGGCAGGAGAGGCATGTGGCCTAAGGAGATGGGACACACTGCTCAATGAGACAGACAGAAGAGACCCATGGCCCAATCCATGGAGATGGGGCAGAGGCGTGTGGCCAGTGAGCCAGTGTTCTTCACTTAAAGGGAAAGAGGCAGAATCGACACATGTTCCATTGAGATTTTAAACGCTGCATAACATAGGAGCAACAGTAGATTCATTGTTACTGAGGTGTGCACATTACATAGTGTAAGAGACTGGAGGTATTTGTGGGAGATGAATCACTGCACACTGCCTAACGCAAGAGAAGGGACATATTGTATTACTGAATTTAATCGCTGTTAAATTGCACCGGAGGCAGCCAATCAACAATGATTTCTGCATCATTAATTGCTCTGCAACTAACAAATGCGCATTCAAGCCTTTCAATTGACAACACGTCTTGTATAATTCTCTCAATTGGCTTCTCAGTCTCAGATATCCAGTGCTGAAGCCTTGGCTTGGGCTAGTGTTTCTAAATGACACCCAAGACCTGAAGGCCACCTCATATTTAGGCCCTAACCATAATTCTATAGAATGTTATCAGGAGATTGACAATACGCTTGAACAGGACATATCGGAAATAAGCAGTCACTTATTTGCATCCCACATCCCAAACCGAAAGAGCACATTATTTTAAGACTTTTTAAGATGATTTTAGTTTAGCAGCCATCATCAAAACTAATAAATAATGATTTTCTGGTGCTTAAAATCCTGGTGGGTTTAAGTCGATTTATTTAAAATCACTAGATGAAAATTTCAAAGGGTCTCGCAGATATTTAAAAAAGGATGTTTTATTGTTGTAACTTATCTGAACCAAGATGAGGCTGGTGATGCATTCGTCACTAAATTAGCTAACAGATTAGAGAATTATATTGCATGTCTGATCGATTTTTCTCAAACTGATTAATTAAGGTTCAAACCATGATCACAACATTCCCATTGTTTTACGTTCAATATAATCATTTATAGAATGTCAGGAGTGACATGAGCAAGCCATCATTTATGGGGAAACTTCCAAAGTGTACATTGGTCTCCTAAATGGTTTACCATACGAGGATATTTGATTCTGTCCTTCCAGTTGTTTTAGGATTGTGAGATTGTTGGAAACGAGGCAGCATCTGTGAGGCCTGCACAAATAACATGACTACATTTGTCCTTCACTGGGAACCAAACACCCAATGGTAGCGCCTGACTCTCAGAGGGTAGCGTTGCAGAGCAGTCTGAGGCTTACTCAAGGGAGGTGGTGTGGGCTAGTAATCGCCATTTGCAGGTGCACAAAAATAACACTCAATAATTGATTTTCCAGTCTGTACTTTGCTTTATAAAAGTAAGACTACATTTATTAAACACACACACCAATCAATACTATGCACCAATTTACAAATATACATAAGCTGTTGGAATTACTTTGTGACATTGCATACCATCTCCACCCCTCCCGCAGGGGGGGTGGGGTCGAGTACCACCACTCCCATGTATGCACATCAACTTGCCCCCAATGCAGTTAGTTGAACATAACCTGGAGCGAGGGCCCTGCGCACTGGCACCATCCCAGTGGCGACCCAACCCATTACCTCAACAAGCATTAAAAAGGGGTAAACCTGCCTTGGTGACACATGACCCTGACTGAGCATCTCCTACTGACCATAAAGTATGCACCTCTGTATATTAAGGGCTAGCAGTCTGGGGTCTTCACCTAAGCGCAGCAGCAAGAATCCATGTTTACGCACACTTTAGAATGACAGTACTCATCACCTTGGTTGATCATTTGAATGCATTGCAATTACAGCCCCTAAGGGCATCACAGATGAAATCACAGGATTGCACATATAATTTGAATGCATTGCAATTACAGCCCCTAAGGGCATCACATCTCCTTACACCTGTGCCTTACAGTCCCTTCAAAAGAAGTACTCCTGGCAACTACACTTCTCCTGCAGTGCCTCTTCACTTTAAAAGGAATCACAGGTAAAAGCATGGGATTACGTAAATACAGCCAGACTCCCTAGCAGGAAGGTCCAGCAACATAACTTCATTTAGCTTAACATCAGCTTACACAGGTACTTCACTTTACACATGTGACTTTCAGTCCACCAAAGAAATAACCAATAGTAAATGCATTTCGGTGCAATTACACCACTTCCCCTCCAGGGGATGCCCTTCTCCAGACATCCCCAACTCAGCCCTTCTGCTGAGCCCTTGAGGGTTTATTCTTTCAGATGCCCCGTGAAACTTAGGGGTGGACTGTTCTTCTTTATGCTGGGGAGACTGCGGTGCTCCTGCAGCCTCCCCCTGCACCCCTTTTCACAGATGAGGTTGACCCCCTCCTCTGGGGGCCATCAGGCACCAAAATGGCAGATTTCTTCGTGCTGGGGGGGGGGAAAGACTGTGCTCCCCCAGCCGCTCCCCCAGCACCTTTTCACAAGTGAGGGTGACCCCCCTCCTCTGGGGGCCACAAAGCACCAAAACGGCAGATTTCCAAATGCCTGGCGACGCATTATGGGGCGCTTCATGCTCCTCTTTACCAGCCCCCGCCACTGGGAACACTCTCCTCTGCCCTCTGGGACTCTGGGAGCGTAGATTCAGCAGAGTGCTGTCTTCACTGGCTCCCTGCGCCAGCCTTTCGCCAGGCTCTCTTTCTGGGCCCCTCTTGTCCCTGCGCAGAGGCCACTGCTTCTGTGCACCAGTCCTGGGCTCTTCTTCTGGTGCTGATAGGGTCCTGGGGGCAGTCAGGGGGTCTCTCCTTCCAACTGCCCATTGCGCCAGGCTCCAGCACCTTCACCCTCAGCAGACCACACCCCAGAGAGCCCTTCTCTTCCTGTGCAAGTACTTTTTAAAAGTTGAGTAGGGGGCTGGCATAAAGTCTCTGTTGGTCCTATCAAACAGCGACACATCACGTCCCTGCCCCTGCTCCCTGCTTCTTGTCCAGCCTCTGAGCTTGTTCAATAATGGTGTCGTCCAGGGTTTCTGGCCACATGTCTGAAGCCTCATCCCCCACCTGCCTTCCCTCCTTGTGCAGCCTGGTGCCTAGCACCTCGTGACAGCTGCTAATTGATGAACCTGTATCCCCTCCCATCTTCTCTTCGTGGAGAGGAGGCCCTAGCTTGTGGAAGAAAGGTTATCAATCCACCCAGCTGAGGTCAGCCCTCAGCCTGGGTCTGGTCCTGGCTGGCTCACAGAAATATGACAGTTCTGGATGACCCAAAAGCAGTACAAATATGACTTTGGACTCTGCAGAATACTTATTTTCACCTCCAATACAATGGACTTTAGTGCATGTCTGGAAACTGTAGGCCTTGTGGAAGTTAATTTAGCCATGGGCCCCACATTCCCTTAGGGAAATAATGAAGTGAAAACACAGTAAAACACACTGACTTTCCCTGGCATGTTTCTTTCCAGCGTATAAAGCCTATTCCATATCACCATCCAATACTGCATAAGTCCTCCCACACCATTCACTTTGTAGCTGCTCCTGGACTGCGCACGCTAGAAATCTCCCCTGCGCAGCCCGTACACGTGTGCACACGCATGTAAACATGTGTCTGCATGTAACCAGCCCGGTGTCCCTTACTCCAGCTGCTGCGCTGTGGCCTGGTCAAGCCAGGGGAACACCAGTAAAATCCCCATGCAGTCTCTTACATCCTGAGTTCACTGTGGGTGAGTCCCAACTTATGAGGCTCCCCCACAGTAAAAGCTCAACAATTAGGTGCTCAAAAATCAAAAAATCCGGGCGGCCCATAGTGTCAGAACCACCTTCTAACAGAGATTTATTACTCAACTATTTTACCCTGGTTCTGACAGTCATAAATTATGCCTCGGGTCATTCTTTTTAATAAATCTTTAAATATATGTATAGATTATGGCTGTAATAAATATAATTAAATCTGTTATCCTCCATGTTTATGTTTCTTTATTAGTAAACAGATCTCAGTCACATTTTTGCGGGATCGGATCATTTTCTGAATCATTTTATCATTTCGGAGGCCAACTTCGTAGTGGCCGTTATTCATTATGGAGGCATAACCAGTTGCGGCCGGCATAGCTCGCGGGGGGGGGGGGACAGGTGCGATGGGCTGCGGGGGAGTCACGCAGGGTTTGGGGGGGTCGCGATGGAGGGAGTGTGAAAACCCAAAAAGATCTTACGTTGCCGCCGCCGGGTCTCTGCTCCTGCTTCCGACTTCAGGAACAGGAAGCAGGTAGCCAGGCTCCCTCTCCTAAACCAATTACAATGCTGCAATGCAGCATTGTGATTGGTCTGAGCACCGGGGCTGGAAGGGTGGGTATGTTCTCCATAAAGTGCGCGTGACTGGTTTGGGTGGCCCGTGAGAGACGACCAAACAGTCATTGCTCAATTAGGAGTGGGCAAACCACTCCTCCCTGCCCTGCTCTGTTAGCAGAGCAGGCTCGCCGCCCACCTGCCCGCAAATGAAACAAAATGATAACTGAAAGGTAATATCATTTTATGGTTTTGCTTCTAGCACTGCTTGAAAACAGTGGGGTGAAGTTTAACCGCCATAGCGGAGGAACTGCCACTGGGCATAACATTCCTAGATTAATTACACATATTTGATAATATGCAATATCCCACAAACACAAAATAAAGCATTTTAGCCGATGATAGTTTGTTCTGCAAATTGATGTAAGCAAAATGTGTATGCAGTCAGTGAGATGGATGTACACCCCAAGCATAAAAGCTCAACCATTCCATTAAAAAGTGGATTCCCATATCTGAAGAAAGGTGAGGGATTAAGGGGCCTCCATGTAAAAGCACAGAATACATTCTTCCTCATAATTGACATTATGATGTCTACCAAAAGTCCCTATTGGCTATCTTTCTTTACTTGGAGAACAGGGGTGTTATGACCCCCCCCCCCTTCCCCCCTTTACCTGCTACAACAGGGGTGGTGTTCTTTGTGGGCCTCCTCTGTCTTCCATTTGGAGAACAAAAGCTTATAATTAATGCCATCAGGAAGGAAGGGAGATCGATGGGGTGATAGAAAAGGGAAAGAAGGATGGAAGGTTTAAAGAAGGAAAGGTGAAAGTAAGGAAGGATGAATGAAAGGTAAGAAGGGTGATAGGAATGATGAATGGGTTTCATAGGTAGATGGATAGGTGGATGAGTGGGTGAGTGAATGGTTAGGTAGATGAAAGGATGGCAGAGTAAAGGGAAATCTGAGCGGATGGATGGATTGATGGAAGACTTTAATGATGAATGGGTAAGTCAAAGAATGAATGAATGCATGCAGGCATAGCTGATGGATGTGTGAAAGTGTGGATTGATGGAATGGTGAATGGATGGAATGGTGAAAGATTGAAAAACGGATGAAAGAATGAATGGATGACAATGTAAATATGAAATGGTGGATATCAACAAGTTTATGGGAGGTTGAAAGGATAAATGGATAGATACATGGATGGAAACAAGGGAGCTCTTTTAGAGAGGATCGCACTCACTTGGTACCATCAGAGCTTTAATTTTAGTGGGGGGTATTTTTATTTTCTGACTTTTCACATGTTGAAGAAAGAGGAACTATCAGTGATTACAAAGGACATATTTTGGTTCTGCAAGGCCATCCTAATCTCTGGAAGCATCCTATATAAAGGGTCTATCGTAGCATAGCACTGCATAACATAGCACAGCTTGATGTTAATCTGTTTTTCAGGCAGCTGTAAAAATAATGGATAGTAATGAACCTTTATTGGGCTACTTGTAGACTGAAATGGCCATATTATTTGTGGAAACTGATTGCTACTTAACAGGATTGTTCGGAGAGCCGTGGATCTGCAGCCAATAAAACCGAACAGGGGAAACACCGTTATAACTGCTGAGAACTTTTTCATCTGCCTACCAATCTCGTGTTCCCTGTTTGAATTCATTGTATGCACAAAGTCAGATCACTATTAGCACAACCGCGTATGCATTTTTCTTTAATTATTTTGGAATCTATGTTGTGCTACAGGAATTTAAGACTACTAATTTGATGCTGCATCATGTTTTTATATTGTGTGCTCCCAGAATTTCGTCAGCATACCACCTGACATAAATATTGTGTCCTAAATGTTGTTTACCAAAATATCACCTCATTGTAATTATTAATATAAATTCTACTCACCCAATTAAATGATATTTTTATTCACAATATTTAGGGCACAATATTTATGTCAGGAGATATTTTTAATATGATTCAACCTTTGCATCAATTTAAATTAGGCCCGGGCAAAATATTTATTATGGCTGAGTGATCAGAGTAATCTCTGTAATTTTGTGTTCGTTTTTTGACGCAAAATTACAGAAAGCTACACAATTAAGGCTGTTCATGCAATTATTAGTAATTTGGCACAAAAACCCTATTGCAAGAGCACAGGAACAACAAACTTAGTGAGTGTGAGCTGCTGCTGGCTGCTTCTGTTAATGCTCTATTGCATTTAGTGCTACTTTTTTTGCAAAAAATACATCCTCGGGTCATTATGGACGTGACGGTGCTTTTTGCGCTAAACAAATAGCATTAAATGCATGGTTACACTCCTCGTGTAATTTTACCGTAATTTCTCGTTATTACACACTACAGCAAAGTTACACCCACCATTATTAAAAATGCCTTGATCACTCATTTTCTCACCACATAAACAGACCCAGTGACCTTCAACCTCTGCAGAGTTTTATAACTGTTACATTTACAGAAATTGTGCTTTGTGCAGAGGGAAAATTACAACAGGCTTTTTACTTTACCCTCAAGGATCAAGAAGGAAGGAGGCCTTTCAGGAAACAGATAATGCTGAAAGTCAGGGCTTTAAGTGGGATGAAAAAACTGAGGGATCTCTCAAAGGGGCGTGGCCAATGAAATTAAGGACGTGGCTTAAAAACACGTAAGCTAAAAATCTGCGCCTAGCATAGTCTGCCGCCCGACTTGTATTTTGCTGTTTCTGTCATTGCATCCAGATATATGATACAACAAGTAACATCGTACCTACAGGTTTGTCAATGGTTATTAGTTGGATAAGATAGGCAGCAACTATGGCTTGGATATAATATCGAAAAAGCTTCCACTCAAAGCCCCGGTGACACCACACAATGTTGTTGCTCCTGAATTTCAAAAAGAGAAGGGAAATCCTGAGAGAAAATGACTCTCTTTAAAGGATTGCCCTTCCCCTACAACGCTCACCTGGCATGACGTCATGCCGT
Source organism: Triturus cristatus (assembly GCF_964204655.1). Lineage (NCBI taxonomy): Eukaryota > Metazoa > Chordata > Amphibia > Caudata > Salamandridae > Triturus > Triturus cristatus. Next base: position 929,561,752 of record NC_140585.1, read on the forward strand.
AACTTTTCCACTAGTGAGAAGTGAGCAGTCTGAGCACGCGCACACATGGATGTGCCTACTGTAACTGCCGTCTGGAAAAAAACGGACATCTGTGCCAGGGCACAAAGCAGAGCCCAATAGAGACCCGTTTCCAGGCCCCCTTTAAAAAACTGCCGGTGCTCATCACAGGTGAGACCCGGCCCACTTAAAGCCCTGCTGAAAGTAAAACCTATGCACGCCAAGGGAGGAACTTCACCCTCACCTCGGTGAAAGCAGGAACGTTTTATCGCCTTTACAGAGGCAAAGATCCCCTGTCAGGCCTGCACAGTTGTGCTGTTTAACCCGCAAGATGTCCCTCCCAAGAAGAATGTGACATGCTGTCAGTGAAGGTTCTAGGATTTGTGGGGCCCTGGGATAAAAGGGAAGGTGAGAGGACCCTCTCATTTACGTAAGTGACACATTCAGGGCTCCAGAAGCTGCTTTGTGCAGGCATTTCCTGGGCCACAGCTCCTCCTACCAGCCTCCTACAAGCACCTCTTTTTCAGCTCCTAGCGGGCTGAAGGTGTGAGAATTGCTTGTGGGCTTGAAGTTAAAACTGTGGGGGCGCTAACATGCTGACAATGGGCGTCCTGCAGTGTCTATGAATACTCTCCTTGCAATTGGAACAAGAGGAAGTGTCTCACTCCCCTAGGCCTCCCGACACCATCCCTGAGAGGCATGGGGAGGGATGCCTCTCCCATGGACCCTAATTGCAAAGAGACACCTTTCCTTCCATGGTTTCTGCAGGGAAACAAGTTGACCGGTGGTGTGTTGCACTGGTGCGGGCCCCATGCTGGTGGGCTGAGTACGAAGCCGTGGGCAGCTGCTTACACTGCCAATGCCTAGCACCGGCCCTGCATGCTGTGCCTGAGAAACTGCTGTGAAGGCAAAAATGGTATGGCAGAGAATGGGGGCAATCATGGGGCACGGTGCCTGTAGCCCCACGGATGCTACATGAGTGGGTCTCAGCTTTAAAACCGGGAGCGAGAGATATTTAATACTCAGGGGGTGAAAGGAGTGGTGTGGGTGGGTCAGGGTTGCATACAGGGTAGGGTCTATAATGTACGGTGGCTGCCAGGAGTTACAATCCACATGCTGCCCCTCAATATTCCCCCAGGCTGCAGGAATGATTTTTTGTTATGACAACATCTACTGAAGCTTCTGTTCTTTCTTAAAAAAACCTTTGGGACTTTCACACTTTGACTCGTGCACCTTTAAAAAATAATGTGTGCTGTTGCAAGTAGAACAACTTTGCAACTCGCAAGACCATTCCTGAGATGGACGCCTTGCCTACTAAGACAGAAGATGTTTACTGGGCCTTGTGTAAAGGAGATTAAGGGCCTGATTAAGACTTTAGCGGTGTGGCAGAGGGCCGCCATGCCAGCGCACCGCTGCCACCCTGCCAAAGCCGTACTGACACGGCCCACCAGATTAGAAGTTTTCTCCTGGTCTGGAGGGTGGTGCTTTGGCGGTTCCAAGCGGTGAGCCTTAGAAAGGCACCGCAATGGGAACCCCATAGCAAGTTCCTGCACGGCATGTACTATGCATGCAGACAGTGGGGCACACCATGTGTCCCCCTGCATGCATCCCCATGGCCCTGAGGCCCCAGGGGGGCCAGTAGAACCCCCTTAGTTTACTCACCAGCACAGTTTTCATGGTGGGCTCACCGCCATGAAAACTGTGCCGGTGATGAAACTCATAATGTGCTTTGCGGTGCAGCAGCTGCACCACAAGCATATTATGGCCTCTGACCTCTACACCACCGCCACAGATCAAGGATCCCAGCGGTAGCAGAGGTCCTGTGGCGGTCCCACCAGCGTAGTCATAATACGGCGGGTGGACTGCCAGTCTAGCAGTCCAGTGTACCGCCGAACCCAAGGTGGCGGTTCAGTGGACTGCTAGACTGGCAGTCCACCCGCCGTATTATGACTACACCGATGGGACCGCCATAGGACCTCTGATACCGCTGGGATCCTTGATCTGTGACAGTGGCGCCCTAAGTTGCCTGTTTCTTAAGGCTGCTATGTTCTGTCATGTGTTGTAAGGAAACAATGGCTCGTGTGGATTAATACTTGTTAATATAATGTATAATACATGATAGCAGTCCAAAGAAGAGGATTAAATGTGATGTCAGAAAGAAAAGCACAGTCATACACATTAGATCTTTGGTAGAAAATATTTTTCTCTTTATATAATAAAGAAGTTTTGTAAGAAGTGGACATAAATTCACAATACAAATTGACAATATTTATACGAATTTCAAATAGTGTCCCAGTGAAAAAATTAACCTAAACAAACAAGTAACATAAAGTGACGAGACCCTTTAATTGGCATAGGGTCGAAACGCCGTTGACGTGAAAGGCGAATCATTCTTTCGACACTCAGAAGGCTTGAGTGTTGATAATTAGATTTATTAATTGTTTATGATTGCCTTCGTAATGAAAAATTTAAACCTTTCTGTATGTTGCACTTTATGTTACTTGTTTGTTTAGGTTAATTTTTTCACTGGGACACTATTTGAAATTCGTATAAATATTGTCAATTTGTATTGTGAATTTATGTCCACTTCTTACAAAACTTCTTTATTATATAAAGAGAAAAATATTTTCTACCAAAGATCTAATGTGTATGACTGTGCTTTTCTTTCTGACATCACATTTAATCCTCTTCTTTGGACTGCTATCATGTATTATACATTATATTAACAAGTATTAATCCACACGAGCCATTGTTTCCTTACAACACATAATACCCAGGCTCCTTGTGGGTAGGGTTTCCTTGTTTCCTAATCAATTAGCTATGTTCTGTCAGGCATTCACACCCCTCTCATGATTCCTACTCATCACAAATAATACATCCTCTCTTTTGCATCTTCTCAATCAGGGCAATCTGGCATCTTTACCTTGTGAAACATGTTTGACAGGCAGGTGCGTGGAATACTACAAGGAGTTGGGGTTATTTAAATTGGGTTTGTGGGTGCTTGATCCTTCTGGTTTGACACTACATCCCAGTGGGTCAGACATACTGGGTAGATGTTATCATGCATGACACTAGAAATATAGATGATATCAAATATACAGGGAATCCAAGTTGATGTGATTTATTTTAAGACGATTGCTTATTGCATTTCTGATGCTCATTGTGGTAGTGACATGTGATGCTTGTCTCGCTCAGTTTGATACACTAGGGAAACGTAATATAAACATGTTTCGCTCAGACCTGCAAGCCAATGAGCTCCATCAGGCCTTAATTCTTTCAAAAATGCATAGTGTGTCGTTTTTTATTTGGTTTCATAGTCTAGTTGATTAGTATTTGGTCACATTGTTATTTCAGTCGTTAGTCAGTAAATCTGTGACTTAAGAGGATGCAGAAAGGTTTGCTCTGTGAAATATACAACCAACCAGGCACTCATAAAGAAATAAAATCTTAACATAGATCGGAAAATGGAATTCTCTTATCTCGACATTAATATATTTAGAAAGCGATGGCGAGGCGATGCCTGACTTAGGACCAGTAATTGATGTGCATTAACAAATGTATGTGAACGGTGATCCTGAGTGCAATGGGGTGGGGTTTGTGAGGTTGAGGATGGGATCAAATGTTTGACTAAAACATCACAATATTCTGTAGCTATTATGTCTGCCTTTCACTTTCAAGTAACTGCATATAAAATAACACACACTATAAGTGAAAAATAAATGCAAGTTAAACCGATCAATGAGAGTTGCACTTTTTTACGTTTTTGAACCTCCTGTTGGTTAACGTGATCACTGCAGATCTGTGTGTGTGTAACCAGAGAGCTACAGAGTTGGATTCTGGTTGGTGCAGTAGGGAATAGTGACTTGTGTATTTGTAGTGTTACAAGGCCCCAACCTGTGACACTAATCAATGTGAATATGTACAGCATTACTCACAGCATAGTATGGGCTGCCACAAAGTGCACACAAAGATTTGAGATACAAAAAGGTGCTTTCAAAATACAGATCTCAGTAATATGCTTAGTGTACCAAGTGCAAATATTTTTGATAACTTTCCATTAAAAGCACGCACTTTACAGCTCATCAGGTCACCTTACAATGCCTCTCAAAAAGAATACTCTTCTAGTAACTCCATCAATTAAAGCCAATACCAGCTTCCAAGCAGCCTTTGCATTTGCAGTTTAATGAAATGCACACATTTACATTTCTTTCAGACAGCAGGGACCTTGGCAAGAAGTCTTGTTTCTTGTTCAGCTCTCTGTCCCTCCCCCCTTTACAGCCCAGGAGACTCTCTCCCCCTTCCACTTCGCTGATACATCTCAAATGTCTTAGTTAACCCTGCAGTTCCCCTTTTAACATACATTTGGCAACATTTTTTGTCAAATTGTTAAAGTATGGGCACGTCGTGCCCCTCAGTTGCTGCCCACTTCGACCTCTGCTTAGAACAGAGCATCTTATGCACACAGACCATGTTTTCATTTTAAAGACTAAAGTCAGTAGATACAAACGCGTTTGGTGTCCTCCAAGGATGCATGTGAATCAGACGGATTAATGGCAAATTCATTGGAATACAATTAATTGTACTGTTGTACATTTTTTGATTGTTTTTTTTCAAATATTCCTCCCGAGTGGTTTAAAATATAAAAATAAGATTCACAAACTATATAGCACTACATCATGCCAACGAGAGATGGATTGACTCCTGTTTTATTGACAATGACACCACAACTAGTTTCATCCGAGACAAAATGGAGTGTAAACAACATATTGAACCTGCACTTCAAACAAATCGATTGACCATTAAATGTGTCCACACTGCAAGGTGTAGCAGCGACAGAAAGGAGTGGTTACCCTTACTACACAGCGACATAGAGGCAGGAAGGACTCATTTTACAAGGACTCTGTCCCCAACCCATGGTGTAACAGTGACAGGCACTCATTTCAGTTGTACTAGTCTGACTGGTTCAGTGGAAGCAACACCATTCCACAAGAATCCAATATACTTTCACACAAGTCTATGACTAGGAAAAGGATCCATAAGCACTTGGAGGGTGTAGTTCACCCTTTGGCATAAGTAGCTTTCCCCCACTGACTGCTATAACAGAGAGAGACTGAAGGAACGGAGACAGAGTCTGTTCACCCACAGCCCCCCTCCCCGACCCGTCGTGTGTGTCAGCCCGGGCTGAGACAGCTTCCCCGGCGCACACTCAGACAGTATTTGAGCTGCTGTGGGCTGGCGTCCATCTCATTGCAGCAGCGCTCAACTACTTCACAGGTCTTTAAAAGACCATTTACTTGATAACAAGGCTTTGTTGTTTTTTCACCCCTTCTTGGAGCCCCTGCATCTCCACTCTAACTATTTCTGGAAGAATTAACACTGCCCCCCCCCCCACCCGGAATTTTTATTAACCTTCTGCCCCCGACCCCCACCATGAAATTTGGCCATAGTTGCGCCTCTCTTCACCCACATGGTGTTACAGAGGCCAACAAGTTCCTTATCTTCAATAATGCTCTTTCTGGTGGTACTCTATCTAATTCTGATTCCTCACCTTTAGAATATTCCCCAGGTGGCAGACTGGAACAGAATGATTTCACAGCAGTGGTCCCGTGTGATGCTAAGTGGTGCCACGCGGCTCCATGTTGGCTATGTTTTGCCTTGGAAGTAACAGAGGAGAGCCTCATATAAGTGCCACCCGCTCTTACTGTACTCTTGAATGCAGAGCACAAAACAATTGGAGGCACCTGTGAGCAGATTTCTAATTTGGGACCTTGCAAGATGGAAAAAGAGACCACTCTTCAGATCAGGGAGGTCAGAGGGCAGTGAGTAATCTGCAGTTCAATTGAGTATCCGTCAGAAAGAGCGTTAGCAAAGGTAAGTAACGTGTGCTTCTAATGGATACTTCTAACTGCAGCTTACTTACCTTTAGAATAAATACCAGAGCAGTACCTCCAAAGGTGGAGGGTCTGTGGAGTGGGCTCAGACAAAAACTCCTGCAGGTTTAAACAGGCAAATGCCCTTCCAATCAGTCTGTTTTTACAACACACACACACCAATCTTATTATTAATAAAGCCACAATTATACAAGACAAGGGAAACAATATTCTACCTATAATAGTACTACCTATCTTTGCAATAAAATCCTTAACAGCTATCATTTTATTAGCTATTTTAGTCCATAAACTCTCAGCTTCAAGTGGTACTAATTCTTCATGCAAATCAGTAATATTTTTGATATAGACCTTTAGGTCTCTGCTTTCGTCTGGAATGTAAGTGCAACAATGTTGAACTTTCAGCATTCCACAGACTCCACCCTCTTTGGCCAATAGAATATCAAGGGCAAGTCGATTTTGCATAGACATGGCACGTACGGCACTTAATTCCGTATTCACCAAAAGAAACCCTCCAGCGGTATTTGTCGATAAGCGATCAACCACTGTGGACAGTTTCCGAATTCCATAAGCATTCAAAGAAATTCCCACTGCTGGAATCAAAACCCCAAAAATATCACCCACTATTTCAGACCAAGTTTCTCTCTTAAAACGCATTAGTAAGTTAATATCTTCTACATCTGTTATTTTATCTATATGAAAAATCTTTGGGAAAACTAGGCCCACATAACATGTACCATACCAATGGTCAGGCAATTTGTAATAAGCCTTATTCCCACAAACATAATATACTCCTGGAAAAATTGTATCTTCTCCACCTCTGAAACCCCAACCTGTTGCAATGAAGTATGTATCATGGCACTCACTAGTCCCGACAAAATATGTATCATATTGGGATTTCCTTCTTGTAATACAAAGTTTACCCTTCTGTGGTGCATCTAGAGCTAAAGTTGGACTAGCCCTATTCTTCAACTCTTTCCCCATCTCAATGTCCCAAATTGTCTCACTCACTTTATATTTTCCTGCTTTCTCATGCATGTTCAATCTCCTTTCTTCTACCATATCCAGGAAAGCTTTCTCCTCTCCTTTCAAACTGCAAGTTAAATTATTCTTAAAAATGTAATCTAATGTTAATCCTTTTTCTTCAATAAAAATCTCACCAAAAGTGTTAGCTTCTTTAGCTGGATTCAGCTCTTTGTTCATTGGCAAATGCCCAAAAATACTATCTCTGTTAGACATCTTATAATCTACCTTCCCTAACAAATAAAAAACACTACTTAAAATACTACAGGAAATACCATATGTAGCTGGTAAATGATGATAAGTAACACCCTCTGAAACGGATGCAGGTAATTGCATACAGACGTAGCAATCCCTTACTTCCATTGTCTTCACATATTCATATAACAGTTTCGAAAAAACATTACTAGAAAAGTTACTAATTGACCTATCTTTGTGTATGTAAGTATTACTAATTCTGTTTGAAAGTACTTTTTGTGAATTCTTCTCTACATTTGTCACATTCTCTGTATACATCTCAAACTCTACTTTAAAAGTAACTAATAAAACTAAAACACCCCATAGAAGCATTAATAATCCAGTACAGCAGCAGCACATCCTACACCACCTTTTAAGGAAGGCACATCTATTTCCATTATCCTCTATGTTAGCCATTTTAGTTTAGCCTCTACTACTCCACTACTGTTTGAACTTTTCACCAATTTCAATTCTTCAGCAATTCTTCAGCTTTCAGTTTATCCAAATGATCTCTTTGTTCACTCAATCCAAGTGAATCCTTCTTTTACTCAGTTTGGATACTTGTCATTCTTCACTTCAATTTCTTCAACATCAAATTGTATTAGATCTCCAACATCAAAATCTTCAGTACTCGACTCTTCTCCAATGTCAGTCAAGAGTACTTTCAGAATTTCACCAGTATCTTCCTCAACCACTTCTCTCAAGATCTCTTCCGGATTATCTCGAGTCACTGATTCTTCTTTTCCTCCTTCAGACAGTGCCACATAAGACCATTCCGGTGATCTGTACTTTTGGTTGGGTTTTCTTACTCTTTTTATTTCCACTGGTTCGTTTGACTCCTTTGATTCTTCTCCTTCAGCTTTTGAACTTTGACTCGAAACTTCATTCACTTGTTCAGCTTTCGACGTATTTGCTCTTATTATTTTGTATCTCAGCATCTTAACTCTGTTGTTAGGCCAACAGTCTCCTCTTAACACCTTTTTCGGCTTTATTTCTTTATTACTTCTTTCTCCGATCCAAGTTCTCTTTCTCAGAACTCGACCCTCTGTTTGTTCATCTTCATCATCTGTTTCAAGTGCCTCCTGTTTCCGTTTTCCAGCAGCTCTCTTTTTTTCCACAGATTTTTTCACCACTGTTTGAGACTTCCCTACTCCTGTCCCTCCTCGGGTCTCCGATACGCAATCTTCTTGCTGTCTACTTGTCCCTTCACCTGACTCATCAAGAATGTTCCCTACACCTCCTCGGGGGTCTTACGCAATCTGTCCCTCTCTATCTTCTTCTGACCCTACTTCTTCAAGTATAATCTCAAGTGGTTCTTCAATCTCCTCCTCTTCTGATTCAGGAGTAGTCTCTGTGTGATTTCTCTTTTCTTTTCTTTTTCCTTCGCTGCTGTTTGAAACTTCAGGCTCTTTTACAGAATTTGATCTCTTCTCTGATACTCGCAGTGGTTCATTCGAAGCTCTTCCTACTTCTTTCCCCACTGATTCTGTATCTTCATCATCGCTGGAATCTGACTCTTCAAAATACTCTTTACCAGTCCCTTCTTTCGGGTTTGGAACTCTGAGTATGACTTGCATGTACCCAGTGCTTCACTCCAGCACACTTTACTGCAGTCGTCGTAGTCAGAATAACTTGTCTCGGCCTTCCCCACCTTGGAATCAAGCAATTTCTTCTTCTGTGAACTTTTATCCTCACCCAGTCTCCTGGACTCAGATCATGGGCTTGCTTCTTCTCAAGTGTGGTAGCTTCTTCTCCAACCTGGTGAAACACAGAATGAACTGCGTCAGCCAGGCCTTTACAGTAATCCAAAATCATGTCATCAGTTATTGTCACCAACTTATTGACAGGCACGAATGCATGGCGCATAGCACGTCCCATGATTATCTCGTGCGGACTCAAACCAGTAGTCCTATCTGGAGTAGATCTCATAGTCATCAGAACTAGAGGCAAAACATCTGGCCATTTCATGCCAGTGGCTAAGCACATTTTTCCAATCCTATTCTTGATTGTGCCATTAATCTGTTCAACCACACCAGAAGCCTCTGGTCGGTATGCACAATGTAGCTTCTGCTGTATTTTCAATGCTTCACAAATCAAACCCATGAGCTCATTTTGAAAATGTCCACCTCTATCAGACTCAACTGTTACTGGAAACCCGTACCTAGGAATCAACTCCCTTAACAGTAACTTTGCCACTGTTAATCCATCATTTCTTCTAGTCGGGTAAGCTTCCACCCACCTTGAAAACAAACAGACTACCACTAGAACATACCTCAGTCTGTTTACTTGGGGCATTTCAATGAAATCAATCTGCATTCTTGTAAAAGGACCTCCTTCTCTGCCTATTGTTCCCAGACTCACTACTGTCTTTTTCCCAGTGTTAAATTGCTGACAAACTAAACACCTCTGACAGATACTTTCTGCAATTGTCCTGAACTTTGCATTGTACCAGGTCTGCTTGAACGACCTAACCATCGCGTCCCTCCCCAAATGTCCCTGGCCATGATACATCCTCGCCATTGACGACAAGATGGAGTTAGGCATCACTGGTCTGCCATCTCTGTAGACCCAAACATGGTCTGTTTCTCTTGGAGCACATCCTGCCTTAATCCAATCTTTTTTCTCTTCCTCTCCTGCCTCATCTTGCAACTGTTTCACCTCATCCCAGGTCTCTAGGACATTAGTAAACATCACAGAGAGTAAAGACATTTCCCCTTCTCTGTCCCTGTTAATGGACTGATTTGTTTTTGCACAATACTGTGCAACATCGTTAGCATATCTGTTTCCGACCGTTATAAAATCCTCCCCTAGTCCATGGGCAGCACATTTTACAACTGCTAACTCCTTAGGCAGCTGTATCGCCTCAAGCAATTTACCAATCATTTCAGCATTCTTTATTGGAGTTCCACTCGATGTCAAGAAACCTCTTTGTAGCCAAAGTTGGCCAAAATCATGCACCACTCCAAATCCATACTGACTATCAGTCAACACAGTCGTCCTCAAATCTTTCCCAATTACGCAAGCTTTTGTCAATGCTATCAATTCAGCAACTTGCGCAGACTTCACTCCTTTCAATGGTGATGCTTCCATGACCTCTGAAACTTTGCATACCGCATATGCTGCACATAGCACACCATCATCATTTCTTAGGCATGATCCATCCACAAACAACACATGATCACTCTCATTCAAGGGTAGATCTCTTATGTCTGGTCTTGGTTTTGTACAGTACTCAAGCACATCCAAACAATCATGATCATCTTCCATCTTCACACCCACATTTTCAATGTCTGGCAAAAGCGTCGCTGGATTCACATTTACACATCTCTCGAGAGTCACATTTGATGCTCCCAGTATCACTTTTTCATATTTGGTCAATCGACTATGTGACATATACTGAGTTCTGCTTCTTGTCAAAAGAATTGCCACATTGTGAGGTACGAATACCCTTACAGGATATCCCATTATGATTCCCTCACTCTGTTCCAGGCTTCTGCATGTTGCAGCCACAGATTTCAGACAACCTGGTAAACCCACAGCTACAGGGTCAAGTGTCGATGAGAAGTACGCAATAGGCCTTCTCAGTAATCCATGCTTCTGAATTAACACTGAAAGTGCACACCCATTTCTTTCACTGCAGTACAGCTCAAATTCTTTCTCATAGTCCGGCATACCCAAAGCTGGAGCCTCACACATCTTACTTTTGAGCTCTTCAAATGCTGCTATTTGTTCTGCATCTAGATCCAATGGATCCGTCATTTCACTTTTTGTCAGTTTAATCAGTGGCTTTGCTATCAATGAAAAATTAATTATCCACTGACGACAATAACCCACCATACCCAGGAACATTCTCACTTCTCTCTGGGTTTTTGGAGCTTTCATTTCTCTGATTATTCTGATCCTGTCAGTAGTCACTTTTCTCAGACCCTTTTCAATATTGTGTCCAAAATAATGCACCTCTTTCTTGCAAAACTGTAATTTGGCTGGAGATACCTTTAACCCTCCATCTGCCAGATGATTCAGTAAAGCTATGGTATCTACTTCACAAGCTTCACGTGTTTTTGATGCCACCGGTCATCAATGTACTGCACTAGCACTGAACTCTCGGGCATGATCAAACTTTCCAACGATTTCTTCAATAACTGATTGAATATCGAAGGACTCTCCGTATACCCCTGTGGGATTCGACACCATGCTAAGATACGCTGGCCAAACCTAAATGCAAAAATCAGCTGGCTATCATGATGCAATGGAATTGAAAAGAACGCATGACACAAATCAGTCACTGTATACCACTCAGCATCATGTGAGATTTGATACAGGATCACTGATGGATTTGGCACAATAGGACAACATGCCACCACAATTTGATTAACTTTTCTCAAATCCTGTACGATCCTAAATTTCCCATTGGGCTTTTTTAGTCCCATTATCGTTGAATTACACGGACTACTCAGTAGTTCTCTCAGGACTCCTTGCTGAATCATTTTCTCAATTATAGGAGTTATCCCTTCAATTATTTCTGGTGTCATTTTGTATTGAGGAATGTTAGGATATGTGATTCCCTCTTTTACTGCAATTTTCACTGGATCTACATTATTCATCAATCCCACATCCTCTCCAGTAAAATCCCAAACTGTCCTTTTCACTGTGTCTCTCAGCTCTTGAGGCAAATCCTCCGGATTAAATACAGCAAATGCACCAATTAACTCACTTTCTCTATTTTCTAGAGTCACTCGGTACAAAGCATCTTCATCTGGTGTCTCAAAGGCTATCCCATCCGGTGTACAAAAAATTGTACAATTCATCTTGCACAACAAGTCCCTACCCAATAGGTTCACTGGACTCGTGTCACAGACAATGAATCTGTGCATGTCTGAAAATTTCCCTATCTGTACTCTTACAGGTTCAGTAAGACGTGTTTTGATTTGTGTATTTGCTACACCAACTACTTGGATTGCTTCATCCGAGAGAGGAAGATTTCTAACATCTGTTGACCTGACAGTTGATCTTGTCGCACCTGTGTCTACCAAAAAAGTAACACTCTCCTCATTTATTTTCCCATCCACAAATGGTCCTGCCTGGTCTATTTCTAGAGTTGCACCAAGTATGCACTCTTCTTCCTCTCCTCGGCACCGTCAATAATCACCCTCAGATTCACTCCCTTCACTCTTTAACAAGTACTGCTGTACTTTGTTAGAACATCTTGGTTTGTTTACCTGCTCATCATTGTAGAATCCTGAATCCTGATTATACTTTTGTAACCCTCTATTCTGCGGCAAGGGCGGTTTTGGCTCTTGACTCTGCTGTCTCACAACTTTCTGTTGTTGCTGCTGTTGATTATTTCCTTCGTTCTGCACCTGTTGATTTAAATTTTTATTTTCATTACTCACTAATGGTGGATTAGGACACTCCGATCTCCAATGCCCCAATTGGCCACAGTTGTGACAAGGGAACTTTTTCTTCGCTTCCTCAAGACTTCCTTTTCCTTTCCCTGCATATCTGGGTCTATTCCCTGCATTATTTCCTGGATTATTCGCCTGTTCCACTAACTGTGCTTCCTGTCTCTCCGCAACTTTCACTTGTGCCCACATTGCTTTCTCTTTCAGCTTTCTTTGTTTTGCTTCAATTTCATCACTGAAGTATTTTGCATGTCTCAGGATCTCATCTACTTTCTTACTCTGCCAATCCACTGTGTGCTCACGAATTCTCTCACCAATTTCAGGTCTAAGGCCATATACAAATCTGTATACAAAGTGACTCAAATCTTTATCACCCAGGTGTTCATCTCCACTGAATTGTTTAAATGCCAGTATCAACCTCTCGTAAAAATCATGAACTGATTCTTTCGCTTCCTGTTGTGTTCGATCTATCTTTACCCAGTCTGTCTCTTTTGCAGGTACTTTACTCTTCAGGTATACCATCACCTGATCATACTTCCTCATTACCTCTGGATCTGGTGCCCCTGTTCTTGGGTCTCTTGGGTATTCCTCAGTAGGCCAACTCACAACTATTTTACACTCAGTCCACAAGTCTGCTGGAACAATTATATCAAACAGACTATTCAGGTCAACCCACAGCACTTTTGACAATTTCACAAACCTATCTACCTGCCTATACCACTCGACGGGCTTTTCTCTCAATCGAGGGAAATCATTCGTAAATGATAAAATATCCTGTCTGGTCCATGGAACATGTACATATCCTTCTCCAGGTATTTCTCTCATAGGATAATTATCCACTGGTTTCTCCTTTTCTCTCACTGGAAATGCTGAATAAGTTGTTCTATCTTCAGTCTCATCTCTTTTCTTGTACCACCTATCCTTCCACTTTTCTACATCACCCCATCTTCGCAATAATGCTACCATTTCCTTAATCTGTCCTGTTCTACCAGTAGCATTCAAATTTTCAATATCCTTCTCTGTAAAATCCATCCTGTAAGTTGTCTGTAAAGCTTTCACTTTATCAATGTCAACTCCCTGTTCATTTGCTATTGCTCTTAGCCTGTCATGTGTATTCCTTGCTCTCCAGGTAACACTCTTACACATAAACATTAGTTCACCATCATGATGACTCTTCAGAATCTCTGTTGGAACTGTCCCTGTGACAAGCTCTTCTAGTTCCACACGTAACTTAGCTACATCAATTACTTGTGAATCTTTATCCTTTTTCTGTAGAACCTTCATCCAATCATTCAAATCATCAACTGTTATTTCAGCAGTTTTTCTCACTGGAACCACTCTCTTTTGCGGTTCTAAAATTGGCATCCCTGAACACCTAGCTTCACTAGCATCCAATATTTCACTACATGTGTCATGTCTTGATTGTCTCAGGTCATTTTTTTCTGCTCTTTTGCCTGAATCTCCTGAAGGACCAACTGAATTTGTCAGATTATTCCCAACATATGGAATCACCAGTCCATTCTCACCTGCTCTCTGTTTGTCAAACACAGGCATAACTGGACCTATTGTTACAGGCACCGTAACAGCTTCTAGATTCTTCGTTAACTCCCTAATCTTCTCAGTCAACTCTGTTGTAGTTCTGGCTAATTGTCTGGCATTCTCATCAAGGTAATGATCACTTCTCACTTGAGGTGTCTCATTTTCTGTCTCACTAACACAAACTGTATCTCTTATCGGAGAAACAACTGGTGTACTTTTGTCCGGTTCTGGTCTATATGGAGGTGGTCTTTTGTAAATCATGTCATTTAAGACCTCATCCTCATACTCATTAACTCCATATTTTCTTATTTCTGACTCAGGAACCCTTTCTGCTCCTCCTTCAACTGTTCTCATCGGATATAATCCCTCTGACATACTAACATCTCGCCACCTTTTCATTCGATCATGATGAGTCTCACGATCATGTCTCCTCCCAAACATGTACCTATAATACCCTCCAGATCTTTGTTTCTCTCTCTCATGTACTTCCTCTTCCCATTCCACTAAAGCCTTGAACTGTGTAGGTCTCGGTTTCGGGTCAAGACATAGCATCTTTTCCCGTAAATTTCTCAACACGGCCAGATTAAATGAACCATGTTCTGGAAAAGCTAGAACACCATCTTCTTTAGTATACCTAACCCAATTCTCCAACCATATACAGGTATGAAACCCATGTCTTGCAGCCATGAAGGATGCAGGTGTTTTCGGTGGAGGTAACAATTCGCCCTCTCTTGTCTTAACATCTTTATCCTTGCTAAACCACTTTTTAACTTTACCAAAAAATGTTTTCTTCTTTTTCTCTTCTTGGTAGTACATTTTAGCGTTTAAAAAGAACTCTCTACTCTTTCCGTATTATAAATATACAATACGAATTTTCAACCAATTGCAGCGCGACTCACACTAACGCACCAATCCTGGAACGTCTACGTCACTAAATAGCTCTTCCAATCCTTGCGCGACTCACACTAACGCACCAATCCTAGCGCGAGCACTATTCTGATCTATCATCCAATCAGAGCGCGGTCTTTCTGACGTCAACAGTCGCTGCAGTTTGTCTCCTGTCACTCGTCTACCCCTCCTTTACAAAATCTTTTCAGTAGACTTCGTGTCAAAATTTCTACAAAATCTATTAGTTACAACATAAAAACATCTCCATTGTCTGCTTCGCTAACCACAGAATAGTAAAAGAGAGTCTATTTCATAAGAAACCTTTCATTGACACAGTAGCACTTCTTCTACTCTGCCCTACTAACATACATTCATTAACTGTTTCCTCTAGGACTTGTCCAAAGAGTCTTACAATCAACTGAATG
Organism: Triturus cristatus; assembly: GCF_964204655.1. Taxonomy (NCBI): domain Eukaryota; kingdom Metazoa; phylum Chordata; class Amphibia; order Caudata; family Salamandridae; genus Triturus; species Triturus cristatus. Next base: position 929,577,148 of record NC_140585.1, read on the forward strand.
TACAAACATTCACGCACATTCATACAAGGAAATATAGTACATACGCACAGAATCCTGCTTCCCGAGAACAGACAATCTGCTCCACTACAGAATTATAACATACATTAACTAAGCAAGCTTTCTTTGCCCAGTTCTTCAAATAAGCTCAGAGAATACCTATTACTCCTCCCGCGATAAGCTTTAACGGAAATCCTTACAGATCCCTGGGACTTAAGACCAGAGTTTCACAGATAACCTTCACTATCATACACACTCCTTATATACCAGAAATATCTAATAGTAACATACGACGATGTCACTAATTCCGAACCCAGACAAGGTGACGCGCAACTTCAATTGTCACACGTTATTCCTCACAATTCCGTCTTTCCCGAGAGCAGCATTTACTTCCCTCTGCCCTACTACGGAACTGCTACAGCTTCCAAGTTCCAGAAGCACTACATATAACTCAACATTACGACTCCAACATATAGTATTAGTACATATACCAACATGAACCAATAATCAATAAAAACAATCTTATCTAATCAAGACAATCATCAAAAACCATCCTATCTCTGCTACCAGGAAATTGATAGAGATCAGGGTGTGTACAATATTCCCACTACCACGGATAAAGTAATCTCACAGTTACACACTCATGCATACATCATACGCTAGGGCCCATTTCACTAACATACGCTCAAATACTCTACCAGCAATAAACCTGTGGAAGGAAAACACTCCTGAACACCCTGCATCTATATCGAGGTCGATAAGACCTGGTTTTTGTGACTGTCCCTAAGCATAATCTATACAATATATACAACAATAATCAATAATGCAAACCCAATAATTGACAAGAAAGAATATCCAACACCATGTTTAAAATTATATTGCTTTATCTAAAATTAGTCAAAGGAAATCAATCAGAGTAAATCATTTCACATAGTTACCTATTCTAGCTAAATGTCAGAACGGGTCAGGACAAGTCTCTCGGTAAATGTCTCTCAAGACGAAGTCCCGTCAGCATCAATCCTCAGCAACGCAGATTCGGTACGCGGCAAAGGCAAAATGGCAAGTGGCAAAAACCCTCTCTAGGCTAACATCTTATAGTTTCTAAACAATAGAAAGATACATTGGGAACATAGAAAAAGCTGTAATGTCCGCCGGACTTGCTGAGCAGAGCGAGAAGGAAAGGATGTAACATTGCTACATTTGAGAATCTCCGCTCAGGAAAAATACACATAACGAAAACTACGGAACAGGAACCAAGAAAATAAAACATGTATCACAATTATCCTGCTTCTCCTCGGCCATCGAGCCACAGTTCAGAGCTTCTCTCTAAGGCTCCTTTGTTTCCCAAGGCTGCCAAGGACACTTTCACTTCTCTTGGAGACTTCCCAAAAACTGCTGCTGTCCTCATGGAAAGTTTTTCAACAAGGACCATGGTCAGTTAGCTTCAGAACCATTTCCAGCAGGGGTCTCCCTCGTCACAGTTTTCATATTACAATCACAGCCAGGCTCACTATTCAGCCATCTTTTCTTAGGCCAACATAGGCCTTAATAGACCATCTTAATTAAAAGAGACAAAAACAACGTTACTACAGCATAGTGATTAAACAGTGTTAACCCCACTAATACCCTTATGTGTATGCATTTATCTAGCACTAGCAACATAGAAAAGCATTAATTCAGAAAGCGTTTTGTGCTCAAAATAAACAGCACATAGCAACGTTTAAACATAAAAACACATTTAACGCGCGTGTTATCAGTCAGCACATTTAAGCACACTCACGTGTAACCCTCTCTTGTTAAGACAAACGGATTGATCAATATAAACGCACTTGCACAAGACAAATAATTAATTATTAATTATTAATAAATTAATACAACGAATAGACATGCCAGAGCTTCAAAAGCCCCAGAATTTTCAAACTGAAAACTCTGCTCCAGCACTAATACGAAACCTTGTCAGATAGAAACGCCATTGCGAGTGAGTAATGTAAGATAAATAAAATGGGCAAGACAGCTTACCCCTCAGGTACAGTTGATGCTTGCTAGAATGTAAGGTGCCAAGGTTATGACGGTAGGCATTTTTTATCAGGGGCTTAAAGTCCTTACCAATCTGGTCTGGGCTATCAAATATATTATTTAGCCCAATCTTATAAAAAGTATCCCTAACATACAAAAGCCAAAGAATCTTCATACAATGGTCAAGTTTAAGACAGTCCTGCAAAATTTCCTGTGACAGTTTTAAATCTTCAGACTGCCAAACTTTAGCCCATAACAATAGGGGAGACACATGTATGATGTCGCTGAGATACTCAATGCCCACCTCCCCATGACAAAAATTATTCGAGGTTCCCAATGGAACGGCTAGGAGACGCTTAATAAAAGTATTTTCCATAACCTGTAACTTTCCAGTATTATGAGAACCCCACACTCCAGCACCGTAGGTTGCAACCGAGACACACTTGGCTTTATATAGGGATATTAGGGTAGGTACTGGTTTTTGTCCTAATTTACTGGCAAATCGATTAAGGGCTTCAGCAGATTGTGAAAGTTTTTTGGGCCTGAGCTATTATCAAAGTGTCCCAATTCAATTTCTTAAACACTATCACATGGCCGGGGTAACAGCAAGAGACCCTTCAACAAGATTTGAAGAGGCAAAGTCTAAGTCAGGAAACACAGGAGAAACAGCAAAACCGTTGACATGCGACGATCTCACCTCAACAGTCAGCAAAGATGTCTGTCCAAAAGTCCGCCATCAGGGCACCTCAGTTATACCCTAAATCCTAAAAGACCATCCCATAGAAGTATCAAACTCGGGCTCTACTAGTGATCTGATTGGCTAGGAAAGGGGGTGTATGGTCACTACACTGTCTACACAAATTTCTCTAAAGGGCTATTGTTTGAGAATTGGCTATGACATCAACCACGTAACCCAGGAAATATTCTTCATTTCACTATCTCTCTAGTTTGACAACAAGTTAAAACATTGTATAACAATCTTCCACTGAACAGCTCTCTGCAGAGGAAGTTTCTCTCCGTTCACAGCAATGTCCTTTTGTTTAGATTTTTGGCACGTTCGTGAGTCTTTGAAGGACACATTCAGGCTCTTTCTTTTCTCCTGCTTGACTTCATAATTTAAAATCTTTTTTCCCTTTGTCTTCACTGCTTAACCCTTAACCCGACATGCAGAACGAAACCCCATGCTTGGTTTGCTATAGAGAATGAAACACGCACATTTATTACTTTCATGAAAATGTTTTTCTCTACGCACCAACCCAAATGCTGCATCCATCCCTGCGTATCCCACATTAGTAATTGATTTTATTTTTCAGCCAATATTAGTAACGTGCACTTGAAGAAGCATTAGTCCTTTTACATACATTAGCTATGAGGCAAATTTTGCAGCCTACTTGTCAGTTTATTTTCGCGCCTGCGCAAAAGCATTTCACTCATGTTAAGCCCTTTTTCATTAGTTTTTCCACTGCACATGTTTAGTAAATGTTAATGAGGGTTCAATCTGAACAGGTTTGATTTTATGCAAAAACCCTGCTCCATCAAGCACGTCCACAAACAAAGTATCTCCCTTCAGGGCCAGTGATTACTGGGGCAGTGTAAGCTTTTAGAGACCAAACAAGGTTTGCTTTCAGACACTGTATTTTTTAGATCAACATGGGCTTGGCAGCAACTAGCACTGGCAAAGCAGAAGACCGGCAGCCAAATTTAGAGTTTACACATAGTTTTGCATAAAAACAAGTCATTTGGAGGAGGAGCCTAGCGCGCATCCAAGATGGTCGCGTGAGCACAGGGCTCCCCGGACCCTCGCTGCTCCTCGGAATTTATCCTGACAATATCCTGATTTGGTTTATGGAATCTGGGAGATGACGACCGGCTGAGCACGTATCTCTTTTCAGGAATTTAATCGGACCCGGGAATCCTGAAATATCGTTGTTTGAACTTTTGGGACCCACCCGTCGGAGGTGCCCGGGGCGAAGGTGAGCCGTGGGGCCGTGTCGCAGTTGAACAACAACGGCTGTGGCGCGGTGCCAGGGGCCGCTTGGCCACTTTCGGTTTCACTTTCAGACCTCAGGGGGCTGGCCGGTGAAGCGATTGAGGTGGCGGGGTGTTTCCCTAAGCTCTGCACAAGGCTTTGTCTCCACCTGCCACTAGAGTGCCTCTCGCCTTGGGTCCCCCCGCACCGCCATATTGTGGCCTCGGGTGAGGCGCTGGTTTCCAGGGCCAGTACCCCAACTACTTTTGATCGGCGGTCCCCCTCGGAGTCCGTGGCCGCATGGGGGGCAAGGGGGGCCCTGAGGGGCGTAAGACTAAATCCTCCCTCCGTGGAGGATCGGTCCAGACCAACAACATGGACCGCTACACTCAGGGCAGAGGCTCTCCTGGAACGGCCGGTCCCCCCTCAGACGTCGCCGGTGGTGGCACATCCGTCTCTTCGGAACTTTCCCTACAGGACATCATGGGCGCCATTGATGGCATCAGGGAGACCATCGCCACGCAATACGAGGCCCTGGCCCGCAAGATCGATACGGTGGCGATTGATGTCACCTTAATACGGGCGGACCTCTCCAAAACAAACGAGAGGGTTCAAACTCTCGATGCGCGGACCTCCACCCTGGGCGCGGATGTGTCGGACCTGCAGGCCGCGCTTGGCGACATCAAGGTGGTCAATGAGCAGATGGCCCGGCGGCTGGAGGACTTCGAGGGACGGGCCCGACGCAACAACATCCGTGTCATCGGCGTACCGGAGTCCTCCGACGACCGCCCGGTTGACCTCCTGGTCGAGGAACTCATCCTCCAACAGCTGACCCCTGCGGGCTTGAGTAAATTTTTTGCCGTTGAGCGGGCTCATCGAGTTCCGGGCGGGCGGCCACGGCCGGGGGCCCCCCCGAGGCCTATCGTGGCCAAACTGTTTTACTACAGAGACCGGGATGCGATTCTGCAGGCCTCGCGGGTCCACGGCCCGGTTCGACATGAGAACTCATCCATTAACTTTTATCCGGACTTTACTCAACTTGTCCAGAAGCAGCGGATGGGATTCCAGGGGGTGAAACGTCGTCTTCGTGAGCTGGGCCTAAAGTACTCTATGCTCTACCCTGCCAAACTCCGAGTGGAACATGAGGATCGGACTGCCTTCTTTGACTCTCCTGTGGCCGTGAGTGACTGGTTGGACTCGCTGCCGGACAGAGGTAGCCGCCCCGGGCCCTCTGCGGGTGCCAACGGTGACGGGTCCCCTTTGGAGTGACTTTTGGTCCTTGATTTTGCCAATTTGCACTGCTCAGCTGGGTTGTACTTCTTTGGTCCAGTGTGTTTTGCTAGTACCTGTATGGGGGGCGGGCGGGGACGGGTCCCTTTCCTCCTCCGGGGTCTTTTTGTAGACTGGGGTTAGTTGGGCGACAGGCACACTGCAATTTGGGGGGGTTTTTTGGCCCGCAGGGGTGCAGGGTGGGGGGAGTTGGGTATTGGGGGGGGTGGGGGGGAAGGAGGGGTTGTTTTGTAGTGTGGTTTTTGTTTGCAGGGCGAGGTATTGATTTTCTTCCACTTTTTGGACTTGTGCTACTTGCGGGGGGACCTCTGATCTATTGGAGGGGATGGGGGGGGACGGGTTGAAGCTGATGTCATGGAACGTCAATGGGTTGGGGGACCGTATCAAACGGGGTGTAGTTCTGCAGTATTTGCGTCGTCTGACTCCTGATGTGGTGTTTCTCCAAGAGACGCATTTGGTTGGTAATGTCTGCCATGCAATGAACAGGGGGGGATACCGCCTCGTGGCTCACTCTGGTTACACAACTGGCTCCAGGGGGGTGGGCATTCTCCTGCGATCCTCACTTCCGTTGGAGATCACGAGGGTGGTCTCAGATGACAGAGGGCGTTATGTTTGTCTGACTGGGAGGTGGGAGGGGCATCCCCTTGCCCTGGTCTCAATTTACGTCCCACCGGGCCTCCAGAACTCCACCTTCGCGGACTTGGGTCGAATGCTGCTTGAACTTCCGGATGGCCTTTTGCTTATGGGCGGGGATTTTAATTCGGTGGTCTCGGGTGACCTGGATCGTCACCCACCCAGGGCCCTCCCCGCTGCCCAGGCTTGGCTAGGTGGCCTGTTGGAGACCTTCGGCCTGGTGGATAGTTGGCGATTAATGCATCCGACCCAATGTCAGTACACCTTTCACTCTGGGGCACATGGGAGTCTTTCTAGGTTAGACTATTTCCTTATGCCCGCGGCGCAGACGGGTCGAATTCGAGAGGTCAGGCACCTGGCTAGGGGTATCTCCGATCATTCCCCGCTGTGGCTTCTCTTTGACACCGAGTCGCGGTCCGCAGGGCGGATAGCTCCCATTAACCCGTGGTACCTGCGAGACCCTACTACCCGCGAGAGTCTGGTTAAGGCTATGGACCAATACTTTCTTGAAAACGAGGGGTCTGTGTTGTCTGCAATGTCCCTGTGGGAAGCCTTTAAAACCGTAATCCGCGGACACGCCCTCTCCCAGATAGTGGTGGCTAAGAAGCTCAGGAGTGAGGCGGTGGTGAAGCTGGAGACTGACATCTCGGGGCTGGAGTCGGCCTTGGAGGCGGGTGTCACTCCGGACGGGCTCCATGCCCTTAACCTGAAACAGTTTGAATACAGATCTCTTGTCACTGACGCGGCCAAAACTATGTATAGGGAGCAACAGGGTCGGTTGTATGATGCCGGGGACAAGGCGGGAAAGCTGATTGCGTGGCTGGATAAGAAGGAGAGAGTGAATCGTGTGGTCCCGGAGTTGCGTGTCTCGGATGGAGTGTGTGTGACTGAGCCTGGTGAGATTGTGGAATGTTTTGCCGACCACCTCCGGACTGTGTACTCCCCGGTGACTGATAGGGATGAGGAAGATTCTCGCCTTCTCCTTAGGGACATTGCTTTGCCTGGCCTTTCTGCCGAGGACCGTGAGCAGCTGGACGCTCCCTTGTCGGTAGATGAAATCGCGACTGCGATTCGGTCCCTTCGCTCGGGCAAGGCCATGGGTCCCAACGGTCTACCTATCGAATTATATAAGTTGCGCCCGGATAAACTAGCGCCCTTCCTCCGTCGTATGTTTCAGGAGTCCCTCGAGGCCGGTTCCCTTCCGGTCGACCAGCGACTGGCCACGATAGTCGTGATCCCCAAGGACGGTAAGCCACGGGACCGCTGTGCCTCTTACAGGCCTATCTCACTGCTAAATGCAGAGCCTAAAATCCTGGCTAAAGTCCTTGCCAATCGCTTGTTGAGCGTCATCTGCGATCTGATTCATCCTGATCAATGCGGCTTCATCCCACATCGCAATACCGCCCTCAACTTGCGGCGTCTCCATGGCGCCCTCGCCAGGGCAGAGTACCTCTCCGAACCGGCCATGCTGGTTTCTTTAGATGCCACGATGGCCTTTGACACCATCGAGTGGCCATTCCTCTGGGCTGTTTTGACCAAATTCGGCTTTGGGGAGGGATTTCTTGGCTGGGTGAAGCTTCTCTACACGGGACCCATGGCCCAGGTGGTGGTTAATGGGCGGGTCTCTCGGCCCTTCGCTCTTGGTCGGGGTACGAGGCAGGGGTGCCCGTTGTCCCCTCTGCTCTTTGCTCTCGCCCTGGAGCCACTCGCCGCTTGGCTCCGCTGGGAGCCCGCGATCAGGGGGATCCGGTGGGCCCCGGGCTTTGAGGATCGGGTCTCGTTATATGCTGACGATATCCTCCTGTATCTTACCTCGCCGCGGCAGTCGCTTAACGTTCTCTTCGATGTTCTGACTTCCTACGGGAGAAATTCGGGTCTCACGATTAACTGGTCTAAATCCTGTGTCTATCCTATCTCCGGTGGCCCCCCTCTCCTGCCGCCTCGGCTTCCGATCCAAATATCTCTGTCCGGCTTTAAATACCTGGGGATACACATCTCGTTGGACCCGGTAGCTCGCTATGAGCACAATCTCCTGCTTCCACTTCGACGTTTGAGGGAAGACACGGCTCGGTGGTGTAGGCTGCCCCTGTCCCCACTGGGTCGGGCCGCATTGTTTAAAATGATGTCCCTTCCCAGGTTCCTCTATGCACTTCAGAACTCCTTCGACATCATTCCCGTGGCCTACTTTCGGGAAGTAGAGAGCCTGCAGAGGAGATTGGTGTGGGACGGACGGGCGCGTATCGCCCTGGCCAAACTCACTCTCCCCTGGTACGACGGGGGCATCGCGCTTCCCGACATTCGCAGGTATTACTGGGCCGCACAGCTATCAGCCATTAACCACGCCACGTATGCGCCTGGCTTGAACCCGGCGTATGAGATGGATAAATTCCTGCTTCCCGGCGGTAACTATAACAGGGCGCTCTACTCCCGCTCGGCTGGACGGACCCTGACGGGCCCTACTAAGATCGCGGTACGGATTTGGAAGGCGGCCAACGTAGCCATGGGCTGGAGTGAGCGACTGACATGCGCTACTCCTTTATTTGCCTCCGACCGACTGGGAAGCCTCTGGACAACGAAGGGGTTTGACCGTTGGGACACGATTGGCATCAGTAGAGTGGGAGACTTATGGATGAAGGGCGCGGTTAAGACCTTCGCGGCGCTCCAGAGCGAATACGAACTCACGGAAAAGGAGTTCTTCCGATACGCCCAGGTTCGGCATGCCCTGCTCTCTGTCTTTGGGGAGGGGACCAAGATCCCGGCCTCTTCGCCCCTCGAGGACCGCATACTTGATGGTCATGTTCCCGACAGTACTATCTCCTTAATCTATAAAAAACTCATTAATAATCGGGCTGACCTATTGGTGCGCCTTCGGGAGACGTGGACGGGGGACGGGGTGGAATTAGACGACGAGGACTGGCAGTCCGCACTATCGTCCCCCAAGGAAGTTGCCATTCCAGCCCGTCTCCGCCTGGTCCAGTTAAAGATTCTCCACCGGGTGTATGTGACGGGCCCCCGTCTGGTCTCGATGGGATTCTCGGAAGATGGGCTCTGCAAGCGGGGGTGTGGGCTCAGTGCCACCTTCCTCCATATCCTTTGGGAGTGCCGGGAGGTGGCGGAATACTGGCGTCGGGTTCATGGGGTCATGGGGCAGGTCACCGGGGTGGCGCTGCTGCCGGAGGTGCGTCGCTGTGTCTTGAATGTGTGGGAGCCCAATGATTATAACGCGGCGCAGACTCGGTGGGCGGCCCTGGGCTACATGATTGCCAAAAGGGATATAGCGCAGCTTTGGGGCTCCCAGCGGCCACCCACCGTGTCAGTATGGAAGGAAAACATGGACTGGTGTATGTTCAGGGAGAAGACTGTATATGTGGCCCGCGGTAAACCCGGGGCATGGGGTAGAATTTGGGGGCAATGGAACGTGTATCGTGGGGGTATCTGTACGCCCCCCCTAGTGGACACCGATATTGCTTTGTCCCCCTGACCCTTGATGGTTCCTCGCAACTGATTGTGATAATCGAATATAGATGTTCCTTTCCCGTTACCCCCCCCCGATCTTTCAGTACTCCCTCCTGTTGATAGCTAATTGAAGTCTTGGAGTAAAGTCCCCCGGATGTAGCCTGACCCACGTTTTCTGCCCGTATGCCTCGCCTTTTGTTTTTTGTTGTTATTTATGTTAAATGTATGTCTCCTGCCTTTCTCGAGCTATCCTGAGCCATTTATGGGGCTGGGCCCCAGGGGCCGCCTACTGCCTGGACTAATGTGCGATCCCTTCTGATTCTAGCGGCCGGCCCTGGTGGTTGTAGGCCCATGCTTGTAACTGATTTATTGTTTCAATAAACTTTTAAAAAAAAAAAAAAAAAAAAAAAAAAAAACAAGTCATTTTACTTCGACTGGAAGGATCCCTCAGAAAATACCGTGTTACATTGCTGTATTCCTTTCTTCTAACTGCCAGGATATGGGCACCTTCCGAGAAGACCTCAAAAGAGGTAGCAGGTTACCACTAACTCAACGGGAGCTTTGCCCAAACGTTTGCCAAAAATGAAAGATAGAAACATTACTGTCCGTCCGAAAATATCAGAAAGTTCAGATTCAGATAGGTAAAAAAAAAAATCATCCCTTCCCCTACCTGACATCTCTCCCTTTCAGTCTGCCAGAGTAACACCAATCTGTATTCTGTGATATCACAATAACTCCTTGTGCAGCAGAGGGTTTCAGCCCCTCCAGGCAGCTGGCTACACCTCTGAACAAATTGTCCAGCTGAAGTCGGCAGCAAAATGCCTGTTACATTGATGAAGGTACTCTGGCTGGTGATGTAATCCAGGAGCCATAGGTGTGGTTAAGTAGATTTATTCATTGTAAGTAGGATGGTAAAGAAGGCCTCACCGGGAGCAGCATCCAGCTGCTCAGCCCATCTCACTCAAACTCACCACACTTCAAACCATGCATCCACGAACATTCCGATGACATCACACACACAGGCTGAGCAGCAGGGAGAAGGAGAAGACCAGAATACAACACATCTCCCTCCTTTAAACAACAAAAACAAAAGATACAAGAGAAAATAACACAGTAAGTCCTGACGATGACAAGGTCAGGATTACAAATAAGCAATGACGAGAATGTATGAATAAATTTACATAAAATTTAGAAATAACATTACAGCACATTATAAGAACTCAACCCACGGTGAATATTTTAAAATGGTATGATTAATTGTATCACACCAACAACAAAACACCACTCACACTAAATTCAAAAGAAAGATAGGACGACACCTCTCACACAAAACTTGAAGAGCGGCACAATTTCACCTAACACAACCCAATGCAAAAACAATACATGACCATACAATCCAACACTTTAATGTAAAACCTCACACGACCACACATCCGACAATAACCAATGTAAAATCACATATGACCATACGATTCAACCATTCAACTGACTCACTAAACATCACCTAACCACCATCCCTCATCCAAACCAAAAATACCCTAAATATCACAAATCATGCCATTTGGCCAGACCAGCACAAAAAGTGATAAACAGGAATCCCGAACTAAGAGAAATGGCGCCCCTCAGAATAACAAGGACAGAAATATATCATTTCATGAACTAAACACACACAACATTGGGAATGGGACTCCTCAAAACACTCAATGACTATTTTAAACATATGCCAAAGCATAACACGACTTTAAAAAGGTACTAGACCCCTAGCGCACAGGGTTCGCTACTCCCTGAAACGCACGCCTAGGCAACACACACTTTAAGGGGTACATGACTCCCCAGCGCTCACAGGATACCTAACTCCTAGAAACGCACACCTAAACCACACATAACACACTTTAAAAGGTATTTAACCCTAAAAACCAATGCCTAGGCCACACACTCTTTAAGGGGTACATGACTCCCCAGCGCTCTCAGGATTCCTAACTCCCAGAAACGCACGCCTAGACAACACTTAAAACACTTTAAAAGGGTATTTAACCCACGAACCCAACGCCTAGGTAAAATTACATTTTTAAAAGGGGTACATGACTCCCCAGCGCTCACGGGATACATGACACCCAGAACGCACACCTAGACAACACTTAATACACTTTAAAGGGTATTTGACCCCTGAAACACACATCTAGGCTAACCACTTTAAAGGGGTACATGACTCCCCAGCGCTCACAGGATACATGACACCCAGAACGCACACCTAGACAAAAACAATGACATACTTTAAAGAGTATTTGACTCTTGAAACCAACGCCTAGGCAAAACCACTTTAAAGGGGTACAACGACGCCCCAGCGGTCACGGGATACGTGACTCCCCTAAAATACACATGCGCATGCTAACATATTGAACAAGGTGTGTAAATACATTACAACAAGTATTCAGCAAATTTGGCACACGTAACATGTTGAAAACTAGACTCTGTATCAACAAAACATACATGAAAAACTCCATACCGCAGATAACAGCTCATTAATTTAGGCAAAACACATGGCAAGCACAATTATATGCATAGACAGATGTTATAAGGCAACACAATACGCTTAAAATAATTAAAGTAGAAACCGTTGTCACAAAAGCACAGTGAGATTCGTGCTTGGCAACATAACTGAAATAATTAAAGCAGTCACTGTTCACTGCTCTACTTCTTCAAAAGCGTAAATTATAATTTGACACGAAGAAATTACCGCCGAATACCAGTGGTTCTATCTCTTTAAAAAAAAGTTGCGTAGAAATTGACATGAACACTGGCAGGTATCCGAGAGTTCAATAAGCAGGATCCAATGTTTCAGAGTTGCATGAAGATTGAATTAACTTTATTGGCCTGCAAAACAAACAACGTGTTTGGCGAAAGTAAAAGTGATTGGCAAAAGCTTTCCTCCGGTATAGTGTTCTTGTGTGAATCCAAGATGGTAGCACGCACTGGTGACGCCGCACCGGATGGCTCAAGGCACGTCTATGGGTGACGACGTCAATCGGCTATGCAAAAGTGGTGGAATTGTTATTACATCAAAGAAGATACCAGCCCGTGTTGTAGAGCAGGTAAGGGCGCGCGGACTGTGCAAAGCACGCGCCTCCGTTTTCGAAAATTGCATCATTATGAAAAATTTTAACGGAGCACTGTTTTTCACGAAACACTCACAATTAAACACTTGGATGGCATAAAAAAACAACTGACGTAGGTTGTCAACACTGGTACTAGCAAGGCGTCACCCACATTTTTTGGCTTGTCTGCGGCGAATTACATGTAGAAAAAAACCGGAAACATTGCCCCATGTCGATGAAACACACCCACAAGCAGCCAGTTCATGCAGCAAAAATCGCATAAAAGGTACACATTTGTCTATATTAGATAGAACTGCAGCCTCAGCACTCTCATGGGTAGTTGTTGTATCCACAGCAGTAATGGATGTTCATAGATATGTACACAGAGTTCAATAGAAATGAACCGTCCTTATGAAGGAATAAACAGATACTTTTTCAACGGATGCCAAAAACAGGATCCAATCAATGTTCACTGTTGGTTTACTCTGTGCAAATAACATCTCCAGCGTTTGTCTCTTTGCCCACCATCTGATATTGGGAATATATTTTGCAACCATAAAAGTATCGATTTGATAAACATACAAGTGGTGTGCGATGCAAAAAAAAAATTATGGTGCTTCCCACATGTATGTAGTTCATTTGTAAAAGGAATTCAGGCATAACGATGTTTATGAGCAAAATCCGGTTAATGAAGGGAAAGTAAAACTTTACTTATCAGAGAATGATTCAGGCTCTTTGACAACAAGGCAGGTAGAATAGGCAGCCACTGTTTAACCTGTGCAAGTTCAATACTCAGGACAACATCTTGCGCAGCTTATTTAGGCATTAAGAATCGCTACAGCAGTAAACAACCAAAAGTCCAATGTTGGTGGATTTCAGATTTCAGGCCACACTGTCAAACCACATGAGATTTTTTTTTAAGTTCTAAATGTCAATAGGCAAAACAGGTTACAAATCAATTGAGCCACACAACTTCCAACGCCAAAAACATACCTCTGTGGGCTGTCTGTTATACAAGACACCGGTGGGGCATCCAAGGCGTGGATTAGCTTTGTCTTCAGGCTCAGCTTGCTTCATTTAGGCGCAGTTTCATCAGATCCTTTAGTTTCATCAGTTCCTTCAGTTACATAAGTTCCTTAGGCGTGGTTCTTTACTTCCATTCGTCGCCACTGTTACATTGATGAAGGTACTCTGGCTGGTGATGTAATCCAGGAGCCATAGGTGTGGTTAAGTAGATTTATTCATTGTAAGTAGGATGGTAAAGAAGGCCCCACCGGGAGCAGCATCCAGCTGCTCAGCCCATCTCACTCAAACTGACCACACTTCAAACCATGCATCCACGAACATTCCGATGACATCACACACACAGGCTGAGCAGCAGGGAGAAGGAGAAGACCAGAATACAACAATGCCCCTTTAAATTCAATGCGTTTGAAGACATGGCTCAGCTTTGAGAGCCTCCCTGTAGGGACTTGGTCAGAGCCCAAGAATGTATGACGTACCAAGCGTGACCAATGAAACTGCAGGGTTAGCTTTGACTGAAATGTCTGCACAAAGACAGAACCCAACAATATCACTTAATTAGGTTATCTTTAGAAGCGTTCGTGGAGGCTGTCGGTGAAAGGAGTTTATTGCATAGTGTCCCTGTTTGCAATATCAGATGCTCTTTCCTGCAACAGTGACTAACCCCTCGCCTCCCCACCCCACTGCACCCCTTTGTGCAGCCTTAATGTAGCGCCATCGTTCTGTTCTATTTGCGTGTTCCTTCCCCAATCCTGAAAGGAACCATGTAAATGCACATAAATTAATCATACTCCCTCCCAATCCTATTTCCTCTGAGTAATAAAATTCAAACTATTTGAGACATATCTTAAGATTGATTTCCCTTTAGTAATTTTGTTTTCTATTTTTAAACATTTCCTAAATCCCTACTTTTCATTTTCAGATAAAGTCCTGGTTGTACTGTTGTACGTTCATTCACTTGATGCCAGCATGTGGCGGTGTGAGAGCCGGCACATTACAACATTTGCAGTAAATGCATGCGTACATGACAGTGGCAGCCTTGCTTCTGTGCTCACTCCATCTTCCCATAGGCTGCCAGTACCAACCTGGCGCAGACTTGGGTAGATCTGTTGCCAAATTTAGAAGTGGGGTGCTAGCCTCAATGGTCAGCTTTAGGGTAACTCCCATAGGGGGGCAGGTGCTGGCGCAGCTTTCTAAGGAGAAGTAGTGATAAGCCTGGGCGGATGGCACAGGAATCTATCCTATAGAGCCGACTGATAGTCCACTACCACCAGTCTTGCAACAGCACTGCCGGCAGTCTGATGATCCCCGCCTTGGTTGTCTGCCTTCTTGATGAACACAAACCAAAGCAAAAGCTTACACTAGATATTTAATGAGCACCATGTGTCCCAAAACTAAGCACATCATATGCGTAGCCTCAATAGGCAGGGATAAACGGGGTCAGACTGGACTGCAGGACAATCTGACAGTGCCAGAAGGGCTGGTCTGACAGGTCAATGTGGGGCTGGTTTTGTTGGGTGTTAGTAGGCCTGTTTTTTGGTCAGACAGGCTTGATTCTCCTGCTGCTTTCTCCATTACCACAGACCTTACCTGCAGCAAACAAAAATGCATGCAATCTCCAGTACCCTGCAAAACGTCTTTATAAGGTCAAAACTGCCCTGGTTTGCAAATGTTGGACACTTTTTTAGCTATGTGATTCGCTAATGGGGGTCACTTTTATTTTGATGCCCAGGCCTAATTTCTGTTCCAGTCCAACCCTGGCTGTAAAATTACTTCCATATGTTCGATGTTCCCTACGTTGTGCACTCAAGTTTACCTGGTTTCCTTCAATTTCTTCTGAATCCTTTCTCGGTTAGTACCATATCATGTATTTCGTACTTGACTACTGAGTCTAGTGTCATATGTGCATCCTTGTTAAGCAAGCCTGTTAAGTTTTCACATGAAAAACTATAGTTATTCTTAAAATGAAGCTGGCCTGATGTAAATTGACTTTAGTACCCAGTTTTTTACCTGCAGACTGAAGAAAAAGAACTGTGGAAAAGATCAAATAAGTTATCAGGGCCTTCTTCTAAGCACATAGGACCTGGAACAACATCTCTGACCATCAAAACCAGACCAACTGTGCTCCAATGTAAGAACTGACCAGAAAACACATTGCTTTAGAGAATTTTACATCATGATGCAGTCACAGTCCATTTCTGCTCCCACAACCCAGCTCCCTCTTCAGTCACTTATTGGCTGTAGCTTTGCTTCTACCCATAAAGAGCACTTTTCAGCCTTTTGGCTCGGTTGTGTGTATTCAAATAGACAAACATATTCACATATATAAATCGGCATACAGTGACAGATTGTAGCACAAACTTGTTTAATATATTTTTTTCAGGAGTATAAAACGCACTATCCCTGTGGGCTACACATCATACCTTATTACCCTGAAGCTCAACCACTCTTTATCCTCCATCGAAGCCAACATTTCAACCAAACTATTTGCTCAACAATCTCCATCTAGCATGATTGTGGAAGTTTTCTTTTTGCTCTCTCTCTGATGCCTTTGCAAAATCAAAGTACATAACATCCCTCCTAATCCCTGGATTAAAATGTTCGCTTACCACCAGGAAAGGGAGCAATGGGTCATTTTGGCTGGACACTTTACACCTAAATCAATGCTAATGCATGCTCATTTGGTCCTGCCCCCAAGGGCTGAACGTTATCGGGTTACTTTGCTGCAACCAGCAAACTGAAAATGATATGTGCCACTGAGGAGGGGACTGACCAGAACCATGTGTGGTTCCAGACAAATGCCATACTCTTTCGGAATCACATTTTCTGAATTGCAATGCCCTTACAGTGATCTGTTTGAGCACAATCAGATACATGCTATACTCGTCAGCTCCTCTTTTTGAGACCGACTTACCCCAATACATATCCCCCTATTGCCCTATGCTGCTCCTGGTAACTAGCTTCGTGCTGTATCAGATACCTAAAATAATAATTAATAAATTAACAAAATAGAGAGTCGCTTTGATGGTGCCATTGTCCTAAAGTTCGCAGAAGCCATTTTGAAATCTGTACTTATGTCCAGTGCGAGGGAAAAGAAAATAGACTGACCAGGATATGCCTCATCCTGAATTTATTACTACACCAAAAATGTATTTATTCTTGAGGATATAAATATTTGTGGTATTCTGTGACCTGAACGTAAATGTGTTTTATGGTTTGAAGCATAGGTATTCAGCTTGGTAGCATGCTTTACCATATCTCTTTATATTGCCCAATTTAAAAATCAGGATGACCTTGTTAAAGTTTAAAAAGGTCTTCAAGTAGAGGGTGCCCATCTATTAAGAAGCAAAAGGTGCCATTGAAAGCAGTTCAGCACTTCAGAAATAAACTAAAAACCCACCCCTGACCCCATAGCCTGCCAGTGACCTTTCCCCAATGATATATCTTGCCGATGGCCGCGCCCTGGTTCAGCGCTCCCTCGCTCTCGAGCTAGGTTCACACTCTACAAATACCAACAAATACATACCTATATACACAACGCTCTTAAAACCTTTATGTAAGAGTATGTTCCTTGTCTTAGTTGCGCGTTTTCTTCTTTAGGGAAAAGTTGATACAATGTACCTGAAAATAACTTAAAAAGCTGCATTCATTCCGATGCTCCACACCGTGCTCCTAAACAATGAATTCCAAAACTTCTCATTAAACAAACGATAGATTTGCTCTATTTGACAGTTTCTTGCATTGTACCTATATTGGATGGATGGATGGGTACCACTCACGCACTGCCTTCCACCAGGTGTAAGATTCTACAGCACGTGACTGATTTTTTTTAAACATGGAGCTATGTCAAACTTGTATTTATTAGCCCTAGCATAATCGTGCACAGGGGCTTTAATCCTTTCAGCTCTCCCCAAATATTTTCTATTTTCTCTCCAGTGAGCAAAATTATATGTCACGCAGTAAGTGCTTAGCCAGATGGGAAAAAAGGCATTTGCATTTTAAGCACTGACGGGAAACGCAATGAGGGCGTTCGCTTTTTCTCTGTCACCAGTTATGTTGGTTTCATCTCAGTAAGTACTTAAGGGACTCTGTGGTCTTCGTTTTACTGTCATTTGTTGTTAGTCCTGCAGTGTAGATCTTAGTTAGAGTGATGGCACTTTAACATCAGCATGGGCCTGGCTTTGGGACTTTGTCTCGCCTGTCGAATGAAGCCATTCAATGCTTTGATGTTGGGAGCTGTAGCGGCCAGCAGAAGTGTGTTCATTCAAAGATGCTTAAACATGTTTTAAGTACATTCCTCTAATAGGTATATAATTATCTTTTTTTCTGACTTGAGATCGACATATTACACTCTATTCACAGTGTATTTAATTATTAAGGTGTTTTTTTTTTCTGCATCACCCGTTGCCTTGGCCGCTTCAGACGCTCCCCTTTTAACCCATTCTAATGCAGAACATGTTTCTCGTTTTAAAGGTTAGGATTTTACTGTTACTAATCACCTCTGCAGAGTGCATCCGAATTCCTTATGTGGACCTGTTTGAATCTTTTATAACTTCAGGTGGTCAGTGACTACCTAGTTTTTTGGCATTGTCAGCATTGGAATTGCTTAATATCTGCTCCCTTCGGCGCGATAGTAATCTCCACGGTTATGTCTGCTGCCCTAGCTATTTTACTGTTATAAGCCTGATTTTCCAGATGTTTAGAAAAGCAGAAATATAGAAACAAGGAGATGTCACGGCTGAGGCAGTGAGCCCACTCACTACACTTCCTCTGCACACATGTCACCGTCAATAACCAGATCCACTCCCTTGTCCGTACACATATGCACGGAGTCAGATTTGCCTGAGACCCAGGAGGCCTTACTTGATGGTTCATGTAAGAGATGGTTGCTTGTTTGTTCAAATATTAGATGGATGACCTGTTGGTAGTTTTGAAAAAACATGCAGGCCTTTTGCAATAGCTGAAAGTTTCCTTAAATTTGAAGAATGTTCTTCTTTGAAGTGGGTCAACAAGCCTTGAGCAGAACAAGTCTCTGTACAACCAGGTGTCTTAGGGACATGAATAGTGCAGTTGATTAATGGGTCAGGCTCAATTACTGGGCAACAGGACAAAATGCCCTGAGTAAGACAAAACGCCCTCCATAACTGAAACTTTTTTTATCAACTTTCCATGCAATGTAACATGACTTATCACAGAGTTTAAACATAGAAGAATCAATGGGAACATACTGCCTCAAACTTGCATCCATTGGTGAGCCGGAGTTGAACAATATCACGATAAAAATAACAAGAGGAGCAAAAGACAATATGGCTTAGACCAGTGATTTGAATGCTGATTCATATGTTCTAGGTCTGTGCACAAACAGCAACTGATAGAAAGTAAGGGGTGGTTTGTTAAACGGGATTAGGAACTTCACTGACGAAGACTCCAAATCTGTTGATTGCCCCAATGTCCTTGTGGACAAGACATTTATCCAGATAGTCTTGAACCAGAAACCCGATTCACAATAGGTTGCAACCAGTGGTGACAAAACCTTTATAGGACAAAAGGATTTGAAATACAATACAATTCCATTTATAGAGCGCACAGCTACCTCCAAGGAGGCGTTCCGGCACTAGCAGAAAGGAACACCCAGAAAGTGGGGCAGAGAAAGGGATGACAGCTGCCTCAGCAGGGATCAAAAAGATGAGTTTAAAAAAAGTTTTTAGAGACCGCTTCAGACAGGCAGCTTCTCAAGTTAAGAGAGAGTGCTTTCCACATCTTAGTTGCCACAAAGGTGAAGGATCTGCCTCCTCTTCTGGCCCTGTGAATATGAGGGATATGGAAAAGTCAGAGATTATTGGATCTCAAGTCTCTCCAGTATGTATGGTTTTGAAATGGCTCCTAAGGTAAAGAGGGCATCTTTGATGGTAGGCCCTGAAGACTAGGATCAGAGCTTTAAACTGGATTCTTGTATTAATGGGAAGCCAGTGAAGGGCAAGCAGATGGCTAGACACCGAAATTCGAGGTGAGATTTTCTAAATCAGACAGGCAGCAGCATTTTGAATAGTTTGGAGGCGCTATATCAAAAATGTTGGAAGGCCCAAGGAAAGAATGTTCGAATAGTCCAACCTAGAGGTTATTAAGGCATGAACAATCATCTTGCGATGCTCTACCGGAATGAAGTGCAGCATCAAAGACCTGAGGGTGAAGAAACAGGAGGAGGATAAGGCCTTGACCTGGGGCTCAAAGGTCAAGTCTGAGTCAAATTTTACCTCAAGGTTTCTAACCATAGGAGCAGGCCTAGGGGGGGGACCCAATGCCGAAGGCCACCAAAGACCAGGTGAACGGATGGTCTTAGTGTTGAAAAAAGATCCTCAGTCTGGTCTGAGTTAAGTCTCAGACAGCTTGTGTTCATCCAATCCACCACGAATTTCAGGCAGAGCTTGAAGGAATCAAAGCAAGTAGGCATGTTTTCCTGGACGGCCAAGAAGAGTCGAGTGTCATCCACATAGGTTATAACTCTCACACCCCAGGAATCGACCAACAATGCCAGGGGTTTCAGATAGATGTCAAATCGAGTAGGGCTGAGAGTCAAACCCTGTGGAACAATGCATACTAAGTGCTTGGCCTCAGAAGTAAAAGGCGGGAGGAAGACAGCCTGGGGACGCCCGCTAATGAAGGATTTACGTCAGCAAAGGGCTAGGCCTCTGACACCGATCATGTTGAGTCTTTCAAGTAAATTATCGCAAGAGACTGTATTGAATGCCTCAGAGAGATCCAAAAGCATTACTATGACCGGAGTGTTTAAATCAAGGCTCGCTTTAATGTATTCCAAGACTTCAAGAGCAGTCTCAGTGCTATATCCAGCACAGAACTCCGATTGAGAGTCATGTAGCAAGTGGTTAACCTCCATAAAGCTTGACAGCTGCCTATTGATTTTCTTCTCAAGAACTTTTGTAGCAGTGGGCAAAAGAGAAATCGGTCTAAAGTTGCTAAGTACCATGGGGTCTGCAGAAGGCTTCTTCAGTAAGAGGAGAAGAAGAGCTTGTTTCCAGCTGGAGGGCACCAGAGCTTAATCTAAAGTATCAGGTGAAGCTTGAGTGGTAATATTCTGATCTGGAAATTGTTCATAAATGGCTAGAATTTTCCTATGAAAGAAGTCAGAAAGTCCCTCACAAAGTTCCAAACAAGGGATAAGGATGCTTTTAGTGGCCACGGGGCAAAGAAAAGAATTGACTACTTTGAACAATTCAAGCGAATTGTTCACAGCTTCTGAAATGGACAAGGCGATGAATTAATTTTTAGTCAAACAAAAGGATGCATGATATTTTTTAAGAGCTGCCTGGTAGATCACTTTCGCCCCTGTATCATAATTTAATCTCCATAGCCTTTCCAGTTTTTTTACAAAGAGATTTCTCCACCTTAAAGGACTCAGAGAACCATCGGACAGAGGACTTAAGCCTCTTTGAGGATTGCTCTTTCCATGGGGCAATGGTGTCACTAGCCCTTGTAAGCCAACCATTAAAATGAGACATCCTGTTCTAGATCCCCAGTCCTCTGGCAAGGAAAGGACTCCAGTAGTGGCACCTGAGTACATTTGTGCCAGAGTCTGGACAACTTCTTTAAGGGTCTTTGCAAATCGGGGGAGTCGGAATAACAACATTAAAAGGAATTAGAACATGGTCCGACCAACTAAGATGCAGAACTGGTTTTACCTTGACAGTCATAGGGTTAGCCAAAATGAGGTCTAGTGTATGACCAGCATTGTGGGTGGGCATGTTTATAAGTTGCTCATGTTTGAAGGCTTCCATAGAGCTAAGAAATTGCTGGGCCAGTTTGTTATTAGGTCATCCACATGCAAGTTCAAGTCACCTAATACCATATAATTGGCATGAAGAGGGAAAAGTTGACCAAGACTCAAGAGCTGTAGGGAGGCAGCTGTGGAATCAGGAGGTCCATAAATAAGCGCGCTAGAGACAGCAATCGTATGGGCTAGAATAACAGAAAATGACATACCCTCATTATTATTAATGTTAGTTAGTTTTGCCACTGCACAAAAAAAAGCAGTACGATTTATAATAGCCACCCCGCCCCCATTTTCGTCCGTTCTGTCACGTTGCTTAATCAAACAATCCTGGGTAAGGGCCTGCGCCATATCAGCAGCTGAACTGTCTTTCAACCAGGTCTCACTGAGAAAGAGTAGATCCCATTTGTTATCAATTAAAAGATAGAAAATGTCGAGGGCATGCTTTGGTAGCGATCGATAATTAAAAAGACGTGCCATGAAAGAGGCACCAGAGAGGGAGGAGTTGGCCGAGACAAACCAAAATCCGTGATCAGACAGGTACTACAAAGTTTAGGGGCTTCAATGGAGATGTCACACCTAAGGCAATTGAGTCCTACTCCAAATTGCCAACTGCGAGCTCACTAGCATGATCACAGTGTAAAGTAGGAAGAGTCAGCAGTTCAGCGTTTGTATAGGTACAAGGGGGTGTTGAATGGCAAAGAAAACCAGCAGCATGGCTGGCGCAGGACGTGAACCGGACACAGACATGCGCAGACGGGCTTGCCTTGGGAGCGTCTTTGGAGCCCCAGCGGCGTGCACGCTGCGCGTCCGCGGCATCCCATGCAAGTTATGGCTTCGGGGCACAAAACAATTTGAGCGCAGCTTAGACAAAATGTCGGCTCAACATTGGAATACTCACTAATGAGAAAGTGAGTATAACTAAAGTGCAAGTGCTCATTTTTAGCAGTGCTAACAGAAAATTATGACAGCAATTCGAAAAACAGATAACCACAAAAAGTCCCCCACTGTGCAAAATTTGCCTGGATGCTTTGAAACCGTAATCTTAAACACCATCAAAAGCAGTAATCCCAGCGAAATCACAGTACAATTAGAACGATTTTCCACGGAGCTTAAAATCGGGATTACAATGTCATTCAGAGTTCAAATCAATTAACAGCAAGTAAAAATATTCGAAGCAAGCAATGCAGGGGAGCCTAACCGAACTTGGGAATAACCTTCAACTGAAGTTCTAAACTTCAAAAGCAATGCTCATAAAATTCAGTTTATAAGAACAATTGGGTATGTTCAAGGTGCGCTGCTCTAAGATCAAAAGCCAACCCACACCCCAAGGAAAGGTGGGTTGAATGACGCATTCGGAGAGTCCTTCTTCAGTAGAAGAAGCCTGACTTCTTGTTGACCGACTTCCGCTAAATGGTGGATCCACGATCGCGTGCCTATTTTTGTACCAGAATAGATATAATTTAGAATTGTTTCCTTTTGCACCACAGGGGACACAGGACCCTTGTGATGAAGAGTCTAACTGCATATTCAGGACATGGAGTTGAACCCACCGGAAATTGACAGGAGAGGGAAGCCATTGAATAACCAACCACTCCAGACAACGAGCTTGCAAGACCCAGGGAGGTGTGGTGAGTGCCTCCCGTTGATGAACATGTGAAACTTTACACCCTTCCACCGGAAAGCTCTAGCTGTTTGGCAAGAGTGTAGAATAGTTGAGCTCTCAGTTTTGGAATTGATTTAAGGATGATTCTGACCCAGAGTCTGGTACACCCAAATCTTGTAAAATTGCTCTTGTAAAATTACCGGGCATCATTGAAACCTGGGTCGAGGGAGGCTATAACAATGTGCTATACCCTTGTCAGAAAAGAAAAGGGATGTTTGTGACCCGTATACCCCTTTTCCAACATTGAATCCGTTTGCATGGTGAGCAGTTTGTACTTGTGTAAGACAACTGAAAAGGAAGATCCTTTCATGAATGGCCCGGCTTCAATAGATAGAGTCTGGCTGCCATCAGGGAACTAGACGCTGAAGTTAAACCTCAAAGCGCAGCAAACAAAGTAAGGGACCAAAATTACAGCTGGTAATATCATGATCTCCCAGTAAAGACAATAAACTTTGCCTTGCAAAATGGATGAAAGCCATGGCCTCAAAGCACTTTAGAACAAGCATTGGCATAGCCAATAGGTCTCGCCTTTGGGACCTTATAAGTGTTTAGCCATGCAACAGTTGATGTTGTTGCACCAAGAATATTGTGCTGCATAACTAAATACTTATAAGGTCCCAAAAGCGAGACCTTTTGGCTATGCCAATGCTTGTTTAGTACTTTTGTAGTGGAAGAGTGCCCCTTGTTGCACATTTTGGGTCTGTGGGTCATATAATCAATCAATCAATCATAGCATTTGTAAAGCGCACCACTTAACTGTGAGGGCCTCAAGGCGCTGGGGGGGGGGGGGGGTGGAATTGCTGCAACTGCTCAAAAAGCCAGGTCTTGAGGAGTCTTCTGAAGGTCAGCAGGTCTTGGGTCTGCCGTAGGTGGATGGGGAGGGTGTTCCAGGTCTTGGCTGCGAGGTGGGAGAACGATCTACCGCCGGAGGTCGCTCTTTGGATGCGGGGACAGTGGCGAGGGCGAGGTCGGCGGAGCAAAGCTGGCGGGTGAGGGTGTAGAAGCTGAGTCGTCTGTTGAGGTACGCTGGTCCGGTGTTGTGGAGTGCCTTGTGTGCGTGGGAGAGGAGCTGGAAGGTTATCCTCTTGTTGATGGTGAGCCAGTGCAGGTCTCTGAGGTGGGGTGTGATGTGGCTGCAGCGAGGGGTGTCGAGGATCAGGCATGAAGAGGCTTTCTGAATGTGCTGAAGTCGTTTCAGGAGTTTGGCCGAGGCTCCTGCGTAGAGGGCGTTTCCGTAATCCAACCTGCTGCTGAAGAGGGCCTGGGTGAGTGTTCTTCTCGTTTCGGTGGGGATCCACTTGTAGATCTTGCAGAGCATGCGGAGGGTGTTGAAGCAGGAGAAGGAGACGGCGTTGACCGTCTTTGTTATGGAGAGGGTGGAGTCGAGGATGACCTCTAGATTGCGTGTGTGGTCGGTGGGTGTTGAAGCTGTTCCTAGTGCGGTTGGCCACCAGAAGTCATCCCAGGCCGAGGGGGTGGATCCCAGGATGAGGACCTGCGTCTTGTCTGAGTTCAGCTTCAGTCGGCTGTTCATCCAATTGGCGACGGCTTTCATTCCTTCGTGGAGGTTGGTTTTGGCGGTGTGGGGGTCCTTGTTGAGGGAGAGGAACTGCTGGGTGTCATCGGCGTAGGAGATGATGTTGAGGTCGTGCAGTCGGGCAACGTGGGCAAGCAGTGCCATGTAGATGTTAAACAGCGTTGGGCTGAGGGATGAGCCTTGGGGTACGCTGCAGATGATCTCGGTGGCTTCAGAGCGGAAGGGAGGGAGGCGGACGCTCTGTGTGCCGGAGAGGAAGGAGGTGGTCCAGTCCAGGGCCTTCTCTTGGATCCCGGCTTTGTGGAGGCGTGTGCATAGTGTGCGGTGGCAGACCGTGTCGAAGGCGGCTGACAGGTCCAGGAGGATGAGGGCCGCGGTTTCTCCGTTGTCTAGCAGAGCCCTGATGTCATCGGTGGCGGCGACGAGGGCAGTTTCGGTGCTGTGGTTGCTGGTTTATAGTTTTAAGGGCAAAAAAAATCTGATGCAGTGTGTTTCCAACGTATGTCCAGGAGGGCTGGATTTAAGTCTATTTTCAGGATATAGATTTACGTACACTTAATTTGAATGGAGCGTAATGTACAGTGAATTAGAATGGTGCGTCTTTACATAATGAGTGACTATTCTGAAACTCTGCCCTGAATCGGACTTCCTAGCCCTATGTTGAACTTGCCTTCTGTAGTGGTTCCTCAGCACAGCAGAGTAAGGGCTGGTGGCAGATATTCCACATTTCACGCAACTCGCTTCCTGTAACCACTCTCATGACATGGACACTGGTCTGCCTTTCAGATGTTGGTTAAAACCATCCTGTTTTGATCACTGCCACCGGATCAACACTTTGTTGGAGCCTGGATGTCTGCAGATGTTAGCAGTGCTATATAAGTGGCTTGATGATGTTATCACCATCGCGCACAGACTACACCACTCCTTGACGCAATGTCATAGCATGTAGAGTGCGAGTTGGCGCTATGTTAAAGCGCGATAAACGGAAATAAATAAATAAAGGACACCTTCAAAGCCACAGCCCTCGCCCCCTGACCCCTCCCAGAAGCGCACATACGCGCATGTTATAAAAATAAATGTAAACAAATAAAACCAGGGTAGGCACGGGGAGATTAAGTGATTTTGCGTAGGATCACAGGATGTTGAGCCGGCAAGAAAGTGAAAGCAACCGCGAGACAGGAAAATGTAAACAAGCGTGCCCGGCCATGCTAATTAGAAACAGATGGCCCCTGCACACCGCTGCTCGCTCCCACAAGGTGGATGCCGCCACACGCACGAGTGTTACAAAGGTGCAAACCGATTCCTAAAGGTCATCTCCTAGAGCAGCGCATGCGCGCTGCACTAGGCTCGATCTAAAAATAGGCAACATATGCAGCATACATGCCAAATTTCACCTAAATGATGAATAGTTGCATATGAGAAATTGAGAGCAGACTCATCTTTCGTGCTAACTGAAGGATGGGCAGAGGTAAAGTGAAAAACAAACGTTTTCCAAGTGACACAACTTGAATGGAGCATTACTTCCTTCATTCAAGTCCTTCATTTTTCAAGTAGCGCCTCACAACCTGCTTCGCGAAGTGGCAAACAGGTCAATAAAGTATTCCCTCTCGAAGGCAAAGCAGAGGGAGATGAATAGTAGAGAAACAGATGCTTGAAAACTTCAGCTAAACCTTCTCTTGGGAGGCCCTTGCTGCATCAATCTGGCCTTAAACTAGCGTAAGCTGCATCTACATCTGATACAAACACAGCTTTCCTTGGGGCAGGGGGATGGGTGGGGTGTAGCTTTGACGTAAGAGACTTCTAGGCTAAACCAGTTATTAGTCTGTGGACATTTGCCGACATCCAGAGAGAATGGGACACTGATCGTGTTGTTTAGATCAGCTATAGGGCGCATTTTTACCCAGGATGTTCAAAGATTGTGTTGGGCGCGTGGTTTGAGATTTCTATAGAAGAAAAAGGCTCTTCCTGTCAGTACATCTGAATGCAGAAGTAAGTATGGTATCTCACCCTCCATGTTGGGATCTATATCAAGGTAGAGTGAGAGAAAGGAGCTGAACCACGGCTCAGGGTTGAGAACCGAATCAAGTTCAAAGCCCTGAGCTACATGTTCAAAATCAAAATAGGTGTAGCACCTCAATATCTGCAATCCCTGGCCTGTCTTCATGTGCCTCCTCCATGCCTTCGCTCATCTACCCAAGGGAAGTTCTCTGTGCCCAGAGTCAGACTATCTCGGATGGGTGGTAGATAGTTAGCATACCTTGGTCCCTCACTCTGGAATTCCCTTCCCACATCTATTCGGAACTAAACGGTAAAGGTCCAATTTCGTAAATCACTAAAAACATGGCTTTTTAACCAGTAATCATTTAAAACTGTGATATGTTCCTTGGTCTGCCCGGCGCCGGGAAACCCTTTTTGGGTAGCTATCAGGCTGAACTATAAGCCACCAACGCAATAGGTCTGTGTGGCAGAAGCACTGTGAATAAACAGGGCCTGGTCTTCCCCATGTAGGTGTGATCAGAAACCGGACCTCTGACCGTTGTCGCAGATCTGTTAGCTAATAGAAATAAGCATAGGCATGTGCAGCAACCACACAACTGTGGACATGGTGTCACACACTCCCACTGGTCAGAAAAAGCTTAGCCCCCCCAGTGGCTATTGTGGGGTGGGGAATGACTGAGTGCTTGTTAGGAGAGGGGGACAGCAGATGCGTTGCTGCTCATGGAAGTCTCACAATGCACCTGAAGGATTGTCCTGGCAATGGCATCATCTCTAGCATAGTGCAATGTGTAAAGTCGCTGCTTGAGCAGTGTTGGGCCGAGGAATGGGCTCAGTCAGGTAACAGTTAACAGGAAACAGCCACGTTTTCACGTTAATCATTAAGACACTAGTCACCAGCTTCTTCAGTGCATATAAAAGACAGTTTGAATTCTTCCAAGATATCTACCAAGTCTAAAATAAAAACAAAAAACGAGACATCTTGGATCCCTGGCGTGTTAGAGAATAATAGGTCTGTTACTACAAGGTCTGCTCTTACAGGCTGTATGCCAAGAGCCAACCCCCACAGAGCGAGAGTAATTATGCCAAAATATGGGTGAGCAAATGTGTCTGAAAAGTAAACAGACATAAACTGTTCATCAGTAAATTTTGCAAACAACAAGAACGTGTACTTATGAGACATGCAGGACCGGCGGCCAGACATGCCCAGTCTAAGGAGGCACCGGCGTTTACTGGGCACAGGTCAACAGAAATGTCCAGATGGACGGTAGGTTTGTTCTTTTCAAAGTTTAAATGTATGTGTTGTATATTAAAGAGGGTTGTCTGTATCTTGGAGATGAACTAACCTGAGGTCTGAGCTGAGGGAGGAACAAGGCAAGGCTTAAGCTAGGGTGTGACCTACCATCTTGTACAACGCTGTGCCAGGGGTAGTGAGTACTATATAAAAACAATTACATATTTTATCAGATTGCCCGATATGGATTGGGCAGGTCCTCCCTATTTACTGCTCTTGGGTGCTCTGCAGTGTCTAAGAGCGCATTAACTCTCAGCATGTGGGCTGTATTTGTCGCGGTCCATGATCTTGGTCAGAAGCATTTCCTAAATCATATATACACACAAGTGGTTCAGCACTAAACACTATACACTTCTCATATAATCAGAGCATGTGACACCAATTGTAGAGTTTTTCTTCTTTATTTATCTTGATCGCAGATATCTTGTCATTCGTATATTCACATAACCGTAGCCTACGGTTATGTGAATATACGAATGACCACTTGTGTGTATATATGTTTATGTAGGATTTCATCCTATATTTTTGGGAGTAAAGAGGGGAGTACTCTCTGGTTTCGTGCACCACTACTCACTTGATTACAAGAACCACTGTTGTTTGCTGGGTGCGGATTCAATTAGCCTCTACCCTCATCTTTGTGCTTACATTTCCTAAATCACGCTGCTTTCCTGTCCATCCCTCGCTTATTCCACACGCACCTGCGAGGAGGAGGAACTAGGCCATATTCAGGCAAACCATGTGCCTGCCTTTTTGTATCTCTTTTTCCTGATTGGGCGGGTCCCGCCAGCACACTGCTCTGGAGTGCTCCAGTGACAACCAATGAAGCGTTAAGTGTTGGACCGTGGACTGACTTTGTCGTGTGTTGGCGCGTGCCAGGGTCTGGGACAGCAGCATTGTCTGGTTCATGCTCTGAATTCAGCGCCGCTTTCCTCTCCATCCGGTGCTCCTTGGAGGCAGCATCCAGTGGCCCTCTCTGTCCATCCATCAGCCCGGTCCCTGATGCCTCCTTGACGGCTCCATTAAACACAGCCTCGGCAGCGGCTATATATAGCAGGCAGAAGGGATGGAGCATTCGGCACTGGCAGCTCATAAATCCCCTCTTAATGAAATCAGCATTCAATTTTCTTATCTGGAATGAGATCGATAGAGTGTTTTAAAGCCTAAAACAAGTGTCTGTTTGAGCTAAGCGAGACAGGATAGAGGAGCCAAAGAGACAGGGGAAGAAAGCAGCACGGAGGATGAAAAGAGGCAGGAACGACAGCTGAAGGAGATAGGAGAGGATATAAGAGAGCAGAGATCGAGAAAGGGCAAAAGGAGAGAAAGGAGAAATAGAAGTAAAGGTAAAGACTGTGTAGAAGGTGGTGACAGGAGAAAATCTACAGACTAGGATAAAATAGAAACTGTTCAGAGCAAAGAGAAAGGCAAGAAGAAATAGGGATGAAACGAAGGGAGCAAGAGAGCAGAGCAGTTAAACAGAGGTGAGAAAATAGTCAGGAGGAAGGAAATAAACAGGAGAACAAATTAAGGCAGGATGCATTTGTGTTACAGTGGAGAAGATAAAGAAACGAAAGAAGCAGGAGAAAAAAGAAGAGGCTGGAAACCAGCGACTGAAGTTAAAGATACAGACAATGGAAAGGAAATGTATGAAGTTGCAGCTATATATATTGATGTTGTTAAATTCTCCACTATACAGATGGCAGAAGCAAGCGGTGCCCTTTTTAAATGTCAAGTCAGAATTAGTCATAGAAAACTGAAGACTTGATGTCATATAATGGGACAGTAGCGATGATAGAGACAACTAAATATATAGAGATGGGAGAGAAAATATAGACAGAAGATGGAGAGAAGAGCGTGGAGACAGCAGTGAAGATAAAGTTGAAAAAAAACGACCAGATAAAAGCAAATTGGCTTCCAAAGAGAATTGAAGAAAGAGTGTGTGAGAAAGAGTGAGAAAATCAAAGAGAGAGAAATAGTGACAAAGATAGCAAAGGATGGATGCAGAGGTCAGTGATCATGAGTCCAGACAATATGTAAAATGATGTTGGGGGAGGGGGCTCAATAGGTGGGAGATTTGTCTATGCTCAGAAAACACGAGAGCAAAACTCCGCCTACTCGAACTTAGTCATTCTGGCACAAAGAGGAAATAATGACCCTGTGAAGTTTTCCTTACTTTCGCACTCAATAGCAGGATGACTACGTAGAGTCTTTCTATGATGACTGCAAGGGCGGCTCCTCAGCAATGGCGGAGGAGCGTCGCCCCACTGGCAAAGAGCCAGCAGCTAAAAAGTAAAACGATGTTTCATTATTGTTTGTATTTTTAAGCAGCTGGCTCAGCCAGCGTCGGCAGGGTGGGGGCATTGGAGGGGAAGGGGGTGGAGGAGTGCTATGTGCACTCTCTAAGTGCCCGTGTGTGTTTGGCCAGCCGTCTCAGGCCGGCCAAACACACATGCACACTTAGGTTTCTCTAACCCAGCTGTATTGTACAGCCAGGCTGAAGAAACTGCACAGACTCACTGATCTGAGTGGAGCGTCTTATCAGCCCTCTCAGGCTAATCCCCACACTGCTCTCATAGCATAGCATGAGATCAGCTCGGGGATTGGACAGGGAGTCTGATGCAACCCCAGTGCTTGCTGGGACAAGTAAGAGTAAAGAACAGGCACAACGCTGCCTGTAACTCAAGGTAAGTTTTCTTTTTTATTAAACTTCCCCCACCCTCCCTTCCTGCGCTCCCCCCTCGACCCCCCCCCCCCCGCCTCACCACCTTTTTTATGTGACAGACGCCACTTAATGTCTGACAGGCCTACTTATATAGTCTACAGAATAAAACACAGTAGAGAAACAAAGACCAGTGCCTAACAAATGCATTAAAAAATACTTTAGTATTACAACTGTTAAGACATACACAGTTAGTGTCCAAAGAAAGCTGACATTTTACAGTATATGTATTACACTAACAATGAATGACAACTGGGCTATTCATTTATGAAGTACGTAACAGCAGGCACCTGCAAATGTACCTATCAAGAAACATCTAACAAGCATTGGCATAGCCAATAGGTCTCGCCTTTGGGACCTTATAAGTGTTTAGTTATCCAGCACAATATCCTTGGTGAAACAACATCAAGTGTTGCATGGCTAAACACTTATAAGGTCCCAAAGGCGAGACCTATTGGCTATGCCAATGCTTGCTAATTCAAACTACAGCTAGGGATTGCATTAATAGCGTTTCACGGGAGAACGCCCTGAATTGGGGGGCTACCACGATATGCCAAGGCCTAAAATTTCGCTGGTCAATGTACAGTTTAAGAACAAAGAGATCCGCTGCACTCCACCCACATATTGGCGGTGCAGCAGATCTGCAGTGTTTACAGTGCACGAAAAGGCGGCATGCAAGGAGGCAGCGGCTGCCGATGGCATTTACTGCGGAGAGACTCCCTTGGATGTGCCCTCCCCTGTGACCCGGGCCCTCCCCTAACTGCAGCAGCCTGGCTATAAATAGCTCTTCGCTGGCTTTTGCTACGCTTCCAGTTTACACAAGCACTGAAGGGAAGGGGGTCCTTGTAGGGGGGCGGGGACGGTCGACAGGCCGTTCTCAGCGAGAGTTCACATCAAATGTCCTACCCTTGCAGTGAGCAATAGCTCTCCCGCCAGAGAGGTTTGGTTGCAGCACGGATTTACACACATTTCATACACGTTTTTGCCGAGCAAATCGAGCAGAGGTTATATGGCCGCGACAACAGAGTCAGTGAACGGGGACAGGGTGATAAGGCACTCCTGCGGTTCCTAACCGCGCTCATGACCTGCATCCGGGAACGACCCTCACTAGAGCGACCACCACGAACGCCTCCGGTTTCCGGTGAAAATGTCAACTGGCGCCCTGTACAGAAATGAACGTCTGAGGACTGTATCGGCGACCCGTCGGAGTGCGCCCTTAATCCCCACCCCCTCTTCTTATGTTGGACGTCAAAGTGCCTACAAATGGACACGCGTTAAGGATAGCTGCAACCCCGGCAGGCATCCAATAGTGAGCAGCTTACGTGTTTCGACCAGATTCCAATGGACGATTCTGAATAAAATAAAATAATTCCAATATTCAGGTGACAAGTCCTATGAGAAGGGCACACGACTGTTCCGATTGCCTAAATCAGCATTCCGCATATTCTAATAACCAGTCACATCTAGACATGTTCGACTCAAAGCCTCTGCGCGTACCATCTCATACTATTTTCAGTCGGTTCGATGAATGCATTTAACGGACTGCGACACACACGGAGGCGAGTGGGGTTTGCCATAACTGGCATGCATGCTTTGAAATGCTCCTCTCCTGTGCGGGGAGGTGCGGCGCAGACACCTCACGTCAGCAGACGGCGGCTGACAACCTCCCTCAGAACCCCCCTGTTCAAATGAGGCTGGCAGTGACTAATGGCTGCTGCCGACCGGATCAGCTGTCATGGCCGGATCACCAAAGGGCGGAGCTCTCGCGCACGAAGAAACACCCAGAGTGACAAAGAGACCTGCTAGGTGCTGAAGAGGCAGACAAAAAGTACACCAGCACGCCGGGGGAGCCCAGAGCCCTGTGTCTCACGCACACCCTCAAGGGCCTGTGTCGCGCATACCCATAAGGGGCCTGTTATTCCAGCGGCGGGCACAGGCCCCACGTTTGCCATATCACGAGAACTGTTTGGTAAAGTACAGAAAGGTTTTCTCCCTCTTCACACACCCTTTAGATTGTGTATTTCTTGGTTGGCACCACCGGCCTCAATGCAGATGCACGTCCAAACTCACAGTCCCTTAAATAAACTGTACTAACCAAACACAAAGCGGCCAGCTTGCCAATTCTAAGACCTCTCTACACAAGCCAAACCGATACCTCTCTATCGCACCCAAGTGTGGGGATCACCGACCTAGTGCCTCACCACAAGCACGACGCGGTCCTGAAAGTGAAAGAGGATCTCTTGTCTTTATGGGGCCATGTGTTTAAACACATGGCCCCATAAGATAAGAATAAGAATCCTTTTACGACGCAAGGAAGGCAGACGAGCCCATCCAAATGGGACGGCTCAAAAAGCCTAACGAAAACGTCACGAACAGCTGTTTTCCAATGGCTGGCCAC
Source organism: Triturus cristatus (assembly GCF_964204655.1). Classification (NCBI taxonomy): domain Eukaryota; kingdom Metazoa; phylum Chordata; class Amphibia; order Caudata; family Salamandridae; genus Triturus; species Triturus cristatus. The sequence goes on from NC_140585.1 coordinate 929,610,019, forward strand.
CGTTTAGCATAAACGGTGACGCCAGCCAATGGAAAAGAGGGGTGGGGCTAAATGCCCTTTACAGAAAATGCCCAAAATCATTAAATCTCGCCAGCGAGACTGCGCATGTGCGCAGCCCACGCCAGGCGAGACCTAAAAAGTGTTCCTTGATTACTGGATCAAAGAGTGAAAGGTTGGATTAGGTAAATGACTTTCTCTTAGGAGAATGTTTGGTCACACCTTGCTTCATGAGCATACAGGATTTTTTAGAATATTGAGTGCCTAGTCTGAAAATTCTTTCTTTTCTTGATTGAAATCACCTCACTACTTCTGACACATCCTTGGAGTCTTTTCTCTTAAGGTATCACTTTGCAGGTATTAAAGGGATCCCAACTTTCTTGTGTTAAAATGGGTTAAGGAGACCAAAGAGGTTTTTTTTAATCTCCAGGTAGTTCCAAACTCTGTGGCCACAAATTCTCAAAACAGTCATGATTCAAACAAGAAAAAATGTCTAGTCTCCTCGACTGTACTGTACAGCTGAATATTGACTACAAAAAGATCGGCTTTTAATGATATTAAAGTATAAAATATAGACAACAATAATATTGGGGAATGGGGCTTAGAGGGGGTGGTTAGATTTACTATTCCAGCTCTAAGCAAAAGAAAACATGATAAAGCATTTAGCTATGTAGAGGTCAGGGTTACATTCCCACTACAAACTAATCAACATTAAAGGAAAAAAATATATATATATATATATATATATATATATATATATATATATATATATATATATATATATGTTATATATATATATTTATAATCAAAAACAATAAAATATCAGAACTGTATTACATATTAAAGTTTAAAAGAACAAAAAATTTAAATAAAACACTATAAAAGTCATTTAAAAAAAATACATTTCATAAAAGTTATAATATCTGACATAGATGTACATTAACACAATAATTCACAAAAGGTCATTTTTAATTCATAACAATTCATTATATTTTCAAATCAAACAAATTTTCTAAACAGATTATGATTTTTTACTGCAACCAAAGACAATACATTTTAATTAAAAAACTAAATTGACAAAATAAATTACAATTTCAAATATTACCCACCCAAACCCCTATGAAATCTAAAATATATGCGAAAACATATACTCAAATCCTAAATACAAAATAATATTACAAATGTAAATAACTTGAAATACGTTAAAACCTTATTTTACAACACTTCCCACCCAAAATCCCTTTAAGGCTCAACATTCAGAAAAGTAAATAACATTAAACTAAAAAAATTAATATTTTCAAAAATGTAATAAATAATATAAAAAATATTTTTTGGGACAAACAAAAACATTAATAATTTAAAACACTACCTACCCAAAACCCTATGAAACTCAACAATCTTAAAAACATTGCAGTTGCAAATTTCGTAAAAATAATAAATACAATATTAAACTAATAAAGCATTTAAACCCTATTAAAACACAACATTCAAAAAACATTACAGAGTATTTAAAAAACACATAAAACAAATTGCACATGGTTAACAAAAAAAGATACATTCATTATTAAAAACCACAAAATTAAAGTAATAGATATTTAATACTTATATGTTATATAAAAAAGAAAAGAAGTATGCTGACCATCGATATTCAAAACTTCTATATTATGATATCCACAATGCTATTGATATTATGACTTTGATATTAAGTACCATCAACATTCTGCAACCAGTAATAAAGATCTGCACTTGCTACTCAGCTCACTCACCTAGGCAACATAGGCAGGAGGAAAATCGGCGAGGAGGCTGCTCTCACAACCTCTCCCGAGGGAGGCAACTGGTGTAGATAATTTTCTGGTCCAGAGAGACAAACATTACAGCAGGAAGTCTCCAATTAACCTCATCTTTCCATTACACACAAAGAGGAGAGTCCATGTTGTCAGCCCCCAGACAGCACAAGACAAAATTGATATCAATATGGAAGTGATGTGGTCACTTTCTGTCATACCCCTAGCAAACTGGGAAAGAACCTGGCTTAGAGCTCAACCTCTTATAGACACAAAGGATGGAAAAGCAGATACATGGCACAGGTTTCAAATGCACCAATGAGGTGTGCCCTTTCCTCTTTAGATCAAAGAACCTCTTTGCTAAGATTATTAAAATACCTTCTCTTGATCTGTAGTGAGGCCCTGCCTAGCAACAGATGTGACACAATTTCCTGCTCGATACAGCACAATCAGGCACCTCTCAGATGGCCCAAACATGCTCAAGTAAAGTCTAGTAATGGTAATTGGCCCGATGTGGATAATAACAATAAACGGCCCTCGCTTCATAGGCATCCTCAATGTAGGTAGCAGAGGAGTGTTTAATCAGCAAATGGCCACAGCTGATGATCAAATTCATTTTTCAAAATTCAGCCTTTAGGTAACTTTAAAAACCTGCATGTGTTTCAGTGTTTTGCCACTACAACAAGAACAGACGTATCATAATAAATGTAATGCCATCTACCGTTGTTATCAAATATAGAATCACCATGGACCAAAGGAAACTATCTATATTGCCATCATTTGTCATGAAGATTGCCATTTGAGAATGTGAAACGTTTGAGTCAATCCGTAACCCCTGCCTCAGAGATTACATGGGGATTGATTTGACAGTTAAGTGCCTCTCGCAAGAGTTGATCTTCAATTATATCTAGATTCTGCTCGATATGACAGTTGACTTATGGGACGTATGGAAGTTGACTATTTCAATGATTGCTATATCAACTGGAGAAGACTACCAAATCTGTTGTTAAATCTTGTAATAGAGAGATGCCTTTACACGGAAATTCTTGGCATTCCAAAGTGAGTCTATTTTAGCGTAATATCCATCCGTACACCCAGGTAATAGTATTTGCGAACTTCCTCCAATATTTCTCAGTCTATCCAGAGAGACTTTCTGGTTTTCTAGATGTTTACAAACTGACATACTTTTTGTCCTATGACTTTCAGTCAGTTATTTGTGACATCAGGGGTTCAGATGGATGGTGTTCCAGAGGGTTTCATTATGGAATGCTCCAGATTACCAGTCTCAGTTGACGTCCGAGAATTATGGTGTCTCAGAGGGCAGAATTCAAATGTAGTACATCCCAAATTGGTTCTTTGCCAAAATAATATATATATATATATATATATATATATATATATATATATATATATATATATATATATATATATATATATACTCTCTTTATTTGGTTTCATAGTTCAGTACAAAGCTTCAATAAACCAATAAACACAGATAACATTTTATGACTCTGTGATGTCTCGTGCAGTCATGTATAGTTTCATCATTACATACAGTAGGTGATTGCTCAGTCCATTGTGTACTGCTAGATGAGCACATGGGCGGTCACATCATTACATACGAGTTTCAACATCCAAGAGCTTGCCTCCCCCACATATCTCCTACTCTCATGCTTATCACTCCTCACAGTACTTATGTTCTAGGGGTTCCTATCTCCAATGATCCACATCCCTCCACCCCTTTCCTTCTCTGCCGTTTCCATATGCAACTTCCCTTCCTATGTGCTTCTTTCAGATACCTCCAAGTCAGGTTGGCGCTCAGCCAGGTAGGTTCGCAACGGGTCCCATATGTCTCACAGGCGGGAGGTGATCGGCATTAGTTCCGCATACACAAGTAGCTGATCCTGACAGTATATAAGGTCCCGCATCCATTCCACTTTGCCAAAATAATATTTAACTGTCATTGTGCTATCCAGTTGAATGTTGATCAATATGAGGCAAAAACAACAAGGTGATGGATGAAATGGTTGAATTAATCCCAGCCACTGGGAATTGCTCAGGCCATATCCGAGTCCAACATTTTTCACCCACCATGCCACCTGAGTTTGGACCAGGACATATGCAATTCAGTCTTTACCCTGCTCCTGATAGGAACAGCTCCGCCCAAACCGCAAGGCCAGGTCCTCCCTCCTGGTTTTGCCCTTAGTAGGGCTCTTCCGTGTTGTATAGCTTGGTTCCAGTGGCACCCACACAGAAAGAAGGGGAAAAGAATGTGAGACAGAGGGAACCTTCAGGGCTATTGAAGGAATAGTTCAACAAAGGAAGAGAGGTGAAGGTAGAGCATGCATGAGGGCGTGATTAAGGGGTAGATAAAGTGGAAGGAGAAGAGCGCGAATAGGAAGACAGCGTAAGACAGAAATACTAAAAAGGGAGAGAGTAGAAAGTAAAATGGAGAAAGCAGTTAGACCTGGGAAAGACTATTAAGAGGATGTGGTGATGGTGAGAGAATAAGACCAGTACAGGAAAATAAATATGGGACAGGTGAGTCAGGAAAAGGTCAGAGCACGTTTGCAAGTGAGATAGAAGTGACAGGTTTGTTTTTCTCTGTATCACTCCACTTTTTGAAGCAGTAGGTATGTGGTTCAGTGTACCCAAAGGTTCCATTCTGGCTGGGTCGTTCTAATCCCTGTGTTGTTCAGCTTGTACTTGGAACCTGTGGGGTGCTGAATGACCAGCTAGGGATCTTTGCATACCTGTGAAGGGATGACACAGCTTTACTGATGGTCACCACCATAGAGAGCATCTGGTGTACAAACACACCTTAGGCAAACCGCAATAGGGAGTGGATAGCCATACAGCCTTGAAACTAGGCACATCTAATATAAGACAATTTAGTTTCCTTTCTTTGAAGAATTTCACAATTCTCTTAAATCTTTAGAAACAGGGGCACTCTAGGATAGGTTCCAGTACAGGATACATTTTCCAAATGTTTAGGCTTTATTTACTATGGCCTTCCAAATGCTTAAGCTTTAATATGGACCCATCTCTATCCATATACAAAAATGAATACCACCACAAAGTCAAAGAAATGATCAACTGCACCTTGTGAAAAAAATCAAAAATGTTGTGCCTGAGGCTAACCTTATTCAAGTACACAAAAATGATGGATGGAATGGTTAACTTAGTCTCAGCCAGTGGTAATTACTTGGCGACACATCCCAATCCATCATTATTTTGCACACCATGTTAACTCAGTTTAGACCCAGCTATAGGCAAATCAGTCTTGACCCTGCTCCAATCGGAACAGTCGGGCCCGAAATCCCAAGCCAGGTTCGCCCTGAACCAGAACACAAGCAACCCAGGATGGGTTTTGCCCTCATTATGGGCTCATCCGCCGGGTATAGCTGGTTCCAATTACACAGTGTGCACAGGACCCTCGTCTGGCCATACCCATCGCACTTAGGGCGACACACCAAAGTATACAACTATGATGGATAGAATGCTTGAAATAATATCATCTACTGTTAATTACTTGGGCCGCATCCCAATTCATTGTTATTTTGCACACCGTGTCACCTCAGTTTGGACCCATCAATATAAAAATCAGTATTGAAGCTACTGCAGTCGGAACAGTTTAGCTCAAACTACCAATCCAGGCCATCCCTGAACCGTAACACAAGCAACCCAGGACTGCTTTCGCCCTAACTATAGGCTCATCAGCTGGGTAGAGCTCGGCTCCAGTGACACAGTGTGCATGGTTCCCATGTCTGGGCATGCCTGTCTCACTTAGGGGGACACGCTTAAGTATACAAAAATTATAGGTGGAATTCTTGAATTAATCTCAGCCACTGGTGATTATTCTGGCCGCATCCCAATCCACTGTTGTTTTGCACAACATATCATCTTAGTTTGGATCGAACTAAAAGCAAATCACTCTTGACCCTGCATGAAATGGAACAGTCCAGCCCGAACGGCCAAACCAGGTCCTCCCAGAACCAGAACACAATTATTCCAGGACCGATTTTGCTCTAGTTATAGGCTCATCGGCTGGATATAGCTTGGTCCCTGGCTAAACTTATGGCAGTGTTTGCAAATATAAACATGGAAGTCTCCCAGAGTCTGATCAGACTTCAAGGGCCCATGGAGTGTCTGTGTAAAGAGCGGTGACCCCCAGGAGTGATTGTTATTATGGAGAAATCCTAGGACAGAAAAGCTTTTACAGAGAAACCACTAAGCAGAATTAATGTTACAGAGAAATACATTTGCAAAGAAATTATTACAGAGAACAGCTGTTCAAAGCAAATTGGTTAAGGTAACTTCCCCTAACAACACATAAAAATAATTATTGAATTCGTGATTAATTAAAAAAGAAACATTTACATAAAGCGCCTGAAGAGGCTACAAAGATGTAGGGGTGGGGGCAACGCTAGGATTAGTTTGGGGTAATGTCAGGGTTAGGGTTCAGTCTTATAACTGCTATGGTTCAGTTTTAGAGCACGTTTAGGTGATTGTGGGTAATATATGTCTTCATTACAAACAATGCCTTTGTGACAGTTTTGTGTTAGGACTCCTTATATTGTTAACTGAAAAATGTTGTTTAGGTTTCTCTGTAGTGGCTTTTCTGTAAAGATGATTCCTTGTAACAACCTTTCTCTGCAAAGTTATTTCCCTGTAATTACTTTTCTGTTTTTGCATAAGCATTTCTCTCTGATGGTATTCTTTCTAATGACCGAGATCCCCCTTATGAAATAAATCATTACCACATTTGCCTTTATGGATAGGATTACTGAGGTGTGTGCGGCAGTCCAGTTGATTTACTTCCTCGAAATAGACCAGCTACTCAGTAAATAGCGACTGGATTTTGTCCAAGGTGCAGTGCTAGGGGTTGGATGTCAGAATACTGTATAGTATAGAGAAATATCGTCTGGCATAAACACTTTTTCCTAAATATCAGTTTCAAGAATATTCTCCCATCAGATGTAGACTTTCTATTTACTCCAGTGGTGGGGCATATTTGTAGGTGATGCTTAAGAAACAGTAGTTTGGCATTGATGCCGCATGCACTGAGCCAGGGGTAATAAGGATCTAAGGTGATATGCGGTGAGTACGGATGCCCGTGCTCTCAACTCTCACTTGTGTTTCATCTCCTAGTGAGATTTGTAATGAAACCTTGAGACAGTATCTCAGCACAGGGGGTGGGGAGTCTTGGGACAGGTAAAGGCCAACACGGAACACGCTGTGGAATTTTGGGAGGCGGAATACTTTAACGAAATTTGCAGAGTGTACATTAGCCGCACGTTTCATGTTTCTGCTGCCTGTCCCGCCGAACACGGTTCCTCGGCAGAAGCAAGGGCTTTGGCCACCTCAGACGCGAGAAGGCCTCTCTAGCATTTCTACGAAAGCCTCCGCTCGGGTCCTCCATCAGGTTGAACCGCGCATTGATTGTGGATGCTGTCGGGTCAAGAGATTTGCTCTCAAATCCTGCCTAGTCGAAGCCTGCTGATTGCTTTGCCTTCCCGAGGGATTCCGCATTGGAGGTGTTCCCTCGCAGGACGCTGACGTCTGCTCTTTCGGCTTCCTGCGTGTGACGCAGCACGCTGCAAACACTTGTTTCGGAGGCAGGACAAACAAACACAGGCTCTGGGTCAAGCCTCTTTACTCAATTCCATTTTGCCCGCTGGCCACTTCAATTTGAATAAGATGCGAGGGGCCTCCTTCAGGTATGGGTACATAGGGAAAAATGGGCGACAATACTACGTATTTTTTCATTGTTGTGCCTTTATCTTTTACTCTTTATGCTCATTTACCTAATGAGTGCAAATACTAATCATTCCTGAAGACAATTGTGTATACAAAGTACACAGTTATAATACAAACAAAGCAAAGCCAGTTCCATAAATAGTTTTTGCGCTTTATGCTGCAAAAGTAATAACTGGGCACATAAAGACATTGTGCACAAGCTATATTTGTACCAGTGTGTTCTTCAGAAAATCATTGCAGCACCATCTGGAACGAGCCCCATGTGTTGTAACACTTTCAAACACGTGGGGCCTGGTCCCAGATGCAACCATCTGTGGTGTTGTGGGCCCTGGGCCCACATGCTACTATAATGAGTGACACTAACACCGTTAATATGATGCTGGAACTGGCCCAGGGCACATGCGCCCGGCCCCTTTTATTTGCAGGGTCCCCTGACTGGTGACGCCTGTGGTGGGTGGGTGTAAAGTGTGTGCTACAGCAAAGCAGAACACTAGAACCTGTCCAACCGGACACTACATGCCTCCCAAACTGTAATGAAAAGAAACAAACAAAAGTCCAACCTGTAAGAAAACAAATAAACAAACACATAGCACCAAATGAGTCTCTTCAGGCCGTCAGCCAGGCAGCGCTGGAGCTTTGGACCGCATGGTCAGGATGCTTTAGTCTGCCTTGGCGATGTACTTTAGACCGGCCTGGTCTCGCGGTGTTGGAGTCTATGTACAAAGTTCAAGTATCGTTGCATCCGGAGTGATGGTGGAGTCCACTCTGGAGATCTAGCAGGCGCTCAGGTTCCGGTGGGCGACAAACCTACAGCTGTTGGGGATGATCTCGGTGTGTAAGGCCTTTCCTTGGAGGCAACGTGCTTGATGGTCTTTCTAGTTCCTGACAACCAAGCAACTTCAGACTTCCCTTTCTAGCCTAGACTCCTCTCTCACTGGAGTCACCTGGAGGGCCTTCCTGCCGGGCTGCCATGGGACCGTGTGGACTATGCGGGCTTTGTGTAAGCCGCACGAAGGCGTCGCTGAGGAACTGCCAACAGGACTCACAGCCAAGTCGCTCATTTAGCCGCAGAGGGTGGTGTCTCCGTCTAGATGATCTCGCCGTCAGGACTCAGGTTTGGTGCCTTCCTCTGATGATCTTTGGGTGACCCGTCTTCGACTGTGACCTCCATGCTTCCCGTGCCTGCTGTGGAGCTGTTGCCAACGCATCTCTCCTATTCGGATTCCCCTCTCACAGGAACTCCATCGAGACCCTTGCCCCTGCATTGCCACGTGACCGCGTGGGCTGTGCGGGCCTTTTCGTAGGCTGCGCTGAGGGGTCGCTACGGAACTCCCAACAGGGCCACGGCCAAGTCTTGTGTAACCCCAAGGGGGGATATTCCAATAATCGGGTATGCTCTGCTTCGGCAGGCTTCAGGTTGTCGGGGGCACACAGAAAGTTCCTGGGTGGCTCGCCTCTGGAGTGTGGGGATCCACTCTGGTGGTGCGATGCTCCTGGATGATGTTGCACCTGAATGACGTTGACAAAACAGCGATTTTCCTTCAGTTGGGCAAACAGGCGGCAATCTATTGTCTTGGGTGACCTTGCGGAGTGAGGAGGACTAGAGGGATTTCGCAGCCCGTGTCTTCGTCTTGCTGAGGCTGTTCTTCACCCGTGGCATCTGCGGTGAGGAGCAGGGATGCCGTCCGACTTGGACTGCCAATGCTTGTGACTGGACGGTTGTGCTGGGAAGCGTTGGATAGAGACGTGGTTCGTGCTGACTGCGGCTTACATTTGGTTCTCCCATTGGACTGTCTCCAGGGATTTCTGTCTGGTTTCGGGACTGGACGGTCGCACTGGGAAGCATTGGAGAGAGACGCGGTTCACGCTGGCTGCAGCTTACATTTGGTTCTCCCATTGGGCTGTCTCCAGGGACGTCATTCCGCTTGATGGCTGTCTGGTGTCTCTGGGTGCGCTCATCTTGTGGTGGTACGAGTCCTCTGTCCGGTCGCTCTGCTCCTTTTCTCCTGCGCGCCTGTGGTGGTTGTTTGCCCTGTGGCGTTGTGCCACTGTTCTTCCTTCCTTCGCGGAGTGGCTTCCTGCCACTCTCTTCTCCTCCTTCCGACCAGGTCCTCACTTGTATGTGGCGTCCTGCCACATGTCTCATGTTTGCGCCACATGGACATCTCGCTGGTCGGGTCAAGTTCTTGAGACGGTCTTCACTCTTCTGCGGACCTGTCGCAGGTCTGTCCTGTCAGTAGGACTTGCTTATTCCTCTTGGGGACCTTTCACAGGCACCATCCCCCCCTCAGGGATTTCGCAGTGCTCCTCTTCTCTTCACTCGAGAGCATTGTGCTTGCGCCTCGAGGCTGCGCCGTCATGGCACTTGATCCTGCCTCCCTTCGGGCATGCTTGGTGGAGTTGGTCACTTCGAGTGACGTGCTCCATGCTGCCAGTGCGACTGTGGCGTCCGGGCATGTGTCACCTGACGTCAGAACATACGTTGTGGTGGCGGCTTGCCACATGAGATGTGCGACTCCCCCCTTGCCTGTTGTAGATCTCTGGCGACTCCGTCTTGAGACAGTGTGAGGGAGGACACTCTGCTGTGTTCGGCCCACTGCGGGGCTTCGCTGGTGCAGTGGAGATGTGGATGCTCTCCTCGCTGTGTTTAGCGTTGCTTCTTTTTGGTGGAGATTTCTCTATCTCCCGGGCGCTGGACCGCGCTGTTGGATTCGCCGGTATGGTTTCCTGTGCACCTCGTGCACTCCATGCTCTTCTTAGGTGCCCTCTTCTTGCTTGCGGTGGTGGCTATTCACCACTGGGATAAGTGGCGTGCTCTTCTCGCTTGCGGTGGTGCTGGGCAGCCACTGGTGGTGCGCACTCTGCACCAGTCTTTCTTGTGCTACTAGGTGGGGACAGCTGGCTGGAGGCTTTGCAATTTGGCGATGCTGGACCCTTGGCAGCGTCCTTGGGTTAGTGGCTCTTTTTGTGATGTGTCCAGTCCTTCTCCTGTGCATGTGCCGAGGGCATATGCTGCCTTGCTGTTCTCGCCGGGTCAGTCTCTGTTTCCTCTATGACCGCAAGATGTTCAAACTGCTGCCTTGAAGTCTCTCTACTGTGGAAAGTGTGTGCTTGGAGTCTTACTAGCGGGCTGATTTTCCCTCCACCAACTCTGTGCTAGAGGCAGCATATGTACACTTATTCCAAATGCCTCTTTTAGAACAGTCTAGGGTTCTATGTCCTTTAGAACCATGTGGAAAGTGTGACTCAGTCTTTCTCTTCTAAACTAGTCCTGCTGGGTGCAGTGAAGGGGAATGGCCACTAGGTGGCAGTGCAGTGTTTAAACTCACCGGTCCCGGCTGTCTTTCCTGGCACTGCAGGCCTCGGCTGACATAGGAGGTGAAGGTCCCGGGCCCTGTGCTGCTTTGATGCTGTGTACCAACTCCTGAGCTCAGTGGTGTTGTGATGATTTTCCTCATGCCACAGCAGCTTCAATGTCTTTGCCAGACAGTTGCCTCGACACTTCCCCGAACCGGCAGATACCTCCACTTTTCAAGGTGAGAGTGGATGGGGTGGGGGTCTGCAGTTCGCGGTTCCTCTTTCACTTTTGTTTTTTCTTTTTTTTTGTGTGTGTGGCGGAGCGCTGCAGCTATGGCGCGAGTGCTGCTTTCCATGCCCTGCAGACACCTCTCTCATGTCACAGCAGCTTTAGGAATACAATGGGATGTATATTTACTTACAGCCGCTGCGGGAACAAATGCGGGCGTTGCAGGCTCCTTTCCCTTCCATGCGGGGTGATGGGGGCATCTGTATGTTGCTCTGAGACTGCCCTTTAATTCCAATATTGAAGACGGTAAGGGGATCTGGGCAGCACTGGTGTGGTTTGCTGGGCTGCTGCGGGGTGGCGTTGTAGTGCTTCTTCTCTCCCCGAGGCCGCGGCAGCTTCCCTGACGCTGAGGGCCTCCAGAGATGCTGGTTTCCTTCTGTGGGTGCTTTTCAGACCTCTCTGGCCTACCCGGTAACAGCACCAGTTCGCTCCGTCACCAGTTTACTTCATTTAGAGATGGCACGCTCACCCTTCTCATCTGAACCGCAGGTAGTATCGGGCTGGGACTGCCGGTGTGGGCTTCCTTAAATGCTGGGGTGGGTTCGGCATGTTGGCCGTGGCTTCTTTGATGCCTTGGGTCTCCAGGGATATGAGCACCGGCATGCAGTGGTGAGTACAAGATCAGGCCTGCATGCTGTGTGGATGTGACGCGCTGGGCACACGGCGGGTTGTTTCACAAGTTGGTGGGTGAGGTTCTGTAATTCTCGAGTCTGACTCCATTTTGTTCTGTGCCACCATTTTGTGTTGCCCTCACGTAGGCCTGTGAAGGTAGCCTGGTGAATAAAGTGGCATGGCCTTCTTAGTTCATGTATACATTAACTAGGTTTCTTTTTGACTCTGAAATGAACTGTAAGAAACTGACCTCTGCACCTGAAACTGACCCCGCAAAGCCAATTTCCCTGATCGATCTTTGTCTGAGATTGCCAATCAATGTTCAGGACATCGTTAACTTTTAGTTTCCTTGCACATGCCTTATCTTGTTCAGCATCTGTTACCGTTTCTTTTTTTATGTTTCTTCATTACATGGGTTATGCTTTCAATTATAGGTTTGTCCGGCTTGTGGAGATTGAATTTGGGACATTCCTAATAATTAACTTTTGGGTTGGGATACTGTAAATTGAGTTTTTGTTATGTGACACTTTGTTTGAAAATGTACTTTATTGGCTAGAATTTTGTGCAGTGGGTGTACATTTATAATGTGAATATTGGGTATAAAAGGAGACGTCTCGCCTTAGTAAAATGAGCAGTCTCCTGAGAATTTACACCGTGATGTATTTCTAGGATCACTGTTACTAGCTGCAGCTAATAAACTTGGTCTCTGATGCCATCCAGAAGTATTCCGTGTCTCTGTATACCAAGACAGGTGAACTCGAAGATCTTAGGCGTGGCCCTGTCGCCGCTGGGTTAAACCCCGGTTCTTCATGGGGGGCACCATTGGCTGAGGAGCACTTCTCTGCGCCTGTCCTGGGACCAGGGCAATGCTGATGCAGTGCAGGTGCCTCGGGGGGCACAGGGGCTTGCTTCTGCCGTATTGGGCGCTGCGTACGCTACGGTCTTCACCGTACCTTGTCCACTGTAGGGCGCTACGGCTCTTTGAAGTCTTTACTGCCTCGCCGCTCTGTTTGCTGAGTATGGTGGTGTGCACCGGGCTCCTTGCAGACGAAGGTCAGCTTGGTGAGGCGAGGTGTATGTGTGGTTGCGGGCAAGCGCCTTCAGTGCTCAGGGCTTGCCCTACCGGCACAACTTAGTCTTGTTTCTCTGCTGGCGGGGTCACCGGGTAATCGGCGGCTGCATTTTTCTCACCCCAATGAAGGACCGGGGCTGCTCACTCCATTATCATTAGTGCAGACACTGGTGGCGTGGTTTCCTCGTCCCATGCAGGCGACGTAGGTGTCGTGGAGATTGCTCGGTGTTGGGGCGGCACTTCACCCCTTTCTTTCCTTTTGGCCGAGCGTGTGCAGGCCTACTGGGTACAGAGCTTTACAGGAAACCGGTGGGGGGTGCCTCAACCTGCCTTTCCCCCTCAAGGCACGACAGAGCTGCAGCCAGCATGCATACAGGGTCAGACCCGCTCGTCGCCGTTATGGGCCCTGGGCCTACATGCTACTATAATGAGTGACACAGACACCGTGAATATGATGCTGGAACTGGCCCAGGGCACCTGCGCCGGGCCCCTTTTATTTGCAGGGTCACCTGACGGGTGACGCCTGTGGTGGGTGGGTGTAAAGTGTGGGGTACAGCAAAGCAGAACACTAGAACGTGTCCAGCCGGACACTACACCATCGACGACTTTCCACACAAACTCCTATCTACTGACATTGGTAAACAGGGATTGGCACCAAAAATGTACGCCTCCTTAAGGCAGGCATAAAGTTGGAGAAAATATTTCTTTTCTCAAAGCATTTCCATCTTTGCACTGTACAGCACACAGACAAGAGGGAAAAGTTTTAAACTATGGCAAAGTATAGCATTTTGTAGCGTTCCAGTACAAAACCTCTGCTTGACCGCCTGAACTATGATGCAAGGGTGTGTGCCCTGGCGCATGGCAGCCTTACATGCGTCAGCAGAGGGGAGAGAGAAACAGCGCCATATCTTGGTAGATATGATACTGTGTTGTGTGAGAACCTAGGGCCTGATTCACAGTTGGGTGGATGGGACACTCCATCACACACCTGAGGCATATCCAGTCCGCCGTATTACAAGTGCATTATACCCGATAACACTTGCAATAGTACAAACGGGCAATCCGTAACACTTGTGACGGACATCCGCTAAACTCTACATAACACCCTTAGTAAATAGGGCCCTAAATCTTCTTGTTGACTTGTAAACATTCTTGTTCAGTATCATTCTGGGAACAGGTTACAACCACTGTTTAACCAGTACACACACCAAATATTTTAAGTAAATTGTTTTTCACATGCGTCTTGGGGGGCCTCCATGCCCAAGGCCCGTCTCGGGGCTTGTCTAACCCGGTGCTGCCTGGGACAGCAGCTGTCCGCCTCCCACATCAGAAATGACCTCCAGACAAAGACGTGTGGTGTGCTGATAGACCGGGCCTGACATGGCCCAGCGGCCGAAGCCGGCTGCGACAAGCGCAAACTCGGCGAGGGCCTCCTGCAGCAGAGCTGGGGCGCGGGCTCCCTCCCCTGGAGGCAGTGAGCAGCTGCAGCAAACGGCACTGATCTGAGCGGGTCCACGGCGTTAAATATAAAACCCAGCGAAGTAATGATGGGATAGAATATGTTTTCCGACGCCATTGACGGCCACTTACATAAAAGATAAACTAGCGGTAACTGCAGGATATGTTTTTATAAAGGCCGCTGAGCAGCTTGTGAACACTCAAGGGTCCCGGCCTTGTGATCTCACAGAACTCCGAGAGGATGGCATGCCGCAGCAATGTACATGCAAATTCCCACACGCATTACCAGTTGCACAGGCGCGCGCGCACATATATACCGCTAATCGGATTGTTATAAACAGCTGACGTGCGTCCACGCCTCAGTGTGTCTGTAAATCACTAAAGTTAACGTGCAAGCATTGTATGAGCGCAGGTCAAAAAGATGCGCACACAGGGCCCGATTCACAGAGGTAAATATACACGTAGATTTACTCTTGTGTATATTTACTCCAGCATCTAGGTGTAAGTTTGCACTTGTTGCTATTTGAGAGTGCAGATTTACTGATAAGTGTACACTGGTGTATGTGCCTCCCTCTACCCCCTCAGTTCAGCACTGTGAGCGTAGTTACTCGTCAGTGCTGGCCTCTCACAGCAATCAGCAGCCTTTCACAGCCAGCGGAGGAGGTGCAGCTTGAATGGGGCTACTCAAAACACATTTTCGAAAGCCCTTTCTTCTAAAATACCTTACCGATATCCACCAGATTAAAGGCATATACGACTTCTGGTGAAAAAGCACCTTTTTCCAAAAGGGAGAACATTTGTGTAGACATGACACGGAAACCTGCAAATAAAGGAACATGTAAAAAAACATTTCCAGATTATTGTGCATGCGCAGTTGACACTTAGGTGTCAAGTGATCCAGGAGACAGGATACACCAGAGGCTCTCATCTGGCCTCTGCAGTGCAGTGAAGAATGAGGCAGAGGGGAGGAGGAAACAGGGAAGAGTCCCTTCTAGGATAGGTGAAGTTGAACTCCACCCGCGTGGGCATGAAAAGAGGTAAACACTACGTTCTTGTCGAAGAGGGCGGAAGTTTCACAACTTCACATGAAGTTTAAACCCACAGGGTGGTCTATAATTATGGGTTCCTGCTCAGGGATGTTCTGTGGATGGCGCCTCCTGGAGAAAGCAATCATGGCTGCCTGTGTCCCTGTGGTCACCCAGGAAGAGATGCTGAAGCGGGTAGCATGGGACGGTGCAGGTGGGAGGCAGCATCTCGGGGCTGCTTGGTGAGAGGCCAGACATGTCAGAAGCTTCAGTGGGGAGGAGGGACAACATGGGCTTCTCTTTGCTGTGGGATCGAAGAAGCAGATCAAAATCAAGAGAACGTACTGTGGGCAAATAGGAGACACAGTATCTGGCGCAATCTGTTGGCGTTGCTGGGTTTGTTTTACGTGAAGGAACAAGCCAGGCCTTCTGTTTTGATTCTTAAACATGTTGCAACAGGAGAACAGGGCCTCAAAATGTACAGATCCTGGGAAAAAGAAGTCCGGCTAAATAATATTAAAATAAAATAAGCTACTGCTGATTTACTTAAGTACTTCAGAGGTACAAGTTCCTTGGCAGCAGTTTGTAATACTGGCAGACCCTGACTTCATGTCTCCTGTGGAGAAGTGTGGCTCAATGATTAGAGCGGCTGACCCTGATGCAGAGGTCTAGCCCGGGACCAGGGTTCAATTCCCCACCTCGGCGGGTCTTGGGCTAAAAAATTCCACGGACCTGATAATTTTCACCTCGGTGCCATTCCAATCATGGAGTCCCACTCTGCAACTCTGGGCAATAGCTTGCTTAATCTCCACAAGGGCCCCCACAACGCCTCCACCTTGGGGGTGCCCAGGAGTGGACGCCTCACAGGGAAAGCCAGGATGGGTTCCACAGCGGTATTCGTACAAGTGCCTTGAGACCCTTGCGGGTGAGTAGTGCGCTATACAAGTATCAATTTACATTTACATTACGTCCCCATGCTGCCCGAGCTGTGGGTTCCAGAGCATTTTTTTTTTCATTTTCAGCATTATCTATGTGCTTCCTATTTGCTCCCCATGTAACTCTGTAGAAGGTCAGATACTAACTGATCATCAGTCATGTGCACAGCTTTTCACCAGCAAAGTTAGCTAACTTTGATTGTTGCAACATTTCCAGTTTACCTTCACCAGAGATTTGTTTATGCTTTGCAAGGTACTTTTCATAGAGAGATAATTTACACTGAAATCAAACCCAGATGATCTGGAAAACGTCTTGGGAATAACCATGGGAAAGTGTACCTTTGGAAAGCTTTTCTATGCAATATATCGCATATTGACAACATTTTCCCTGAAAGTTTGTCCATGCACAACGAGATTGCACATCCAAAGAATGCTCCCTGATTTCAGTGACGAACATTTTATGCAGAACCATTTTGTTTCTGTAAAATAGGCATATGCATGACATAAACTGTCAAAAGTCCGCAATCATCACATGTCATAGGCAAAAAGAAACACGTGGCAGCCACGTAGAAGTTGCAAGGCTTTCCACACAACTGCACTCAGGTTGCAAAAATAAGCGATACAAGTTAGCATACCCTTACTTATCTCATCTGCAGCGGACGATCATCCATGGAAAACAGCAGTAGGGCTGTGCGCATTACCAGGGACGAAGGCCACCAGCTTGGCTAGCCCCGCTAAACATAAAGGAAGCCTTTGATGCTCTGAAAGTAGCCGGAGCACTTTAATGTTTACTTGTTAGTCGGTGACCAAGAGCTGCTTGAGCTAAAAGTCTGGCACGGTTACCTACCTCAATGGAGAAGATTACAAGATGAAACCTAGGACACTTTTGGAGCGAACAGAATTTCCTTTTGTGTGGACACATTTATGAAATAGCAAATCAATAGTCACGTTAGCCAGACAGAACGTGACCTCGGGTATGGACCCACGTTTTTGACAATATTAGATATGCAAACCAAGGTGATTGCTCTTGGTCAGAAAATTTAAATGTTACTGGGCTATGGGATTTGGGGAAAAGGTTCGACTTAAGCAGGCGTGTACAAGGGAGGTCCATGAGGGCTGCATCCGTGCCAGGCGGTTGCGTCCATTGTTAGTCTTTGTAATGTTACCTTATATTTGGGTATGGGGAGTTCTCTCGTTTGATCAGTAGCCTTGTGACAACAAACATTTCTAATGAATATGGTAAGAGGGCAGTGAATTGGGATGTGAAACTGTAACATTTAAATATTTAGCGGGTCGGACCCTGGCGAGCAGTCTGCCTGGTCAGTGGAAGCTGTGACCTTCAGTAACCTACGGGGGGAAATGCCCACCAGATGTACAGATCCCCACCAGGCACACTGGAGTTTCTGTTCTTCCAGCCTGGCCTCCTGTCCTGTGGCTTCACTGAAGGTGCGAAACGTTGCTGATTGGGTAGCATGTGTATTTTTAATAGAAATAATGTTCGTTTTTCCTGTTCAGCACAGTTTGATTTCAAGAAGCAAACTCCCAAAGTATGGGTTTGATTCTTGAAAAATAAAAAGACTTAAAGAGTTTTATCCCCGTCTCAATCAGTCATGCAGAGGGGAATTGTCAAGCGCGCTACTCACCCGTGAGGGTCTCAAGGCGCTGGGTGGGGGTTAAGCAGCTCTGGTCAGTCGAAGAGCCAGGTCATGAGGGTCTTCCTGAAGAAGTGTCAAAGTTACTGTTTGATTTCCCTAGTTGGACCCAGGCAAGGAGATCTAGTGATGTCACCCAGGCCTTCATAAAGCATGGCAAACATTATTTTGAGCTTGCTGTCCCCTGGTGAGCCGGCCACGAGGTCAAGGGTTTCCACCGGCCTACTAATGGAAACCATATGCTTTGCCCACCTCTAAACGAGGTGGAGGAACTGCAAATCTGACTCAGCACGAGACCTGCCGATTTACTCGAAATGATGCCGCAAGTGTTACCGTAACTATTTTTTGTGAGTTTCACAATTTCAAAATTCATTGATGGTGGCTTTAACCCCCTTCCATCTAGACCATTGTGGACTTGTTAAAATTACCTGACAATAGAAATATGTACAAGGGGTACACTTTGTAGGGATGTAGTTGGTGTCATTTTCTTCAATACTTTGCAATGTTTAAAACTTTTGTGAAATTTAAATTGGGAGAGAAAAAAATAGGCAAAGTTAGGTTTTGCAGAAAATAAATGTTAGCAAAAAACTCATGTATTGTGTGAGCATTTTTGGAAGAAAAATTCTTCATAATTTATTTTCAAGTATTTTCACTCCTGAAGTGTAGAGGAGTTTACAAAACTCTGTAAACTTTGCATAGTACAAAATGTGTAATCTCTTCTCAAGATTTCAGTTAGGTCCACCCTTACACATTTTGTACCTATTGTAAAATTATGTACTGAGGCAATGCACCCTAATGTGCAAAAGCGCATTGTTTTCTATTTTGTCTGCAGCAGAAAAACATTTTTCCTCGGCGTTGGCGTGAAACGCCTTTCAAGTTTAGAGGTGATTCATCCTACTCAATTCCCTGAAAATGGAGTTACTACAGCTCTTTGCTCAAGCAAAGCTCAGTTTTCGTGGTGGGAAAGGGTTAGATCAAGTTTGTGATTGCCCACGAACCTGTACGTTTGTTGACGTTCGCAAACTTACATGGGAAGCCACCCCTTGTGGCGCCCAGTCCTTGCATGAGGCTTACTGTTTTGTAACTCTGTACTCTGGTGGCGGAGGATGGCAAAGTACAAACAACATTTAACCCAATCCAGATTCCATCTGTGAATGAATCCCCGACAGGTACAAGACACTACTGCCAATAAATGTACGTTCCCAGGCAAAAATGCCTTTGCAAATCCGTCCCATAACGTGTTTCATGTAAATAATATTGCACCCTGCTTAATGTCAGTGCTCTAGCTGTGTGCATAGCGGTGACTCCTTTTTATAACACCCTCAGCATGGCTGGTAATGTAATCCATTCACATGCTTGCTGTAGGATTTTCGGAATTGAATTCTACCTTCCAAGGGCAAACAGTGCAGCCATTGGCTTATGCTATCAGAACTGTAACATGAAGCACAATCACAAGAGACTCGGAGCTACCCAGTATTAAAGAAATGTACCACAGCATCACTGGCGTGCATCTTTATTGAAGTGGCTTATGTCTGCCATCTATAAAGAGTGTCACAAATAAACAATAGTGATTGATTTATGTGTTTCCTCTTATCGACCTAATCCCTATTATTCAAATCTCTGAGGGAATCAACATTACTTTATCTAATCCTGCTCTGTATCTACCCCCTTACCTTGTATTAATTCCCCCTTGCCATCTCCTGCTGTACATCCTCTCCATGTTCTTCTTTCGTCCCTTTATTTTTTCTCCAGTTGCCTCTCTTTTTCTTTCATTGTTCTTTCTTTTATACTCTGCCCTCTCACCCCCACCTCTGAACCCGTTTTTGTTGGCGTGTAGGGCTCGGTGCACTTTACCACTGCTAGCCAGTGCTAAAGTGCCTGTGCTCGCCCACTAAAATATGGGAGGGTTGGCTTACTCCTCATTGGTACATTTCATTTACTTGAAGTTCCCTTGTATATTTCGACCACAATATTGTGGTACAACACCCCGTGTAGTCTCTCTCACATTCTAACATGTGATAGCCTGTCACATGGTTGCAAGAATAAATATTGTTTCTCGCACTCTCAAAGTAAAGAACCACGCAGGAGTTACCAGGCATGAATGTACCTACAGTTTGTGACAACGCCCACCGTTTCTCATGCAGGTATGAACCCTCACCTGTTGCCCCATTATTATAAAGCATAATGTGTGAAAGTTTAGACCGATCCTGGGGAGTAGATGGGAGTGTGTTGGGAACAGCAGAGAGTTTATGGACTACGAGTAATTGAGTCAACATAGACGTACCGGCCTGTCCACAGATTGCGCCCATCAGCATTGCAGTGTGCTGGGAGGAAGATTACCTGGGAAAAAATGCTGCCTCCCACAGATCCACAAGCTGCTATGGCAGAGGAAGATAGGAGCAGCTCCCCCAGTCCTGCGCTTACTGCTACCAAAGAGGACGGTGGCATTGTCCGTTATCAATATTAATTCCTTGAGCTGTCAATAAAGCTTTCAAGACAAGAACGTTTGACTTTAGCGGCAACATGTTTGTGACGCAGTGTTTCTTCGGCATAGCATTTATGGAGAGGCCCCGGCAGCCAACTCCTCATCTGAACGTGAAAAATGTTGTTATCACAAAGATCTGTGGTCTTAGAAGATAGATTGGACAACCTTCCAGAAAAGTGGGAGTCACGTTGTGGTGTTTGTATGTGTTGTGGGTTGCGTGTTGTTTATAGGATGGTTGAACGATGCACTATTCTCCACTCCTGTTACTAGGGGTGGAGTTATGATGAGTTGAGTGGTGGCTGCTGGGGTTGCAGAAAATGGAGAAATGCCTCAGGTTTGGTGAGCCAATTAAGTTTGTTGGCCGATGTGATAGGACCGATCTCTCTAAAGCCCTTCTCTCCCACTAAGATCGTGCGGTGATGGTGAGGGAGCAGGCTGCAAGCTTTGGGCATACCCAAGTCCTAACCTAGAAAAGACTTGGCTCGCTGAAATGAAATGAAGTTTAGGGAAGGCCATTACACAAAGTTTATGAGTGTGACAAACTACGGAAGATGAGAAAAGGCTGCAAAGCTCACTAAATTCTATCCTTTCCCTATTAATTCATATATATGAATTAAACAGGCAATCATGTTATTTTTATATGCCAAATCTAATTGAAGCCAAAATAAATTCAAGTTTATTGATGCAATGTTTAATAGGAATCACACACAATAATTAAAAACACAATACTCAGAGTAAAACAAAATGACTACTTTCAAATTCATTTAAAACATAAAAAAACTGTATAAACTTGAACAAGTCTCTAGTCAGCACAAGGAACACCCTACCACCGGGCCATGGTTTAACGGTGGCCATTCAATGGCCATAGCCATTAATCTGAGCTCTTACACTTTAAAATGGGGAACAGCTAGGCATTCCTCAGGCACTACTAAGAGAGACTGAAAAGGTAAAAGTGGATTATTGTTACAAAGCTTTTTATGATCTATATGGAAATATAGATATCTGCCTGTCGAGCTATGAAGGTGATATATCTGTATACGTTCAACACATCCACCCCTCTCCCTGCAACTATGAACATTATTGTCAAATATAGCCACGTGTCAGGATACTCCATCAATAAAACCACATCTGAATTTGTTCTCCTCAATGATCACTTCACGTATGACATGATATCCCTGTTTTGGATTCACTGCTCCTCAAACTCTTTCAAATATTTATAGATTCTTCTTACGAAGGGTATTGCCAACAATCTTGCCATTTTGGGCATTGTTCAAACCCTTTCCCTCAATACAAGCCTGTGGAGCATAAACATGACAGAAACTTGCTACTTCCGTAAAACATACGTAATGAGAAGCTGGCAGGATATTCTCATGGAGAAAATGCAAGACATCCTTGAAACATCTCAGTGCACCTTGTGACATAAACGTTAAAGGCAAGGAAGAGGAATACATGATTATGTTTTCACTCAGTCAGGACACCACAGAAATCAAGGCAGTCCAGTTCAGTAACATTGCATGCCTGCGCATCACTTGTATCTTTCAGAAAGGAGCTCAAGACCTGTCTCTTTGAGGAGCATCTCACTGACCCTGAAGAGGGCCCCCAGGGCTCGCCTCACCACTGTACATGATTTTGGAGCAATCCAGTCGTTCTCAGGTCCATCCCTAAGATTGTGTTCTTGTTATTTGCAATTTATAGTATAGTGTTATGGCATGGCCGCACTTTTGGCGGTCCAGTAATGGCTTTGGAGGCAGTTCTGCGGTCTCCATCACATACTGGAGTCTGATTCAGGTGGTAGAGCTCAGCAGTCGGTGCAGCAAAACAAGGGGCCTCTGTGTACAGCACCCCACTGCTCACCAGCTACATATACACACAGATACATTTACAGCTGGAGAAAACCAAGCATCATTTCACCTCCACAGTGTCAGGCAGCTCGGTCTGGGAGCTCCCTATAACATGGAGAGGCAAATGTACTATTATAGAACACATTACTAGCACTGTACAACGCTGTGTACACAGCGCATCTAAGTTAGACCGGAGCACCCCCAGTCAAAGAGAACAACATTTCTGGGAGATTTGGGAAGACTGGTATCAACATCATAGTACCACCCTATAAGCATTCTTTCTCTTTGTGAACTACTCTATTGGTCCAAAGATTACTATGCTGGTTGTACGGGACCTGAGTTGCCTTTTGTGTGGCTATGATCCCTTCTCCCATCGCCTGTGTTTGCGTAGGCGGCACGGGTCTTTGACTTGGCTGAATGTTTTTGGCCTGTGATGTTCGCATCCCTCCCCAGCTAAAGTCTTAGCTTCCCCATGTCCTGTAGCATAAATCACACATGAGGACAAAAAAAAACAAAAAAAAAAACATCGTTTTAGTTGTAGGAATGTGCGGCATTGTGTGGGATGGGGTGGAGATCGTTTGTTATTCGGTGGGGATTTTCCTTGCGTTGGTAAGTACACTACGTAAGTATTGTATGTTTAGTTTAGACAGGGAGTGTGTGTACACAGTAAGCAGTGTGCAGATAGCATTTGCAGAATAGCCAAGCTTTTGATATTCTAATTATGTGTATAGCACATTGCTGGTATGCAATGTACACATTTCCTGCTTATAAATTGACTGCATAATACAGACATTACATACATTAAACATTATTTAATGTAACTACATCGTTTGTTAGCTGTGTGCTTCAGGGTAACTGCATACAATACACGCTATGCGCCTCAAGGTACCTACAAACATGATATGCTGTGCGCTCCGAGCACTGCCGTCTTATGCTCTGCGCCTCCTCTGCTGGAGGTTCTGTCTTCTATGCCTCTTGCAGACTGCGTCTTTATAATTGCTTCGTACTGAGTCACTGTTCCGTGGGCAGAGGGTTCACAGACATGTATTTGCCTTGCCCACTGCTGTGAGTCTACGTCATTTGTATTTTCTGGGATGTAAAAAGGTTCTGCGCATGCACAAGCTGTGCCTTCTCCCTGCTCTCAGTTTTACTCTTATAAATGCTGTGTTTGAGGTCTGAAGGGCAAGGGGTGCATGTGTACACCTGCTGAGTACGATCTACCTGCGCTGAGAGCCTGCCAGTGCACACTTGTTGTGTGTTGTACATTTGTACACAAGTGTATTAAGTACTTGTGCTGCAGCTGTGTGTGCTGCCACCCGTGTGCACATGTAAAGTGTGCATTACATGCTTCACACATCACTTTTTTGTTTTAACAAAAAAGCTGAGCATGTGCATTTACACTTTTCCTGTCCCAAAATCAGTGGCCAAAATCAGGGTTAAACCATGATGACCAATGACTGACTCTAGATCATCTATGGACGACCATGGTGTCCCATGACCGTAAAGAAGGGACGTACACGCCCTGTGTTGGGCATCTGCTGGCTGGGCTGCACATACATCTTGCATTATTAACTGTGCATTGTAGGCTGTCTGTGTACGTGATGCCATGTAGCCTGTTTTCTTTCTCCAGTTGCATTTTGTGTGAATTGTATGCTGTACATTAAGTGGGATATTTCTGGACAGTGAATAAATGACACTAATCAGTGCTTAATTTGGGCTGGTGGTTGCAGGTGGGGCACATGGGCACGAGTTTTTGAGAATTGGCACTTACCTTTCCTCATCAGACTTTTACCCATAGCATGAGAGAGAAAAACTCAAAAGGAGTAAAGAAAGAGGAAGCAAAAGACTTAGAACCGTGGCAAATGAAGAAAGTAAGGATGAAAAAGAATCTGCATGAGTGACATAAAGGGGCAGGCAGTATATGGTGGTGGGAGAAAGAGGCATGAGGTGGAATTAAGACTAAGCAGCCTTGGCATTCAGCAATCCCAATGTTTCTCAGCACCGGCTGCGGGTTACTGTGAAAAACATTGGGCACCGGCACTGATTATGTTACAAATTATGCTCTTACAGTACAGGACACCGCGTATCCCTGGCTATAAACAACATTGCTTGTTCTGAGGTTGTTGCACGATATGGGCTGCATAACCTGAGCCACATATGGGTTTTAGAAAACCCTATGCTGTGAACTATATACTGTGTATCCTGAGCTGACCGGTGAATGCTGTATATCCCTTGCTGGGATTAATGGGCATACAATTTTATTGTGCTCCTTGTCACTGTTGTCCTCTATTTCTTCGGTTTCTTTGCATGGGCATTGTGGGAAATGGCTCTTTTTGCGGGGTTACTCCAAACTTTTTGCCTTCTTGCTCCTCTGTTTTTGACTATGTTTTTGCTGGCTTTGGGACTCTGGGCACTTTTTCACTGCTGACCAGTGCTAACATGCATGTGTTTTGTGTCCAAAATGTGATGGCATTTGGTTTCTCCATGATTGGCATATTTGATTCACTGATACGTCACTAGTACGGTGCACTACATGTGCCCAGGGCAAGTAAATTAAATATTACTAGTGGGCCTGCAGCTCTGATTGTGCCGCCCACATGTGTAGCCCTTTAAAACATGTTTCTGGTCTGCCACTGCAGTCTGAGAGTGCAGTTTTAAAGTGCCATTTCAGCCTGATAAGTTGACCTACTTGCTAGGCCCAAACCTTTCCTTTTATTACCTATAAGTCACCCCTTAGATAAGCCCTAGATAGCCCCGTGGGCAGTGTGCTGTGTATTCAAAGGGTAGTAATGAAACAATACGGTGGGGGGGGGTCCTAGGGTATTTAAAGACCAGCGAGGATTGGATCCCTATATAATAACGATTCAACACACAGAATCCACGGGTATGGAACCACAGATATGTGTCTGAAGAAGAGACAGCAAAGGTGATCTTAATGTACTTCCTAAGGGGATCCCTTAATTAGGACGTAATCCCATCCCCCACCCAGGTGGCATGCTTCATCATCTGGGATTCTCCTCTTGACGGGGAATCCTAGCCCTGCCAAGGGCTACAACCCCCTCACTGTGAGGGAGGAGCTCAGGGATGTTTTATTCCTACACTAACTCCTACACTAATTAGGATATAATAAAGCCTTTAGACGAGAAGACTGAAAAGGTTGGGGGACAGATGCAGTGCACAACTTAAAGACAGAAAAAATGGGAGTGAGTGATGTTAAAACTAACTACCAAGAGCAATATGGGCTTTATTGGTTTGTTCCTGGTGTCAAGATTAAAAACAGTGCACCAGCAGTTTAAAATAATACCTGCTTGTGGTGGACGTAAACAGGTCTACATGTTTCAGCCTCAAGGATCCTCCTCGGTGTTGCGGCTTTCGTCAGGACCAGAAAGATATTATGTGCTACTCCGGTTTGATAAGTGTTTAGAAAAAAAGTGTAACAACAATTACAAAACAATAGTATTGTTTCTATAGAGAACCAGTAATCCCACGTTTGGTGTGTTTGATTTACTGGTCGTACCTGTAGAATGACATAAGGCAACAGTAGAGATCAAACAATGCAACCATCTCCTAATTCAAAACAAACTGATTATTCCAATAACCAGGTGGGGCATCGCTCTCATCCTTGGTCAAGGCACATTAGCAAGACAACAACACAAATAATAAAGTAATCGCGTACCCGTTGTGTACGGATAAGTTGCCTCACCTCAACTTGGCGACAGCTCAGGGGAAGGGCACCGCTCTGTAAATAGGGTGATTGAGCACTGTGTCAAAGGCATAGGTAATAGTCAAAGGTTTCGACACAGGTTCCCATAACATTAAGTATAAAAACTGTTCACAAATCAAGTTAAAGCACCAGATACAGAAATTATATAGCTGATGTCGCTGAATGGAACCAGGGACATCGCCAATTATATAGGTAAAATATGGTATATCATAGTTTATAGACCCATTGCTTTGATGCAGCTTCACACTTCATCTCTTTGTGCTGAATAGTATAACAATTATGGGTATGTTCGTGAAAACGTCTGTTGAAACTGTTAACACATATCATGAGAAAATCTATTCAATTGTCTGTTCAGACAAGAAGTGTGATAATACAGAAACACATTTGGGACAACGCTGTCTTTATCTGTGGTTTAAAAAGGCTACCGATTGTATCTATTAGCTAGTACATCAGGTCATATAGTTTATTGACCTATATGAGCCTATTGCCAGTTAAAGTATATGCCATTGTAAATATTACATACACTACACCATCCACGCTCTTTTAAGTGTTTCTTACTAGATGGTTAAAGCAGGAAGTTACATACCCGCGATATTGTCCATATAGCCATGAACCGTACGTTTGCAAATGTCTGGCTCGCACTCAAAATAAGAGTGTATTATCCTATGGCATATGTTAAAAACTGAAATAACTGTGTCCATGATGGACAATAAAGGCTCTCTATGCTGGTAAATTCCATCACCAACTCTGGGATGCACCAATATTACAGCATAAAAGAGCACGTACACAGCGTTAAGCAAGTTAACGTATTCTTATCACATTAATGAATTCATTGCGCTAAGTCCTTTAAATGAAATGGCTTGGTAGAGAAATGCATGTATATCACATTAACCGTCTCCTGATAAGAGCGAACATGCCGGGCGTATGGACGTCAAAATTAGCATACCATGCACATTAATATATTGGCATAAAAGAGCACGTACACAGGGAAAGGCAAGTTTCTGTGTTTGTAAGGCATTAATGATTTCACTGTGCTAAGCTCTTTAGATGAAATGTCATGGTAGGGAAAAGCATGTATACTGCCTAAACCAGTTTCTTATGAGATTAGGCATACAACTGTCAAAATGAGCAAACCGTGCGCACCAATATTTGGGCATACAAGAGCACGTACACAGTGATTAACAAGTTTACATGTTTATAAGAGTTTAATGATTTTATCATGCTAAGCTGTTTGCATGATAGACCGGCTCCTGATAAGATCGGAAAGGCAGGGCATACAACCGTCAACATGACTCTCTATAAAGCCTGTTGTACGGCGCGAGTGTTGGGTAAACTAACAGAAACATTAACAGTTAGAAAGCCAGATGTCTGTGCGGCTGCCTATCGAGCCTGTTGCTCGGCGCACGTGTTGGAGACCCTATTCATAAGTTAATTACAAAGCATGCTTCGCAGAATGCTGGCCCCTTCCCTCTCCGTCAAGCCTCGGACTTTCAATGAGCTGGAACCGGAGGTACTGTAGTATGCTATTACTTTAATAGTTGTGTTTGTGTTCCTTTGATATGTGTTCCATGTTCTTTGGAACTGCCTGTATGGTTCTAGGAACGTGGCCAAAGCTGTCAAAGGTCCTTTTTGTCAAGCCTTAATAGATGGTAAAGTTTTGTGTGTGATGGCTGACGCGATGGACCAGTCACCATTTTAACAGATATTACATGTTATAAACACTGGCCGGCTGATACCTTTCTCAAAACTGCTGACATTTGCCTTAAGGCTTTTGGGGAGCAAGATATCGGCTTAATAGGTTACTTTGAAGCTGCACTTGAAATTTTAGGTCGTCAAACCATGACCAAAGTTTATGTTGCAGTTAAAGCCAGAGATATTGTTGGCTGGATTCACTTGGCAAGGTTGGGCATTTACTTACGTCCTGGTCATGAAGAACCCATGGTCCTTGGTGACATGCCTGTTTTAGTTATTGAAAACCATGAATCAGCCTTACAATCTCTTGCTTCAAAGTTCCCTACCGTTTTTTCTGATAGGATTGGTAAATTCAAGGGGTTTGAGCATACTATTAAACTCAAAAAGGATGCCATTCCTATAATACATAAAGTACGTCCTGTAGCTTTAAGTGCAAGAGAAGGTTTGAAGGCTATGCTTGATGATTTGATTTCCCAAGGTGTTATCTCCAGAACTGAATACTCTGAGTGGGTTTCTTCGGTCGTTTTGACTAGAAAACGTTCAGGGGATTTGAGGCTCTGTGATGATTTGAGATCTCTTAACCAGAACATCATCGTAGACTGTCATCCTCTCCCTTGTATTCAAGAAATGATGGCTAACGTGAATGGAGCTAAATTCTTCTCAACAATTGATCTACACTCGGCCTATCATCAGGTTCCTTTATCTCCAGAATTTCAAACTCTCACCACCTTTGTGACTCAGTTTGGAGCCTGTAAATATTTAAGGCTTCCCTTCGGGCTGGCCTCTGCGGCAAGCATTTTTCAAAGAATGATGGATTCTGTTTTTAGTGAAGCACCAAATGTTCAAGCTTTTCAAGATGACATTTTGGTCTTTACTAAAACTGAAGAAGAATACTTACTTGTACTTAATAGAGTATGTGAACTTTTAGGTAAACATGACATGACTGTCAAAAAGAATAAATGCAAAATATTTGTGCAAGAAGTTGAGTATTTAGGCCACACAATTTCAGCTGATGGAATTAAACCAAAAACTTGCAATGTTGATGCTATTAGAGCAGCTCCACCTCCGTCAGATGAAGATACTTTAAGGTCCTTTTTAGGGCTGTGTCAATATTATGCACGCTTCATTCCAAACTATGCGTTACAGGTTCAACCTTTACGTTCGCTCTTGAAAAAAGGAGTAAAATTTACTTGGACAAATCAAACTAATGAAGTTTTTAATTAAATTAAACTCCTAGTTTCGAATGCTCCTGCACTTCAGTCCTTTAATCATAAAGGAAAATCTTTCATTATGGTTGATGCCAGTATTAAGGGAATTGGAGCTGTTTTCAAATTCTGAAAATTGTTGTGAAAATAAAGTAGTGTACACCTCACGCACCCTTACTCTGGCTGAAGTTAACTATAGAACCATTGAGCAGGAGGCTCTTGCTTGCATCTGGGCTGTAGACAAATTCAAGACATACATTAGGGGCACAGCTTTTGACTTATTTACTGATCACAAACCCTTAGTGTATTTATTGAGTGGAAATGGTCTTGGCAAGGCTTCTTCACGCCTTGTAAGACTTCTTTCCAAGTTACAAGAATTTCACATGACAGTTAAGTATATTCAAGGCGGTAAAAACTTTACAGCTGACTGTTTGTCTCGTACGGCTATTTATTGTGAGGTTGATGTTGGTGGTGATGAAGAATGTGTGATAGACATGATTGATGTATTAAAAGCTTGTGACGGAGTCATAACTGAAGAAGAATGGATTTCTGCGACTGCTCAAGATGAAAATTTGCAAAAACGTATCAAATTTAATAACCAAGGTTGGCCCACTGGTAAATTACTCTCAGAAGATATTGGTAGTTTTGCCAGCTTGGCTGCTGAAATTTCTTGTTCAGGTCAAATTTGTACGCATGGTTGCCTTTTTGTTCCTCCTTCATGATTGCGCGAGCGCATTATTTGCACTGCTCACAGTGGTCATTTAGGTATTTCCACTACTTGTAAAAAACTCAAGCAATTTTCTGGGGGCCTGGAATTGACAAAATGGTTGCTAATTTTGTTAAGTGTCCCCAGTGTTTAGTCTCTGACAAACATTGGGTTTCTTCTGTTAAGCCTCTCCATCCTGTTCCGTTATCTTCAGGTCCCTGGGTTAAGGTGGCTTTGGATTTTTCTGGACCTTTTTATTTGCTACCTTTTGATCAAAGATTTCTCATAGTCTTAGTTGACTATTTTTCAAAATGGATATATTATTCTTTTGTGGACACTCCTAACACCAAAACCATCATCAGTTTTCTTAAAAAGATATTTTCAATTGAAGGATGTCCTCAAACGTTTGTCACAGACAATGGCACTCATTTCTTACCTAAGGAAATGAATCATTTCATAACCAGCTTAGACATTTCTCATTTGAAGGTGGCCCTTTACAGTCCATCTTCAAATGGTGTGGTTGAGAGAGCAAATCGTATTCTCAAAGAAGGTATTCAAACAGCTCTTTCAGCTAGGTTAAATGCTTCCGAGTTTTTGCAAGATAAAATTTGGAGTTACTTGACCACCCCACATTCTACTACTGGGTTGACACCTTTTACATGCTTGAGAGGCAGAGAAGCTCAATCCAAATTGATTCCTGGGTGGCTCAAGTTAATTTGTGGTCAAGAAGCCAATCAACCTAAGGTCTCTCTTTCTGATATTAATCAAAGAGTTTTAGATAAACTAAAGAAACAAAAGACTTGGTATGACATTAAATAGAGAACTCGTCCTATTGTTATTAAAGAAAATGACTATGTTTTAATAAAGAAACCACAAAGAGTGGTTAAAGGAGAGTCTAAAAACACCCCACCTGTTAAGGTTATTAAAGCTGGTGCTGCTTCTGTTCTTCTTCAGGGAAGGGGTTGGTGGAATAAGAACAACAGAATATACAATCAAACTTGTACTGCCAATGATGATTCTGATTCAATGTTGTCTACAGATGTAATGTTACATGGTTCTGTCATCCAACATAGGCATGATACTCCCAGTTCATCATGTTCAGGTTCTTCTCCATTATTCAATGGTCAGAGTACTGGGTCAACTCGTAGTTCTAGAACTGTAAGAATGCCAAGCAAGCACAAGGATTTTGTTATGTATTAATGTTTTATTCTTTGTTTTTGTATGGGGAAGGGTGATGTAGTATGCTATTACTGTAATAGTTGTGTTTGTGTTCCTTTGATATGTGTTCCATGTTCTTTGGAACCACCTGTATGGTTCTAGGAACGCCAGCTCTGCTCGGGCAGTTTGCTGTGTTCTTGGAAGCACCCAGACGTGTCCATGGTTGTGGGTCCTACGATTGAATAATAAAGCTTTCCTGAGTTCATCCATCTGTTCCGACCTGAATTCTTTCCTCCCGCCGCCACAGGGACTCGACGGGCTCCTTTCTAAGGTTTCGATAAAAACTCCCCGTGTCATGTGACGTGGCCGTGTCACGTTCCCTTTCTGGACAGCTGGGAACTCAGGGGCATGTTGGGATATGTAGTCCCATGACTATAATGGTGATCTCTGTATCAAATATCATTCACATTCCTCCCATTACTTCTCCTTGCTTTCCCAATCTCTCACCCTCCATTTCCCCTCATATTCTCACTCCTTTGCTATTCCACACCCATAACTAAATTTGCTTATAAGTGCACCTTCACAGGATTGGTTGTTTAATTGATAGTCAGACCCACAAGCCACTCAAACAAATAGTTTGAAGTTACAGAACAAACAATGAAAGAAGCACAAGGACATGTTATTAAATACCCAAGTGTTTCATGTGCTGCTGCTATTTCAGCTGCCGGGCCCAACAAAATCAGCAGCGAACACTCTCACAAAATGTGATCTAGAAGCAATTCATCAACGAAAACAAACCCCAGTCTACTGGTAATAAAACATAATGCATCTTTTCTAGAATTTTGGAAGGGCCTAAACCTGTGTAGGTGCTGTTGGGTTGATGCGCCCTTGACTTCTTCGAGTGGCTCAGAGTGATTCGAGCTCAGAGAGTTCAAGCTCACAGACTGGCAGTGGCTCTGCTGCAAGGCAGACCAAAATGTCAAGTGAGGCAGTCAGAGTGACCATGTGCTGTACATAGAGACAGGACAACACAGCTAGACACCTAATTATCCTAACAAGCACTAGAGACCAAATACAGAGAGAGAGGCACTATATACTGATGACAGACTCTCGCATCTGCTGAGCAAGACCTGGATACAGGCAAATAATGGGTTATCTGTGGAGAAGACCAGAAAGAAGGCAGTATGGGCACTGAAAAATAGACGTACTTCCTCATATCCTGCATCACATAAGAAGAAACAATGAGATGCCACTACTGAGGCTCTCATTTGAAAATCACTGACTTCTCAAAATAAATACAACGATGAACACTTAAGATACAAATATGCCTTAAAACAACTCAGAATGCAGAAAAGGCTACAAAATACACGGGTGCACAAGGTGAAAGTATAACAAAGGGAACACTCCAGCTATAGAGGGGGGGGCCATATGTTAAAGCCTTGGTTCACTATGCTCTCCACATACAATAAAGGCGAGTATAACGACATAGGCATGCAATCTAAATCTCTAGTTTGTGTAAAGTGGCTAATACTATGGTAAACCTGAATCTATGCAGTCTCAATTGTATCAGACTAGCCCACAGAGCAAGAGAAAGACATCACAACTTGCCCAGGTTCACACCGCTTGGTTTGTGAGGAAAGCTCAGATTAGTCCTTGTTGAAGTCAGCTGCCTAACCACAAAACCAAAAACCCACCTTCTCTTAAATGAATATCTATAATACATGATGCCCTGAGTCCCTAATCTGCCGGCCAAATGGTATATAATGTGTGCTGTTTAGCAATACTTTTCCAACAATGAGGCCGAATACATGTCCTACCATTGTTTCATCTTCCTGAATCCATCTTCCAAACTCTGGCAGTTTGCTTAAATAGTAATAGATTTACATTTTGAAGGCTGTCCCTGTGTACCAGTGTGACACAGATAAAATGACAATGGCTTACTGCGCCAAACGTTCTGGTGGATCACTGTATGAATAAGGTACCGTGCCTCTCACCCCTTCTCTGCCTCCTTTTGACTGGGCTGCTGCAGCAAAGTCGCCCTGTATAAATTTGTGCTTTGCACTTCCCTCTTATACAGGAAGGGAAGCCAGCTCTGCACCTGACATCTTGAATTCACATTTGCTCAAATGAAACTTAATTTCTGCAGGAAAGTCTAGTTTCACTTTCCATTCCCCCCTCCATTCTCTGGTGCCCTTTGGCTCATTTACTTCCTGTTGCACCTATTGTAACAGTCTGTACCATGGCTTCCTTCAGTCCCTTGGTGGGAGCATGCTTCCGAGTCACTGATTATTTTTTTAGGTCGAGCCCGGGTAGCGCATGCGTTGCTCTGGGAGGCATCCTGTATTAAAGTATGGAATTGACGCCCCGACCACTCTCTGCCCATATTTTTCATTGGCTGGTGTCATTGTCCTTTGTAAATGCTGGCTTCTGATTCGTTAATAGGCTTGCTAGTCCCTCCTTAGTACCTCCTTGTCTTAATTTGTAACTTCCCATGAGGACTGGCCCTTTTACTTCTGTTGTTACATGGTATGTCTTATTTAGTCTGTAGCACTATTTTCTTTAACAAGTTACTATTACTGCTGGCATGTAGGCATGACATGCTTTCCTGCAATATTCAGCACCCCATGCGCGCTTTCACTTTTTAAGCAGCCTGGGACAATGGCGCCGTTTCTTTGTAATTAAATAGGTCTCGCAGTTTAAAGAGTTTGAGCTATTGGCATTGTAAATGACAATGCCTTGTGGAAGAGGTGTGGCGCAGCAGCCAGGGCGGCTGACTCCAGAACCTGTGGGCTCACGGTTCAATCCCCGGGGCTGGTGGCAGATCAGCCCAGCACCATGTGACTCTGGGCAATAGCTCGCTTAATCTTCCCAACGGCCTCCAGAGCCTTGACACCTTTGGATAATTGTTCGCGCTTTACAAATACTGAACATTTACATTTTATGTATGTGTTAATTTTCAAAACAGTTACATAAAAGGTATTGTCATTTACAATGCCAATAGCTTAAACTCTCGCAAATGCGAGACCTATTGCATTGCAAATGCTTGTTCTTGAAAGCCTTTGAGGAAATGCAAATGAAATATGTAGGACACATAATTAAACAAATCTTATGACAAGCAAAGTAACAGGAGTCGCAACTGTTTGCCATGGGGTCACAGTTGCGACCATTGGCTACACCCAGTTGATGTCCATGTTCCTTTTGGGTAGCCATAGTAAGCATCCCAAGTTAAGCTTCAAACGGCAGATACACGGTGTGCATCAGGAATCTTCCTTACACTGTTCTAAGGGCTGTGAGTACACAACTGTGTGTCCTTGATAGCATGTTAAGTGCTGCATGCGCAGAACTGTGCCTTAAGTGCTATGTGTCCACCACTCTGCAAGCCACACCGAGCAGTCTGCGGTGAATGTGGTGTACTGACATGTAATTAGTGTGTTCAATGTTGTTGGTTTTGTTTTCTCGACCATATGGTGTGTAACAATGGCTGTGCACTTCGAGAAAAGTGTATGCTGCGCGCAACACATCTCATGATGTGTGCTATTACTTGAGTGCATGGGGTAGTACATTCTGTACTGTATAATTTGGGTGTTTAAGATTTTATATTCTTGATTTACCAGTTGGTTGTGTATCACTTACTGTTTCAGACCTGTCTGTCCTTCCATTTGCATACCCCCGTGAGCAGTTTAGGTTGGATGTTCATTTTTTACAGTCCAAGCTGTGTATCACGTGATATGCATTGTTTTTGGGTGGTTGCTTTGCTAAGCCTTTGCTAAGCATTACATAATGGGAATTATGTTATGTTCATAGGAAGTATGTAATGTTCACAATAACCTTCGCTGGTACTAACCAAGCCATCTTTTCCTGCATACGACAGTCTACCCCTGCAGCTCATAATGTAACCGTGCCAGCACATTAAGTCTTGTTATTGACATTTCCATAGCACTTTTGGCTGTCTGCTGGAGGCCTCCGCACACAATTCTAGGGTTTTCAACAAAGGCCAGAGTCCGAGTTGTCCGTGGTGAAATGTGCTGGATAATTGTTTTCTGAAATCTGGTCCATTTGTGACTGGGTGTCAGCGTCTTCTTCAGTGAGATGTGGCTGTGTGATTCAGAAGTTTGGAGATGTCTTCCAGGGGACACTTACTTGCTATTTACACATATCATAGCCTGTAGCATGCCCTTTTCCCAGCGATAAGCGAAACCCCACACCAAGTGTAGCTGAGTGAGTGGAATCTTTCAGCTGTGGTGGTATATGAGATGTTTCATTTGAAGTGCTGTGTAGGATGTTTGTAGGTTGTATACTTTGCTGTATTGGATGCATGTGGATGTTCAGTCTACTTTATACCAGTTGAAGAGGTGCTTATTTGGTGCCTAATATTTTGTATTTCAATGTATCTGCTTTATTCAGTTAATGTGGCAGACATATACAGTATTCAATTCTCAATGGAGGTCCAAAAGTGGGTTGAGAAAGGCAAAGAAAGTGTGAGGGAGGTGAAAAGCAAAAACGCATTTAGATACTCTACACCTCCCAAGCAATCTCCCTCACCGCTCCCTCTTTAGCATGTCCATTTGCAGCATCCACTGCCTTTCTCTCTTCCTGTATACCGCCATCTCCTTCTTGCTGTCTCTCCTTCTCCTCTATCTCTTTTCATCTCTCACTTCCTGAACCACTTGCGAGTTGGAAAAATCCTAGGGTTACTAAACATGCCAGCCTAGCAAATATTCAAAATCATTTAATTAGATTGTATGATTTTCTCAGTTTCTGAAAGGGTTGGGAGAGGTGGCGCCCAAAAAACGTTTTGTCTAAATGTGAGGGCCAGAAATGTAATTTAAGTTCATATTGGCAATTATATGACTATCATAAAGTATGATAGTCCACTGAAAAAATGACGGTGCACCTGCTTAGAAGTCTTACTTAAGAACGAGACAAGACTTAAATATGTGGTCATTTGAACAACTGAGTTATGTTATGAAATGATTGACACATACCTTGAGAAATACAGTGCCAGGAACACAGTCACCAACACTACGGTAGGTGCAGTAGAATTATTGCTCATAGTAGGAATATGGAATGGGTCGAAGTCCTTAGGATATTGTGGAAGTGAACAATGGCCCTCCGAATATTGGGCCTGGATCAAGCACACCAATGACTGAGCAATAGTATATGGTACTACCATCTTGTGCAGAAGAATATCGTTTTGCTGAAATGAAGCCTTATGTCGTTGCAACATAAACCTCAACAGGTCATTTTTGTTACACGTAAGGACATGTTGTTATAATGAAGATTGGCATATGCTAGAAGGATTCTTGTTTGTTTAATGAAAGCATGCTCAAATAAAATTATTATTAGTCCTGTTGTTCTGTTTGCTAGAATTCTTAAAGATTGCTTTATTCTTGAAATTAGCCAGGGTCACACAGAGTACGGCTCTTGGTTCACAATTTTTTTTTTATAAGTAATAATACTTAGAATCGCCCAAGTTGCATTGATAATATAATGAAGGCTGATGTCATGTAGAATACTGACTTTAATAATACCCAATGTTGTTCAAATCTCTGTAATAGTAGAAGGATCAATCGGAACTCTGCTTTTTAATAAAACCTTATGAGCTGAATCTTCTCTTGATAATA
Source organism: Triturus cristatus (assembly GCF_964204655.1). NCBI lineage: Eukaryota > Metazoa > Chordata > Amphibia > Caudata > Salamandridae > Triturus > Triturus cristatus. The sequence continues at coordinate 929,646,335 of NC_140585.1, forward strand.
GACTTATTCATAGATACATGTATTGTTAATAATTAACATGTACATGGTGAATCCCTTAGAGATCTTTTTTTAGTAACTAAAGAACCGTGATCCAAATAATATTCAAACTCACACAGTACTCTGCTTTTGACAGTACGATTGGTGATACTAGGGAGCTCTGACCATCATTGTAATACTAAGATTCTTCATAACAAAGGCTTATTAAGACCTGGCCTCTATATTTACTAATTCCTCCAGTACCCCAAATATATGTTCTTTATACCCAGAGTGACCTAGAGGTCTGCTCAGCCATGAAACTGACTGCTCTTGATTATACCCAGATTCTTTAAGAGCCTAGCTCTTTATGATACATATTACCCCAAGCTTTGCTCTCTGTTACATCATCATCAACTCAGAGTTCTCCACTTGGTAATGCACAGGCTCACTCAGAAATCTACTCCTGATAATGACTGTGCTCTGTATGAAACATAGACCCTGTCACAGTTCTGGGCTTTGTGAAAGCATCAGCCAGAACTCTGCTTCTCACAGTACCCTGACCAACTAAGATCTCTACTCTGCATAGCAGTGAGAGTCACGCAGCGAGGTAATCTGTCAATACACAGGCCTGCTGAGAGTTCTGCTTTTGAAAAATACTCAACTGGAACTCTGCATGATATTAAATAGCCCTTTATAACTGTCCTCCGGATAAGGCACTTACTTGCTCAGAGGTCTGCTTTCAACAGTACCCATGCCCAATCAAAGAGCCAACCCTGGTAGTAAAGACTTGTTCAGAGCACTCCCTTTGATAATATTGATAGCCAGAGTTCTACTCCTTTTATAAGGCAGCCTGTCACAGGGTTCAGCTTCTTATAATACAGACTTAAATATGGCTTCGCTTTTGATACTACCCCGGCTCCTCAGAGTTCTGCAGGGCTGCTCTAGAGCGGTGCGGCCGCTGTGACCGTTCTAGGTGCTGAATTCGGATGTGGTCATCATGTTTGCAAGTATATTGTGGTTTTAAATGCACCTACTGCCCAGTTCCTGGCCTCCCTCAATTTTCAGGCAACATTAAAAATGTCAAGATAACTCTGATGATTAATGTATTTCCTTGAGAGAGATCGGAGGTTTGTCTAGTGGATGTTTTGACTCCTGGCAAGGTAGCACAGAGGGTTAATATGCTTGCTACAGAGAACGTTACCAGTTTAAAAGTTAAAATCCTAACAGAGAGCAGTGAGCTATTAACTGTCATCAAAGAGCTGCATGCAAACTGCAAAGTGTATATTACAGTGTTATTATTTTTCCACAATCTGTCATTATCCTAATGCTAAAAAAAAAGGGTTAATTTGGATATAAATCAATTCTGATTATTAAAGAGAACCCCCAACCATGGTGTTACATTTTAAATTCTGAGTTTATGATTCTCCAGACGAAGCAGTATTAAACTATACTGTCTGCCAGTATGGATGACATGCAACTTCTACACCTTGTAGTAGTCTGTCTTATGTAACATTTCCTATACACTGATTTACACATCTATGATTGATAGTCTCTGTCTAGTGTGTATGATGTAAAGTGCTCTGACACCCTACACTGGTCAGGGCAGGACTGGGAACCAAAACCGGCACTGGCAAACTGCTCGGCCGGCACCCTTTGGTTTGGGGATGCAGCCGAGCTGTTTGCCAGGGCCAGTTTCTGCTGATTTTGTTACAGGGGCCGATATTGCTGCAAAAACGCCCCTGTAACAAAAACGGCCCCCCAGGGGCCCAAAACCGGCCCCCACCCTGGTGGGCCACCGGGAAAATGTCCGCTGTCCGCTACGGCCAGTCCGGCCCTGTCACTGGTACGAGTGGCGCTATAAAACTAACTAAATGCATCTGAAAGAGAGTGGGTTTGGAGACTTGAAGGGTGGTAGTGAGGGAATCAAAGGCAGAAGTGGTTATTGGGGGGCACCAACAAACATTGTCGCACTAAGCGCCACCAGCGCTAGAGCCAATCCTTCTGATAATACAGACTCCCTGAGAGCCCTTGCAAGCCTGTCCCCTAGCCTAAGCTGTCAAATGCTGATACTAGGGTGGGCTCATAGACAGTTGGAATGTCATCAGCTGCCTCACCTCGCCTCATCTCTCACCCCTTTTGCTCTCCCGCGTTCTCCTATCAGTATGCATCTCCCCATCCTCGTCTCGTTTTTCATTCCCCTCCTCGTCATCACAGCCAGCCTTGCGGTTCTGACGTGCACTCACTGCTGTAGTGTAATGCAAACACTGTCCTACTAGTATACTGCTGCTGTGTCCTCGGCTGGCCTTGGCTGCTGATACATGATGCACTCTCCTTTTTCTCACAACCTTCCCATCTGTATCCCTCACCCCTATCGCGCTTCTACCCAGGTGACCACCGCTATCCTGCCGTTTTACAGCTCCAGTGCGGGTTGTGCTTTAGGAGTGCCGTAGTTATAGAATGTTGAACTCCAGACCCTATCTGGAACGTGGGGGGGATAAGGGCAACAGCTGATGGGATTGGCAGTTGGAGAAACCCGGCGGACAGAGAGGGGCTTGCTCTCATAATAAACTGTTCACATACTACGCCTCGTGGGCGTGTCTTCTTTACACGTGGCTCGAGCTTTCGCCCCAAAGCCATCGAGGTTTAATTTTCGGATATCTCTGTTTTCAACTGCAGTATTGCATGTATCCTATCCGTGCTAGCAACGCTGCAGTATCCCCTAGACTCTCCTCCTGGCTGGGAGCACGTCTCTATCCTTTTATCGGTCCTCTCTATCTCGCTTTGTCTGTCTCTGTGGCGCTTTCTGTTTCTAGCTTCCTCCCACACTTCAGAGTGTATTTTTCCTGTCACTTCTGTTCGCACTGCTCCCGGAGCTCAATTTCTCCTGCGCTGCTGCAGTGTCCACTGCTGCTGTATCCACGGCTTCTCCCTCTCTGTCTCATCTCTCCGTCCCTTTGCATCTCGGTGTTTCTCACACGCTCCCTTCCTCCCTCGGGTTCTGAAGTCGGCTCCTCAACTCGTGCCCTGGTGCAGAGTCGCGCGGACCGTCTGTCCCCGTCCCACACTCCCGTCGTATCCTCGGCTGGCCCCGTCTGGTGACAGACACGCCTGCCTCCCCCTCTGCTGCAGCCGCTGCCGTGAGCGCTGTGCGCGTGCGTCGGGCTCGCGCTCTCTGTAGCACGCGGTTACGTAAGGCTGCGAGTGATGACCGCAGCATCCCTTTAATCTCCCCATTTTATTCATGCTCGTGTCCTCTTTCATAGCCTACCCCGCAAGGCGTGTTGGGGACAAAGGATAGACAGTGGGCTGGGGGATTCAACGCCCGTGTATAGGTGGAAGACGTTGCAAAGATTAAGACCGAGCTGCCTTACAGAGAGGAAAAGGCCATGAGGTAGGTAGGCCCAGTCAGGGTCTGGTGCTTGGCTCGCTTCATGGGTTCCCGCCTGTCGTCCTCCCTTATAAAATACCTGGGCAATGGACAAAGGGCATTCATGATGCCTTCAGTGACCTATGGGCGTTGTTTTATGAGACAAGTGCATAGCTGCCAAGGTTCTAGATTGGCATGTTTGACATTTTCATAATTTCAGTGTAATTATGAGTGACATTTCAACGACTATGAGTGACACTTTCTCACGAGCAAAATCAAGCAATGAAGACCAGGTAAACATATAATATATGTACTATAGCACATAAACAGGTAAGAGCTGTCAGCCAGGCCGTCAATCACAGAGAGAGAGTAAAAGAGAGCAGCACTCGAGAGCTGCAGGTCTGGGGACGGATGCTGGGCGATAAAATATATAATGTGCACTGTTTTAAATAGTTTCTTGTGCATGTATTTAGCAAGAATTACCTTTCAAATTATATTGCTCAACGAGTCTAATGCAAATTACGATTTTCAGTGCTTCAGGATGGTGAATGCAAAAGCAGAAGAGCTAATAAAATATAATACAGATCTTGCTTTAAACTAATTTAAGAGCAGTCACTGTACTTGGGACCTCTATTCAGGAAAAACACCAACCTGTCCCTTTGCAAAGCTCGAGGTTAGCACATCTCACTATCCACTTCACAATACCAACTTAAGAAAACATGGTCTTATCATCATCCAGGTATGCATGTGAAATGCCTGCTCAATAGACCCCTGGACACCTTCAGAAAAAGCAGATTGGTTCCGGGCTCCTATAACTTCTTAACCAATTCTGGCCTTGCGCGTTTGGCACTCTATAATTGCAGATAGACTCTGTTCTACGAGGCTGGCTGAAGGCAGGCTCAGGCCCAAGCCACCGCGGGCCGTGACACTGGAGGCAGGCCCCAAGGCCTGCCTCCAGTGAAAGCCATCCAAGCCGCTGTACTGTCCTGACTCCTGTGAGTCCCGGGCAGGGCCATCCTCTCCCGCCGTTAAATATTGAATTCAGCGGGTGGAGTAATAACAGCAGCTAATAGCACACAGCGGCCCAGGCCGGTGCGAGCTGCTGCAGGCAGCGATGCGAGCGTCACGGCCGGCGCCATGATTATTTGTAGTGCTCCGGGCGTGATTATTTGTAGAGGTCTGTCTATGGTATTATGCTGCACTCCCTCCGGCCATGATTATAGGCAGCCCTCCCTCCGGCCATAATTATAGGCAGCCCTTCCTCCGGCCATGATAAAGTAGCCAGCTGCCTTTTAGCTCTCTTAACAAACTCCCCGCACTCCAGTAGCAGGATGTGACGTCCCCCGCGATGGTGTCAGGATGACAGTGAGAGCGCGCCGCGGGGTTTGGAATCACCATCATGATACACTGTAACAGTCGAGTGAGGCTGCCAGCAGTCTAAGCTCAGCTGCGAGCCTCAAGCCTGCTGGAGCAGCGCGTGCAAGCCACGGGCAAGCCCACAGACTCGAAGTTTTATTCAGTGCTTTCAGTGACAGCCGACACACAGCATATGCGTGACAATGCATTTCAATGTGGTAATGCGGACTACCACACCGAAATGCGTTAGTTTAACGCCTGATGCGTGGTACTTGGCAGGACAGCAAGGGATGTACCCTATTGCTGCATGAGCTGCAATAAAAGCTGTGGTGAGCGACGCTACGAGTTGTGACAATAGATGTGATGATGGTGTAGCAAGCTCTGATAATGTCTGTGAGGGATGCGGTGTGCAGTTACTCTGGCTGAGAGGGACATGGTGAGCTGTGATACATGATACTTTGTGTTGAGGGGTGTGATGAGCAATGAAAATGGACAGACCATATCAGGTACTGAGTACCTGCACTTTTTTCATTTAGAAAGAATAGTCCCGGCACAGCTCTGGGATGTCACATAGGTGCAATCGTGTACCATAATAACTAAGGCTGTAAGTATCGGAAGGAGATCAAATGAACCACAGATAATGATCATGAACAGGGTTCCTGGTTACCCAGTTTGCCACTATTTATTAAGGTGCATGGCACATAAGTTACATCAGTTACCATTCCATCAGCAATGTAAGATGAACAGTGAAATCAATAGGAGTTCAGATATTCAATAGAATAAATTAAAAAAGGTGTTTGTCGGGGTCTGCAAGAAGCTGGAGGAGGAAAATGGGCTGCACCCTAAACTCTGTTGCCAATGAGGTTCCCACTTAATTTATTTTGAAGCATCATGCGCTGCAATGGCCAGATCCCTGTAGCTTCTTGCTCTTGTTTTCCTCAACTGAAGGAAGGATCCTTCCATCTCTTCCGAGGGATCGGAACAACAGCAATATCCTCTCCCAGGCCTGCTGTCTCGTGTGATTCCTCACTTCGCTTCTTTGCGCAGCGCCGCTCCCTCGCACTACACCCATTTGTTCAGTTCTAACTCCACTTCCAAAAGCAAAATGCTCCAGGGCTCTTCCAACTCATGCACAACCTTTTGCTTTGCTAATATAAGTGCTAGATTTGCAAATCTGATCTTAACTTTATTTGCTTTGGCTCGGGTAAAGACCAAGTACAGGCTGCAGGTACCCTGGGAATATTCCTGTCAGTACTTGCACTGCTGTTTCGGACCACTTTGTTCTAGTAGTTAGTCAATGAGAGGCAGCTCCACACTAGGGCCAGTGCCCTTCTCGTCACACCTTGGACATTTTGCGTGTGCACTGGAAAACATGATTGATTCTTATAGGAGTGATATATACCATATATAAATACCAGCACTAAATTAATTTAAGTCTGGAATTTATGGAAACTTTTGAAGTGCATTTCAGAACGTTAGGTCAATTTCCATCGCAGAGAGGTGTCCCTAGAATGTCGGCCTATTGAGCGCACAATCCAGTCAGCACACATTTAGACTGTGCTATCAGTGATCTGTATAAGAGGGTTATCACTCCATGGTTGCCATCGATTGTGCCTGTATTTTTGTGGCATAGATGTGGTGATTGCTTTCAAGATCCCCCCTTCCACCATCAGTGTATCTGGATACCCCAACAGTTGTCCCTCAATCTGGCTCCCCACTGTAATTCCTCTCCCAGATAATAGAGTTCCAGATCAGGAACTGACAGTCCCCCTTAATCTACTGGGACTTTGAGCGTGGGCAACACAACTTTGTGCTGTTCTGATCGCCAGACCACCTCTATAAGCAGACTATCTCCCAGAAAACCTCCCTTGGAACTTGTATAGGCAGCGAGGAGAAGTAATACAGGAGTATTGGAAGCAGTCCCATTTTTGAAAGGGCTATTCCCCCCCAATACACATAAAGGGAGTGTTCACCAAGATGTATCAGACTGGTACAGCGATATTAAGGCCGCCACCACATTTTCCTCTTAATTACTTGACTTCTGTTAAAAAAATGAGCAGCCCCAGGTACTTAATAGTAGTTGGTTCCCATTGAATATCGTTTTTAACTTTCGGCGGTGCATCCTCTCCTATTTTATCATGTATTGGGTAGGTGACTGACCTACCCCATTTCACTTGTTGCCCGACAGACTCCCAAAGACCTCAAGGGCTGCAAAAGCATGTGTCACATGAGATCTTTCGCCATGCAGAAATAACATATAGTCCGTGTTTAGTGATATGTAAAAGGATGTCCTATTAAGCTAGAGTCCCTGATAGGATTGTGCCCGCCTGATCAAAAGTGCCAAGGTCTCCACTTCTATGCCGAACATCACTGGCGACACAGGGCAGCCCTGCCTTGTGTCTCTGCAAATCAAACATTTGTCCAATATCACCTCTCCTGGTCTGACACAGGTTATAGGATTGGTGTACAATAGTTGAGTGCCTTTCAAGAATCCACTGCCCATCCCCATGCTGGCCAGAAGCACGTATAGGAACTCCCACCACAAGTAGTCAAAGGTCTTTCAGTGCCTTTGGAGAGAGATGTTGCTTAGGTTGTTACTGCAGTGTTGAGTTGAGTTCCTGCACTAGTAGTCTAACATTGGACATTGTGCTGCATCTAGGAATAAACTGCAATTGATCAGGATGGATCAGCTTGCACATTTTTGAAAGCAGTCTATTTGCTAGAATCTTGCTAAAAATGTCATAGTCAGCGTTGAGCATAGATAAAGGCCTTTAAGAGGCCACTAGGGTTTCCTCTTTGCCCATTTTTGGTAAAGCAACAATAATTGCTTCTCGCATTGTTTTTGTGTGGCAACTGGATTCCCTGGTGCCATTAAAATTTCAGTCAGTTATGCAACAAGGATATTGGCGTAGGATGCATAAAGCTCTGTGGGTAAACCATGTGATCCAAGGACCTTTCCCCTAGCCAGTTCTTTAATAGCTCTTTGGATTCCTGAACCGAGATTTCCCCACTCAGGGATTCAATCTCCTAATGACTTATCCTATGTGTAGCAGCTCCCATAATATACTCATGTAATGTCAGTGCATCTACAGGCCCCTGGATGCATGTAATGTTGCATAGTAGGTCTTGAAATTTGCATTTATCTGGCTGGTTATAGACAAGTTCCCTCTTATCATTGCGATCTTTAGTATCTGGAATCGTCTCCATTCTAGGTTGGATAACCATGCTAGAAGCCTCCCATCCTTATTCCTTTCATTGTGTTCTTTATTGAGCTATTGCTTGTAATAGTTCCTTTTTAGGTCTCGCCTGAGCCAGCGCATGCGCTGCTCTGCGAGACATTTAGTAAACGGCTTTTGAAAGTGCCACCACAGGCTTTTGGTGGCCTCAAGCTTGCGTGCATGCGAGCGTGCACGCGTGCAGCCGCCATCTGTCTTTCCTCCGTCACACAACTCCCGCTTCTCCCCCTACCCCACCACAGATCGCTTCTCGCGGCTGCTCGCGCTGGTGAAGAAATACCAGGCATGACACATTCTACGACGTACGAGACGCTACTTTCCCTCAAAAGAAAGAAGGCACTTGAAAAACAGTGATGCCTGGTGACATATGCATTTTAGCCATTCTATTGAAATTAGTATCAGTTTTCAACACCGCACAAGTTCTTCAATAGGGTGAAAGCAATTGTAATGGTTATCAGAGTGTGCATGCACGCCTTCAAAGGAGACTGACTACTAGATATTAAACGTTACTCAAACTGTTCGTGGAAAGCGTTAGTGCACCAACCCCAAAACCTTGTGCAGAAGCACGCACAAATCGTGATATTTGAGTTTCCAGCGCTGTATGCTCAAGTCAGTCACCCTAAATGGCTTACATTGTGAGCAGGTTTCTATTTGGGAGGAGTTTCAGGCTAGCTGGTGCCTGCTGAACAGAACAGGGGTGAGGCGGGGGCTGCGGCTCACAGCTCTGCACGAACTTTTAGAGATGAAGTTATGGGAGTTAGACGGCTCACTTGAGCCCTTCAATTAGCCCCGCTCTCTGTACCACTCCATAGTGTTTCTTTTTAATCTAAACACCCCTTTGGTATTTGTCTTTCACATGTATTTAAAAGAAACCGGCCTGCAGGGAGCCTCTGTCTTAAAGCCCCACCCTCAGGAGCTGCATGGTAGCCAGAGAGAAATCTTTCCATTGTGAGGCAGGTTGGCGCCGCAGTCAGTAACTCTCACCATTGCTCACGCTCAAATGATTCACTCGTTGTCTTCACTTAAGAGTGCCGAACAGTGTCCCAACATGTCACATTCTCTTCACTGTATAAGTCACTGCAAGCTCCCACCATACACGTATTTATAATCCTGCACAGTTCCGATATCCTCTGATAAACTCATGATCACGTTTCTCTCAGAAAAGGAGCCATTAGACGTCAACTTCCTTTTCAATTTCAAGAACTGCAAGCGTGTAGTGGTGCTCTGAATCCTGCAAGGTATGCAGGACATGAGTAAGCCTCCATAAATCACTGGAAAACACTGGAAACAAGCATTGGCATAGCCAATAGGTCTCGCTTTTGGGACCTTATAAGTATTTAGTTATGCAGCACAATATCCTTTGTGCAACAACATTAACTGTTACATGGCTAAACACTTACAAGGTCCCAAAGGCGAGACCTATTGGCTATGCCAATGCTTGTTAAGCATTCAATAAGAAATGACAAATTTTCCCTTTCAGGCTTCAATTGGTGGTGTGCTGCCGGATCACTTGTGGCCTCCTGCTCTATCTTGGTCAACAGCACCTCCTGCTTTTTAATTTCATCATTGAGTTGTGCACGGACCCAGGCTGTAGTGGCTATGCAGTGCCACCTGACTACTATCTTGAATGCCTCCCATTTCACCAGCTTCAAGGAAGCTGTCCCTGTGTTTTAAGACATGTAGTTATGAATTGTGTCCCCAAGTACAACTTTAAAGACCGGGTCCTCGAGCACCTCCACATTTAGCCTCTAATTCGCGATAGCCGTTTTAGGAGTGTCCCAATTGAATGATAAAAGTAATGGGTTGTGGTCTAAACTTGTTTGGCGAGATATTCAGCATGTGTGGCCTTTGCATGCATGAAGCGACTACACAAAAGTGTGACATTTAAATCATGAATCCCAGAATAATAGGAGTTCTCTTTATTTTACAGATTCAATTCTCTCCAAGAATCAATCAGACCCAATGCGATAACAAGGTTTGAAATCCTTGAGCAATTTAGTGTATGGCTAACATAGGCAAGGGGTGTGGGGGGTGCGAACTATCCAATATAATATCCTTAATACATAAAATCTTCCCCAACAATGAGCGGGTAGTGCAGGAAGGTCAGATTGTGTAGGGCATTTCTAAGAAAAGCTGATGGTTCATGTTCAGGGCATACACATTAATAGTGGCAATAGCTTTCCCCTCTAGCCTTCCCCCTGTCAGTGGCGTCTGGCTTGTACCGAGGTTGGCGGGACAGAGGGTATGGGGGAACTCAAAAAAATAATGATAACATTAATTCACTTACCTTCTTTCAGCGCGACATCCTCCCTCGGATGTCTTCCAGGAAGCTCCAGATGCAGGAAACAGCACTACCCAATCCTGGCGCGGCTCGGAACACTGTCTTCAAAGTTCTTTTCAATTCGCAGCACCAGGATTGGATAGAGCACGCTCGCTGTCCTAGCGCTCCTAAGAGCACTATAGGTCTGCACTTTCTCTAACCGAACGGTCCAAGACAGCTAAGATAGAGAACTTTAAAATACGCATGTCTGGCTGGCCGTCCTAAGACGGCCGGCCAAACAGACATGCGCATTTTAAAGCATACAGCTCCCTGATGCTCCCACTGAGCAGCGCTGGCCTCACCCCATCCTGACGGTTCAGGACTGGTTGCTGAAAAATAAAACGGTAATAAATCAACTTTATTAGCATTTTATTTTTCTGTTCTGGGGCTCAAATGGAGGAGCCGCCCCTGCCCCCTCTATAATGTACCTTCCTTCAGCATCAATAAATAATATCTGGGGGTATAAGGGCTTGCCTGGGTGAATCTAGATTAGCACCCCATGGATAAATCTTGAATATCTAGTGTAGTATACAACCCCCTCCTTCTTTTCTGCAGCGCTTGTCCCACCCTTGTGAGGTGTGTTTCCTTAAGGAAGGCAACCTGAAACCCCCCGTGTTTTTTAATGCACTTGCACATTGTACCTCTTGCTTGTTTAAGTAAGACCTCTCACATTCCATGCTAGTACTTTGACATGATTGTTTCTATTCATTACTAAGGACAATCATCCCGGCGCCGCAAGTTTCACCATATCCTTTCTCCCGTAGCCACCGCTGATATGTATGTACCGCCATCTTTCCAATATTAACTATTTGTGTAAACATTAACAGTCAACAAGTAAACAACCCCAACTTTCCCTTCCCCTCCCTAGTCCTGACCAAATGTTGTAGAAATTGTTTTTTCGCAATTTCAACCTAACCAAAAGTCGATCCAGCATTAGGGGGCGTCTGCTGTCAGTGGTGTGAGGGATGGGTGGAGAAACCCTAAGGTAAGTAAGCAAGGGGAAAATAAAGGAGAGGGAGACTACCTGTCACGCACCCGGCCACAATTGGACAAACCAGTGCTGTCAAGGATTATTATATGCTTGAACAGAGGAACGCCCCCTGTTCACGATCATTATCTGTGATCCAATAAAAATTGCAAACCACGTTCATATCAATTTATCTGCTGTGGCAAGGGTTATGTGTGGTCATTCTTGGGGCCCGCAATACTGTCCTCTCCAATGTTAGATATCTTATCCTCCACAAGACGTTCAGTGGCTCTGCATAACATTGCCGCCATGTCTGCTTGTTCTCTTTCGGGTTGGGCCTGTAGAATTGTAGCACAAACACCCCTGCTCTTTTCAATCTCTCCTGCCACAGTGGTCCAGTGCCCCCAACCCATCCCCTCAGCGGACTTACCCTCATCTGCGTCATGTTGCTCCAGCCATTGCGATGCTTCAAGGGCATTGGCAAAGAAGAGAGATCATCCCTCGATTTGCAAACACTGTTTAGCAGGGTAAATTAAGGCATATTGGACCCCCCAGTCATGCATCCGCCTTTTTACCGCTGTGAAGGAGGTCCTTTGCCTCTGTACCTGCGCTCTGAAATTGGAAAATATTGATACCTTCATATTTTCTATCAGAAAGGGTCCCTTTGTGCATGCCTTCTATAGAATAAAGTTGGAATTCCTGTAGTGTAGCAGCCTAGCCACCAAAGGATGTAGAGGACCTCCCAGTCTGGAGGGTAGGACGGGGTGCGATGGAACCCTGTGCACCTGTTTGAGGGCATAACATTTGGAAAGGCCTTCTGTTGCGACCACCTCCTGTATTCAGTCTTCGAGGAAAAAAATCATGGAGGTGCCCTCAATGTTCTCAGGAAGACCATCAGCCCGAATATTGTTCCTTTTGGCACATCCCTTCTGGTCTTCTTCTCTGTCCTCCTGCACCTGTATCTGCTCAGACACAGCAGTGAGGCTTTTTGGCAACCTGCCCGTCATTACTGACTCCATTTTTCAAACCCTCTCTGACATTTTGCAGTGTCATCATGTAAAGAGTCCCATGTCTACTGCCAGGGTGTTTCTATTAGTTTACAGAAGGTCTCTGGTGGCCCCAATTGCCTTCAGGATGGCACTTAATTTGGTTCATGAAGCATGTGACTCGGCAGAGCTTTCTGACAGCAGCCAATCTTACTGCTCTTTGCCTCCCCTGTAGCTTGATCCTTATGCAAACAGCTCCTGCTGGCTTTCCTGGTTCTCAGGTCTGTCTGGGTTGTCCGTTTATTGAGGTGGGCCTGGTCCCCAGGCAGTGCCCCTACTGAGCCCTTTAACCTTTCTCAGCTCTGGGGAGAGGGAGAATCTGGGCTTCATGCCACTGTGACAGTATGTACAGATGGTCGATGTTTATGTGGCCCCTGCAGTGCCATCCAGTCGCTGCTCTGGTCAGCAGGGTGTGCGTGCAAGTCTGTTTTTCTGCTTTGCAGGCTCTTCTTTGAGATAAATGGGCTCCCTGGGTTTCTGATTAACTGGTAGGAAGAATGTGATGATTTGTAATGAGGATTGTAGAGAGAGTAGTGATAGGCTGTGATAATGGCTGTGATGACCAATGTGATGGTCTGTTAGGGTGGATGTAATGATCTCCGATGACTGATGGGATGATCTGAGGATGAATGCAATGAGTTGTGACGACAAGTGGGATGAATTGACATGAACTGATGAACTGAAATGAGCTGCAGTGAGGGGTTAGATGAGCAGTAATGGTGGCTTTAATGAGCGGTAAAGACAAATAGGGTAAGCTGCGATGAAGAATGTTATGAGCTGTATAGAAGGGTGTGATAAGCTGTGTGAAGGTTGTAATGAGCTTTGATGACAAGACGTGATGACCTGTGGTGACCGATTGCATACATTATGATGTTGATGTGATAAGCTGTTTGAGAAGCTGATGATCTGTGATGGTAATTGGGAGGTGCTGGGATGATGGATAATATGTGCTACAATGGTAGCTTTGATGGGCCCGAAGGATGAACTGTTATGAACTGAGATGAAGGATGTGAAGAGCTGTGTGAAGGTTGTCATGAGCATTGATGACAAACGTGATGAGCTGGCATGAGCTATGATGATGCATCTGATGAGTGTGAATTATCTCATGAAGTGATAGACTGTGTGAAGTGCTGTGATGGCAGTGGAGAGGAATATGATGTGTCATTAGAAATGCAAAAGCCATTTGAAGATGGCCACACAGGTGTGGTGATGCACCAACGGCTATCTTGGAATTACTTTTTTCATAAAGAAAAAGAAAAATAATTTAAAAGCGACTATATGAGAATGGGTGCAGATGCAACATGATGCAACCATGGCCATTTTTGCATTTTAATTTACCATTTCTAAACGGCTGATGGTCTTTTTAGAACAGTAAATTAAAAATGTTGAAAAAGTATGCATGTTAAACATTCTCAAAAGGGGAAGGGGACTCTTGGGGACCCGTTCCCATTTGCAAATGGTTACCACTACCTTTCAGTAGTCGGTAAAAATATAATATTTTGAGACCGTAATTTGGTCGTAACACATTAACACATACCACTGTGAATCAGTATTTGGAAGGGAAACCCTAAAGACGCCCCTTCCAAATAACAAATCGCAAACCCAAATTGTTTTTCGGTAACAAGTGACTGAGTCACAATTTGACTTTTGTACATTTAAAAATTCTTTTTTGCAGTCGCAAGCGGCCTGATTTTACAAATCGGGCAGTTTGCGACTTTCAAAAAAGCTTTGTACATATAGCCCAGAGTAGCTTCACATGCTTTTGGCATTTAATTTTTCTTATTTTTTTTAACATTTCCTATTTCGTTTTTCAGACGCGGCAAATAGTAATCACGTGCAACCTTGTTGGTGCACTTGCTTCAAACGCATTTGGTAAGCGGGCTTTGTGGGTTGTCCCGAGTTTATTTACGCTCATTCTCCTCGTCACTCTCGAGTAGTAATTATATTATTTGTCATTTTTTAGATCTCGTTTGTATTTAATTTCGTTTTTACGCCGTTAATAATGCGTTTTTTGACATTACCTTTTGGTCATTTCTGTCGGGTTGGCTGTCAGTGTTGGAGTCTTTTGTAACTTCTATGGTGCACAACAATTCGGGATGGTAATGGTTCACTTTAGTATACTGCTGTTGGTGTACATGTCATTTGGATATCTTTTTTTTTGGTTAGTGTCTGGTCTTTTCTTTATTGTCAACTTCAGTTAATCTTTTCTCTTTCTTTACAATTTTGGATGAGACTGTAAGAGCTTGTTGTTCCTGCCCCCATATGACCCATAATGTCTCAATAGTTGACACTTTGTGATTGTCATGTTTATAATTGGAATATTGTCACTTTTTAGATCCCCTGATGAAGGGCTTATTTGGAAGGCCCGAAATGCATTGGGAAATGTGAAAAACCCTGATATTTTCGCTGATCAAAAGCTGTTTTCATTTGCCATCCTTTCATCACTTTTATCTGCAATCTTCAGAAATAAAAGCAGAAAGAATTCACTCGTCGGTTGGACGTTTTGTTTCACAGATTTCAATTTGATTCATGGACAATTTGTTGATTACGGTTGTTTACAATAAGTATAACTACAAACTGTTTTTGATTTATTTTTTTCTAAAAAAAGTAGCATACACTTCACAGTGTATAGATTTGTAGTGCACTGGGTATTCCCAGATAAATTACTGGGTTGTTTTCTTCACGTTTGGCATTTAATAGGCATTTCAGTGCCTGTTATCTCCCACTGAGCACGCTGGATGCCTTAGCAAAGAAAAAAGCTGTCAGTTAAGCTCGACCTTTATCTAAAGGTGGCACTGGTTGCTCAAACCATGGTATTTTACCAGGTATTCAGTAACAAACTTCCATGGCGACCTTCACAGCACCTTCACCCTCTAGTAGCACGCTAAGCGAGCTGGATATGCCTAGGTGCATTTTGGCACACTGCTAAATGTGTCACATTAAGTTTACCGAGATAGCTGCACTGGCTGATGTGTTTTGGTTCTGGGTGGATCCTTTCAGGATTGTTTTCATAATCGTGGTCCCATCTGATATCTTTTAGTTGGAACACTGGGAGAGAAAGCAGCAGGATTTCCTACCTGAGGGATAAATGCATCAAACCTGGTTGAACTTGTTTGTTTAAAGATCTTCCACCTATGGCCTCGCATGACGTTTTCTACATTTTAGCAATACAGAAGGAGAAGTGACAGAGCTGTCCAAATTTTCTATCAGAGCACATCTCACAAACAAAATGTCCCTAATCCCAGGGTGTTGTGTTTAATGGGCATATAAGGTGCATGAGAGAAATTAATTGAATATATCTGGGCTAGAATTGATACCCATATGCTAAGGTTTCCCTTAGGAGGGGCTCAATCAATCAGGATTTATAAAGTGCAGCTAATCACCCAATAGGGTATCCAGGCTCTTGAACGGAATTTGCAGAATCTGACCTGTGCCATTAAACATGTACCTTGTGTTTTTTGTAATTTCTTTTATGAGATTATTAATGGCCTGTTTTGCTATCAAAAGGCAGTGCTGAGGAAGTTTCTTACAACGGTATAGACAACAACAGGGGAAGCTGGTGGAAGAAAAATGAGATGTTTTGGTGATCTGAAACTGACTTTTTGTGCAATAATTTACTAAATAAAAATTGCGATTGTTTTATGATGATTGCAGTTGGTATATATTTGGACTGATAACCGTTCGACAGGAACTTTGCATAACAGATTTTTTTAAGTTATTATAAACAGTTTTTGGATGTCAGAGCTTTTACGACTTTAAGATTCAGAAATAAACTTGTATTAATTAATTGACTGACTGATTATTTGTAGTGAAATTTGCAACTTGTAATGGTTTGCCTTCTGTACTGCAGAGAGAACAATCGACGAGATCATTTCTGACAATCCATGTGTTTTTTCTTGCCTTTCAGAAACACGTGAAGATCGCACGAAGCGCCTCTTCCGGCATTACACAGTGGGCTCCTATGACAACTTTACCTCTCACAGGTAAATGTGCTTAGTGTGTGCTACCTCCTCTGGGAGGAAAGAACGCACTGCCTGTTCCTCGGGGAGCCTATGGACGATGGTGATGGGAGAAGAGTGTGAGGTGTAGCAGTGGATGGCTGGTTATGAGAGGTGGTTGTGCAGGCACTGGATGAGTGGCAAAGATAGTACAAGCTTGCAGTTAGTGGCAAAGGTGGTACGTATCCTTAGTAAGTTTGAAGGGTTGAAAAGCAGCAAACCAGGGGCACAGGAGGACTATTCAAAGACCTATTTCATACTAAGGGTACTCCTCAGCCCTCTACTAGTTGGCGGGCTTGTCAGTATCTCACTTTCAGTATCATCGATATGAGACCAGCAACCACACAGGATGTCTGGGTCAATCATGCAAAGCACAATGAAGCAGAGGATATCTGCATGTGAAAATCTGGGGGTATATAAGGGATTAATACTATTCATATAAAATTTAAAATTTGACACAGGCAGCAATGATGAAACATACATAGTATAACAGACAATAAAACAATATATACATTGAAATAATCAATTTAAACACAGCCATGAAACAGGTAACTAACAATATCAAAGACAAAATAATTATTCAAGTGGTGTAAACTACGTGTGGCTGGACTTTGTAGGTGTTCGTTATTTTCTCAACCTTGTCGGAATTTTAAATTTTATATGAATTAAATGAAATATTTGTAACTGATTTTTGTAGTACACTGAGCCTATGTAGATACTAGCTTGTAATGTATAGGACTTGATTTCCGCATGGTCCCTAGTTGCTTAGGAATGTTACTCCAGTTAGAATTATTTCCCTGTCCTAGGAACTTCTAGTATTTCCAGAGGGTCTTTTATTTTCTCATTGGGTATATAAGGGATTACCAGGGAATCTGACGTGAAATAACTGGTTTCCCCAATAATTCCTCATTTCTAAGGGGTCCCTCAGGGTCCTACTTTTATTGACTTGGATTTTTCCCACCCCTGGAGATACCAATACCCACGATAACTGTATCTCCCAGGGTGTGGAAAATCAAGTCAATTTCCTAGGCCCCTCGTAACAAGTACTTTGATGGTGATGCAAGTCTACTCCAGTCATTAGGCCGCATTCCCTCTAATTGCTTCAGTTCCAGTGGTCTGTCTGTTCTATCATTGGCCCTCTCCACATTTACATGACTGCGGGGATACTGGATAAAACCCTTCCAGGCATAATTATACTGCATGGTGTAAGAGAAGAGTCTATGGTAAGAGAAACAGCTTTGTTCTATGTCCCCTGTGATCAGATGATTCTAACATAGGGGCCAGCGGCTACAACTATAAACAAGTGTTTTCCTGAAAAGATGGCTCCAACCTCTGCATTAAGCAAGAAAGCTGATTACCATGTTGGATAGTTTCAGAACTATTATGTTAATGAAGAAGAATATACCAGATATATATTAAACATATTGGAGAATCCTTATGTGATGCTTTTGTTTGCCACAAAGTGATAAAGGTGTGAGGTTAAATGCAATGGTGATAAAGGCCTTTCGGTAGTGATGGGTGTGATACAGGGCCAGAGTTAATTGTGCAAGTATTACTGGTCTTGTGTTAATGGCGAATGTGGAACAGGACAGGAGCTGGTTGTGAGCATGATAGACAGCTAGAACTTGTGGTGTGTGTGCTAGAGAGGAGGAGCTAGTGGTGGCTGTGATACCAGGAGGCCCCTGGTGGTGAGGTGATGTGGGGCTGCTGGTAGTGGTATATTTGATGTAGCTCCAAAGCTAGTGGTGAATGCCATTACAACTAGGGTCATTGGTGATGGTGATGAAATGCTTCTGCCAGTTGTGAGTGTGCTACAAAGGATGGAGGTGGTGGTGAGGTGACTCAGTGATGTAGGACGATGTAAGTGTGTTCTTGCACTGAGGTTATTGTTGAGTGTGATACACGTCTGAGGTGAGAAGTGATGGTGGTATGGTACTGCAGCTAATCGAGATGTTGATGGAGAGTCAGAGGAGGTTAGTGATGGAGATATCGTACGGCAGGCAGCTTATGTTGACCTGCTTCAGCATCCACGGCTCCTTGTGATCTAGGCGCTGTGCAGTACTTCCGTTATATGTCCCTGGTACTTCATGCCGTGCAGTACAGTCTCTATCATAACTTCTGGTGCACGTGCTGCACTGTACTCCCACTTTCCTAACTCTTGGGTTTGGAGTTGCTGCACAGTACAGGTGCGACGATCGCAACCACACAGAACCGGTTCTGGGCAGTACAACTACACTTAGAACGAGCACGTTAGAAGCAGGAGTTACTCTTGTGTAAGTGTCCTTAGTCCCTCCTCCTAAAGAATGAATACCGAGGCCATTGGAGTCAGGCACAAAACAATTAGTAAAGGTTTGTCACTTTTGTTGTCCAGCAGGGTTCAGGCTCCCCGCCTCCAACGTAAGAAGCTGGGTTTGGGGAAACCCTAGCTCAGGAGTTGATACAAGCCCACGGTCTGGGACTTAATAAAATAGTGTAGTTACAGAGAAGAACAGCAAATAACCGTTGTTTCCCTCTTAAAAACTAATAATTACAAGAATGAAGGCTGGAGGAACGCTCATCTTCCAATATTAAGCTTTGATCCTACGAGAAAACCGCACGTATTTCTAGGATACCCTACAAAGTACTTACAAAAAATCCATTATCCTTTCTACAGAGGAGCAAGTTGAAACGTCCAACAAAGCCTACTCAGGACCAACAAAATAGGGCACGTAGGGCCCAGTACCCCCAAAGGCAATCCTCAGCTTAGATAAACAGAGGTTACATGCTGCCTGTTCAAACAAGACCATACCAAGAGTTGAAAACTCTGAAAATGATGAGCTGGAAATCCAGTAAACACAGTAAAAGAAGTGCTAATAAGTAGCCGCATACAGAAACACATGCTTAAAGCGTCTGATTCATTCAGGGAAGGTTCATATGTAAAATGCAGGGATGCAGCCTCTCACTTAAGCTCTGACTGAGGGCAGTTCGTGAGGCCAATGCTGCAGACAACCTACTGGGTACAGAAATCAGGAGGCACTTGGTGGTCTGCAGAACCTCACAGATGTTGGCTGCAGTCCTTTGGATTTTGTTCTGTTGTGTTACATGATAGAACCAAGCCAGAAAAGGTTAATAATGGCAGAATAACACACTTCAATCAAAAAGGGACAAAGGTTCCTAAAAAAGCTCCCAATGTGCTCCTTATTAGCCCACTTACTCGTTTTCGCAGGCACTTACTGCTGTTGCGCCCATTGTAGCACTAAACATGGGTATAAAGTATCCCTAGGGCATGACCTTCAGGATAGTACCACTCCTTCTCTTTCCGGAATCTTCTGCGTATATTTTTTTGCTCTGGTATACTATGGTGGCCTTCTTCACATTAGTCTGCAAAGGCCTAATCACGATACCCTCAAGGATTTATGGGTGTACTTTTAGTTTACATTTTCAACAAGTAGTAACCTGAAGTAGCAAATCCGACCTCTGCCAAAAACTAGGAGATCTGTGTTGCCAATTTACTGATCTCCAGATAATGAGCCTTGACATCTCTCTGGTCCAACCTGCTGAAGGACTGTCTCATTCCCCTGCGGCCCCGGACACTGCCATATGACAGCCTCTTTGGGATAGCACAAGAAAGTTCGTCCCTGTCTCTTCACAGGACCTATACACTAATACTGTTATTATAAACTACCAGCTCACAGAATCACTAAAGTGGCTTTAAGGTGACTTCATTGTTGAATTCTACTGTATTGTGACTGGATTTCTGTAGCTCTTCATATCCCTGATAAAGTGCTGAGCTGCATTACCATGTTACAGTGTGGGGGAGGGCCTGGTTTGGGGAATGTTGATGTGCAGTGTGGTCAATGTGGGAAGTGTTTGGTATTGTGCTTGAGTGACCAGAGTGGAGCCCTGATCATGCCTTACTACGCCTATGCATGTAATGAGGGAAAGAGGAAAGAGAGAGACAGAACACGGGCACTTTACATTAATTTGATTACTTAAAGTGATTGAGCAGGCCGCCATAGCATGCACTCAGGAGCTACAGCTCGTACCATACATTGGGAATAGGGAGTGATAGTGGTTGTTGAATATAATCCTCCCAGAGCAGCAAGTGAGTGACCCGCAAGCATGCACTGCATACAGCTAGCTTTGGTATATGATTAAACCTGTCTACGAGTATCGAGGAGTTACTCGAAGGAATTCACTAGCGAAACACAGGCATCGTATAACAAGCAAGAAAAGTGCGACACAGAAAAGTGCACTGGGTAGAGGCAAGCAGACGTAAGGCCTTGTCGGATATCCTCCCAGGAGCCAGAGGGGAGCGATCAATGGGCATGCAGTGGGGACTAGCAGACCTTGAAGCCTTTAGAGTCCACCCAGAAGTCAGAATAGCAGCTCCTGGCATGCAGTGGGGACCTGCAGCCCATGAAGCCTTTAGAGTCCACCCAGAAGTCAGAATAGCAGCTCGTTGGATACAGTTGGGACCAGCAGCCCTTGAAGCCTTTAGAGTCCACCCAGAAGTCAGAATAGCAGCTCGTGGCATGCAGTGGGGACCAGCAGCCCTTGAAGCCTTTAGAGTCCACCCAGAAGTCAGAATCGCAGCCCGTGGCATACAGTGGGGGCCTGCAGCCCTTGAAGCCTATAGAGTCCACCCAGAAGTCAGAATAGCAGCTCGTGGCATGCAGTTGGGACCAGCAGCCCATGAAGCCTTTAGAGTCCACCCAGAAGTCAGAATAGCAGCTCGGTGCATACAGTGGGGACCTGCAGCCCTTGAAGTCTTTAGAGTCCACCCAGAAGTCAGAATAGCAGCTTGTTGCATACAGTGGGGACCTGCAGCCCATGAAGCCTTTAGAGTCCACCCAGAAGTCAGAATAGCAGCTCGTGGCATGCAGAGGGGACCTGCAGCCCATGAAGCCTTTAGAGTCCACCCAGAAGTCAGAATAGCAGCTCCTGGCATGCAGAGGGGACCTGCAGCCCATGAAGCCTTTAGAGTCCACCCAGAAGTCAGAATTGCAGCTCATGGCATGCAGTGGGGACCGGCAGCCCATGAAGCCTTTCGAGTCCACCCAGAAGTCAGAATCGCAGCCCGTGGCATGCAGTGGGGACCTGCAGCCCTTGAAGCCTTTAGAGTCCACCCAGAAGTCAGAATAGCAGCTCGTGGCATGCAGAGGGGACCTGCAGCCCATGAAGCCTTTAGAGTCCGTCCAGAAGTCAGAATAGCAGCTCGTGGCATGCAGTGGGGACCAGCAGCCCATGAAGCCTATAGAGTCCACCCAGAAGTCAGAATAGCAGCTCGTGGCATACAGTGGGGACCTGCAGCCCTTGAAGTCTTTAGAGTCCACCCAGAAGTCAGAATAGCAGCTCGTGGCATGCAGTGGGGACCTGCAGCCCTTGAAGCCTTTAGAGTCCACCCAGAAGTCAGAATAGCAGCTCGTGGCATGCAGTGGGGACCTGCAGCCCTTGAAGCCTTTCGAGTCCACCCAGAAGTCAGAATCGCAGCAAACAGGCATGCAGTGGGGACCTGCAGCCCATGAAGCCTTTAGAGTCCACCCAGAAGTCAGAATAGCAGCTCCTGGCATGCAGAGGGGACCTGCAGCCCATGAAGCCTTTAGAGTCCACCCAGAAGTCAGAATTGCAGCTCATGGCATGCAGTGGGGACCGGCAGCCCATGAAGCCTTTCGAGTCCACCCAGAAGTCAGAATCGCAACAAACAGGCATGCAGTGGGGACCTGCAGCCCTTGAAGCCTTTAGAGTCCACCCAGAAGTCAGAATAGCAGCTCGTTGCATACAGTGGGGACCTGCAGCCCATGAAGCCTTTAGAGTCCACCCAGAAGTCAGAATAGCAGCTCGTGGCATGCAGTGGGGACCTGCAGCCCATGAAGCCTTTAGAGTCCACCCAGAAGTCAGAATCGCAGCTCGTGGCATGCAGTGGGGACCTGCAGCCCATGAAGCCATTAGAGACCCCCAGAAGTCAGAATAGCAGCTCGTGGCATGCAGTTGGGACCAGCAGCCCTTGAAGCCTTTAGAGTCCACCCAGAAGTCAGAATCGCAGCTCGTGGCATGCAGTGGGGACCTGCAGCCCATGAAGCCTTTAGAGTCCACCCAGAAGTCAGAATAGCAGCTCCTGGCATGCAGAGGGGACCTGCAGCCCATGAAGCCTTTAGAGTCCACCCAGAAGTCAGAATAGCAGCTCGTTGCATACAGTGGGGACCTGCAGCCCATGAAGCCTTTAGAGTCCACCCAGAAGTCAGAATAGCAGCTCGTGGCATGCAGTGGGGACCTGCAGCCCTTGAAGCCTTTAGAGTCCACCCAGAAGTCAGAATAGCAGCTCGTGGCATGCAGTGGGGACCTGCAGCCCTTGAAGCCTTTAGAGTTCACCCAGAAGTCAGAATAGCAGCTCGTGGCATGCAGAGGGGACTAGCAGCCCTTGAAGCCTTTCGAGTCCACCCAGAAGTCAGAATAGCAGCTCGTTGCATACAGTGGGGACCAGCAGCCCTTGAAGTCTTTAGAGTCCACCCAGAAGTCAGAATCGCAGCCCGTGGCATACAGTTGGGACCAGCAGCCCTTGAAGCCTTTAGAGTCCACCCAGAAGTCAGAATCGCAGCCCGTGGCATGCAGTGGGGACCAGCAGCCCTTTAATCCTTTAGAGTCCACCCAGAAGTCAGAATAGCAGCCCGTGGCATGCAGTGGGGACCTGCAGCCCTTGAAGCCTTTAGAGTCCACCCAGAAGTCAGAATCGCAGCTCGTGGCATGCAGTGGGGACCTGCAGCCCATGAAGCCTATAGAGTCCACCCAGAAGTCAGAATAGCAGCTCGTTGCATACAGTGGGGACCTGCAGCCCATGAAGCCTATAGAGTCCACCCAGAAGTCAGAATAGCAGCTCGTGGCATGCAGTTGGGACCAGCAGCCCATGAAGCCTTTAGAGTCCACCCAGAAGTCAGAATAGCAGCTCGTGGCATACAGTGGGGGCCTGCAGCCCTTGAAGTCTTTAGAGTCCACCCAGAAGTCAGAATTGCAGCTCATGGCATGCAGTGGGGGCCTGCAGCCCTTGAAGCCTTTAGAGTCCACCCAGAAGTGAGTTAAGCGGGCCCGTGGCATGCAGTGGATATGGGCAGCCCCCTCAAGTGACCTAAGGAGCCCATTTAGGAGTAGCAAAGAGCAGCTTACACGCATACAACAATGGCGGAAGTTCTTGGAGTGCATCTGAAAGTGATAAAGATATCATCCACAGGCATGCATTGGCTATAGAAAGTCAGGGTCCAGGGTGATAGTCGGGCATGCATACCCATGTAGATGAGATAAGAGAAGCAGATTTTGAATCCCTGATCAGGGTGGATGTGGCTTGATCCTCAGATCTTGCAAAGGACATTTGCCTCTTTGACATGGAGCGGTAGAAGTGCCAGTCTGGTCCAGGGCTTTGCGTGCTAGCATCCAACTAGGAGAGAAATAGAAGCGGCCCACAAACGTGTAATGGCAACAGGCAGCCAGGATAAATGATCCGCAGGGCCCGCCCACGGTGGGCAGGGGAGCAGGGCATAGGCGTGCTCTGGATAAAGGCAGCCCAGTTAGATGCAAAAGGCCTACTTAAGAGCAACAGCGGAGCGCTGGAGCGGGCCATCAAGTCAAGCGCCCAAAAGTGACAGAGGAGAAAACCACAGGCATGCTGTGGATGCATGCAGTCAGCCAGCAAAGGCCCTCCAAGGCCCCGACAGGGAAGACGTCACGGGAAGATGTACTTAATTTATCCGCTCTTTAGTTGAACTTGTTACCCAGTCTGCGTGCCCTGGGAAGACGAGTCAAGAAGGCTATGAGAAATAAGGGGCGGGGAAACGCGCTAAAGATAGCTCAGCCGGCGCGAGAGAGACGGGGGCAGAAGGGTACAGAAACCAAAGAAGGGATGGAACACGCGCTCCGCAGAGACGGGATGCGATTGGACGGCGTGCGGCGTGCCAAGAAGGAGGAATCCGCTCTTCTCCGCACACAAGGCAGCATTATAGTGTATAGAGCTCTAATGCAGTATAACAAAAACACCCCTGCAAGCGCGTCACTACTGTGCCGCTGGGGTGCGCATAAGGCTCGAGCAGTTGTCAGAAGCACTTTCCGAAGCTGTACTACCTACCGCTCGGTGCCCCAACCAAGCATGGCTGGCTGTAGTTTGGGGCGAGGCATGGGTCACGTGCACTATGTGAAATGGGTAGAATAGATTACTCCTGGAATCAGTATAAAACATGCAGGTTATAGATTTGAATCCCAACGTTCATACTTCTGTAATCGATACATTGAGTGCCAGCGTGTTGGCTAGTAGTACCACTTATTGTTATAGTGCTATGAAGCAGTGACGCGTGATAACAAGAGCTATTTGAGAAACAAAGTATTGTTGTTGCCGCCATTCTGTTTATCATCATCATCATAAGTCTTTATTCGATTTAAAAGAAAAATCATTCTGTTTATATTAGAGGATACCCAGGGGCAGCAAATGATAGCCCTTGATGCAGACTAGAGCCCTACACTCTGAATTTTCCCGTGCTGAACTTGAAAATCATGGGCAGCGTGTATGCAAGAGGCATCAGAGGAAAGTAATCTCAACCAGTGGGCAGCTGCTCACAGGTGTCTACCTGCTGGAAAGATCACTGTCATATTTAAACTGTAATAGTTCTGTCTCTTTCCTTCACTGGGTTTTGTAGGCTGCCAGTTGTGAGTTTTATTGTAGTAGAATGTGCATGACAATGTATCCGCCGCCCTCCGCAGCAAGAACGTACACATAGGTTGATAGCCCCCACTCTGCCTGTGCGCACTGGTGCATAACATATGCGGGCCCGGTCCTAGGATTCTTGCTCAGGGAGAGCCATGAACAAGGATGGCTGGGCCCCTAGGAAGAATGGGCAGTGGTGCAAAGTTGTGTAGGGATCTGATATTTTAGGTACTGCCATTCTCCACTTTTGACATTTTACCACCATAACCACCAACCAAGGAAATACTACTAAGCTTTCCCTGCTGCTCTTCTGGTTTTGTTGAAGAGGTGGGATACAGCATGCAGAGGGACTGCAGCCTGCTCCTGGCCGTGAGCAGCCGCAGAAACATTCCTGCTGCCACACATCTCTTTGCAGCTTTTCGTGTTTTTTCCCCTCTGAATTGTCAGCTCTGCAGTTTGCAAAGCCTTAAGTTTAAAAATGTGGTGCAGTAAGCCCTCTGACAGCTTTGCACAACCCTACCTAATAAAATAATGCAGGCTTCGCCATTATTCATCCTCCCCTTCTATACACATATTTATTAAAAAGCACGATGAAAACTGAGTTATGGTTTTCACAAACATGTAAAACCAACTCGCCTGGGTCCTTCTCCCATCTGTTTTGAGACCAAACAAGTTTTTTCTGAGATATTACTTTCGTGGCCATTCTGGCCCCTAGCAGTTTTCCCTTCAGTGGTAATACTCCTAGCATTCACATCTCCCCCTTAATGGAAAAAGTAACAACATGCTAGACCTGCGAGTATTGAGTTGTCTGGTTGTTTTGTAGCGTGTATTTGGTTTGTAATGAGTAAATGGTAATTAATGTGTACCAAGTCATAAAAAAAGTCTTTATTTGGGAAAACAATACTGCAGTGCCCTATCCTAAACAAATATGCTCACACGAGACACCACTACACTGTGCACAACAGAGCGCTGCTTAGCCACTCATGTAATAAAAGAAGATTTCAACTGGTTCAATGGGCGTGCACTATGAACCTTAAAACACCTATCTTTAAAGCACTGAAATACATCAGGTAAGGTGCTTATAAAAAAATCATAGTTCTATGATGCAAAATGGATGAAATTGGAGCCTTCGGACTCAACTGTGAGAGTGAGTGAGAGTGTTCAGGATATCTGTGCTGTTCATTTGTGCATGTAGCAGCTACCACTGACATCCATCACAGTTGTCCCCAGACCTGAAAGTGGCTATGTACAGGGGTGAATCAGGACCAAACATTGGCCCTGGCACCCAAAAACAAGCGGCCCACCTTTGCGGATAGCAACCTTTCATGAAACGTTAGTATCAGGAAGCTAATATGTGTAGGCATTTGTGATCAATTAAACTTTTTAGATGTTGTAGGACCATTGGCATTATACAATGCTGGAAACAATCATTCACACATCTTCTAAGGAATATGATGTACCTGAATCTGTTGCTCTTTGATCCTTTACGCACTTACTCACCCTCTGATCTCTGAATCCTCTCTCTGCAATCAGGTCCTTAAACTCCTGGTCGTTCTTATTGATCCTTGCTTGGCTATGACCAACATGACCCCAGAAGCTCATGCTCAGGGTCCTGAGGTTTATGCTTATTCCAAGTTTCCCAGAACCCTTCTCACTCCAAGGTCTTTATGGCTCCTGCTTGTCCCAATGGCTCTTGCTCACCATGGCGTGCTAAGGATCCTGTCAAGTGTCAATTAATTGTGGCCCTGGCCAACTCAAGTGCCCAGAGGTTCTTTCTCAGTAACTTTAATCATTGGAGCTCCGGTCCACCTTGGCCCCTGGGCTACATGTCATCCTCAAGTTGCTGAATCTTGTATGGTCCGGTACGGCCTACCGCCCCCTCCTCCCCTTTACTGTGACAGAAACCAATGCAACATTTGTTTGGAATAGGGGGTCGTAGACCCCCGATCGTGTTTATTAACAAACAGACATATTTGAAAACAAATATACAATTCGCAGAAATGACAAGACAGGATTTGGTACATTTGACTCATTCCTAGCTTTAACAAAACTCTAATACACAATGTTCCTATCCTAGTCTATGCATATTGATGATCACATTTCTGCGTATTCCTTTAGGCCTACGGCAAGGTCAGACGTTGGCCCCTCCCCCTTTAAACCAATTGCCCAGCGCCCCCTAACCAGAGTGCGCATGCGCAGGGGGCCCAGCTGACCCGGAAGTACTTCCCACCAGGTAACCCCCATACGTTGAAGACTTACTCCATAAAGGGGCCATGCAGACAGCGCAGCTTACTTACGCCCGCGTGCGGGGTGGCCAACCAGCCAATGGAAAGCGTAACCCCACTTTGTCCCCGCACAGTTCCAACCAACCGGTTGTAACTGCCCCTGGAGTCTGGTGAGAGCCACATGTCCCTCCCCTCTGGGCGCCCCACTTAATAAGGCGCCCCCAAAGATTTGTAAATGTAATCTGTCCAACCGATGACCTTACCGCCTGACTCGAAATACCGCCTAAACACGACAAAAAGGCATTTATATTTATACATTCAACCGTTCATCATAATTGACACCCTGTGGAAAAAACACACTAACAATACTTTACTTCAAAAACAAACATCTATCTCAGGGATGGTGGGTGGGGGAAAAAAGGTTAGACAACCCTCCCGAGGGAGGGGGCACACGCGACGGGTGTGTTTCTGAGGGGAGCGGTGTGCAAAGAGACTGCACTTCACGCTCCCCGCGGCTTTAAAGGGGTGACTGACCCGGAAGTTATTTTAGTCCTTAGTGTTTCATTTCTGAAGTTCCATCGCTCAAAGTTGTGCACAGCACCGTCCCCATTCCATAAACCGATGGAATTTCATTAGAATGAAACTTCCAATCTAAATCTGGTATGTCACTGTACAGTTTTTAAACCAAGAAGGCTGGCACTAGGCCCCGTAGCTTTTCTATCCCATCGTTGAGGCCTGCTGCGAGGGACTAAAGCCAACGTCCCCTGCCTAAGACTTGTTAAACGTGCGGCTCCCCGAGGAATCAACAGTGACGGCTCCTCCACTAAGGCGGAGGAGCATCGCCCCACTCCTCTCGGAGCAGTCTAAAGAAAAAAAGATTTGATAATAAAAGAAGTTATTCTCATTTTATTTTTAATATCTGCCAGGTTAGGGTGGGGCTTGGCTCCCGTGACATCGGGGAGGAGCAGTGTTTGCTACACTCTAAAGTAACGCATGATGGTTTGGCCTGCCGTCGTGGCCCAGCTAAACAGTCTTGCATACTTTGCATGTTCTCAACCCAGACTGCTTTACAGCTTGGGTGGAGAACATGCCCAGGGTCCCATTCCCCAACCATGGTGAGCAGACCAATTACAATGCTGCATTTTTCCCTCCTCCTCACCCCCCCCCCCCCATAACCCCCCACCCACGATTCCCGTACCATACCGGCTGCCACTGGGAATCAAAGACACCTCCTGAAGCCTGGGATGGGAGTAGATGCACCTTGCTGTGCCTCCTCTTCCGGCCTTATGCTATTCTGTTAACGATAATGGGGCAACCCAGTAACCCTCAGAACCTGGGTAAGATAGTGTGTACAGAAAACAATGGTTCTGTCGGAAAATGAACAGACAAACTTAATAGGTATTGAATACACTTTAGATTCTCAAGGACACACACAGACCAAAAGAAACAGGACAGAATCCAGGTCACTTGATAGAATGATATTAATTAATGTATCAAAAACACCAAAAATATTTACAGGGTAATCCAACCAAAAAACACAGAATGTAGTGAAACAATTAGTGAAACGGTGATACTTAGCACAAAACACATCACATATAACGAATATGTACAATGAACAATACATAAAAATAATCAACAAACAAGGTCCTATTTACAATACATAAGCCACTTAAGGGTTCAAAGTTTCCTCGTTATCTAAGTGGATTTGCATGTGACGCATAGGACATGTAACGTCGACGTTTCGACCCTGGGATAATTGTGCCAATTATTACGCATCAGATTGGGTCTTCATCAGGACAGACGGGGTTGGGGACCTGGGGAACCAATTTAAATTGTAGGAAACGGATTCCTGTTGTCGCAAATGCAGATGGCCAACATCAAATGTTGAAATACTAGTTTAATCCTTTGGGACGGAGATATGATTTGGAAGGAGGAGTGGTGCTGTCTCTACAATCGCCACAAATTGAAGTCCGTGAATGGACATCTGATTCCGTCTACGGCTCAGCTGCAACTGATGAACCCCGTCTGTCCTGATGAAGACCCAATCTGATGCGTAATAATTGGCACAATTATCCCAGGGTCGAAACGTCGACGTTACATGTCCTATGCGTCACATGCAAATCCACTTAGATAACGAGGAAACTTTGAACCCTTAAGTGGCTTATGTATTGTAAATAGGACCTTGTTTGTTGATTATTTTTATGTATTGTTCATTGTACATATTCGTTATATGTGATGTGTTTTGTGCTAAGTATCACCGTTTCACTAATTGTTTCACTACATTCTGTGTTTTTTGGTTGGATTACCCTGTAAATATTTTTGGTGTTTTTGATACATTAATTAATATCATTCTATCAAGTGACCTGGATTCTGTCCTGTTTCTTTTGGTCTGTGTGTGTCCTTGAGAATCTAAAGTGTATTCAATACCTATTAAGTTTGTCTGTTCATTTTCCGACAGAACCATTGTTTTCTGTACACACTTATGCCATTCTGACCATGACCATGGACCGGCCTGACTCTTTGGCTTGCAGAGAGTAGCACTCAAGCTGTAGCAGCCTTTCAGGTTGTGCAGCAGCAGCTATGTGGACCTGCTTATCCACTTCTGAATGGGTTTGGGTGGGCAAGGATCTTTCTTGGGGTGGGCCTGACCCACCCTCTAGAACCGGGCCTGATACATAATACAATCCATGTTGCATCGACTCTCATTTCCCAGGCAGCCATCGCTTTCACTGTACGCAGACTAGAACCTTCTTTAAGCTGCCAGCACATATGGACGCACGCCTCTTCTCTCAACTTTGCACCCCCTGTCAAAGACATGCACCTCCTTTCACTGTTACAGTGCATACAGACACTCCCTCTACTCGCATTATCGCACTCCTTGTACACAGGTGTTCTCCTCCTTTCACCCTCCCACTGCATGCACATCCTTTCACTCTCCCGGTGCATAGGGACGCATGCCTCTACTAACAGCCTCGGATTCCCTGAACAGGCGTACTTCTCCTTTTACTTCCTAGCATATACGGACTCACACTTCTTACAGCTTCACTCATCTCTTCTCAGTGTCCCTGATCACAACTGTGTCACCTTAAGAGATTTCGGGGTCCCAGTCACCCAGTTTCTGGTAATTCAAACTGCATTATGCTAAACAAATTTTCTGGAATGGGGTAAAAAAAACAGTTTAAATGCGCCTTGCCTGTAGGGTGACGAGGATTACTGTTTAAATTGCCAACATGTTAAAATCAATAAAAAGTGTTCAGCATAGTGTGCCCCCTAACTTGTATTTTACTGTTTCTGTCATTGCATCCAGATATGATACAAGTAACATCATACCTACAACAAGTCAGGGCTATTGGCTTTGCCAATGGTTGTGTGTTACATAAGATAAATAAGCAGTACAAAAGGGGGTGGTGATGGACGGAGCATCAGAACCAATCAAACACTCACACCCAGTCAACAGATCTGGGTTTGATCCATCACCGTTCTTTAGCCCACTCTGCCACCCCAGTTCAGACATGGCCATATGCAAATCAGTCTGACCCTGTGCCTCATGGGAACAGTCCAGCCCGAACTGCCAAGCCATGCCTTCCCTGGACCGGAAACAAGCTTCCTAGGACCGGTTTCTGGCATTTTCTGGAATGGGGTAAAAAAAGCCAGTTTAAATGTGCCTTGCCTGTATACGGGTGACAAGGATTACTGTTTAAATTGCCAACATGTTAAAATCAATAAAAAGTGTTCAGCATAGTGTGCCCCCCAACTTGTATTTTACTGTTTCTGTCATTGCATCCAGATATGATAAAAGTAACATCATACCTACAACAAGTCAGGGCTATTGGCTTTGCCAATGGTTGTTTGTTACATAAGATAAATAAGCAGCAACTATGGCTAGTATATAATATTGAAAAAGCTTCCACTTACAGCTCTTGTGACACTACGACAATGGTGCTAATCCTGAATTTCAAAGAGAGAAGGGGAATCCTGAGAGAAAATGACTCTCTTTAAAGGATTGCCCTTCCCCTACAACGCTCATCTGGCATGACGTCATGCCATAACTTCATTAGTGAGAAGTGAGCACGCGCACATCGATGTTACTGCTGTCACTACAGTCCGGGAAAAATAACGGACCGCGTGTGCCAGGGACCAAAACAGAGCCCATAGTGACCCGTTTCGAGACCACCTTTAAAAAACTGCAGGTGCTCAGCGCCGGTGAGACCCGGCCCACTTAAAGCCCTGTACAGATGTAACCACTTTAAACCGCCTGGTCGCACTCACGTGCACAGGCTTGCATCTCCTCACCCTCTCCCAGGGCTTATGGTCTCACACCTCTTCACTCTGTACACCTGTTCTCACTGCACTTACCGTACAGTACACAGGCGTGCATCTACTTTCACTCTCCCAGTACACACGAAAGGATGCCTTTCCTCACCGCTTCGTCGCACACCTTTACACAGACTTGCACCTCATTTCACTCTCGCTGTGCACACGGATTTACACCTCTTCTCGCCGCCTCTCCCTCACTGCACTGTAGACAGATTTGCACCTCCTTTCACTCTCCCTGCGCATAGGGACTCCCACCGCTTCTCACCGCCTCGCGGGCACTGTACAGACTCGCATATCCTCTCACTCTTCCTGTGCACGCGCACTCGCCCCCCTTCTCACAGTTTCGCTCCCCGGGGGCACGGGGACCAATCCTCTACTGCGTAAGGCTCGCGCGCCTTCCTCCCCATTCCCCTATCCTCCGGCGCCCTGTGGGGATTGGGGAAGAATGTTTCGTCTCATTGCAATGCAGATGGAGTCTAAGCCTTCATCCTCCCTGTCTGGCAGCGCGGGCTGCGGGAGCGCCCAGGAATACAAATGGTCTTTCCTCCGGGGAGGGCTGCTTGGCTTTCTCCGCTCCCTGCCCATTCTTACCTTCCGAGCGCGTGACCCAGGTGGGCATCCCCAGTGCAGCGCTGACGCGCCGCCGCCTGGGCTCGCACTCACTCACTGTCAACGCTCTCTCCAGGTAAATTACATTCCAGCCCAGCACGTCAGGCAGCCGCGAGCCGCTGCCAGCAGGCGTCGGGAGAATTCCTTATAATGCACAGTGTGCCCTCTTTTACTAAACAAAGATTGAGTTCTAAATCCTCAGAAGCAAAAAATCATCCCAGGCAAACGGAGAGCAAACTAGTTTACAAATCCCTGCAGTGAGAGGAAAAGAGCTGTCTAGCACGGCGCAATCGAATCCCAGCAAAGAGATTTGGAAGAAGAAGGAAGGCAAGGCAATCGCGGCTGAGATTCATCACATGGCTGACAGACAGCGGCTGCAGCTGGCCGGCACTTCTCTGCCTCATCTAGCGCCCTGAGGAAGAGCGGGGCAGAGAAGGTGTACTTACCACAGACACAACCAACTACCCGCAGTGAAACTACAACCTCACATAAGGCCATTCCTGACTGTCACTCACCTCCCCTTTCCCAATAGCGCCCATACTACAATGTATTCTACAGTATGGACGAAGCTGATGCGCCACACACCTCATCACGCCTCCACCAATATCAGAGGGGAGTCCCCAATAGCCCTAGCTTGGTCTCAAAGGAAGCCACGCTGAAGAGCACACAGTGCGATCCTTGCACTGCCTAAGGAGCCCATAACCAGGCCATTTTGCACTATGACAGCAATATCGAGACTCGTGCTTTAATTACCAAGGTCCCTCTTATATTTTGATGGGGCCAGCAACAACAGTATCTGCCCCATCGCAAGTACAAGGTCAATAGTAAATCCACAGACCTGGTAAGTTATACTAAGGGATTCTAGCTGCAGAAAGCAGCCAAATATCGGGGTGAAAATCAGTGGAAGGATAAGGAAATACCAGGGTAATTCCACCCATAAATACAACTATTCCCTGTAATTTCTCATTTGACAGAGAAACCGCAGGGTTCGCTTTGTGTAATCCCCACTATCTCCGACCCTGGAGTTACCAGTAGCCCCGGTTTCAGCAACTCTGGGGGTTGGGGAGAGTCAGACTCACTAGTGTACAATCCAGGACACTCAGAGTTGAGGTCCCTGGTGTTGACTGAAGCTTTATCTGAAACACAAGCCCTTGACCTGGAGATTCGGTTCACTTGAAGGTGATCTTCTGCTCATACCTGTTTTGGCCACCTGAGGACCTCCAACCGAACATTTCACAGTTTTAGATGGCTCTCCCGTACCCAGGGCACCAGTGTCTTCGTCCAACCCTGCACCCAGGGCACCAGTGTCTTCGTCCAGCGGAACAGTTCACAGTTTTAGATGGCTCTCCATACCCAGAGCACCAGTGTCTTCGTCCAACCCTGCACCCAGGGCACCAGTGTCTTCGTCCAGCGGAACATTTCACAGTTTTAGCTTGCTGCCCTGCACCCAGGGCACCAGTGTCTTCACCCAGCTGACCATTTCACAGTTTTAGCTTGCTGCCCTGCACCCAGGGCACCAGTGTCTTCACCCAGCTGACCATTTCACAGTTTTAGCTTGCTGCCCTGCACCCAGGGCACCAGTGTCTTCACCCAGCTGAACATTTCACAGTTTTAGCTTGCTGCCCTGCACCCAGGGCACCAGTGTCTTCGTCCAGCGGAACAGTTCACAGTTTTAGATGGCTCTCCATAGCCAGAGCACCAGTGTCTTCGTCCAGCTGAACATTTCACAGTTTTAGCTTGCTGCCCTGCACCCAGGGCACCAGTGTCTTCACCCAGCTGAACATTTCACAGTTTTAGCTTGCTGCCCTACACCCAGGGCACCAGTGTCTTCACCCAGCTGAACATTTCACAGTTTTAGCTTGCTGCCCTGCACCCAGGGCACCAGTGTCTTCACCCAGCTGAACATTTCACAGTTTTAGCTTGCTGCCCGTACCTAGAGCACCAGTGTCTTCGTCCAGCGGAACATTTCACAGTTTTAGCTTGCTGCCCTGCACCCAGGGCACCAGTGTCTTCACCCAGCTGAACATTTCACAGTTTTAGCTTGCTGCCCTGCACCCAGGGCACCAGTGTCTTCGTCCAGCGGAACAGTTCACAGTTTTAGATGGCTCTCCATAGCCAGAGCACCAGTGTCTTCGTCCAACCCTGCACCCAGGGCACCAGTGTCTTCACCCAGCTGAACATTTCACAGTTTTAGCTTGCTGCCCTGCACCCAGGGCACCAGTGTCTTCACCCAGCTGAACATTTCACAGTTTTAGCTTGCTGCCCTGCACCCAGGGCACCAGTGTCTTCGTCCAGCGGAACAGTTCACAGTTTTAGATGGCTCTCCATAGCCAGAGCACCAGTGTCTTCGTCCAACCCTGCACCCAGGGCACCAGTGTCTTCACCCAGCTGAACATTTCACAGTTTTAGCTTGCTGCCCTGCACCCAGGGCACCAGTGTCTTCACCCAGCTGAACATTTCACAGTTTTAGCTTGCAGTCCTGCACCCAGGGCACCAGTGTCTTCACCCAGCTGACCATTTCACAGTTTTAGCTTGCAGTCCTGCACCCAGGGCACCAGTGTCTTCACCCAGCTGAACATTTCACAGTTTTAGCTTGCTGCCCGTACCTAGAGCACCAGTGTCTTCGTCCAGCGGAACATTTCACAGTTTTAGCTTGCTGCCCTGCACCCAGGGCACCAGTGTCTTCACCCAGCTGAACATTTCACAGTTTTAGCTTGCTGCCCTGCACCCAGGGCACCAGTGTCTTCGTCCAGCGGAACAGTTCACAGTTTTAGATGGCTCTCCATACCCAGAGCACCAGTGTCTTCGTCCAACCCTGCACCCAGGGCACCAGTGTCTTCACCCAGCTGAACATTTCACAGTTTTAGCTTGCTGCCCTGCACCCAGGGCACCAGTGTCTTCACCCAGCTGAACATTTCACAGTTTTAGCTTGCTGCCCGTACCTAGAGCACCAGTGTCTTCGTCCAGCGGAACATTTCACAGTTTTAGCTTGCTGCCCTGCACCCAGGGCACCAGTGTCTTCACCCAGCTGAACATTTCACAGTTTTAGCTTGCTGCCCTGCACCCAGGGCACCAGTGTCTTCACCCAGCTGAACATTTCACAGTTTTAGCTTGCTGCCCGTACCTAGAGCACCAGTGTCTTCGTCCAGCGGAACATTTCACAGTTTTAGCTTGCTGCCCTGCACCCAGGGCACCAGTGTCTTCACCCAGCTGAACATTTCACAGTTTTAGCTTGCTGCCCTGCACCCAGGGCACCAGTGTCTTCACCCAGCTGAACATTTCACAGTTTTAGCTTGCTGCCCGTACCTAGAGCACCAGTGTCTTCACCCGGCTGAACATTTCACAGTTTTAGCTTGCTGCCTCACAACCAGGGCACCAGTGTCTTCGTCCAGCTGAACAGTTCACAATTTTAGCTTGCTGCCCGCACCCAGGGCACCAGTGTCTTCACCCAGCTGAGCATTTCACAGTTTTAGCTTGCTGCCCTGCACCCAGGGCAACAGTGTCTTCGTCCAGCGTAACATTTCACAGTTTTAGCTTGCTGCCCCGTACCCAGGGCGCCAATGTTTTCGTCCAGCTGAACATTTCAAAGTTTTAGCTTGCTGCCCGCACCCAGGGCACCAGTGTCTTCACCCAGCTGAACATTTCACAGTTTTAGCTTGCTGCCCTGCACCCAGGGCACCAGTGTCTTCGTCCAGCTGAACATTTCACAATTTTAGCTTGCTGCCCGTACCTAGAGCACCAGTGTCTTCGTCCAGCTGAACATTTCACAGTTTTAGCTTGCTGCCCTGCAATCAGGGCACCAGTATTTTCGTCCAGCCGAACATTGGGCCCTACGGGGGGGGCAGCACAGACCACAGGCTAGCTTGTTGGTGTGAAAAAGGCCGCTTTATTGGAAACAGGTGCACCTTACATAAAAACATCCCTTGGCCTGTGCCATACAAAACTAATCCTCACTAAATATAGCCTTCCTATCTGACCCCCCACCCCCTCCCCTAAAATTGTTTCCCCCCCTGCAACAATCATAACACAACTTACAATTCCTAACTTTCCTACCCTACCTAACTAGGTAACTTCTTATGTCCTACCCCACCGTAACCATAACTCAGTATATGTCCCCCATGACCTAGGAAAACGCCACCCGAAAGTCGGAACTGCCGGCTTTCGACCCCCCCGTTAGGCCTCCTGACGTCTCCGGTACCTGCACACACCCATTGCCCTGTCCAATGCCTCCTTCATCTGAATAATATATAGCTCCATGCCATACCGAGACAAATGCACCCCGTCTTCTCTAAAGAAGTACACTGCCGCATAGCGCAATTCCGGGTGTTCCATCCTTCCTATCCCCTCCCTGTCACAAAAAACTCGCATGTCCATATTAATCTTCCGGCGCGCCCTATCTACGGCCGCCGGGCGCGCAGCCCCCCTCCAGACTCTCCGCGGAATGAATTCTGACCAAATTACGTAGCAACCTGACCACTGTGCCCGAATCTCCAGCAGATCCCTTTTCATCTGCTTCAACAACGCCAGGCCCTTGCACTGCACCAAATCATTCTCCCCTAAATGCACTACCAAAACATCAGGACACACTCCCCCCTTGACAAACCTGTTCAATACCGGAAAAAGTTCATGCCATCTCATACCCCCTTGCCCCTGACACTGACATCGAAACAACCTAGGATCCAACTCTAAATTCAGGTTCATGCTCTTGTCCCATTCATATCGCTCCGCTCACTTGATGAAAGAGTGGCCCAGGATTAGGATGGACAACCAGGCCACGTCCGGCCCCGCCACCGCACCTGGAAAGAGACACATGTCAGCACAAAGGGAGTACCCCGCCTACTCTTCCCCCTTCCCTGCAGCCTGCGGCCGAACGTATGTCTGGTAACAGTCCGACTTCCACCTCCCCAGACGCATAATGTCCTCTCTCCCCCACCCTTGGCGAGCCGCATCCGTGGCCGCCCCGATCCGAAAAGAATGTGTCCCGAATGATTTCGGATCCACCCCCATGCCAAGCAGGGCGCGCCGTAGGACCCACAGCAGCTGGGCCGCCGTCACCCGTTCCCCTGCGACCCGGCGAAATATTTCACCCTCCACCGATCGCAACCCAGATGCCAACCGCCGCCCCCATACCGCCGGGCAGATGTCCCGCTCCAACGCGCGCCCCAGAAACACCCAGGTCCCCTCACCCCGCTGATCCGTCTTTGAGCGCTGCAAGCGAACCGCCACCTCCCCGGCCCGCAGTTCCACCGCCTCCCAGCACACCCCCGCCTTCCCCCTGTGCCCCACCAGCTCAGACACCCTGAACGCCCCAAAATACATCCACGACATAAGGGTGGAAAACAAGAGAATCTCCTCCCGATTGTGGCAAAAAGCAGGCAGGCGCCGAAGCACCCCTCTCAGCATGCTCCCTGTGATAGGCCGATGCTGCCGAGCCGTGGCCCCCCGTTCTCGCACCCAACCCTCCAGCAAGCGTGCGCCCAACTCCCCCGCCGACGGCGCATAGCCCCACCACAACTTCCCCATGAACGCTATGGCCGACAACTTTCCCGCAATTGTCGCTTTTGACATGCCCTTGTCCATCAATGTCAACATGAACTGCACCACCTGCTCACACCGAACCCCCCTGCCACCCCGCCCCACTATCCACAAACTCCCACCAAGCCTGCTCGTATGCCCTCCACGTCGACCTGGCCACCGACCCTCTTACCAGTTGTACGACCCTTTCTCTCCTACCGACCACATTCCCTCCGATACTGGCGTCTTGCAGTCGTCCGCCTCCGTGGCTAGCCCATGGAACCTCTGCCACTGTGAACGAGACAAAGCATCCGCAATGTCATTGTCCACCCCCGGCACATGCCGTGCCTGAAACAAGATATCATGCTCCAAACAACGCAGCACAAACACCCGCAACAACTTGAGCACCTGCTGATCCCTAGCGGACTGCCGATTGATGACATGCACCACTGACATGTTGTCCACCTTGAAAATCACGCGTTTGTGCGCCAACTCCCGCGCCCACACCGTCACCGCCACCAGCAACGGGAACAATTCCAAAAACGCGATGCTCCTCCCTCCGCCCTGCCAATGCGGCGGCCATTCCTCCGTGCACCACCTCCCCTGCCAAAACAGACCGAAGCCACCCACTCCCGCCGCATCCGACGAGATGGTAACATCCCACTCCCAATCCTCTGGGGGAGCCATCGGGATCCCATTAAACTGCGCCAGGAACGCCCGCCCCATACGTAGGTCCTCTTTCGTGCCCGCAGACAATCGCATATGATGATGCGGCAATGTACCGCCCGCCAGGGCCCGCCCCAACCGCCTACAAAACGTACGACCTGCCCGCACCACCCGGCAAGCGAAATTCAAATGTCCCAAAAGAACCTGCACCTCCCGCACCGTCACCTTCCGCTGCCCCAACATGTCGTCCACCAAAACCAGCATGCCCAACTTCTTCTCCTCCGGTAACCGGGCCTCCATGGCCACCGAGTCTAGCTCAATGCCCAAAAATGACAGCACCGTGCTGGGACCTTGTGTCTTCTCTGGCGCCAGGGGCACACCCAGGTAGCCCATGAGCTCCGTAAAACTGTCCAGCTGCTGCTGGCAGTCCGCCGAACCGGGCAATCCCACCAGGAAAAAGTCATCCAGGTAGTGCGTCATCGTCGCCTTCCCCGTGTGCCATGCAAATGCCCACTGTAAGAAGGTACTGAAGCGCTCAAACAAAGCACAAGATATCGAACACCCCATTGGCAGTGCTTTGTCCACATAAATGGCGCCGTCGAACTGTATACCCAACAGTTGATAGTCATCCGGGTGGACGGGCAACAACCGGAACGCCGACTTGATATCGCACTTCGCCATGAGCGCGCCGGGACCCACCGCCGTCACCAGACGCCGCGCCACGTCCACTGATGCGTACGAAACTGATGATAATTCCGTCGCAATGTAATCGTTGATCGACGCCCCCTCCGGCCATGATAGATGCTGGATCAGTCGAAACTGTCCCGGCTCCTTCTTTGGCACCACTCCAATGGGCGAGATTATCAGATCCCGGATCGGCGCCCCGCCATCCGCCCCTCCCGTACCTCCCTGTCCAATTTCTCCCGGACCACCGACTTCTGTGCCGCGACCGATTTCAAGTTTTCAGCCCACCGGGCGATGCGCGGCCCCTCGTAGCCCAGCCGAAAACCCTCCCGGAACCCCCGCCGCAACAGCCCCGCGTCCTCGGTCCGTGGATAAGACGCCAGCAGGGGTTCCAACCGATCCAGACTAACCGGCGTACAAGCCCTTTCCCACAGTCCCTTGTCCTCCCCGACCTCCCCGACTGACTGCCTGCTGTCCCCCCGGAGCGGGCTGCTGCCCTTGGTTGCCTCCTGTCCCCCAGCATTGCACCACCGGGTGACGTTTCCCACATTTCTAGCATTCATGCCTGAACTTGCAATATTGCCGCGTACAAAGACCTTTGTTGAAGTCCCAGCATGCCCCCGCCGGGGTCCCGCCGGTACTGTCGCCTTGCCCCCCCCCCCCCGGGTGGGGCGGCTGGGAAAGGGGCGGGGTGCCAGGGGCAACCCGCTCGCCGTATAGATCGCCTTGCCAAAATTGGCCCCCCCATGGTCTGCTGGTACAGATCTGAATCGATCTCCCCCCAGTTCGCCTCCGGATCCCATGCCAAACGCGCCCGAAACTCCTCATCGTAATGTGACCACGCGTAACCCCCATAGGTAACTTGTGCCCTCCGGACTACATCCATGTACTTAAAAAGGGCAACGGACCGTTACGGATATTTTTCGCAGTAAACACTGGCGAAAACCAAAAATCCCGCGGACCAATTCTCTATATTCATGGGCACTCTTGGCCGCTTGGCTAACTCCTGTTCCTCCTCTTTGGACCCCTCCTTCGCCGTCAGCTCCCTATGCAAGAGCTTCAGGATGTCCACGTAGTCCCCTTTCCAAATCTTTTCTTTAGTGGCCAACGACAAATGCGCCCCCAAGGGTTTCGTAATGCCCATATAGGGCAGCTTACGCACCGGCAGCTCATGGCTCTCTTTCCCCTCCTTACCACCCTTCCCCTTCTCCCCCTCCTTGTCCGGAGTCGCGGAGCCCCCCGCCGGGACCGCGCCGTCCGTCCCCACCCCCGCGTCGCACACGTACGTGCCCTTGTTCAGACGCACTCCCCCTCCCCCACCTCCGTGCCAATCGCGACCGTGTGCCTGTCCCCCCTGGAACCCCTCCCTGCCCCGTTCTCCGCCTTACCTGGCGCCAAGGTCGGCGTCCGCACCCGATCCCGCCGCCTCACCAGTGGAACAGGGGGGGCCGTCATTCTCGCTGCTGTGCTCCGCTGGGGCGCCTCCTGCAATGTACTAGACAAGGCATTACTCCGCTCCCCTCCCCCCCCTCCTCCTGGATTTCCCCCTCCTCTTCACTCTCCTCCTCATAATCCAGTGACTCTCTCCCAGCCTCGTCATTCCCCCCGCGGCCCTGCCACAGGCCGCCCTCCACAGGCTCCAGCCTGCTCAGACCCGCCCGCTCCCTACACGTTTGCAGCAGCTCCCTAAGGTCCACACTCTCTCTCCGCCGCTTGGTATGCCACTCTTCTGGGCCCCGATCTAAACGGACGGACCGCTGCCCCCGTCCCCCAGAGGCCGCATCTACTCGTTGGGGTGGGGCTGGCGGGGACCTACCGCCCCGCCTTTCTCACGCCACCGCTGCCAGGTCCCTTGTTGGAGCGCGACCGCCCGCACGAGGCAGAGCCGGCCCATCCCCTCAGCGGATTGGAGCCATATGCAGCTCTCCCGAGCACCTCGCCAGCCTGTCCTGTGGAAACAAATAAGTGGAGTCCAACATGCTGGACTTAAAATGGCCCGCCCCCCACCCTCCCGCATCCCCCCACGTTCCCCCGCCCCTCCCGACCCACGATGAATGACCCCCCCGCCGCGCCGCGTACGACCGCCATGCCCCCCCTTCCCGCACCCCATCCCGCACCCTCCTCCCTCCACTCCAGTGCCTCCAGTTCCCGCCGTACTGCCCCGCCCCCCGCTCCGCACCCAAGCCCCCATTCCACCCCCCGCCCTCCCGGTACCCCCCAAGCCAGTCCCCCACGCGTCCCCCCAGGTCCCACCCCCCGCTGCCCCGCCGGACCCCCCGCACGCCACCTCTGCGACCACCCCCCCTGCCGCTCCCCACCCCCCATCCGTTCACCACCTCTACCCACCCCCCCGGCCTCCCCCTGTCCTGCTCTTCACCCACCCCGAGCTCTGCATCCTGGCCATCCGCGCACCCCCCTGCTGCCCGCCGGACGCCCCCCCCCCAGCCCACCTCCCCCTCCTCCGAGCTTTCTATCAACAGGGGAGAGGCCCCACCCCCACTCCCCCCAGCTGTCCCATCCCCCTCCCCCTCATTCGCACACCTTCCTCCCGGGCACCCTCCCCCCCTGTTTGTCCCACCTCCTCAGCCAGTGCCTGCCCCCCACGCACGCCGATACCCTCCCCCCCACCCCCAACAAACTGCAGCACGGGCCGCTGTGCCCCCCCGCCGCCCCCGCTTCCAACGCACTGTGACCGCTGCCGCCCCCCGCGGCCCCGCCCCCCCCCCGCCGCCACCCACTGCCATGCGCACGGCGGGTCGCACGCGATGATCGCCGCGGCGACTCCGCTCGCCGCGTGCCTTTGGGGCCTCACCTTAGCGCCGGGCCGCAGCAAATCCGTGCGGCCCGCGTCAGCGAGGAGGCGGAGGGCCTCCACTACCCTCGGATCGTCAATCCGCGCCATCACCGGTATTCACTGCCACCGGCAATATAGATCACCCGCCGCGAAGGGAATCACGCTGTGCCACACAGAGTGCAACTAATGCAAGTAACTTCTGATTTTAGCTTCGTTTTTCCACCCGACAAATCTTGCACCAACCACCCCCAGCCGGCCGTTGTGTCACGATCCACCGAAATGGTGGGTCGCCACACAAAATGGCCGGCTATAAACCCCACCAGCCCAAAAGGAGCCCAACCAGCCCAAAACGCCCAAGGAGCCCAAGACCCGGAAGTCCGCCCCCCGTGCTCCGGCTGCCCCCACCCCCGGCCCAAAACCCCCCAGGAGGGCGAGCCTCCCGCTGGTCGGCCGCCCCCCCCAAAGCCCTATTTTATAGTTTTAGCTTGCTGCACCGCACCCAGGGCGAGAGTATCTTTGTCCAGCGGAACATTTCACAGTTGTATATTGCTGCCCCGCACCCAGGGCTCCTGTGTCTCCGTCCAGCTGAACAGTTCACAGTTTTAGCTTGCTGCCCCGCACTCAGGGCACTAGTATCTTCATCCAACCCTGCACCCAGGGTACCAGTGTCTTCGTCCTGATGAACATTTTAGTTTTAGCATGCTGCCCCACTCCCACGGCGCCAGTGTCTTGGTCCAGCTGAACAGTTCACAGTTTTAGCTTGCTGCCCCGCACTCAGGGCACTAGTGTCTTCATCCAACCCTGCACCCAGGGCACCAGTGTCTTCGTCCAGCGCAAAATGTCAGAGTTTTAGCATGCTGCCCTGCACCCAGGGCACCAGTGTCCTCGTCGTCCAGCTGAACATTTCACAGTTTTATGTTGTGCCCCACACCCAGGGTGCCAGTACTTTTGTCCTACTGAACAGTTCACAGTTTTAGCATTTTGTCCCACACCAAGGGCGCCAGTGTCTTCGTCCAGCTGAACATATCACAGTTTTGTATTGGTGCCCCTCACCCAGGGCGCCAGTGTCCTCATCCTTCTGAACATTTCACAGTTTTAGCTTGCTGCCCTGCACTCAGGGAGCCAGTTTTTGTCGTGCAGGCCACACAGAGCTCATTTAACACTCTGAGAGATGTGTAGCCTAAGATCTTGTCTTGTTTGAGAGCTGTTAGCCTCACAGCTGAGATGTTGTTTACTTGACCTGGGTTGAATCCTGGTCACAGCATTTGAGTGAAAATCTTGTGATTCTGAGCAAATCACTTAACCCACACAACTACAATGTAACTCTGAAATGCAACTGTAAAAATGTGAAATTGAATGCAATTATATAGGAATCGAAGGTAAGATCTATGATAATGAAGGAGTTGCCATTCAATTGTCACCCTGTTGAATCTGGGGAGGCTACTGATGCCCTTCCTTCACATCACATACACCTCGCCTGCAGAGAAGTTGAGTGACACTACGCAAAGCCTCTTGGCAAGCCAATGTCCACATACCCTAAGACCCCTTATACACGACAGGCTCTGCTTCCACTAATAGTGGACTCTTTACATCAAAGTGTAATCAACTCTGCATTCATGGACTTCACATTCCAAAACCCTTAAATCTGCATGGCTGTCATTCCTAACCCCGACGTTGTTCCAAGAAATTGGACAATTTCATATATTCCCCTTCATAAATTCCAGAGAAAGTTGCTGCCAGGGAGCATATTATCACTAAGCTTGGGCGGAGTTCGCGTAGCCGCACTACGTGGAACTGCGCGAAGCGGTAAAAACAACCACCATTTCTGACCTCAGCTGCCCTTGTTGGCTGGTTAAGGCAATGCTGCATGGCTGACCTTAACCGGCTATTTCTGGGCTTCTCCGTCTTGGAACCCAGTCAGTGGCGTAACGAAACTTGAGGGGGCCCCCCTGCAAAGTACATGGAGGGGGCCCCCCATTCTCCTCGCCAGTCAAGAGCCCTCAGGCCAGCGACCCGCCATACTGCAGGGGCTCACCCCAGCCATAAAAAAAGGATTCTGGTTCCTCTATTGGTCACATCCGCCCTCTCATCGAGCGATTTACATACATCAGTAAATGCTGCTGCACCCTCCAGCAAAGTTACATAACACTGCCTCCGGCCGGCCCACCAAACTCATCCTCCTACTTGATGAGCCACCTTCAAGCGAAGCCCTCTCAGTTGACCACCTCCAAACTCAGATCACTTCCGTCGTGCCTGCTACTAACTCATCCATTACACTCTACCCTCACCCCTATGAAACCCGCAATTATGCTTTTCTGCCCGCCTTTAAAACCACCCCTCGGATGTCACTGCAAACCTGTGACCGCCGCCTACTGCTCCCCTGTCCATCACCCACAGAAAGACTGATGACCGGTCACCATCTAACCACTGCCTACCAGTAAAGACAGAGCCTTTCAGCTGCTGGCCTCCCCAATGCCACTATGGAAGTTTTAAAAATGTTGAACAATCTCTGCAACTGACCACCTCAAAACATTTCTTCCTGCTAGCCTATACGGCATCAAAGCCGTTCCTGCTACTTTTCATCCTCTGCATGATGCACACAATAATATCAAATGTACAAATGGTCAGATTTTTGTTTCCTCACGCCAACATTAATTTACACTATGTACCCCACTAAACCATACCTGCTGTCAAAGGCAAACCAGATCCCATATGTAGCACCAGTCAACAAGTACCCCAAGGACAAACACCAGACAGAATGAGCGATTCATGAATTAAACCTACAATGACAACGTAGCATTTCCCCACCAACTGTCAGCCCAGCGAAGTCTGCAACCGCACAGTAGCCATCAATACCAGCAACGTCTAAAGCGCATTTCCACTTCCTTTCTTTGGCAGCTCCTGATACATATACGTATGCCTTCTGGGCGCCATCTACCACAGACCACATCATTCTTTGTGTCCCTAAGACTAACCGAATGCTGTCGGTGAACGCTTCTCTTCCCTCTTCCTTACTAATAACTAATGGAGGATAATGAAAAAAATATATAGTATTTTCTTATGCAAATAGCGTATCAAGCACTTGC
Organism: Triturus cristatus; assembly: GCF_964204655.1. Classification (NCBI taxonomy): domain Eukaryota; kingdom Metazoa; phylum Chordata; class Amphibia; order Caudata; family Salamandridae; genus Triturus; species Triturus cristatus. Next base: position 929,691,161 of record NC_140585.1, read on the forward strand.
TGCCCGCAGTCCTCGCCAGATTCACCCAAATCAATATTCTGCTATCGCACCATCCTGTCACCCCTATTATTATCTGAAGATATTTTTTTATCCCTTCCTTGAACTGGGAAAAGCAATACTTTGCACAAAAACAAGTCCTTTAAAACCTTTGCTACTTACAGACTCGCAAAGCACTTCCTTGTTTTACTAACTGTTGTAAAGCAAACGGATAACTCATTCTAGGATTGGGATTATTGTTTAGAGGTGTGGAAGTTAATACTGAGACATAGGATGATTTTTTGCATACACTCGTTCTTCCCTGCATGCGCACACAAAGCAACATTACAATTTAGCTAAACAAATTGTTCAGAAATGTACCGGAAGGTAAAGAAACAGCCCAAATAATTTTTACAAAGAAAAATAGACAATCGTCAACTTTATACCCCATGACATAAAAGCCTTAGCGTGCACAGCTTGCTCAAATCCACGCTACCTAATTCTACCAAACTCAGCACATTTGAACATCTCATAATTCCATGCCACACAATTCAACTATAAATAATTTAACTCTACATTCCATACCACATAATTACAATCCTAAAAATGAAAAAACATATATTTCTACTTCACTCCATACCACATAAGTCCACATCACATAATAACATTCCACACAACTTAATAGCACTCCAAACCACATAATTACACTCCACACAACAAAATTTAAGTATACATAATTCCACTTCAACCTATATAATTATACGTCACACAACATATTTACACTCAACTTTAAAACACAGAATTACCCTCCACAAAATACAACTCTGCAACATGCTACATAATTCCACTCCGCACAATTATACACCACACCATGCCACATAATTCCACACGTCTCACAATTCCACAATTCATCCCCACACAATTCATCACACATAATTACTCCACATAATACCACTCAGCACCACATAATTAACCTCCACATAATTATGCTCTCATCCATATTGCATAAATACACTCCACATAAATCTAGTCTATGCCACGTAGCAATATTCCACATACACTCGTTCTTTCCTGCATACGCACAAAAAGAAACATCACAATTTAGCTTAACAAATTGTTCAGAAATGTACCGGAAGGTAAAGAAACAGCCCAAATTATTTTTACAAAGAAAAATAGACAATTGTCAACTTTATACCCCATGACATAAAAGCCTTAGCGTGCACAGCTTGCTCAAATCCACACTACCTAATTCTACCAAACTCAGCACATTTGAACCCCTCATAATTCCATGCCACACTATTCAACTATAAATAATTTAACCCTACATTCCATACCACATAATTACAATCCTAAATATGAAAAAACATATATTTCTACTTCACTCCATACCTCATAATTCCCCATCACATAATAACATTCCACACAACTTAATAGCACTCCAAACCACATAATTACACTCTACACTACACAATTCAAGTACACATAATTCCACTTCAACCTATATAATTATACGTCACACAACATATTTGCACGCAAGTCCAAAACACAGAATTACCCTCCACAAAATACAACTCTGCAAAATGCTACATAATTCCACTCCGCACAATTATACACCACACCATGCCACATAATTCCACACGTCACAATTCCACAATTCATCCCCACACAATTCATCACACATAATTACTCCACATAATACCACTCAGCACCACATAATTAACCTCCACATAATTATGCTCTCATCCATATTGCATAAATAAACTCCACATAAATCCAGTCTGTCACGTAGCAACATTCCACATAACTACACTTCACACCATGCCTCATAATACCACTCAACATAATTTTCACCCAGCAGCGAACACTTCCACGTCACACATTTCAACTCTACACATTTCCATTCCACACCACATAATTCAACAACAAACTACATAATTCAAACCAACAACAGAATTACATAACACACCACATACATCCAATGTACACCACAAAATTCCACATCATGCTATAATATTTAACAGCACACCACATAAGTAAACTCCACTACATACTACTCCACAACGCAAAATACCATTCCAGATAATCTCATTCCAAGACACACAATCCAACTCCATGACACACAATCCCACTCCACATAATTCCAGCACACTCAATACCACACAATTACTATCCACATAATTACATTATTTCACTACACAGATCCAATCCAAACACTACAATTCCACAACTAACAATTCCAATCCAAACCACATATGTCCACTTGACACCACACACATTCACTCCACTCCAAGCAGAAAACACATAGGTAAAATACACTGTCCTTTACAATGTCAATAGCTCTAACTCTCACAAATGCGAGACCAATTGCATTGCAAATGCTTGTTTACCTTCCAATGCGACCGAGCAGATCCTGTTCATTTTTTTTATTTTTATTTATTTATGGAGTTTTATATAGCTCGAACTTGACCCGTATCGGGTATCATAGCGCTTTACATGAGCACCAGTTGCGTTACACGAGGACACATTCATATTTGTTAGGCACAGGTAGATTAAGTGATTTGCCCAGAATCACAGGATGTTCAGCGTCATTGTTGAAACTCGAACCCAGTTCCCCAGATTCGAGGTCGACCGCCCTAGCCGTTAGGCCAACTCCTGTCCCAAGTATGAGTAAGAATAGGCATAAGAAGGGCTAAGCAGAAGAGCTGAAGTATTTAGATGTAAAAGTAGTGGAAGGTAGGTTCAAGTAGGAGTATGCAGGAGTAAGAGTGCAAGTAGGAGTAGGTAGGACTAAGTTAATGGTAATAAGGGCATTGGCAAATACGGTAGCAAAAGTAAGAATAGCAGTTAGAAGACGTAATAGGAGTAAGAGGAAAAATGAGTAAGTGCAGGAGGAAATAGACGTAATAAATTGTAAGTGGAAGCAAGAGTATGTTGGAATAATAAAACGTAAGAGTGGGAACAAATATGAGGTGTAAGAGAAAGGTAAAATTAAGAGGTTACGTAGCACAGTAAGAGGAAGTATGCAACATATGAGTAGAAACAAAAATCAGCAGTAGGCATAAGTAGGAAAAGTTAGTAAATTAAGTGCAAGATTAATGAAAGTAAGATTGAAAGAGACCAAGATGAGAAAAGAAAGACGAAGACAGCAAATCCTTCCATATTCTTCTACGACTCCAGTGCTAACAAAGCATGACATGCTTTTCATGTTTTGTACACATCAGATGAAGAGCAAGGACCTTCCATTAAGCGCTATTGTAACACGCTTCAGTTGGTAACTTTCGTGCAGCTGAAATAGGTACAATTTATTTGTTTTATAGCGCTCACAAACAGCATAAGCGTGTTTCTTGGCACTATTTCATCAAAAGTTAACACTATGCCACTGGCAGAGGTGCAATTTGTTTTATTAATGGGTTGCACACAGACCGGTCTCTGTGACGTGCTGTTTGACGAAAAAGTGCAAGAAAAGACTTCTTAATACCACGTGAGCAGCACTTCAGAACTGTTTGGATAAAGCTTAGCCGATGCCCGGGAGCCGAATAGTGATTTTTGTGCGTCTCTGGCGCCCAGTAGCAGTGCGTTTACCCCGAGGGCCACATTTGGCATGTTCTGATTTGAACTCACCATTATAGAGAGAATGTAATACTAGGTCATTTATTGTCACATGCAACAAGGGTTGTCAATCCCGGCCCCCTTTCTCTGTAGTCCCCGGCACCTGTTTAGAGGTGGACAGGAAGGAGCCCTCTCTCCTTCCAGCACAGCAAGCAATACCACAGAACAGCGCCAAGACCAACACAAACGGCTCCCGGTAGCTCAGCTCATGTGCCCCGGTAGATGTGAGGCTGTGAGCTGATGAGTAAGAGGTTTAGGAGCAGGGTGAGGAGCTGGCAGCCTACACCAGGGTGGAGCAACAGCACCGAGGCGTCTACAGCAACAGGGGACGGGTCTCCTCAGCTCCGAAGTGTGAGGCCAGCACGTGAGAGCCATGCAGCGGCAGCCAATGCTTGTGAAGCAAGTAATCAAGCATTGGCAAAGGTAAAATAAAACCAAGCTAGTGCCAACTAACACGAAGGGTGGGACGGGGAATGGTAAAATTGGGGGCAGGAGGCAGGCCCGGCTCCAGGAATTTTTATTTGGGTGGGCCAAGGGTACATTCGGGTGGGCCACTGCTGGCCCGATTTATCGCTTATATATCTAGCCAGGCCTGCTTCTGGGCCCTCCTTTATCTCTCCTTACTCTTACAAGGCACAGTAAAACGCACTCTTTTCAAAGTCTCTTTCTAAATGTTATCACTCTCAAAAAGTGCTTTTCTTCCATGCAATGTCCCTTTGATGGGAAGAGGAAGTTTCTAAGGTGGGAGTATCAAGCAAGTGACACTACCCGGGCTTCCTCTGTGCGAGCCTTCCGGGAGAAACCCTCTTCATTACTACCTCCACCTGACCTCTGACTCTGCAGCGCACTCTCTTACAGGCTTGATTATCCACTTTTCTACCACCCTTCTCCATCACACCTTATCTCACACCTGACCTTGGGCCCTAGCCCCATATCAGCCACCATTCAGTTCCACTTTCACTATTCCCAGTAAAAAACAATAGTAAAATCACCTTCAAACTTGAAACATTGAATATAGCAGTAAAAATAATTAGCATGCATGATAAAGTATGCTCCACAGTTGTCCTAATCACCTGACTGTTAATTAAATAAATGAAAACAGAAAGGCCATGACAGGGCCGGCTTTATTGCTGGTGCAAACGTCTTTTTGACCTCTTTTTTGACCTCTTTCTCTGTAGATAGCTTAACTACCACCCTCCAACAGTACCCTTCATCTCGCCATAGCCACTCCCCCTCATGGCCTCCTCCTCAGACTCCCTAACTACCACCCTCCACCAGTGTCCCCCATCTTTCTGTAGCTCCCCCACACCTCATGACCTCCTCCTCAGACTCCCTCACTGCCACCCTCCACCAGCGCCCCTCATAGCTTCGTATTTCCCCCCACTCCATGACCTCCTCCTCGGATTCCCTGCCACCCTCCACCAGTGCCCCTCATCTCTCTGTAGTTCCCCCCCCCATGACCCCCTCATCAGATTCCTTCACTGCCACCCTCCACTAGTGCCCCTCATCTCTCTATAGTTCCCCCACCCCATGACCTCCTCCTTGGCTTCCCTCACTGCCATCCTTCACTAGTGCCTCTCATTTCTCTGTAGCCCCCCCACCCCATGACCTCCTCCTCAGATTCCCTCACTGCTCCCCCAACCAGCGCCCCTCATCTCTCTGTAATTCCCCCCGAGCCCCATGACCTCCTCCTCGGATTACCTCACTGCCACCCTCCACCAGTGCCCCTCATCTCTCTGTAGTTCCCCCCCACCCCTGACCTCCTTCTCAGATTCCCTCACTGCCACCCTCCACCAGTGCCCCTCATTTCTCCATAATTCCCCCCACCCCCATAACCTCCTCCTCAGATTCCTTCACTGCCACCCTCCACCAGCACCCCTCATCTCTCCGTAGATCCCCCCACCCGTGTCCTCTTTGGATTCCCTCACTTCCACCCCCCACTAGTGCCCCTCAGCTCTCTGTAGTTCCCCCACCTCATGACCTCCTCCTCCGCTTCCCTCACTGCCAACCTCCACTAGTGCCCCTCATTTCTACATAGCCCCCCCACCCCATGACCTCCTCCTCAGATTCCCTCACTGCTCCCTCCACCAGCGCCCCTAATCTCTCTGTAGTTCCCCCCCACCCCATGACCTCCTCCTCAGATTTCTTCACTGCCGCCCTCCACCAGTACCCCTCATCTCTCTGTAGTTCCCCTCCACCCTGTGACCTCCTCCTCGGATTCCCTCACTGCCACCCTCCACTAGTGCCCCTCATCTCTCTGCTGTTCCCCCCACCCCGTGACCACCTCCTCTGACTCCCTCACTGCCACCCTCCACCAGTGCTCCTCATCTCACTGTAGCTCCCCACCCCATTACCTCTTCCTCGTTTTCCCTCAATGCCACCCTCCACTAGTGCCCCTCATCTTTCCGCAGCTCCACCCCCACTCCAGGACCTCCTCCTCGGCTTCCCTCACTGCCACTCTCCACTAGTGCCCCTCATCTCTCTGTAGTTCCACCCACCCCGTTGACCTCCTCCTCCGACTCCCTCACTGCCACCCTCCACCAGCGCCCCTCATCTCTCCGTAGCTCCCCACCCCATGACCTCTTCCTCGGATTCCCTCACTGCCACCCTCCACTTGTGCCCCTCATCTCTCCATTGCCCCTCTCTCATATCCATTCCATTTGTTGTACAGCGCTACTCATATGAGTGTAGGGTGTCACAGTACTTTACATAATAGCACGCATTATACAGAGACAATAAATCAGTCTATGGGGAATGTCACATAAGCCAATGAGCATTACAAGGTGTAGAAATCACGTCATCCATACTGGTGGGCAATATATTTTACGGGGGTTTGGACTGGAGAAGCACAAACTCAGGATTTAAAGAGTACTCCAGTGGTTGGGGGTCAGCTTTACTGATTAAAATGTATAACTGCCCAAACAAACTCTTTTTGGCAACATTAGAATAATGAAGGAATGGAGAAGTTCTAACTATATCACAATACAAAAAAGCGAAGTTTGTATGCAGCTCTTTAAAGACAGTTCATAGGTCACTGTCCTATGTTAGGATAGTAACTTCTGAACTGCAAGTAACACAAGGATATCTGTTACAGAGGTAGTAACCCACTGAGCTATTCCCATAAAATTCAGTTTATCAGCACTTAAAAACTACCAACAGACAAATGGTTACTCTGCAGCAGGATCGTAAATCACCAGTTATCTGCACAGTTTTTATTGTAGTTGTACATCAGTGGCAGATTCACTGGGAGGGCCATGGCTCATGTTTGGGTAGGCCTGGCCCACCCGGCCCACCCCACCCTCTAGAACCGGGCCTGGCAGGAGGTAACATATCCTGCACTTGTTAGTGGTGTGAGACAAAGAAAAGGGTCAGCGACAGGAGGATATTTACAGCTGGGACTAATTAAAGTCCCAGATAACCTATCTGTAGAAATGTAAATGCTGCATTTTAAAACATATCAGGCATTTGTTATCAACCCACAACATAGCATGTTTTTGAAGGAGCACACAATTAAAACTTCACAATTAAAACTGCTAGACTTACCGACAACGCTGCAGAATGTGATCTGTCCTGCTCTTTACAAGTCTCACCTCTCTCCCCGAAAGCCCCGGTGTTTCTGAAGAGTGCGGGGCCCCATCCCTTTTCCGGCCGGGCTCTGACTGAAGAGAAACAATGTAACTTGTTACTTTGTTTCTCTTCAGTCCTGCCCTGGGTCAGCGCAGGAGCTCTGAGCGGCTGCAGACTGCACCTGCTTTCTAGAGCAAGCCTTTCACACACAGCTCTTTACTGAAGAGCTGAGGGGGCCCCCTTCACCTAACCGAAGACTGGGGGCCCCCCCGCACCGCGGGGGCTGCGGGGGCGTTTGTTACGCCCCTGCCCAGTGCAGTGGCGTAACGAAACTTGAGGGGGCCCCCCTGCAAAGTACATGGAGGGGGCCCCCCATTCTCCTCGCCAGTCAAGAGCCCTCAGGCCAGCGACCCGCCATACTGCAGGGGCTCACCCCAGCCATAAAAAAAGGATTCTGGTTCCTCTATTGGTCACATCCGCCCTCTCATCGAGCGATTTACATACATCAGTAAATGCTGCTGCACCCTCCAGCAAAGTTACATAACACTGCCTCCGGCCGGCCCACCAAACACATCCTCCTACTTGATGAGCCACCTTCAAGCGAAGCCCTCTCAGTTGACCACCTCCAAACTCAGATCACTTCCGTCGTGCCTGCTACTAACTCATCCATTACACTCTACCCTCACCCCTATGAAACCCGCAATTATGCTTTTCTGCCCGCCTTTAAAACCACCCCTCGGATGTCACTGCAAACCTGTGACCGCCGCCTACTGCTCCCCTGTCCATCACCCACAGAAAGACTGATGACCGGTCACCATCTAACCACTGCCTACCAGTAAAGACAGAGCCTTTCAGCTGCTGGCCTCCCCAATGCCACTATGGAAGTTTTAAAAATGTTGAACAATCTCTGCAACTGACCACCTCAAAACATTTCTTCCTGCTAGCCTATACGGCATCAAAGCCGTTCCTGCTACTTTTCATCCTCTGCATGATGCACACAATAATATCAAATGTACAAATGGTCAGATTTTTGTTTCCTCACGCCAACATTAATTTACACTATGTACCCCACTAAACCATACCTGCTGTCAAAGGCAAACCAGATCCCATATGTAGCACCAGTCAACAAGTACCCCAAGGACAAACACCAGACAGAATGAGCGATTCATGAATTAAACCTACAATGACAACGTAGCATTTCCCCACCAACTGTCAGCCCAGCGAAGTCTGCAACCGCACAGTAGCCATCAATACCAGCAACGTCTAAAGCGCATTTCCACTTCCTTTCTTTGGCAGCTCCTGATACATATACGTATGCCTTCTGGGCGCCATCTACCACAGACCACATCATTCTTTGTGTCCCTAAGACTAACCGAATGCTGTCGGTGAACGCTTCTCTTCCCTCTTCCTTACTAATAACTAATGGAGGATAATGAAAAAAATATATAGTATTTTCTTATGCAAATAGCGTATCAAGCACTTGCTGCCCGCAGTCCTCGCCAGATTCACCCAAATCAATATTCTGCTATCGCACCATCCTGTCACCCCTATTATTATCTGAAGATATTTTTTTATCCCTTCCTTGAACTGGGAAAAGCAATACTTTGCACAAAAACAAGTCCTTTAAAACCTTTGCTACTTACAGACTCGCAAAGCACTTCCTTGTTTTACTAACTGTTGTAAAGCAAACGGATAACTCATTCTAGGATTGGGATTATTGTTTAGAGGTGTGGAAGTTAATACTGAGACATAGGATGATTTTTTGCATACACTCGTTCTTCCCTGCATGCGCACACAAAGCAACATTACAATTTAGCTAAACAAATTGTTCAGAAATGTACCGGAAGGTAAAGAAACAGCCCAAATAATTTTTACAAAGAAAAATAGACAATCGTCAACTTTATACCCCATGACATAAAAGCCTTAGCGTGCACAGCTTGCTCAAATCCACGCTACCTAATTCTACCAAACTCAGCACATTTGAACATCTCATAATTCCATGCCACACAATTCAACTATAAATAATTTAACTCTACATTCCATACCACATAATTACAATCCTAAAAATGAAAAAACATATATTTCTACTTCACTCCATACCACATAAGTCCACATCACATAATAACATTCCACACAACTTAATAGCACTCCAAACCACATAATTACACTCCACACAACAAAATTTAAGTATACATAATTCCACTTCAACCTATATAATTATACGTCACACAACATATTTACACTCAACTTTAAAACACAGAATTACCCTCCACAAAATACAACTCTGCAACATGCTACATAATTCCACTCCGCACAATTATACACCACACCATGCCACATAATTCCACACGTCTCACAATTCCACAATTCATCCCCACACAATTCATCACACATAATTACTCCACATAATACCACTCAGCACCACATAATTAACCTCCACATAATTATGCTCTCATCCATATTGCATAAATACACTCCACATAAATCTAGTCTATGCCACGTAGCAATATTCCACATACACTCGTTCTTTCCTGCATACGCACAAAAAGAAACATCACAATTTAGCTTAACAAATTGTTCAGAAATGTACCGGAAGGTAAAGAAACAGCCCAAATTATTTTTACAAAGAAAAATAGACAATTGTCAACTTTATACCCCATGACATAAAAGCCTTAGCGTGCACAGCTTGCTCAAATCCACACTACCTAATTCTACCAAACTCAGCACATTTGAACCCCTCATAATTCCATGCCACACTATTCAACTATAAATAATTTAACCCTACATTCCATACCACATAATTACAATCCTAAATATGAAAAAACATATATTTCTACTTCACTCCATACCTCATAATTCCCCATCACATAATAACATTCCACACAACTTAATAGCACTCCAAACCACATAATTACACTCTACACTACACAATTCAAGTACACATAATTCCACTTCAACCTATATAATTATACGTCACACAACATATTTGCACGCAAGTCCAAAACACAGAATTACCCTCCACAAAATACAACTCTGCAAAATGCTACATAATTCCACTCCGCACAATTATACACCACACCATGCCACATAATTCCACACGTCACAATTCCACAATTCATCCCCACACAATTCATCACACATAATTACTCCACATAATACCACTCAGCACCACATAATTAACCTCCACATAATTATGCTCTCATCCATATTGCATAAATAAACTCCACATAAATCCAGTCTGTCACGTAGCAACATTCCACATAACTACACTTCACACCATGCCTCATAATACCACTCAACATAATTTTCACCCAGCAGCGAACACTTCCACGTCACACATTTCAACTCTACACATTTCCATTCCACACCACATAATTCAACAACAAACTACATAATTCAAACCAACAACAGAATTACATAACACACCACATACATCCAATGTACACCACAAAATTCCACATCATGCTATAATATTTAACAGCACACCACATAAGTAAACTCCACTACATACTACTCCACAACGCAAAATACCATTCCAGATAATCTCATTCCAAGACACACAATCCAACTCCATGACACACAATCCCACTCCACATAATTCCAGCACACTCAATACCACACAATTACTATCCACATAATTACATTATTTCACTACACAGATCCAATCCAAACACTACAATTCCACAACTAACAATTCCAATCCAAACCACATATGTCCACTTGACACCACACACATTCACTCCACTCCAAGCAGAAAACACATAGGTAAAATACACTGTCCTTTACAATGTCAATAGCTCTAACTCTCACAAATGCGAGACCAATTGCATTGCAAATGCTTGTTTACCTTCCAATGCGACCGAGCAGATCCTGTTCATTTTTTTTATTTTTATTTATTTATGGAGTTTTATATAGCTCGAACTTGACCCGTATCGGGTATCATAGCGCTTTACATGAGCACCAGTTGCGTTACACGAGGACACATTCATATTTGTTAGGCACAGGTAGATTAAGTGATTTGCCCAGAATCACAGGATGTTCAGCGTCATTGTTGAAACTCGAACCCAGTTCCCCAGATTCGAGGTCGACCGCCCTAGCCGTTAGGCCAACTCCTGTCCCAAGTATGAGTAAGAATAGGCATAAGAAGGGCTAAGCAGAAGAGCTGAAGTATTTAGATGTAAAAGTAGTGGAAGGTAGGTTCAAGTAGGAGTATGCAGGAGTAAGAGTGCAAGTAGGAGTAGGTAGGACTAAGTTAATGGTAATAAGGGCATTGGCAAATACGGTAGCAAAAGTAAGAATAGCAGTTAGAAGACGTAATAGGAGTAAGAGGAGAAATGAGTAAGTGCAGGAGGAAATAGGCGTAATAAATTGTAAGTGGAAGCAAGAGTATGTTGGAATAATAAAACGTAAGAGTGGGAACAAATATGAGGTGTAAGAGAAAGGTAAAATTAAGAGGTTACGTAGCACAGTAAGAGGAAGTATGCAACATATGAGTAGAAACAAAAATCAGCAGTAGGCATAAGTAGGAAAAGTTAGTAAATTAAGTGCAAGATTAATGAAAGTAAGATTGAAAGAGACCAAGATGAGAAAAGAAAGACGAAGACAGCAAATCCTTCCATATTCTTCTACGACTCCAGTGCTAACAAAGCATGACATGCTTTTCATGTTTTGTACACATCAGATGAAGAGCAAGGACCTTCCATTAAGCGCTATTGTAACACGCTTCAGTTGGTAACTTTCGTGCAGCTGAAATAGGTACAATTTATTTGTTTTATAGCGCTCACAAACAGCATAAGCGTGTTTCTTGGCACTATTTCATCAAAAGTTAACACTATGCCACTGGCAGAGGTGCAATTTGTTTTATTAATGGGTTGCACACAGACCGGTCTCTGTGACGTGCTGTTTGACGAAAAAGTGCAAGAAAAGACTTCTTAATACCACGTGAGCAGCACTTCAGAACTGTTTGGATAAAGCTTAGCCGATGCCCGGGAGCCGAATAGTGATTTTTGTGCGTCTCTGGCGCCCAGTAGCAGTGCGTTTACCCCGAGGGCCACATTTGGCATGTTCTGATTTGAACTCACCATTATAGAGAGAATGTAATACTAGGTCATTTATTGTCACATGCAACAAGGGTTGTCAATCCCGGCCCCCTTTCTCTGTAGTCCCCGGCACCTGTTTAGAGGTGGACAGGAAGGAGCCCTCTCTCCTTCCAGCACAGCAAGCAATACCACAGAACAGCGCCAAGACCAACACAAACGGCTCCCGGTAGCTCAGCTCATGTGCCCCGGTAGATGTGAGGCTGTGAGCTGATGAGTAAGAGGTTTAGGAGCAGGGTGAGGAGCTGGCAGCCTACACCAGGGTGGAGCAACAGCACCGAGGCGTCTACAGCAACAGGGGACGGGTCTCCTCAGCTCCGAAGTGTGAGGCCAGCACGTGAGAGCCATGCAGCGGCAGCCAATGCTTGTGAAGCAAGTGATCAAGCATTGGCAAAGGTAAAATAAAACCAAGCTAGTGCCAACTAACACGAAGGGTGGGACGGGGAATGGTAAAATTGGGGGCAGGAGGCAGGCCCGGCTCCAGGAATTTTTATTTGGGTGGGCCAAGGGTACATTCGGGTGGGCCACTGCTGGCCCGATTTATCGCTTATATATCTAGCCAGGCCTGCTTCTGGGCCCTCCTTTATCTCTCCTTACTCTTACAAGGCACAGTAAAACGCACTCTTTTCAAAGTCTCTTTCTAAATGTTATCACTCTCAAAAAGTGCTTTTCTTCCATGCAATGTCCCTTTGATGGGAAGAGGAAGTTTCTAAGGTGGGAGTATCAAGCAAGTGACACTACCCGGGCTTCCTCTGTGCGAGCCTTCCGGGAGAAACCCTCTTCATTACTACCTCCACCTGACCTCTGACTCTGCAGCGCACTCTCTTACAGGCTTGATTATCCACTTTTCTACCACCCTTCTCCATCACACCTTATCTCACACCTGACCTTGGGCCCTAGCCCCATATCAGCCACCATTCAGTTCCACTTTCACTATTCCCAGTAAAAAACAATAGTAAAATCACCTTCAAACTTGAAACATTGAATATAGCAGTAAAAATAATTAGCATGCATGATAAAGTATGCTCCACAGTTGTCCTAATCACCTGACTGTTAATTAAATAAATGAAAACAGAAAGGCCATGACAGGGCCGGCTTTATTGCTGGTGCAAACGTCTTTTTGACCTCTTTTTTGACCTCTTTCTCTGTAGATAGCTTAACTACCACCCTCCAACAGTACCCTTCATCTCGCCATAGCCACTCCCCCTCATGGCCTCCTCCTCAGACTCCCTAACTACCACCCTCCACCAGTGTCCCCCATCTTTCTGTAGCTCCCCCACACCTCATGACCTCCTCCTCAGACTCCCTCACTGCCACCCTCCACCAGCGCCCCTCATAGCTTCGTATTTCCCCCCACTCCATGACCTCCTCCTCGGATTCCCTGCCACCCTCCACCAGTGCCCCTCATCTCTCTGTAGTTCCCCCCCCCCATGACCCCCTCATCAGATTCCTTCACTGCCACCCTCCACTAGTGCCCCTCATCTCTCTATAGTTCCCCCACCCCATGACCTCCTCCTTGGCTTCCCTCACTGCCATCCTTCACTAGTGCCTCTCATTTCTCTGTAGCCCCCCCACCCCATGACCTCCTCCTCAGATTCCCTCACTGCTCCCCCAACCAGCGCCCCTCATCTCTCTGTAATTCCCCCCGAGCCCCATGACCTCCTCCTCGGATTACCTCACTGCCACCCTCCACCAGTGCCCCTCATCTCTCTGTAGTTCCCCCCCACCCCTGACCTCCTTCTCAGATTCCCTCACTGCCACCCTCCACCAGTGCCCCTCATTTCTCCATAATTCCCCCCACCCCCATAACCTCCTCCTCAGATTCCTTCACTGCCACCCTCCACCAGCACCCCTCATCTCTCCGTAGATCCCCCCACCCGTGTCCTCTTTGGATTCCCTCACTTCCACCCCCCACTAGTGCCCCTCAGCTCTCTGTAGTTCCCCCACCTCATGACCTCCTCCTCCGCTTCCCTCACTGCCAACCTCCACTAGTGCCCCTCATTTCTACATAGCCCCCCCACCCCATGACCTCCTCCTCAGATTCCCTCACTGCTCCCTCCACCAGCGCCCCTAATCTCTCTGTAGTTCCCCCCCACCCCATGACCTCCTCCTCAGATTTCTTCACTGCCGCCCTCCACCAGTACCCCTCATCTCTCTGTAGTTCCCCTCCACCCTGTGACCTCCTCCTCGGATTCCCTCACTGCCACCCTCCACTAGTGCCCCTCATCTCTCTGCTGTTCCCCCCACCCCGTGACCACCTCCTCTGACTCCCTCACTGCCACCCTCCACCAGTGCTCCTCATCTCACTGTAGCTCCCCACCCCATTACCTCTTCCTCGTTTTCCCTCAATGCCACCCTCCACTAGTGCCCCTCATCTTTCCGCAGCTCCACCCCCACTCCAGGACCTCCTCCTCGGCTTCCCTCACTGCCACTCTCCACTAGTGCCCCTCATCTCTCTGTAGTTCCACCCACCCCGTTGACCTCCTCCTCCGACTCCCTCACTGCCACCCTCCACCAGCGCCCCTCATCTCTCCGTAGCTCCCCACCCCATGACCTCTTCCTCGGATTCCCTCACTGCCACCCTCCACTTGTGCCCCTCATCTCTCCATTGCCCCTCTCTCATATCCATTCCATTTGTTGTACAGCGCTACTCATATGAGTGTAGGGTGTCACAGTACTTTACATAATAGCACGCATTATACAGAGACAATAAATCAGTCTATGGGGAATGTCACATAAGCCAATGAGCATTACAAGGTGTAGAAATCACGTCATCCATACTGGTGGGCAATATATTTTACGGGGGTTTGGACTGGAGAAGCACAAACTCAGGATTTAAAGAGTACTCCAGTGGTTGGGGGTCAGCTTTACTGATTAAAATGTATAACTGCCCAAACAAACTCTTTTTGGCAACATTAGAATAATGAAGGAATGGAGAAGTTCTAACTATATCACAATACAAAAAAGCGAAGTTTGTATGCAGCTCTTTAAAGACAGTTCATAGGTCACTGTCCTATGTTAGGATAGTAACTTCTGAACTGCAAGTAACACAAGGATATCTGTTACAGAGG
Organism: Triturus cristatus; assembly: GCF_964204655.1. Lineage (NCBI taxonomy): Eukaryota > Metazoa > Chordata > Amphibia > Caudata > Salamandridae > Triturus > Triturus cristatus. Next base: position 929,706,480 of record NC_140585.1, read on the forward strand.
TAGTAACCCACTGAGCTATTCCCATAAAATTCAGTTTATCAGCACTTAAAAACTACCAACAGACAAATGGTTACTCTGCAGCAGGATCGTAAATCACCAGTTATCTGCACAGTTTTTATTGTAGTTGTACATCAGTGGCAGATTCACTGGGAGGGCCATGGCTCATGTTTGGGTAGGCCTGGCCCACCCGGCCCACCCCACCCTCTAGAACCGGGCCTGGCAGGAGGTAACATATCCTGCACTTGTTAGTGGTGTGAGACAAAGAAAAGGGTCAGCGACAGGAGGATATTTACAGCTGGGACTAATTAAAGTCCCAGATAACCTATCTGTAGAAATGTAAATGCTGCATTTTAAAACATATCAGGCATTTGTTATCAACCCACAACATAGCATGTTTTTGAAGGAGCACACAATTAAAACTTCACAATTAAAACTGCTAGACTTACCGACAACGCTGCAGAATGTGATCTGTCCTGCTCTTTACAAGTCTCACCTCTCTCCCCGAAAGCCCCGGTGTTTCTGAAGAGTGCGGGGCCCCATCCCTTTTCCGGCCGGGCTCTGACTGAAGAGAAACAATGTAACTTGTTACTTTGTTTCTCTTCAGTCCTGCCCTGGGTCAGCGCAGGAGCTCTGAGCGGCTGCAGACTGCACCTGCTTTCTAGAGCAAGCCTTTCACACACAGCTCTTTACTGAAGAGCTGAGGGGGCCCCCTTCACCTAACCGAAGACTGGGGGCCCCCCCGCACCGCGGGGGCTGCGGGGGCGTTTGTTACGCCCCTGGTGTCAGTAGAGGTGAGGATTATCAACTTTTATCTCTGGAAAATAGAATATTGCATGTGCCTTGCAGGGGTTGTTCCAGCAGCAGCAGTCTGCCATGGGCTGGGTGTGTTGCATTGTACAGTGTTGTATTTTTTATAATGGGGCATCCACCGTTTGTGTGGTTGCGAGGTCCTTCAATGTAGAACTTGCATGTCTATGCCCATAATACCCAACTATGGTATATCTTAAAACGCAAACATACGCAGCGCAGAATTTAACACTTTTCTCACATTTTAGAATCTGATTATGAAGTGACTGCGATTCACTATTTGTTTTATTTGTACGGTCCACAAACGAGGTCCACACACGAGGCCCAATATCTTTTTTCTCTTATGCTTCTTCATGTTCAGAAGGGTTTCTCATTTCACTTCTAAAGAACACATAACACCCTTAGCTTTCTTTTAAAAGCCAATTAGAGCTCCAAATCAGGTCACACGGAAGTGTGATTCATCGTCACCTGAAAGTGTTGAGTCACGCTTCCGAACAAAGCTCCAGAGATATGAACACTTACCTCGACAAGGATGCGCAGCTGCGTTGGCCTTTATCTTGTACCGGCCATGAAGAAGCCTTATCGCTTGCATGTAGTCTGCAATGCCGTGAGTCACCTGGGCAGGTACCACAACAAGTGTCAGCACTTTATACCCATCCATTGAAGGCAGTGGCATAACGCAAAATGATGGACCCACCTGCAAAATGTGATGATGGGCCCAAGTCTCTCATATCTCACAGATATTCATTGACCTTGAGCTGAATGGGGCCCTCCTTGAAGGGTTGGGAGCCCACTGGAGGCCCTGTCGGTGATGTAGGGGCCTGTGTTACGCCCCAGATTAAATGATGTAATGCCTGCATGTGTGCTAGTGGATGAAGTTCAAAACCTTGAATCTGGATCATTCAGCCTTCTGTGTATAAGTCCTTGGATACATGAAAGACCTAGGTGTAATTTGTATGACTGCAAGGACCCTTGCAAATGGCCACCACGCAGGCCACTCCTGGGATTTTACATGCCTTTTGGTTGGTGTGTTCCTCGATGCTGTATACCTCCTTTTTAGTAAGAACCTCCCATTATTACTATTTAACACTTTTTGTTTATACATATTTAGTTGCAACTTAAAAACATAATTTGTCAACATATTTGCTTAAGTATTTTTCCTGTCTGATCAATGTGTCAATGTTTAACAAATATGAGAAATCATTTTTTTTATGCTCAAGTGTGGCATTGTCATTGGCGCTGAAGGTGCTGGTGCCATCTAGAACCAATTAAAAAAACATTCTAAATTGTGCAACTTGTTATAAGATGTCTAGTTGGTGTCCATTCTCTGGAGCCCTGCTGTAGGTGATGGTCCTATAGCCAGTGCTTAATTTGAAATACAATAATTGCCAGGGCCCTTTTCAGGAGGCCACTGCAGGTTGCACAACCCACTGCCCCTACCAGCGCTGCCAGTGACAGCACCAACACAAGTACTAACCATCACAATCCTACAAGTGCAACAATTCAGACTGTTCCAGGCCCCCAAAGTTATAAGAATAATTGTGCAGCAGGTATGAGTCACTTTTAATCTATATCTAATTTATAAACTACTTTTGTGCTAATTTCTAAATTATACAAACATCACCACCATGTAGGAGACTGTCATAATTACCAGTATTGACAATTAAGTGCCCTTGCCAAGCACCTGCAACCACCAGCTCAAATTAAGCACTGCCTATAACATTGGCAATAATGTTGATTTCAGATGTCAGTTTGCTAGGTCTTTGTTCTGTTTTTACTATATGTAGATCCAACTTTAGCTTGAGGACCTCTGGGGCTTTCCGCTGAATGTTGGTGGCGTTTGTGCAAGAGAAGACCTGAAGACCAGCATTTGCACTCTGGTAAAGTGAAATGCTGTTCTGAGGGGTTGAAATATTGTCCATGGAGACCTCTTTGTATTCTGTCCAACTTTTTTTGAGGTCATGGTCGATTGCCTAAAGTATGGCTTATGGAAGTATGGGGCATATTTCCAAGCCCATGTAGCAACCACAACATCACTTTTCAGGATGTTGTGGTGGCGATAGGGGTTTCGCCTTATTTACAAGGCAGCGTTAAGCCACTTAACGTGGCTTAACGCTGCCTTGTAAATAAGGCACCCTTTCATGCTATACTTAGCGTGAAAGGGGAGGGCAATGGGTGTTGCTTTGGGCACTCCACTGCAACACCCATTGATTTTGACACTGCTCCATATTTACAACGGTGGCATAAATATGGGGCAGCACCAAAATTAAGACCAGGTAAAACCTGGTCTTACCCTGGTGAAACGAGGAGAAATGTTTAATTTATCCTCGTTTTTGCTGTTTCCATGTGTGCTGTGTTGTGCAGCACACATGGAAACAGCGTAACGCCATGCATGATTGTTTATATGTAGGAATGTGTCCCTTCCTGCACATAAACAATCATTTAAAAAAAATGTAGGTTTTGCAACTTCTATGTGTGCTGCATTGAGCATGGGGAAACAGTCGGAATATTGCGGTCTTAACCACGCGTGTTTTACTACGCAAGCTTAACCAAGCATATGCGTGGTTAAGGCAGTGTGCGGTCTAGCTGCTGGCTGCTGCAGGCAGCAGGGATGGAAGAAGAAAAATCTCCCCAGGAAGAGCCATGATGAGGTAAGTGGAGCTGGGCTTGGCAGTTTTCTGGGCTGGGGGTAATTTTCTGGGCTGGGGTTGGGTTAGTTTTCTGGGCTGGGGGGTCAGGGGTAGTTTTCTGAGCTGAGGAGTCGGGGGAAGGTTTCTGGGCAGGGGGTTCGGGGGCAGATTTCTGGGTGGTGGGGTTCGGGGGTAGTTTTCTGGGCTGGGGTGTCGTTTTCTGGGCTGGGGTTCAGGGGTTGTTTTCTGGGCGTAGGGGTTAGCTTTCTGGGCTGGGGTAGGGGGTAGCTTTCTGGGCTGGAGAGTTGGGGTATTTTTCAGGGCTGGGGGGTCGGGTAGTTTTCAGGGCTAGGGGTCAGCGTAATTTTCTGACCGGAGGGGTTGGGATAGTTTTCTGAGCTGGGGGGGTTGGAGGAATGTTTCTGGGCTGGGAGGGTTCGGGTGTTCAGGGTATTTTTCTGGGCGGTGGGGTTTGGGGTAGTTTTCTGGGATTGGGGGGTCGGGGTTGTTTTCTGGGCTGGGGGTCGTGCTAGTTTTCTGGGCTGGGATAGGGGGTAGCTTTCTGGGCTGGGGGTAGGGGTAGCTTTCTGGGCTGGGGGAGGGTCGGGTAGTTTTTTTAATTAGGGGTTAGGGTATTAGGCCTTAACGGCAGTTGAAGAGGTTGGGGTAGTTTTAGGGACAGAGCAAGGGGGAGGGAAGGGGGGATAGTGTTTAAGGGACAGGGTTTTAGGCCTCAGGGGAGGGAAATTTGTAATCAGGGTCGTTTTAAGGGCTGAGAGGAGGGCAGGGCAGGGTACCTTTTAGGGCTCGGGTAGTTTTTTAAAATATGGGTTCAGGTTTTAGGCCTAAGGTCAGCGGAAGGGGTTGCGGTAGTTTTAGGGACATCACAAGGGGTGGGAGGGGGTTGAGGTAGTGTTTAAGCGTTAGGGACAGCGTGGGGGTTGGGAGGGGTCGTGGTATTTGGACCTCAGGGCGGGGAGGGAGGTGGGGGGGGTGTTTGTAGCTTAGGGCGGGGAGAGGGGGGTCGCGCATACACCTTTACCATTCATGCCATTAGCACAAAATTACGTGGTAAAGGCATGCAAGGTAAAGGAATACGTGGTTAAGACGTTTTTATCTTCGTATTCGTGTTTAGGCATGCGTTTAGCCATGCGTGCCTCTATCATACAACCTTGAGCAGCAAACATAGAAGTTACAAAACGCCATTTAAAGATTGTTTATGTGCAGGAAGGGACACCTTCCTGCACATAAACACTCTTCCCCTGCAACACAGAGACTATGGTGCAAGGGTGCCTGCGTTAGCACTAGGCAGCTAAATCTGGCACCAGCGCAGGGGGAAACATAGGGCTGCACCATATTCTTGTAAATATGGTGCAGCCCTGAATTTCTAAAGTGACGGAGAGTGTTGTTAGCCTTCTTGGTTTAACGACACACTTCGCCACTTTCCTAGTAAATATGCCCCTATGTGTCATGTCCACATTCTAAAGCTTTAATCTGATTGTTTTTAGGCTCTGACACTCATTAAATAGTAAAAAATACTTTTCTGAGTTTCTAGTTACCAGAAAATGGGGTGTTTTGTTGAGTGCCTTGCTCTGTATGGAATCCAGTTGTGTGTATCTTTACTAATGGCTGCTTTCAAGAAAGATGTGTGCATTTGTTGTGCAGCTGACTTTAGGCAATATGGTTTGTGGTTGAATCTCATACACTTAATAACTTATAGGTCTCGCGGCCTGCATTGCACTGCGCAGCAGTGCTTGCGCAGGCAAGAGTCCTTTTGTGTGGGTTCTGCAAATTGCCCTGGAAAAAAGCACATGCTCGTGCGTGTGGTTTTACCTTTGTGGCCTGCTATTGGCGTTTCCGTGCGTGTTCTTTTGTCAAATAGACACCAACAGGGCAGAGGCGGGCGCATAGCTCCGCCCCTGGCCTATTGGTGTCTATTACGCGCATTTCCTGCCATATGATTTCAATTATCATGCCCAGACACTGGCGCGATTATTGAAAGCATATGGGCACGCGCGCACCACTCGCGGCTTTGTTTTTCACAAAGACGATCGCTTCCGAGATCGCCTTTCTTTTACCTCCCCTTTGCCCCCTTGTTTAATAAAGTTAGCTTGTGGAAGCGGGCGCCAGATGGCACAAAGGCGCATGCAGACTCCGGCCTCATCCGCTTATTTGAGTAACCGTAGGGAAGAAAGAGGGCACATGGAGCTCCTGCTGCTTGGCGGGGGAGGTACAGTGCGTTAGTGCCTGGGGTGGGGCTGGCATTGATCCTCTGTCTGGCCCGCTCTTCGTGTCCCCCGTTAGCTTGACGCAGGCTGATGAGTTTTGTTTCTTCCTCCATATACAAAGGCTTCCCTGGAATCTTGTTGTCTGTCAGAGCGGTCCCTGGCTCCATCCATTGCTGACTCATTGTTTGCAGAGCCTGTTCAGAGACCAACTTTCCCACTTCTTCTCTCCTCCTTCCCACTGCCCGCCTCCGGCTAGCGCTTCCCACCCGTCCTGTAGGCTCCTGCCAAGCTGTGAGCCCCCCTCGCATAACAGACAGGAGCTTGCTCGTCTCTATGGTTACTGCAGGGCGCCTATCACCAGGGACGGGGCCGAGAGCGACCCGCGTGTAGCTATCGCGCTATTCCTCTCCTGCAAAGGCTCCGTGCCAGCTATATTTAGATACCCGCCTTCTGAAGGTGAGTGGGTGCACAGTGTATTTTGTGCTGAAATACGCCCCCATGCCCTTTTCGAAGTAGCATCCTGTCGACACGCACCCGAGACGTATAAAGGGACCTCTACGAGACACCCCCGTGGTCGTGGGTGTACCTCAGGAATACTTAGAAGCTACAAGTGGACAGACCACTCGTCCCCCCTGAGCCTGCCGAAACTTGGTGCCATATATAGGAGAACAGGGCATATACAGCATGAGCACAGCGTCTCCCGAGTATTATACGCAAGAAACTGAACGCGAGGACTTTGGAACGAAAGAAAGCTCGCGAGAACAGACGTCTTCCCTGACTCGCCAGTGAAAGCAGTTATCTTGCTCTATGCTGCTTCCCCCGGGACCTGGTTAGGAGTCTTAGCATGCGTCTTAGTCTTAAAGACTGCACGCAATTGGCCCGAGGCGTGCGCATTGTAGCACTGCGATCGCGTCCTTGCTCCTGACACGACAGCTACTGCCGGCGGCGCTTTTGAACTGCAAGTGTCATGTTCTGCGCCTGAGACCGGGCGTCCTGGCTGTAAGTATGAACCCCGTGTCAGGCGGCGGCTTCCTCCCTACACATGTGCTGCAGCTGTATACAGCCCCCCTCTAAAGCCAGGCTTCCTCGCTTCAGATGGGTGCCTGCAGCTGCACACAGCTCATTTCAGATGTTTCAGTCTCAATTTGCATGCTTGTTTAAATATTGGCCTACTTGGAATGCACTGCCTGAACAGTATGTGAGAATACCTCGAGTCTTATTCTGTAGGTTTTACTTAAAAAAAAAAAACATGCGATTAGGCAGTGGAATTATATCTATAGTGACCCAAGTAAGATGTGCGACCTATTGCTGCGGAAGACAACATAATTGTGAAATCATGTAAATACTCAAGGGCCTTGGAAAACAAATGGTTGTGTGTGTGGTTGTGGTTGTCGTTGTGTGTGTGTGTGTGTGTGTGGCTGTATGTGTGGTTGTGTGTGGTTGCGGGTGTGGTTGTATGTGTGTGGTTGTGTGGTTGGGTATGGTTGTGTGATTACGCATCACATAATTACACTGTATTCAATACAACATAAATACACTCCACATACCACTCAGTGCTACATAATTGCACGTCACATAATCACTTTCTACTTAATGCAAGATAAATACACTCCACACAATACCACTCTGTGCCACATAATAACAAAACACATAATTACACTGTACTCAATGCAACATAAATACACACCTTTCACTCAAGTTTGTGCTATATAGAAAAAAAACAAAAAGAAAACAATTGCAATGCAATAGGTCTCACATTACTGAATCTTTGAGCTGCTATTGGTGTTGCATTATTATTAGCAATGCCAACAGCTCAAACTTTAATAATGCAAGACCTATTGCATTGAAAATGCTTTTTTTCTTATGCACTGGAATTTAGATACGGCTAATGAAATAGCTTAACCAGTTCAGAAATGTACTAAGAAGCTTGCTCTGAAGGCCAGAGGACAATATCTTCAATTCCACCCCAGCTATTTAAGGGCACTGTTGTTTTCAGAGCTGTCATAGATTGGAGACAGGAGACACGGGGTTAGGAGGCCTATGCACATGACATACCGAGGCATGCATGCATACATACATCCCTTTCTCTATAGGGAAGCAAGATACACTTTTTACAATAATTTTTTGCCTTCTTTGTTTATTGTTTGACACTGACTTACTGCTGTCTCTAAGCTGTAAGAATTGTACGGAGTATAGGGGAGCGAAGGCTTGAGTGGACTGTAAAGTCACATCTATAAGGGGTTTTTACCAGGATTTCAGTGTTTTTTCAAAGTCCAAGTCTGTGCTGCCTTTTAGATCAGAGGATGGGAATTTAAGATAGTGGATCTTCGTATTATTAGACGTCTTTCGTTCACCATGGCATAGCACAATGAGTGTAGATTCTTGCTTTGGTTGTTAGCAAGACTGAGGGTGTGTATTGCTTAATGCAGGACATAATGGAATCAATCAGGTAGTTTTCATTTTGCAAAAAAATGACTGAAATATCTACATGTCTGCCTGAAGTGCTTCAGGCAGTCTATGTGTGGGTAATAACGTTTTTATGTCAGATCTGTCCAAGACGCAAATGAGGACATCCTCTAACCAGCCCAATGTATAGGACACTCAGAGTTCCTCTAATCAGCCCAACAGAACTCTCACCTTCACTAGGCACCTTTTAGTGAACAACCAAGGTTGAGAGGAATCCTAGATCTTTAATTGACGCAGATCAGTCTCTCAAACAATATGTAGTGTCAGTTTAATAATTCTGGGGCTTATTTACAAGGCCCTTGCGCCACTTTTGCGTCATTTTTAACATGGGAAAAGTGACGCAAAAGTGGTGCAATGGGCTTGTAAATCTGCCACTCTGTTTTTACCATTTCAGAATTCTCCATTCCTTTCCTTCTCCCATGGAGAGCAATGGTCAATTGATCCATTTTCATATCAACTTCAAGAACTCACGCCTCACTCAATGTCCTTTACTTTGCCAAAGACCAGCATTCTGAGTCTACAGAGTCTTCTGAATGCAGCAGCCAGAGCACTTCTGGGCCGGAGGAAATTTGACAAAGTCTAGCTCTGCTTAAAGAAAAACCCAATGGAATGGCACAACCAGCCCAACTTGGTAAATCCCCATTCCATGGGGTTTTATTCATAATGTTACAGTGATGGGGTGATTTTACCACACATAACGGTTAAATGTCATGCAATTGTACCATGAGGAAAAATCATCTCAGTACCATACAATTTGTAATTAGAGCCTTGGCGTTGAATGGGAAGGGTGAATTGGAAAGCACACAGATTTTGGCGAAGCTCTTGGGAAATTGTATAGATTCTAATACAGCAGTTTATTGAAAGATGACGATGTTCATATAAGACAGAACATGCAGAGCATCCCATTATTGTTAAAGGGGAGGTGTCAAGAAATTCGAAATCTCTGTGTGTAGAAAAAGTCATAGAGACCATTGATTAATTTTTGCAGCTTGGCCATAAGAAGAAGAGCGAGGGCAGGCTCTGTGTTGATCAATGCACTTTAAATTAACTATTACAATTTGCAGCAGTGGAACAAACAGCCCGCACAAACCACCCTCCTGGAAAATACATAAGAAGCAGAAAAATATGTTTTTATTTCTCTGTAAGATATGCCTGATCAGAAAACACAGCCAACATGCGTTTTCTCTCAATATCAAATAGATACTTCTTCAAAAGGCTGGAAACAGAGCGACCAAGATACGGTGTGAATACCGAAAATAGCCGTGCGTAATACTTCTCAGTTCTCTGTAAAGCCGTCAGATAAAGTATATTCTTTTACAGTATAAACTGTCACATGGAGAACCAGCATATGCCAAAGAATCATTAATAAATTATGATGTCTTGGATGTCCAAATCCACACCCGTACGCTACATGTTCAGAGTAGTCAAACAGTATTACTGTTTCAAACACTACTACTACTAAGACTAATACTATTTGACTCTGAACTTCCACTTAAACAACCCCAGTGACTGGAAAACCGCCTCCTTACTGGAGAACCTCGCCAACACCGGACTCAAGCAGCTAGTGACCACACCAACCCACACAGCCAGACACATGCTCAACCCTGTTTTCTCTGCCAGCGGAAACATCACCTACAGCCACACCTCCAAGCTCTTCTGGACTGACCACCACTGCATGTCATCTTCACCACACCCAGAGTATACCACCGCCCCCCCCCCTGCAGCTGGAACAAGGCCACCGAAGAACGTCTCGTCGACCTCCTTGGCACGGCCACCCCGCCAACAAGATCAGACGTCAACACCGCAGCTCGCAACCTTCACCAGTGTATCTCCAACTGTGCCAACACCCTGGCACCCCTCAAGAAGACACCTGGCAAACATCATTCCAAGAAGGCCAGCTGGTTCACTCCCGCCTTCCACGACACACATGCCAATGACTTGAAAAGAGATGGAGGAACAACAAAACCCCAGAAACCCATGCAACCTTCAAATCCACCGTCAACGCACACCACCTTCTCCTCAAAGCCACAAAGAAAACAGACCTCCAAGACAGAATAAACGCCAGTGCACACAACAGCAATAAACTCTTTGCCATTATCAAGGAGTTTGCCTTGACCAACGACCAGACTACAGACGTCCCATCCTCCCAAGACCTCTGCAACAAACTCTGCACCTTCTTCCCCCAGAAGATGAGGCAGATCTACGACAGCGTCGACACCCAAGACCCCACCACTACACCCATCACCACTGCATGCAACCACACTGCTCCCCCAAAAAATCGTGCTCAACGGAACTCCGCTCACCACCGATGATACACTCAAGACCATGAAAAGCATCAATTTAGGAGCTCCATCAGATCTTTGCCTGTACCACATCTTCCACAGAGCAGCCGCCTCCATCGCTCCCCAGCTTCGCCGCACCATCAACTGCTCCATCAAACCCGCCACCTACCCAGACCACTGGAAACACGCCGAGATCAACCCCCTGCTGAAGAAACCGTCCGCCAACCCGACCAACCTCAAGAACTTCAGACGCATTTCCCTCCTCCCTTTCCCAGCCAAGGTCATCGAGAAGGCAATCAACGCCCAACTCGTCAAGTTCATCGAAGTGAAGAACATCCTGGACACCTCCTATTTGGGTTTCTGAAGCAACTACTGCACCAAGACCGCACTCCTTGCCATCACCGGCGACACCCGCTCCCTCCTCGACCGGGGAGAAAACGCAGCTCTCATCCTACTAGACCTCTTGGCCACCTTTGACAGCATCTCCCACCGCACCCTAATCACGAGACTCCACGAAGCTGGCCTCTGCAACAAGGCACTGGACTGGATACCCTCCTTCCTGACCAGTCCAACACAGCGCATCAGACTACCCCCATTCCTCTCAGAACCTGGAGACATCAGCTGCGGAGTGCCCCAGGGCTCCTCCCTGAGCCCCACCCTCTTCAACATCTATATGGCCCTCACAGCCATTGTCAGAAGCCACAGCCTCAACATCGTCTCGTACACCGACAACACCCAGCTGATCATCTCCCTCACCAACGAAACCCACAACCGGCAGAATGAACTTTCACATCGGAATGAAGGCAGTCGCTACCTGGATGCGAGACAACTGCCTCAAGCTCAGCTCGGACAAAACCAAAGTATTTATCCTGGGACCCACCCACCCCCTCAGCCTGGAATGACTCCTGGTGGCCCACCGCGTTAGGAACCCTTCCCACCCTCACTGACCATGCACGCAACCTTGGCATCATACTGGACTCCTCGCTCTCAATGAACAACCAAATCAAAGCAGTATCCTCATCCTGTTTCCACATGCTCCGCCTGCTTCTAAAGACTTTCAGATGGCTCCCCACAGAATCCAGAAAGACGGTCACCCACGCACTCATCACCAGTAGACTGGACTACGACAACTCACTCTATGCTGGTGTCACCCAAAAGCAGCTCAGGAAACTACAGAACGCCCAAAACACTGCAGCCAGACTGGTCCTCGACATCCTCCGCCGCAGCCACATTACACAACACCTCAGACAACTCCACTGGCTCCCAGTCAACAAGAGAATTGCCTTCAAGCTCCTCACACATACCTACAAAGCTCTCCACAACGCAGGACCAGCCTAACTCAACCACCGCCTCAACTTCCACTCACTCCCCAGACAACTCTGCTTCGCTAAACTCGCCTTGGCCTCTGTCCCATGGATCCACAAGACTGGAAACAGAGGAAGATCCTTCTCTTACCTCGCCACCAAGACCTGGAACACCCTGCCCCTCGACCTAAGGCAATCTGCGCCATTGACACAGTTCAGGAAGGACCTCAAAACTTGGATCTTCGACTCAACCCAAACGGACAAGCAGACCCCCCCACCCCCACCCCCTCTCAGCACCTTGAGACCCTCACAGGCAAGTAGCCACGCTATACAATCACCTGATTGATTAAACATGTGGTGTCAGAGTGTGGGTTTGGACATCAGAGACATCATCATTTATTAATGATTCTTTGGCAGAAGAAGACAATGTTGCCTGTCTATGTGGCAATTTATACTGAAAAAGACCTGCTTACCATCTATGTTGCTATTATATTTGGGTTGTACCCAAGTTCATATTCATGATTCAAATTTCACGTTGTAATTGTTATTCCTATTTTTTGTACCAAGTGTTAGTTATAATAATTCACTTTAAATGATAAGATCAGGGTGAACTGCCACCCCCTGGTTATGATAAAACACTCACTGCCACAACAAACTGCCAATGTATTTTCTACATTGGTTCTCAAAGCTAGGTACCAATAAAACAGATTGCACACCACCTGTCTTGAGTGCATTTTTCTCTAAAGAAACATCATTCTTCTTCATAGCATTGCTCTTGGTTTAGCATCTCTGCCTGTCATGCGTCAGCAAGCTATGCTCAAGCTGTTTGATAGTATGTTGGAAGTAATGGTGCTTCAAGGTGACAGACTCATCTTTATGTCATTGAAAATACAGAGTTTTTCAACCCGATGGACCGCTCTTTACCATCCACATGCCAACAGATTTGTGGAGAAGGTCAACTGATTCTTAACGAGTTGTGTCGAATGGTCAATGGCTGATGATTTTTCCCTTGAGGAGCACATGCAGTTCATTTTGTGGTCCTGTTGGACTGCTCCAGTCATGGTATGGTTTTGAATTGTTGTATAGAAGGAATGCTCTGACAAGTTCATGTCCAGTATGGCTGAAATCTATCTTCCACTTTAGGAGTTGATAGAGATATGACGAAAGGTGCATTGAAGTGATACCTGAAGCATTGTCAAGTTAAAGGCATACTGGTATAGAGACATGCAAGAACAATAAGGAAAGAGGGTGATGTAATGTAGTTGTTAGTGCTGGAAGTATGAGTGGTTAGTTCTGCTAGAAGACGTTCAAGGTTTTATCGTGTTCATGGGCAGTTCAAGGATAGTCTGTTAAATTAGTTTGGCTGTTCTGCTTGAGTGTATTGTTTTGTAGAATATATTCTTTATCTTGCTGTCCATTGTCTTTCTTTTTTAGTGTAAATGTTTTGTGTGCTCGTTTGTTACGGGTGAAAATTTACTGCGCTGTGAATAATTAATTGTGATATGCTGAATGAGTAGACTTTTAGGCCTGTGTGCACTGGTTTACCTTTGCTGCGGTTGAAAAGCACTTTCTCTGTTTGGCCTTTGGTGCTGTGCCCAGGAGTTGAATGGAGTCAACTTTACCTGTCCCTGTGCTTCCCTCGCCTCTCTCAATGGGTTAGTAAGCGATCCTTAATTAACGTACAAAGTTGTGTTTTGATGATTTTTGGAATGCCAGTAGCTTACCAGTTCAGGGATTTTATATAAGTTACACTTAGACATTCAGATAAGATAGCTAAGTTCATGAATAAATCATCAAACATGCAACAATCCAGGACATTCCTCTGGCACCAACTGGAACTTGAACCCTGTTCATGAGATTGTGCCAATGTTTCCTTTAAATTCGTGGGAGAAAACACAGAGATCTCCTTTGAACCTTTTGGGCCCTGGAAGCTATTGCGGAAAACTCCCATCGATACCTTCTATACCCTCTGCTACAGACCCTCTTATTCATAATGAACTTCCTAACTTGAATCCATGTATTCAGAGATTGTAATCGGTGTTCATCATCCACCGCAGGATCCAATCTAAGTTAAGAACCAATGTAAAAATAGCTAGAAATGTTTCCAAATTTCTGCGGGAATCTACAGAAACTACTGTGAAATAATACTTTGATTTATTTTGTAATACGTCCGGCCAAAAAGATATCTACGACATTCAAAATAAGAGCTAAAGGAAGTGAATTGGAACATTTTAAAATATACTAAAGAGTCATAATAGAAAAACTATTGTCTATAATTGTATTGTACATACAGTTGTATAGTGTTTCAGACCCCTGATGAGGAACCAAAGTGCATTAGCTTACAAGCAGCAGGGTTTACATTGGGAGAGTGCATGGTTGTAAGAGCATCAAGAGGGTCTGTGCAGTAGCGTTTTGGTATCATGCATGAGTGACTAGAATGGTATGTTTATCTTGTTCTAGGTCACTCGCCCAGGCGTGTGATGAGGGAAAAAAGAGGAGTGAAACATAGAACGCATGCGTTTTACAATAATTTGTTGTTGGTTCTGCCTGGTAAGGTATTACTATGCTTGACTATATCTGGCAACTTGGATCTCAGTAGATCTGCTCATGAACAGTGTTCATTATGTACAGAAAGCCATGGGAAACAGACTTCTTAATCCACTAGATAGGAGGATCATTTGGTGTGCGGTGCATTTTTCACTTGTACTGAAATCAAGTATTCATGTATAAGATCTATGAAGGGGCAAGTCCTAGCTGCCATGGAGATGGCAGCCGTTTGAAGAGCTCCATGTGGGTTAGCCCCTAGTATATATTAAAAAGCTCCCACAAATCAATATTCTGTATGCAGCACACAGAGGCATTGTGGCTGATGCAAAGTGCGCTGAACCCAGTACCTGGCTGTCCCCACTGAGCTTGTAGCAAGATTGTCACCATCAATCGCAGGGTAACCTATCTACTTGTTTGGAGTCTTGGACGACATCCCTGCTGAGAGCATGCGCTGGGATATCAAGAATGAGGAGAACTGCTGGTGCCTTTGACGCCATCAGAAAGCCGCGTCACTTCTGGGACCACCATTTGCAGTTAACTCCACATGGACCCGGATTCTTTCTCCCAAATGACCACATTCTTGAAAAACTCATTGCAGAACAAAGGGTATATTTTAGTTTAACCTTTGCTCTGTCGGTACTGTGTTAATCGGCCACCGGGGCTCTGGAGACACCATTTTGTATTTGGGATGGGCGATAGTTGATGACGTGGCTATCGTCACTGTATACAGTTTGACTGAAATGAATATGTTGAATTAAGTTAGAATTCTACCTGTTGGCTGAAATAGTAAACTACACATTTCTTTTCTAGTACTTTCTGGGTACAGAGGCCTGGGGACTGGATGAGTAATACTCATAAACACTTCTCTACTCAAAGTAGTTGCAAATATCTAAAAAATAAATCATCCAGGCAATTATTATTCTCTGAGGCTATCCAAAATGGTCATAAGCAATCTCAGCAAGACCAGGATGTGTGCATCATGTCTGAAATCACCATGGACACCTTTTTGAAAGGAATAAGCAACATTAAAGCAGCTAAAACCATTGTGGATCACTCCACTCAATCAGGGATTTATAAAGCACAACTACTCATCCAGGAGGGTCTCAAGGATCTGGAGGGAGAAGGGGGAAGGGCTGAATCTGCGGTTTTGTCGAAGAGCCAGGTCTTGAGGTCCTTCCTGAATTGCGTCAGCGATGGTAATTTGCCTGAGGTGCAGAGACAGGGAGTTCCAGGTATTTGCAGCGAGGTAGAAGAATGATCTTCCTCCAGCCGTGGTATTGCGGGACCGTGGGACGGTGGCCAGGGCCAGTTGGGCAGAGCTGAGATGTCTGGTGGAGGTGTAGAAGAAGCGGCATGGTTGAGATATGCAGGTCTGGTGCTGTGGAGGGCTTTGTAGGCACACGTGAGAAGCTTGAAGGTGATTCTCTGGTTGACAGGTAGCCAGTGAAGGTCTCTCAGGTGGTCAGTGATGTGGTTGCGGTGTGGGATGTTCAGGATGAGTCTGGCAGAGGCGTTCTGGATGGTCTGCAGTTTCTTTTGGAGATTCTGTGTGGTGCCAGCGTAGAGTGCATTGCCGTAGTCAAGTCTGATGCTGATGGGCTCATGGGTTTTCCTAGACTCTGCGGGATCCACGTGAAGATCTTACAAAGGAGGCGGAGTGTGTGGAAGCAGGCGGACGTGACAGTGTTGATTTGGCGATTTATTGAGAGTGAGGAGTCCAGGATGATGCAGAGGTTTCGTGCGTGGTTCGTGAGAGGGGATTCCGAGCACTGCGGGCCACTAACAGTTGTCCCAGGCAGAGGGGGAGGAGCCCAGGATGAGGACTTCAGTCTTGTCTGAGTTAAGCTTGAGGCAGCTGTCCTTCATCAGGCGGCGACGGCCTTCATCCTGTTGTGGAAGTTGCTCTTGCCCGCTGTGGGTTCATCTGTGAGGGAGAGAATCAGCTGGGTGTCATCGGCGTAGGAGGCAATGTTGAGTCCATGGCTTCTGATGAAGGCTGCAAGCGGGCTATGTAGATGTTGAAGCGGGGGGGGCTCAGGAAGTATCCCTGAGGCCCTCCGCAGCTGGTCTCTGTGGGTTCTGATTTGAACTGTGGAAGTATGACTCTCTGCGTTCGGCCGGTAAAGAAGGAACAGATCCATTCGAGGTCTTTGTCATGGATGCCAGCGTTGTGGAGTCTTGCGCAGAGCATATGATGGGAAACAGTGTTGAAGGATGTAGAGAGGTCCAGGTGGATGAGAACTTCAGTCTTGCCTCGATCGAGGAGGGTGCGGATGTTATCTCTATCGGTGAGGAGAGCGGTCTCAGTGCTGTAGTTTCTTTTGAAGCCGGATTGGGAGAGGTCCACGTAGTTGTTCATTTTGTTGAACTCAGAGAGTTGTGCGTTGATGGCTTTCTCAGGGAAGGGGAGTAGAGAGATGGGTCTGTAGTTCTTAAGGTCCTTCAGAAGGTTTATTCAGCAGGGGGTGATCTCTGCATGCTTACAGTCTTCCGGGAAAGTTTTGGACTCGATGGAGCAGTTGATGGTGCTTCAGAGTTCAGGAGCGATGGAGGTGCCGGCTCTGTTGAAGATGTGGTGAGGGCAGGGATGTGAGGGGGCTCTAGAGTCGATGCTCTTCATGATCCTGTGGGTTTCGTCAGAGTTGTGGGTAGTCCAGTTGGTCAAGGTCTGCTGGGGGCTGGATCCATTGGGTGCAGTGGTTGTTGAACAGTCAAAAGATTTGAAAGCTTTTTACACCAATATGTTGATGTTTAGAATGCAACTTTAGAAGAATAAAGCTAAACGTTTCTCAAGGTAATATCACAATCTACATTTATTTCAAGGTAGTGCGTTGACCGATGGAGAACATGAGCCACCACACTCCTCCTGAGACTGAAAACATAGGCAGTATATTTATACAAATCTCCACAGTCAGAGGTCATCTGGTTTCCTGCAGGAGGAGGCCTGTACAAATATAATGATTCACAGGTTTAAGCAAGGCTTCCTGCAGTACACAACTGAGCCAAACAGAATGACGAGTAAAAGCATTGGAGGAGAGGGTGGACAATTCTCCGGACTGGGGATCGCAGCTATGGAATCTGCAAAAGAAATTCACAGATTTAAAGGACAGAAGCTGCAGAGGCAATGTTCACCCATATGTGGGTCCCTAACAATGAGGAAAACAATGATATAGTTTGATTTCTCTTGGCTTTCTTTCTACAACTTCTCAAACACAAATTCATAACCCTATTTTAATTTCAAAGAGCACTCGGGCTCAACCCAAAATGAAATGGCATGAAGGGCACACCCAGAGCTACATTAATGAGTCTCCTCTGACATCAACAAACATGCTTGACCGCCTCAAAACATAGTCCCTTTTCTTTCAAGGACCACAAAATAACAGATGTGGTCTTTTCTTATGAAACTAGCTGAACAAGGAGACATTCTTTGCCTTTGCTCGGACAGAAAGAACTCAGATACAGTTTGCTGGCTTCAGCAGTGACGCTAGTGACAATAAATGGCAGAACTAGGGAGTTATTTAACCCATAAGAGCACCTACACTAGTCCTTGATAGTGTAGACTCCATCACTGAATATGAGCAATCACACCATCCTGCCGAATACCACTGATAAATCCACAACCTATGGAGAAAAGCTGGCCATATAATTTGTGATGTCAAAGATTTCTGCCTGAGATAGGGATGAATCATGATCACCTCTCAAAATGTAATTTGCACCCTGACATAAATCCAAAATGTTGCCTACGGCAGGGAGAATTTCATATATGGACTTACGAACGCAAAACCAGTCCATATAAAATTTGAGGGCAATGTGGATTGCGACTGATCCAACTAAGTCTACTCCTTTTGATCACAATATCGTACAAGTGAGATCTTACATGTAATCAGTGTAATAACCCAAAGTCCTCACTTCAAGTGTTCATTGATACGCCATCTGAAATCGCTTCAATGAACATCTTCAGGATACATAGAAATACTACTGTAAAAGTAAAAAGGTTCTGGGTTCTCTTGCCCATAAAACAACAAATATAGTTATAATACAAG
Source organism: Triturus cristatus (assembly GCF_964204655.1). NCBI lineage: Eukaryota > Metazoa > Chordata > Amphibia > Caudata > Salamandridae > Triturus > Triturus cristatus. Next base: position 929,724,787 of record NC_140585.1, read on the forward strand.
AGACCTACCTGTCACAAATGGAGTCTGAAAAACTTAAGAGATAGTGGGTAGGAAAAGTGCCTCCTACTGCCAATCTGAGGCTAGTGTCTGTCACTGGATCACATCTGTACAGGAAAGATTGAGTGGCTATCCTGTTATATAGTGCAGCTCAGAGAGAAGCTCAGACAGCCATTCGTCAATCTATAAATCACAGAACGATCTACTTACCTACCCATTAGACATAACAAGGGAGTTTGTCTCCTTCATTTAGTCATTATACACTTCAGAAGGCACTTCTGACGAGATTGAGGAAAATGAGTGTATGAATGCACTCCACAGACCGAAGTTGACAGTGACTGCAAGCTAAGTAATGAATGGAGCCATCGCTGATGAAGAAACAACAGAGGCGATAAAAAATGCCAACTGGAAAAGCCGTGGGAGTTAATGGCTTTCCACAACAGTGCTATATGATTACAGTATCAGTCTCAATCGCCATACAGGGAAAACTCTTCCAGGCGGCTGCAGAAACTGGAGGCCTTTTACATGCGTTCAATTGAGTGTTAATCTCTCTGATTCCTAAACCAGGTAAGGACCCATTATTCTGTTGAAACTTCTGCCAATACCATTAACTAATAGTGACATGAAGATCCTAGCTAATGTCCTCGCCAACAGCCTGAGGAGACACATTCTATCTCTAATCCACAAAACTCAAGTCAGATTTGTGCCATGCTGTTCATTACAGCCTTATCTGCATACTCTTACAGCTACAGTGGCATACTAGGCATGGCAATGATGAAAAGCTAGCCATCTAGTGGATGCTGAAAAAGTTTTTGGTAGGGTTGAGGGGGGCTACCTCTTCTGCACCATATCAAGAATGGGAATAGGCCAAAAATGTATCGACATTACGAGATGGTTATAGCGTAAACTGACTGCCACTGTGAGCTGCAACAACTTCTTATCTGATATAATTAATAAACAACGTTGCACCCCCAGGGATGTCCCCTCTCACCTTTACTCTTTCTGATCTGGAACCATAAGCAGTCGCAATTCGAGAATCGGAGGAGCTAAATGGTATACTCCCGCCGGCAGATCTAAAGTTAATGCTGGTGACATTCTACTTACTCTATCACTTACTTAAGTCCTCTGTACCAGCACTGATGTCTACAATTTCAGACTTCTCCATATTGTCAGGTTACAAAACCATGTGGAGTGAAAGACGAAGCACTCCCCATGACGAAATTCACTGTGCTTGCATCCTTAGCAGGCCTGCCAGTTGTATGGGTGCAGACTAAACCAAAATACCCGGCCATCCTAGTAAGCAGCAACTTTAATGCAATGGTGACAATATGGACATTCTCATTGGTCAAATACAAAGAGGCTTTCTAAAATTAAGGAAACTCATGCACTTGTTGTGGGGCAGGATTCAGACAGACTTAATGGTGGTGACACCCCGATTTAACTATATCCTTGGAATGCTGCCTGTCAGGGCACCTTACGCTCTGCTCTGAGACATAGATCATCAAATTAAAATCTATAAAGGGCAGGATCAAAAGCCAAAATTGGCTCCATCAAAACTAGATGCTGCTACTTCGTCTGGTGGCAAGCATCTGCCAAAAATAGGATTGTATGACCTAGTGCAACACCGCTCACAGCTAGCATACTACTTCAATGCCAAAATGGAGATTCTGGACTGGATCTTACTGGAAACCATATTCAAGGAGGTGCTAATAGTCCCATATAATATATAGCAGACAGCAGCTTCAATTCAAGGACACTAATACAATTATAAGCGCATTCATCAAAGCATGGCCGTAGGGTCAAAAATATGGTCATTAAAATGTATGGGCCAAAATGGTTTTAGGAGTCTACAAGCACCTATCTGGCAAAAGCAACGTTTTCATTTTATATTTTGAAATGCATCCCGTTTTCCTTTAAGGAAAACAGGCTGCATTTTAATAAAAAATTGCTTTATTTAAAAGTGATCACAGAGATGGTGGCCTACTGAGCCCAGCAGTCCACCATCCCTGTGATTGTTGCGATTCCCAATGGGTCGCAAACTGTGACCTACCTCATGAATATTAATGAGGTAGGTCAATTTGCGACCAACTGGGAATCGCTAAATGTGTTAAACACACACTTGTACATCGCTGTTTGCGATTACCAAATAGCGATCTGCAAAAATTCGCTATTTGGTAATCGCAAACCCTAGGATACGTACATCTGGCCCTATACCCTAACAAATTCTTGAAAAATTAATAAAAATCACAAAACATGAGAGCTATATAGTATCAAGTTGGCCACTCACTAGACTGGGCATTATATGTTGATCTTATTAGCGTCCATCTGTTAGTACCAGGAAGTGCACACTAGCCTGACACAGGAGATGCAGCCATATTAGGAGTTCCTATATTGGCTGCTCAGGAATTGCAGTGGAACGGGTTGCTTCAAATCAATGGACCAAATGATTGTTATATTTGGATATGTCACAAAGTCGCAATAAACAAGATATTTGTTAAATAAACATTAAAAACGTATAAAAATGCATGTCATACATAAAAAAATCTAACATTACAAATTATTTGTGAAAAGTGGGCAATATGACAAAGTATTGTATTTTAACAAGCATAACACTGGAAATACGAGGTATTATTTTTTGTTGAAACTACTTTATTATAAAAAAAAGTGCAATGGTTTAAATAGTGGATAAACACCAAGGAAAGGGGGAGTGATATCACCAGGAGTTAATCACTTTTTAACTCCTGCAGCTCTGGGTACAAACAAAACTTTTCCCAGGTTTGTAGAGTCTAACATTCACACTTATTTCAGTGTTTTAAAAGCCCTACCGAACATCAACATCATTGAAGAGTTTCAAAAATACAAACCACTGGAAACCTGTAGAATTGGTTTTGTAAACAAGAAGCAGCCATTTTGTCAATCACAGGGTTCTGCTTTCTACATCGGACCCCGGGTTTTTCAATCTTTATGTATTTTGATAGCTTCCAATGGACGTGACACACAACAAAGGGAAATTGTTCGAGAAAAATCAAAATGATAACATTTGTTTTACACTTTGGTACTGAAGGGAGTCCATTCTTAAAAGCCTGTAAAGCCTGTATCATTGAGAGATTTAACGTAGGAACATATAGTCCAATTGTACAACTTTCTTGGTGTTTTGCCTTATTGTTGCATGTAGTTTGGGGGGTGGTGTGTGCGTGCGTGCATGTGTGTGTGTATGTATATATGAATGATTGGCCAGGGGTGGATTCTCCATTGGGGATTTGGGGCTGTGCCCCCCAGAAATTATTTTCTTCACATTCCTTTACAAATATTAAATAGATTAATTTATTTGGAGATACAATTGTATCTCTAAACAGATTGACGTATTTAAGAGTGGGCTGTCTGTCCCAGGCTGCCTGCCCTGCCTTGCTCTGAATCAGGTGACGGAAGCCAGGCAGTAAATCAACTTTCTGAACTGTGATGAACGACGCAGGGCTTGCTGTTCTAAAGCACTTCATAATGAATCATTGCCATTGTAGTCTATGGCAGTATTCTCTATAGGACATTGACGCTGTCAGCGTCATAGTTTGGGGTGTTGGAGTCTCCCTGTGTGAGATCAGCCGTCCATCATTAACAGACCTAGCTCCCACCCTTTCCCACTTGTCACACATAGGATTGGATGCAAGCACCGTGCACATGTGTTTTGGTGCCTTGTCCTCGATAATGGTAAATATTAGAATGCTAATCTTTTATTATGTATTTTGTTCTGAGACCCCTCGCCACGCTTACCTCCCCCACTGTGACATCCCAGGCTCTAGCTTCATGTCGGCTCCGTTTGCAGCATTTGTTCCCCCGTGAAATGGATGCAAAAGACGAGCAGGCCAGTGTTCTTGTTCCCTTGTGAAGTTGATACAAATACCTGAGTCAAGGACAAGGACGAGATATGTTCTTACAATAGATAGGTATTTGCTGTATAACATTAAAACTGGCCAGATCTTCATGCCCTTACATTAGTACCAAAAACACGGATCGATTTATGAACAGTGAGTGTTAAAAATGTTAAGGCAATGCATGTCAGCAATTTAGTTCCTCTCTTATTTCAAGTTTTACTTAATCTTGCCTCCCATGAGTTAGCTATTTAATAATTTGTGTTTCTTCCTGTATTTTTTTCCATGCACACTTTGAGCTGTGCAGGTGTTTATGAGGGGCTTTGAGAGCTCTGACACTGAAGCCAAAGTAAAGTGACTCTCAGTGGGCTGGCCTCTGTGCAGAGCACACAGAACAATGGTCATGTATTCCAGTTTTTTCAGTTATAAATGCAATTTTGTGAAAATGTGTGTGAAGGGGGTGCACAGATGGAAACATACAACAGGGCAAAAGCAAAAGTAAAATAAATTGCTAAAATGTGAGTGAGCGCAGTGTATGTTTGGACGTGGTGAAGTGAGGGAGATGCAAGGAAGTGCATTTGGGGAAGGGTGAAAAAAGGGTGCAGAAGATAAAAGAGAGGTGATATGTTGATTTTTTTCCCAATTTTTTCTTCTGGAGGGGGATCCAGCCTCGACTCCATGTTTGTCCATTAAGCTTGCCCTCGTCGCTCACTACATAAGTCATACCAAACCTTTATGCCTCACCACGTTCAAATGTCACCAGCTGCCACTGAGATGATCCTATATTTTGACTGAATGGATGGATGTTATTCATCCTATTGCTGTCTATGTAAGTTTGCTTTAAGGCAAGCAAGGGTAGTAAATGATGTTGGTGTATACATAACTCTCTCTGGTATGTTTGTGTACGTTGCCACCTGCTTTGTAAATGGCAAGCACATACCTATACCTGTAGGCCTTATGTATGTGCCTTGATGTGGAAAATGAGACTGGGTATCAGTTGAAACAAGCTGTCTCCTACTCTAAAAAAGCACGGAAGATAAAGCTGTTTGTTGAAGATCACACAGAGCGCTAAGTCGCCATTCTGGCACAGAATCTCAGTCCTTCCGGTCACCCCAAACTCAAACTTTTACCAGCAGACTGCACTTTCGTCCTGGAAGTACTGCCTCAGCAGCAGGGGTGCTGGTGTCGACACTTATGCTGGCAGGGGTGGTTGTGCATATGCGAGTCAGGCTGCGTAATTGCAACTTGTTCTGCATGCTTATGGTTTGAAACATATGGCATACTGTATGTGTCTGATTGTCAATTAAGAAATGAATTCCCTTTTAAAGTACTGCAAGCCGAGATAGCTCCAAGCAGACACTTTTCATACCACCTTCAAAGGTTATCATCAACAATAGGATGGACATGAGTTATTGTCAGAATTTTTGTAACTCAATAGCAATGTGTACACAGTAATGTGGACGATCTTGTGCGAGCCCACTGATACACAAAACAAGGGTCTGGGGGAGGGAGAGGTGGGCAGATTCCGTACAAGACTGCATGTGTGTCTGGCAGCCCGCCAGTATGTTCATAAGGTTGTAAGATTTACGTGTCTGTAGTTTGTGTCCATTTTAACAAGACTGATGGGGTTAGTTAGACCCTGGAGGGTAGCAGGTCAGTTGATTAGATCAATGGAGGCAATGACACTGAACCCCCGGAGAAGGACCACCCACCACATTTAGAAATCCCCATTGGCGGCCCCATTGGAGGCATAAACCTCACCATTTTTGTTACACCCAACCAGCAAAGGGTTTTTGTTTTCAAGAAACAACTGATGTACAGAGTGAGTTTGCAATCGAAAATTACAGGTTTGCAACCACAAAATGGCTTTTTGCTGTCAACTAAACCCACATAAGCATTCAGTAAAACTTGTCTGAATCACAAAATGGGTGTACCGGTTTGTTCCGATTAGCAGTTATGAAAGAACTTAAAATGAACATTCCTTGCTAATGGTGATGTGCAAAAAGATGTGTGAGATATATCAGTGGTGCAGTCACGAACAATTGATAAATTACAGACTTCTCAAAGGAAGCTGTCCCTGCTTACCCTTCAGGAACTGGTGTTAGGTGACATCCGAATGATTAGACTCTGATCCCTTTAAGGAACACAGTCTGCTTTAACAAAAAAGTTTCCCATTTGGAAATGCAAACACAGGGATGGTGCTGTGCTGTTCTATAAAAGCCATCATTCTTGTGTTTGTAGCCAAGAACATAGGCTCGCAAATGGAAACCTGTCTGATAAATATTCGTCAGCCAGATCATTCAATGACCCCCCTTTACTAAGGAGTTGGTGATGCAACCTATTCGGTCATCTCAATATCAGATAGATTGCTTATAGTTGGTGTGCAATTTGCGACAACTTCTTTTTTGTGGTCTCCAATTTCCTTCCAATGCACTACTGCATATGCATCACTATAGCAACGTTATCCACTTGATAAGAGTGATGGGGATCCCCAAAAATCTTTTAGCTGATACTGCATATCTAGATTCCTCAAATCAAAGGCTCTCTTTAGGCCCATAAAAACAAAATGTAATGCACCACTTCCCCTTTCAAGCATGTCCTTGTCATAATGGTCAGTGTTGCAACATTGACATATGCGGCCATTCCAATTCAGAAGCCCCTTTCCTCTTTTGATCTAGAGTAGTAAGCCAAACTCAAGTGTCCATGCTTGCAGCTGCTCTGAGCAAATACTGTTGCCACGGGGTTTGAAAGTTCAATCAGCCTGCAATTTTCTGTTACTTTACATACTTGTAACAATACCGACTTCTTCCAGCTGCGTGGAACTGTATCTATAATTGATAGTTCCTTGAATACTGTAGGAGGTTTGATGCCTACAACCTAGGATAGAGTTTAGGAGAAAAACTTGAGGTTGCACCGGGGACAGTGGCTTAGGATACTTGTAGGATTTCAATTTTGTTTATCCAGTTGTACGCTTTGTTTGAACTAAAGTCAGCCCCAATGTTGTGTCTCACTCACAAGTTTCTAAAATATTGCGTCAAAGTGTTAGGACTGATAACTCTACTACCTCCTTCATTCAATTTCTTGTTACTCTAGTCTACCAATTCCAGACGAGAGCGCCTTACGTTGAATTGCATGTAGCAAACCATGCGCAATGCGAATGGAAATAAGATATATTGTTCCCATATATAGCATTGAAAGTCTGCTATACTTCCTTGATTTTATATCCTCTCTATATGAATGGTCATCCCTTCTGGATTCTACTAACACAAAGTACTACCTCCCCCGTGACTTATTTCTGTGCCAAGCATTTGCATACCAACCTGAAATAGGTATCTTTAGAAGTTTAAAATCATTAGGGCAACCGAACTCAGGTAATTGTGTCCAATGGACCCTATACAGATTAAGGTTCTTAACTATTAATGTCCCTTTCTGACCAAGAAATTACACTCTTGGCACAAATGTAGGTACTTTGCATATAAGGGCTAATTTGTAGTTTGGTCGTGTGAATAACTGTAGAGAATTGGATATTTAGGCAGATGATCTCTCTCATGTCTCTTAAAAAGTATAATATGTTGCATTTCTTGAAGAAATCCCTGCTATGTACGTCAAGAAATTAGAGTCTTTCTTGGGCTTGGTGACTACCCACCTCAAGGAACAATCACAACATTTGTCAGGTTGAACCCTCAAAGTCACTAAATTAACCAGAGTTCAACTCCTTGGTAGCTATGTCACAGAGCAGTCAGGCTTTACTTAGGGCAATGTGTAAATAATTTAAGTAGTACCAAAACAGTAATAAAGTCAAAATGCAGCACAATAACAATTCCAAACTGTATTTGAAAAATAGACTAAAAATAAATAAATAAAATGACACCACGATGTCAAAAATCTGATAAGGGGAACGGAGATATATATATTTTTTTTAAACCATGTAAGTCCTGATCAAAGATTTTTCCTTCTGACTTTAGTCCTTTAAGTCCTAATCCACCAAAGGAGTGCACTTCCAAAGCCCCCCAGGAGTTCTGGAGAAGCATTTACAGAATCACAGGGCTTAAGGCAAAGGCCAACAGCCACTGGTCAGTTACATGAAAGGCATCTTGTAGCTGTTTGTATTCCTGTAGCTTGAACAAGTGTTCACCCTTATGACCCTTAAGGTTTACTTCTTTGTCATGTTTACATAAGGGACTAGATCCGGACCTTCAGGGCTCCTCTCAGGTCACAGACCGGTTCAGTACTCTTCTGTTCTTCCGCAGGTCCAGGAGTGTTCCGTAGTGGGTGCCTGGAGGTGCCTTATTTATGCCTGGTGCTTGCTAGTGGGTAGGAATGACTCCTGGGCATGCCATAACGAATCTGGTAAATGTTACTAGGGTCAATCCCACCCTATTTGGGCATTTTCAAGATGGCAAAGATGGCAAAAGTCTTTAGCCAATCTCGGCTTGGACTATGGGGGTGTATGGTAATCCATGTTTACTGTTTACTGTACTGACCTCTTCGTCTCTCTCCCTCTCAGTATATATTATGAATACCTCATTTGTCTCGCCAATGCTTCCCTTGTTAAGAGGCCGCTTTGGTAAGCATGTTTTATAAAAAATGTTGTTTTCCTATTAGAATTACGACGGGCCTTAAGTTTCTTCTCTTCATTTACCATCTCTGGCCATTTGTAACTTCTCACAATATTATTTTATCATTGCTTCTTTTATTTGGCCATGCAGTGTTGTTGCCACTTTATGGTGGTCAGAACTGGTCCATGGACTAGAGTGTCTACCACAGTTGACATGGGAACAGCTTCAGGTTCCCTAATGTGACCTAAGAGCCCCATAACTGATGCAGGGGGTGCTCTGCCTTTTAAGGGTGGAGATGATGGGCATACTTTTCCTCAGTAACACCCCAAAAAGAACATTTTGCTTGAACAGCTAAGTTGTCCCTCCTTTCAGATTTCTTTCCCATGGCTGCTCCAAACCCGGGCCTTGGGTTCTTTCTATGCCACAGATCCATCTTAACTCTACCGTGGTAAGTACTTACCCTAGAACATGTTTAATTTCTTAGATTCTGATACATATTTCTGCCTATCCCCCTTCAAAATAAGTCTTGGCAAGCCATTGACCAGTATGTTTTCAGTGTCAATGCAGAGTGTTGCAAATGAGTTCTGCCCATTCAGTGCAAAACAAATTGTTTAGTGTAGGTGAGTGTCACTACGTGTGTCTCAACCACAGTAGTCACATGGCAAATGGACTGCGTGTGTTTACTGCCAGTATCCCCCTTTTAAGATAGAATGCGGCGCAGCTAGGATAATGGGCACATGGCTCGTTACATGTGCACACGCGTGTGCAGTCTGCTCGCGTGAGGCTACCATCACGCGCAGCCTGGTAAATGCACACAGGTAGCCTGGCACAGATGGAACTGTGCAGGAATAGATATTTACCTGAGGTAGGGCTTATCATGTTAGTGTACATCCATAGGGACAGTCAGTTTGGTTTACTGTCTTGTATGCAGTGCACTTTATTATACACATAAGGCGAAAAATGCCTTAGAGTGCAGTTTTGCTTTCTTTTGGCCTAGAAAGTCCAGTAACATACCACAATGGGGTGGAAAGTGCGGTAAAATCAAATCGCAGAGTTCCAAAAAGATATCTGTACAACTAATGGGTCATCCAGGATTGTCATATTTCTCTGGCTCAGGATCAGAGCCCAGGCCTTTTGTCACCCTGCTGGGCTAAGTTAATTACATTTCTCTCCAGCAGCAGGAACAAATGCCTCCCCACCCAAAAGGAGTAATTAACAGTGCTTCCCTCAGCTCCTGGGGAGAAAATGGTGGGGATAAAGAAATCTGCGTCTGTTAATTACCTGTCACGCTGCACCAGGGCTGGAGACAGCCCAGGTCCCCTGCACAAAAAAGGAAACCCAGACAGTTGGAACAAACACAGGAGGTGCTCCTCTTTGAAATTCTGGTGGAAAAAGGCCCTGGCAGCGATGTCAGCAAGAGGTGGAGCTGAGACACCAGGTGCAGATGTGATCAGTGACTCCTAGATTACGCCATCTTGAACTGTCCCAGCATGCTGTGCAGGAGGGTTGGGCCAGGGGTGAAGAGGTGATGTGATGTGGCACTCCAAGATTGGCTAGTGTTATCTGGCTTCTAGAAACTTCCTCTCATCTTTAAAAACCCTTGTGCAAAAGGGAAACCTTTTTCTTGGTTGGTTCTGTTTGTGCGCTTCGCTCCTGGGCTATGGGACTGCACCAGTTGTGGAAAACTGGAAGCAGAAACCTCCTGATTCCCAAAAGGACGAAGGAGTCTGTCCCCAGTTTGTCCTAGGACCAGTGGGTCATTTTCAAGGCCAGTGAGACTGCCCCCCCCCCTTGAATCCCCTGAGGACCAGTTGGGGAAAGCCCTGGACTTCTGTGCCCGCAGGCAAAGACCAGGAGGAAAGCTGGTGCAGGTAACCAGTAGAACCAGCTCCCTGCTAAATACGCTTCCTTAGAGGTGAGGTGGTCTTCTAAAACTGCTCCTGGTGGCTAGAGCTCGCCAAAAATAGTAAAATGAGCCCAAGATTGTCTAAATCGAACCAATGGTCCCAAGTTATGATCATTGAAAGGTTAGCGACCTTTTCAAGGACCGGTATACATGTGGCTTCACCTCATCTCCTTCAGTTACTCTCTGTGTGGGCCAGGGCCCGAGAGTCAGTGCAAAAAGTGTGTTATTAATTTTTCCTGGGGAGGGGATATGCCTGCGGGCCCCTCCCCAGACCTTTGATTTCCCCTGGGCGCCTTATCTTCCCGATGGGGGACACAATGGAGATGGGCAGAGCCGTCATGCCCCCAACAGAGAGAAAAGGGATCCAGGACCCCATCTTGGGCCCCCAACGGTGGTGGCCTTGCTCTCCGTTTCTGGAGGGAGCGGGGAAACCACCGTAGAGGAAGTAACCTACCCACACGGGCAGGAAAAAAGAGCTGCTGGCTCCCGCAGCAGCAAATAGAATGCTGCTCCAGCGGGGAGCCGGCAGGTTCAGCCAGGGGTGGGCTCCCTGAGCGGGCCCCAAAAAATGGAGGCATGTGGGCACCCCAGAATATAACAACAAACAAAAGGAAACAAAAATGCGCTGGCTCCCAGCAAAGCAGAAGACCTGTTGATAGAATATTCACTGCTTTTGGTTGCAGTCCCCTATAATGCTCTGTGGGACTGTATTTGCATATCTTTCTTGCTTTGTGGTGGCCCAGAAGGACAGGGGTACCATCAGCAAATTCAGAAAGTGTAGTGGGGGGCTGTAGGGGTAACCACAGTCCCCAGAAGTAAGGTTTGTAAAACTGACTTCAGGTTTGCAAGGTCAAGGAATCCATGACCCTCTGGGATTTTCACATAATTTTTTCTAAAGAATCTCCAAAGCTGGAGCTTTAGCTCTACAGCTAGGAGTGTAGTGTCCTCTAGGGGCTATGTCTACATTTTATGTGGCCTGAAGGCGTTGAAAGAAAGTACATGGTGTACAATGCCATCTAGGTGCTGTTTTTATAGTCACATTTTATGTGGCCAGAAAATGGTGCCCTCAAGGGGTTGTTTGTATGGTTGTGTTTTATGTAACCTAGAAATATTTTAACACTACGAAGATACCTCATGTTCATCTTCAAAATGCTTTATTGATATAATAATGTTCGCTGTGATTACTGATCAAGGTTGATATGCTTTATTGATATTAATAATTGCATTTACACATGGTTATTATTTATTATTCCATTTGCGCACAAAATGGTGTTTTTAGCATGTGGTTTGTTGTTCTTGTAATATGGTGAACCCTTGATAAAGCCAGTAGGCCTGTTTTATCTAAAGTGATACAACCTTATATTGTGACGTGCTGTCTGTTATTAGTGGGGGATATGGCGGTTTTGGGGGTCATGACCTATTAGGGGTCAATTTGTGATTTCACCGTTATCTAAGGTATTTTCAATCTGCCTCGTTTATATATTTGTAAGTTAATGCATAATATTTAGGTATGTGTGTAATGTACTTTTCCTTTTCTAAAGAAAAGGCACTGGACTGGACAATCATTTATTATGTGTTATTATTCTGTGCCAGTGAATGGGGATTCGGCGGCCACACCACCTCCCTTGAGTAGGCCTTGGACTACTCTGCTTCGCCTTCCTGAGAGAGTCAAGATCTACATTGTGGTGCCTGGTTCCCAGTAAGGGAAAATTGTGGACCTATTACTTGCGTAGGCCTCATATTCTGCACAACTAATAACTCCATTTGCTACATCGGAGGGCCATTTTCTTGGTACAGAACCCTTTGAGTCCATGAACCTGCCCAATCTGTCAGTCCCTGTGAACCTCTGTACATTTATTTACTTGTGTGTTTATTAAGCACAACGTGACCCCGGGCATTAAAGCATTTTACAAGAGACAAAGTTCGCCCAATTGTGAAAAAAAAATATATATATACACACACATACATAGTACAGAAAGATTTTACTTTTAAGGACCTGGGTGATTATAATCTTATGCAAAGATTCTTTCAAATAGAAGGATTATAAGTTCATTTTTAAAGTAAGCAAGATAGGGTGTCTTGTGGAGGGCTGGAGTCCTACAAAAAGACTGGTTCATGTAGCATTTGTGCCTGGATGTGGGACGCTCCAGAAAAAGGGATGCCTGTTTCTGGTTCTCCAAACTGGATGACAACTGAAACTAACTTGCAACCTTAACTCCTTTGTCAGGTGAGAGAAGGAGAGAGAGAGGAAGCTAGAGACAAAGAAAGGGTTTCTGTGTGTGCATGTGCACACAAGCGTGCTGTTTCTCTCTGTGGTGGCAGATTGTGGCACAAGTGAATATAATGGCCTAAGGGCGTGTCCAATACATGGCGTAGCTGGGTCAGAGAGATTGGAGCGGGGTAGTAAGTTTTAGATTTTCCAACAATCATGGTGGGATATATTGTTAAAAAACATCATGAGAAGCAGGACGCAAGGGGAGGTCTTAAGAGGCATTGGAAAGAGGATGGAGTGCAGATTGTTAGGAGTACTTAAAACACAATACTTTACAAACAAATTAATTTTTAAAGCAGAGACGAGACAGAGTGTGTGTGCATGTGTTTTTGTCAATGTGGGCATGTAAAAATCCCCCCCCCCCCAATCTACGCCCCCTGAATACATTTCTGTGTCCAGAGAACTGATATTATGCATTAAGCCAAACGAAGACTGGGTTGCATTTATAAAGGGTGATCAACTGTTCTGTGAAGTGTACTTTGGGTCAGCAAGAACGTCAGCTCTAGTTTAATGATTTATTATTTTATCTTGGTTGCCGTTATATAGAGAGAAAATCTAGCTCAAGGGCATTGGAGCACTTTACATGAGCACTAGAATATGTTACATATTTTTGATTCCTTTAGGCATGGGGAGATGTAGTGATTTGCCCAGAATCAGAAGATGTTGATTAGATGCAGGGAATCAAACTTGGTTCCTCAGTTCCAAAGTCGGCAGCTCTAGCCATAAGGCTACATCCCCCCCATGATAGCTCACCCACTTTCTTGATCTCTACCTCCTTTGTTAGGCGGTGTGTAAGATACGATGAGTAGCGGGAGTTTGTACACAAGCCAGCGCCCCATACCTCCTCTGGGGTAATATTGCAACAGGTACCCTTATTCCTGGATTCAGTACTTAAATCAGACCTAGGATTCCACTGAACGGTTTCCTGGATGAGGTGCATAGGTTGTGTTAGCTACATCCTTTGTTATGCATCTTTGCAGAGCCTAAAGAAGAGACACTAGAACGGATTCACAAAAATAGGATAAAGATTACTCTTGGGTCCCAAGATTACACTTAAAAGTACTTTACATTCAGATCCCTCTGACTGGAGCACCTGGTTAATTTTGATTTAAAAAGTCTGTATGTTGTTTTAATATTAGCAACTCCTCTTCTGTGAAGCCCACTGGTTCGGTGTGTGTATGTACTCAACTAAATGCTTGGGTGTAAATGTGCTTGTGTACAAGACGGAGTCTTGTTATCTAAAGGTGTTCGTGACCGTGGTGCTGTGCGACTCTCTTGGTATATGGTGATATGTATACATGACAGTGTACTTTTAAAGTTGTCAGGCTGAACTGGCCATTCTGGCATTTTCCCGGTTGGATGCAAGACAGGGGCTTCTTTTAAAGTTGCATGGACTGCCTGCCATAAACAGCCATGGAGTGCCCCACTGCCCCATTACAGCTGCAGTCTCCTACCAGTGCACGCACACTGTAGGTTCAATTAATGGTAGCAAGAAGCAGCAGCTGCTATCCCTAGGAAACCCATTTCCACTCCTGTTCTGAGCGGGAATGAAAGTAAACAGGGTTCTAAGGGATCGGTTTACATTCTGTGCTCTTCATGTCTTGGCCTTTACTTCGCTTCCTTGGAGCTGCCAACAATGTGAAGGCATTAGGAATCGGCGAGTGTACAATGTCACTTTGATACCCTTTCATTTTGGGCAATCGACGTCCATGACCACACTTGGGTGAGTGCTCTATTTGCTCTCCTGAGTCAAAGCAACACCCTTTTACAGGCAGTTGCTTGTTACTCTGCAGCAACCCCTGTAGTTCCAAGTGCGTGCACTCCCAGCCCAGTAGCCACTAGTGCCTGTTGAAGCCTAGGCTCCATGGGGCAGTATGGAGAGGATGGGTACTATGTTGGCAATGGTATGTGTACTAAAAAGGCTTTAGACATTGTGGCATTTATATTTCTCTTCCTGTACATACCATGGCGGTGTGAATTCCTTTTTGTGTGAATTTGGCCCGGGGAAAATTTTTACTTTTACTGACATAATCTCACATAATTTCTGGCACTTTTTTTTTTTTTTTTGCATCTCGCCGGTAACATGAAATCCCACAATTACATCTGGTCACCTAATAAAATACTATTCCACAAAAATCCTATCATGGGAGCAGGAAACAACACAAATGACCAGAACACGAGCAGGATGCTTTCACTGTATTTGTGTTTTTGTATCTATTTTCGTAGTACAAAATGCATTATCGCATTCAAAATGGACGCTTTCACACATTTCACACTAAATATAGTGATACAAAAATTGGACTTCCATTTTGTATAACTTTTCAAAAATCTCATGTAATTAGACAAAAGATAATAAAAAAGAATGCTGCTTCACATTTTTAAAAATGTCTTTTATTTGGTAGTGGCAATCCTCAGTCAACTTCCCTAGATAGAGTTGGAGAGGGTTGAGATCACGTATTTGGCTTTCATGCATGGTGCAGTAATGGGCTGGTCTGAATATATTTTTACGGGACTAATGTTATGAGCCCCAATGTCCCCCAATATAGGCCTAGGTAGTTGTACGACCTTTTACCTACATTTGTTCTACCTTGCTCTACATAACGTTTCTGGTGCTGACCTTTTACCTAGTTAGGTACCAAATAAATGTTGAGTGTTTTTTGTTGAAAACTAGCCTAATCTATTATGCATAAGGATTCTTAGTATCACAGCAGGATTACCGTCTTATGCATAATAACTCTGTACAAAAGTCACCGCTATTGTCATCCTTGGACGTCAGGCTCAAAGTACCATGACACATCTAGGTAGAACCGATGAGGGTACCTTTCAGGTATATAAGTACCACATCTTCGCTGGACAAACCAGAGGAGAAGCTTCCATGCTGACACGAGACGCTGAAGTCCCTGCACGCAGCAGTGGTCTGACATCCCTTGCAGGGTGTCCAACTCGAGATCATACGGGGTCATTCGTTGTCTCCCATCAGGTAATGGGGTTGGCTGTTTCCAAGGGGGATTCTTGCTATAACACCTACATACATGCTAGGTACACTTAGGTACACTTAGCTAGGGTTAGCATCTAAGGAGTAAGCATGATTACTGCCATGTATCTATATGCCTGCATATATTCACTGTTTAGCACCTTGGTAGAATTCTACCTTTTATTTTCTCTGGTGGTGCTTGTAATCGTATATATCTGTTTCTGTCTAATGTTTGTTGCAGCACACATATTTTATACAGGAATGACACTGGTTCAATAAATGACTACTGAAAACGTCCCCACCGTTTATTCTGTGTATCTCTTTGAGACAAAGTGAGCACGGGTGACTGATCGAAAAGTAAGGTACTGTTTCCACGGTCCCTGAGGAGTCAGGATTGTCATGTTTGATAGTTGCCAGAAACTATTAGCACCCTGGTAAGGTTGTGGTGATTTTAGTGGCACTGTGAACTAGCTGGTCTACAGACTAACATATCCTTTGGGGGTGTCTGGATTCAGTCTGTACACCAATCCCTCAGTTTATGTTGTCCAAACGTGCAGATTCTATATTGAGATGTAGGAACTACACAACGCTAATTTGTGTTCCCAGTCCGGTACTGAGGATCGTGTTTGGTCATGGGGTTGTGTGTGTTTACACTCGGCGGTTTGTGTACACATTGTGCATAGATATGAAGACGACTGTTTAAAGTCTTGTGTATGTACGTTTGTTTACGCATGAACCAAGGGTTCTTATGTTGTTCTGTAAAGTATCCCGGCGCCTTCTATTGGTGAATGTGTACAAGTCTGCGTTAGTAAATGCATGTCAGAAGCCATCAGGTTGTGTTTGTGGAGATGGCAGTGTGTACATCATGCCTTCACCTGTTGATCCTTGTTAGAGGTCCTTCATACATGAACTGAGACTGAAACCGAGATTATTTGTGCGTTTGTATAATGTTGTGTCTGTATCTGCATGCAGGTGTACGCATCTTCAAATGCAGTGCGTATTAGGGCACGCCTGTACAGCTGGGAATGTACCTGCTATTGGTACATGTCTGAATGTGTATGGAGATGCTTGTGTGCCTGCGGATATGTGTGTTTGTAAAACGCTTGCGTATGAGACAGTGGCGTAACGAAATTGCCCCCCCAGGCCCATGGCCATATACATACAGCAAGTGCAGAGCATGGGCGCTGCAGCAGGCAATTAAAACACGCAGAGACTGTGAGCGGAGCTTCAGTTCTCGTGACAGTGTCAGTGACACTGCTGCTGCCAATAATATTTAAAGTAATTGGCCCCTGCCCCATCGGCGTGGTCTTCCAACCCAGTCACAGAATCAGAGACAATGCTCTCAGCTTAGTCTCAGGGCCAGTATGTATTTGTGGTGAGGGGGCCACCTGGACCTCAACCCCCCCGCGAGGGCTGTGGGGGCTATCTATTCTTACACCAGTGGTATGAGACTGTGTTAGTACATCTGCAGAGCTCTCTGTGTCCTCTGGAGCAGGGACAGGTCAGAAAGAGTGTGCGAGTTGCGCCGGCTACTTGTAACTGTGCGGGGAGGGAGCATCTCAAATTGACTGCGAGTCAAGCGCCAGCTCAGCCCCTTCTCTCACCGGGAAAAGGGAAATATTGCACGGTGGAAGCATTTGCTTTTACAGAAATGGTTTGAGCGGTGAAGAGAAAATTGGTAAAAACACAAAGGCTGCCTCTTTCAATTCTGCTGGCTGTAGCAGAGCCCCGGGCTTAAAATTACAAAACCTCATGTGAAGAGTGCAATCTAAACAGTATTGTATTCCAAGCCTACTCTTAACTAAACACTGCCCTGAAAGAGAGACAAATGGTGCCCAGTGAGCTAGTCTATCCGTTCGTAGTCAGAAGAATTGGTGTGTTTGGTTCAGTTCCCAAGGTAGGACTGATTGGCTATTCCCGGAGAACCCTCGGTCGCTGAGATGCATGGCAGCATTTTGTTAGGTAGGTTTTTTTGATCTTCCCTCGGTTGTGGAAGAATAGTATACATAGACCCTTATTTTCCTGAATACATTTCAGCAGGTTTGACCAGCCGGAATTTATCAGGGGATCGGAATTAGGATCCTAACTCGTAATAAAGGAGCTAGTTAGTTAATGCTTCCGACATATGCCTACAGGCACCTTGATCATACTTCTGATACGTCCATCCATACTATTTGGCAGTGCCTCATAAAAGTTCATACATGCTCTTGAGCCATGCCTCTAACCGGTCTATTTAAGAAACTTGGTCCACTGCTTATAGCCAGTACCCCACTTTCAAGTGGGAGAAGCTTCTAGATGTCCTCCCCTTCAGAGGTGTTTGGAATTTCCCAACTCCCTTGTCTGGGGGCACAAAACACTAGTGTCAAACCCTTTGTGAGTGTGCTGAGGCAGAGACTTTGTGATGTGCAAGTTTTATAGGTGACGGCTCCGCTCCCCGATCAAGTCAGAAATGGGATATCCTGGCAACAACTATTCTCCATTTGTCTCACTGTCTAAGAGCAATATACAAAGAACACCTGCCAGCTACACCTGTGTCATGTGACCCAGGATACAGGTTGCAGTCACCAAGTGGTTGTGACAGGAAAATTAAAACTTTCTAAAAGTGGCATTTTCTGAATTGTGACTTAACAGTTGGGAGAGATAGGCCTTGCAGTGGTGAGAAACAAATTTAGGGGTTTTCACTACCAGGACATGTAAAACGTATAAGTACATGTCCAACCTTTTAAATACACTGCACCCCTCACTCTGAGTTCTGCAGGGCCTTCCATTGGGGTGACTTACATGTATTAAAAGGGAAGGTTTAGGCCTGGCAAAAAAGGGTTATTTTGCCAGGTTGAAATGGCACATTAAAACAGCACACACAGACGGAAATGACAGTGACATGTTTAAAGAGATACCTATGTGGATGGCACAAGGAGTGCTCCAGGCCCACTAGTAGCATTTAATTTACAGGCCCTGGGTACAAGGAGGATTGGTTTACTAGGGTCTTACAAGTAAATTAAATGTGCCCTTTGGGTGTAAGCCAATTTTACCATATTTAAAGGATAGAGCACAAGCACTTTAGCACTGGTTAACAATGGTACAGTGCAGAGAGTCCTAAAAGCCTACAAAAACTGGTCTAGACTGCAGGAGGGTGAAGGCGAAAATTGTGGGATGGCCCTGCAGGGAGGGCCAAGTCCAAAACCGCCTTTGCAAATGCCAATTCATTTTAACAAGCACTGGCAAAGCCAGCTGCGTTACACATAAGCACTGGAAAAGCAATGTGTGTTTAAAACTGTGCCAGCTTCATGGTTCATGACAATGGCATAGTATGTGAAGAAAGAAATGTGAACTTGTCAAGCTTTCACCTCTGTAGCTTCACATAAGTCTAGTATAACACCTCACTTGATGTACACAATCTTGTATCCGTTGCTGCGTAGCTATGTTTACTCGGCATAAAAAACAATACATATCAGGGTGTGTTAGTCCTATAGCCCGACGCCCAGGACATATTGTTTGGAGTCAAAGGCACCAAGTTTTATCTTATTTTGTCGTCGGGACAAGTAGGCGCAACCCCCTACAGCACAAACCCTTTGGCTCCCAGTTTAAAGTACCACATTATAAATCAGGGAAGGCCATTGTCTGCAGTTAAGGTAATATTTGTGTCCATGTGTTAATGCGTTCAAACTTGTATTTATGGTTCATCAATGCAAAGTCTTTATTATTGGGGTGAGTGCTCTAAGTAAATGTAAGCTCGAACTGCACTTCTGACAGTGGTTCCAGTATAAACATGTGTACACACGTTTTCAAAGTTTAGCAACATGAGGCTCTGTATAATGCTCCCAGAATGCTCTATGATTAAATGCAAATAATAAATATTCATAATGGAAAATCAGTGTGACCAGTTTCAATAAGATCATGAGAAACATAAAAAATGAACAAGCATTGGCAAAGCCAGTAGGTCTGAAATTGTGGTCAGCCTTTTGGTTTTGTCAATGCGTGACTTGTTTTCGTATGGCTTTTGTCAAAACCTTAGTGGTGTGGGAGCTGCCGGGCCCTCACCGTTATAGCAAACATTAGCAAAAGCAAAAATAGTTTTGGGTCTCAAAAAAGCACACATTGCCACAGTAGTTCCTGGCACTGAACAAAACTACTTTGTGCACTGCTATGCTCCTTGTGAAAGAGCACAATGCTTTCACTCACAGTGAAGCAAGCAGATAGATAGACAGAGAGAGGGCGAGAGAGACGGAATTTTAATAAATACGAAAGGTCATGGTTAACACCAGACCAAATTAGGGGCCCAATTAATAAAAAAAGGCTCAAATGTGCAACCATGGAATATGTCCTTGCATTCAGTGCAGATATATGGCTTTCGTGAATTCACAGGAATTTATAGGAGTAGGCCAGGGAATAGTGAACTTCATTTTAGCATGAGCAAATATGCATGTGTTTGCAAGTTCACTTTTCCTCCAACCACTTTCTTCAGAACCCTGGAAGAAGTTTTACGTCTGCCATTGTCAGGAGTAAATTTCCAACCTGTCTTAGTATGGGAAAAGATTAGAGAAGAGTTGGTGAAATCCCTTAAAACATGCAAGTTAGTAGGTTTGCACAGACTCAAAAGGGCATTCCAAACCTGGAACCATTGCTTACCACTACCTTCAGCCCCATGAGTAAATCTACTGAAACGTGGCAACATAAGGGATTGCTAGTATTCAAACCCCCTATGGTATAAGCATTGGCATAATCAGAGAGGCTATATCGTCGCTCTTATATAATGACATTGCTGCCATAATTTGTCGCAGCATTGAAGTGGATTTTGTTACAGGACAAGTAGATTTATGAAGCAACCTGCCCCATGAACAAGTAGATATTTAATTAAATACCACACCCCTGCATATGTATGTTTGTTTCTGACTGCCACAAGACCTAAATTCACTGTCATAGTTACTTGCATTTATATACTTTTTTGGTAAATTAACTAGATGTTCTTTTTAGAAGTAGATTCAGCACCTGAGAAAGTGTGTCCTAAACGTATCCTAAATTTGCTTATCTCTGAATCTCTATAATCCACCAAATGTTGCAGACAAAGAGGGAGCTGCATGCTCTTTGAAGTTTTCTGGCCCTTTTCCTGCTACAAGTAGCCTTCCAACCCTCTGCTGATGCACTCCAGTGATGCTGTCCCACCAGGGTTGCAAGAATGTTCTTCAGAGGTAATGGCTTGTTCACACTAAAACGTTGTGGGCCAAATTTACAAATGTTTCATGCAGTGCAGCACAACAGCCAAAGTTGCTGGGCTTAGTTGCGTGAAATGGAGAGAGCAGAAAAGTGCCTTGGCTTCTAAGACATGGTGCTGTATCTGTCTTCTACTGCGCAGGCACGCTTTAGGCCACCTTGTGACAGGTACATATCCTTGCACCATAGTGCAAGTGGGTTTGTGTGGTGTCAAAATTAGGATTTTTACTAGAAGGGTATCCTTCAAGTACAAAATAATATGCTTGGATATACTTCAAAGTTTTTCAAGTTTGTTTGTATACTGTACAGTACAGCACACATGCAAAGTTGGTACAATTTGCCTTGAGGAGGCATATATATGTGATGAAAAGCCCTGTCAGGGTTATGTGTCAGAAATTATGGGTGTTTGCATGGAAACGGCCATGTACTGCTGATGGTAGGCCACCTTGATGCAAAGTAGTTCAAAGGGCTACTTTAGGCATACCTTAGGACTACTTTCCAGCGAAAGTTAGCACTGAAATGTTTTTTAACTATGCCCCGGAGTGTGAGTCCTCCTCAGCACTGCAATTTGTGTTGTCATGTGACCAATTAATCAATCAATCCAATGGTACTTGTAGAGCAAGGATTATCACCCATCAGGGTATCCAGGCACTGGGTTGCTGGGCTTAGTTGAAGAGCCAGGTCTTGAGTTTCTTCCTGAACTTCATCAGCGAGGTTGATGTTCTGATGGGGAGGGCGTTCCAGGACTTGGATGCGAGGTGGGAGAAGGAGCATCCTTCACTGTGGCTACAGCGGGTGCACGGTGTTTGTGCCAGGTCAAGGGAGCCGGAGCAAAGGTTTCTAGAGCGTTGGTGGAAGTTCAGGCAGTGGTTCATGTATGCTGGTCCTTGGTCATGGAGAGCTTGCCGACATGTGTCAGTAGCTTGAATTGGCATCCTTTCCAGGCGGGAGCCAGTGAAGGTTCCTACGGTGCTGGGTGATGTGTGTCCATTTGGGCAGGTTGAGGGTTAGCTGGCCGCTGAGTTCTGTATTGTCTGGAGCCTTCTCATGGTGGTTCCTGCATCCAGTGCATGGACCTAGTCCAAATGGCTGGTAGTTAGGGCTTGCATAACTGTTTTTCTGGTGCTTGTAGGGAGCCATTTGAGATTCCTTGGAACAGACGGGATTCATCTGTCGTCTCATGGTGAGTTTGCTGGCCAAGATGATGCCAAAGTTGAGGCGTGGTCTTTTGGTGTGGGGGTAGATCTGAGTTCCACAGGCCACCAGAGGGAGGTGTGGTTGGCAAAGATCAGCACTTCAGTCTTGTCTGTGCTGAGCTTCAGACAGTTGCCCCTTATCCAGGTTGCGATGTTATTCATGCAGTTGTGGAAGCTGGTCTTTGTTGTGGTGGGACTGCTGAGTGCGAGAGGATGAGCTGGGTGTCGGCGGCATAGGATATGATGTTGTGAGTTCTGACGATGTCTGCTAGTGGCTTCATGTAGTTGTTGAAGAGGGAGGGGCTAAGAGATAAACCTCAGGGGATGCCCCAGATGGTGCTCTTGGGTTGTGAGGTGAAGAGGGGGAGGCAGATTCTCAGCATACGTCCCAGGAGGAATGATGCAATCCATCTGAGTGCGTCTCCTTTGATTCTGATCTAGTGCAGTGTCTTGATGAGTGTGTGGTGGGAAACTGTGTCAAAGGCTGCCAATTCTCTATCATTTAGGGTGCGGATGTCATCTGTAGTGTCAAATAGGGCGGACTGGGTGCTCTGGCTGGCTCGGGAGCCTGATTGGGAGGGGTCTAGTAGCTTGCTTCTTTCCACGTGTTTGGTGAGTTGAGGGTTGATAGCCTTCTCCAGGGCTTTGGCAGAAAACGGGAGCAAAGAGATGGGGGGGGGGGTAGTTCTGGAGATCGCTGGGGTCGACGGAGGGTTTCTTGAGGAGTGTTCTGACCTCTGCATGTTTCCATGTGTCTGGAAAGGTGGCTGTGGCGATCGATGCAATGACGGTGGTGGTGTGTTGGTGGCTGATCTTGTTGCTTCCTAGGTTGAAGAGGCGGTGGGGGCATGGGTCGGTGAGTGCCATTGAGTGGATGGAGTTCTTTATGGCTGTGTTGTCTGGTGTGGTTAGCTGTTCCCATACGGTTAGATGTTGGTCAGGGGAGCTTCCAGAGTGGGGAGGCTGAGGAGGTTGGTAGGATGTAGCTCAAATTTCCTGTAAATGGTGAATATCTTGTTGGGGAAGTGGTCTGCTAGAGCGTGGCAGAGCTCCTGTGAGGAAGGGATTGTGTTCTTGGTGGCTAATGAGCAGGCAAGCTCTCTGATGATGATGAAGAGTTCCAAGGTGCGGTTGGCGCTAGCCTCAATGTGGTGTGCAAGAGCTTCCTTTTTCGTGTCTTTGAGTTGTGGCATTTCTTAGGGCTGAGTTGAAAGTAGTTTAGTCTGTATCATCTCTGCTGGTACACCATCTTTCTAGTTATTTGCTTTTGCGTTTCATTGTGCTGAGTTCCAGAGTGCACCAGCTTGTTTGTTTGATCTGTGAGCTTTGGCTGGTCTGAAGGGGGCAACTCGGTCATTGGCATTAGTGATCCAGGTGTTGAAGTTCTCTTCTACCTGTTTAAGGTTGGTTGCTGTTTCAGGCTGGGTGGCGTTGAGGGCATTTGTTCATTGGTTCTGTGTCAATTTGCCCCATTTGCCAAAGGACGTGCTGGGAGGGTTGGAGGTAGTCCAAGGTGGTCCTGCAATGGTGAAGTGGATGATAGAGTGGTCGGTCCAGGTGAGTTCTGTGGTATGGCTGCATTTGACTCTGTTGCTGGACGTGAAGATAGGGTCTAGTGTGTGTCCTGCCCTGTGTGTGGGGTCTGTGACCAACTAGGTGAGGCTGATGTTGTCCATCATTTCAGGAAGTTGGCGGAGTTGTTATCTGTGGGGTCGTCTAGGTGGAAGTTGAGGTATACGAGGAAGATGTTGTGCTTTAATTTGATGGTGAGTGGGGCGATGAAGTTTGTGATGGTGTCGCATAGGCCAGTTAGTGATCCTGAGGGACTTTATGCGAGGGTGCCTTTGATGGTTGTTTTGTCATCTGTGTGGAGTTGGAAATTCATGTGTTCCATGATAGGCGTAGTTCCATCTTCGATGCAGTAGATTCTTTGTGAATGATGGCGATGCCACCTCCGTGTTTGTTGGTGCGGTCACTATGTTTCATATTGTAGCCGTTGGGTGTCGCTGTGGTGATGTCGGGGGCTAAAGACGGGTTGAGCCATGTCTCTGTGATGGAGGTCACTTTGGGGTCGAGGTTGGAGATGGTGTCCAGACTTCGGTGGCGTGTTTGTAGAGCAATCTGCCATTGATCAGGAGGCATTATGGGATCCTGGGAAAGTACTCAACACATAGAGCCCAATTCACAAGGAGTCTCCGCAGTCGTGGGTGGGGAAATTCTCGAGTGCATTGAACACCAGGTCATGCATATTGAATCCTGTGAGCGTAGTTAACACAAGGTGACACATTATAGAACCCAGGGAATGTATTGACTACCA
The DNA here is from genome assembly GCF_964204655.1 of Triturus cristatus. Classification (NCBI taxonomy): domain Eukaryota; kingdom Metazoa; phylum Chordata; class Amphibia; order Caudata; family Salamandridae; genus Triturus; species Triturus cristatus. The sequence goes on from NC_140585.1 coordinate 929,749,085, forward strand.
AGTAATGCATTACAGAATGTTGGGAGTGCATTGAACACCAAGTTACACTTAAGGAATCATTTGCATTTACTTAACACCAAATGACACATTGTAGAATACTGGGAATGTATTAAACACCAAGTGATGCATTCTGGAATCCTGGGCGTGTACTCAACACCAAGTAATGCATTATAGAATCCGGGAAGTGTATTGAACACCAAGCAATGCATTATGGAATCGGGGGAGAGTATTGAACACCAGGTCATGTATTATGGAATCCTTGGAGTGTACTGACCACCACTTGATGCTTTATGTAATTGCATGGGTTTATTGAATGTCAGGTGACGTATAGTGGAATCTTAGGAGTGTACTGAACACCACTTGATTCATTATGTAATTGCATGAGTATATTGAACGCCAGGTGAAGTGTTATGGAATCCTTGGAGTCTACTGAACACCACTTGATACTTTATGTAATCGCATGAGTTTATTGACCGCCAGGTGATGTATTATGGAATCATGTGAATGTATTGAAAACCAAGTGATGCATTATGGAATGCAAGGAGTGTTATGAACTCCAAATGATGCATTGTGAAACCCAGAGAGTTTCTTGAATACAGAGTGATGAACAGTGGGATCCTGGGATATCTTGAACACCGAATGAAGCAGAACGGAATCCTGGAGTGTACTGAACACCAAGTGATGCATTACAGAATCCAGGGAATGTATGAAATACCAAGAGACACATTTTAGAATAGTGTGCGTGTATTGAACACCAAGTGATGAATTATGGAACACTGGTAGTGGCTTGACCAAGTGATTAATTATAGACTCTTATAGGAGTTCCAGATATGATCATTCATTGCATGCTGGTGTTTCCAGAGTGTCCTTGACATGGTGCGGCTCCGAATCTCAGGTTAGTGCTAGCGAGGGGCAAGATGATTTACAACTTCAGCTGTGAACTTGAGTGGGAGCTGTACCTCTCAAATAAACTCTACAAAGCGGGCTGCTCACGACCAATGAGAAGCACCAAAGCTCTCCTTCTCGTCCCACCTCTGTTAAGAAAGAAATCCACACAATCTCGCTCCTTCTCCGGAAATGCCCCACACATCTAGAATGCCGTCCCTAAAGTCCTACGATGTAATCCTTTCTACATCAGCTTTAAAAAAGACCTCAAAATGCACCTCCTCAACAAATATTGGGGTCCATAACCCTCGCCTCGGACCCCCCACCCCGTCTCCACCATTTGGGTCCCCCTCTACTTCCGTACTGTCCCCCACCCCCCCCTCCTTTCTATATCCCACTGGTTCTCCTCACTCCTTGCCTCACTTGTTTCCCCCGGCTCCATCACCCATTCTTTCCCATCCCCTCCCAGACACTCTCCCTATCCATAATACACCCTCCCCGGTTCCCACCCCCTATCCACGCCTAACTACTCACTGCCTGTATTCCTTTATGCTTACCTCCATCTCGTATTACAGTATAAAATTTGATTACCCATATCCGTGTCATTTATGTAAATAACTCATTTTTTTGCCTATTTGTTAATTCGATCTGTATTAATTCAAGCTGTTTTTTTTTGTTAACCAGTTGGAATTCTAGGCTTTTGAACAACTGTATTATGCCTTTATTATCTTCATACTTATGTAAAGCGCTCTGATACCCCTGGGTCCAGCCAGCGCTATATAAAACCTTTAAAATAAAAATAAATAAACAAAAAGGTCAAGTCTATTTGCAGCCACCAGCATCAATACCACACTGTTCCGGGGTTGTAGAAAGATCTTCTTGGAGTGCCTGCAGTCTCTTCTTTTCCAAATCTGAGAAGATCCCTTGATATACACTGAAAACACCAGTGCACCACCAGAAGAGGAGGAGCCCACTCTCTTCTACTCCTGGCAATGGACCTCTGTCACTGAGTGCTGAACCACAGTGTCTCCCACGCGTCATCCATTAGCCAGGAGTCAAGGAGGGGGAGAAGTCAGAATCCACAGACTCCCTTATACACCTCAGTCATGGGAACTGAGGGCAATGGCCTAGGTTCTACTTGTCCTAACACCCCTGTCAGCCGCAAGTGAACGGCATGGCCAGTGCTTCTAGCAAATTCTAAACTTAAAAGGTCATTCCACGAAAGGAAAAAGTCTTGCCCTCTTACCTCCTCAACAGCCGCCCAACAATACAGATTTCTGGCTGTCCCTTTGAGTAATAAAGCCTGCCCGCGCTGTAAAATGCGTCATATTTCACGTGATGGCCCATTTGAAAGCCTGGTTACAGATCACCTCTATGAAACGATGCTTTGGATAGTAATGTGTAAGAGTTGGTTGGTCGTTGTAGAAACCTAACCAGCATATTGCAGATGAATATTTTTGAATTTACAAAGCAGTGTGGTGCCATTTTGGTGGCCTGATACACGTGTGCCCCCTACGAGGGATGCGCCTCCGCAATGTAACTGCAATTGTATTTTTTCTGGCAATGTTGGTAACAGTACCTTTAAATCCATGGCAACCAGTGAACTTACAACTGGTTACCTGGGTAAAAACGCATTTTTAGTTGCCATGGCTGCAGCTAGCAGGGTGAGTGAGTTGCAAGCACTCAGCATCTGAGCTTTGAACAATGTCTTTTGTAAAAGAAATGTGGTGCTCAGAGCCCGCCCTTCCGTTCTACACAAAGAACTTTGGAATTTAAATCGGAACGAATGCACACATCTGGGTGTGTTTCCACGAGACCACAAGGCGTATTAAACTCGTCGCTGTTGGTAATACAGCACTGAGATTAAAACGAACGTGATTGGGGAAGGAGAGCAGCATTTCACCCGGACACGCCTGCATCCCTGGAAGGAGCTCATGATTTAGCTCGGTTTCCATGCGCGTGTACAGACATTTTTAGGTATTTGTGCACACCTGGTTGTTTCTGGCGGGTGCCTTGGCATTAAAAGCATGCTTGTTGCCGGTTCGTTTAGACTAGTTCCGGTCATTTGAGGCAGGTAGAAGGTGGCACAAACCCTTCTGTTGATGAAAGCTGTAATTCTGTGTGTTTTGGACGTGCGGGGGTTCGGTAACTGGAGGGCGCCACTATCAATCCTTTCTTCCCTCTTGAATACTCTTGATGGGAGTGGCCTGGCGTCGGGCAAGGCTGGTCTTTCCGTGGGCTGTTACATTCATTGAGTCTGCCCCTGGGGAGCGGAAGGGCCAGGGTCACATACGTGCAGTTAGGCAGGAAAATGTCTCCAATTGGTGGCACAGTTATTTTCCTATATGCTCTGTGTGGTAGAGTAGACACAGAAGAAGAGTTTCATGTGGATTTTATTGTGCACCTGAGAGAGAGAGAGAGAGAGAGTGTGTGACAACCCTCTCCAAGGTATTACTTAGGTGCTAAAAGAACGAACATTTTTCTAGGAACAAAACGTGATGGGTTTTGCGATGTGGGCATGTTCTTCCTCTCGGCACTGAACTGTCCTGTCAGTGTCCACAAGTCACAGGGGTGAGTGGACCTTCCTGGGCATGTAGTCAGAGTGTCCTGAAAGGAGTATACGTTGTGTAAGTGTGGGCAGCGCTTGGGACTCTCATGTGAGGGCAGCTTGTTCCAAGAAAGGATCAACATTGATTTTTTTAAAGATTATTTTTATTAGGTTTACCAATAAAACAATACAACAACAGTGTCACCCTCAGTGCATTACATGGCATCCGTGACATTTATCGTAACCGACAGTGAGAGGGTAATTTGCTGTCAAACCACATTAAACTGCTTAAAAAGGAACAGCGGATAGGGGTGGCAGGACATGGGGGGAGTGACATGAGAAGCGTGCAGCGAGGGAAGCCCAGAAAAAGGGGGTGGGAGGGCACAGCATGTTGCTGCACATGTGAAGCAAGGGTGGGAGATACCAGTAGCAGCGGGAGTAGGGGAGCTATGCTGCTATGGGGGAGGTCGTCGCTCTTAATATGCTGTAGGAATTTGTAAAGATCCTGAAGAGCCCAATAAGTAAAAATATAAAAGTTTATTTAAGTGCCAGATAACGACCCACTGGTGCAAAAGCTTAAGCGTCAAACCCCAGGCAACTCCAACCGCATCTCTGGAATTCAAAACCAAGCTTCTGCATCAGTGCGTTCCACATTACATATTAAAGTTCTACATGACAGAATAATACTACACGCTCTACACTCTTAAAATAAACATAGTAGAAAGACACCATTACCACATGTATCCTTTCACACCAAAATAAACAAAATTATTCCATAACATAGTCATCAAACTTCTTTGGTACTTTGATACTTCTCTTTTGTAACACAGAATTATCCTGAACAGAATTATGAGTAGATTCTTCAACAGTAGATGCCCCAGGAATAGTAGATGCCTCTGGAATAAAGATATCTTCATTCCCAGAAAAAACTTGGTGGGAAGAAGAACCCCCAGAACAATGTTCATCTAACCAGACATCACCACCATCTCCCATTTTTTCAAAAAAACATTCTTGCCCCGGTTTGAGAACAACAATAGAGCTCTTACTCCACCAACCTTTACTCTTCAACAAAACTGAAGAATCAGTGACTCTTTGTACTTTGAAGGGAACAGTGAATTTAGAAGAACCTTTGGGTGTTAACGCAGGTTTGATAATCCGTACCCAGTCACCAATTTGTACATTCTTACTCTTGGTTTTTAGAGATATGTCATGGTAAGATTTACCAGAAATGCGTGAATCAGTTATACTCCTTCTAGCTTTGATAATAGAAGACTCAAGAGTGTCCCTCTCAATATCCTTTTTGAAAAAAGGCATTAACAAAGATTTTACCTGTCTGCCTCTCATCAAAAAAAAATATGGAGACACTCCCGTACATGTATTCGGAGTTATATGATAACTCCAAACTTTTTCTTTTAGAAAATCAAAAACATCCAGATTACTTTCCAATGCAGCTTGAATAATGTAGTAATCATGTCCACATCCAGAATGTAGTTTAAGGTAGATTTATTCAAGTTGGTTACAAGATATAGGTTCAGTTGTATTCAGAAGAAAATCAACAGTATTCAGCCCCACCAGGAGCAGCCAGCCAGGCACTCAGCCCTTCTCCAACTGTGAGTTCCCACTCCCAACATTCCATCTTGCATCATTCAGGCAGCATTCCACTGGCACATCATGAACCATAACAAACCAGGATACTACAAATACCTTCTTTTATAAATCTGTTAGCCCTTTCAAATTGGCCATTAGAGCCGGGACTATACAAAGGTGCCCTCTCAGAACGCACTCCAAACTTTCTAAAAAAGATTCTGCATTTTATTAGAAATTAATTGCACCCCGTTGTCTGACATAAGAGAAACAGGTGCACCTTAAATTCTAAAAATGTTATCCAAAAATGATATCACTTCATCAGTGACAGGATGTTCCACAAAGGTGTAATACAACCACTTTGAAAAATTGTCAATGAGTACACTTAAAAATCTCTTCTCCCTGCCTAAACATTCATACGGACCAGAAAAATCAATGGAAAGTTTCTCCAACGGACCCATAGGTGCGTCTTGAATAGATAATGGTTCAGTAGAAACTTTCCAATGTTTGTCAGATCTAACACAAACAGAACAGTCATCCACAAACTGTTCAACAGAAGCATCCATACCAGGCCACCAGTAGTGAGTTTTGAGCAATTTTTTTCTTCCAGAAACTCCAGAATGAGCTAACTGGATGAGTTTATTCCTAACACCAGCGGGTGGCACAAACAAATCCTGCCTCAATAAGATGTCATTTTCAATGCTAAGTTCATCAGCAACCTGAGCAAAACTTCGTAAGGGAATCTCTAAATTCTTGCAAGGTGGTCAACCATCAGTAACAAAATGCTTGACGTTTGACAAAATATCATCAACAGCTACAAAATCGTTCCATTCTTTTTCAGATACAGCAGAATTACACGAATCAACAGCATCTACCATAGCCACAGCACACTCATGTTGGTCAATGATCTCGGATTCTGACTCATCTATAGGCGGAAGTCTAGACAGACAATCTGCAGTAAAATTCCTACCACCAGGAATGTGTTGAATCTCAAAATTAAATTCCTGTAGTCTAGCAATAAGCCTTACAAGCCTGGACGATGCTTTACCACTCCTAACAACATCCATCATAAAAACAAGAGGCTTGTGATCAGTAACAAGAACAAACGTTGTCCCCACAGAAAATTTGAAAGCTTTTCTACTGCCCAAACACAGGCCAACGCCTCTTTTTCTATGGTACTATAATGTTTCTCTGCACCTCAAATTCCCCTGGAAATAAATGAAATAACTCTTTCCTTGCTATCCACCATCTGTGTGAACACAGCACCACGTCCAATAGCACTGGCATCAACAGTAACAAACGATTTTCCCTGAGGATTAAAGGTATTGAGGTCTGGAGTTGGCAATAAGTTTTTTAACATTATCAAAAGCTCCATCATGTACATCATTCCAAGAAAATGGAACTCCTTTTTTAAGAAGTTCTCTGAGAGGCTCAACAACAAGGGCATATCCCTTAACAAATCTGCCGTAATATTCACCTAACCCTAAGAAGGAACGCAAAGAATCCTTGTCTTGCGGTTTGCTTTCTCTCTCCAATGTATTGATTAGATCCTCCTTTGGAAATATGCCATTGGGAGTGATCCTATGACCTAAATAGTTAATCTCATCGACAAGAAATTTACATTTGTCCTTACTCACAGTCATCTTTTTGCTTTCTAAAATCTTTAAAACTTTATCAAGAATAATATTATGTTGATCACAAGTCTTTGCAAAAATTATAATGTCATCCTGAAATGACTGGACACCATTCAGACCCTGAAACTCACTCTCAATTAGTTTCTGGAATACACTGGCCACTGAGGCCAGCCCAAATGGCATCCTCAAAAATCTGTAGAGGCCAAATGGAGTGATAAATGCAGTAAGATCTTTCAAGGACTCATCAAGTACAACTTGGTGATACGCAGATTTTAGATCTATTATAGAAAAATATTTAGCACCATTCACAGCAGCTAGCATTTCCTGAATTCTGGGTAAGGGATGCGTATCTAGCACACTGTTTTTATTCAAAGACCTAAGGTCCACACACAATCTTAAATCTTGATTTTTTTAAAGAGCAATAACTATAGCAGAAACCCATTCTGAACTGTCAGTGGATTCAATGATGCCCTCAGAACTCAAAGAATCTAAGTGAGTTTTTAATTTCTGCCGAATACCTAGAGGAACCATGCGTACTTTATGTTGTATGGGCACAGCTCCTTTTTTAAGTTTGATCTTGTGTGTATAACCTTTGACCTGACCTACTTCAACCAAAAAAACATTTTTGTGCTTACTTAGAATATCATCCAGAGAAGTTTTTTATCACAATTAACACTATTGATGGTTAAATCTCTCAATTGGATGGGATGATCAGAGCCTGGACATAAAATAACACCCAATTTGCCCAAATCATACCAACCAACTATGTTTTTTCCATCAATAGCAACATACATTTTAGTAAACACCTTGCGTCCCTCAAATTCTAAGGTATCTTCAAAGAAACCAAGCATAAAAATTACCGAATGCTTTAGGGTTAACGTCTGTTTCCATGAGTTTGACACCCACCCAATGGTCTTAAAAAAAATATCAGACAGAATGGTAATAGGTGAGCCTGAATCTGCCACGGCTTTAAAAGCCACATTCCCAATTTGAACAATATCTAAAGGCCCCTTAGGAGGTACAGCAAGATTATTCACAGAATTATCAAATACATCTTCATAAACCGTAAGCAGTAAATTCTGCATGTCATGCTCAACATTTAAAATATTCTTCACCTTGGTGTTTGAAATTTTCTTTGGTGCTTTGCACAGTGTAGAAAAGTGGCCAACTTTGCCACACTTAACACATTTTTTTTTAAAGCAGGACAATCAGGAAAAGTTGCTAAATGTAACTTAGAACCACACCTATAACAACTAAGTTTAACATCCCTGGTTGTTTTGACATTACTCTTACTAATAGATTAAATAGCACACAATGGAGAAGAAGAAACATTCTTATTTTCATCAGCTGTGATGATTTTGGAAGATTGAATGGACCTTTCAATTCCTTTGGCTAAATCCAAAACTTCAGCCAATGTAGGATTTCGACATGCAAGCAGTCTTTCTTGTACCTTTTAAGATTCACAGTTGAAGACAAATTGATCTCTAATGGAGAGATCAACATTTGCACCAAACTCACAGTTTGCAGCTAAAACTCTCAAAGCTGCAATATATTCTTCAATAGACTCATCGGTGAGTTGCTTTCTTTTGTGAAAAGCATGTCTTTCAATTAACGCATTAGGCTCATCCTCAAATTGTCTCTCTAACCTTGCTACTGCTTCTTTATAAACATTCCACTCATCTCCTCCACTACTAGGTGGCGCTATAGGTACGAGATTTTTGAAAATTTCTATTGCTGCTGTGCCAAGAAAACTAAACAAGATGGCTTTCAATCTCTCCGATGAAAATTTAGTGCCATCAATGGCAGCTATATAGTTCTCAAATGTTTCAAACCATTTCTTCCATCGCAATTTTGGTTTGCCTGGAATTAGCAAACATATAGTAGGCTGATTACAAATTTGAGAAGCTGCCATATTAAATTAGGTAAGTAACGATAAGAATGAATAAATAAATAAATGTAAGAAAGGACTTTATCAGAATCAGGTATGTATATTAGTATCTAAAGAACATAGGAGAAACTCTCAAAAATTAACTTAGGAATAATGCATCACTTGAAATATGCACAATAATATGTGAATAGTATGCATATCACTGTTGAAGGTAATTAGGTGAGAACCCCAATGTTAATCAGAAAGTGGAAATCTTGAAATCAATAACAGTAAAGTATCACTCTTGAAAAAGTGTGCGAATCACTGAATCCGCAAGAAATGCAAAAATATTCTTCACCACTGAAGCAATATATTCAACATTGCATTGAAGTGAATCAGTACTCTTGCAATGAATAACCGTAAAATGTCACTCTTGTAAAAGTGTGCGAATCACTGAATCCGCAAGATATTTCAAAAATATTCTTTATAACTGAAGCGATGGGTATAACATTTCATCAAAATGAAGCAAGATGTATATAGTTGCAAGAAATATCAGCGATCCACTTTGACATCCAGAAAATTATGCGTAGAGATGCATCGAGAGGGATCAATGAATCCAATATGGCCGCTACGTTGCGTGACTAAGTGCACAAACGTCCTCCCAATATGGCCGCCACTCACGTAAGTGGATGTCAGACAGAGGAATACGTCACATAGCGCAGAGCTGTCATCACATTCCACAAGCTTCGCACAACCAGCTTTACACCATGGCAACAGTAGTCAGGCAGAGACGTCACGCAGCTTGTCCTATCCAATGGGCTCAGGAGCGTATAACGATTAATTCAGCGGCAAACGAAAGTTAGGAAATAACTGTACCTTGCTTCGTGATCCTACGAAAATGTAATGGTAGAAGCATAAGGAATCACAATGATGGTCGAATAATTCATCCTGGATTGGGCTTGAAATAGCAGGTAAATTCAAATAGGTTCCGATGGTAAAATAAAGTAGAAGGAACATCACAGTGGGTCGGCACAATACTGAAAGGAACTCGTCGCCATTGTAAAGATACGGAAGAGCCCAATAAGTAAAGATATAAAAGTTTATTTAAGTGCCAGATAACAACCCACTGGTGCAAAAGCTTAAGCGTCAAACCCCAGGCAACTCCAACCGCATCTCTGGAATTCAAAACTAAGCTTCTGCATCAGTGCGTTCACATTACATATTAAAGTAATATTAAATTAAAGTTCTACATGACAGAATAATACTACACACTCTAAACTCTTAAAATAAACATAGTAGAAAGACACCATTACCACAGAATTGTGTTACTAGGGTTGCTGTTTTCCTAAATGTCAAAGAGAGTTCCAAGATAAAGTAACAAAGCTGCGTTCTTTTTTATTGGTTCAAACTACGGGCCTTTTACCTGAAAGCACAAGAGAGTGGATGTAGTTGCTTAGACAACCCACATCCAAAGACTTGATCAATTTATACCGAGATTCTGATGCCCCAGGAACCGAAACCTGAGGCAAAGACCAGCAAATGGAGTTCACAAAATATATGCTCATAGTATCGCTGATAGAGGACCTGAAATAGGCCAAGATAGAGGGATAACACGTGAAAAAACAAATTGAGTTGAAAAAACGCTGACTTTACAAACGTTCAAGGACACTGAAGATACACTTGTAGTCACTGCAAAAAAGACGATTTCACAAGATACTGTCCTGGTCTCCATGGTAGGTGGACAGAGGACACCAGCATGATCATTGTTAGATTCGGAAGAGGCTTTATGTGAGTGTCCCCTATTTAGGCGCTGCCCTACCAAAAGCAAAGCTATAGTGCAGGAGAACTTCTATGACTTCATCCGGAAGAGGGGGAGGAGGAGATCATGGACCAACATCAAATTGTCTTACCTTCCCCAGAGGCGTTTTGGTCCCACAACGGACTCACACTCTGGGTCTCAGCAGTCAATAACTGAAAGAAATGTGAATCAATGGCCAGGCAAGCTCCAGAGCAGCTCTGTTCGGGTTACTTGATAAAGACCCTCTGCTCTCAGTGCATCTTGAAATGCCATCTCCCACCGTCCAATGTAACGGCGCTAAGGAGGTCTTCAATGCGGGCAGTGGTGTTGTTTTCAGGAATAGGACAAACAACGTTTCCTGTATTGTCATGACACAATTCTGAACCTAGCTTAGCAGGTGAAACTATTCCAACAACTTCTTTACATCCTTCAACTTCTTTACATCAAGCCAGGATTGATGGACAACAAAGGGTCAAAAGCCTTCTTTAATAGGAAGTGTTTATACGACAACTCTACCCACTCAACAAGGGGGCATCTTCATTCCCCTGAAAGGCAGTGCTGTGTACTGATGCCCAAAGGGCAGTTCTGATCATCCTAGGTGAGAATCCTGCAGCTGTTCTTAAGAGGGTGTTACTTGTTGATGCGTGTGTTACTCCATACATTACAGTCCCCATGTGTACGGAAGAGGGTGGGGGTCAGCAGCTTGGAAGGAGTTGGTGTGGGCAAATGGCTCCCCTCACCAAGGCATGTATTCTTCGACACTTAACATGGGCCTGACCAGAGAACTCCTGCCAACCATTGCCTCTGTAGAGATGACGTCTGCTCCTAATACTCAGGAGGACTAATGGGAACCACAGGCTTTTCTTAAGGGTTAGGAGGCTCCACAAATTGAGCGAAACCCACCACTTACAGGGAACAACATACGCAATTGAGCATGTTACATTTGAGCTGTAGGTAGAGCGAGCGCTTCAATAAAGCTGCCACCACCCTCTTAGGTTGCCACCTAGTGGTCGGACTAAAATGCTACAAAAGACCCTGAAAATGGCCAATTTCTCAGTGTATGAGGCATGCTCCAACATTTTAGTTTGCCTTGAGCACTGAAACACCTTCGCAGTGTTCTTGCGTGGATCTGCTGTAAACAGTAGTTCAGGCAGTATTAACTTTTGTTTGACAGTTCAAACACTCTGGGCATAAAGCTAACAGGTAAACTGCCCCCTCTGAGCGGGGTAGTAAAAAACAGGCATAATTGGGATCTGTGGGTTCCTCACATTCCTGGGCCCCGGTGTCTCTGCACTTGTTGCTCCAATGATATGGCCCCGGTCACAGAGGGAAACATTCAAAGGTTGTGTGACGAAATTTGATGGGCCACTGCTTTTTTCATGTGCGCGAATTGTTTTGCCAACTTTTGAATTGGTTGTCTGAATTTAGGAGCCCATTTGGGGGTACATTTCCAGTACCGCTGCATTCTGGTGGAAAATCTGCCAACAGAGACGGCGAAGCCAGAATTTACCTTTGAGTTTTCTCTATCGATGGACTCTTCAAAAGCCCCCTACCCACTGCCCTGGTAGAAAAGTATACATGTGAAGTTCGCCTGCTTCACCTGGTCAGGGGAGAGAAATTCTGTAATTGTAGAAATAAATTATGCCAACCTTGCTGTAAAAGAGACCAGTAGTGAGGTTAGCCAAACGTTTGGCTACTCTGTAACGATTTCTTTTTTGACCAGCACCACACTCACGAAACCTGGGCCCATGAGTGAAGGCACACGGCGGCGCTATAGAAGAAAAACACACAATTGTATCTTGTCCTTTCTGTGGAGCAGCAAACGAGCTGCTCACGTGGCACATTTCGAGTTAAATCGCAGTTGTGTGAGATTAGACCTGCAGTGCCAGCACAAAGAGTCCGACTGACCGTGACTCGCGAACAAAAATGCCACATATGAGCAAGGTGGACGGCAGACATCGCTGCGGGCAGTTAGAGGAGGACAGCAGTGCGAAGCATAGTCAAGACAAACCTTGGCATAGCAAGTAGATCTGATAATGGCAAGTTGGTGTGATGACATTTTTTATTGCAAACTTAAGCCACATAAAAGAAGAAAGGAAAAAAAAGGACAACCTACTTGCCTCTAAACGTGGTGACCATATGATTTTCGCATGGGGAAATTTGAATTATGCTGGTATCATTTCAGTATTTAGCATTACGTGAAACTCCCGAATTTACTTGAATTTTATATTATGAAATTTCATGTACATTTTTGCATGCAAGAAACTCAAGATATTTGTTTTGCTTATAGCAGTCTCCTTCAAATTTCTCACAAGCCTTTGTTATCCAAAGTGTGAACTAATATGGAGAAGGTTAAGCCAGATACCTGCTTACCACCTCTTATTATATTATAAAGGGGTCATTTCTTGACATTTTGGGGGGAATGTAATTAAATATCGAACGAAAAAGTATGTGATTTTGCCGACCCCTTAATATGATGGCAATAAAACAATTACATTAAATAAAATAACCATCACAAACTTTTAAGAGAAGTGTACAGAGCTGCAGCTTTCTCAGAAAAGGTATAGAAACCCTTTTAGTTCTAGTGCTCATCACAAGAAAATAGGACGTTTTTACATCACTTTATTGCTTTAACACCAATAATGTAACAATAGGCACAGTAACGTTACTTAAGTACAAGCAGGCACATATGCATTGTAAGATTACATAAAGTATCATCAAGTCACTGTTAGGAAAAGATGTTCTGAAAAAATGTCAAGCCATGGGCCTAGATTCTTGTGTGCTTTGAGGGACATCCAGAGGTTTCATACATAAACTCTAATGCCATGTCGCATGAATCCATATTATACATCCATTCAGTGAGGAGAGGTTCTCTATTCGCTCTGAACTGTCTAGCAACATCCCCTTTAGCGACTAGTGGACATGTGCTATTGGGGCCCCTCCATTCCCCCATCAGACCCAGCACTGCCATATTGGAGTCAGACATTACAAGTCTCCCATTGCTTGAGTTAGTGTGTCATGGATGTGTGGGCAGTAGCAGTCGTTCACCGAGTACGCCCATATAGTATGAAAGAATATACCTCTGCCTGAAGCGCACCTAAGACAATCTGATCTAGGTCTCTTCTTCATTTCCCATTGCCTCTCGAGGTTACAGTACTCTGTATGAAAATACTTCAACTGTATCAACTTAAACCTAAACTTCATCAACACAGACAAGGTGCGGGCGCAGTCTTTGCCACAGAGGTCCCAAGTCGGTTTCCCATTTATGCAATAAACTATTGTTCTAATGGTGCAAAGAAAATGTAATATTGGGTTTGAATAAAAATGGAAAGGTTCGAGAACGGAAGCAAGAAGCATTGGAAAAGTATTTCTTTTTAGGCCGATGTGCACGTGTGATAGGGGAAAATGCCCTTCACTCACGGTGCAGGTGAGCCAATGGCAGAAGAGGCCTCGCCCACTGCCCCATGCTGTAATGCTGTAGTGAGTGGAAGCAAAATATGGATGAAGTTATTGATCACATTTGCATTGAATCACAGGTTGAAGTGCAAAAGAAGTGGAACACCAAGATGCATTGACCATCCTACAATCATAGACTAGGTACATAAATGTAGATTAGTACTGGATCAGTATACAACCTAACCTATCACTTATGTCCAGTAACCAAATAACAATATTTACAGAGGAAAGGTAAAACGCACAAGTACAAATTCATTTAATCTCTCACTCTTTGTACCTAGTCACTGAATTAATGCATGTCTTGCATAGTCATTAACACATTTACACACTTTCTTATTAGCATATGCTGCCAGTGCTAGGAGATAATATTAAATTATTACATTATCTAGTGATTTCTCCATTTTTTTAGGTTTTGATTTGTGACCACTATTGTAGCCCCATCATCCTTAGCTGAACTATAATCTGAATTTGTTTTCTTTGAATTTGTATTGTTAGTTTGGTTGAAATCTACATACAGTGCCCGCAATAGTTTAAGGCAATACATTACACTCAATTTTCCCAGGCACCAGTGAGCCTTAACAGGCCCAGGAGGAAATAAACCAAAGGCAGTCCCAGGAGGGGATGCCCCCAGGCAGCATTACACCTTTATAGCAGCTGACAGCTGCCCCAGTCACTTGTTTGAAATTTGGTAATGGGACACTGGGGCAACCGCCCTGGTTATTCCTCTCCTACATGTTTATGCAGGAGACTGAGAACCCAGTAAGATGTCACATGCTCGATATCGTAATTGACAACGAACATTAGCTGACTGGTGTCCTAGTCCTCCTCTTCCAACAAGCGCTGTCTTACAAGGGTGCAGAGGGGTTTCAGGGTGGCATGCTGTCTCAGGAGAAAAAAGACCTGGAAAATCACAGGTGCCACAATCCTCCTTTGCCTGCAAAAGCACATGGAAGATGTAGGACAGGCACAACTTACGGCTACCCCAATGTCTCGACCCTAATTGCTTTGCTCATAGTGGAGAAGCTGTCAAACGCCACAGTGTTGGTCTACCCAGCTGTCAGAAATTAGGTCATGAATTTGAGATAGGGCTCCTCTACCAGCTCAATAAGCACAATCTGGTTAGGTTACAACACGGTTCAATTAAAAATCCTGCTTAACCCCTGGTAGTTGTGGCACAAGTAGCGGGCGATTCACCAGGTTCTTTCTCTAGGCATTGGCTCCACAGGGTGCAGCCCATCCACTCACAACTAGACAGCTGGATCTTCCTCGCAGGATGCAGCTCTTCTTCAGTATTTGTGCCCCCATTAAAAGTCAAGAGGAGGCCATCTAGTTAACCCTTGGAGCACAGTGCTGTGCCCTGAGGGCTAGTAGAGAGCATGTGTCCCTCGACATACTTCCACAGCAGGTCAGTCAAGATTTGTCTTCATTTGGGTGTTTTCGTCCAGTCCGGCAATGTTCTGAGAAGTTGTTGGTGAGGTACTATTATTATCCTGTACGCGAGTCAGGAATTGAAGAATTCCCTAGGCCCAAACCAAAACTCAATCCCTTTTTCCAGCACTTCCGTTTTTTACCTTACTGCAAACCTTCCAAAAAGTTCCTCATTCTAATGGCACAAGTCACGCTCCACTCAGGATCTCTTAGTCCTCTTACAGACCCACTCCTAGGAAAATGAGGGAACAGTCCCTCTCCCTGATCTGGGAACAGGTTCCTCCCCTGCTAAAGGCAGAAACAAACATCTGAAGGGCCTCACTGGATAAAAAGATTTCCATCACTTAGATCCCCATTTGGGATTTTCATGTGAAAGGGAAGGTTGCAGTTGATGTCCTTTGTAATACCTTGTGTTCCTGCTCCTCCCAGATGGTGCTTTCCTTCTAAGTAGTTAGTGTTTGTACTATAACTGCCTTGATCGATTTAGAAGAGGCTGTAGCGATCTCTAGCAGGCCAAAACATCACTAGAATGATAATTACAGACATTAGAGACAAGACAACCAGAAGAACTGGCGTAGATCTGTTTGGTTTTAAGGCAGGAGAAAATACACTTTTCCTCTACAAATACCAATAATCTACTTTTACCATTGCTGAATTCTGAAAATAGGCTTTCCTAGGTAGGCCATCGCAGGGCAAAATGGAACCTTTCCAACAAAGTGACAAACCGTTTGACAACTTCCAACTTGTCACTATGAGGGCATACCTCTTTTAATTAGTATGTCACACTTGTGTACATTATGCAGCAACCTCTGTGGGCTTATAGGACACACATAAGAATGACTTATCTAATGTATAGAAGTATAGAAGTTGGTTTTCTACATGACAGAGTACTTTTTCCTGCCATGTGTTACTGCAGATTGGTGCATTTAGTGTCCCAGCCTAGTGAGCTAATCAGATGTCACAAAGGTCCGCATCTTTTTCAGGAGTAAAGTGCATGCACAGTAATACTGAAGGACAATTTCACAATACTCAATGCAATAGGGCAAGTAAAAAGAAGTCCATGAAAAGGTGAAAAGATCTAGGGAGATTACATTGGAAAGACACATTTGCCACACCAGCCCTATGATATGGCAGGGATAAAGGAGCAGGTGGAAGTGTGGCACCCAGCTTAGCCCTTAGGCAAAGGTATGGGAAGTCTATATGTTGACCTATAGAGGGCGAGAGACTGCTCCCTAGCCCTTTAGCAAGGCCAGATGGATTAAACTAGGGGTTAGTCATACCTCACCCTAGCCACTGGAGAATGCTAGGATGGGTAAGAAGGTGGGAATGGATGGAGGCTGAGACAAGACTCCCTGACCATAGAACAAGACCAGAGACGATTATTACTCCCAAGTCCGTTGACAAGTCTGTGCTATGGAGAATAAGACAGTGGATCCCTCTCTGGCCTCCAGGCAAAGCCGAGGAGCTTTATATATTATGCCCTGGCCTCCTGCTAAGGCTGTGGTGTATTTAACCTTCCCATGTCAATGCCAGGGAGTTTTGGGGATACAAGTTATTTTCTTTTTCACAGCTTCCTAATTCATTCAGTAGTTTGTTGAGAAATTATAATTAGAAAAGGGTATAGGTGGGCTTTAAAGGGTTACATTTTAGAGACATTTTGACCATTAATTTGTGATGAATACACTGGACGAATGAGCTTTTTGTCCCACCATCCGTATTGGGTGTGTTGATCTGGACGTAAAGCCACAAATCTGCATGCACTGACTGGGTGCCTGCAAAAGAAACCAATCTGTTGCGACCACCATTACCCAATGCATAGTACTGATCACTGTGTTGGACAAATAAAAAATGGCATAGCAGGGCAGGATGAGCATACTCTGACCTCACTTCTAAGAACCACCGGCATTAAGATTAATTTATTTAAAAAAAAGTTTTCCTGGGATTTGTGTATCCTGTGCCAGATTTGCAGAATCTGGACCCTCCTTGGTCCTGCATATACATATGGAGGAGAATCTAAGATCAAGAGGTGCAAATACTGAAGAAAAAGAATAATAATTGTGTTGTCTCTGCGAAAGACCAACAACTGTGAGCAGTGCCTAATCCCCACTGAGCAGGGCCAAGGTTCACGTACAGGGCAGGGTTGTGCAATGGCCAGCCCCGAGACAAATCCCCGCTGTGCATGGCCAAAGGCTGTGAGTAACAAGTGTTGGCTGCCCACAATCGTTTGGGTGCAGGATGTGCCCTGCTGTTCTCAGCTGATGGCCATACAGAGTGGAGTTGGTTGCTTTTATATATGTAGTGTATCTTTTTTTTTTTAAACCGAAACCCACTGTGGAAAAACATTTAGAGGCCCATTAGCATGGCGGGCCCTAGCGGTGCTGGGACCGGCCGCCAGTGGTGCGGCGGTCCCGCACCGGCGATTAGGATGCCACCGCCACCATGGGGGTGGCATCCTCATTCCCAGCATTGTGGCGGGCGGTACTCAGCACCGTCCGCCACAATGCTGGGAATGCACTGCGTGCATTGTTATGCACAAGGTGACAGGCACCGCGAGGTGCCTGCCACCATGTCCATGACAATGCAGGGGGGTACCATAGGTACCCCCCCCTGTGCACCCCCAACCCTCCAATACCCTGGGGGCCCGCAACGGGCCCCCGGAAGAGAATTCCGCATGCCTTTCCATGGCAGCAATGCCGCCACGGAAAGGCATGTTTCCGCACCCATGCTAATATGGTTGGCGGTGTCTAGCAGACACGGCCACCATATTAAACCCTTTTCCGCCCGGTTGACTTGTCGACAGGGCGGAAAAGCGGCGGACGGTCTTCCCGTCCGCCGCGGTACACCCCGCCATACTAATATGGCGGGGGTAAATGGGTGGCGCGCGGGGAAGGATGTAAGGCGGATCGCCTCCGCCATGCAGGCGGAGGCGATCCGCCCTACATCCTAATGGGCCTCTTAATGTGAAGTTATGGTTAGCTTTGGTCTTGACATCTTAAATTTACTTAAGAAAAACATAGTTAAGGTGCAGTAATGAATACAAAATAAAAAAATAAACCCTCTGAAATTCCACAGTTATTGTTAGCTTCACAAACCATAGCTTGAACACCTGTCATGCAGCAATAACTTGCACAAATGCATTGGCCATGACCTTGCAATATTCATAACAATAAATAAGTCACAGCACATCTTTAAATGACAGCACACACCCAAAGAAATCAAAATGTATCCTTTCTCATGTTAATGGTATTCATAGTCTTATTAATTGTAGCATCAGCAGCAAGATCATTTATGATGATGTCAGCAGCGAGATCATTTATGAAAATTCTGAAGTTATCTTTTTACATCAAGGGTTAGGGCATAAGCATTTCATGTGGTGTGCAAGGTATTGTTTGTATGTCAGGTGTGGAAGCTATGGTTTGCAGAAATAACCATAACTCACACATTTGTAGTTACGGTTGAAACCACACTCCACATGGAATTCCATTTTCATACTGTTGGACATGGCCTCCTTAGGGGAAATTACCCCAAAAGTTTTGCTTTTTCCATCTAGTCTTTGCTGACTCTCTCTGCATAACCTTACTGGGCACCATCCACCTGTAGGGCTGAGGGAAGGTGCGTAAGCCCACCTCGGGCTGATTGTGCAGATCAATGGGGTTCTGGTGCTGTATCTCTGTGTGCCCTGTAGACAGGTACACCACATACCCGGGGCGGGTATCGAACTGGCTAGTAGAGGGAGGTAGCACTAAGTGTGCCACCTACCAGATTGCCGACAACTCTATATCGGGTCTGCCATGGCAGGCCTGTGAGGCGCCACTGCACCCCTGCCAACGTTGGTATCACTTACGCCTCAGCGAAACCTGAGAGGGTCGTCCCATATGCTGAGGGTGCCACCCCCCAGGGAAGCCCTGATTTGGATTCCGGCTCTCCCTGGGGAATTGCTGAATCTCTGCAATGGCCCTAGGGCCTTGTGCACATACCCACTGTCAAGGCCGTGGGGTAGTGTGTGAGCTTTTCTACTTAGCTTAGGAAGCCATGCTGAAGTGCTGTTCCAGAAAATGAGCTGGTCTGCCAACGAGTTCGGGGTGTGCACAGTGGTCCTGATGCTGTTTCGGATACATGTCCAGCCTTCCGTGGCAGGCTGGAGGATTCGCCCAGGTACTTATAGCACGTTGGCTAGGTGCCCGGCCAGCCATCGCGGGGCGATGAGCGTATACCTGCATCCCTGGTGTTCTAACCTATGGGACAGACCTGCCGGTACAGGGCTGTGTTGTGCGGTTACATCCATGGTGCTAGCAGCAAGGGGCCCGGTCCGATGTCGCTGGCCGGGAGTGCCCAATCGCTCATATGAGGGGGTCCAACAATGTCCAGCTGGGCAGAGCAGGGTGGTGTGTGCGCACTGGCACCAAAGGTGCTAGGGCCTGGTTAAGCCATGTGCCCGGCCTGTCCTTGCTGCATGAAAGTGCCACGACCTTCCCATCCATGTTTGGAAGTGGCACGGATTCACTGTTCTGAAACATGGGCCGTCTGTCACTGCAGACCGGTGGGTGTGCACTGGCATCAATCGGGAGTAAACTGATGAGCAGCTTGCCATTCTAGGCTGCTATGAGTGCGCACCAGCACCTATGGTGTGCTGCCTGCCAATACAGGCTAGTGCATGCACACAGACTCACATATTAGTGAAACCCATGTACGGTCTGCTGTGCAGACTCTGGCGGGTGCACTAGCACCACTGGTGCTGAGAACTATGTGTCCCTTCTGCCATCGCAGATCTGGGTGAAAAAAGGCGCTCATGCACCCAGGTAGTGAGGGATACCTATGTGTGTTTTCACTACCTATGAAGCCTGCTCTACCCATATGTTAATTTTGGGAAGTGGGTGACAATACTGCGCACTGCAATGGTTGATTACAGTGGAGCAGCCTCATGATGTATTATATCAATGGATTTGCAGTGCCGAACTCTTTCCATTGGTAAAGAACTTGCTTAGAAATGTCACTTTTAGAATATGCAAGAAAATTATTATTCGAGAATGCACTCCTT
This sequence comes from Triturus cristatus, assembly GCF_964204655.1. NCBI lineage: Eukaryota > Metazoa > Chordata > Amphibia > Caudata > Salamandridae > Triturus > Triturus cristatus. The sequence goes on from NC_140585.1 coordinate 929,769,323, forward strand.
CCCTTATGTACTTGTTTTTCAAATTTTATGTTGTCCATTGATGCGTGCGTAGCAGCTGCTGTGTACCGTCCCAAAGCACAGCCAATATAATCAATATATCCTGGGGCGCTTATGCGTACCCCACCTGCCGCACTGCGAAAGTGGGAAAACTTCCCTTCCTATGTCCATTTCCTCCTATGTAATCAAATGTAATCATTAGACTACCAAAATAGTCATAATTTTTTAACACTTTTCGAATTTCATCAAAACACTGCTGAGACGGCATCCTTTCACCTTCCAACTTTATTTTAGTATCTTCCAAAGTTTACTGAGTGCCCATTGAGGCTTTTTCACAGCAACGTAATTAAAAAGAGGTGAAACACAAAGTAGGCTCATCGTATTATGTTCCCAATGCATTTCGAGCCTCCCAGGCTCTTCATCAGGGGTTTCTACAAAAATAAAAGACAATTCAGCCAGTTGTATCCTACTAACCTTCGCTAAAACAATCATGTAGCGCTCACCTTGTGCCTGAATCTACTCCCTTCCACTCAGCCCAGCATACCATGATTTCCTAAATTATTAACCCAACTATTCAACCAGCGTGAAATCCCCTCCCTTCTGTTTCCAACTCTACGTTCCCTCTCATATTCAACATCCTAAAACAAACAAATAAACTATTATCTCATACCCAACCTCCTGTTTTCAAAAACCCGCTGTAAAACAATCAAACTACAACCCCATGGTGACTATAAGCCCTCTCTTATTTTGGGTTTCCCTTTTATATGAAATGGTTCTAAATACCTCGATGACACCACAGCCGGCGGCCTGACCTCCTCATCCACCTTCCCCAATATCGTAAAAGAATCAGCCTAATCCATTAGTTTTTAACCTTCACCTCACCTGTTACCACCCAATTAGAATATGGACATTTATATGGTCCAAGTGTCTCTGGGAACATGGTGTCTTGCTCCAGTGGATACCATTGGCACATCTGTCCATTACCCAATTGACAGCCATAAAACATGGGCATCCCAAAAGAATTGCAGACCTCTGCTATTTGAGGGCCGAATGGGATACATTGAAGATAGAGGTTGTGACACCTAGCCTCTAGGGACAGAATCATGGATCTGCATTCCAACGCCCCATGGCAAACAGGCCTACAATTTAGGGGAGACATCTCTGGTTCAGAGGGAAAACCTCCTAAACCACCCAACTTCAAAGACAGACAACAGTATAACTACGGGTGCCATCCTTCATCAAGGAGATTGGCTTGTGGGGATGTGGGACCGGAGAACCCAGATTGCGTAGTGCATACTGTCAGAGGACTTTGTTGTCAGACGACTCTATTGTGCACATGGAGGATAACTGTACGGATAGAAACTGGCCTGGACCGAGGACCTGCTGAAGTGTGACGCACTGAAGTCTGCTCTCCAAGGGCCTGACTGCTGGCCCCTTGTTCTCTCTCAGATCTCAGGGATATCAAATATCTCCCCCGTGGGACCTACACCATCTACCTGAGACATCTGGAGAGCAGTGCCCACCTCGGCTACTAAATCCAAACTAGTAGCGTGGACCTAAGACTTGTGTCTGGAGACCGAATTTTTCAGTGCGAAGCCCAGAAATCATACCTGCATCTAAAGAGCACGGTTCCAGATTTATGGGTTGTGGGACCCTGCATGGCTCGTTTCCTCGCTCATGCCGCATTTCTCTCATGCGACACGCCGACTGCATGCTCATTGCATGCGGTGTCCGATTCACAGAGTGCGAGGTGGGGGTTTACCCGGAGTAGTGCCTCATTCTACCTCATGTGGCTCTGCTGAACTTGCTCCTGTCTGTGTGTGACCAGACTGGTCTGGTGCAACCTGTATCATCGTGCACCGGACATTGTGCCTCATTTCCAGGGAGGGACAGAACTGCAACTCTTTGCAGTGTGTGTGTGACTGGAATTGTTTGGGGCAATCCAACTCGACATACACCGGTCATTGTACCTTTTTTTCAGGGAGGTGCAGAATTCACAACTCATTGTGTTTGAAATCTGAAAGTGCCTGGTGCAACTCATACCTATGCACACCAGACGCTGTGCCTGGATCACCCAGGCACGACCCAGATCATCGAGGTGCCTCATCCTATCCAGAGGCTCCCCCGTGTTACTCTTCATTTATTGGTTGTTCCCTCGTTGACCCTCATCGCTTCAGACCAACTGCCCTCTCCACACCTGGCCCCGCCCGAAGACATCTTGGTGCCAGGTAGTAGTGAGAAAGATTGACTTGGTTGAAGAAATGCTTCAGAGACAGTTCAGAAGTTGTTCAAGAGACTGTTTGACTCCTTTGTATTTTGAGACCTGTGGGTGAACTTTCCAAGTGGCTGCTAACCTCTCCTTTGTTTACGTCTGCCTCCGAATCAAAACTGTTACATATTTCTACCTCCTTCCCAAGGACTCAGAATAAATGTGACTGCAGCCACGGGCCGGTGTCCGGGAGGTGGGCTGATTATTTTCCATCCGATGGTATAGGACAATTAGGGTGAACTAGAGGGTAGAGGGTGGCTTGGAACATGGAGTCTGCAGAGGGTGAACCATTTAACAGCTGGGTGCCAGTGGCACCATATTAGGGTGCTAAGTGCATATGGGTGTGTAAGAGTGCGCCGTACAGACTGACTGATACCTGTTGTCCCACTTACTGGTGCGGAGTGAGTGCGTGTGAGTGGGAGTGATTGTGTACGGGCCACCTGTGATTCACGACACTGGCCGGCAGTGCCATCTTATTCATTGATTGGTGCCAAAAGCACAATACCTTTTGACACTGGGTTTTTCCTGCACATGGCCTCGGCACAAGGTGGTGCAAAAAAGTATTCTATTTTGTCTTGTATGTACATTATTTTGACATCATGCACCGCCTAAGCGTGATCCCTCTCAATTGGGGGTGCCGGGTAGATTAGGAATTGTCCACAGTGTGCATACTAGTAAGATCATAACAATACGAGTGAGCCTAGTTCTGCTATTAATATTTCCAAAGGTATTTTTTGCATAAAAGTATATAACGGTCATGTTGTAATGATTGAATGTGTGTTCAATCTAAACGTTTTTACATACATCCTGTGGGAAGTCTCTTTTGTGATACACTGCCCAGTGCATTTAATGCGAGTGGCTGCTGTGCATTTGTTTTACTCATTGCCTCTGTAGTAAGCCTGACTGCTCAGTTCCAAGCTACCCAAGGGTGAGCATGGGTTATACAGCGAGTGTAATCACCTGCCCTTGACGGCATTCCTTCAGCCAAACAGACACTGCCGGTTCCAACACATACCCTTTGTAACTTTACCCACGCCCCTTCCCCCCATCTGACCAATCTGAACCAAAGTTCAGGAAATAGCCAACAGCTTTCACCCTTTCAGCATGCCAAATTTAGTGCAGATTGGTCAAAGCGGTCAAACGATTTAAGGGTATCCCAAATCTATTGATTTTTACATATGTGGTGCAACCTTCCCAGCCAATATTTAAGCCTGGGTGGTTCTTGTGGTATATATTTCATACTAATGTCCCCTCCCATATGACTTGTGCACAAGTGTAGAGCTCTAGGGGTTTCTGTAACTGCTCTACGGCCCTTTGATAAGGCCAAGAAGGGAGGGCATATAAATCTCCCATCCTTTGTAATGTAGGATGTGTTTTGAAAGGTAATGGTCCAACATAATCCTCTCCAACCACTTCGCAAGACATGGGAAGATTATTTTATACACTCCAGCCTTGTTTGGCCCAGGTGTACTTGTGACCCAATGACCCTATCCAGCCTACCATTGGCTTAGAATACTCAATACTTATAAGTACCCAAAATAGAATATGTATATAAAATAAGAAAGATTGAATCACACAAATAACAGGGGGAGAGCAAACACAGCAAGGAGGGTTTCATTGTGATACTGTGTGCAGATCAATGGAGAAGTCTCTCAGGGTGAAAAATGATGGTTTATTTACTTGGTCATAGGAGTCTGGGGAAACCAACCATTGACATGGACTAGTCCATTTAGCATAGTTCTAGGAAGGGAATGGATCACTAGTTTAGCTAATAGGAATACTTACCTAGTCACATCAATACTGGGAAGAGACATTGTCTAGCAATTATTTGCTTCCCAGATATGTTGGTTGATAGAAAATTGAAGAGATTCTCCTCACTCCTGGATTTGTTTCTGTGACTGGAATTCACCTATACAGATCATGCAGTTTGGTTTCACCAGCTGGTGACTGAAGACATGAGTCCTTTTCACTGAACCACTGGTAGCACCCCATGCTGGCAGATACAACATCTCATATTGGCATGGAGGGGTCACCATAAAGGGCCCACATAACCGACAAATTGTCCTCTCTCTAACAAAGAACATGCAGTCAGGGAGATTTGCTGAGATTGTACCAATCCATGTCCATGTCTATATCTATGTATCGGTTTATGTCAATATGAAGAAGATGTTCAACAAGGCCAGAAGGGAATCCCAGCTTATATTTCAAAGTACAGGGAGACAACCAGCCTCAAGTAGAGTTCCTCTCCTCAGAGGGTGCACCTTGACCTATTCCCAGATTGCACTGTGTTGGGAAGAGCCTGTGTGCACTTATTTGTTAGTGTGTAGGCCATGTTTGTGTGTGTCATAGGCATACGTACTGTGTTTATGTGTTTGTACACCACGTCGTTGTGCATATGGTAAGTGGGCAGTTATGTCTATGTGCTGCACATGAGTAGCGACTACGTGTTTATATGCTATTGCTGTCTTAGATGGAATGCAGTTTGTATGTGAATAATGCTGTCTGTGCGTCTTCAGAATCTGTGTTCAACACTTTGTGTGTGTGTGTATACTGTCAGAGAACAGCCTGCATGGCGGAGAGTATATGCTGAACATGTGCGGGGGTGAGGGGTGTGCATGGAAAACACTGAAGCAGCATTTGGTACCGGGAGGAAAACCGGCCCCTTGTACCAAAAATGGCCACCACCAGTCCAAAACCGGCCCTCACCCTTCCGGCCCACTGAGAAAATGCTCTGTGCCCGCTATGGTCAGTCCAGCCCTGACCCTGAATAATGCCATAATAGCAATAGTTTAGCTTATTTCTGAAACCCTATGCCAGCCCTCAATAACATGCTGAGTTACTTCAAGTGTCTGGGAATGCACCCTGCATTCAGACAACTAACTCACCATTCTTGCCCTTCACTTTCACACTCACCCTGCACTCACAGCGATCACAATGCACTCATACTGATCACCATGCACTCACACTGATCACCATGCACTCACACCATTCACCCTGCACTCAGTGACTTGTCATGAACTTACACCGCTCTCCCTCCACTTACCTTGCGGTCACATGAGCACACCGCTCACTCTGCACTCACAGTGATCACTCTGCACTCACAATGCACTTGCGCTTTTCACCCTGTACCTCTCCATGCAGTCACACGAGCAGACTACTCACCCTGCTTTTATGTGACACTTTACTCACCGTTCCCCCTCACTGCTCACTCTGCAGTCTAACTCAAACAAGCCCCCATACATTCATTTGTCCTACTCTGCACTTACATTTGCACCCATATTCATATGGTCACCTCACTCACCCTGCAGTCACTCCTCTCACCCTACTCTCACTCTGTTGCATCACTCACCGGGCACTCACATGGTTACTCCTGTCACCCACACAGTGCAGAGGGTTAATGTGCCTGCTACAAAGAACGTGTACCATGCACATCATAGAACTGAGCGTCAGTAAACTACGAGTAGCCCTATAACAAAATGAAATGTTTGCTATAGACAGATGAGGTGCATTGTTGGTGAGTGGTAATGAGGCAATTCATGGAGGAGGAAATGGGGGAGGGGCGCCCAAAAAGACGGTTGCGCCGTGCACGACCAGTGCTAGGGCCCGCCCTGGCAGGGCTGGCTGGGAGTCTTAGCTCCTCCCCCCCCTCACCCCTCCCCCCCGAAGTTCAGGTCTAGTTGCGCCATATATATATATATATATATATATATATATATATATATATATGTATGTATATAGTGTGTGTGTCTGTGGTGGTCTAGCAATGTGTCTGTTTGCATACTTTACGGCTGTACTTGTGCAAAGCGTAATGTCTGTGCATACTTTACGGCTGTATTGGTGTACAGTTGCCTGGTTTATTCTCTGCAGCTGAGTTGTAACTTACCTTTGGGTTGTTATGTAGCTGTGTTTCCGTGTACTCTTTGGCTGTTTTGCTGCCATGTGTGTGTCTAAGTAACCCGGGGCTGTGTTGCTGCACATCTTCAATGCGTTTGATGCACAGCTGTCTGTCTGTGCACACTTGGCTGTACAGTCAGTGACTGTGTTGCTGTTCAGCTGTGTGCATTCTACGTGGCTATGATCGTTCGTGTACGGTTATGTGGCTGTGTGCTTAACGTGTTGCTGTACCGACTGTGTTTTATTGTGTGAAAGCCCTGAGTTTGCGCTGCTGCACATCTGTATGAATACTCTGTGCGTGGTGTCTGTATATCTCCTCTGTGTCTGTACACAGCTGTGCGTCTGTGCCTTTCACCTCTCCTCTGATGTCAGGCATGCGCCTCTGCTGGGAGGGATTTACAAGGCTGCATCTCGGCTCCAGTTAGCAGAGTGTTGCTCCCTCTCTGCCTCCCGCCTCCTAAAATGTGCAGACATTTTCCCTCGCACAGGATGCTGCCTCGGACGGCGCCTCTCTGCTCTCACATTCCCAGCCTCTCTCCCGCATGCCTCTTCTTGGATCTGCCATTAGGGGCAGAGCAGCTGTGTTCGTGTTCATGTAGGACAACGAGCCCCCTCCCCACACACACATTTTTTAATGACAGAATGTTACTTAGCAACGGGGAGGGGTATTTTTTCGCTGAAGATTAAACTATACCATTATCTCTAACAGGAAACTTATGAAAGAGCCCGCTCCCCTCCGGTGCGCGCCCTCCCCTCTCCCCCCCAGAGCCCCAGGAATGGCTGCCGAGCTCGGCTCGGTCCCCACATGTGCCCCCCGCGCCTCGGCTCCATGCTGACATACCCGGGCTCCGGCCGCCTGACTTGGAGGTGGGGGCAACAGAAAAGAGGGCAGAGGAATGCGGGATTTGGGCAGATACGGGGTCTTTTTCTGCAGGTGTAACTTTGAGGGACCGCGCTTTCAGACTCGAACGCTGCCCGAATATGGCAGAGAGGAAAGGGAGATGGAGGCTGAGAGCGAGGAAGGGAGAGGAGGAGGCAGGGAGAAAAGAGGCAGAGGGGGATGCAGGGAGGAGTGAGGCTGAAAGGGGCAGACAGGTAGGACTGAAAGACGAGAAGGAAAGAGGCACAGGGAGAGAAAAAAGGAGAAAGAGGCAGGGGAGAGAAAGAACCCGAATAGCAGGAAGAGAAAGAGGCAGGGACAGGACGGAAGAGCCCCCTGCTACCGGCTTAAGGTTTGGATGGTGGTTGTGTGCTGCTGGCAGCGGGGCAGGCTGTGAGAGGATGGGGCTGCTGGCAGCGGGGCAGGCTGTGAGAGGATGGGGCTGCTGGCCGCGAGGCAGGCTGTGATGGTGCTGTTGGCGGGCGCAGGGCGGACAGCTCCCCGTTCATCCCAGTGCACAGCGGCATGGTGCTGAAATCTAACCCTGCCATTCTCTTCTGCTCTCTCCCGCCCAGTGATTATATTATTGAAGAGAAGACGGCCGTGCTGGAGAAGCGGGAGCATGAGGGCTTCGGGTTTGTGTTGCGAGGGGCAAAAGGTAAGGGCCGAGTTTTCTTTTTTCTTGAAGCTTTTAAGTTCGGGGTACGTGGCGGGGGCTTTGCTTTGACATCTTAAGCTGTCGTGCCCTTATTACCTTTCTTAAGCACGGCTATCAGCTACAGACAACCCGTGGCATACTTTGAAGTCCCTGCCTTTGCGACGCTGTGCCACAGCGCTGCTGTCCCACGGTGACCCCATGTATCCTCCATACCGTGCCGCTCTCCCCGTCAGCAGGGACCGACTCGCGTAGTCCATATTCCCCACACTGCTCATATATCCGCCAGGGAGGACGCATGCTTTATAGTGCCCCACATAGCTGTGCCCATACCCCCGCGTTGCTTCTGCCCCATGGTGCTCATGTCCCACGCTTCCTACTCCATATGCTATGGTCCAGAGTTATCGACCCCGCTATACATCGCCTATGATTGCATCAGCCTCATTACGCCCCTACCCAGAGTGTTCATATCCCCCGGAGGCTCTGCCTCCTATGCCATGGTGCAGGGCTTCTGGCCCCACTGTGCCTCTGCCATGCATCGCTGTACAGACCCCCTGCTTCACTGCGCCCCTGACCCAAAGGCCCGTGCCCTCACACTGTCCGCGTCCCGCCTTCTTCGAGCCTCTGCTCTCACTCTTCTCTCCAACCAACCATCACACGCTTTGGGGGGTGCCAGTGCCTTCGGTTGTCAGCACTCTCGGGGTTCCACACTGCACCTGCTGTGAATGATTTTATTTCTGAAGTGTAACCTAAGCTACTTGATCTGGACTCCTCATTCGGAGCTCCCAGTACCGTCTTGGTTCCTAAAAGAATGGCTTCTTCGCCCTTCTGTCTCACTGCCTGCACTGGGGGCGGCAGCGCCGGGAATGCTGAAGATCCAAGGGGTGCCCACGTCTGCTGGTTTGATGACTCCTCACTGCCGGCACTAGAGGAGGTTCTGCAGACATGGTCAAGACCCTAGATGTGCGCACATCTGCTGATTGTGTCTCCTCACTGCCTGCACTGGGGGCAGCAGCGCAGCGATGCTGAAAACCCGAGACATGCCTACATCTGCTAACTTGTGGCACCTCACTGCCTGCACTGGAGGCTCTGCAGAGATGCTGAAGGCCCTGGAGGTGCGCACATCTGCTGGGTTGTGGCACCTTACTGCCTGCACAGGAGGAGGCAGTGCAGAGATCCTGAAGACCTTCGAGGTGAGCACACCTGCTGAATTATGGCTCCTCACTGCCTGCACTGGGGGCAGCAGCGCAGCGATGCTGAAAACCCGAGACATGCCTACATCTGCTAACTTGTGGATCCTCACTGCCTGCACTGTAGGCAGCAGCGCACAGATTCTACAGACCCTAGAGGTGCACATATCTTCTGGGTAGTGGCTCTCACTGCCTGCACAGAGCAGAGATGCTGAAGACCCTAGAGGTGTGCACATCTGCTGGGTTGTGGCTCCTCACTGCGCTGGAGGGCGGCAGCGCAGCGATGCTGAAAACCCTAGACATGCCCACATCTGCAGGGTTATGTCTCCTCACTGCCTGCACTGGGGGTGGCAGTGCAGGGATGCTAAAGACATTAGAATTGCGCACATCTGGTGGGCTGTGGCTCCTCACTGCCTGCACTGGGGGTGGCAGTGCAGGGATGCTAAAGACATTAGAATTGCGCACATCTGGTGGGCTGTGGCTCCTCACTGCCTGCTCTGGAGTAGGCTCTGCAGAGATGCTGAAGCCTCTAAAGTTGCGCACATCTGCGAAGTTGTGGCTCCTCACTGCCTGCACTGGAGGCTCCGCACTGATGCTGAAGGCCCTATAGGTGCGGACATCTGCTGGGTTGTGGCTCCTCACTGAGTACACTGTGTGCAGCAGCGCAGAGATGCTGAAGGCTCTAGAGGTGCGCACAACTGCTTTGTTGTGGCTCCTCTCTGCCTGCACTGGATGAGGCTCTGCAGGGATGCTGAAGACCCTAGAGGTGCGCACAATCTGCTGGGTTGTTGCTCCTCACTGCCTTGACTTGGGGATGGCAGCGCAGGGATGCTGAAAACCCTAGACATGCCCACATCTGCAGGGTTATGTCTCCTCACTGCCTGCACTGGGGGTGGCAGTGCAGGGATGCTAAAGACATTAGAATTGCGCACATCTGGTGGGCTGTGGCTCCTCACTGCCTGCACTGGGGGTGGCAGTGCAGGGATGCTAAAGACATTAGAATTGCGCACATCTGGTGGGCTGTGGCTCCTCACTGCCTGCTCTGGAGTAGGCTCTGCAGAGATGCTGAAGCCTCTAAAGTTGCGCACATCTGCGAAGTTGTGGCTCCTCACTGCCTGCACTGGAGGCTCCGCACTGATGCTGAAGGCCCTATAGGTGCGGACATCTGCTGGGTTGTGGCTCCTCACTGAGTACACTGTGTGCAGCAGCGCAGAGATGCTGAAGGCTCTAGAGGTGCGCACAACTGCTTTGTTGTGGCTCCTCTCTGCCTGCACTGGATGAGGCTCTGCAGGGATGCTGAAGACCCTAGAGGTGCGCACAATCTGCTGGGTTGTTGCTCCTCACTGCCTTGACTTGGGGATGGCAGCGCAGGGATGCTGAAGGCCCTAGAGGTGCGCACATCTGCTGGGGTGTGGCTCCTCACTGCCTGCACTGGAGGCTCTGCAGAGATGCTGAAGACGCTAAAGGTGCGCACATCTGCTGGGTTGTGGCTCCTCACTGCCTGCACTGGAGGCTCTGCAGGGATGCTGAAGACCCTAGAGGTGCACACATCTGCTGGGTTGTGGCTCCTCTCTGCCTGCACTGGATGAGGCTCTGCAGGGATGCTGAAGACCCTAGAGGGGCACACCATCTGCTGGGTTGTTGCTGGGTTGTGGCACCTCACTGCCTGCTCCGGAGGCGGCAGCGCAGGGATGCTGAAGGCCCTAGAGGGGCACACATCTGCTGGGTTGTTGCTCCCCTTTGCCTGCACTGGAGGCGGCAGCGCAGGGATGCTGAAGGCCCTAGAGGTGCGCACATCTGCTGGGTTGTGGCTCCTCACTGCCTGCACTAGAGGCTCTGCAGGGATGCTGAAGACGCTAGAGGTGCGCACATCTGCTGGGTTGTGGCTCCTCACTGCCTGCACTGGAGGCTCTGCAAGGATGCTGAAGAACCTAGAGATGTGCACATCTGCTGGGTTGTGGCTCCTTTCTGCCTGCACTGGATGAGGCTCTACAGGGATGCTGAAGACCCTAGAGGTGCGCACATCTTCTGAGTTGTGGCTCCTCACTCCCTGCACTGGAGGCGGCAGCGCAGGGATGCTGAAGACGCTAGAGGTGCACACATCTGCTGGCTTGTGGCTACGCACTGCCTGCACTGGAGGCTCTGCAGGGATGCTGAAGACGCTAGAGGTGCGCACATCTGCTGGGTTGTGGCTCCTCTCTGCCTGCACTGGATGAGGCTCTGCAGGGATGCTGAAGACGCTAGAGGTGGTACAAAAGGGGGTGGTGATGGACGGAGTATCAGAACCAATCAAACACTCATACCCAGTCAACAGATCTGGGTTTGATCCATCACCGTTCTTTAGCCCACTCTGCCACCCCAGTTCAGACATGGCCATATGCAAATCAGTCTGACCCTGTGCCTCATGGGAACAGTCCAGCCCGAACTGCCAAGCCATGCCTTCCCTGGACCGGAAACAAGCTTCCTAGGACCGGTTTCTGGCATTTTAGCCGTCTTCAGCCAGGCTTGCTTGAATCCAATGGCAAAGTGAGCAAGGGACTCACGTCTGAGCATACCCTGCCAACTTATGGCGAACAAAGCGGTACAAAAGGGGATGGTAATGGATGGAGTATCAGAACCAATCAAACACTCATACCCAGTCAACAGATCTGGGTTTGATCCATCACCGTTCTTTAGCCCACTCTGCCACCCCAGTTCAGACATGGCCATATGCAAATCCGCAGAGATGCTGAAGATCCTAGAGGTGCGCACCATCTGCTGGGTTGTGGCTCCTCTCTGCCTGCACTGGATGAGGCTCTGCAGGGATGCTGAAGACCCTAGATGTGCGCACAATCTGCTGGGTTGTTGCTCCTCACTGCCTTGACTTGGGGATGGCAGCGCAGGGATGCTGAAGGCCCTAGAGGTGCGCACATCTGCTGGGTTGTGGCTCCTCACTGCCTGCACTGGAGGCTCTGCAGGGATGCTGAAGACCCTAGAGGTGCACACATCTGCTGGGTTGTGGCTCCTCTCTGCCTGCACTGGATGAGGCTCTGCAGGGATGCTGAAGACCCTAGAGGGGCACACCATCTGCTGGGTTGTTGCTGGGTTGTGGCTCCTCACTGCCTGCTCCGGAGGCGGCAGCGCAGGGTTGCTGAAGGCCCTAGAGGGGCACACATCTGCTGGGTTGTTGCTCCCCTTTGCCTGCACTGGAGGCGGCAGCGCAGGGATGCTAAAGGCCCTAGAGGTGCGCACATCTGCTGGGTTGTGGCTCCTCACTGCCTGCACTGGAGGCTTTGCAGGGATGTTGAAGACCCTAGAGATGTGCACATCTGCTGGGTTGTGGCTCCTTTCTGCCTGCACTGGATGAGGCTCTACAGGGATGCTGAAGACCCTAGAGGTGCGCACCATCTACTGGGTTTTGGCTCCTCACTGCCTGCGCTGGAGACTCTGCAGGGATGCTGAAGACCCTAGAGGTGTGCGCATCTGCTGAGTTGTGGCTCCTCACTCCCTGCACTGGAGGCGGCAGCGCAGGGATGCTGAAGACGCTAGAGGTGCACACATCTGCTGGCTTGTGGCTCCTCACTGCCTGCACTGGAGGCTCTGCAGGGATGCTGAAGACGCTAGAGGTGCGCACATCTGCTGGGTTGGGGCTCCTCTCTGCCTGCACTGGATGAGGCTCTGCAGGGATGCTGAAGACGCTAGAGGTGCGCACATCTGCTGAGTTGTGGCTCCTCTCTGCCTGCACTGGATGAGGCTCTGCAGGGATGCTGAATATGCTAGAGGTGCGCACATCTGCTGAGTTGTGGCTCCTCACTGCCTGCACTGGAGGCTCTGCAGAGTTGCTGAAGACCCAAGAGGAGCGCACATCTGCTGGGCTGTGACTTGTAAGTGCCTGCACTGGAAGAGGCTTCACGTGGATGCTGGGCCCTCTCTTGCTGTACTTGAGGCGGCTGCATAGAGGTGCCAGTGACAGTAGAGGTGCGCACCCGCCTTCATTGGAGGAGGCTGCGCAGTGATCCAGGGCATCGTAGACGTGCACATCTGCTGGCCTGTGACTCCTCCCTGTCTCCACCGAAGGAGATTGCACGGAGATGCTCGGGCCATGGAGGTGCACATCCTGGCTGCGCTGTGGCTCCTCAGTCCCTACACTGCAGGAGGCTGCACCGAGATGTCAGAGCTGCCATTGTCCTGCGTAGATATAATGTGCTATATAGTATGATCCCTGTGTGATTGGTTACAAAGACCCTCACGTTGTATTGTCAGTGGCTCTCAGCTGTTGGCTGTTTCTTTAACCATCTGTGAATAACTCGCTTAAAGAACCATGAAGATTCAAGATCCACCAATCTCTGAACAGAGAGGAGGCGGAAGTGACCTGAGGTGCCCTGACAAGACTTCCTTGCTAGTAACATTACCAGTGCTTCGCTACCCGACCTCACCTCGAGGGTTTTGAGTGTGAATGTTGATGTACTGTCCTTATTTCTGCCTTTGTTTTGCTCGATCTCTTCAAAGCATATGTGGGTGATCAATGATTGGGCGTTCTCTCGGAATAGTGTACAGGCAGCAGTAGTGGCTGACTGTTCGCGCAATGGAAAGTAGGATTGAGGGCTCTTCTCACAGTGACGTGTTCGATGGGAAGGAGCAGTGGTTGGTTACCGTCTCTTCAGAGTGTGCAGATGCAAGGAGTGGTGATTAGTGCCTTTCATGGTGAAGTGTGCAGCTGGAAGGGGCAATGATCGGGTTGTCTCGTGCAGCAGTGAGCAGTGGAAGGGAGCAATGGTTGGCATTCCTGTTAGCCGTGTGCAACAGTATGAAGGAATAGTCATTGACTGCTGTGTTGGAGCAGTGTTCAGTGCAAAACTGAAGTGCTTGCCTTCACTTGGAGCAGTGTGTGGTGAAAAGGAGCAGTGGATGGGTTTCAGCTTGGATATGTGGGCACTGAAAAGGAGGGAGGGGGTTTATCCTGAAGATGTGTGTGGTGAAAAGGAGCAGTGGGTGAGTTTCAGCTTTGGATATATGTGCACTGAAAAGGAGGGGGGCGGGTTTTATCCCGGAAATGTGTGTGGTGAAAAGGAGTAGTGATTGGGTTTCAGCTTGGATATGTGTGCACTGAAAAGGAGGGGGGTGGGTTCTGTCTTGGAGATGTGTGCACTGAAAAGAAGTAGTTTGTGGGTTTTAGCTTAAAGATGTGTACCGTGAAAAGGAGCAGTGGGCGGGTTTAATCTTGGAGATGTATGCAGTGAAAAGGAACGGTGGATGGGTTTTATCTCGGAGATGAGTGCAGTGAAAAGGAGCAGTGGGTGTGTTTTGTCTTAGGGGCATGTGCAGTGAAAAGTAGGAGTGGGTGGGTTTTATCTTAGGGTCATGTGTGGTGAAAAGGAGCAGTGGGTGGGTTTTATCTTGGAGATGTGTGCATTTAAAAGGAGCAGTGGATGGGTTTTACCTCAGAGATGTGTGCAGTGAAAAGGAGCAGTGGGTGGGTTCTGTCTTAGGGGCATGTGTGGTGAAAAAGAGCAGTGGGTGTGTTTTGTCTTAGGGGCATATACGGTGAAAAGCAGCGTAGGTGGGATTTGTCTTAGGGACGTTTGCAGTGAAAAGCAGCAGTAGGTGGGTTTTATGTTGGAGACATGTGCATTGAAAAGGAGCAGTGGGTGTGTTTTGTCTAAGGGGCGTATGGGGTGAAAAGGAGCACTGGGTGAGTTGTCTAGGAGATGTGTGCATGAAAAGGAGCAGTGGGTGGGTTTATCATGGAGATGTGTGCAGTGTAAAGGAGCAGTGGATGGGTTTATCTCAGAGATGTGTGCAGTGAAATGGAGCAGTGGGTGGGTTTTGTCATCGGGGCATGTGCGGTGAAAAAGAGCAGTGAGTGTGTTTTGTCTTAGGAACATGTGCGGTGAAAAGGAGCAGCAGGTGGTGTTTGTCTTAGAGGCGTGTGCAGTGAAAAGGAGCAATGGGTGGGTTTTATGTTGGAGACGTGTGCATTGATAAAGAGCAGTCGGTGTGTTTTGTCTAAAGGAAGTATGGGGTGAAAAGTAGCTCAAAATAGTGCTTCTGTTCCCTGTACCTACCATTCCTTTGAACCCCATACTGATTCTATGTCTATAGTGTCCCTCCATAAGTCGAAACCCTGTTCAGACAGTTGGGTAATAAAGGATGCAGAATAAATCTGTTTGGTGTTAGTTAACATATTTTTCTGTGAAAATTTCTGTGCAAACGTTTTCGAACTACCTTTTGGTGGTGTCGGGCAATGTTCCCATTGGTGGTATGTGAAAACATTATGTGGGATACTTGATTTGTGTAAAAAGTGATGACCATAGTGGAGAGGTGTGGCTCACGGGTTAGAGGTGGCAGATCCGTAAGCAGAGAATCGGCCAGGGACCAGGGTTCAATTCCCGACGCGGCAGGGTCGTGGACCAGGGTCAAAACGGACTCGATAATTCTCGCCTCGGTACCTACTCTAACCAGGAATCACACTCGGCAACTCTGGGCATTAAGCTTGCCTCATCTCTACAACGGCCCCCCACAGACGCAGGGGATGCCTGGTTTCACCTTGGAGATACCCAGAAAGGGACAATCTCACAGGGATAGCCAGGACGGGTTCCCCAGCGGTCTATAGCGCCGGGACACTTCCGAGTATCTGTGCGCTGTATAAATGAAAATAACATAACAATAACATAATGATGGTAACAGTACATAGTGTTATAGTCTGATGTGTCTTCTAACATTTCAATGCTTGAAAATGCAGCAGATTGTTCTAAATAA
This sequence comes from Triturus cristatus, assembly GCF_964204655.1. NCBI lineage: Eukaryota > Metazoa > Chordata > Amphibia > Caudata > Salamandridae > Triturus > Triturus cristatus. The sequence goes on from NC_140585.1 coordinate 929,784,946, forward strand.
AACAGCATATTATTTACAGTTTCAAAATCCCAATCCTCAGAAAATGTACTGGAGGTAATGATATAATTTAGAGAAAATTTAAATACATGTGGTATTTTTAAAAGTTCAATGGGACCAAATACATCATAATCAACCCTGTTCCAAACTATACCATCAGATATAGGAACAGCTGGAATGTTCAGGAAGGACAGGTCTCTTTGTTCACAATGAGAAATGTATGAGGTTTCAGGACCAAGTGATACTGCAGAGCGTTCTGGGAGATAGTTTCCATTCACGAGTAAGCAAAAGACAGTCACTAGGCCAATCCAGAACAGAAAAAACAGTATTCCAGTTATTATCCAGAGCTGTAGCCATGGTGAGACCAGGTAAGTCTTTTTCAGAAAAGTGTAGAACTCATGAAGTTGTGGCTTACGGGAATCTGGAGCTGGCGTTGTCTCCGCTTCACTGGGATCAAGAGAGAAGGTATCAAAATCGATGAAGTAGCCAGATGCAGTTCGATCTACCTTTGGTAGCTGAGCAGGTTTTGTTGAACTGGCAGACGTCTCTTGTAGAGGCATATTGATGTAGACATCGGTGTTAGGCCGAATTTATATTTGTCTTTCATTTATGTTTTGATGTTCTGTTTGAACAGGAAAGAGTTCTATTTCATTGTTGTAAATTCCATTACTTTGTATTGGCGACTCTTCAAATGTTATGAGTCTTTCTGTCTGAACTTCCTGTATGGTAGCGAGTGGAGGGCGTCAGCTACTTCGGAGCCCATGAGGCCTACTATTCAGTATCAGCCACATAGTGTGGTTTGATCGGATCAATGGAGACAAATCTCTTTTCTTTTTTGCCAGCAAGTGGCATAAGTAGTACTGTTCTTGTTTCCTCAACAGCCAAGACAGGGACTGGCACTCTGTATGATGGCCCAAATTCTTGTGCACAATCTTTTCTCTGACCAGATCCCCGACTTTTGGGATCTAGGCAGGTCTTGCCGTGACTGATTTGACTTCCCCAGTGGTGGTGCGTTTTACTTGCACGTTGCTTTGTAGTGCCCGGAATTCATTGAGATCCTGTAAAACAGCCATATTGATGTCAAATGGTTTTTCATCCGCCACTGTGCTTTCACAATCGAGATCAGGTACCCACATTCTCATTCCAAATAGCACCTTGTAAGGAGTGACACCTCCTAGGGTACTTCTTGGCATATTGTTAAGGGCTCTTTGGGCCCCGTATAAGTGATTGACCCAACTACCACCTGAACCTAATACTCTTGCTGTTAAAGATTGCTTTAAGTTTTACCTCTCCACAACCAAATTTCCCTTGAGATGGTACTGAAAGGAGTCCCGCTATGCAACACCCAAACTTCCCATGGCTTCCTTGTAAGCCCTAGAGCTCAACACAGGGCCGCGGTCAGAATGTAATGTGCCAACTGCGTATGTCCCTATAAAGACTCGCAAATCTTTTATAACAGTTTGAGCATCAGCCGAGAACTGAGGCCATACCCATAGGGATCTAGAGCATGAATCCACTACCACCAAGATGTACTTGTAAGCTCCATCCGATTGTAGGGGGCCGCAGTGTTCAAATAGACACAGGCGAGTGGTCTGTCTGATATAAGTAATGGTGTCTACGCTAGATGTGCTATGGTGGAACCCTTCATCTGCTGGCATATGTCGCAATTTAGGACAAAATTCTTTGTCTGTTTAGTTAATCTTGTCCACCAATAGCGTTGTTTCAGTAAAGAAACTGTTGCAGTAATCCCTGCGTGTGCAGAACCTAGACCCTTGTGTACAGCTAGAATTAAGCCTAATCTGCGATCCATGTTTGGTATTACCCTATCCCCCCCTCCTGGAATTTGAGCATACGGAATGTTATTTGCATCTAACTTGTAGGTGTACTTTCGGTAAGACTGTGCTGTTTTTGCATGAAGCAATGACAGCAACCATTAGCTATCCGTCTATTCTTGTTTTTGAACGAGTGATTGCAGCTACAGCAGCAGTACGTACTCCCCCTTTTGCCGCTTCATCGGCCAATTAATTCCCTTCAACGTGAACGCCTCACGATGATGAATCAGCGTGTGTATCATGTGAGCTCTTGATAGTTTGTTTTTCAACTCCGCTACCTGTTCCCATAGCATTTTATGCTTAATTGTGCCACCTCTTGAGTCTTTAAACCCATTTTGACCCCAGTTGTGAAGATACTCATTGTATGACTGGACAAAATAATAAGAATTACACACAATCAGTGTGGGGAATTCTCGATCTGTATTTATTAGTGCCAGTACAGGGCTTTTAATTATGCCAGCTGTGCCGTGCAGTCTCCTAGATACTGTGTCTTCGTAATGCTAGGATGGAACTTGCCTTCCTGCATATGACCTGTCACAATCGCACATGTGGCGCTGTATTGCTGTTTACTTCCTATGGTCGGCTGACTGGTCCGTCGGTGTAAATAATGTATTCAAACTGATCTAGAGGCATTATTTCATTCCGGAGAGGATATTCTTCTTCATATTGCAGAAATGCTTGTGTTTTAAGTGTAGACTCAAATTTGTAATCTACATCTGTTGCAGTGAGAGAATTGGCCCATTGTATCCATCTTGGATGTAAAGATTTAGCATTTGGAACTCTTGCTTTTGTCACAGCCTCTAAAGCCGGTACTGGAGTTACAACAATTATTTGCTTCCCCTGAGCCAGTGCTCTTTCTCTCACTACAGCAGTCTGTACTGCTGTCAGATTTTTTTCTGTTGAAGTAAAACGCATTTCAGCGTTTGTGTACAAGTATGATTTGTATGCTATGGATACTGTTTTGCCTTCACTGAAGGTTAGATAAGTGTACTCAGACTGACCCGCTATAACACAGATCATCAAATTTGTGGTGTTTACACGTGTGTGTAAATGTTTGGAAGCTATCATGTCAGCTTGAAGAGAACAAAGGATATCTGTGTGTTCCTGTGTCCAATGCCTAACTGAGAAATTAGGTCTTATTAGGTCGTAGAAAGGTTTGACTTTTTCTTTGTAATCTAAAATGTATGTTCTGCCAAAACTTAGGAATCCCAATATGGATTGTAACTTCTTCAAAGATTTAGGAGGTTAGAGCAGCGCACACTTTTCTAAAACGTTAGCTGCCAGGCTTTTCCCTTCACTTGAAAGCTCGTATCCCAAAAATAGGACATTGAGGTGGGCTATTTTTGTTTTTTTTTAAATTTGAATTTGTGGCCCTAAGAGGCAAAACCCAAAATTATGTTGCTCACTCTGGTCAAGTGATGCTTTAAAATATAATTTGTCGGATATATATCATCTACATAGGACAATGCCTCCTCATCCAAATTCTGAAGTAACTCTGTTACACTAGCGAAGAACAATCCAGGCTATTCTTATACCCTTGGGGGAGGTGACAAAATTGACGATCAAAACCGAGCGCTGAGAATGCTGTCACATACCTGCTCTCAGGTGCTATATTTTGGCACAACAATCCATTTGAGAAAGCTAATGTGGTTTTGTATTTTTTCAGCACAATGTTATTCATTAATGCAGCACTGTGTGCATTTTGTACTGCAAATGTTTTAGTGCATGTGTTCAGATGTCTTTAGTCTAAAACTAGACGTAATGAATTATCGGTTTCATTAGGAGAAACAAAGGATTATTTATTGAAGAGGTGCAAGTTTCAATTACACCCTGGTATTCAAGTTGATCTAAGATCTCCTTGACCTGTTTTTTCGCTTCTTGTTTTATTGGGTATTGACTCAGTGGAGTTGGAGTTGTTTTTACTGGGATTGTATGGTGAGGTGACTCAGCATCCCACCCAACATGGTTGCGATATAATGCTGTTGTAAGTGCTACCGCTCACTCCTGCACATATGTATGTTTTTTCTCCCTTTGGGCAATCCATAACAATTTCTGGCGGCTAATTTTTTTCAGCCAAAAACATGTCATAGCCATAAGTCAGGTTCTACCAAAAGAGACCTTTAATTTTTCTGGGTTTGTCCCCCTCCATTTGGAGTGTTATTTCATGTAACCTATGTGGGACACTTACCCTTGAATCAGGTGTTTCCACTGTGATATGCTCATTCAACTCTGCTATCACCAGAAATTCCATCAGGTTCTTGCAAGCTATTGTTACTTCTGCTGCATTGTTTAGCATCGTCAGAGCCCATTCCCCGTTCAGAAGTTGAGTCCTCAGAATTCTGGGCATGTCTAATTTTAAGACCTGCTACTTTCTTCTTTGTAAATTGAGGTTTTGATTTTTGCTTTTCTTCTTTTTCGGAAGTATAGTCTGAAGCGTGTTGCGTGTCTCTGGACTTTGTACGCTCTTCTTGTCTGTGTTCTGACCGTCCTTCCCTCTCAGAGGTTTTTGATGAACCCTGAAAGGAACGAGAGGTACGTGTATCAGTATTCTGATACCTCTCTGGTTTTTTTAATGTTATCACGATTCCTCTGATTGTACTTCCTTTTGGAGTGCTCCTGTTGAGGAGACCCACCCCTGGATTGTGATCTGTTCTCTCTCTTCTTTTGTTTTTTATTGTTATTATCCCATTTCTTCTTGGAAGAATTGGGTGCTTGCTTTGTTATCCTTGTCAGGACCATCCATGAGTTGAGGGTTTGTTGCTCTGGCTCCCAAACTATCTCTACCTAATTCAGAATAGGTTTCTTCAATAATTTTAGGTAATTCACGTTCCTGTTGTACGGAAGGGAAATCCCTCGTGCATTAGCGTATTGCCACTGCCACCTCCCCTTTTATGTTAGCTAATATATTAGCTGATACCTGGTCAAAATTTCCTAACAATTTCATCCCTGAGTTCAGAGCAGGCTCTGCTCCATACTTATTCTGTATTTGTCTTAATACATCTAGTGTTACTACTAATGAAGGGATACCATGAGTTCTAGTATATATGCCTACCAGGGTCGAAGGATAGCAACCAGACAAAGACCCAAGTCTCATAAATGTACAACCTCTTTTGTACTCAATTCACAATGAGTAGTGGAGAAGCCTAGAGTCCTGTGATGCAACAGGCAGGTCACAATTGCCATCACCTACCAGAGAGAATGGGCCTGTGAAAACCAACTTGAGGTCTGTTTCATCAGCAGGTGATGAGCTCAGCAACTCACAGGAACTGCCCAGAAGTCACTATGAGCTGGAGGAGTAAATGGGGAAGACACAGAAATAGCTAGTGAGCAACAGATCAAGACCTTTTTTCTTAGCATTGGGGGTGACTGGATATCTGGCACTAGTTCAAGGTTTGTGATTGAGCCCCTGCCTATGGCGTTCACTAGGGCAGTGGACTGTCTGTGGTATCATTCAGCCAAGTATAGTAAGGAAGAATGACCTTTCCAGTGTTTCTGAAATCAAGCACAAAGAGGCCTCATTACTGTATCTTGCAGTTGATAGGTGACAGCCCTCGGTGTTTCGAACATTTAAGCCAAGGCTGATTGGGGCTCTTCCAAAGAAATCAGCAGTAGCACCAGATTATTCTGACATCTGGGTAAGGACCATAGTTGCAAAGACAAAAATATGGATTCAGTGGTATGCCCTTGTGTTGGACTTTGCCCTTTTTGCAGGGTCATCCCTGAACGTTTTGCCTTCCTCCTGGTATTTTTTCTGACCTGGTGTTGGTGGTTTTAGGACTCTGGGCGCTTTATCACTGCTATCCAGTGTAAAGTGCATGTGCTCTCTATGGTAAATGTGGTAAGATTGGTCTACACCTGTTTGGCATATTTAATTTACCTATCAGCCCCTTGTAAAGTGGTATCTCAGATACCCAGGACCAGTAAATTAAATGCTACTGGTGGGCTTGCAGCGCCGCTTGCGCCACACACCAAATTAGCCTTTCAAACCTGTCTCCGGCCTCTGCCATGGCAGGGCCTGCGCGCGCAGTTTACTGCCACTGTGACGTGGCACGTAAAGTGGTTGCCACATCTGTGACTCTCCTTTTACTACATATCAGTCACCCCTAAGGTAGGCCCTAGCTAGCCATATGGGCAGGGTGTGCTGTAGGTAAAAGGTAGGACATGTGCCTTAACTGTGTGGCATGTCCTGGTAGTGACAAACAGCTATTTTGGTTTGTCACTAGTGTGAGGCTGCCCTCTCATTGGAATGCATTGGGCATTCCCTGATATGTGCTTCAGTGGTAATCCCTGACCTGAGGAGTAGAGTGGTCAAGCTTGGTATGTTTGGAATAGTGGTAATAAATGCTGCGTAATGGTGTTCGCAGATTTATTATCACTATTTTAGAAATGCCACTTTTAGAAGTGGCCATTTCTGTGTGCTGTGTGTCTTTGTGCCTGCCTGTTGTGTACTGCATGTCTGGCTCTGGAGTGGCTGGGGAGGTGCAGTGGCTCCAGATGGGCTAGGTGAATCCGCACTAGGCTGAATAGGCCAATCTGCATTTGGAGTAGTGGGAGGAGTAGCACCTGACCCTGAATAAGACTGGGCCTGCCTTCCACAATGCTGGCTCTGCCCCATGTGTTGTGTCTGGGGCCAGAGCCTACACTGACAAAGGAGGTTGTTGTGCACTGTGAACAAAATCTTAAGTGTCCCCCAGAACTGGTTTGAACCGGGCACAGAGCCCAGCGCCAGGGGGAGAACAAAGACTTGCAAGAGTATAAGTATTGGAGCTGTGACCCCATGTGTGATGTGTACTGCTTGGTGCTTACTTGGGGCCATCAGGCTGCCGGACTGCCAGGAGGAACCGCCACCAGGGGATTGACCTGCTGCCCTGCTTGGCAGCAGAAGGATCTGCTGTCTGCCCAGGAGACCCGGTGTGCTGGCCTGCCTGAGCACCTTTGTGAAGAAAAGCGCTGCCTGCTCCCTGCTGGGGCCGGCAGGAGAGAGAGGCAGGTGAACTGCTGCTTGTTTTGCCTGTTGTTCTGGCCCTGCCGAGAAGAGCGTGTGGCTGGCTCCCCTCGTGGAGAAGACGCAGGGTGAAGGGCTGAAATTAGCCCCGGAGCCCGATGTGCGGGCTCACCAGCTGAGGCGCCGTCGGCGGGAGCCTGCCCAGCATTGTGGGTATCAGGAGGAAGTGCGGTGTCCCCACACCTGAAGCAGGCTGTGGACGCCTCGCAGGTTGCTGTCCCCGAAGCCCGGGACGGGGGCTCTGGCCGCAACGCAAAAACTGGAAGTTAGGCGCTCATTGCCTGACCAGGGATGAGGCTGACCCAAGATGAGGAGCCAACCGTGAAGTAGATGGCCGGAAGACAGGCAAGGTCTGCAACTGGTTGGAGGCGGAACTCCCGTGGCATCGAGTAGAGAGTCCCGCGTGCTGACTAAAGGATCGGAGCCTCACAGGCTCCCAGTGGCTGCATCCTTCCTGATTCCCCCCTCCGCACAAGAGAAGCCCCGGTTAGTGGGGCCTGGAGGGGAACACTGTTGCTGTCTGCGGGTGACGCCGCAGGTCCAAGGATCGGGCGGGAGCCTATCCCGCATTTTCAGACACGGAGGAGAGCCCGGAATTGAAGGAGACTTTGCTCCGAATGTAGACAGTCTATTCAGAGGCCGGAAGTTAGGAAGTGAAAGTCTGGTTGCATGCATGGCCTGAAAACAGGAAGCCAGGCGGCGGTTGACTGACTGTGGGCCGGGCTCCCCGTAAGGGGGAGGAGCGCTCCGCGTGTTTGCAGGCGTTGGTAGGGGCAGAGAAGAGTCCTGTGTATTCCATGTGACGAACACCTGAGGGAGGAACAGCATTGCCAGGCCATCTGAGGCAGAGACTGGTTGCTCGACCAAGGATTCTGATTTACCCGGGATGCGGGTGAGTGTCCTGTAAAACCTGGGCAGTGGAGGGGAGCTCAGGGTGACACCATGACGGTGGCCCCTGGGTAAAATTGCTTCCCCATTTCTGGCCTGGTTGCAGCTGCGCCGCACCATCGCGGGCATCTGCATTTTTTCATCGCAGCACCAAGGAAGCCCCCGTAAGAGAGAACGGGTGAGCTGCACCCCCGCTCCCTTTCAGGTGACACGTGGGTGGCGGGGACATTCGGTGGCAGCCGCAAGGGAGGCATGTGGTTGCCCTTCACCGGCTGTATTTGTGCCCTAAGATTGGGGTACACGACAAGTGCCTAGGAGTGAGGCAGTTGTCTAAGGTGGGCAGGAGGGGTGTATGACATGTGCCCTACTGCATTACTCTTTTTGCTGATTGTGAATCAGGCTCTGTGATGAGGGCTTTGCCTAATACCTGATGTTCACATGTAGGTTGGGTTGCATTGCCAAGGGTGGCACCCCATGTTCCGCAAGGTTGATTCACTAGTGTGCGCCCTTCTGCAAATGTTTATTAGGGTGCCCTGCTGATTGTGTTCATGCATAATGCATTATGCTGGGTACCCAAGTGTGCAGTAATGATGATATGGTACACTGCTGCTGATGAGGTTTAGGGCTAATGTGGGCCTGATGTGATTATGACATATTCCTAATCGACTATTCTATGTAATGCTGTGATGTTCATGCCTCATGCTTGGTGCTAAGTGCACCCTTACCAGACGTTACTGGTTGTTTTCACCAATTCCATGACGTGATGGTTATCACAGTGGCCCGATTGGCTCTGTAGTGTATATAATCCCTGTAAAGTAACACCCAGTGCCAAGTGGCACAGTGTATATATGTGATAGTGTTCTAATGTGTTTTATGAGTAATGTAAAGGCTATTTTTGATGTAACCTAGTGTGGAATTTCTTTTGTGGTGTGCCTAGTGTGTCGCTGCTGTGTGTGTGTTGCGCAAACGCTTTACACATTGCCTCTGGGATACACCTGACTGTTCTTCCAAGCTACCAAGGGGGTGAGCAGGGGTTATCTTCAGCATATAACTCCCTTATCCTGACTAGAGTGGTGGTTTCTGCCTGGCTTAGGTGCATGCCCTAGCCAACCAGAAATCCTATTTCTAACACCCTTGTTTCAGATTGTCTTCTCCCTTTTGGCCTTCACCAAGATGTCCTCCAGTGATAAAGTAATTCTCAGAAAAACGTTTTCTGTGGAGCTTATTATAGCCAGGATGGCCACAGTGAAACCTCTTTCACCTTATTCAGAGGCCATGTAGACTCTTCAGCCAGGATGGCTGGCCTTAAGTTCCTCAAAAAAGGTGACTAATAGGGCTCTTCCCTCATCCAAGATGACAGACTTGGAGCTTCTTACATAGAAATATTTGGCTTCTGGGAAGCTCCTGTCAACCAAGAGAGCCGACAGTGTTCTTGCTGCAAAAGGCAGTTAGGTTGCTTCCCTTAAAGAATGTTAGCTACTGAGCGTTTCTCATACATGATGGCCACAATGGAGGGAGGGCTTGCCTCCCAACAAGATGATCTCTTGTTGTCATATTTCTCAGAGGGGAAGAACAAGCATTGTTGTCCTATAAAACTACATTCAGACAGTATTATAGGCTGCATCACCAGCTGGTATTATACCACCATCTCAACCCATGGCAAATCGGATTTGCCCAGGATTGCAGAGCAGCGGACCAGGTTGACTGTAACATCAACGAAGATTGTAGCAGCAATCAGACAGCTCATTACAGAACTTTTCACGGGGATGTGCCTTCAGTATGACCCCATAGCATCATGGTAGATGTAGCTCTTGAATTTGCATCTCTTTTTCAGTTTCTATTGTAGCAGGTATATCTTCAAAGTTTTCTTTTTTGCATCATTTATTCATTCATTTTAACACTATTATAACAGTAGTATACAGAGATACATGTTGAAGGAAGGCAAAGGAATCCTAGTAGAGCAAGTCCTCGAGAATTAAGAACTATAAATAATACCCAAAGTTCCAAATGCCATTATAACTGCAAGAAGGGGAAGGGTGGGTATGGAATCTAAAGGGGGGTTAGGGAAGGAAAAAACTGAGGAGGGGTAATGAAGCATGGATGGTCAAGCAGGGTCAGTAGCCGGTCATCATTGTTCCCCAACCAATCATGGGGGCACTTTTATACTCGTCCCAACTGGATATTACCAGTAATGAGGCACAGCTCAACTGATCACTAGGAGTTTAAAAGGCCATTCTTTACCTAGTATGGATTTAGGGAAAAGAAATAAAGGAGATCTAAATAGAAGGGAAGTTTGTTTCTTCCCAGCCTGAGCCCCCAGCATCGCTACAATAAATCAGCACTTTAGCAGGGCCTTTAGTTTTGTACCGTTCAAAAGGAGACCGATGGTATATGAGTCGAAGTGGTAGGTCCTACTAGATGGTAAATCTGTCCACGAAATAATGAGCACAGATGCAGAAAATACAGTGAAGAGCAACAGTCATGTGTTGTTTTAGGGCCGAGAAGTAAGGGGAAGAAGAGCCGTAATAGTTTTGGGGAGTTAGGATGTTAGGATATTAGGAGCGGGTCATCCTCCTCGAAGTATAGGAGAAATTTGCCCAGATCCTTTGATAAATCTCTAATTTGTTGTTAAGTACGTAAGTGGTGAGCCACCGTGTATAGTTCTATAAGCCACTCCTGGTCTGTAGGGTTTGTGGGTAGATGCCAGTGGAGGAGAATAATTATTTTGACAAGTGCCTGGGAGATGGCTAGCCAATGATGGGTGTGAGGCTGTCAGAGATATCAGACGTATCGTGAATAAGCACAAGGTGGGGCGAGGGGACAAGTGTTAATGGACTGTAAAGTCATAGATGAGTCCAATGAGGAAGTAATTGTGCCCGATGCAACGTCCGTAGCATCCAATATCAGTCTCTGAGGACCTTAAAGTAGACCATTTTCTGCTTAGATTTCCTATGAACCCTATTGTGGCCCAGGAGCAGTGTTGCCCAGTCTTCAAGTAAGTATTTCCTGCCCAAAATTATCTGCTAATTTAATCTGGTTGCATTAAGGGAATGACTAGAGTGCACAGTTTTAATTAGAAACCTCTACAACTCCGAGACAATTCATTTGAATTGACTCCAGATCCTCATCTACTGTTGAATGGGTGATATCGATAATTCTACTGGCAGATACATTCCACAATACAGCGTGAAGATAGTGGGTCAATTGCCAATATTTCCAGTGATCAGCAGCAGGAAGGCTAACTTCCTCTCTTAGTATCCGGTAGGGTTTGAGGGTAGCAATCATGATAAAATTGGTCTATGTATCATGGTCCTTTTTCGTACCCAGATTGCCTGTAAATTGGCTTGTTGGCTATACATAAGGTTCTGCTATGTCGCAGAGGTGCCCTACTGTGGAGGAAGGAGTCAACACCTACAAGCTTATGTGCAGAGCACCATACTGTTTCAGTCACATTGAGGTTTGGGTTCTCTGCCGTATGGGTTTTGGCTGTCTGTTAGACACGTATACAGGAAGGAATATATTTGGACATTCCAATATGTGGCATTGAATGTGGACCCACATTAGAGGATCGTCCGGATCACACATGGACAACTGTGAAAGATGGAAGGCCAAATTATATTACGTAATATGTGGAAGGTGGCGGCTTCCCACCATAGTATCTGCCCACAGCCTTGCCGCCCGAGCCTGGGTCTTCACCCACTCCAACTCTATGACCTGATGTCTGTCTCTATCCCCAGGAGAAGAGTGTGGGGTATCTGGAGGGGTAGCATCCCTAATAAATAATTGTATGGGCAGGGCACAGTCATCTTGACCGTTTGTACCCTCTTCCACAGTGGGAGGTACAGATGTCCCCATTTAAGGAAGTCAAGACTAGACCTCTCTAGCAGTGGGAGGAGGTTGTCCTTTACCATTCCAGAGAGCCCTCTGTTGATGTGAATACCCACATATTTAAGGCTGGTAGGAACCTGTCTCACATTGTAAACCTGTGTGCATGGACTGGTAGTAACCCTAAAGATAGGGAGCGCCTCCCATTTAGGCCAGTTGACCTTCTATCTGGACAGGTGTCAGAACTCATCAATGATTGACATCACAACTGAGATGGGGGACTCCGGAGTAGATAAAAGGAGTAAGATATCCTCAGCGTGCAGTAACACCTTCACTTGACCATCACCCAGCTGAATGCCCTCCACCGCTGGTGGAAGGCATATTGCTGTTAACTGGGGTTTGAGGGCCAATTGGAAGAGGAGTGAGGATAGTGGGTATTTCTTGTTGAATGTGTCTGACAAGAAATCTCCAAAATTGACATCTGTAGTGGGAAATCCATGGGAAAACATGATGAAAGTTGTATTTTCTACAGAGAGAATGGGCAAGCTCCTAAACATGAGCTGGAGGAGAGAAGCGTTGGAGGCAAGATCCCTGTAGAAAGTGAGAAAGGGATCAGCACATCAGTCTCAGAGTAATGGCCCTTCAATAATGCTCAATGCAAAGCAGGAGATTAGCAGTCGCTGAAGTTTGTGCATCTTCTCTAGAATAGATGGCCTTTCCCTCATGGGTGAGGTGAACGATGGTTCCCTCTGTGTGTTCTCTGATGGTGTAGAATGAATCTACAGCCTCTAGTGTTCAGATCTGCTAGTATGCAGCTTCACACAGGCACATGTGAAACAGGACGTGTGGGCAGGACAGAACCAAGGTTCCCTGGTCTGCCAGATGAACAAGGTGCAGTGGCAGTCATGCCACAGTAATCCCAGGGTGGTCCAGTTTTCCTGTGGCACATTTCAGGCTTTGGTGTAACAGCACAAAACAAGCTCACAAAGATAAAACATATAGCCAGCTGCTTTATGTTATCAACAAGTAATGGCATTATAAGTGAGGGTTATTCAGAGTAAAAACAAAACAGGCAACCCCTACTCATTTTCATATAACATGCTCTTGCTGTCACAGTACCAGTGTATAATTCTTTGAATGCCAAACCAGTGGTCTGACCAGCTTATTGAATGTTCCTGTGGAGTAACTTAAGGCTGTTCCAACGGACCACAGTGGATCCCTCTCCTAGAGTGTTTTTTGAGGTGTTACCATAACCAGGTTCCTAAATTTTTTTTAAACATTTTGACGTCAATTTTCTACTGAAAATATACACCTTCCCCGTCATTCGTTAACCAGAATAGCAGTGCAAAATTTTCTCCACACAGGGTCATTAGAAACAAAATGTGAAAAATATAGAGGATTTGGGCCTGTCAGAAAAGTGATGTAAACCCTGTACCTCATATTACAAGTGCATTATATCCTATGCCATTTGCAATAAGGTGGAACGGATATGCATCACATTTGTGACGGACTAATAATGCGCCAAACTCTAAACCAGGGCCAGATGTACGACCCTTTATTGCAGGCGCAAACTGGATATCAGCCCGTTTGTGACCGCAAAAATGGGCCCAAGCTTATACAAATGCTATTTTGCGAGTCACTGACTCGTAAAATAGCGTTTGCGACTCTCTGCGTCCCTTCCTAATAGCGAGTCTCAATGCCATGTACTGTTGTTTTGTGACCGCATTTGCAGTTGTAAAACACTTGCAGTTTACCACCTACTTCAAGTAGGTGGTAAACCACTCTCAAACGGGAAAGGGTCCCCAGGGGACCCCTTTCCCTTTGTGAGTGAGTGTGAAAATATTTTTTAAGAGCAGGCGGTAGTCCCTTCAAAAATGAAGCTGAAAAGTCTTATTTGTCTTTTTAAATGCATCCCGTTTTCCTTTAAAGAAAATGGGCTGCATTTAATTAAAAAAACTGCTTTATTTAAAAAGCCATCACAGACATGGTGGTCTGCTGACCCCAGCAGGCCACCATCTCTGTGAGTGCTAGCCATTCCCAATGGGGTTGCAAAATGTGCTTGCCTTATGAATATTGATGAGGCATGCAATTTGCGACCCCATTGGGAATTGCAAATAGTGTCCTAGACACTGTTGTACATTCACTTTAGCGAGTCGCAATTCAGTGCAATTTGCGACTCGCTAAAGTGAATGGTTGTTCATCTGGCCCTTCTTCACTTACATGGACTGGATTTTTTCATCAGTGTGCATAGAGTAATAGTGGCACCACTTCCCTATATCAGATTAATGCTGTGATTTCGTGCCATTATGTATTTGATATAACTTATATATCTCTTATAGATCTCTAATGACATACACATAGTGCAACACGCATTGTAGAAGCGCCAGTTTATTTACACTTTCTCACAACTTCTATATTAACTTTCATACCCTGAAGATGAGTTGGCTATGAAATTAGCAACAGCGTAAGGCCAAAAGGACTCATAAACTTCAAAGTCAACCCTCTGGAAACAATGATTTGTCTTGAACAGCTAACAAACCCATTTGTAGTACACATTCACATAACAATTTTTTGACACATACATCTTGCCGAGTCGAGTCTTATGGCTCCTACTTGTCATGCCGCTACTGTATGTTAACATGCAGTAGATGCATATATATAGCACACCTGTTGAATTGTTTATGTTCATAAAAAATATTAGAAATCGCGAAAAGTGCATTTTTATGAGGGGGAACAAAGAATATAGTTTGAACTATGTTTTGGACTACAATATATGCTAAGCAATAATTGAATTAATTCTTACACATTTCAGAACTTTCATTTTAGAACTAGTGCAGCCATGAGTTGCCCTTTATTTTGGAAGCAGGGATTAGGCCAAGAGAGCGGTACACTTAACTTCTTCCTCCAGGTAACCGCTAGTCCCCAAGGAAGGCATGCTCATTCTACACAATCAGTTGGAGGAGGCCTGCAAGGAAGCACCCTGTCTGCATGGGGTATTGACATCATGGTCCAGTCGGGGCATGCGGTCCTGTGTCCTTTCCATGTGCGTCATCTCATTTACCTGATCTAGTCCTCTCCCAGATCACAAGCCGGGTGTTGTCCTGCCTTCTCAAGTACCTGCTCCAGCTGGTGACCGGTTCAGTCCTTCATGGAGCACAGACTGCCCACCTCCTTATTCCTCCTCCTTCGGGGTCTTACTCATGCAGAGGAGTGAAAATCCAATGAGGTCAAGGGGAGTACTCTCCCCAGGTCCTTCCCAGAGTGTCCATGTAGAATGTGCACTCTTAAAGCCCCCGTGGTCAGACAAGAGCCACTGGCGCTGTGACAGAGGTGCCTGGAAAAGAGAAGACGGGCACAAAATGTGCCGCCCTCAGAAGCGAAGAGTCCGCACATGACCCCAGGACACACCCTTACATGTAACAGGTAAAAATAGGAAAATAGAACGTTTTTAAATGAAGTAAGATATGTTCATGTAATTCTTAAACAGTGTTGCCTTTTCATTTTTTAATCGTTCACAATTATTTTTGTTTACAGCTTAAAACATTTTTTCATTTACAATGTCTTACTGTGTTTTTCGTTGTAAGAAAGGGATTTCTTTGACCTTTACTCTTGTCCTTATGCAAAAAAAATCAGGATTGTGCCCTTTTGTCAGAGGCCTGGTGAGGCCTTCTTTGGTTTTAGGAAAAAAAAGGTCATGTTGAGGTTTACCTTTAGGGCTCTCGTGATGCCAGACCAATGAAATGCCAGTTTAGGCTTACACTGCTGTCATCAAGGCGGTGAATGCCTAGATTTTGAGACGTGTGCGGTTGATAATAACTGAGAGTGAGCCCGATACTGTTTCATACGCCGCACAGGTTGACCTGCTCATTTGTTTTTTCAGCAGAGACGCCGATCGAGGAGTTCACGCCGACGCCCGCCTTCCCAGCCCTCCAGTATCTGGAATCGGTGGATGTGGAGGGCGTGGCCTGGAGGGCGGGGCTCCGCACCGGAGATTTCCTGATTGAGGTAAAAAAGCATTGTGCTTGTTTCCCTATTGCGTTTCTTGGCAGCAGAATCTAAGTGTAAACATTTAATGCAGTATTGGTGTCTGTGAGGTGAGGAGAATCTCACTGACTGACATCCAGGCAGTCATTCACTGTGTCTGAAACCCCCACGGCGCTTGTTGAGTCCCTGCTGCTGGGCCTTGACTGTGGTATGGCATGCACTACACTGGTAACCTGGGAACACTGATGAACCAAGCTCCTGGGACACTGGTCAGAGAGCAACCCTGTACAGCTGTTAATGGGCTCAAAGGCAAATTCCATAACTGGAACATCTACCCTCTCATGACGGGCACTGATGAGTCAAATAGGCATCTAATCCCAAAGACAAGCTCGTATGTTATTGTCTGTCATAAGGCGATTAGAAGAAGAATGGCTCTTATGGTCATTGCTTCTTTTCTCGTGCAATGCTTTTATCAGACGGTGAGGTCAAGTGGTCTTTCTGCTGGCCAGTGGCCAGTGGGGAATTCCTGTAGTTTAAAGTTAATTGGACTAGTTCCTCCTTCCCCCTACAAGGCACCCAGTGTCCAATACTCACGTATCAATTCTTCCCTAGACACAAACTCTGTCCTTCAGTGGACAGCCGAGCCTAGACCGGGTCGCCCTCACCCATGGCAGTTCTGTGCCATGTCCCCTCATCAGTCCTCTCCTCAGATATAGGACTCTTTTATGATATATTAGTTGGGTGCACTTTCACTACAGTGGCATCATGTTGCTTTAGAGGACAGAGAGATCCAAAAGTTACAGTTTTCAGGCAATTACTTACTGTTTGCAGCTACTTTTAACCCCTTCTAGGACTGCAGATAAGCATGTAGTTTCCTAGGTGGAAGGGGTTGTTGTTTTATTCTTTTGCTGCTTGAACCCTGAAACATGGACAGCAATGCAGGTTAGAGGAGACAGTAGGATTGTGAATAAATTGACAAGAAACTGAAGCTCAGACAAGTCTATTATTTTACAAATTCTCGGACAAAAGGATTCGAGTCACAAAAAATCTCCCTTGACCGTACTCTGGTATTTTAGCATGATCCACTTTCTGGTAGTAGCTGTCCCCGCAGGCAGCGATGGATGATATAGCTGGTAATTTAACTTAAATGTGATTGGCTCATTTAGCCAAATGAAATAAGGGCATTCATTGGTGTTACTAGTTGATGGAAGTTGAACACGGACATAAAATGATTATCTTACATGAAGAATACACTTTTTTAAGACTACGGAAACCTGAGAGTTCGAAGTCTGGGATTGTCATATTGCCTGGGTTTCCAATAAATGAAGTGGTGGTGATGGTTGGGTCGGGGAATCTATTCACCTGTTGATTCTATCCAAAGGCAAGGGTGCCGCAGGGGTGAATCATTTTTAGTCAGTAAAATGTGGTTAGTCAGTAAAGAGTGGTTATGCTTTCAGATATTACAACGCATGCAATGCCTAGTTATTTGAAGCACAGAGGATATTAAAAAAGTTGGTTTCTAATCTTCTGCCTTGATTTACATGAGGAGGTAAGTGCTGTCTATAGGCATAAAGTGCTTACTATGCTTCTTAGACAGCTCTTTTGATAATGTTCTAATGTAGAAATTATGATCAGGCAAAATGGAAGTTCCCTGTGCATGTTTTAGTGTTTTTTTGTAATATTTATTATAGGATAAGGGAGAATGACACATATCAAAAAGAAAAGATGTGACCTTCATTAGGGACTTGTAGAGTTTGGCGGCCTGGTTACTCTATTACAAATGCAATGGGAGTACCCTGTGCGTCAAACCCGTCAGCGTGCCTCACTTAGAGACAGGTGGACTGTAACTATTCCCTCAACAGACCCCCCCTATCCATCGGCTCTGTCAATGGAATATTTCCTCTGACGGCCCGACAGAATAAGGACCATCCAATGAAAGACTTTACAATGTCTGCTCTATTTATGGTGGATGGTATAACGTGTTCCATTTCCTATCTGCCACTGCCAGGACAAACCTGGCACTAAATGTCAAGGAAAAAACAATAATGACCTCCACTCCCAGGATGCGGGTCACAATAGTTCATTTTTTAAAAACAAACTCCTGTTTTGGAGTTTGCTTTCGAAAAACAAAAAAAGTTTGAAAGCTGGCCTTAATGGATGACAGTACTGCCTGTCAAAGCTTTCCTACATTAACAGAAACCACAATGTCAGTGATCCCTGGCACTGTAGAGAGCTGTCCACAGGGCCGGCAGACAACTTTAAATTTGGCGGGCGGAGGTCCCATGGGATGGCGTAGGCACTGTCCTTCTTCACCTCGATAAAAAAAACTCAGTCCGCTAAACTTTAAGTCAGGCCCCCAAGTCCTACAGATGCTGCAGGAGCAATTGGGGACTGACTGTGTCGAAAGGCGTCGACAGATCCAATCAAATAAGGATCAACACACCCTTCGTTTTCTTCCATCATTCCATTTGACACCTTCAAAACAACCACTTTAGGACTATGACCTGGCTGAAAACTGGTCAAAAAGAGTCTGTAATGTTAGGTTTTCTGTTAAATGTTGCAATGAAGTATTAGTGGTTCCTTTGCACATTTTTGAGCTGGACATCAACAAAGGAGACAAAATCTATCAAAGCAGTAGGATCTAAAGAAGACTTTATAAGAACGGAAGGGAGCACCAATAATAAATGGCATGAAAGTACACCAGATGGTAAGAGTTGTGACCGTCACGAAAGTTGTACTGATAATGCACTTATACATTTGTAGAATATGTCCATCCATGCTTATGAATAATGCCTCTCTTGCTGTTCCGTCTGTCCTTTAACGAAGACATTTCATATATTTTACCTCCCCAACGTTGTCTTCTGATTATTAATGATTAATTTCCTTTCTTCATCATCCTTGATTGATTTTTTAATAGTTGTTTGTGATGGAGAAGATGTTGCCCATGTTCTGGCAAGCACATTGTGTCACTGGACTGTGATCAGTCTCTAAATCAGGAAACTTACCCTTCAATCATGCTTTATCATGCAGGATTAAAGTGTCAGGATATCGGCACTTTAAAATTAAATTAAAAAAATTAAAATCTTTAAAAAAAGTTTAATGTGACAACGCGTTTGAAGGCTGCAAGAACGGCTGGTTCTTGCTTTATCAGCATCAGATTCACTGCAGGGTCAGTAACAGGAGGGAAAGTTTGGAATTTTGAGGTGTCATATTTACTATTTCCACTCCTACTTTCTCACACTAATCTAAGCAAATGTAAGGAAAGTTTTAGACTTTTGAGAGGTCATATTTACTATTCCCATTCTAATCTAAGCAACAGTAGGGAAAGTTTAAATTCTGAGGGGTCATATTTACTATTCCGACTCCTACACTTTTAAAATAAAACATCTAAAATAGACCAAAACAAAAATGTACTTTATATTACTAATACAAGAAGTAAAGTAAAACATTTTTAATATGTTTTAAAACATTAAAACATATCCCTACCTTCCACCTTAATAAATAATTAAAATAATTAACGCAATTATAAAAAATGAAAAATTAATATTATCTTAATTATTACAAAAGCAATTATAATTAAAACAATGAATACCAATATAATGTACGCAATTTCATAAACTGATCAACCAATCCATAAAAAATGAACAAATATTAAAAATAACAATTAATCAATTAATTTACATAATTATCAATTTGCACTTAAATTACCTAAAAATGATTTACAACTTAAAAACAATGATTTACTTTAAAAAAAAGTTTTCTACCCTAATCCCCTACAAGCCCACAACCTGCTACCAATGTAACAATTTCTAATTACATAAAAAAAACTTGCCAATCAAAACTTAAAATCTATACGAAAACAAATGAAGCACACATATAATACTAATAACGTAAAATACTAAAATAATTTATATTTATAAATTGAAAATTATATTTTATACAGCTATATTAAATTAACCCTTAATATTTACAATTGTATTTAAAAAACAATATTATATAACTGAAAACACAATATTGTTAACTTCAATATTCCTTGCCACAATATTTTTTAGATTACGATATGTTTGACACAATATTTGTGACCAACAATATTTTTTATACAGTATTTTATCGGAATACTGTTCCATGATTAGATATGGGAGTTCTTGGTGTAATTTGAGGATAATGGGGTTTCTAGATTTGAGCTTCTGACTATATACTGTCAGTCAGGTGGCCCAGTGTGCAGAACTGCCTCAATTACTTTCCTGGTGACTGCATTACTCCGAGTTGTACTCCCTCAATTTAATTTATAACAAATCGAGGAGGCAGTCGTGCCTCAGTAGAAACCCCACCCTTTAACTTATGTCATAAAAGCCCCTCCCCCATTGCTCCTCCTGCTTCGTCGACAAGCTCTGCTTACAGTTGTCTTGACTGTAAAGGGAGGGCGGAGGATGTATGAATTGAAGTGAGGGAATGTACTTTAATTCATAGAACAAGGCACCTCCGCATAGGAATAGGGTTGGGCTGTTCCGACCCAGCTGACGTGGCTCTAGAAGTTTCACCCACATGCTGCCTGCAGCAAACAACAAAATGCGTCGGGCATGGCTGCATGGGCAGGTATGCGCCGGATACAGAGTGAAACACCATCTGCCTCCATGTGTTCATTTCAACTTGCGCTATCAAACCACATGCTGGCAGGCCTGCACTGCCTAAGGCCGCTGTAGGTCTGGAATGCCCGGCACTACACTGGCGCTTGTAGTTACTTGGGCCCTAGGCCCACACGATAAGCAAATTACCACACTAACACATTGTAGTTTGGATACTGGAACTGGTCCAGGTCACGTGCACTCGCCCCCTTTTGTTGGCAGGGTCACCTGACCGGTGTTGCTTGTGATGGGTGGGTGTAAGTGTTGTTGCAGCAGAAGGCTGAACACTAGAAGGTGTCCAGCAGGACACTACAGAGCTCTGCCCATGCATCCCCCACAAAGGGAACCCGTGCCGTCAACGTGGCCGCTGCGCACTGCTCACCTGCGGCGGCAGGGCTCTTGTGCAGCCCCTCACATCCCGCGGGGTTCTGGCCTGCCTGTGCCTGGAGAGACCAAGCTGTCTGCCTTTCCCTCCCTCTGCGGAGCAGCCCCCAGTCTGTGGCCCCGCCCCCGTCCTCCTCTGCCTGCGACCTACACCTCTTCGGCTTCCTCCTCCCGGGGTGGGAATGTGCCTCACCCACACAGCCGTGAAAGGTGCATCTTCAGCAGTTGCAGCCAAAGCTGGCCTGAGCAAATGGTACAGCAGACAGCCCTACATCACACGCCTCTAAGGCTCCGCAAAGTGACGACAATCAGGCACTATACATGCCAGACTCCCAGGTGAGGCCTGTTGAAGTATAAAGACTGCTTTTCATCCTATGGCCAGGCGGCTGTTTCACGCTCTTTGCAGTGCTTGTGCCATGAGGGGTGCATCCACTCCACCAGTGTGCCCAGCAACAGTCACCAACATTGCTGCACACCCCGTACACCGCCACAGCATGTACACTGTCCCTGCCAAAGAGCTATTCATCATTGAGGGCGCGCCCTCGTCACAGGCGCTCAAGTGGAGGGACTGGGTGGACAATCTCTGTTCTACTTTGAGGGTGCAGACATAGCGTAGGAAAGATGTACTGCCCTCCTGCTAAATTTGGGAGGCACCACATCCATACAGTATAAAAAAAATTCACTAAGGCCACGCCCACGACCAACGCCATGCTTGTGGCTGGCCTAAATCCGGAATATGAGCCAATGGCGAACAGAAACTATGAGAGATTCGTTTTCAGACTGGCCCACCAAGAACCTGAAGAGCTGCTTGATGTTTTTCATGGCAGACTCAAGGAACTCTCAAGCATGTGCGGGTTCCATGTTGAGCAAGAGGAGATCAGAGGGCAGATAGTTCAAGGCTGTGCATCCTCTAAACTGAGAGAGGTCATACTCCAGGAGTCAGGAAAATACCTCCAAAACATCCTTACGCTAAGGAGATATAAAGATTTCTCGAAGGCTAGCGCGTCTCATATGGAGGCCGTACTCAACAGGGCAATCAGGACAAAGTCCATTAATACAATTCAACCACGGCACAGCATCGAGCCCACGAAGAGGACTCCTAAAGGCATGTGGATATTGCAGAGGGCAACTCTAGACCAAATGACTGCCCGGCCACATTAATTCAACCTCTGCCTCACACGTGTGCGGTGGGGGTGGGGCGCAGGGCTTGGCCTACTTCCAGGCCCTGTAGCCAACACACCATATGCAGTCAACACCACACCTCGCATGGCACAGCCGCAGCCCCCCTTCCTAGGCCAATATTGGCCCCAGAGACCATATGCCCCAGTGACTGCCTAGTAAATGGTGAGTGCCCTGGAGCTCAGCAAGACACCCTTTTCATATTTAAAAAGGGGAGGGGCATGCTGCCAAATTTGGGCTGATTTTGGATTCGGGGACCCCATTTCCTTGGGCCCAGTCTTACTATTAAGGAGAAGGGGGCATGCAGCCCCCCTCACTGGGCCAGTATTGGCCCTAGGGAACCTATCCCCAGGGCCTGCCCAGTACATAAAACAGGAGGGGGCTCAGAGAGCCTCTTTCCAGGCCAATATTGGACCCGGGACCCCATTTCCTGGGCTGAAATCAACCTGGGGAGGGCGGCCACGAGCGTCTCTCCTACCCCGCTATAATATAAAATCCACCCCCAAGGACCTGGCCCACCTGGTGGTAAATTAAAAAACAAGTGCAGGAGACCGCGCTTATTTTTAGACAAACCTTTGCTGCAAATATGCGGATCCTCCGCAAATTCACTGCAAAAATTTTAAAAAAATATAATGGTGAAGTGTTGGTAGTCAATCATCTCAGCATGAGATCTGTCGGATCCGTGGAGGATTCGTGTCCCTAGATATCTGTATTTCTTTTTTCTTTCTTTCTTTAATAACTCGAAAAACGACTGAACTGATATCACAAAAAGGGCTCTTTCTCGATCAAGAGCTAGCTTTCTGCCAAATTTGGTTTAATTCTGTTCAGCGGTTCAGGCTGTAGTCATATTCAAAATCCCTATGAGAAATTGCATAGAACGTACGTTTTGGGACACCCCCTTTTTCTCAGCTCGCACTCCACTGAACTTTCCAGACAGCTTCTGAAGTGACCAGAAACTACTTTTGAAAATTTCTCATAGATTCGTCAAAGGGCGCCAAAGTTATTAGCAGAATAAAAAATGCAATGTGGGAATTAGTTCCTAACTAAAACTACCTACTGGCGACGGCCAGTAGGTAATGACATGCAGCCATGTCCCTGCCCTCCCGCTTATCCCCTAAGCAATAAATAGGCTGTGAGGCACTAAGGGTGGGACATAGGCTCCTCTTATGTGAACGCCTGCTGTCACTTGTGCTGCGCCTGTCGTTTTGGTGAATTGAAGTACTTTCCGCTCAGGAGTCTGGCAGCGGCAACTCACAAATATTTCACCTAAAATATACATTTGTGTGTAAAGCTTGATGACTTGTATATGGCATCAACTAACATATTCGGTACATTGTAGAGCAGAAAAGTTAACAGCACACACCCCTGCTCCATTTAAGGACGCTCTGGTCTTTGATGAGAACGAAGTGAAACCTGCAATGTGCGGTGGAAACCTGTGATCAGTGCAACATTGCCATCCAGTGGAAAGTTGTCATATTACATTATCAAACGCAATAGCTTCTAGCCAATGTTACTGAATAACCAATATGGCTCTTCCACCTTCAAGCATCCTTCCATAAAAAGTACAATATCAGCCTGTCTGTCCTTTGCCCGAGCTTTAGGAGGCGAACAGAAACCAGACAGAGAAACCAACATAAATAATTTGCAGGATCTATATACCTGGAGAGAGTATATATTGAATTGAAAGATATGAAGCCTCTGTAGTGTAGACGATTCTAATTTGCATATTTTTTGTCATCTTGCTACCTTATAAGGTAAACTGATGAGCTGCACACGCCTACAGTTTTGGCTGCTGCCTATTCCTTGTGCTCAGTTACTGATGTTTACTAAATCTCTTGTGTTTTTTTATCATTGAACTTACATTTGCTTCTCATTACTCGCGTTGTCTGATGATTCTCGTGTTGTGCTAATGTTTGTAATCAATCATGGAGTCACTATCACAGGAATGGAACGGGAGGGAGCGTGAGACGGACACCCAGACTGAGCAAAGGAAGACATTTCTTGTGAGCGCTTGACCACTAGGCAGGGATTTGGATGTCGGTGTGTGACACTTTGCTCACGCATCTGCTAGTATTAGTATCGAGGGCAATCATTTAGTAAGACATGAGTTGTTTGTTCTGCCACAAGCTGGGAGAGAGTGGCTGATAAGAATTGGTCTAGATGGACAAACTGGCGCTACCTCCACCAGAAAGCTGCTTACCATCATTGGTGGCCACCTATGGAGGCCAACGTGGATGTGCATGCGAATAGGAGGCGGGAGTGTCTCCTTTCAGAAAAACACTGGAAGGTAATGAAGGAACCCCTGAATGTGACTGACTCCTAGCTAAGCTGAGCCATATCATATCTTGAAACAGGGCATGTGTCTCAGCAGTGTACTTCTTGAAATGGGGCACTTTTACTTTTTGCAAAGTCCAACTACATATGATGTCATAGAAAAAGCCTTTAACATTGAAGAACGCTTGTGTCAAATAATAGCACGCAATTTTTGTCTGGCAAAATGTTAAACGTTTTGAAGTTACATGGAATAGAGGAGAAAAGGCTGCCTTTTTGTGTCCTTCTATAAGTGGCGGGGTAGAGTGCGCAAATAGGCTTCTAAAAGAGGTCATACAAACCATGTTAGCTACTGATATGGATGTGGAAAAGTATCTCTGCGAAAAGGTGTGGAATTTTCAAACACTCCACACACAGTAACAGCAGTCTCTCCTTTTAGACTGTTGAGGGGGATAGATGCTAACCCTGTAGCAACCTAGATGGACCCCAACAGGTGGTGTAACAGGGTCCCGTGAAAATTTGTGAGAGAAGGAACATGTAACAAGTGGTGTGAAAGCAAAGCACATCATGAGATGGTGACTATACCACTAAAATACTAATAAGAGGGAAACTGGGTACTCATTCGTAAGGGTGGGCCTGTCTTCTCTAAACCAGAGATAGAAAACTGACTGGCCTTCTTCCAGTGTAGTGTTGCTCAAAGAACGGATTGGTGTAATATAAGTCCTCTAGTAGGGGACATTTTGGGTGATGGCAAATGTTGGGGGGGACGGACTTCGTCCTCGTTGGATTCTAATCCTGCAACTCGAAATGTTAAAAACAGAGCAAACTAGAGAAGTGATCGAGTGTGATGGCGAGAATGTTGAAGACTCAGGCCCTCTAGGTTTCTAGTTCTGTTGTTTTCAGTGACAATGGTCATGAATAAAGCATAGTGTATGGGTGGCAGATGTTTTTTGTAGGAGACCAATAAGAATCCTACAAGATGAAGATATTGTAATGAGAGGACATTGTGACAGTAGAACTTCCAAATTTTTGAATAATTGTAAATTATGTATTATGTGGCGCTACGGTATACGTCAATCGCACTTGAATGTGATATTGTACTGATGATTCTGTGCTTTATTTCTAATAAAAAATTATATAAAAAAAAAGAATCTTACAAGACTTGACTATATTTAAAAAAAATATATTATTTGTACTTTTCTTATAGGAGTTTGTTTTACCCCGTTTACTATTTCATTTCTGGTCGAGTCGTTTTGTCGTGATTAGGGAGATGTTGTGTTGTACATTGTTTGTTTCCATGCTCAGTTCGGCTTTATGTAGTCTAAGACTGTTAGGCGAGCAGTTTGATGCCTTGGGTGGAATGCAGTGCATTAGTTTGTATTTTACATGACGAGCTGCGCGCACCTGAAGTATCGGTTGCTGCCTATTCCTTATGGGCCTGTCCCTGATGCCTAATAAATCCCCAAATATCATAATAATACCAATAACGTAAAATACTAAAATAATTTATATTTATCAATTGAAAATTATATTCTATACAGCTATATTAAATTAACCCTTAATATTTACAATTGTATTTGAAAAACAATATCGTATAACTGAAAACACGATATTCGGTATTATTAGCTTCTATATTCCTTGCCACAATATGTTTTACATTACAATATGTTTGACACAATATTTGTGACCCACAATATTTTTATACAGTATTTTATCAGAATACTGTTCCATGATTAGATATGTGAGTGCTTTCGTAGTTTGAGGATAATGGGGTTTCTAGATTTGAGCGTCTGGCCATATACTGTCAATCAGGTGGCCCAATGTGCAGAACTGAATCAATTTGACATAACAAAGGTATGTGGTGGAACTAGAAAAACTTGTTTGCCACGAGAGTCTCCTCAGCACACAGCAAAGACCATAGGATACTCTCTCAGCTTCCTTGCTCAGTTTGCGTACAAGCGTAATGGTCACTTTACCTTCATTTTCGAAGCATTCACCAGCCCTACCTAAGAGTAAGAAAAAAATCTCAAGGTAGGTTTTGAAATCTGAAATTAAATTTATAATTAATGAAGAGTTCGAATTCAGAGTGGTACTGTATCTGCAAAGATGCACACAGTCCTGAAGCAGAAAGTGCCTGCAAGCCATTCATTTTTCTAACATAAGGAATGACTACTAACACATTTTCAGATTAACGAAATTTAAGGGAACAAAGCAAAACGCGGTAATGCCTCGATTATTTACCAGTAATTCTGCATTTCAGAAACACCCCCTGATTTCTACATAAAATGACACACCCACTCCACACCTCCTACCAAGTCCACATGCATACAGTTGGACTGACAGATTAGGGTGGGCGGAAGTTATTGATCAAAGCAAGAGAAGGACTCCGAGTAATGCAATAACCGGGAAGTAATTGAGGCATTACTCCCTGTCCTTCTTCCTTTACTTAATTACAATATGAGATATACCAAAGCGACAAACTAGCAGGACAAGTGTACGCTCAGCTCAAGAAATATATTTTATTCCCGAAACATACTTTTACTATTTATTGCACAACAGACAGAACTTTCAATCCAAAAATTGTTCCCATATCTGAACCATGCAACACCCTGTAGGCTTTAAAGGATGTAGAAGGGGCTGCCCAAGTGGCTGCTCTGCAAATCTCATTTAACAATGCCCCAGACGTTCTACTAGAGAAGCAGACATTCCTCTTGTCAACCTTCCCTTTCAGTCCAAGGAAGAGGGAACCCATACTGCTTATATGCCAAGAAATTCAAAGTCGGGAGGAGCCTAGCGCGCAACCAAGATGGCCGCGTAGGTGCGAAGCTCCCGAGGACCTCCGCGACCTCCTGAATTAATCCTGATTATATCCTTTCTTTGACGAGGGGACTGTGTCTGTGTACCCGAGCTGAGGCGGCATCCGTTTTCCGTTTTCGAATCGGACCCCGGACACTGGTGGGAGCACCGCTCGAAGATTGCGGCCTTCTCCGCGCCGGCCCCCCGGATTGGAGTTGTGGGGCGATCCGGGGACAAAGCGAACAACAGCGGCGGGCAGGGCTGGGCGACTCGCGTACCCCGCGCTTTCACTTTCACTTTTGCGCCCTCCTTGCCCTCAAGCGAGGTAGGGTTGCGGAGCGGGGTGCGGTGGTGTGGCCTTGTCCCGGTGCCTGGCTGACCCGCCGGCTGTGAGTTGTCCTGCGGTCCAGTGGTCACCCCCCCCCCGGAACCTGTGAACTGGTTTATCGGCCCTTTCGAGGAGATTGGCACGACTTTGGGAGTGCGACATGTCCACAAAGCAAGATGGCGACCGGGCAAAGGTGAAATCGACCCGCCGTGGCCCGGCACTTCAGTCAAACAGTATGGACCGCTACACCCTCCAGAAGGGATCCCCAGAGGCACAGCGTACATCCCCCGCGGGCCCGGCTGAGGCGTCTGCTCAGCCCGCGGATCTGACCCTCCGGGACGTCATGGGCGCCATTGCCGAGATGAAGGCCTCGGTGGACCAGCGCTTTGATACTCTGGCGCAGAAGATAGACTCGGCCCTGGTGGATGTGGGCCTGGTGAGAGCCGACTTGTCTAAAACGAATGACCGGGTCGATTCCCTGGCCCACACCACCTCGAGTCTCACTACAGACGTGGCGGCCCTTCAAAAGGAGGTGCACCGGCTTGGCCAGGCGAGCGCCCTGATGGACCGTCGATTGGAGGACGCCGAGGGTCGGGCCCGGAGGAACAACGTTCGCATTGTCGGGGTGCCGGAGGGACGGGAGGAGGAGGCGGCAGATTTGTTTGTGGAAGACCTGATCCTCACCCGTCTCCAGCCCCGGGGGCTGAGTAAACTTTTTGCGGTGGAACGTGCTCACAGGGTCCCCGGAGGAAGACCTAAGGCCGGAGCCCCGCTGCGGCCTCTCATTGCCCGGATTTTTAACTTTCGGGACAGAGACGCTATCCTGCAGACTTCCAGGCTACAGGGACCGGTCAAGCTCGATAATATGGACGTGAATTTCTACCCTGACTTTACTCCGACAGTCCAAAAGCAGAGACTGAGTTTTCTCGGAGTTAAACGTCGCCTACGGGACCTGAACCTTAAGTACTCAATGCTTTTTCCAGCTAAGCTGAGGGTGGAGGTGGATGGTCGCACGCACTTTTTTGACCGTCCCGAGGCGGCTGGGGACTGGTTGGATACTCTGCCTGGGGATCGGGGCCGGGGGGGTGGGGGGGGTGCGGTTGGCGGGGAGGGCTCGCCGGACCAGAACTGAGGGGTGCATAGTAGGCCTTGCTCTGGACAACATTCCTGTTATCATTCGCTGACCGTGTATGTTCCCCTCCCATGGAGGTCGTGCGGGGTCCATTGGGGGCTTTCCCTCCTCCTCTAGGGGACTAGTTAGTTTTTCATCTATGGGGCGACAGGCACACTGCACTTTGGGGGGGGCTGTCTGGGCTCATGCAGGGGTGCAGGGAGGGGGGAGTTCTGTTGGGATGGGTGGGCGGGGGTGGAGTGTTGTTTGTTTGCACCGCAAGGCGAACCCTTTACTGTATTGTTGTTTTGGAGATGCTCTTTGGGGGACGACTGATGGCTTCCATGTATGATGGGGGGTAGGGATTTGACTGTGTTATCATGGAACGTTAACGGACTGGGGGATAGGATTAAGCGTGGTGTGGTCCTGCAGTATCTGAAACGGATTTCACCAGATGTGGTCTTCCTGCAGGAGACACACCTTATAGGTAATTCCTTTCATGCCATGAATCGGCGAGGCTATCGCTTGGCGGCCCATTCGGGCTTCACCTCGGGCTCGCGGGGGGTGGGCATCATGATTAAGAATTCGCTCCCATTGGAGATTGATGAGGTGCGCCATGATGAGAGGGGACGTTACACTGTCTTGGTGGGTAGAATGGAGGGCAAAGTGATCGTTTTTGTATCAGTGTACGTTCCGCCGGGGTTGCAATCTACCACGTTTGCGGACCTGGGGCGCCTCCTCCTTGACCTCCCGGGTGGGCTTCTGGTAGTTGGGGGAGACTTCAATGCGGTGGCTTCTGGGTCTATGGATCGTCATCCCCCCAGGGACCTCCCCCGGGCACAGGCGTGGCTGTCCGGCCTTTTAGATACACTAGGATTGGTGGATTGCTGGCGACTAAAGCATCCCGCGCAGCTGCAATACACCTTCCACTCGGGTGCCCATGGTAGCCTCTCGCGGCTTGATTATGTCCTTGTCCCTGCGGCCTATGCTGGGAGAGTGGGAGAGGTGCGCCATTTGGCGCGGGGTATTTCAGATCACTCCCCATTACTGTTGCACTTTGATGTCTTCCCGAGGGGGGAGGGCAGGGTAGCCCCAATCAATGCCTGGTACCTGCGCGACCCCACTATTCGAGCAGAATTGATCAAATCCTTGCAGCGGTACTTTGAGGAGAATGTGGGGTCTGTCCCTTCGGCTATCTCCCTTTGGGAGGCTTTTAAGATAGTTCTCAGGGGGGAGGCCCTCTCCCTTATCTCCCATGCCCGGAGGTGCGAGCGGGAGGAGGTAACCCGGGTGGAGGCCGAAATTACTGAACTAGAGGGTGACCTGGGGAGCGGGGTGACGGATGCCACATTGCATGTTCTACACCTCAAGCAGGCGGCCTATAGGGCCCTCGTCACGGAGGCGGCCAGGGGCCTCAGTGGGAGCAACAGGGGCGACTGTATGATGTGGGTGATAAGGCTGGTAAATTGATTGCGTGGTTGGACAAAAAGGAGAGAGCGAGTCGTGTGGTTCCGTTGATCGAGAGGATGGATGGTGTGTGTGTCACCGAGCCGGACGCCATTGTCTCCTGCTTCGCGGATTATTTCCGCGAGGTGTATTCCCCGGTTTCTCCCTGCTCGGAGGAGGATTCCCATGCCCTGCTTCGGGACATCGCGCTGCCCTCCCTTTCGGTGGAGGACAGGGATTCGCTGGACGCTCCTCCCACCTCGGACGAAATTGCCCTTGCTATCCGCTCGGTCGCATCTGGCAAGGCCATGGGCCCCAATGGCATCCCTATCGAGCTGTATAAGCTGCGACCGGATGTACTGGCGCCCCACCTGCGCGCGATGTTCCTGGCTGCCCGCTCGCGGGGTTCCCTTCCGCCGGACCAGCGTCTGGCCACGATCGTGGTGATCCACAAGGAGGGGAGACCCCGTGAGCGGGTCACATCCTATAGGCCCATCTCGCTCTTGAACGCGGAGCCCAAAATCCTCGCCAAGGTGCTGGCCAACCGGCTGGTCGGCGTGGTGGGCGATTTGGTCCACCAAGACCAGTCCGGCTTCATACCCCATCGTAACACGGCCCTTAATCTGCGACGCTTGCACGGGGTGCTCGCGCGTGTCCCGTTCGTGCGGGAGCCGGCCATCTTGGCGTCCTTGGACGCCACCATGGCGTTTGATACGCTCGAGTGGCCATACATCTGGGCGATGCTGGCGAAGTTTGGCTTCGGACCGGGCTTCATCGGCTGGGTCAAGTTGTTGTATTCCGGCCCACTGGCGCAGGTGGTGGTGAATGGACGAGTCTCGGCTCCATTCGCACTGGGACGGGGCACGCGACAGGGTTGCCCCCTGTCGCCTCTCCTGTTTGCACTGGCCCTGGAGCCCCTGGCGGAGTGGCTGCGGTGGCACCCTTCCATCCGTGGTCTCCGCTGGACCCCCGAGCATGAGGACCGTGTGTCTCTCTACGCTGATGATATCCTTCTATATCTCGCCTCCCCGCGTAAATCACTGATCGTCCTAGTTGATGTTTTGCGCTCATTCGGTCGCAACTCAGGCCTCGTCATCAACTGGGGAAATCCTGTGTATATGTGCTTGCCGGGGAGGCTCAGGTCCTACCACGGGACTGTCCGATCCAGATTGCTTCCCAGGGGTTTCGGTACCTGGGTATATATATTACTCTGGACCCGGAGGCCCGATACGAGCGGAATTTGCTACCCCCCCTCCAGCGCTTGAGGGAGGACGTGGTGCGTTGGCGGCGTCTGCCGCTTTCGCCGCTCGGCCGAGCGGCCTTGTTCAAGATGATGTCGTTGCCGCGCTTTCTGTACGCTCTCCAGAACACTATGGACTTGGTCCCGGCGCGTTACTTCCGAGAGGTGGAGAGTTTGCAGCGTCGCCTGTTCTGGGATGGGAGGCCACGTATTGCCTTGGCTAAATTGACGCTTCCGTGGTACGATGGGGGGGTCGCCCTCCCGGATATTAAACGGTATTACTGGGCCTCCCAGCTAGCTGCGATTAATCATGGCCTTTACGGGCCCGCCCTGAACCCGGCATTTGAAATGGACAAGATGCTCCTGCCCGGTGGCGACTACAATCGAGCGCTCTATTCTGGCGCGCCGGACCCTCGCCTGACGGGACCGACGCATGTCATGGTGCGTGTATGGCACGCGGCTAACGCAGCTATGGGGTGGAAGGACCGTTTGACCCGGGCGTCACCGCTCTATGCGTCTGCGAGGTTGGGCTCCCTGTGGACCTCGAAGGGCTTCGAGAAGTGGGACACGATCGGTATCAGCACCGTGGGAGATCTCTGGACGAGGGGGGGATTCAAAACTTTCGAGACGCTGCAGACGGAGTTTCAGTTGCAAGGCAGTGAGTACTTTCGGTACTTACAAGTCCGCCACGCGCTGGGCTCCGTCTTCCCGGATGTCGCGTCCATTCCGGAGTCTTCCCCCCTAGAGGACAGAGTGCTGGATGGCCATGTCCCAGACAGCACGATCTCCCTTATATATAAAAAACTGATCAACGACCGATCGGGCCTGCTGACTGGCCTCCGCGAGGCCTGGGTTGCCGATGGGCTGGAATTGGATGACGAGGACTGGATTTCCGCGGTGGCCTCTCCGAAGGAGGTGGCCATCCCGGCTCGCCTTCGCTTCGTCCAGCTTAAGATCCTCCACCGGGTTTACGTGACGGGGCCAAGGCTTTTACGTATGGGCTTTACTGAGGATGGACTGTGTAAGCGTGGCTGTGGTGCTTTGGCAACTTTCCTGCATATTCTGTGGGAATGCCCCAAGGTGGAGCGATTCTGGCGTGGTGTGCACGAGGTCCTGCGAGTGGTTACGCGTGTCGCGCTGTTGCCTGAAGCGAGGAGATGCTTGCTGAATGTGTGGGAGCCAACCGACTACTCGGTTCCGCAGACGCGGTGGGTGACTCTGGGATACATGATAGCTAAGCGTGACATTGCTCAATTGTGGGGATCCCAGAGGCCCCCGGCGGTGTCGGCCTGGAAAGAACACATGGATTGGTGTATGTTTCGTGAAAAGGTGGTGTATGTTGCGAGGGGTAAGCCTGGGGCGTGGGTGAAAATCTGGGGCCCCTGGAACGCCTATCGCGGGGACATCTGCGAGCCGCCACTGCTGCCGGCTGCCTCACCAGCTCCGTCCCCCTAGCCGACCCCCTCCCCCAGCCATGGGCACGTGGTTCCCCAGTCCCTGATCTGTTCTCATTCCCCTCTTCAGAGTTTGGCGATTGGTTGGGGTCCCCCACTTAAGGAGCGCGTGCTGTCACTTGGGATTGCGGGTTGCCTTGCGGGTGTGGTTTTTTGTGTTGTTGTGTTTCAATAAAAGGAAACCGTATTGTGGGTTTGGAGTTATGTGGCCTGCACTGCTGACATCTCCTGATTTAACCTTTTTGCCCCACCAAGAGATTTTTCTGTATGTATGTCATATGCTTCTGCCACTCTAGCGGCCGGCCAGATGGTTGTAGGCCCATACCTGTAACTATTTGAGATTGCAATAAACGGTTTAAAAAAAAAAAAAAAGAAATTCAAAGTCCTGACCCCTCTACTAGGCATCTGAGTAAAGAGCTTCACACCCTTCTTAGCCAGACCAAAGTTGACGAACATGGAAGGAATTCATCTGAACTCAGTCAGTCTTTCAAGATAGATCAGAACCACCCTCTTCACATCCAGAGAACTCAATTCCACTTTCCCTGGAGATTGAGGATCAGGAAAGAAGACTGGTAATATTACTCTTGCTGTGCATGGAAGGAGGAACTAACATTAGGCACAAAATTTAGACCAGGCATTGAAATAAGTCGATCATCAAAGACCCTAAAGAATGGAGGCTTGTATTAGAGGTATCCTAACTCATCCAAACTCCTGGCAGAAGTGATAGCAAGCAGAAAAAAATACTTTCAACATAAGTATTTTCATGTCAATTGACTGAAGAGACTCGAAGGGAGAAAACTTCAAAGCCTGCAAAACCAAAGGAAGATCCCATGCTTGAAAAGAAGGAGGGCATGAAGGATGGATGTTACCAAACCCCTTAAATAATCTTTGCACCTGCCCCATCTCATCTTCTAAGTTGTTCCATGGAGCCTTAAAGGCTTTTTTGCAGCCCATTTCGATCATAACGGTAGAAGAACTAAGCTCCAGGGAAAACCAGTCTTGAAGGAAATCCAGGATGTGAAGGAGAGCGGCAGACAAGGGCATGAATTACCTCTTCCAACACCATTTTCTAAAAGACATCCAGTGCTTTGAGTATGAAGATTGGCTGTATGGTCTTCTAGATGTCTGAACTAATTAGGAAACGGATTTGGATAAATTCCTGGTTCTCAACTTCCCCTTTCAACTTCCAGGCCGTCAGCTTGAGTCTTATTAGTGAACTAGTCAGGTGGTTGGGAAAATCCAAAGTGATTGAGAATACTGGAAGACACCATTCCTGGTCTGTCCTCATTGTTATCGGTAGATGAAACCAAGATGAGTAGGGCCAAGCCAGAGCAATCAGGATTATCTGAACCCCCTCTCTCCTTACCCCGAGCAGAAGGTGTTGCAGTAAGGTAAAAGGGAGGAAGGCTTCCAAGAGATTGTTTGGCCAAGGACATGAGAGGACCATATGTTGTCTTCCCTTGTCCTTGAACAAAAGCGAGAGAGGGGAGTATTGGTCTTTGCTGCAAAGAGGCCCACATTTGACATCCCCACTTCTAGCAAATCAGATGGAACAATCGGGGAGAGAGAGAAAATTTGTGGGAGGATGGAAACTCTCTGCGCAACCTGTCTATTGAGTCTCCCCCGAATGTATATCGCCCTCAGAGAGCAGAACGTGTATTCAGTACATATAAAGATCTCATCCGATATTGCTGAGAGTGAGCAGGCTTTCGTCCCCCCTGACGACGGAAATAGGATTTCGTCATCATATTGTCTGTCCTGATTACCGCATTGCTCTGAATCAGGAAGTGGGAACATGACAGAAAGGCCAGCCTGATAGCCTCCAACTTCCTCCAATTGGAGGCTCAACGGCTCTGAGGATGTGACTATACACCCTGAATTTGATGATTTCCTGTCCATGCTCCCTAGCCCCTCTAGCTTGCATCTGTAGTGATGATAATTGTGGTGTGGGGGCACAATAAGACTCCCTTCAGCCACCATTCCATTTCCTACTTCATCCGCTCCCACATCAGAAATCTCATTGACATGTTCAGAGATGTTGGTGACCAATGGCGCAAAATGTTGTGCATAAAGATGTTGACATGGAACCTTGACCACGGCACCCAAAACAACAGTGCCAAGTCCTCTTAAATTCTCATCCACTCTGTCACTCTTGGAGCTGGCAAGCTCCTCAAAAATGGGACGAAATCTTCAATACCAGTTTCTCTGGTAGGGTAATCACCTCTTGATTGCAACGGAATCTGGCTCCTATAAATGTTTAATCCTGTTCCAGAATCAGCTGGGATTTAGTGTGATTTATTAGAAATCCATGACTTTTCAAGACTTGTAGCACCTTCTGCATGTGCTCAAGCCAGCTGCAGAGATGATGAAGACTAGACAATCGTCTGAATATGAGTGCGCATTTGAAGTATCCCCATCAATGGGGCTACCACCTTTCTAAATACACAAGGGGCAGACTTCAGTCCAAACATGAGGACCCTGAATTGGACGTGCAACCTCTCAACTGCAAAACTTAAAAACCTCTGATGATCCAAAGAGATAGGCATATGCAGTAAGAGTCCTGTAAATGGATGGTCGCCAGGAAGTCTTTTTCTGACACTAAAGGAATGACATGCTGCACTGTAACCATCCAGAAGTGTAAGGTTGGACCCAGGAGTTGACGTTCTTTAAATCCAACACTGGTCCGAATTCCTTAGAAGCCTTTTGTACCAGGATGAGGCGAGAGTACATCCCTTGACCCCTCTCATTCCCGGGCACCGGGATGCTGCCTTTTTTGGTATTAAAGCTGAAATCCCTGTCCATATAGCATCTTTCTAACAGGAGCCTTGGGGAGAGGAGTAGGGATGCACCCTGAGTCGCAAGGCAGGAAGGCAAATTCTATAGTATCCCCATTCCTGATCAGATTCAGTACCTTGAGATCTGTATTTGAAATCAACCACGAGTTGTAAAAGTTCATAACCTTTCCTTTGACCTGATCCGACATGGCCAGAAGAGGATAGGCAGGAACGATGCTCGGACAACACTGCCTCGTCGGTGACTCCTTGCGCCATGATTGAAATATTTGGCAGAAACCGTTTCCTCCTCTATAAAGAGGACTTTGTATCTCTCCTGAATGAACCCTTATTACCCATTCCAAAGTTTGGAATGTTTTGTAGAAGTCACCTCAAAGGACCAAGTGTGTTTCTTGTCCTTAAAGGACTTCATCATATCATACAGTTGATCCCCAAAGAGTTTTTCCCTTCAAACAGGCTATTTAAGAAAGACGTTTTCTTTGCAAAGTCAGTCCGCCAATCATCAAGCCATAAGTGTCTTCTAGTCAAGACTGCAGAAGCAGAAGTCACCGCTGCCATTTCGATCATATCCGAAGATCTACCAAATAGTTGGATTGCTGCTCTGCTCCGTTTTCACTAGGATTTCAGACATGTTTGTACCCTCCTGGATGACGCCAGCAGGGGACTCAAAATCCTTCACTAGAGGATGTTACGTATACTCCACATAAGTGGCAGCCCTCAATGACACATTAGCAACTCCAAAACATTTCTTTATTCCACTATCCACTTTGTGATCTACTGGATCGTTGGAAGAACAATCAAGGATGATCGACCTATTAAGGGCGCCAGGAATCCATCTTCACATAATGCAGAATAACACCATTCCCTCTTCCAAGGCATATAATTTATAAAGGAATCTAGGAACTTGTGCTTTGTCTAGTTCCTTCCAGTTCCTAAATATCAGAATCCTAAAGGTATAGAATATTGAGGGAACAGGCGCTTAGCCTCATCCTCAGCCTGGGGCTGATCAAACCCCAAATTTTTCCTGAAATGGAGGAGAAGATGAGGATGATCCTCCTTCGCAATGTATTTGCCTCTAGTTGTACAGTATTTCTCCAGGGGCTGAATCACTCGAGGAGTCAGTAGCAAGGGTCTTGTCCTTATATTCACCAGCCTTCTTCTTCGGTTTGGTAGCTAATGCTTTGGCCACAGACTCATCATTCATTGCTTGTAATTGTACTGCTGACACCATGCCTGGGCTAATGGGGTACAGAGTCCTTGCATGCGTCGCCTTGTGTCCAGCTGTACCCCCTTTCATCACTAGGCTCAGAAGACTGGGATTGGGAGGCCCCTCTCTTATCACTCCTTGTCCACTCCATGATAACACCAGAATGGCAAAAGGAAGACTTTGACCCAACCAGGATTAGTCCAATCCCAACTAATAAAAGAAATCACCACCAATGGAGAACAAGGTAACATGAATACTGGAAACTAACCAATCAGTAAATCATGACAGATGCTACAAATCTTTAAAAATATGCAGCCCTCCTACCTGCAGTCCTCCAGGACTCCGACTGTTGCCACGGGAAAGGCCCAGCTCTCCATCCAATCGGCTCTCGCACTTCCTGGGAAGGCACCTCAGAGCACGAGTGCCTTCCCGAAACCAGGAAGCAGGCTCCATCATGTTGACCTGCACCGCAGAGCTGCCGGTAAGCCTCATAAGCTTCTTCGTAGGGAAAACAAATGCCGCGGCCCTGTTGGCATCCTGTATTACACAGCGAAGTGCAAACCCATTTAACTGCTGGAGTCTACGCAAAGTACCATCAGGTCTCCGGGGTGTTCGTGAGATATCAATAAAAAACAGGTAGCGTGGAGGGGGGCGTGTCATTTTATGTAGAAATCAGGGGCCATGTCTGAGAGGCACATGGCTTCATATTGTAATTAAGCAAAGCGAGAGGGACAAGGGGTATTCCTCAATACAACAGGCCACAAAACCTCATTTTTTTAAGCTTGACAGAGGGAAGCTTGCGACTTCAGCATCTTTTCGCAGCAGTGAGTAACATTCCCCATGGGCCATGCAGGACAACAGGTTGACTGGTGCTTTTTGCAAGCTGTTCCCCAAGCCCTGTAACCTTCCTCTACAACAGATACTCGATGCCCCAAATCCTCTCTCACTTCAACAGGGCATTCATCCCACCCACTGGCTGGCCCTAAAGTATGACCTGAATTCACTCCCCCATCAAGATCGGCCCCATTTACCCCAGGTTCCCCAAATGCTGCACTTTCCCCTACGACCTTCTTCCCACACATCTTCAATGGGTACGTGGGGCTCCTGCTCCAGGATGTCCCTCCCCCCGGATATCTAGGGGCAGAGATTCATGATCGAGGAGGCAGGCCTCAGGATAAATCGGGCAAAGGAAGAAGCTATGGCAGCCTTGGCCAAGGCTGAAATTAGCCAATGGTGCCTTATTGCATGGACATAACTAAACGTTTGCCTCACCACACATCACTGTGCATTCGTATTACATGTGTGGTTTATAAAGGGCTCATTTTGCAGTGTTCATGAAAGTGTAGTTTTGCTACAGGTTTTGACAAGCAAAATGGTTGACTGGAGTATTTCATTATGCCTCAACAATGAGCTAATAATCATTGCCGGTTACAGTGCTAGTGCAGAATTCAGTTAAACAATGACTAAAAAACAAAACTTGAGATGAGATCATCTTCTTAAAAGGATTACCGCAAACAACAAGCATTGGCAAAGCAAATAGGTCTTATTTCTAAAGTGCCCATTCGCATGTCCTTCAAAAGCTGCATTAAACGCTTACCAGATGCAGGCTGCATTACATGAGGCCGTAACAAGAGGTCCCTTAGTCAGACACAGGCCTCTGCTGTAGCAGCCTGAGTACCTTAAGCCATTACTAGATGTCCCTAAATTTAGACACAAGTCTGATGTAGCTGGCTGCAGTACCTTAATTTGTTACTCAGTGTCTCTCGTGTCAGACACACGTTTTTGCTCAAGCTGGCTGCAGTACTTTAAGAAGTTTCGTAAGCTCGCAAATGCTTCTGCCATTGCCCGCTCTATCTGAGTCACTAACATACATGGGAAGGCCTT
Source organism: Triturus cristatus (assembly GCF_964204655.1). Classification (NCBI taxonomy): domain Eukaryota; kingdom Metazoa; phylum Chordata; class Amphibia; order Caudata; family Salamandridae; genus Triturus; species Triturus cristatus. The sequence goes on from NC_140585.1 coordinate 929,823,194, forward strand.
TGCCTTTGTCTCTCCTTTCTTGTATTTGAGGAGATGCCTGCCCCGATTGCTGAGGCCTCTGCAATTGCAACAATGAATTTAGTAGGAAATCTGGGAGGAACGGGGGAGTGGCTTGAAAGTGGAGAATATGTATGATTCAATGGGAGGGGCTTAGGGTAGAGTAGGGATGGGCTGAGGGAGCATTAGGGGGAGGTTTAGGAAGGGACACGCACCCACCCACAGGAACAAGCCTATTTCTATTCACAAGCAGCACCTCTATAGTTATATAATTAGTTTAATGTTGAAAAAATAAATATTAACTATACATATTTCATTTGAAAATAATCTATTGATCTCTTTCAATTCAAATAGATGTAACAATTAAAAATAATAATTATATACATAACTTTTATTACTCAATACATCAATATAAACATTTTACTTTAGGTGGGTTTGATATTTGTAAAAAAAGTGGTTTTTTTTTTTAATTATTACAATGTTATTGTAAAATATAGTTAATAGTGCAGTAATCTTTTTATTTAAAAATCTACATTTAAAATCATTGTATAAAATTATGTAACATAAACATTTAACATATACACATTTAAATGGAAAATGTTTAATAACCTTTTAATAATTTCCCTATTCTTCACCATAGGGCTTTCTCCGCCTGATTGCGGAGGTCTACACCAAGTGTGCGGAACGTAAAATACGGTTGAAAAGTCACTACTAGTAGTAATTTCACAGTAAAGCCACAGTAATTATGGGGAAGGTTTATTAAATTACGCAGTAAGAAAATTGCAAACTATGCGTCATGATGCAGCACATTTTGTTCTAGTATCAGTTCATTATTGTGTCATTTGTACACAAGTTAACGCTGTCTGGACGAAGGTTTTACCTTATTGGCACTAGTTTGACTCCCAAATATAACAATATGCAACTAAAAGGTGAACAGTCAGCATTTGCAAAGTGCTTTCCACTGCACAGTAACCCGTGTTGCTGCATAGTCACTTTTGATATGTTTGAAGTAGAAACTGTTTTTTGTTAAAATCTGTAAATTATGCAGGAGATGATAGATTATGTGGCAAATTCTGCAAATCTATGCAAAAAACGTGGCCGTTGTAGAATCACGAGTCCAGTGGACTGCATTTCAGTCATATTTGATGTTTTAACTGATCCCACTCCATATTTCAGGTGGTGTGGACTGTAAGTCTACATTTTTTATTAACTTTACAACTGCTAATGGTTTACGAAACTCCATGTGTCTAATAGCTAGATCAACCACCTTTAAAGAGCTCGACAGCATGCAGCTTTTATTGGTGTGGACGGACAAAAGGAGTAGAGTAAAGCTGGAAACCTTAAACAAAGACAGGGAGGTGAAAGGCCTTGAACTGCCAGGCCTGGAATTATATTATATGGCGACTTAATTGAAGCATGTGGCACACTGGTGTACTGAGGAAGGCAAGTGGGAGAAGACACTACTGGGGGACTCCTGGGAGAGGACTGACTTCCCTGCCACCCCATAGGTGCCACAACACTAGAGGTTCTATTAGAGGAAGGACAGGGATGAACACGGTTGTGCATTGCCAGATTTAAATTGGAACCTTTCAATTTCCTGCATCATACATAAGCCACTCCAGTGAGGCTACACAGGATGTATGCAGCTAGATCCTCCACATGACCAAAGCATGGAGGGCAAAATGCCATGTTCTCTCATGTGTCCTGGACGTATAGATTTATAGATGACCTATGGTGGTCGCAACACTGAGGCAGGTGACTGTCCTAAAGTAGAGAGCACAGCAAAACAATACCTGCTAGGAATTTTCTCTGAATCCAACGAAAAGATGCGACACAAATTTGCTGTCAAAGTTTTATTGTTGTGAAAAATTCAAATAGCAATACATTGGCTCTCCCACAGAGCCTCAAAGTCCTCTGCATGCTGTGCCGTTTCTAGGTGTTTTGACGCCCTAGGCGAGAATTGAAAAATGCCACCCCCTCCCTTTTACTTCCTCTATTTCATTTTTTTTCTCCTAATTTGCTAAATTTTTTCGCTGTTTGCTTTCAAATTAAAAATAATTCCCCCCTTTTGCTGCCCTAGGCGGCCGCCTAGTCTTGCCTAATGGTAGAAACGGCCCTGTCTGCATGGGAACGGAACACCCTGAAATAGACCTGGACCAGCAGTGTATCAAAGAGGTCAAAACAGACGAGGGGGCAACAAAGGACTTGGACATTTGAGTGAAAATGATTAACACACTAATTCAACACTTAGAAGGCGACTACCAGTAAGTGGAACCCAGATGGGTAAAAGCATTATATTGCATGCAGGGATTTAATATATCAAGACTAGCCTGATCTCCTGTCGTAGAGCAGCATAACAGCCAAAGGCCCCATCAGGATGTGATCTACTCTACATGTTGTCAAAGTCTATATGTACTCTCAATGCTTTGCTAATAGTCATAAACGGATCAAACGTGTTTTTCACAGGTAAACGAGGCTCGATCATTCATCTAAGATGCTATGAGTTGCATTTTTTTTCTTCAGACTTAAGAGGTTATTTCTTGGACTATTTTACAGTCTATGATATACTGAGAAAACAATAAAAAAAATTAAAAAACCTAAATTTACAATTGTAAATGGTGAATAGCTAAAAGTAGTAAAATGCCTCAACAGTCAACTTACTCACATGTCAGCTTACATTTATGAATAGGCCCCTTGGTACTTATGAGGTTTGTGATGTGCTTCTGTGTTCTCATCTGGTCCGTTGCCACCATAAATGTTCTTTGGTAGACTCCCATAATCTTGAGGTATGGACACACCATGGATATAAGTGTTACGTAGTATGTAATTCATAAAAATGATGGGCGCCTCCTATAGTAGGTTAAATAGCCATCCCCGATTTGCAGGGACAGTACTGGTCGTGGCAAATTTAAGGAAATTTAGCACATGTCCAGTATATAAAGCAAGTCGACTCAACACAGAGGAAGGCAACTTTTCATGTGTTTCAGTGCAGAACGAATCAGCAGGCCTCAGCAGAAAGCAATTTAGTTTAGACAGATGGTAGTCTATGTACACATTGCATTTAATTCCGCCTAGTGGCTCATTGTCTGTGTTTTATGTGTTGGTGAGTATTGTCAACTACACCAGTATCCCTTGGCCCATGGAATATTGCAGTCCTACATTTATGGAATGTCCCGGTTTTTGTTTTCAAAATCTGTTCACCCTAGGTATAAGGATTGTCCTGCATTATGCAGTAACAGAGTATTTAAGGCAAAAATCTCACTGAACCTGGCAGATGCTAAGCAAATGCACTGGTGTTTTTATGTTACAGATTGGGGTCATCAGCCTTGGTTTCAAGAGGTATCCTCCGAGTTTAGAGTTTAAGGGCCTTAGTTACAGTTTGGCGGATGGTATACTACGTCACAAACATGCCTGATGTCCTGCCTCCTGTATTACAAGTGCATTATAACTTATGGCACTTGTAATACTGCTGATGGGATATCTGTCCTTTTTAGGTCGAGCCTAGCGCAGCGCGCATGCGCTGCTCTGGTGAGACTTATAGTAAGGGGGCTTCAAAAAGCTCACCACACGCTCGTGGGTGTGGCCTATTGCTTGCGGTTACCCGCACAGGCATGCGCTGCTCTGGCAAGACTTATAGTAAGGGGGCTTCAAAAAGCTCTCCACACGCTCGTGCATGTGGCCTATTGCTTGCGGTTACCCGCACAGGCACCATCTGTTTTGAATTATTGTGCCCAGACGCGTGCGCGATAATGCAAAACAGATGGCCTGGTGCTCGCTCTCGCGCGCACCACTCGCGGGACGCTGCATTCCTTTTTAAAAAAAACTTTCTGCGTGAGGAGCGCGCAATTGTTTTTCTCTCACCCCGACCCTGTGTACATCACCGGCTGCTCAACCTTATCCACCCCACCATGCCGAAGTACACACACATTTCGAAATTCAAAGTGTACCTCGTGTATAAGTGATTGTAGTCCTAAAATTGCAGTTAGGTGGTCGAGTATAAAGGGGTGGGATCGCTCCACTTCCGGGTGACCTCTCTGTAGCATGCACCCCCCCCTGCTAAATAGTACATTCCAGTAGTTGCACCGGGGCACTCTGCCACCCTGCTGTTCAGTAAAGACTAGGGAGCCCTTTTATGGTGCTTGGTTCTTCGTAGCAGTGACATTTCGCATTAGACTGATAAGGCGGCCGAAGCCCGGGTATCGGGGCTGGAGCCCGTGAGTCCCTCATTATATGTAGTAATACAGGCGAGCCTTCGTGGCATTCACAATGACAGGAACCCATAGGGAGTGAGGACTTCCAGAGCGCAGGCTGCAGATACCGAGACAGGTTCCTTCCTCTCGCCTCAAGGCAGGGTTTTCAGGACAAACAGGGGGCCTCCGGACCGCCCAAGCCATCATCTGCACTGTGCAGACTGCACGCCTTCGGACAGCCTCATTATATTTAACCTGTTTCCTTCAAAGTCTGCAGGAAGAGGAAACAGCTTTGCTGCAGGCTTTCCAACAAGCCCCAGGAGCTCGAGGAAGAATTGTAACCCATTTCACAACAGCATTTCCGTAGCTAATATTTCAGCACTGAGTCTTAACGACCCCGCACGCAGGGAAGTTAGCTTTTTGTTGTAGCAAATGGAGTGCGCGGAGAGGAGCACTATTCTTGTTTAGATGAGAGAGTCCAGAAAACAACCCCGTTAGCATTTTTTTTAAAATCTTTATTCTTCTCCTTTCTACTCTCTACCGCTCCCTCTCGGACCTCCAAGCGCTCTCTGCATCTCTCCACTCCTCACCTGTCTTAAAGTGGTATTTCTTTTTTGCAGTTTTATATAGCACAAACTCGGTCCGGAGGTATTGGAGCGCTTTAGAGGAGCAGAGCAGCAATTACATCACAACACTTTTGTTTGGCACAGGCACATAAAGTGATTTGCCCTGAAACACAGGATGTTGAACCGACGCCCGAGACTCGAGCCCGTTTTCCCAGCTCCCAAGTCTGCAGCGCTGGACATGAGACCACATCCTCGCCCCTTAAGGGGCGGGGGCCGGGCTTGATAAGAGTACGCACAAACCCTTCGCCAGAGGTGTGGTACTTACATGACCGCGTGGTACGCATGGTACATGTCAAGTGCTAATGTGTGCTTGACCAATCACGAAATGGCCTTTTTGGGCAAAGGAAACTTCATGTAGCTGGCAACAAGATACTTTTAAACAGTTGACATTGCCCCCGTGTCCTGCACCGTAATAAATAAAACACTTGACAGGGTACATTTAAAAGTAAGCTTCTTCCTATCGCGACCTTGGAGTTATGGCGTGGTTGTTCCATTGTAATGAAATAGTATCTCGGGTATTGGGACACCAATTTTAAACCGTATTCTGCACAGATATTGTTCTGAAGCAAGCTACTGCCACTTACTCCAGAGGGGAGGCCACTGCAACAGCGGGAGTGCCTAGAAACCAGCATAGCGCTTACTTCAGGTAGTGAGTGCTCTAAAAAAACCTTCTTTACAACCTTAGTAAGGTGGGTGTTTCACTGGGATGGTTTATCTTACTTTCAGAGTTTAGTGGATGAGGTTGCAAGATCATCAACAAGGCGCTTTTTAGTCTCAAGTTCTGCCTTTGTTCTCACATTAGAAATATAATAAAAATGTGAAAAATATATTACTGTCAAAGCATACCTAGTAGTGTAAAATTGATTCAATAAATCCTTGTAGTTAGAAAGCAGTACTTGTTGACGTAATGCAAGGCTGATTAAGGAGCACATCTTGCTCTCCCAGGACTGAGACACTCACTCTGTCCTCTGAGGACTTATACTCATTAAGTATCTAACAGTACAATATATTTAAATACAGTGCCATGTGCCCAGCATGTTTGATTTGTTTTAAAAAACCTCCAATCTCTTTAAGAAGTATTAAAAAAAATGATGGATAGAATGTTTGAATTCATCATCTTGCCCATTCACCCGCAAATTCACTTTCATGCATTAGTCTTTTATCAGTTCATGCACTAACTTTGCCATTCTTTGTTTTTCACAGTCATCTGTTCATCCTACCAACAGTAAATGTATTCCCTCATCCATTTACCCATTTGTAAACTCGAGGCGCTACTGTGGTTCAGGTAAAAAAGCATGTTCCCCACTACTATAATTACACAACCATCAACAGTTAGTAGCATCATGTTCATTTCATGATTATGATAGTCACCCACATAAACGAGCATTGGCATAGCCAATAGGTCTCGCCTTTGGGACCTTATAAGTATTTAGTTATGCAGCACAATATCCTTGGTGCAACAACATCAACTGTTGCATGGCTAAACACTTATACGGTCCCAAAGGTGAGACCTATTGGCTATGCCAATGTTTGTTTGATGGAAGTATCCCACCCTCCAAACTGTAAATAATGCCCTAAATCTTTAAAAGAAATACAAAATGATCTTTGTTTTGCTTTTCTGTACTCTCATTTTTTCATAACAAATTGTTGGGGGGAGTACAGCAGTGAACCTGCGGCCAGGGAGGCTGGTATCAGTCACAGTGCGGCTCATGAAGGAGCCGCGAGAGGGAGACCAGATTGGCAGGTAGTGACGGGAAGTTGGCCATGTAGTACACGGCTGGTTTACCTCATCAATTAATAATATGTACTACTGACATTAACTAGAGAAAAGGTACAGTTTCTAATGGTATAAATACTGGGGGATAAAATGGGATTATAAAGTATTATACAGTGGTTTGCCAATGGGAAAGAGTTCCAGACGAGGTTTACTGCTCCATAATTTCTACCAAAAGACATCATGGGCACTTAGATTCATCACTCCTAAAACACTCAGAAGGGCAGGGCAATGCTGTAATTGTTAAACGTCTCTGGTTATACCTAAGGTAAATTGCACTGATACACAAACATAGGTTGGCGTGTTTGGCAGTATTAGGATTGTATGTTCCAGCACACATGTCCAGGTATCGTGGGCTAGTCAGTGGACGTGTCGCCATATGTGTGACATAAGTGTTTATTAGTCGCAGTTGGGATATGTTTTGTTTGCTCATCATCGAGCAGCTATTGAATAAAAGATGTGTTGTGTTGCTTTTGTGTGAAATTTGATATTCATGTGTACTTATGAACAAGTATGTGTAACTGCTTCATTATTAAAATACTGACACTAAAGTTAATCCACTGAGAAAATACATATGGAATCCAGAAATTAAATGCTATTCATCATTGCCACATCTGCACAACAGTCTTGTCCAACTAGCCAAGGAACTTCAGAAAGCTCTAAGGGCCTGATTACAACTAGGCCCTGTCAGATGCGACATAAAAATCCGACACTGAGGTCTTCAGAATGCAGTAACTGCCACATATTCCGAATCTTTCATTAAAGTCTGTGAAATACTGGCCCTGTTCCCCTTGTTAAATTCTGACAGCCATATGCCAGGAGTCAACATTTTAGTTCATTCCTGGTCACACTACTGAAATGCCATATATCTAAAAGCTCGAGCCAGTCTTCTATGCTGCATCCAGCTAGTCCAAAACACTGCCCGAAGGAGCACATATTAGGCCTTCTCTGAGACACCTTCATCTGCTGCACATGACCATCATCATAAACCTGGAGTTCTTAGTGGCTATGTTTAAATGTTATCAACCAGAATGCAATATGCATTCTACACTATGTCAATTGCTGAGCACAACAGTGGTACCTTTGTCTCTCACCGAAGTTGCTAGAGCCTTTCCTGTAGACATGTGTTGCTTAGCTCTACCAGATGCTTCATGGAAGCATCAGGTGTCTCTAAGAAGGGTCACTACTTGGAGCAAAAAAAGCTGTCATGAAGGAAACACGGGCGTTTAGGAATTGGCAGATAGCAGAATAGCAAATATGAAGGGAGGCAGTCAAACAACCTGAGTCCAGAATAAGCGAAGCCCGGATCCAACAGATGATCCCAGAGAAGATCTTCTCTGAGGAACAATCGGGGACAAAAATCAGTAACCAAGAGGTGAATATCAAACCCAAAGAAAGTTGCCGGAACATTTGCACTGCATGGTACTTGTGGTTCCAGCATCTTATAAAGGGTGAGACTGTAAGGAGCTGTTCAGACAGAAGCAGGAAGTGATATATAGGACCTCTCACCTGCAGAATTTCCAGAATGAGTGTCATATTATTAGAGGTGAAAGAACTACAAAAGTAAACTGTTCTCGCATTTGAGGAAAGACAATGTGCTTTATTGGTCACAAATGGGCTCCAGAGAAACCATGGTGCATGTGAAGGTGTTAGAAATGGGATTTCTGGTCGGCTAGGGCAAACGCCTAAGCCAGGCAAAAACCACCACTCTAGTCAGGGCAAGGGAGTTACACACCGAAGATAACCCCTGCTCATCCCCTTGGTAGCCTGGCACGAGCAGTCAGACTTATCCCAGAGGCAATGTGTAACGCGTCTCAGCAACACACTCACACAGCAGCGACACAATAGGCACACCACAAAAGAAGCTCCACACAAGGTATGAACTAATAGCTGTTGTATTAAAAAATAAAAAACATTAGAACACATCACATATATACACTGTGCCACCTGGCACTAGGTATTATTTTACAGCGGACTTATATACAGGACAGGGTCAATCGGGCCACTATTGGAACCATCAGAAAGCACAAGCATTAAATATAAAGCAATCAGCAACTACTGGTAAAGTACTGTACTCCTCATCATCACATTAGGCATAAACACCTTATGCATCACCTTAGGCATAAACAAGTGTATGCATCACATTAGGCATAAACACGTTATGCATCGTATTAGGCATAAACACATTATGCATCACATTAGGCATTAACACATTATGCATCACATTAGGAATAAATCATGGACAGCATTGCGTTGTTCCCAAACACATCATACCCCTCTTAGGCATAAACTCTATTGCTGTACATTACACTGGCAGAGTGCACACATTAGACTATCACCATTAAGGTACATGGAGTGACAACCTTAGCAATGTAACCCAACATACATGCGAGCATCAGGTCGCAGGCATAACCATCATCACTGAGCCTGGTGCGCAAATAGGCAAAACAATGCAGCAGTGCACTCTTACCCTTAGGGACAACAACCAGTAACTACTGGTGACACAGCACCTACCATATGCAGGACATAAGCAGCGGTGGTGTATTATTACCAACACTTGTAAAGTGTACACTTCCCATCAGCACATCATGTCCTCCTTAGGCTGATGCAGATTGTCATGATGACACATAGGGGGCCAACCTTATGCCCACAGCACTGGGTTTCCTTACGTAGGCTTCAGGGTCATTTGCCGGCCTGCTGTAGGGAATGTGGAACAATTATCCCAACCTGCCTAAAACATCAATGCCCCCGAACAGCGCGGATCCACAACTGCCCGCGATCATGTGGCGCTGCCTACTCGCAAGCCAAATTCGTTAGAGACCCGTCCCGGTCTCGTACGGTCGATCTGAGAGGAGGCGGCACCTCGCTTCCCCTCCCCCATGCTGATCCAGTAATGTCAATGCCCCCACGGTAGCTCTCCCAGAGGGAGGAGGCTCCCGTATTGCCCACTTAGCTGGAGAGACCTCCCCTAGCCAGAGAACCAGCCGCCCGTACCTCACGGCGCAGTGACTGCACCGGGACCTCCTTCCTGCAGTCCGGGCCATCCTTGCTGGTGACTTCCTCTTGCGCTGGGTCACTCTGCAACCGGGACGGGTGCAAGGCAGGGCCTGGCTCTTGGTTGGACTCCTGCTGGTGACCCGCCTCTCCCTCTGCCATGCTGGGGGAGGCGGAGAGTGATGCAATGGAGCACGCGAGACTCCGATCCTTCCGTCACAAGCGAAAAGGCCAGCACACAGCACCTCTCTGCTTCCTCCACTTTTGGCCAGACATGCAGGGCTCTCGTTGTAGTCTCGGGAGCCCCGCCCACCAACAGGCCACAACTTTGCCTGACTTCGCAGGGCTCTCCTCGTTCTCTTGAGAGCCCCGCCTGCAACCAGGCAATCCTCGCCTGACTTCCGGTTTTGTGGGTGGGAGCCGGTGGAACTCAGACTCCTTTTACACCACTGTAGGACCTCTTAGAAGTATTAAAACAAAGCGCTCGACATGCGCCACAGTGGAGATGACCCCCTCTGGTCAGGGGTACAGAAATGCAGCCTTATGCTAAAGACTGCCCGGCCTGACTTCTCTCCGGAAAGGAGCCCCCTCCTTGGGTTAACGCAGTGAAAGTACAGGAGCTCACCACTCGCTTCCTGTAAATCCTCTCGGGGTCTGGGCAGTGTTCTTCTCACGCTCCTTCACATGCGCTCGCTGCCTTCAGGAAGAAGAAAGGGGCTGCACTTCTCCAGCGCTCCCAACCCCCTTTTATGGAAGCACTTCACCACACTTGGCCTATGAAGCTTGGAGGCAGGGAGGCAGGCCAGCACACAGGACCCTGGGACATGGAGGCAGTCCCTTCACTATATCAGCATCCCAGGTCAAAGTGGTGGTTCCCTGCAAACACAGCAGTCCTCTTCTTCAGTTCCAGCAGCCTGCCGGACGCAGGCTTCTGTAACCAGCCAACAGGCCTTTTCATGGGGTCACAACCCCAATACTTATACCACTTATGTCTTTGTTCTCCCCCTGGTCCTCTGCACCTGGTCAAACAGTTCTGGGGGCACTCACACCTTTCCTCTAAAGGTGCACCACCACCCCCTTTGTCAGTGTAGGCTCCGGCCCCAGACACACCACAGGGGGGCGGAGCCAGCATTGTGGAAGGCAGGCACAGTCCCATTCAGTCCCAGGGGCTACTCCTCCCACCATTCCAAATGCAGATTGGCCTATTCAGCCTAGTGCTGACTCACCCAACCCCTGTCACTCCAGAGCCAGACATCCAATACACATCAGGCAGGCACAAAGACACATAGCACACAGAAATGCCCACTTCTAAAAGTGGCATTTCTAAAATCGAGATAATAAATCTGTGAATGCCATTGCGCAGCCTTTATTACCACGATTCCATACATACCAACCGTGACCACTCTACTCTTCTCAGGTCAGGAATTCCCACTGAGACATTTATCAGGGAATCCCCAATGCATTCCTATGAGAGGGCAGCTTCACAGTAGTAAGAAACCAAAATGGCTGTTTGTCACTACCAGGACGTGCCACACAGTTAAGGCACATGTCCTACCTTTTACCGACAATGCACCCTGCCCATAGGGCTAGCTAGGGCTTACCTTAGGGGTGACTGATATATAGTAAAAGGAGAATCACAGACGTGGCACCCCCTTTATGTACCATGTCACAGCGGCAGTAAACTGCACGTGCAAGCCCTGCAATGGCAGAGGCCTGAGAGAGGTTTAAAAAGCTACTTTGGTGAGTGGCGCAATCAGCGCTGCAAGCCTACCAGTAGCATTTAATTTACTGGCCCCGGGTATATGAGATACCACATTATTGAAGACTGATAGGTAAATTAAATTAACCAAACAAGTGTAGACCAATCTTACCAAGTTTTACCATAAAGAGCACATGCACTTTACACTAGACAGCACTGATAAAGTGCCCAGAGTCCTCAAACAACCAGCACCATGTCAATAAAAATACCAGGAGGAAGGCAAAAAGTTTAGGGATGACCCTGCAAAAAGGGCCAAGTCCAACAGAGGGTCTGAAAATGATGACCCCAATCACAGACCAACCTGCGCATGTAAATGATCCCAACTGCAGACCGTCATCCTGCTCTGGAAAGCTGAGCTGAAACAAAAACCGAGGTTTGCCTTCTGCACAATATCAGCAATGGGGAGGCTGATGTCTGCTACTTATTAGGAAACTCTATAGTTTAGTTTAATATTTAGTAAAGCACATTGTCACCCAAAGGTCTCCTGGCATTGGCAGTAGGAAAAGGTCAGTAGGAAAGCCTGAAGAGCAAAATGTTAAGAAATCTCGTGAAAGCAAGATGATTAGCTATTAATTTAACTTTTTGGGGAAGACTGGTCCAAAGAGTGGAGGTGTAGACTGAAAAATATCTACCTCAAAGGCAAGCCTTATGAAATCTTGGAACATGAAGACAAGTTGCAAGAATTAAGGCTCCTGTTTGAAGCATATCTCTAAAGTCGATTGGGGATAAACTGTGATGGCAATTCATGGATTGCATGGTGGCTTGTGCAGTGTTTGAAAAATAACATCTGATAGAGACTACTAGCTGCACGTAGAATTATCCCCAGGCGTGAGACTGGATCCGGAAACTTTATGCCACAGCATCCCTGCGTGCCGGGGGAGGGGCGACATCACACGACTCCGCCCAGGCATCGTCCGCGTACGTGATGTCAGCGAGGTCACATAAGACCAACCCCGGCGCGCCCACGTCAGTTTTTTCCTTTTCAGCGTGCAACGCGGATCCATTCCTTGCTGCGGGCCTGTTTAAGGCCCCCTTTCTTCCATTCTTTTTTGGCTGGAACAGTGTGCGAATGCCTTCGGGCTTTAAAACTTGCACGTTTTGTGGGCGTCTTATGTCGGCGACGGACCCTCACCTCTTTTGCATGTGGTGTTTGGGGGAGGATCACGGCACCTCAGATTGTGCGGCATGCCAAAAGTTGAAGCCGAAGTCGCGGCGGGACCGCCGACTGAAACTTCTCTCGGCGCGTCTCTCCAGGTCGACGTCCTTCCCTCGGTCTGCTTCGGCGGATGGCTTCAGGACCGGCTGTGGTCGTCGCCCTCGCCTTTCTCCGATGTCACGTGAGCGTCGCTCCCCGGTGGGTAAGTGTCACAGTTCGTCCCCGGGGGCTGGTTTACGGCCTACCGGGGGCGTGGACTCTCCGCGGGTGATGCCGGCCCGTGTGTCGTCCTATCCACCGTTTCCCGGTGTTGGGGCATCGAGAGTCTAGATGGAGACTTACGCGGCGACTTTGCATGCCTCGCTGGCATCTCCACCTCCTTCCCCTCCTGGGGCATCGGCAGATCCCTCGCCTTGCGCAGGGCCCTCCGCGGCGCCGCCTGTGGCTCCGGCCCCGGCGCCGACTGGGTCGGATCCAGGCTTGGAGGATGTGGTGCTGTTGGGGTGCGGCTCCTCGGGGGCACCTCCTTCAGGCCACGGCATCTCTGCCTTGCCGCAAACCCCCGCGGGGGTCCCTGTGGTGTTGCGGGAGGTCGCCGGGGCTCGGGTCGCATCCCCGAGCCCCTCTCGGTCCCTTGGCAGGGTGGTCCTGTCTAAGGCTGAGGTGACGCCGCTACGGCACTGGCAGCAGCTGGACCGTGCGGAGCCAAGGGGTCAGTGGCCCCTCCTCGTCCGGCTCTGGGTCAAGGTCGAGGGCAGACCCCTCGTCCCTCTCCAGGCCCCTCTCATACCTCCTCACAGGCGGCTGCCTCGTTGGAGGGCGAGTCGGAGGTTGCATCATCCCTGCCGCCGCCACAGGGGTTGCCGGGCGACCTTCGCCTCCTTCTGGGCCACGGCCGGCGGAAGGCTTTGAGCCCGTTCCCCCACATAGGTGGTTGCCTCGGCGGGGGTCAGGCCGGTGCCGTCCCGGCGCTACTCCGGGGCCGGTGCGGCTCCAGCTCTACTCCGGTCCCTGCTCGGTCTCTGGTGCGGGGTGACTTTGAAGTCCCTTGCCCGGCGACGCCGGATGGCGCCGGTGTCCTGCCTCAAGCAGCGGACTCTACGGATCCGCGCAGGGGTCGTACCGAGGATTCGTCTTCGGACGCTCCTTCTCCGGAGGCAGGCTGCATATTGGTGTCGTCCTCCCCGGAGACTGGTCGTCGTGTGGTGTCCTTTTCACCAGGCATCGAAGGGTGGCTCCCCGCCCTTCCTGAGGCAGGAGTGTTCGTCGGAAGAGTGGCAGGTCCCTCATTCTTCAGCTCCTCCTGACTTCCAGGTCTGGCCCTTGCCCGCCCGCTTGGCCTCGGGGACGAGCCCGCCTTAGTTTGCAGCCATCGCCCACCGCAGGGCCCTACGGATGCGGGTGCAGCTTTCGCTCACGCAGTATCCACAGCTGTGGGCATCCTACGCATGGGTGACCCAGTGGCTCACTTTCCGGCAGACCATCTGTTGGATTTCCTCCACCAGGGCTCTGGTGGGAGGGAAATCTTACTTTCCTTTGAAGGTTCGCTCCTTTCTGCCTTGACAGGGGCTTGGAGGCGTCCTGCCTCTGGGGACCTGGTGCCTCCGCATCTTCTGCATTGGCACCTTCCGATGCCGCATGACCCGGCGTGCCTGTCCATTCACCCCTTAGCCGCCAGTCCACTTCTGCGGACTACTTTTCCCTCCCTGCCACCCCTGTTGGCTCCGCCGTCCAGAGAGGCCCGCTGGCTGGACACTTGGGGACGCAAAATTTTCGCCTCGACCAGCGCGGCCCTGCGGGCCCTTAAAACCTTGTGTGTGCTGGCTAGGGCCTCCTCCTGTTTGTGGGACTCGGCTGAGTCTCTGGGGTCTGCAGCGTCCCAGGAGTCTGCTCAGGTGGATTTGCGGCACCATGCATTGAATGGACGGGAGCTTGCGGCGTTTATTCTCCGCTCCACTCTGGACGTCTCTGAGGCGCTGGGCCGGGCCATGGCTTCCTCAGTCGACCTCCGTCGCCATGCTTGGCTTCCGGACGGCGTCTTCCCCGAAAATACTGGCTTCTGAGTTAGGGTTGCTTTTGGGCCTTCTTAGGCCGGCGGTTATGGTTGTTTTTCTGGCCGTTTACGTCCTTCCTTGGTACTTTGGCATTGTTGGTTGCTGGACAGCCCATTTGTTGTTGTGTGTGAGTTCTGCAGGAGTTGTTGCGCAGACTTGGCCCTGAGATTGGGCCTTCTGCTTTGCTTGGGCTGCTGTCAAGCCTGTAAGCGGGGGCGCTTTTTTCCCCCGTGGTTCTTTTGTTTCTCCCTCTGCTGCGGAAGTTCTTCCAAAGAACTGGCTGAGGCAAGGTTCTACCTGGTCCACAGATTTGGTCCCCTGTGGGGCACTCTGTTCTGCTTTGGCTGGTGGGGTCCTTTCGCAGACCCTCCTTCCCAGGGTATCTATTCTACGTGAAGGAATCTGCGGCTAGTAGTCACTATCAGATGTGCGAGTTACTTACCTTCGGTAACGATGTATCTGGTAGAGACGATTCTAGCTGCAGATTCCTTCACGGCCCGCCCTTCCTCCCCTGTTCTGCGAGGACCCTTGGGTTGGTCTTTGGTACTCGCCTCCCGGTGGGGGGCTGTGTCTCCTGTGAGTGCCTTCCTTGTTCTTGTAGGGTGGATCCGTCTGGGGGCGGTTTATTCCTCCCTTGATTCTTTGGAGGATGGGGGTTCAGTGCGCTGGTGCCCTGCTGCTCTATCTACTCCAGGTTTGGGGGGGATTGCGTCTATCCTTGTCCTCCCTCCCCTCCCTTCCTTCCATTGCTTTCCTCTGGTTGAGGGTCCTCTGGCCATGTCTTGCCCTTGTCCTTGTGGGTGGTTGACCTCTAGGTTGGAGAGGCTTGGTGGTTTGTTGTCCCTGTCTGTCTTGGGTCTGGTCCCCTTCCTTGCTCAGTATGAGGGGGGGGGTGGGCTTCCTACGTGTGCCATGACTTTTATGCCTGTTCTTCCCTTCGGGGCACAGGGATGGGAGGTTTTCTATGTGCGGGCAGAGTGGCTGCGCAGGCTTCTGCTTGTTCTTCTTCTTTCTTCTTTCCCTGCCCTTGGGGTCTGCGGTGTTGGCACTACCCTGGTGGTGTTGTTAGTCACTGTTTCTTTCCAATTTTTCTGCTCTTCGCACACTGTTCCCATGCTCCCACAGTTTATCTGGTGGTTTCGCGTTGTGGTGCGGAAAAGTTCTCCGTAGAAAATTGACGAGGGCGCGCCGGGGCGGGTCTTATGTGACCTTGCTGATGTCACGTATGCGGACGACGCCTGGGCGGACTCGCGTGATATCGCCCCGCCCCTGGTGCGCAGGGATGCTGTGGCAAACATTTTCAGATCCAGTCTCACGCCTGGGGATAATTCTACGTGAAGGAATCTGCGGCTAGAATCGTCTCTACCAGATACATTGTTACCAAAGGTAAGTAACTCGTACTTCTTGTTGGATGTGGAGTCCCCATTGCAGTGGTTGAACTAAAGCAAGACGCTTTCACTACCTTACAGGCAACCTGATTTTGAATGAATTGATGCTACTGGGTTAAAGAAGATTTCATGTCTAGATATAGATTATTGCTTTAGTCCAGCCTGAATTGAATACCCACAATTATTGCACGACGTTGGTTTTCCAGCAATAGAAAAGGAAGAATGGGTCAGAGACTTTTTGTGTGAAAAGTACAAGACTAAATGACCAAGACTACCTGGCAGTCCATTGGAAGTGTAGCATTCATTTTTACACCCAAACTTTAAACAACTTTTAACAGCTTTTGCTGGAAAGAGTCAGTTAGGTGTACAAAAAGAAAACTGTTAATGGGGACTGAACAGAGGTACTTGTAAGAACTTCAGTCTTGTGCTTATCAAATTTGAGCCAGTGAAGGCTTAACCATTGATGAATTTATATAAGCCAGCTCTGCAGATGAAGGGCATCTTTGGAACGGGAGCTAAGTTTGACTAATAACTGCATGTCATCTGTACATATCTAAAGGTTCAAGTCAAACGGGGTAACTACTGTTGTGAGCGGTGTCATATAAATATTAGAAAAGTGGGAAAGCGACGAACCTCAATTTCACACAGCTGATGTTGCTGGAAGAAGCGAAGTAATGACCCATCATCACCTGTTGGCTCATGATGTAAGGAAGGAAATAAACCAGTTTAGTACAGTGCTGGCATTTGTGGCAGGGGTTTTCTGATGACACATACATGTTGCATACAAATCAGCCCTAATTGTATGGCAAACATGCATACACTAACTCTTTAGAGTGTATATTGGAAAGGCCTTTGTCCTAAACAAAAATGTATTTGAAAGGTGATAACCGCTAATAGAGTGTGCAAGATCGCAGCATTATTTGAGAGGCAAGTTGGCTTAATTGCACTAACAAAAGTAACAGAAATGCAGCGAAGAGGTAACTTCCGTTCTGCTGTCCAGTGAGCTGCATGTAGTGAGCAACATTACAAGACCATCCGGCACAGAGAAAATGTGGAAGGAAGGATGCTTCGATTAATTTGCTTGCCTTTTCGACATGTCGCTAACGGAGGTATTTTAATTTTGTAATTCAGATACGAAAGACTGCACAACAACTCCCTCTCCTCTCTCCATGGAGAATCATTGGGGAGAAAGGTATAAAGAAACCTAAGAATTTGGGAGGGACAAACGCGAAGATTGGTTGCTTGAGGGAAATGCTGGTGAGCCTTTGTCCGACTGAGGCCTGAGAGCTATAAAAGATATGCGAGGATAGTATATGGAATGGCATATAGGAGTTAGGAAAACAAATGAACATTCAGTAAATTTACTTACAAGACGCTAATATTATTATAGATAGAGGCCCCAGGTAGAGTTAGGCCAATTCATTCCAGATAGGAGAGGTGTGCTTTTGGTTTTTTGTAATGTTCTTCGAATTCTATATTACGACTGCTGAGCGCTAGCACAGTTGTCAGCTGGCAAACAGAGAACATCAAGCACAGCCAACAATGCAAATTTAGTGATTTAGTGATAAATATGGAAACCTACTTGTGAGCCATCCTGAATGTTGTTTAGTTGAAGAAAAGTTGCAGGGGGACAACGGCCCTCATGATCTTGGACACAGCAGGCAATAGAGTGACAGAATCATACTTAAAGGAGAGGTGTGGTGCAGCGGCCAGGGCAGCTGACTCCGGGGCGCAGGGCTCACGGTTCGATCCCCGGCACCAGTGGCAGCTCAGCTCAGCGCCATGTGACTCTGGACAATAGCTCACTTAATCTCACCGACGGCCCCCAGCACCTTAAGGCCCTTAGGAGTGAGTTATACTCACTTTACAAAAAGCAGATTTAGATTTAGATAATTGGAAGGAAGAAGGGGATCAAGATGTGTTTAAAACATTATGTAATGGTCTTTCTGAACCTCCTTAGAGATAGGATTTCTTATATTGTTGATTTTGGACACAGAAATTCTGCAAATTTCTCGTAAAAGGAAGAAGAATGATTGTTTGAAGCGAGAAGTGAGATGTTAGGCATGATATCATTTATGATTCTAAAGTTTTCGTTTTGCTTACTGGGAACCTGTAAAATTCTGAGAAATTGTGTTGGCGATTTCGATGGGGAGCTAACAATAATAAAGGGTTGACTTATAAGAATCTTTATGAAATGAAGCATAAGAGAACCTCCATAATTGTTCAGCCTGTTTCGTGGATTTCTTTAAAGTCGAAGATCATCATTAAACCAAAGAACTGATTTTGATGCACAGCTGCCTCATTTATCAGTAAACTGGGCAGAAGATATTGAGAAAGAATATAAATTGTGTTTGTTTAGGGGGTCAGTGTAGAAAATTGGGTTATTAGTTGTGCAGGATGTGAGGCTTGCCCAAGTAATAGGTCCACAATTTCCAGTTACTCGTAACCAAGTACCCTTTTGTAGCGCTTGATTTTCTCAGGGTAGTAAAGCAGAGCAGTCTAAGGCCTACTCAGGTGGTGTGGGTTAGTGAATACCATTCGCTGGCACATAATATTAACACTCAATAAATGATTGTCCTATCTGTGCTTTGTCTTTACAAAAAGGAAAACTACATTTATTACACTCACACCACTAAATACTAAGCGTTAATTTACAAATATATACATAAGGCAGATTGAAAATACCTTAGATGATAGTGAAATGACATTTGACCCCTAAAGGATCATGACCCCCAAAATCACAGTAACCCCCCATCCCCGCCCCCTCCCTCCACCTATGCCAGATAGCAAAGCACATTTAATTGGGGTATCACTTTAGATAAAACAGGCATATTGGATTTATCAACAGTTCACCATATTACCAGATGAACAAACCACATACTAAAAATGCCCTGATTTTATGGTTAAATGAAATTATTCATGCCAATAAAGCATATCAACCTTCATCAGTATCATTGTCTGCAATATTAATTCAATAAAACATTTTAAAATGATCACAATATTTGTAGGGTGTTTACGTACTTTCAGACCATGAACAATGCAATCCTAAAAACAGCCTCTAGACGGTGCCATTTTAAGGCCACATAATATGGAGCCAAAAAAACAACCCCTAGAGGGTGATGCACTCTCAACTGTAGAGCAAAAGCTCCAGCCTGAGGAGTGCTTTAAAAATGTTAGAAAATCCTAGAGGGTCATAGATTTCTTGACCCCGCAAACCAAGGGTCCATTTTCAAATATTACTTCTAGGGGCCTGCTTTTACTTCTCCAAACTCCCACAACACTTTCTGAATTCAGTGGTCATACCCCTGTCATCACAAGGCTCATTAACAAGCACCGCAGGGCATTATGGGGCTTTGCAGCCAGGAGCAATGAATATTTTATGAGCGTCTCTCTCCCTGCTTTGGGGAGAGTTGCTTTTCTTTTTCTTTGTTGCTCTATTTTTTGGGGGTTGCCCAGTCCCACACAAGCACCCCACATGCCTACATTGGTTGGGGGCAGCTCAGGGAGCCCATATTTGGCTGGCCTGCCAGCTCCCCTAATGGCAGCCTCTTCTCTGCTGCTGAGGCAGTGGCAGCACTTCTGCCCCTGCAAACAAGGCACTCGCGCTGATGGTGGCTGCCTGCTGCCCCCCGACCGAGGTAGAAGGGCAGGCTCACCACTGTAGGGGGAAATGCGGCGGCACTCCTCCTTCTCTCTCTCCACTCTGAGGCCCGGAGTTGGGATTCCCTGGCCCTCGGAAGTCTGGGTAGGGGGCCTCACGCATGCTCCCTCCCAGGCTCCAAACATTCCTACCAGTTCTTGTTCTGAACTTTGGGCTCTGGCCCATCTGGGGGTATTTTTAAAAGAAGAGGAGGAGCTACATGCTCTCCATCGTTCGGAAGGTCTTAGGTCACCAACATTAAAAAGGCCCCAGTGTTCCAATTTCAGCGCTCTCGCGTTTTCTTACTCCTGGTGGCCACCTCTAGCCACTAGGAGTATTTTTAGCATACCTCTTACTTCCAAGATGGTACATTTTACAGGAAGCTGGTGCCGCTGGCTCTCTGTGCCAGCTCTCCTCTTGGTCTTTTTTTCTGGGTGCAGAAGTGCAGATCTTTCCCTCAACTTGTCCTCACAGGGCGTAAGGAGGCCAGCTTCACTGGCTCCTGGAGACACCCACTGGTCCTGGGGTCAACTGGACAGAGTCCTTGGTCCTTTTGCGTATCAGGGATTTCTCCTTCCAGTTGTCTATGGCTTTCCCAGCCCCCAGGTCCAGCAGCGAAGACCGCAAAAACACCAACAGCCCTTTCTCTTCCTTGTAAAAAGGGTTTTTAAAAGGGGTTGGAAGGATCTAGAAGGCAGGCACCCCTGGCCAATTGTAGGGTGCCGCATAACCTCTTCACCCCTGTCCCAACACTCCTGCACAGCATGCTGGTACAATTCAAGACGGCTCTGGTTGTCTGGGTTCCCTCCTTTGTTCAGTGGGGTCTGGGCTGTCCCCAGCCCTGGTAAGTGTAACAGGTAATTAACATATGCAGATTTTCATCCTTCCCCTTCCTGCTCAGGAGCTGAGGGAAGCACTGTTAATTACTCCATTTCTGTAGGGAGGCCTTGGTTCCTGCTACTGGAGGGAAACGTAATTAACTTGGCCCAGCAGGGTGACAAAAGCCCTGAGTTGGGGGTATGTGAGTACATCCCCTTCCATTTCTCAGTGTTCTTCCACTAACAGATATGGTACACAATTCCAGGTGGTGATTTAAGGCAATTACGTCCAGGAAGAGAACCCTTGAACAATATTCTGAAACTAAAACTTGACAAAAGCCCTGAGCCCTGATCCGGAGTTCAGCCAGAGAGCTATGAAAATTCTGGATGACCCATAAGTGGTGCAGATAACATCTTGGAACTCTCAGATTTGATTTTGGTGCACATGTTCCATCCCATTTTGATATGTCACTGGTCTCTGAAGGGCAAAGGGACTCAAAACTGCACTCTAACACAGTTATCCCCTTATGTATATAATAAAGTGTCACTGCAGAAAAAACAGCAAACCACTCTGACTTTCCCTATGAGTGCATACTGGCTGTATAAGGCTAAACCAGGTTGATATCTAATCCTGCCCTCTGTGCCAGACTACCTGTTTGCAGTTATCAGGCTTCGCATGACAGTAGTCTCACATGTGCAGCCCTCACACATGTGCACACAAGTGTGCTCACGTGTAACCAGCCAAGTAGCCCTTACCCTTGCTGCAACTCAGCGGCCTTATCTTAAAAGGCAGACACTGGCGGTAAACACATGCATTCCATTTGCCATGTGATTACTGTGGGTTAGACACTTGTAGTGAAAATGTTTAAACCCGGTGATCCAAAAAGTAAAAAATGTGGGTGCAACCCATCTTCCAACAGTCAGTCACTGCTAGGAGCGAGTTGGCCCCTTGAGGATGGAGTGACGTTTGTCCAATCTCTAACAGGTCTCTAGTGAAAACTTAATGGTCTGATAAAGTGTTCACTAGGAATTTCACAGACAAGTAAATGATGCTCCAACCAGCCAGAAGGGTAGACTTTTAAAGAAGAGATGCTCCCAACAGGCGCAATGATCAAATCAAGGATATGGCTGGGAAAAAGCTTAGCATTTTTAACAAATTGTTGCAATGAGCAAGGTGACAAAAGTGCTGATAGATGGCCCCATGGGGATCATTCATATTATCCATGTGTAAGTTAATGTCACCCAAAATATAATGTGATGAAGGCAACGTTGCAACATCAGTGAGAACATCACAGAAATCAGTAAGAAATAACTAAAGCATGATTTGAGGCATGGTAAAGCAGCATAAAAGCCAACTAGGGTTGTGCACTGGGAAACACCTTATTTGTGAGAACCTCACCGAGTCAGTAAGATGGAGGGAGGAAAGCATGTAGCGTCTCCAAACTGTCAGTCACTGTAAACTAGCTCTACCATTAGCTATAGTCTTCAGTTTGCCAGTGCTTTAGGTTCTGATGCAAAGCAGAAGCAATCGGATTTATAACACCGCCAGTCAGGAAACATCAGCGGTTCTGCAGCCTACCTGTTCCCTGTGCCACGCCAACGTCTATCTGCACCAGAGGACGCCAGCGCACTCCTGCACTTCCCTGCCGCTGCCGCAACCAACATCCACGCGGCCGCCGAGCGCAGGGAAACTACAGTTCCCATCAACCCTTGCGGGATGAACCCGCTGACGTCATTGGAATCGCGCTTGAAGGTGCATAAATTCAACGGGAGCCCCGGCAGAGCGGGGGTGATCTTGTTTGTAGCGGTTCTGCAGCCTACCTGTTCCCTGTGCCACGCCAACGTCTATCTGCACCAGAGGACGCCCACGCCAGCGCACTCCTGCACTTCCCTGCCGCTGCCCCAACCAACATCCACGCGGCCGCCGAGCGCAGGGAAACTACAGTTCCCATCAACCCTTGCGGGACGAACCCGCTGACGTCATTGGAATCGCGCTTGAAGGCGCATAAATTCAACGGGAGCCCCGGCAGAGCGGGGGTGATCTTGTTTGTAGCGGTTCTGCAGCCTACCTGTTCCCTGTGCCACGCCAACGTCTATCTGCACCAGAGGACGCCCACGCCAGCGCACTCCTGCACTTCCCTGCCGCTGCCGCAACCAACATCCACGCGGCCGCCGAGCGCAGGGAAACTACAGTTCCCATCAACCCTTGCGGGACGAACCCGCTTACGTCATTGGAATCGCGCTTGAAGGCGCATAAATTCAACGGGAGCCCCGGCAGAGCGGGGGTGATCTTGTTTGTAGCGGTTCTGCAGCCTACCTGTTCCCTGTGCCACGCCAACGTCTATCTGCACCAGAGGACGCCCACGCCAGCGCACTCCTGCACTTCCCTTGAAGGCGCATAAATTCAACGGGAGCCCCCGCGACGCGGGATCGCGCGCGGGTCGGCGCCGGGCTAAGCCCGGGCAAAGGGCGGGCCGTCTGAGGCCGTCCGAGGTTGGACCAGGTTGGGTTGGGCCAGGGACCCTGCCCGATATCTCCTCTGCACCATCTACGTACACACGAGCTGTGCGGCTTATAGAGGGTAATTATCACATCTATCTGTATACTGTGCTTTAAGCTTACTGATTATTGTGGCCACTTGTCTGGTCTTACTCATGCCTGGGAAAAAACAAACCCAAGCAAATAACACCTTAGACAACTATTTGATTCAAGTTGTGGCTAAAATTAATAATGACAGGAGATCCTCATTGGGGCTAGACTCATCTAATCAATCCCATATGGCCGAGAAAGAGTATGGGGATTCTCTGGCTCTACACAATAGTAGTGTATCCTGCGTGGCTCATGTCCCTCTACCTGATACTGACCCCATCCTGCCTAGTGGTGTAGTCGCATTAACAGAAGCTAATAGCGATAGTGAAGAGGTATCAGTGATATCTACTAACATCGAGTCCCCACCTTCTACGATCCCGGTACCAGCTCCGAGGGTCACTCGGGGTAAAAGCAAGGTTATTCAGAAAAGAGGGGGTCTAAGATCAGGCAGAAATAAAATAGTAACCCCTTCGAGGAGAACATCAGCAGATGAGGAAGAGGAGGTTGATTTGTTTAGCGAAGCTCACGTTACCCTCTCCAACGCTCAATTTACTAAACTATGGAGTATGATGGATACAAAAATTAAAGGTATAGTCAAACCCCTGGTTAGTAAAATTGACAAATTAACCGCCGAGGTCAATAGACTAGGTGGTTTATTAGACAAAACTCTGGCGAAGGTAGGGAATATAACTGAAGTTGTTGTAGAGCCAGCAACGAGCAAAACAATTCCTGCTGAGAATAGGGGATCTGTCTCCAACCCTGTACCACTGCCTAATGTATACAGTGGTGCCTTTGCTGATCCACTCCCGGTAGCTTCCACTAATGATTCTAATATGGGAAAAGGGTCTTCCGAGCTTGTAGTTGAAGCCTCTCCATTAGTTCTTGTACTTGCAAATGTACCCCCTCTGGCTTCTGGCGAGGTCGAAACTGTTCCTTCTCTACTAAACAAATCTTTATCATGGCTTACTAACAACATGTTAATAACACCATGGGGGAAGCAACAATTAGCTGTTGAACTCGCTAATGCCAGAAGAGTTGAATGGATTGGTAATAACACCAAAAGGTTCAGAGGGGACTGTGTTATTTTAACCTTCACTGACCCTGAGGTTTTGTCAAACATCTTACCTAACATCTTGCCTCCACAGCGAAGGTCAACTTCAATTGTACCACTGACCCTGGACTTCTTTTATTCACGGAAAGGAAGAGGCATGAACCCTAATATACTAAGAACTAAATGGAATGTTGTGACCAACAGGAGTTGTAATGAGGTCAGATCTCGTGATTGGGGTCTACATGTGGAAAATAGGTTTTCTGCTCTGTCAAACCTGAATGCTTGCGATTGACAACCATCCCTCTGTTTATCTGATTCACTCTATATGGTTGAGCTGGGCCAACGAGAAGGTTCCTGTCCTGTGGCTGTTATGCCGGAGGCCATAGCTGGCTTAACATCTGATAATCTAACACATAATGGTTTAAATGATAATGTGATGAGTGTACTTACTCCTAGCCCCAATCCTGTGACGGCACACGATTCTGGAAACTTATTATCTTGGAATGTGGCCGGGCTAGGCTCAAAGCAGGGTTGCGGTGACTGGTCTAATTTCGTTAGTAATTTTGATGTTTGCATTTTTCAGGAAACATGGGCTTGCGACCCTGTTTTCGCTTTGGGTACCTAAACTTTTGTGTTCCAGCTTCTAAGGGCCCTAAAGGGCGCCCGATGGGGGGTCTTACTATTTGGATTAAACAATCTTTAAAGGCAGTTGCAAAAAACATAGAGACCGGGCAGAAAGATATCCAACTCATTAGGTTCACGAGCGATTTATCCTTATCCATCGATATTTATAACATCTATGTCAGAGGTGGAAATGTAGGAAAATCTGAGGTTCTTCTTGCCCTGTATAAACTCCTCGAGATACACTCAGATGGTAAAAACATAATAATTGCTGGGGATTTAAACCGTACGTTTGAACCTCTTGATACAGGTGAAGCCTATTTAGGTGCAGAGGAAGACAAACAATGGGATATCCCCTCAATAGACACCATCCCAGTAACCCGTTGGACAGAGGATATTTTGGGTTTGAATGCAATGTGTCTTGAACAAGGATTAAGAGCTTTAAATGGGAGGACAAAGTCAGACAGGGTACCAGCTATGACTTTTGATAACGGGAGAAGCAAAAGTCGCATTGACTATATTATCTGTAGCTTCTCTCTTTGGCCCACTGTTAGAGATATGGTTGTGACAGAAATGCCAGAGAGTGACCATAATCCGCTATGTGTCACTCACAAATGGTGGCTGTCTGAATCTAACGCCTCTAGTTCTCTTGATGATCGCCTACCCCCGCTTATTGTGCCAACGAATGATATGCGCAGGTTAAGATGGACGAGTGTTAGGACAGACCAGCAAGCTATCGATAACATAGGAGCAGCGACCGATAAGGCCATTATGGCCCTAGATGGCGAAGCAGGGATCACCACAAGTAAAGTTAACATCATTGAAGTTCATGAGTCCCTTTTCCGAGAAATTAAACACTATTTCTTGAAACCAGTAAACCCTAAGTTGACTCGAGCTCACAGAGTGGCCAAATGGTATAATCATGCTTGTAAGGTGGCACGAACTTCTCTAGGAGCTGCAATTAAGTGCAAAAACCTGGGGGCTATTCGCTCAGCAAGAAAGTCATATAAAACTTGCATTGCTAAGGCGAAAAAAGATTGGGATGAAGCCCACTGGGAAAAACTGAAGTGTGCTAGTGATCGAAAAGATTCCAGACTATTTTGGCATATTGTCAAATGGGGGCAAGAAAGGCCTGAAGAGGCTTGCAATAATTATGTCCCACAGGAAGCCTGGGTAAACTTTTTTAGTGATCAATATGCTAATAGGGTTCAGATTGTAAATAACATTAGCCCTATCTATATAACTCCTGAGGACAATGTCTTTACGATGGCCGAAATTCTGTCGGCCCTCAAAACTGTACACAGAGGACGCGCTCCTGGCATTGATGGCGTCCCAGCTGACGTTTTTTTAAACGACACAGATAGGTGGTGTAAATATATTCACTTACTAATTAACCACATTGCGAGGGGAGCAGCTATTCCGGCTTCATGGCGGGGTGCTGTTATCATCCCTGTGTACAAAAAGGGTGATCGTTCCCAGCCTTGTAATTACCGCCCGATCAGCCTGATTGACACAGTGCAAAAAATCGTCGGACGAGTGATTGTTAATCGACTGCTCGATTGGGCGGAAGATTTTAACATTCTATCTCCATTTCAGGCTGGGTTTCGTAAGGCCACTAGTACCGTGGATCAAGTTTTTCGGTTCCAGCTGATCCAGTGGAGGACTGTGGTGCTAGGTGGGGGCAGTCTTTATGCGGCATTTGTCGACTTGAGGGCTGCCTTCGATCTGGTTCCTAGGACGAAACTGTGGGAAGTACTTGCGGCCTTGGGGGTCCCAGGAGTCCTGTTGACAATGATCATGAGATTACATGAAGGCACCTATGCTAAAATTCAATGGGGGGGATACGGAAAAGACACTGCCGATTTTCCTGTTGAGCGTGGGGTTCGGCAGGGGTGCTCAATGGCACCTACCTTGTTCACCCTTTTTATTAATGGCATAGTCTCCTGTATTCAATCACAGGCAGTTGATGCTCCTTCTCTTGCAGGTGTAAAAGTTCCGATTTTAATGTTTGCCGATGACACGTTAATCTTATCTAAAACTCCAAGTGGATTGCAAAAAGCATTGGATATTTTTGACAAGTTTTGTGGGGATCATGGTCTGGAGGTGAATGCATCCAAAACAAAACTCATGGTTTTTAATCCATATCGTAATTTTAAGTCTAATATTACCATGAGTGGACGAACTCTTGAGGTCGTATCATCTTTCACATACCTGGGAATCCTTATTTCTAATGATAATAGGTGGAACCAGCATTTAACCATTGCAACTCTGAGGCACAAGCAATTGGCCGGAACTATCTTAAAGGAGCACAGGAAATCATTAACTAAACCGATTAAACCACCCCTGATCATATATGAGGCAAAAGCAATTGGGTCGGCATTATATGGGGCTGAGCTATGGGGGCACGATAACCTACAGGAGTTGCAAACCTCAGAGAATAAATTCCTTAGGAAACTAACGGGTACACCCCAAAGTAGCCCGTTATTACCCCTGAGATATGAGCTTGGAAGGAAGAAAATCTCGGAAATGGCCAAACTACGACCAATTTTATATTGGCGTAGGTTATGGACTACACCTGAGCTTATTCATTATGCATCCGGGTTCATTGACGTTGTTAGAGCAGATTGCTTTAACAAAATCAGATGGTTCAAATCATTAAAATCAATATTATTTGAACTAGGCCTGAATGCACTATGGTTCGACCCAGCAGGGGCATCATTCCCGACCAAGGCAACCCTAAAAAATATTTTTGGGGATAATGTCGATAACAAAAGCCTCCTCAGTATCAATTGTGGGGTCATGACTGCTAGTTTTCTCGAGGTTAAATTGTACCCTATGTATGAACTGTATTGGGATTATATATCCAAACCTTTGGATAGGAAATTGCTTTTTCAATTAAGGGCGGGCTTTCTTCCTCTTGGTTACCTAACATCTAAATGGAGGGAAGGAGGCCCTGCTACATGCCCAGCTTGTGGGGAAGGTAATGAAACACTTGGTCACTTTTTGTTTTCCTGTAAACCATTCTCTACTCCAAGGCGTGTATGGCTGGCACCTATGAGTAGGAATTTGGGTACCAGGAGTAGTATGGTGGCTTTGCGCATAGTAAGATCAACTACTTTAACCTGGATTATAATCGCCACCGCCAAGTACTTGGGGTGGGCTTGGACAATCAGGCAGAGATTGCTAGTCCGGTGATTACTCTCTGCCTAGTTGAACAGAGACTGCTAGAGTATTGTCTATTCTCTGTGTGATGTATCTTTTCGTGTCATCGGGACAAAACAATTTTAAATGCTCTTTTTTAGAATAATGATTTTATGAAATTTTATTTAAATGTACTAATTATATTAATGAACTTTACACCTGCGAAATGTACGTCTAAGAGGCTCTGTCACTAGCACAAAGAATATATAAATTGTATATAATTGCAGTACCCTTAACTATGAATTGCATTATTGTGATGTATCTTAATTCCTCTTTGTAAATAACCTTATTCTTTTTTAATTGTTTTTTATTATATGTTTGTTTGTCTGCTTTTATGAGTAAATCTCGAATAAAGCACTTTTTGAATTGAATTGAATTGAATTGAATTGAATTGAATTGGAAAGCATGGTGAAATGTAGAGTCTTTGATATAAAAAAAGAACTCCCCACACTTATCACCTTCTTTGTACATGCACAGCAGAAGGAAAGAAAGTTGGATTCTACAAGCAGGGCATTAGGCCCAGGATTGAGCCAGTTTTCAGTAATAAAGAGACTATCTAGCTTAAACTCATCAATGAGGTCATGAATTTCAATAGTGTGTTTCTGGTGGGCCACTAATAAACAAAGCAGGAGGAGATTAAAATGATTTGCATGGGACAGATTGTGAGGCCAATTCAAAAGTAAGTGAATCATTGGAAGGAATGGTTGAACTTAAACGTAGTGATAGAAGCTGACTACAACAGTACCTACTGGTCAGATGATGAGTTTGTTGTCTTAAGAGTCCATGCTGCTCTTGAAAGACTGGGAGATGCTTGAGGGAATGCTAGGCAAGCTGGCAGCATGGTCAAGACCCCGGGCTCGCCTTAGGCGCACCTTCGGCACTCCTGCTTCACAGACGCACAGCTCTGAAGTCTGAAGCCTGCCAAAGCAAGCACTAAAAGTCCAGCAGAACATTTAAATGGCAAAACAGGAACTTCACCTATATCATTAAAGCCTTCTCGGTGGCCACTGCAATGGAGCAGACTAAGCTGCTACTAAAAGTATGCTGTGGACAGAGCCTGCTAAAATGTAACAAGCTCCTTAAAACCTTCCTTTCTTAAACACATAAGCCTTTCTACCAGCCAGTCTAATTTTCTTCCACTTTTTTAAATTTTTTTATATTTTGTTTAAATGTTTATGCCAGAATTTCATAGTGGTTGTTTATATGTATTTTCCCAGAGCACCAAGTAAATTTGAGGGTTTGCCAGTTGCGGTCCATAATGTGCATGAGTAGTAAGGCAGACATACACATGAATACTCTCTTCTACTCATCCACCCACAAAAGCACAGACATACTCTAGTGCTTAATTTGTAAAAGAATGAGTGCTGGTGATCAAAGCTCTGCTCACAAGCCTTTGACCAGTGCTAATAAATGGGGTGTGGTATTACCAAGGCTGTGTAGTCTTGAATGCTCCTCATGCCTCCTTAATTCACTACCAGACACTCCTTTTCCCTTTACCACACCTTTTCAGGTTTCTACTTTCTCCCGCTGTGACAGTTTCTCAGTCTTTCTCTTCTCCCTCCTTTCCCTTTGTGTGGTGTTCCGTATCCTGCTTTTGGTAACTGTGCTAAAGAAAAATGAGTGCCAGTGGCCTCCACCAGCTCAAATTAAGCACTGACATACTCACACCCATCCAGATGCACACTCACTCACAACCATCCATTCACAAGCGTGCACATACACACCCATCATTCACTAGCACATATAAACACATTTACAGGGCGCACATGCAGATACACATAGATTCATATATACACCCAACATTAAAAAAGCACTTACCAAGCTGCAGTAGTGGCATAGGGTTGCCCGAGTGAAAAGCAGAAATGCCGATGTTCCTGGAAACTTCGGGGAAGGAAGAGACAGATGGAAAATCCTGCTGCCTTTTCTCATTGGCTGACCTTGTCATGGGTCAGGCAATGAGAAGAGGACCTTCCTCAACTCTTCACAGAGTGCCATATGCACGAAATGTTTGCTTTACGATTTCCAAATTGCGAATCTGTAGAAATCACTATTAGAGAAGAGCAAAATGATATGAATGAAACAGTGTATTCCTCTAATTCTACAGATTCACAATTGCAAATAGGAAATCTCAATTCAGGAAATAGCAAAATTGTGTGTCCCTAAAAGCAAAATGCAAATTAGGAAAAGTTATTTTTCTCTAGGTTTGGGTTGCATATGCAGCCATGCCTTCACCCCTGTCAACCACGTGACTCCCTCCCATGGCACAGAGGAGCACGAAATGATCCCTTCTGCCAGCACACCTCCTCTGCTTTTTTTTAACCCTGATTGCCTTACCCCCCTACCATGTACCACCATGTGCGGATTTGCCCTCAAAATAGGAATACTGCATCTGGATTTGGACCGAATAATGCTGTTATTCCCATTCTGGGGGAATTAATAGACAGATTTATGTGCAAGGATACTGGCCAGGAAATGTTATTGTATCCCTGCACATATATCCACCCACCTCATATCTTGGGCCTAAATGGCACAGCATTTTGTCTAACACAGCCCTATTTCTACTCAGCTGGAAAGAGCACTGCATGTATTGCTCATCAGCTTACATTAGGTAGTGTGATGAAGGTCTTCTCCATAGCCCAGGTTTGAATACTGTTGTAGCACATGGCATTACAGATACAGGTGGCTAAGCACGTAAAATGTTTAAAATGGGTAATAATATTTGACAGCTTTATTTTTTAATGTGGTCAATCATAGTGCCCCAGTAATATAGGTAAAGCATCTCGGGACCATGCAAGAAATGTCTTGACAGACATGCAGTTGCTAACAAACTGTGCCCCTATAATGTGGAGAACTTGGGCAAAGCATGGGCATGCATTGTCTTACCAAGCATTATGGTAGGATTCAAATTGGAGCTGTTGCCAGTCACCCAAATTCTAAGCTGTAGTTGTTGGCAGTTCAGTTACCTACTGTGGCACTATGTACTCCACTTCCTCTCATTGGTTAATCCCGTTAGTATTTGCGATCCATCCCAAGGCATGAATAAAATAGCTTGCGCTTGACCAAGCCATAATGCACGACTAGTCCAAGGGCCGGGTTTAAGTGTTGGCGGACAGAGTAATCTCTCTTGGTCTGGAGGAGGACTTAACGTCCACCAGGTCAAGACTATTACACCGACCAATTTCGGAAATTACCGCCAAGCTGGCAGTCATTTCTAAAACATCGTCAGGAACCGCCGTCGCTGCAGTTCCTGTCAATGCTGTTTACAGTTTGGGGCAGGGCTCCATCAACATGACAGAGCCCTGCAACAAACTGTTTTCTTTATTTAAAAAAAAAAAATACAGAATCTGGAATTTCAGTTTGAAAATAAAAAATTAAAATGCTCCCTTCACCATGGGAGCCCTCTCTTTAGCAGTTTTCACTGCCCCTTACCGCCAAGGTTTTGCTGGAGCTGAGGGACTGTGAAAACTGACCTGTAACTCTGCCCATCTTAATTAGGTGGTCTCTGGTCTGTAAAGTAGTGTTCCACCAGTTTTGTGAAGGCAGTGGAACCTGTACTTCAGTATGCCAAAGGTCCGTTCGATGATGGACCATGTTGTCTCAGCTGCCCTGTTATACTGCCTTTCACTTCTGGTTATTGGGGTCAAGTATGGTGTCAGTATCCAGGGACGCAAGGCATGTGCACTTTCTCCTTAAAGAGAATGAGAAGGATAAAGCGTCACATCACATTACACAAACAGTTCTGGTAAATGTATGCATTGAGTCAGCAATTCTCTTACCAAGTAAAAAGCCATCGCCAAATTCACCCTGAGACAGTTGGTTATGTATTCCACTCTGGCGGAACATGAGAGTCACGAGGGCTACCTGGGAATCTGCCTACAAGGTCAGTTACAATGCCTGAGGCATCACACACTTCCTGTACATTGTATGAATGGGTGCTTTTCATATTTCTGTATATGAATTCATTTGCACAGGGGGGCATATGGCAATGTGTGCCATCAACACAGCCAATTATATTGGGAAACTGTGCTACCCTGTAAAACATTAATTTGGTCTGTTGCAAATTTTGGGCCATATCTGGTAAACATATGTATTTGTTTACTTTGCTAACCATGTTGACCAGAAACCTGTGACAAAACCTAGAAAATGCACTTTGTGACACTCCTTCTGCTATGACTCCCTGGTGAATGCCTGAAGTATAAAGGCGTAGACAACACTATACCTGCACATGTTGTAGTATTGCATTGCTTCTGACTGTTGAGCTCTGTAGCTGAGGTTGTAACTCAGCAACTAATTCCAACATTAACTCATTACTGTGTCTGTACTCCTCCTAAGTCTGTTCAAAAAGGGTGACCTTCACCCTAAATATCCTCTCCTGCTTCCTCCTCCTTCTCTGCCTACCAGCCAAAATCCTCATCCTCCTCACCAAGACATATAGAGCCGCCATTCTGAATGAGCCAGATGCATTTTGGGTGAATTGTTTTAGTTTGCACCTGGTTACCACCAGATCCAGATTGATGGTAATTGCATCTGCTAATAGCCACTTTGTGACTATTTGCAATTAGGAAATCCTTTGTACATACTGTTAGCGATTTGCTATTTAAAAAATCCCAATTTGGGATTTCCTATTTAGCAATGTCCAAAAAGCGATTTCTACTAGCTAGAAATCGCATTTTGCATCACCGCAAATGCCTTTTGTACATATCAAAATGGCATTTCGTATTTCCTAACGGCTCGAAATAGCGATTTGCACCATTAAAAAATGCAAAATGTCTTAGTACATATGGCCCAGAGTGAGGTGGGGTGAGTGAGGTTTGCTGACCCCACCTCACTCTGAGACCAGGCGTCATTGATAGACACTGGGCACTTCAGGGCATAAACCTGAGGTGCCCAGGTTTAATTCTATCCATGATGCTCTCCGTCGTTATGATGTGGAGGACCACACGGGGCTTTGCCGAGCTGATGAGTTGAAGCCCTTTGGGCTGTGAAATCTTCAGCCTCGCAAAGCTTGGATCAGTCTGTCAGGGACCTGTGCGTTAGTGCATGCAAAGCGCCTGGCTGTCTGACCTGATATGGCAAGTGCATGTAAGAAATACCTTTGCTCAGCCTGACACACTCATTCTTTGGGAAAGGGAGGGGGCGGAGCCTCTAAGCCCTTAATGACAGGTCGCCCTTAGGTTGTGCGCTTGATAAATACAATTAACATAGTGAGAAAAAATTGACAGTGGTCGAATGCTAATAAAGCCACTCTGACAAAATATTGGATAGAGGTATAGAACCCTTTTTTAATTGCATCTCTCTCGTCCTAAATAAGTTAACTTCTCACTTACAGAAATTTGAAAATGCCGATTTATGAAATATCAGCATTCTAACATTCCATTCACCAGCCTGTAGCTCTAGGAGTGAGCCTGAAATACCCTCTCGGTAAATACTGGCCAAAGTGATAAATCTTATAGCCTTCCAAATCAAGCATCTAGAATCACGAAATAAAAAATGGCAGGGAGGAAATGATTCTGCCCACAGGTGTAGACATTGTGAAGTTAAGAATCATAATTTCTGCACAGATCACCAAATGCTGAAACAAGCCCAAAATAGTTTTGAAACACACCCATTTCAAGTCCCTG
Source organism: Triturus cristatus (assembly GCF_964204655.1). NCBI lineage: Eukaryota > Metazoa > Chordata > Amphibia > Caudata > Salamandridae > Triturus > Triturus cristatus. The sequence continues at coordinate 929,856,673 of NC_140585.1, forward strand.
GGTTCTGTGAACCTTAACAAACAGCTGACTGCTTCTGACACAAAGCTAATGTTGTAAATGATATATGCATCTTTATTTCATGTCATTCATTTGGTCATGCACCAACAATTCACATGCCCTTTGGCAGCAGGATGCTGCCATTATTGCACAGCATCAAGTTAAGAGTAATTATTGTACTGTGTTTACCTCTCAGCTAGAAGCCATATCATTACAGGATATTGTGTGGTCATGATGGGAGGAAATGCACCCCTTTAAAAAAAACATGGTGTCATGGGCTGATCTGCTATACTTCACACATTAGTGAGTGACGGTGAGATTTGTGCTGCACATCATCTGGTCACTGTTTTGCACCTCATGAAAGGGGCAAGTCTGTGTTGATACAATGGTATAGTTAGTGCAATGCCATGAAATTCCATCCTAAATGCATATGTTTTTGCTGCATCCCTTGGGAATGTACTCATTATTTTGTACTGCTGCAGAGCATGAACTTCCTTTAATAATGGAAAGGCAGCTTACTGGGAGGCACAACTTCCCCAAGCAGTCATAGATAGGCATGACCCACTTTTCCAAAAGTGTACTGGGCACTTGATTTTACTGTTGAGGTGGATGTTTTCATGAGTGGCTCCATATAGTCTTAGTTGTCTGATATCTCCAGATAATGGGTATTTGATGCTTGTTCATGGTTAAGATGTGATTTCATCAGCTATGCATAGAGCTCAGTGAGTTAAACCCTGGCTGCTGAGATTTCTGTGTGCTATAGGATTGAATCCCTACGGAACCAACACAGCAGCCTATCCTCTCAAGTTGATAAACTACATTACACATTACCCAGGGGCAGTTGACACTGGGTAGTTATGGTTCAGCTACACTTTTCATTGAAAGGTATTTTTCATTTGCCTTTCACTTTTGACCCCATGGAGAAATCTGCACTGAATGTGGCAATCGCTCAGCTAAAGTCTGACATTTTAGCTCCTAAAAGGAATGTTTGTTCATACCTGCAGGCAAAACCGCTCAATGGATTTACCAAACTTGGCATCAAAGTAGAAATTTACTCAGAAAGCATGAATTTGTTGTTTTGGTTTAAATCTGTTCAGTAGTTTTAGAGATTTAAGCATTTTAAAAAGTTACAGTTTGGACATTAAAGGTTAACACTTTTTTATATCTAGGGCAATTTAATCACAAAGGAATTGAAAAACGAATCCACAGTTGTCTGTGAATCCAAACTTTAAAAAACACAATCCGATTGGACGAGGCAGTCTCTTCTTCTGTCGTCCCTTTCGGATCCGCAGTTCCACAGTTGGACAGCGGCGGCTCCTCCGCTAAAGCGGAGGAACGTAACCCCACTGCCCTTTGAGCAGTGCAAAGATAAAATAAAATGATAATGACAGAACGTCATTATAATTTTATATTTAGTATGAAGCCAGATTGGGGTGGGGCTGGGTTTGCGTCAGTGGGAGGAGTGGTTGATGCACCATAAGTGCTCATGATGTTTTGGCCGGCCATCTTGGACCAGCCAAACCGTCATGTGCACTTAGCATGTTCTCCACCTGTTTGCATTGCGCAGCCTGGGTGGAAAACATGCACAGGCTCCCGCTCCCACCTGTCTAAACGCCGAACCTGGCCGCTCAGAACAATCACAATGCTGGTGTCATGCTGGTGACATCAGCGTCGTGATTGACAGTGACGACTGGCACAGGTAAGCATGGTGGGGTAGGGCAGGGCGCGGCAGGGGAGGAAGCCGACAGAATAGGTACTATTTATTTATTTAATTATACTTATTCCGTTGTCTGTCAACTCCCCCCCACCCCTCACCGCGTTTACCTGTGCCAGCCGCCGCTGGTGATTGGCTAGGGAAGTCTGGGAGCCTGGGTGCTGCCGGGAGCCAGGAAAACAGGGAGGAAGAGGAGAGGCAGCAGCAGGCGACCAGCAGGTAATTCTTCTTTTCCCCCCAGTTTTCTAACCCTCCCTGCACCCCTCTCCACCATTCCCTACCAGGCGCCACTGCAGTTAGAACCTCGGATCTAAGTGCCCTGATTGGCTGGCCATAAGAGAAAAAGTTCTCTTGCTGCTGCCATTCCCGGGATACCGTGGCATGGCTGTGCGCAGCAGGGGTTTGCCACCCATGATGGGTGGCAAACCCCCATTTCAAACTAAGAAGCTTAGAATGGGGCTTTATTATGCAATGGAGATGTGCCTAACCCTCCAGTATCTAAAATCTGCAGACAAAACTGTCACTCACATACACTAAGCAACTGGGAGTGTTTTATTCAGGAGTTTGAAAGTGATGTAATTAAAACAAACCGTGCTTGATTTAAATTAAATGTGCTGTTGAAAACAAGGGTGTTTTAATGTTTGACAGATCCCGCGTGCCTCGGTTTGCAATGAACCAGGCGAGGTTTTTAATCCTGTGTGAGAAAAATGAACCTGACTCCCTAATGAAATTAAATTGTCAACTCTAATACAGAACGCATTTTACAAAATAAGGGATTCTAAAGAGGCCCAGACTGGTGGAGCATTGGCTATGTGTATCAGTAAATGAAAAATCACATTTTTTGCAGGATATCAAGTAAACCAAAACTTACACAAAGGCATGAGTTACAGAGCTCATCAATAAAAAGAATTATCTATATACATTATGTTTCAAAAACACTTAAATATGGGGCAGATGAGCTGGTAGTAATTCATAACAACAGGCTCCGACTGCCTCCAGCCTTGCAAAGCATTATCCAACTCTACTAGCAAGGCAAACCTATTGGAATTCAGTCGTCCATCTTGTGGCAATGATGTTTTTTCCTTGATATATTGGACTGCCAAAGACAACAGATTAACTGCTACAAGTGAAGTCAAGTGGGCGATAGTATAAGGCAGGTTGGTATGGCATGGGAATATCAAGTTTTAGATACTGTGCTACAATACAAAGTCATGGATGACCAAAATATCGACAAGGTAATTATGTTTAGGTTACTACAGGTGTACTATACTTTACTTCACAATTTATGTAATCAATGTGCGTAGATGTGGGGTTAAAAACAGTGCATTTACTAATATATACTTACCCCATTATAGGTTAGTTGAAACATTGTTAAAATCGTAATTTACACACAATTGACTGTTATTACACATACCTGTTACCCACATAGCACTAAGAAAAGATATAAAAAAAAACATTGAAGGCCAAACTAGACGCCCTAACCTGGGAGAATCTTTAAACTAGAACGAGTCACAGAGCACTACAATGCCGGTGATCGCCTTCCCAGGCAGTAAACATTCTTATATTGAAATGTGCTCCGGAAAGGCCACTTCTACTGTGCAGATGGCATCTTCAGGAGCGCATCCTCCCACCAGTGTCCTTTCTGCAAAGTGACACTTTATTTCGGCATTGCAACCCTTTCTCCCTTAAGGGTGCAAGGTTAGCTATACCGTCATTTTGTGAATGTCAGTGTAAGGGTGTATCTTGCTGACTCATGTCACGAATACAAGCCATCTTCCTATGTAAATTTTGTTATTTGAAGTGCTTGTGCAGTATATGTCAGAGGTTTTTACAAGTAGGCCCTGCTCTTGAGTCTATTGTGACTGCAGTGTAGAGGAGATATGTCCTCACAAAATAAAATGCTCAAGGCTTGTGCAGAAACTCAGCGTCACAACTCTTAGCTGAGGTTTAAAACGTGGCGCAGAGAAGCAAGCATATGTGTTTAAATGAATGAGTAGAAAGGTATTCTACACTGTTCCTCCATGTAATGATCCTCCGAGCTGGTGCACGCCTCGCACCATCTCTGGACACCATGTCAAGGACATGGATGAGAATTTCATATTGTAATGTGAATTTTGCATCCCTGTTGTCCAGATGATTTCTGATAACTTGTTTCCTCTCCGGCCTTAGGTGAACGGTGTGAATGTGGTGAAGGTGGGGCACAAGCAAGTAGTGTCGCTCATCCGGCAGGGAGGCAATCGCCTAATGATGAAGGTGGTCTCCGTCAGCCGCAAGCCAGAATCGGAGGATGTGGTGCGGAAAAGAGGTAGGTGTGGGATTCCTTTGCTTCATTAACTAGTTCTCGTCAGCAGCCTGGTGGCTTTGGGTATAACCTTTCCTATGCAATGTTTGAACCAGCCTTCTGTCCTGGCATCGGTGCAGACAATCGAAGCAGCACTGCATTAATCCTCCATATTGGAAGAGAGGGCGAGGCACACTAACTAATGGGCCCAAAGGCTGACAATCAAGCCAGATTCCTCGTGGCCTAAGGATCCTCCCCATGTGGGATTTGAAAGGGGTGAGGGTGCTTTTAGATCCTGGAAGCCCACATAGTGTTTCCCACACACAGCCTTTCTGCTATTCAGCCAAGCATTCCTTCTCAGGCAAGAGGGAAGTGACTGACCTATTTGAATACATGGGATAGGACTACAACTGATTGTGAAATGGACCTGGGTTGACACATGGAGTGCTGAAAGGGAATCCGTGAGTATACAGGGTCTGATGAAAGGCACTGCCAACCGGATAACTTTAAAAGTATTAATTGTTTTACAGTGAATACACTAAAACTAGAAGTATAAGAACGTGGTTACTGGTATAATGACGTTTGAGGCGATACCATGCCCTGCTTCTACATTTTAGTGTCTGTGTTGTCAAGGACACTAAATCTTGATGGTAGCACTTCATGACTGTTTTGAGGATATCATTGGTTGCACCTTGGTGGGCACATCGCCAAGCATCAATCACCGTGTGTCAATTCCACTGTTACCACAATCAGGAGTCCATCTTGTCTATGATGGCTCACCGTTACTTAGGGAAGGAGCTCTTTTATCTCCGACTTCCCTCATTGAGTTCCCTGCTTTCTGTGCCGAACGGAACGTCTAAAATATAAATGGAAATCAGTTCCTCTTCCAGCCCATGATAAGGAACGTAGTGTAAGGCCTCTTTAAACTTATGACACTTTTAAAACTTGAAGTTAGGACTCAGGCTCACAAATCCAATGGACGCAATAAATATGACAACATGGCGCTTCTAGCTGGGCAGATACTTACAATGCAATGAATGCCGGGTAGTGATGTCACAAGACCTGTTACTTGTAATGCTCTGCATAACCCTACGAGGACCCAGCACTCCTGACATTTATAGTTAACAAAAAAGTGATTGTTGCTTGCTTGCTGGCTGTATAGCCCCTGGATTGACTATGGATGTACCACAACCCTTTTTAAAACTCACGTTGTATCTTTGTCTTTATTTCCTCTCTTCGTTCTCACACACACTATCTTATCTTTATAATGTTCCAGACCATTCCTTCTATTCCACTTCCCACACTTGGATGCATTTTCAGAGCGTGCTAACTAATGCTGTTCGAAGTGTTTGTCAAAGCCAGCTTTTCACGCATCTGCTATCTGGCCGCTCCTCATTCATAGAAACAAATACAAATAAGATCTAAACCCATAAAGTACGTTCCAAATGCACATAAAGTGGCAGGTCTCTTTTGGCACAATGCGTACCTCTTTTTCACTACGAATGAATTGCCCCTCTCATCAACAATTATGCATACACGCTCTCTGCTACTCAGTTGTTAGTTAAAATGTGCTTTAATGCAGTCTAAAATGCCTTCAACCTGCTCTTCTGAGTCGCGGATAGCAAATCTAGGCCATTTCACAACTCAGTGCCACATGTCCTGGTGACCGACATGTACAGATCATCGACTATCATTCTTCCAGCGAGGAACTATCTGCTATTTCCTCAAAGACACAATCCTAAAACCCACCTATTGAGGAGAGGCCGGCACAGCTGTAACTTGGCAAGGTTTTATGATGGTATGATATGATATTTTGTTATGTTAACTTATCTTATGTTATGTAAGATTTGTAAAGGGCACTACCACCCGAAAGGTCTCTTGGCACTGAGAAACAGGAAAGTTGCAAATAGAAGGCAGAATAGTAACTATGCAAGAACCTTATCAAATAAAAAGGTTTCCAACTATTACCTAAAGAAAGTCTCCTGGACCGCATCAAGCAGCACTATCATCAAACCTGAAGCAAGGAACCAGGTGAGGTACTGTCACCAAGATGAGCCTGTTAGCTTGTTGAAGCCATTAGCCATCCAACTCTGGAATGAAGGGGCCACCAGAGCATAATAATGCCTCAATTACTTACTGGTAATTGCATTACTCCAAGTCCATCTCTCACTTTGATTAATTACATGTTGAGGCCCTCACACCACTCAGACAAACACCCTTTAACTAAAATAAAAAGTTCCTAACCCCCTCCACACATCCAGTTTATTTCAACAAGCCCCCAGCAATACAGTTGGACTTGGGGAACATGGCAGGAGGGAGTGATTAGTCAAAAATAAAAGATTAACTTGAAGTAATACAATTACTGGTAAGTAATTGAGGCATTACCCCCTTTTCCCTCTCGCTTTGATAAATTACATGACAACTGTATCCTAGAATTTTGCTTCCACTGTTTACTTCACAGCACACAGAACTTTCGAACCAAAAACATCCTTCATTTCTGGACCTTGCACTACCCTATAGTGCCAGGTGGCAGCTCTACACTTTTCTTGTAATAAAGCCCCGTGAAACTTTGCTAAAGAGGTAGACATAGCTCTTGTTGATTTTCCTTGGACCCTGAAGTGAGAGGGAACCCCATACTCCCTGTAGTGCAAGGAAATTAAAGTCCTCACCCACCTACTAAAAGTCTGCATAGACGGCTCTAACCACTACTTTGCAGGACCGAAGTGGATAAATAAGAAAGAGAGTCTAAAATCAGGCATCCATTCGAGATAAACTAATGTTAGCAACACCAAGGAAAGATCCTGGGCTGGACAAGATTGTGGAGGTGCAGGGCGGATACTACCAAACCCTTTGAATAATCTTTGCATCAGCTCCTGATCATCCTCAGGGCACTCTAAAGGCTTTGACTGCAACCCATTGGATTCTAAGGGTAGAGGAACTAAGAGCCAAGTAAAAGCCACCCTGGAGAAAGTCCAAAATCTGAGGAAGAGTAGAAGAAAGAGGAAGAAACTGCCTAACTGCACACCACCTCCTAAAAGACGGCCCATGCCTCATGTAAGAAGGATGAGTGGACGGTCTTTTAGAATCCTGAATTGAAGAAGCAACAGAACGTGAGAAACTCCTGAATCTTAACCCTGCACTTTCAAGCTCCAGGCTTGATCCTTATTAGAGAGTCGGTCTGGAGATTAGGAAGAGGCAGAGTGGATGGCACTGTTGGGAGAAGCCACCTCGAGTCCATGTTTGTCTCAACCAGCAGATGAAACTAGGATGAGTGGTGCCGAGCCTGAGCACTCTGGATTGCATGTGCACCTTCCTTCCTCGCCCTGATCAGAAAATTCTGAATCAAAGGAAACGGAAGAAAAACATATAGGAGAATCCTCTGCCAAGGACAAGATAAAGCGTCTATGCCCCAGGAATTGGTCTCTTTGAACAAAAGAGAGGAAGCTAGGAATTGGGAGTAGTTGCAAAGGGATCCATACTCCCCACCTCTGACAAATCAGTAGAAATAACTGGGGAGACAGACAGAATTCATAGGAGGAGGGAATCTCCCTGCTCAACTTGTCTGCCTGAACATTGAGTCTTCCCCTCAGGGAACTGATATTAAATTGTGCCCAGGATTTTTTTAAATCTGAAATTGCTGAAAACAAGGAAGCCTTCTCCACTTGCCCCTCCCCCAGGCGATTGATATACGATTTTGCAATCATGTTGTCTGTTCTGATTATGGCGGCTCTTTGTGGAACAGAAGGTGAGAGAATGCTAAAACATCCAGCCTGATCATCTCCAGTGCCCTCTCAGTTGTAGGACATGCTCCCATGACAATGTGACCACATGCCCTGGATCTGATTCGAGCCTGTCCATGCACCTCAGTAGTTTTTGCTTGCCTCCATCATTGTGACTGTCGGATCCTGAGGACACAAGGACTTTCCTTTTAAGAAATTTCTAGATCCAGCAACCATGCAATTTCCGACTTTATCTACTCTGTCATCGGAATCAAAAGAGACCTGTCCTGCGAGACAGGAGAGCAATAAAGGAGAATGTAATGCATAAGCCTATTCAAATGGGACCTTGAACAAGTGACTAAAAACTGTTTTTCTGCCAAATCCCTGTGGACTCTCATCCACTTTTCAACTGTCGGACTAGCAGACTCCATCAGATCTGACACATGGGACTGCATTTTTAACTCCCTGGACCATATGGAACCTGCTCCTAATAAAGGTCTGATCTAGATCTGGCACCAGTTGAGACTTCTTGTAAAATATAAGGAAACCTGTGACGTGTCAGCATACCTAGAACCTTGTGCATATGAGTAGTAGCCAACTGCAGAGAGGATAAGAGCACCAGTCAATTGTCTGGGTTAGGCTGAGCACATATTCCCTGCTGGTGTAGTAAAGCAATTAGGGGAGTCAACACCTTTTTAAACACCGAAAGCGCATACCTGAGTCAGAACGGGAGAATCCTAAACTGAAGATTCAAGTCTTCTACTGCAAAGCTTAGAAACGTTTGATGTGGCAGGTTGATAGGAACTTGCAAGTGGATGTTCTGGTAATCCATGGTTGCTAAGAAATCGTTGTTTGAGATCACAGTAAAAACCTGTTGCCCCGTGACCCTCCGAAAATGGAAGTTGTCTTTCCAGTCACAAAGCCATAGGTTTCTTTTGGCTAAAATCAGTGCACCTGAAGCAACTGTAGAAGTCAGATGATGCATCCTGAAGATACTTGGCTTGGTGTTCCTTACTTATAAATCTTTTTTGGTTTATACATAAAAAAATCATAAAAGTACACAATTAAACAATACAGTTAATATATTACAATTTAAAATTAACAATTAAAAACAGAATCAAATATCCCAGTAACCGCACCTTATGACTGGCCATAATATTTTGTTGCAACACAGGCTATATAAACCTAGTAACAGAAACCTATTTTGTGGTCCACCCTGTTAATGGATATATTTACCTGGTACTACTCTCATGTGTTCCAAGAAATTCATGTCAAGTTATTTAATAGTGCAACCATGAGAGTAAAAGGGGTATAAATCATTCAAAGCAATTCATCATTTTTAAATATTACGATAATACCTTTCACGAGACCAAGTGTTAAAAACTCTATATGTAGAAATGAATAATATACCTGAATCGTTACTAAATAAAAATCCCTACTGGCAATAGCAGCATCACATGTTTTAAATAAAGTGCAGAGTTCTGCATGATCGGACTGCAGCAAGCGAGTGACCACAACACATGTTTCATCATCTGGGTGGCATTTTAATGCAAGAAAAGCTTGGGCACTCTGCCTCAGGTTTCTCACTCTCATTAATGGAGTCAATAAGCTTTTCGTGTATAACACGTACAATTTAGAGAAAAAGAGGAAGTGAATCATTGACTGAGTAGCACCATTACAACACGGGCATGCGATCGCATCTAAGTTGGTCTGATACCCTATTGGAAAGCAAAGTAGATACTTTACTGTGTCCACCCTGAGCCTAAATAATAGAGAGCGCTCCCAGGCCCTCCTTGGTTTCCATATGCAGCTACCTGATGTAACTCCTTATTCATAGACAGATATTTTCCAATCATTGCTCTCTTATCATGTGACTGTGCTAATAAGATTGATGAAACTGGTCTTTTATTAATGGATGCACACGTGGTGGTATCTGTATAAGCATATGATAGACCAGCCTCATAAAAGGAGCTTTTCACGTAAGCCAACCAGGGGATTGGCATACCTTTGTCACAATTCAGGCAGTCAGTAATTATACCTATAATGTATAGGCCTGTGCACACATGAAAATTAAATGCAGAACTAGTACTGCCCAACTAAGCATCACAATACATCTAATACAATACTAATAACTGAATCCAAAAGTGAAATGATCGCAGAACACTCCGGGTAACTCGTGTTCTTGTGTTTATTGAAGATCGATATGCCCAGCCAACACGTATTTCGTTAGGGTCAAAATCCAAGACTTCTTCAGGGCTCTATGGCGTAAAACTCATAAAAATCGATCACTCCGCCGGTTGTATTTCCGTCAGTGGCGGCTGGTGCATAGGGGCGAAAGGGGCGTTGCCCCACTAGACTCGGATGAGGATCGGGGACTGGAGACAAGAGAGAGACACCACACGGAATGCAGCAGCCAGCAGCCTCAAATGAAGTGCTCACTTGCTGCCCCGTGTGGAACACAAATCAAATTCTGTTTTGTGTGACTGTTTTCCTAGGAAGGGAGTGGGACAAGATCACAGCCAGGTCAGAGACACCTCCTGCGCATGTGCTGGGCGAGGACTATTGCTCGACCTCAAAGCACATGCGAGAGGAGTGATGTCTTCCTGAAGGGAGTGGCCAGAGAAAGCGGAAAATGGCTGTTTTCAAATGGGGCGCCTATGCTGCGCCCCAGGCGACTTCAGCAGCGCGCCACTGAAATGAATGGCAAGGGGCCGGGCCGACCCCTCTCAAGACAGAGCAGTGGGTGGCAACAACCGGAGCAGAGCACACCCATGCCTTTGCTTCGCGCTAGTCCCAGACCTCCTGATTGGACAATTTGAGGGAGTGGGCGTGGGCAGCGGAAGAGCCCGCCGACCGCCTCGCCGCTCTGAAACAGTATTTAATTGATCCGGTGATCCCCATTGCGGTGTCCGAACAATTCTGGGGCTGAAGAACCACAGGAATACAACACACATCCTTCGTGAATGCAATGGTCCAGCAGTGTCTGAGGCTGAGCAACACCGACCTGCTGGCCGAGTACCTGGGGCTGAGGGAGACTACCAGTCCCAGCTGGACCGCGCCGGGGACGAGCAAGAACAACTTCGCCAGGAAAAAGCAGGTGACCCAGCAGCTGGCCTCTGTCAGGGCCCTGTGGACTCTGGACTACACCCCGCAACTTTCAGTCAGTGGAGTTCAGGTAAGAGGGGGGCGCAGCTGTATTCGAGGGCCATCAGTGGTTTGCAGAGGAAATTAAAAGAGCAGCGTGGGAGCCTGGCCTGCGCACTCTGACTCATGCATTAATTAAGAGCCTGTGGCACTTGTTTTTTACTGCACTAATTTTGCGGGGTTAAGTTAACATGCCCGTCTGTGGACAGAGATGCAGGCGAAGCGCTCAGTGACCCACGGCAGAGTCGGAAATGGAATGCACTGGGATTCCATTAACCGAAGGTCAAGCCTGAGCCCATTTGCTTTGTGTTTCACTCCTTCCTTCAAAACATTTTCAGGGGCGAACCCTCCCGAGCCCCACCCCTCCCACCACCAGGCACTCAACCCAGACCTACACGCCTCACCACCTTCAAATGTCACCAGCCGCCCCTGATTTCCGTCCCGGCTGGTATAGGATAAATTGCAATCTCAAGGCGAAATCAGTTTATGAAGATTTATAAAATTCAAAAGGTCCAAAGTGCTCCAAAGAGTTTGAAGAGTGGTTGCAGCGCACACGGGGTTGCAGAACCAAGTTTGGCTCAAACTAGGGTCAATTAATCTCCTGGGAATCCGTAGTATGGTAATCCAGTGCGCTGCTCAGTTCCACGACTCGCAGTACGTGAACCAGGGGATTGACATACCTTTGTCACGATTCAGGCAGCCTGTTGATAGTAGGGTGTCCTCATTGTGCCAGATAGGAAGCGACAGCAAGGGTGGTTTAATTCGTATATGGTCACTCAAATAGGTGAGCCCAAGTTCGCTGTGGAAAATACAATTTGATGAGGATCCTGGTGTGGCCAGAAGTCTCCAACAAAAATTATTTTCCTTCCTCTGTAACGGTCCCAAACACCCGCCGGATTACTGTTCCATCGTGATCAGTATTTCAGAGACATGTGTCTTTCCTGGATGGCCTCAGCCAAGTATTTAAGGTGTATACTGCGTGCGTGGGTGGCTTATTTTAACGATACATTTGGTGAACCAAAACATTTCTTGAGATTGTTGTCTACTTTACACTCCACTTGATCGGTAGGAGAACAATCACCCGATTCATACCTTCAAATCACTGCACTACCAAATGAATCCCCGGGTACCATGAAGTGACCAATTAATAATTATTTCAACGACAGCATGAGTGAATAAATATGCCACCGAGAAACAATTCGTACCTGTCTCATTTCGAGCTCGATCAGTCTTTCTTGCGTTTCTCTCTCCACCCAGAAGCTGGGCCCTGAGGGGCAGATTTACAAGCCCCTTACGCCACTTTTACGTCATTTTTAACATGGGAACAATGACGCAAAAGTGGCGCAAGGGGCTTGTAAATCTGCCACTGAGTATACATGCCCTCACACCCTTACACAGCTGCAGCCAGGCGGAGCTCCTCAGTTACTTTCTCCACCCAGAAGCTGAGCACTGAGTATGCATGCCCTCACACCCTTACACAGCTGCAGCCAGGCGGAGCTCCTCAGTTACTCTCTCCACCCAGAAGCTGAGCACTGAGTATGCATGCCCTCACACCCTTACACAGCTGCAGCCAGGCGGAGCTCCTCAGTTACTCTCTCCACCCAGAAGCTGAGCACTGAGTATGCATGCCCTCACACCCTTTCTCAGCTGCAGCCAGGCGGAGCTCCTCATTTACTCTCTCCACCCAGAAGCTGAGCACTGAGTATGCATGCCCTCACACCCTTACACAGCTGCAGCCAGGCGGAGCTCCTCAGTTACTCTCTCCACCCAGAAGCTGAGCACTGAGTATGCATGCCCTCACACCCTTACACAGCTGCAGCCAGGCAGAGCTCCTCGGTTACTCTCTCCACCCAGAAGCTGAGCACTGAGTATGCATGCCCTCACACCCTTACACAGCTGCAGCCAGGCGGAGCTCCTCAGTTACTCTCTCCACCCAGAAGCTGAGCACTGAGTATGCATGCCCTCACACCCTTACACAGCTGCAGCCAGGCGGAGCTCCTCAGTTACTCTCTCCACCCAGAAGCTGAGCACTGAGTATGCATGCCCTCACACCCTTTCTCAGCTGCAGCCAGGCGGAGCTCCTCATTTACTCTCTCCACCCAGAAGCTGAGCACTGAGTATGCATGCCCTCACACCCTTACACAGCTGCAGCCAGGCGGAGCTCCTCAGTTACTCTCTCCACCCAGAAGCTGAGCACTGAGTATGCATGCCCTCACACCCTTACACAGCTGCAGCCAGGCGGAGCTCCTCAGTTACTCTCTCCGCCCAGAGCCTGAGCACTGAGTATGCATGCCCTCACACCCTTTCTCAGCTGCAGCCAGGCGGAGCTCCTCATTTACTCTCTCCACCCAGAAGCTGAGCACTGAGTATGCATGCCCTCACACCCTTACACAGCTGCAGCCAGGCGGAGCTCCTCAGTTACTCTCTCCACCCAGAAGCTGAGCACTGAGTATGCATGCCCTCACACCCTTACACAGCTGCAGCCAGGCGGAGCTCCTCAGTTACTCTCTCCACCCAGAAGCTGAGCACTGAGTATGCATGCCCTCACACCCTTACACAGCTGCAGCCAGGCGGAGCTCCTCAGTTACTCTCTCCGCCCAGAGCCTGAGCACTGAGTATGCATGCCCTCACACCCTTACACAGCTGCAGCCAGGCGGAGCTCCTCAGTTACTCTCTCCACCCAGAGGCTGAGCACTGAGTATGCATGCCCTCACACCCTTACACAGCTGCAGCCAGGCAGAGCTCCTCAGTTACTCTCTCCACCCAGAGGCTGAGCACTGATTATGCATGCCCTCACACCCTTACACAGCTGCAGCCAGGCAGAGATCCTCAGTTACTCTCTCCACCCAGAAGCTGAGCACTGAGTATGCATGCCCTCACACCCTTTCTCAGCTGCAGCCAGGCGGAGCTCCTCAGTTACTCTCTCCACCCAGAAGCTGAGCACTGAGTATGCATGCCCTCACATCCTTACACAGCTGCAGCCAGGCGGAGCTCCTCAGTTACTCTCTCCACCCAGAAGCTGAGCACTGAGTATGCATGCCCTCACACCCTTACACAGCTGCAGCCAGGCGGAGCTCCTGAGTTACTCTCTCCACCCAGAAGCTGAGCACTGAGTATGCATGCCCTCACACCCTTACACAGCTGCAGCCAGGCGGAGCTCCTCAGTTACTCTTTCCACCCAGAAGCTGAGCACTGAGTATGCATGCCCTCACACCCTTACACAGCTGCAGCCAGGCGGAGCTCCTCAGTTACTCTCTCTACCCAGAAGCTGAGCACTGAGTATGCATGCCCTCACACCCTTACACAGCTGCAGCCAGGCAGAGCTCCTGAGTTACTCTCTCCACCCAGAAGCTGAGCACTGAGTATGCATGCCCTCACACCCTTACACAGCTGCAGCCAGGCGGAGCTCCTCAGTTACTCTCTCCACCCAGAAGCTGAGCACTGAGTATGCATGCCCTCACACCCTTACACAGCTGCAGCCAGGCGGAGCTCCTCAGTTACTCTCTCCACCCAGAAGCTGAGCACTGAGTATGCATGCCCTCACACCCTTACACAGCTGCAGCCAGGCGGAGCTCCTGAGTTACTCTCTCCACCCAGAAGCTGAGCACTGAGTATGCATGCCCTCACACCCTTACACAGCTGCAGCCAGGCGGAGCTCCTCAGTTACTCTCTCCACCCAGAAGCTGAGCACTGAGTATGCATGCCCTCACACCCTTACACAGCTGCAGCCAGGCGGAGCTCCTGAGTTACTCTCTCCACCCAGAAGCGGAGCACCGAGTATGCATGCCCTCACACCCTTACACAGCTGCAGACAGGCGGAGCTCCTCAGTAAATTCTTGCTGCTAACACCTCTGACGATCCTCACTGGTCTAAAAATAAGCCCGTTGAAAGAGGAATATCCCCAAAATAACAAGGGCCTTCTGTACAGGGAGAAGCAGAATAAAATGCTGGAGTCAATGCAAAGTGCTGATCCGATCCTGGGGTGTCTGACAAAGACACAAAGAAACAGCATGTGTGGAGGGAGGGATACTATTTAATGTAATTAAAGGGGGGTGTCAGGGAGGCACGAACGCCCTGTCATGTTATTTATCAAAGCGAGAAGGACAAGGGGGTAATACTTACAGCTTTCAGTGAATGATTTCACAATCGTGATCTCAGGTGATGAAGATAAAAAATGTCTAGCGGAAGGCAATTCATTATTGATTTAACAAATGCCTTCCAAACTCATTCAAATAATCTTCAATGTCCAAAACCGGATTTCTTGCTACTTAGTGTTCAGAGAAAATAACATAAAAAGTTGAAAAATAGCTTCTCCGGTGAAACAGTTAATGGTAGCTAGCCACACCCTTGTGAATATACTAAATATTGGTTTGTTTTTTTTTTAAACAGAAAATCAATTATTTAACACCAAAATTACCAAAATCCAATCAGTAGAACCAGAGATAAGCATATTTTAAAGATTTCACTATGAATACTGCTTAAAAAGACAAAGAGCAAATTGTGGTTATCTGGTCACGGTGGACTGGGTCAAAGTCACAAGTCCAGAACAACTTCAATGGATTACAGGCAGGATACAGGGACAAAGTTATACCCGCTGAATAAAGTACCTTAAATACTAGTTGCGGAGCATTGAGAGATTTCGTGCTGAGGATGCATCATGCATCCTCAGCACCAGTTACGATGAGCTGCGGGCTGCGATGTGCGGTCCTGCTTCAAGGATGTGTTGCGCACGTGCATTGGGGCTGTGATGCAAGATCCTGTGTTGAGGAGGCATCCCGCAGCGGTGCTCCCAAAGACCTGCGGGATCTTGCATCAGAGATGTTGCGCAGTGGCTGTTCCAATGTGGAGCTGCGAGGAGATGTGTTTCCTTGTGTCAGTTTTGTTGAAAAGACCACCGCTGTGCTGGCAGAGCACCTTCAAGCCCTCTTCCAATGGTCCAGGATTGGGGCAGCACCACTTGGGGCAGGCAGAGTCCAGGTGCAGGGTTCAAGTTGGTTGAAGCCTTTTCTTTCCTTAAGGCTCCAATCAGGAGGCAAGCCAGCTAGCCCTTGGAGTCACTCTGGTGGTCCTAGGTTCAAGATGCACTCCTTCCTCCTCATGCAGCAGGGCAGAAGAGAAGCAGCCCTTCTTGCAGCTAAGCAGTCCTTCTGAGACTTCCACAGGTCCAGATGTGTACTGAAGAGTTGGGGTTGAAGTCCACTATTTATACCTGGTGCCCCCTTTGAAGTGGGAGAAACTTGTTGAGTCCTCCCCTAGAGATGTGTCTGGAATTTCCAGCCTGCCCTGACCCCCAACTTGTCTGGGAGCACAAAAGATTAGTGTTAAATCCTTTGTAAGTGTGTCGAAGCAGAGTCTTTTTGGAGTGGAAGTGGCGTAGGCGACCGCTCCACCCCTATCAAGTCAAAGATATCCCATCCTGCCAACACCTATTGCCCATTTGTCTCATGGACTGAAAGTAACACATAAAGACCAACTGCCAGCTACACCTAGTGATATGACCCAGGATACAGCCTGCAGGTACCAAATGGTTGTGACATGAAAATGCCAACTTTTTAAAAATTAAAGACACACAATTGATGAATGGAATGCAGAACAAATCAAAACATTCTCCCCCAGTCAAGAGATCTTGGTTAAATCCATCATTCTTGTGCTCAACATGCCATCCCAGTTTAGACCTGGCCATATGCAAATCAGTCTTGACTCTGTGCCTCATGGGAACAGTCAGCCCGAACTGCCAAGCCAGGTCCTCCCTCGACCAGAAACAAACATCTTAGGACCAGTTTCGGGATTTCACCCCTCATCAGCCAGGATAGCTTGAATCCAGTGGCACAGTGGCATTTTCAGAATTGTGACTTAAAATCCAAATTTACCATTAAAGAGATATTTAAATTACAATTCTTTAGAGACCAAACTCAACATTCCTACCTGCTCCAAATTGAAGGTTATCACTTATTGAATTTAATAAGGTAACCCAATGTCATCCTATGGTAGCGGCAGAGCTTGCAATAGTGAAAAACTAATGTAAATGTTTTTCACTACCAGGACATGCAAAAGCTAAAAGTACATGTCCCACTTTCAAAATACACCGAACCCTGCCCTATGAGCTGTTTAGGCCCTACACTAAGGGTGGCTTATATGTGTTAAAAAGGAAGGTCTAGGCCTGGGAAAAGGTATATTTTGCCAGATCCAAAATGCAGTATAAATCTGTACACTCAGGCTGCAACGGCAGGCCTGAGACAGGTTTGACAAGGCTACTTAAGTGGGTGGCACAATAAGTGTTGCAGGCCCACTAGTAGCATTTAATGTACAGGCCCTGGGTACATGTAGTACCAATTTACTAGGGACTTACAAGTAAATTATATGTGCAAGCCAATTTTACCATGAGAAAACAAGCACTTTAGCACTGGTTAGCGTGGTAAAGTTGTGTGTATTCCTAAGACCAACAAAAACAAATTCAGAAAAAACAGGAGGAGTAAGGCAAAATGTTTGGAAAACCACCCTAAGGTCGACAGGTCTAACAGCAGCTTTGATTATTCGGAAAACAGAAATTTTACCCCATCTTTCCTTTGTAGTAAATTACTGTTCTTCCTTGTGTAGGACAGAAGATTTATCTACGCAATTTCTTAGAGATAATTGAGGATTCTTTAGTATTTACCTTCATTTAAAAATATGCCTGTTTGTAAGTATATAAAAAACCATCAGTTTGCACATAACAGTGTGCTGGAAACCTGCAATGGACTTGCGGTAGGGCTAGTGCCCAATGTTTGCTGCATTTTTGCGAATTACGTAATTTGAGTAAGTCACTTCACAAGTAACATACAGATCTAACCCAAAGAACTGCTAAGAAATTTTGAGAAATATGATTATTTTGTGCATACATTTCAGCCTAAATTTAGCCTGGAGTTCATCAAATTTCCCTGAAATGTTTTCTTGATATACTTTCATTACAAGTTCGTCGAGCAGTGTTCGTTATTTACTATAATTGATAAGTAACATTAGTAAAGGTGAGGTATTTACCACGTATGTTAAATATCTTCTATTGTGAGTTGTAAAAAAGCCTAACAATGCGAAACAGTTTCTGACACACCGAATTCCACACGTTTTGCCTTTTTTCCTGACCTCTCCCCCAATAAATGTTGGCAGGTTTGGCCTGCTGCACTTACAGAAGAATACTGTGAGGGTGTGATAATGCATGTTATCCACTGCCTTCGCTTTCTGACTTTCGTTTCGGAGAGGAGGATTCTCGCCGTTAAAGCTTGCAGTTGTCTAGTCTTGTCTTGCCTCCTCCAATGCAGTTGTACATGCACACCATTTCTTGCACTCTTGCCTGAGCAGCAAAAACAACATGATTGCTGGCATGCTTCCTCGCATGGCGTCAACGGGCACATTATTCTTCATTAGCCCCACAAAGTAGCTCGGCTTCCTGTTAGCTGGCATTGCCTCTTCGAATGAAGCTGGCGAGCACGCTGCCACGCAGGTTCGTCTCCTAGGGGCTCCTGCTTCCTGTCAGCTGGCACTGCTTTCTCACAGGCAGTTGGCAAGCACATCCCTCCTCGCGTGCATCTCTCAGCAGCTCGTGCTGCTAGATAGATTCTTCATGAGGCATCAGGCAAACAAACAGTCTTGTCTTTCCTAAAATTATACATCAGTGTAAAGATGAGGAATTTCTTACATTTTTAAAGCAGTTTTACGGTCGTAGCGTGGAACATTAGGCACGTAATTACACAATGACAAGTTTCAGGATTGCCCTTGGCCGACAGCTCTGTTAAATCGTGTTTAAATACAATAGTTAATTTTCTTTGCCCTACAAATGTGGAGCATCTTATGTTAATCTAACAGTGTTGGGGAACCAGTACATGAATTTAACCTGCTGTCGAGTGATAAATCTTTCATACGTACATTTATTTTTAATAGAGCACCGTTTATCAAGTACACGTGAAAGTGGTTATCAAACCAGTACCTCATTCAAATGCACTCTCTCGTGGGCTTGGAATCCAGCTAGACATCAATTTCAAGGCAACAGCACCTGCAGAAAGCGTGCAGGGATTTCCCATTGCCACTCACTCGTTTCCTGGAAAGGCATGGAGTTAGGTAGGGTCGCACACTGCACTATTATTCTAATAGAATTTGCTGTTAGCTCTGCCTTGCAAAGCATTATTTGCTTTCTGACACCAAATATTGAAACAGGAAGCCACTCATCTTCAATGACGTGCTTATGATTTTACGAGCACAGGGCATTTCCATTTTTTTTAGTCACTGAAAGGAATACACATTCGCAGGGAAAAAAATCAATGATTTGAAAATGCATTTCAATGTGTATGGCTGTCTTTAGATTGCAAGGAAGCTCCCCGCTGTGCAAGAGTTCTTAGCAGAAAACTGCATACTTCTACGTTCTGCATGAAAAAGGCCTTGCCTTCATCCGACTCTTCCAAAGGCATAACAACGGGTCTGTCTTGAATATTTCTTCTCATGTCCAACGTTGGCAGAAGTACACATAGAGGACGTAGGAAAATAATTAGAGATTTTTCTGAACATTAAAGTCTGACACCACCTCATATAGGACCTTGTGGTGAGTTCTTAAACATATGTTATTAGCAACCGTACATGGCCTCAAAAGAAGCGTTCATCAGTTTTGACCTCAACACATGCATTTCCCATGTTAAAGCCAGCTTCAGGGTCAGGTGATTCTGATACCCCTAGTGACCCCAGTTGAAAAGTGCCTGCTGCTCCTTACAAGGCAGGAAAGAGGCTTTTCAAAATGAAAGTTGTCTCTTTAAATGTTTACGTATTCCCTCTTTTTGAGCCCAGATTTGCATGCAGTGGCACTGCCAGACCTGTGTTTCCTTCACCATTCGCACATAGTTTATATATATTTATTTTGGGTAAATATGGCAGAAGCATAGTGTGTGCTCCGAGAGGATGGTTGGCTGTGAAGGAAAAGGAACAGGGAGGGATGAAGAGTAATATTATCGCTTGAAGATATCGTCCCTGCTATCCCTTGATCCCAACTTGGTTGTAAAATTGATTTACAAACTAAAAATGATGAGAGGCAGCATATGCAAGGCTCCAAGTATATAGGCTGCGCAGGCCATCCTGCATCTTTTCTGGAACCTACATTAAGACAATAATGTTTACAAGATACATCGTCAGCAGTCCATGTTGTTGCGCTATAGATATCTCCAATAGGTCCATTGTTTTGTAGAGAAACCAATGTTATCATTTCCATAGTGATGAGAACATGAAGTCTTTAGTCTGAATTGCACAGCAATCTAAAATACCATAAACAGTCCATTTGTTAATTGTGATCTTCACAACCCTATTTCCATGTGTGAGCCAAGCATATATATGTGAAACCTAAACGATCGTAACATTCAATATAATTTGGTGCTACAAAACATACGTTTAGAGCAGCAGGTTGTGTAATCTCTACTTGGCAGAGGGCAGCATGAGTTCTGTGGTAGAACACCTGAAAGATTGTCTTCCAGTTCAGATGGGATTCTGCCAATAATTTTCGTATATAAAAGGGTAATCTGTGGACTCATCAAGTAGTTGTGAAAGAAAATGTAAAGCTGTTTTGAGCCTCACAGCTTCTTTTAGCAAGGGTGTTTAATGCCCTGTTCCATGTAAGACTAATGTCACAAGACACTATAGGCTTATTGAGTTTGTGGATGATAAAAACCAAGGAAGAGGTTGAATCCCATTAAGGAGGTAAAAGTGAACGTGCTGGCACACCTTACCCGGTTCAGAGGGAATATAAAAATTGATTGGTTAAGATAAGCCTTGATGGCTAACCAATAGTGCTTACACAAAGCTACACAGGTTCCTGCATGTTTTAATTAACCAATATATCATTCAAAGTTGTCCTAAAAAGGTTGATTTACTTTTCATTTCATCTTGTACTGGTTTCTATGAGAATCTTATCTCGCGTCATTCTTAATGGCAATGGTCTTCTCAAAAATACTAAGGCCAACATAAATTAGTTTTTCAGAAAGAGGGTTTCCTTCACACCAACGGTTGGGCGGAAGGAAGTATCACACCTGCTCCCAAATGACCTGCACATTTCAATGCAAGGAAGCATAAAGAAAAGGTTGTCTAACAGGAGAAGAAGGTTTGAAAATTATAATCAGCAAGATCAATCTGCGAATGCTGATCCTGGTGTGAAAGCGGTAGTGGTAACAGCAGTCAAAGATTTTGCATTAACCACCCCAGTTTTGCATTTCTGAAAAAACACATCACTGGGTTCTGAAAATGATTTTTCCGTGAAACAAATAGACAATTGCTTTATCATTCAATATCGTGAATGTCATTATGCAGATAAGAATTAGCTAGCAAAGTATGCCTGCGCATATAAATATATGCCAGTGGTGTGTGTTTTGTCTTAGCGGTTTATAATTGCTCTAAAGCAAATAATTTACCATTAGGAACTCTTCAGTCACAGTACTACGGACAAATTCAGCAAAAATATCTGTATTTTTCTAGCATCGACATCAATAAGGAAAAGAGGCATTCACGTCTAATTTCTTTCCAGATTTTCCAAGCTTTAGCTTGTTTGTCTATTGCTAGGAGGTTCTGAGGAGAAGTGGACAGCTGTTGACTGAACAGTAAGTGTATCCATTAGTATAAAAGGCGTGTCTTTGTTTTGCATCCATTGCCTTGGAAATTAAAGGTTCACAAAGCAGTTTAAAGCTACATCTTGACTACTACTAATGACTCTACACTCAACAATGGCTCGGAAAGTCCGGATGGAGTCAGTACTGCTAATAGGCTGGGTGAGGCTGGCATAGAGGAATCAGATATTATGTTTAAATGTAAATAACCATGACCGCGATATAACTTTTCTGGATGTAAGGGTTCATCTTCTCATTTATACGCTAGAGATTCACAGACTACATCCACTCTTCACCATTTAATTAAAAATTACTGTGGTGCTGAAATTAAACAACTGACGATTATTTATGGACCTCTTGTGGATCTTAAATAGTCCCCACCGGAAACACATCATGTGGCAGTTGCATTTTATGCTTTATTTGTTCTGCCAAAAATACCTGACATAGTGCAGCCTATCACATCATCGGGCAAGTGTAGTTTATGTGAATCTAGAATTGAGTCCTCCACATAAATCATATTGTAGAAGTACTTGTCTCTTTGATTAGAGGTGGTACTGCTCTCAAAGGATTACGAGCAGGACCAAAGTTTGCAATATATTAGTAAGCTTTATAAACCTCTGGACTTGATACCTAATGGGTAGTCAAAAATACTTGAGGTCTGTGAAGATCCTCACAACTAAGAGCAGAATGAGACCCAAAATTAGTGGGATAAAAAAGGATTTGGGAATATACCTCTCACTTGAGGACCACTGTTTTCAGGAGATACTGTAAAGCAGTCTGAAGGATTACTATCCTGCTTACATTAAAAGTCAAGACTTTGTCTGTTCCAATACAGAGCAACGTTCAAAATGTGATTGTACTACATTAGGAGTGCAGGTTGCCAAATCCCCTTTTTTGAGTACATTAAAAGTCAGAAATACTGATCTATTCCATTCGTATAGGCTCGGAAGGCTAAAAACATTTGAAGAGGCTTCAAACTAATTTTAACTATATGCTTTTGGAGCATAAGTAAGACAGTACACATTTGTGATCCCTCTGGCACTATTCCGCTATCCTTACTCATGCAACATCATCTTTCTAAAATAAGTTTTAACAGCCTCCTGTTTTTCTATACTATTAGTGCATTCCATATCTGAAATCGTAAGACCCTGCATTGGTCATGTTTGTCTTACACTCAGGACCTGAGTGCCCTCTGTGTTTCACACGGAGGACAATGAAATTCAAGCTTCCTCTGAGAAGATGAAACTCAGGAATTATTTTGGTTGTAGGACCTGACATTCCAGGAGTCTGCAACCAGATACATTTGGAGACCCTGCGATGCAATATGGATGTAGGGCATTGCTCGTATTTCATGAATATGAAATACCTCGAACGTTGTGCATGGATGACCGCCCCTAAACAAACATTCTACATCACTCTTTTCTGCAGTGAGTTTTACACTTCATGCACTAGAACCCAGGTGTGAGAAGTGCAAAGCGGAAGGGTAAAATAGCCTTACATTTCTTGAAAATCTCCCTGGTGAGACCTACTTCAAGTATTCTGACCACCCATTAGTGTGATATGTTATCTCCAGACATAATTCCGAACAGTGCTATCCTCCACGAATCTGAACCAAGCAGGAGAGCTACTTCAGCTTCAACATAGGATGAAACTTGAAATTGCCAGCGCTTCTTCTGGGTACTGGAAATGCTCTACAGTACATGTGATCTATCCGTGGAAGTACCACCAGTGTGGAACCACAAAGGGCATAGGGTGTATTGGAGAGGCTACTCAACTCATTGCTAGTTTACTTTAACATAAAGGAGTATTGGTGGCATCACAGGGGTTTTATTTTGATGGTCGACAAGTTATCATCAATATCTTTTCCAAACGTACATGTTCTTGGGACAGGTTGTTCAGCTTTATTCAAAGAGGCATACAATTGTCATAATTTACTTTATTTGGTAAGCATCCCGCTGTCCTTACCAAAAGTAACAGTTGAAACAGATGCAAGGTGTAGAGATCTTCCACACGATCAAGGTTATGACTCTGTTATTAGATCCAGTATGGCTTTTAAAATATTAGTGCTACGTCTGGCAATCTTAATTTTTTTTCTGGACCTTGAGCCACAGTTGAAAACTGTGTCTTCGTTATGCAGGCCCAGTCACAAGTTGAAGAATGCTGACTTGTGCTGCAGAGGAAATAAGTTGCAAAAACGCCAAAGAATGCTTAGTCAGTTAGAACACTGTAGGCGGATTTTGCCACATTTGAATCACAGGGCTCCCCCTTCTGGCCTAAAATGGATTGGCTCCTTCCTTTTATAAATTTAATAGGGTGTTTTTCGGAAGGATTCCCTAGCAAATTAAGTTGCAAATTCCTTTTCCTTATGCACATAAAACAATCTCTATCAACATCCACCAGTCTCTTGATGTCAATGACTTCTGTCTTCATGTTCATTCCTCAATAGATAAATACTAAATTTCAACATAAACTTATCTTGCAATTTTTAAAGGTTTCCACGCCCAGGGCCAGTAATATTATTGACGTGGTAGGTTTCCTCAAGTTCGAAGAATAATACCTCATCAATTTGGAACAGGTTTATGTGTGGAGGAACTTTTACTTTCAGAGCAAGGACATTTTGAGAAGTGCACTCCTTAGTTCTTTTTCTTGGCACCCCTCATGCAAGTCAGTCAGTTACTTGCAACAATGGCATGCAACTCGATGCTCCTGTCATATCGCCCTTCTCAAAAGAGGCGTACCCACGCCCCCTTTTTCCCCCTAAAATATATCACATTGGCCCCTGTCCATAACTTTCCCTTGAGGGATGCTAATGGCAGGACTATTGGAAGCCTAGTGGAAGCAATACAGACATCTTGATGTGCTTAACATTTAGCTATGTTTCTGCCAAATGTATTTAACTTAAAATAAAAAAAGAAAAAAAAAACTTTGGGTTTTCAATTCTTTCCATTTCAACATTTTGCTAACTAGATTGAAATACTCAGGGCAGCGCTTTCGGCTGCAAAGATCTTGCCCTTCGAAGTTTTCAGGTAACAAGAATGTTTCTGTCCATGAAAAAAGCAACTGAGATGGGGCATTTCGCAGGAATGAGAATATCCTCAGTGGAAAGTCAGCAGACATTGGCCTTACTTAATTTAGTAATCTCTGTGTTATGTGTTTTAAAGATTGAGTTGCAACCATATTAGGAACTACTTCCGTTGATGTATCCAGAAAAAAATCTAAAAAGGAGCAACAAAATTGGGCAACTCTTCAGGTGATAATGTATTAATTTCGTAGGAATTATCCCAATGGCTTACTGGTCTACAAAATATAAATATTCTGGGATTACATAGTCTAACACTAGAGAATTACTGTGTATTACACTAATATATTGGTGACCTGGGCTTTAGGGTGCTGAAAAGGTAGCTAATGAAGGAGATGGAGGCCAGAGGGAGGAACGTCCATTAGAATGAACTCGTAATCTCGCTGTGCCTTCAAGCCGCCAGCAATTAACAAACTCCTCATTAGTACTCATTTGTTCAGCACTCAAGCCGTTATAACAACTTACTTTAGGAGAGCGTATTGGTGGAATGGTGTTGGATTTAAAGTCCAACACCTTCCCTACTATTGCCAGACGGGAGTTGGAATAGCAAATTAACCTATTCCAAAATCCAGCGCCTCCCTAAGCCAAGTCGTTATAAAGACTTGTAAGCTGAACAAATGCGTACTAAAGACGTGTTCGTTTTAATGACGGTGCTGTGAAGGCACAGCGTGATTCCGGCTTGCCGAATACCGTCAAACATTTAGCCAGAGGAGTCTTTAACAGCTGTATTCAACACTTCAACAGGAACAGTTAGTCAAATCATTATAGTACTAGATCACTGGCTTTGTGAGACTTAGAGCTGTGAGTCCCCTTGGAATATCAATCTTCAGGGCTTCCTCTTCTTCAGACTGAGGGAGATACTCACGCCTTTCAGTTAGTCACTAATCCTCTTTCTGAAACCTGTGTGAAGTGACTCCCCAAAATCAGTCTTATGACTACTTTACTCCTTCTCTGACACCATCAGTTCCTCCCATAATTAAATGCTTTTTCTCACTAAGCGTTGTGTACACATCACTGGTGGGTGAGAACAAATCAATATCCAGATGGGAAGGAAAAGCTTTTGCATCTCCATCTTCCGGGTGTGAACAAGACTGTGCTAAGTTATCTCCTCCCCTAAACTATGGCATGCCTGATCTATATCTGATGTGGTTCAAAATGGCTGATCACAGCTTTCCTCAATCATCTTACCTTTCGGCCCTGGGCTCACCATATACCACATATACAGTCAACACTGAGGAGAGCGCAAATTATGGACTGCGTGTACCATGATGCAAAGGAGCAAACTTTTCTGGGATGTGATGTAGTGTCTGGCCATGCCTTTTTCCCTGCCCAAACTGATTTTCACGACCTACTCTACCCTTAATCTCACGTTCCTAATGTTTCTTTTTGTAAAAGTTGCATTCCGGCCCATTGATTACACTTAGGGCTCCCGGTTTTCCGTTTATACAGATTTTTACATATAAATACAGATGATAAACTATTTTTCCTTTGTCTGTATTTATATTTAGAAACGGCAAAATACAAGTAAATTTTGCCGCGCTGCCGTGCTTCAGAGTTACCGTGCCACGCCCCTGATGCTTGAAATTCCTTTCAGTTCCTCCCAATCCGCAGCAGGAGCCAGTGTGAGAGGGCAGCAGGGCAGGGAACAGCGGCAGGTGTCTGCGAGGAGCAGGAAGTGCTGGGGCCGCTACTCCGCTCACCCAGGGCCTCTCGCAAGCCCTCGTGCACCTCGTAGCAGTCAGCCTCGTGCACCTCGCACCCCAGCTTCCGCTTGCCAGATGTGCCCTCCCCTAGCTCTGCTTGTCCCCTATGCCTCTCGCCCCAGTATGGAGCCAGGACGAGGCCCCTTCTGACTCCCTGGATGCCCACTGTTGCTTGCCATACTTCGGCGTGTGTTGTTATTTCACCACTGACCTTCCTGGAAGACGGCAGGTTTAATCAGGGATGTGGAATTCCTATAGCCCGACGCCCAGGACATATTGTTTGGGGTCAAGGGCAACAAGTTTGCATGCGTTTTTTGTCCTTGGGACAAGTAGGCCCAACCTCTTGCAGCACAAACCCCTCTGGCTGCCAGTTTGCAGTGCTACATTATGGATCAGGGAAGGGCACTGTGTGCAGTTAAGTTTATATTTTGTCCATGTTAATGTTGTTCAAACTTGTATTTATGGTTCATTAATTGAAAGCCTTTATTATTATGGTAAGCGCTCTAAGTAAATCTTGTAAGCTCTGACTGCACTAGGTACTGGTTCCAGTATAAAAATTTGTAGACACATTTTGAAAGTTTAGCAATATGAGTCTATGTATAATGCTCCCAGAATGCTGTCCGATTTGATGCAAATATTTGCAGAAGCTTGAAAGCAATATTTTTTTTTTTTTTTTTTTTTTTTTTGAAACCGTTTATTACAATCTCAAATAGTTACAAGTATGGGCCTACAACCTTCTGGCCGGCCGCTAGAGTAGCAGTAGCATATGACATACGTACAGAAAAATCTCTTGGCAGTGCGAAAAGAGTAAATCAGGAGATATCAGTAGTGCAGGCCACATAACTCCGAACCAACAATACGGTTTTCTTTTGTCAAAACACAACAACACAAAAACAACCACACCCGCAAGGCAACCCGCAATCCCAAGTGACAGCACGCGCTCCTTAAGTGGGGGACCCCAACCAATCGCCAAACTCTGAAGAGGGGAATGAGAACAGATCAGGGACTGGGGAACCACGTGCCCATGGCTGGGGGAGGGGATCGGCTAGGGGGACGGAGCTGGTGAAGCAGCCGGCAGCAGCGGCGGCTCGCAAATACCCCCGCGATAGGCGTTCCAGGGGCCCCAGATTTTCACCCACGCCCCAGGCTTACCCCTCGCAACATACACCACCTTTTCACGAAACATACACCAATCCATGTGTTCTTTCCAGGCCGACACCGCCGGAGGCCTCTGGGATCCCCACAATTGAGCAATGTCACGCTTAGCGATCATGTATCCCAGAGTCACCCACCGCGTCTGCGGAACCGAGTAGTCAGTTGGCTCCCACACATTCAGCAAGCATCTCCTCGCTTCAGGCAACAGCACGACACGCGTAACCACTCGCAGGACCTCATGCACACCACGCCAGAATCGCTCCACCTTTGGGCATTCCCACAGAATATGCAAGAAAGTTGCCAAAGCACCACAGCCATGCTTACACAGTCCATCCTCAGCTAAGCCCATACGTAGAAGCCTTGGCCCCGTCACATAGACCCGGTGGAGGATCTTAAGCTGGACGAAGCGAAGGCGAGCCGGGATGGCCACCTCCTTCGGAGAAGCCACCGCGGACATCCAGTCCTCGTCGTCCAATTCCAGCCCATCGGCAACCCAGGCCTCGCGGAGGCCCGTCAGCAGGCCCGATCGGTCGTTAATCAGTTTTTTGTATATGAGGGAGATCGTGCTGTCTGGGACATGGCCATCCAGCACTCTGTCCTCCAGGGGGGAAGACTCCGGAATGGACGCGACATCCGGGAAGACGGAGCCCAGCGCGTGGCGGACTTGTAAGTACCGGAAGTACTCACTGCCTTGCAACTGAAACTCCGTCTGCAGCATCTCGAAAGTTTTGAATCCCCCCCTCGTCCAGAGATCTCCCACTGTGCTGATGCCGATCGTGTCCCATTTCTCGAAGCCCTTCGAGGTCCACAAGGAGCCCAACCTCGCCGATGCATATAGCGGTGACGCCCGGGTCAAACGGTCCTTCCACCCCATAGCTGCGTTAGCCGCGTGCCATACACGCACCATGACATGCGTCGGTCCCGTCAGGCGAGGGTCCGGCGCGCCAGAGTAAAGCGCCCGATTGTAGTCGCCACCGGGCAGGAGCATCTTGTCCATTTCAAATGCCGGGTTCAGGGCGGGCCCGTAAAGGCCATGATTAATCGCAGCTAGCTGGGAGGCCCAGTAATACCGTTTAATATCCGGGAGGGCAACCCCCCCATCGTACCACGGGAGAGTCAATTTGGCCAAGGCGATACGTGGCCTCCCGTCCCAGAACAAGCGACGCTGCAAACTCTCCACCTCTCGGAAGTAGCGCGCCGGAACCAAATCCATAGTGTTCTGGAGAGCGTACAGAAAGCGCGGCAACGACATCATTTTAAACAAGGCCGCTCGGCCAAGCGGCGAAAGCGGCAGACGCCGCCAACGCACCACGTCCTCCTTCAAGCGCTGGAGGGGGGGCAGCAAATTCCGCTCGTAGCGGGCCTCCGGGTCCAGAGTAATATATATACCCAGGTACCGAAACCCCTGGGAGGCGATCTGGATCGGACAGTCCCGTGGTAGGACCGGAGCCTCCCCGGCAAGCACATATACACAGGATTTCGCCCAGTTGATGACAAGGCCTGAGTTGCGACCGAATGAGCGCAAAACATCAACTAGGACGATCAGTGATTTACGCGGGGAGGCAAGATATAGAAGGATATCATCAGCGTAGAGGGACACACGGTCCTCATGCTCGGGGGTCCAACGGAGACCACGGATGGAAGGGTGCCACCGCAGCCACTCCGCCAGGGGCTCTAGGGCCAGTGCAAACAGGAGAGGCGACAGGGGGCAGCCCTGTCGCGTACCCCGTCCCAGTGCGAATGGGGCCGAAACTCGTCCATTCACCACCACCTGCGCCAATGGGCCGGAATACAACAATTTGACCCAGCTGATGAAGCCCGGTCCGAAGCCAAACTTCGCCAGCATCGCCCAAATGTATGGCCACTCAAGCGTATCAAACGCCATGGTGGCATCCAAGGACGCCAAGATGGCCGGTTCCCGCACGAACGGAACACGCGCGAGCACCCCGTGCAAGCGTCGCAGATTAAGGGCCGTGTTACGATGGGGTATGAAGCCGGACTGGTCTTGGTGGACCAAGTCGCCCACCACGCCGACCAGCCGGTTGGCCAGCACCTTGGCGAGGATTTTGGGCTCCGCATTCAAGAGCGAGATAGGCCTATAGGATGTGACCCGCTCACGGGGCCTCCCCTCCTTGTGGATCACCACGATCGTGGCCAGACGCTGGTCCGGCGGAAGGGAACCCCGCGAGCAGGCCGCCAGGAACATCGCGCGCAGGTGGGGCGCCAGCACATCCGGTCGCAGCTTGTACAGCTCGATAGGAATGCCATTGGGACCCATGGCCTTGCCAGATGCGACCGAGCGGATAGCAAGGGCAATTTCGTCCGAGGTGGGAGGAGCGTCCAGCGAATCCCTGTCCTCCACCGAAAGGGAGGGCAGCGCGATGTCCCGAAGCAGGGCATGGGAATCCTCCTCCGAGCAGGGAGAGACCGGGGAATATACCTCGCGGAAATAATCCGCGAAGCAGGAGACAATGGCGTCCGGCTCGGTGACACATACACCATCCATCCTCTCGATCAACGGAACCACACGACTCGCTCTCTCCTTTTTGTCCAACCACGCTATCAATTTACCAGCCTTATCGCCCACATCATACAGTCGCCCCTGTTGCTCTCTACTGAGGCCCCTGGCCGCCTCCGTGACGAGGGCCCTGTAGGCCGCCTGCTTGAGGTGTAGAACATGCAATGTGGCATCCGTCACCCCGCTCCCCAGGTCACCCTCTAGTTCAGTAATTTCGGCCTCCACCCGGGTTACCTCCTCCCGCTCGCGCCTCCGGGCATGGGAGATGAAGGAGAGGGCCTCCCCCCTAAGAACTACCTTAAAAGCCTCCCAAAGGGAGATGGCAGAAGGGACAGACCCCACATTCTCCTCAAAGTACCGCTGCAAGGATTTGATCAATTCGGCTCGAATAGTGGGGTCGCGCAGGTACCAGGCATTAATTGGGGCCACCCTGCCCTCCCCCCTCGGGAAGACATCCAGATGCAGCAGTAGTGGGGAGTGATCTGAAATACCCCGCGCCAAGTGGCGCACCTCTCCCACCCTCCCAGCATAGGCCGCAGGAACAAGGATATAATCAAGCCGCGAGAGGCTACCACGGGCACCCGAGTGGAAGGTGTATTGCAGCTGAGCGGGATGCTTTAGTCGCCAGCAATCCACCAATCCTAGTGTATCTAAGAGGCCGGACAGCCACGCCTGTGCCCGGGGGAGGTCCCTGGGGGGATGACGATCCATAGACCCTGAAGCCACCGCATTGAAGTCCCCCCCAACTACTAGAAGCCCATCCGGGAGGTCAAGGAGGAGGCGCCCCAGATCCGCAAACGTGGTAGATTGCAACCCCGGCGGAACGTACACTGATACAAAAACGACCACTCTGCCCTCCATTCTACCCACCAAGACAGTGTAGCGTCCCCTCTCATCATGGCGCACCTCATCAATCTCCAATGGGAGCGAGTTCTTAATCATGATGCCCACCCCCCGTGAGCCCGAGGTGAAGCCCGAATGGGCCACCAAGCGATAGCCTCTCCGATTCATGGCATGAAAGGAATTACCTATAAGGTGTGTCTCCTGCAGGAAGATCACATCTGGTGAAATTCGTTTGATACTGCAGGACCACACCACGCTTAATCCTATCCCCCAGTCCGTTAACGTTCCATGATAACACAGTCAGGTCCCTACCCCCCATCATACATGGAAGCCATCAATCGTCCCCCAAAGAGCATCTCAAAAACAACAATACAGTAAAGGGTTCGCCTTGCGGTGCAAACAAACAACACTCCACCCCCACCCACCCATCCCAACTGAACTCCCCCCTCCCTGCACCCCTGCATGAGCCCAGACAGCCCCCCCAAAGTGCAGTGTGCCTGTCGCCCCATAGATGAAAAACTAACTAGTCCCCCAGAGGAGGAGGGAAAGCCCCCAACGGACCCCGTACGACCTCCATAGGAGGGGAACATACACGATCAGTGAATGGTAACCAAAATGTTGTCCAGAGCAAGGCCTACTTTTCACCCCTCAGTTCTGATCCGGTGTGCCCTCCCCGCCAACCGCACCCCCCCCACCCCCCCGGCCCCGATCCCCAGGCAGAGTATCCAACCAGTCCCCAGCCGCCTCGGGACGGTCAAAAAAATGCGTGCGACCATCCACCTCTACCCTCAGCTTAGCTGGAAAAAGCATTGAGTACTTAAGGTTCATGTCCCGTAGGCGACGTTTAACTCCGAGAAAACTCAGTCTCTGCTTTTGGACCGTCGGAGTAAAGTCAGGGTAAAAATTCACTTCCATATTATCAAGCTTGACCGGTCCCTGTAGCCTGGAAGTCTGCAAGATAGCGTCTCTGTCCCGAAAGTTAAAAATCCGGGCAATGAGAGGCCGCGGCGGAGCTCCGACCTTAGGTCTTCCTCCGGGGACCCTGTGAGCACGTTCCACCGCAAAAAGTTTACTCAGCCCCCGGGGCTGGAGATGGGCAAGGATCAGGTCTTCCACAAACAAATCCGCCGCCTCCTCCTCCCGTCCCTCCGGCACCCCGACAATACGAACGTTATTCCTCCGGGCCCGACCCTCGGCGTCCTCCAATCGACGGTCCATCATGGCGCTCGCCTGGCCAAGCCGGTGCACCTCCTTTTGAAGGGCCGCCACGTCTGTAGTGAGACTTAAGGTGGTGTGGGCCAGGGAATCGACCCGGTCATTTGTTTTAGACAAGTCGGCTCTCACCAGGCCCACCTCCACCAGGGCCGAGTCTATCTTCTGCGCCAGAGTATCAAAGCGCTGGTCCACCGAGGCCTTCATTTCGGCAATGGCGCCCATGACGTCCCAGAGGGTCAGATCCGCGGGTTGAGCAGACGCCTCAGCCGGGCCCGCGGGGGATGTACGCTGTGCCTCTGGGGATCCCTTCTGGAGGGTGTAGCGGTCCATACTGTTTGACTGCTGTGCCGGGCCGCGGCGGGTCGATTTCACCTTGGCCCGGTCGCCATCTTGCTTTGTGGACATGTCGCTCTCCCGAAGTCGTGCCAATCTCCTCGAAAGGGCCGATAAACCAGTTCACAGGTTCCGGGGGGGGGTTTGACCACTGCACCGCAGGACAACTCACAGCCGGCGGGTCAGCCGGGCACAGGGGCAAGGCCACACCACCGCACCCCGCTCCGCAGCCCTACCTCGCTTGAGGGCAAGGAGGGCGCAAAAGCGAAAGTGAAAGCGCGGGGTACGCGAGTCGCCCAGCCCTGCCCGCCGTTGTTGTTCGCTTTGTCCCCGGATCGCCCCACAACTCCAATCCGGGGGGCCGGCGCGGAGAAGGCCGCAATCTTCGATCGGTGCTCCCACCAGTGGGTCCGATTCGAAAACGGAAAACGGGTGCCGCCTCAGCTCGGGTACACAGACACAGTCCCCTCGTCAATGACAGGATATAATCAGGATTAATTCAGGAGGTCGCGGAGGTCCTCGGGAGCTTCGCACCTACGCGGCCATCTTGGTTGCGCGCTAGGCTCCTCCCCTCCTTGAAAGCAATATTGATGATTCTTTGCTTTCAAAATAAAATGTAGATTAAAAAAATGATAGCTGGAAAAAAACCTTTCGCTCAACTACTGTAAAATTTCAGGTACCATTTGTTGATGCATGATCGTATTCCCCAAAAATATTCATAATGGAAAATCAGTGTAAAGAGTTTCAATAAAATTATGGGAAACAAAAATAAACAAGCAGTGGCAAAGCCAGTAGGTCTGAAACTGGTGGTCAGCTTTTTAGTTTTGTCAATGTGTGACTTGTTTTGGCATGGTTTTTGTAAAACCTTTCTGTTGTGGAAGCTGCCAGGCCCTCACCATTATAACAACCAATGCCAAAAGCAAAAATTGTTTTTGGTCTCAAAAAGCACACACTGCCACAGTAGTTACTGGCACTGAACAAAACTACTTTGTGTGCCGATATGCTCCTTCTGAAAGAGAAGAATGTGGTCACTCAGAGTGAATCCAGCCGATACAGAGAGAGAGAGAGAGAGAGACAATTTTAATAAACTCAAAAGGTCATGGTCAACGCCAGACCAAATTAGGGGCCAAATTATTAAAGAAAGTCTCAAAAGTGCACCCATGGTATATGTCCTTGCATTAAGTGCAGCTATGCGGCTATCGTGAATTCCCAAGAATTTACAGAAGTAGAACAAAAAATAATACTCCTAGAAAATATTTGTGAACTGCCTTTTAGCATGAGCAAATATGCATGTGTAGATTTGCTCATGCAAAAATCTGAGTGTTTGCAAGTTTACTTTCCCTCCAATAACTGTTTTCCCCAACTCTGGAAGAAGGTTTACGTCTCCCATTGTCAGGAGTAAATTTCCAACATTTCTCAATATGGGAAAAGATTAGAGAAGAGTTGCTGAAAATCCTTTAAACATGCAAGTTAGTTGGCTTGCACAGTCTCAAAAGGGTATTCTAACTCTGAAACTAACGCTTACCACTACCTTCTGCCCCAGTATGTAGATCTGCGGAAACGTGGCAACATAAGGGGTTTGCAAGTATTCAAACACTACAATGGTATGAGCCCTGGCATAACTCAGAGAGGCTATATCAGACCTCTTATCTAATGAGACTGCTACCATAATTTGTCGCCGCACTACATGGTACCAAAGGGACAGGTGGATTTTCTTACAGGACAAGTAGATTTGAGAAGCAAACTGCCCCATGGACAAGTAGATATTTTTTTTTTGTGAACAAATTTTATTCGTCAAATACACATGTCGCGAAGCTCCGTAACGACAAGTAGATATTTTATTAAATTTCACACCCCTGTTGTGGGAGCTTGCTTCTGATCGTGGGGAGAGCTGTGTTGAAGATCGGCGAGTCTCACCTTCTGGAGGAGAAAGTGCAGTTTCTGGGGTGACCTGACAAGATAGTAATTGTAAGGGGGCTTCATTTTATCTCCCTTGACGCCGTTTACACCAGCAGTCCGTTTCCACTAGTGTAATTGTGAACTTTCTGTTTTGAGTCATTTTTTTGGGGGGGTGGGGGAATGTCGAGGCGTGGTTGAAAAGTACAACATGGCACACCTGCTCCCCCCTCCCCTGCTTTGTAAGGCACAGGAGGAATGCTGGAAGGGTTTCTTTGAGGTTGGCAGTCAGACCTTTTGAGAGCCTGGCAGGCTGTGGAGTGTTAGAGCTCCAAGGTACATGCTGGGATGTTATTTCTCAGCAAAGTAAACCACATGAAAGTAGCAGGCATCTTGTAAGGATGAAAGGAGGAGTAGCCTTAGGCATCTTGTAAGGATGAAAGGAGGAGTAGCCTTGCTAAAATTGATCACATGGCCTGAGGTGCCACCTGGTGTACACAACAGGCGCACCTACCCACTGTGCTATAGGATACCGATGTTCCATACTCTGGGCCAATAGCAGGGCTAACCTTGGCACTGGTACAACCGCCCCTGAGCGCCACTGTTCAAGAAGGCATCATGTAACTGGCAGAAGTAATTTTGATCAAACCAAGTGCCCCAGGGTAACAGGTGGAGAGCAGATAATGGGCACAGAGCAAACGGGGGAAGAGAAACTAGACCTGTTACTTGCATATCCTAGAAATAGCAGAAGCGAGGCGAGATGCGCTATAAAGCACTATATGTCTGACTTCCAAACCCTCACTGTTATCACAGAATTTGGAACAACATATTCATTGCCATGTGCTCTGGAAGGAGGAAATCCGCCCTTTCTGAACCTAGCTGTTAGTTCGTCTTACAGTCAATCAATCTGTGGTACATTTCTAGAGCGTTTCTGGTCACCCATTAGGGTATGCAGGCGCTAGGACACCCCATTCAATCTCCTATGAACTAGCAACGCCATTTAACAGGAGCCCAAAGTAAGATTTAAGCAGGCATCTGTGCTTCCATCATAAATATGGGGTCAATTGAAATAAATGTGGAAAAATACTAGCTGTAGCATCCTTTTTTGCTTGTCGCAATAAATGTAGATAAATACAGATTAAATGCCCAACAAATAAATATGGATAAATAAAGACGGAAATGGCAAAAAAATAAATACCATAAAACCGGGAGCCCTAATTACACTTCATCTGGAACAGAAGGGGTATGGGAGCACACTGCTACCTCCCAGCACAGTTCGCCCCTTTGCATCCTGGTACATGCAGTTCAATTTAAATGCTTAATTGAAATTTTGCAGAGTGTCTCACCAAAGTTGGTGCAGGTTAGTGCTGTTAATCTCTAGACACATGTGTTTCTGGATTTCATCCTTCTTCCGTAGAGATAAAACGAAATTCTTCTGGGGTTTGCTGAGAAAGCTGCCACAATCCTCTCAGGTCTCTGTACCTCTCCCTGGCTACTGAAGAAGGATGAAATCCAGAAACACATGTGTCTAGAGATTAACAGCACTAACCTGCACCAACTTTGGTGAGACACTCTGCAAAATTTCAAGTAAGCATTTAAATTGAACTGCATGTACCAGGATGCAAAGGGGCGAACTGTGCTGGGAGGTAGCAGTGTGCTCCCATCCCCCTTCTGTTTCAAAAAGGCTCCCTTGAGCCACTGGGCTGACGAGCTCATGGGAGGCACCTGTGCGCCAGGGAGAGGTACAGAGACCTGAGAGGATTGTGGCAGCTTTCTCAGCAAACCCCAGAAGAATTTCGTTTTATCTCTACTGAAGAAGGATGAAATCCAGAAACACATGTGTCTAGAGATTAACAGCACTAACCTGCACCAACTTTGGTGAGACACTCTGCAAAATTTCAAGTAAGCATTTAAATTGAACTGCATGTACCAGGATGCAAAGGGGCGTACTGTGCTGGGAGGTAGCAGTGTGCTCCCATCCCTCTTCTGTTTCAAAAAGGCTCCCTTGAGCCACTGGGCTGACGAGCTCATGGGAGGCACCTGTGCGCCAGGGAGAGGTACAGAGACCTGAGAGGATTGTGGCAGCTTTCTCAGCAAACCCCAGAAGAATTTCGTTTTATCTCTACTGAAGAAGGATGAAATCCAGAAACACATGTGTCTAGAGATTAACAGCACTAACCTGCACCAACTTTGGTGAGACACTCTGCAAAATTTTAAGTAAGCATTTAAATTGAACTGCATGTACCAGGATGCAAAGGAGCGAACTGTGCTGGGAGGTAGCAGTGTGCTCCCATCCCCCTTCTGTTTCAAAAAGGCTCCCTTGAGCCACTGGGCTGACGAGCTCATAGGAGGCACCTGTGCGCCAGGGAGAGGTACAGAGACCTGAGAGGATTGTGGCAGCTTTCTCAGCAAACCCCAGAAGAATTTCGTTTTATCTCTACTGAAGAAGGATGAAATCCAGAAACACATGTGTCTAGAGATTAACAGCACTAACCTGCACCAACTTTGGTGAGACACTCTGCAAAATTTCAAGTAAGCATTTAAATTGAACTGCATGTACCAGGATGCAAAGGGGCGAACTGTGCTGGGAGGTAGCAGTGTGCTCCCATCCCCCTTCTGTTTCAAAAAGGCTCCCTTGAGCCACTGGGCTGACGAGCTCATGGGAGGCACCTGTGCGCCAGGGAGAGGTACAGAGACCTGAGAGGATTGTGGCAGCTTTCTCAGCAAACCCCAGAAGAATTTCGTTTTATCTCTACTGAAGAAGGATGAAATCCAGAAACACATGTGTCTAGACATTAACAGCACTAACCTGCACCAACTTTGGTGAGACACTCTGCAAAATTTCAAGTAAGCATTTAAATTGAACTGCATGTACCAGGATGCAAAGGGGCGAACTGTGCTGGGAGGTAGCAGTGTGCTCCCATCCCCTTTCTGTTACACTTCATCTGGTCCGAGATGGAGAATCCGGCCTGAGCTGGAGAGTACGGCTTGAGCCGGAGATTCCGACCTGACTGCGAACGTAAATATATGACTCGTAAATTACCTCTGTGAATACCAAAAGTCGTAGAGTTAGACTCTTGTCTCAGATTGCCTTTGTGAATCGGGCCCTTAGTGTTGTTTGTGCGCCCCAGGTTTCCATCCACCATACTGAAAAATGTACCACCTTAGTAGTCTGTTTTCAACTTCGCCCACTGAGACATAATAAACTGTATAGGTATTCACCCTAGAGAGTCCCTGGTGCTCTGCACCCTCCTTACACATGCTTCATACAATTACACCGATCCCACCATACTGTATGATCATGAAACACAGGCATGCTTCCTACAGCTACACTGAGACACCCTAGTGTGTGTTCAATAGGACTGTGCCACTCGAGGATCAGTGAGTATGTTGCCAGGCTGTGCCTTAAACACATGATCAGTACAGTTCAAGTGGTCATCCAACTGTATTCCCAAACAGTCCATTCTTGGCATACTACATAACAAATATTATAATCCGCCCGCACCTCTATTAAAGGCATGGTAAGACTACAATTGCCTATTACACAAAAGGTTTTCACATTTTCCTCTTAAGCAACTCCAAGCTCACTACAAGAAATAGTCTTGCAAGAGGCCAGTCTTGTTCCAAAGGTCTGAAGATGTGCTTGTTTTTATGTGAAGTCATAATTTTACATTCTTTTACAAAACAATAGCTTGCCTGTTTACAGGATGGTGATGTATGGTCAAAGCACCGGTGCCTTTTCCTCTCTTTGAAATGTGCTGGTAAGACACAAGACTTAAGGCTTTTACTACATATGAGAATACTGAAATGATACATTTCCACTCTTGGAGTTTCACAGAATGGAGATGTTAAGAAGAACCCAGCCTTCTGCATCTTCACAGTTTGAAAATAAATTAGAACAATATGGGCATTCAGACCCATCTCAGGTTGATGATATGTTGGAATAACATTGGCTTTTGCCAAATCAAATGACTGTGATGTTCTAGTGAGATACTTGCTTCCTCGGCTTACTTTGGCCGAAGATGTGCAGGGAAGGTACAAGGCTTGACCCTTTCTTTGCAACAAGGCCTACTAGGAAGGCACATACCTCCTCCATTTCCTTAGTCTGAAAATGTGCTGTAAAGGCACTTGCCTTCTGCGCCTCCATGGACCGAGGAGTATCCTTATGCCCTTCTTTGTCCATAAAGTGTGCTAGAACTATACTCCTCTCTTGCACTATATATAGTAGTTCTGGAAGGGTTCTAGCACCCCACTCCCATGGAACGAAGAACAACTAGAATGGAGCTAACTTTTTCCCTATATGCCGGCTAAATATGTTTCAGGCTGATGCAAGCCATATGCCTTTCCACAGGAAGAAGTATTACTGTGACACCTGCCTCCTGCATGGATGAAGATCTGCTAGACTTTTATCAGCCTCTTGCCCTTCCACAGGACGAAGACCAACTGGAAAGACACTGGCCTCCTGCTAGCTCACACAACTGGATGTACTGCAATGACACTAGCCCCCTGGATTTTAACAGCGTGGACATGTGTTGGAGCAAAACTTACCACTGGTTATCTAATACTCCTATCCCATATGGGTGCAACCTGTAACTTTTTAATTTTCCTCTTTATGTTCACCCTGTTTTTGATATTTTTCACTGTGTTGCATTTACAGTGGTCTTCCTATTAACATCCCAGAGCGTAATCTCATTTGTCACTATTGGTGACCAACTGGTTGTTGGCAATTCAGATTGTAATGCAGTTGGGGTGCAACATTTAATTATTCCCATACCCCTAGGTAGAGGACTACCCTTATCGTGAAAAGATGTCTAGAAAGAGTGTGAAAACGAGAGGAGGAGTAGAGACAGCAGAGGAGAGATGTAGGGATAGAGAGAGAGACATGGAGAACGTAAGATGAATTTGTGCGCCATCCATCCTTTGACACAATGATGCATGAGAGACTATGAGAGCACTTTACTGCTGTGTTGTTGGCTGACTACTGTGACTCTTTCAGGGCTCGGGATTAGTCCGTAGTTTCCTCTGATCTGTACAGCACACCACACATGCTGCTTCATACAGGAGTTGTTTCTATGTCGTTCCTGATGGCTAATTACAAACATTACTTCTAGCCCATCTCGAATCAGCAGAAATCAGTTTCCTTGGTGTCAAGATGAGTGAAAGCACTTGAATCTTGTTCTCCCCTTGATTAGCTTCCACCTAGGAATTAAAAGGAAGCCAGCCCCATCACTGATCAGAAAGGGGGCAAGTGCTCCTATGACTATAGGACAGGGCCTTTCTGATCGATTCTTAGGTGACACTCTGAACATCCAGACTACCTACTGCCAGCCTGCATCTTCTGAATAAACTGTATAAGGACCAAGAGACCCAGCATGAGCAGCCAGCCAAAAAGCACTAGACTACATGCCCCTTCTGCCCAGAGACCACAGATGATGACTGATGAAGAAGCATGATGAGGGGTTGAGTCATCAAGGCAAGATGGCTGCACGGTGGGGTAACAAAAGCCCCCGCAGGTGGGCAAAAAGCTCCGGGAGCTCCGTCTGCACTGGCATGTCCTTGGTCTGAGAGCTACAGACTGGGTCCGGACCGTGGGGGGGGCCCTGCATGTATTTTGCAGAGGGGCTCCCTCGAGTTTCGTTACGCCACTGTGACCGCATGAATCTCAAGAAATATCCAGTTTCGCTAGCTATGAGTTGTGATCGCAGCTGGTGAGCTCACGGTCCAACACAGCACACGAGGCACCTGTTTCTACACCTGTAAATATGCTCACAGCCAGGTACAAAAGCCCATGACCAAGTACAGGAAATTTTCCTTTTCCCTAGGGGAACTTGCCATTCCTTCCAAAAGTCCCCTTCCTGGAGACTGACTTGCTTGCATTTGATCCATCCTTGCACTGGTGAGCTACGAATGTGCTGGAGCTAGAGGCATACAGTGAGTGACGCCCTTGTTTCCAAGACAGAGAGTTCTTGCCCCCTTCTGTTGCTCCGAGTTCCTTTACACTTGGACCTCTGTCCACCATCACTGGTACACATTGCAGTCATTAGGTGGCCTACCAGGACCAACGATACAATTGGACAGTATATAGGCTCGTATAGATTCAGGCATGTTAAGGCCCAACACCCAAAGGCTATGAAAACATTTCAAACCACAATCACCTGTTCGAAATCAGATGGCCATGAATTGTTCTTGGCACTACCAACACCATTACCAAGGCTTTATGACATGGAGAACCCCACTGAAAGAAGCACCTGTTCCCCACCCGTTGTGATATTCCAACTTAGGAGCTTAACTAGACTTTTTGCCCAAGACTCAGTGGCAGAACTCCAAACAGGCTGAGCTCCCTTGAGCTAAGGAACACCAGACTCTTGTGCTAAACTGTACTAATACCTCTTGCTACAATATCCATTTACTGCATGGACACAAATGGGGAAAACAACAGTAATTCCACACATTCTTGAGCCCATTCAGAAATAAATGTACACTGAAGAATGCTAACTGGTACAACGCGCTCATACTCTAGCTTTGTATATAGTCCAGGAAGCCCTTGTAGCAAAGCAGCTAAAAGTCAGGGGTCTTCTGGAATGAAAGCATGTGTGCTTCCCCTCTCCGCCCCACACTAGAAGGGCACTAAATCATTACGTTAAGCAACATGTGACACCATCAACGAAAATATCCTGTTGAATGGCCTCGAGGAAGTATGGCATGATGGATGCCTTCTAGACTGGCTTTGTTCCTCCTTGAACAACTAGCAGATTTCAGGTTTGCCTTGCCCTCATCACACTAAGCTGTTTAATTTTTTTGCCTAGTGTTCTTCCAT
Source organism: Triturus cristatus (assembly GCF_964204655.1). Taxonomy (NCBI): domain Eukaryota; kingdom Metazoa; phylum Chordata; class Amphibia; order Caudata; family Salamandridae; genus Triturus; species Triturus cristatus. The sequence continues at coordinate 929,897,694 of NC_140585.1, forward strand.
GTTTCTGAGTTCTTAAATATTTTATTTGTGCTTTTGCTGTGCCTAATCTGAACCTGCGACCTTCACTTTCTCGTGTACGAGAATGACACTGAGAACCTTTTCTAACTGATGGGGGCTCCATGACTGCCTGCCAGTAAAGTGCATCCACATGTGGCACAAGTCCGGGCTGGGATGGCGAGCTCCTGACTCAAGATAAAATCAAATAAAACTAAGGTCATGATCCTCAGCAACATGGAGCTGTGAAATTAGACCTATTGAAAACAGAAACTTGGAGTCTGTCTTACTCTTAACCCTGGCAAAATGTGAAAAACCTCAGCTTCAACATGGATGGCTAACACAGTCTCTTCCTTGCGTTTTTCCAAATAAAACTTCTCAAAAATAATCTGATTTTCTCCTACCCAAGGGTGGTGCGCTGTTAACACTACCATAATTAGCAAAACGTTAATTAGAGTATGGTCACTTCTTCGTATATGTGTCTGCAACAGCGTGTACATTAAACTTCAGATTTATTCGAAATGTGGCAGCTCACCTTGTAGCAGATGTCTTAAAGCTTCAATCGGCTAGGCCTCTGCCTTGTTCACTTTATTGGCTTCCAGTTTTGGCCTGAATCATATTGAACACCATGGCCCTGATTACAATTGTGCCAGATAATTTTGACCACTGTTCAATCCCCGCACAGGAATTAGAAGTTGTGCAGAGTTTACTTTACCAAACCCATTAAAATGACCAAGTGCGATAAATTCTGCACCCCCCACCCCCAGTTTTCCCAAGGTACATTCCACAAGGTAAAACCGCCCAAAATATACTCGAGGAAAAGCAGGAAAGTGCCAAAATCCACTTGTTAGGGTGCATTTGGAAAGGAAAAGCTTATGATTTGGAGGGAATATTAGCACCAAACTCTGGGGTATTGGATTTCAAGGTTACAATAATTACCTCAAACAACTACTCTATTGCAATGGGGCCTACTCACTAATATTCAAACTCTGTTGGGTAACCAGGCTAGAATGCCGCTGTCACAGTTGAGTTTTGCCTTGGCACTGGAGCCAATTGCCACCTGGGTTTGGCAGGATCTGCTTGTCAGAGGACTAGTTTGTGGCGTCGCATGGTCAGACAGGATATCCTTGTAAGCATACTATAGCCTACTCTACGCTGCCTACCCTGAGATGATGGTGTGCAGACTCATACAATTACTTACAAACTAGCAAATATTGAGGATATGTCATTAACTTATGTAAGTCCCTAATGCACTCATGGGCAGGATGCAGAGCCTGCCACCAGAATGTGGGGTGCAGGTTGTGGAGGGCGTATTTCGGTACCTTAGTATATATGTAATCAGGAATGCAGAGCTCATCTGTGCGCAGAATCTGACCCAGCTTCTGAGGAAACTGAGGGATGACGTTAGACAATTGCACACTCTGCCACCCTCCCTGTTGAGTAGGGCTGCACTATTTTATTTTGATGTCCCTGCTTGTTTCCTATATGTACTACAAAATACCCCTTTTGAGGTTCTTAAGAGATACTTAAGGAGCTAGAGGCGGAAATTCGGTCATTGCTATGGGATAGCAGCCCAGCACCGATCGCCCTGACCAAGCTGACTAGGAGTTGGTGGGATAGAGGAATAACCCTGCCAGACATCCAAAGATACTACTCGGTGGCCCAGCTGGTGACAGTCAATGACTGGGCAGATGGACAGGCATGTGATTGGCGACAGGCGATACCCAGCAATGCTATATGGGAGAAAATCCCTAGTTCAGATGCCACCAAAGACCAGTACAGTGATTAAGCTGTGGAAAGAAATTACGAACTGTCTAGGATGGGGGAACAAACTCACACAGGTAATCTTGATACGAAATACAGTAACACCAGTTGCCCTGGGAAGGCAGCATGGATTCGTCAAATGGGACCTAACCGGTATCTCCACAGTTGATACCTGTGGGAAGGGAGAGACAGAGTTCCCCTTCCGGAACGGTTGAGACAACATAAATTGGCAGCCACAGAGACCTATAAATACCTGCAGGTCAGATATGCCCTACGATCAATTAAGCCAAAAGGCGTGGGACTGGAGGATTCCTCTGCTTTGGAGGACAGACTGCTGGGAGACCCTGTGCCCAAAAAAGCCATGTCCTTGGTGTATTAAAAGATCAAAAATTGCTCATCTGAAGCACTACAACAGAATAATGCACGATGGGAGGAGGAAATGGGGGGTCTTGATGATGGAGAATGAGAGGAGATACTAAGGGCTCTGAAAGAGGTTGCAATAAAATCTGAATTCTGACTGGTTTAACTCCAGATATTGCACTGCTCCTACTACTCCAGAACGGCCTTATTAAAAATAGGTAGGGATGCGGCAAACCTGTGTGTCTGCGGCGATGTTTGCAGAATGGAACCTTTCTTCAGATCTTGTGGGTTTGCCCAGCGGCGCAGACATTCTGGGCAAAACTCACAGAGTGAATGATGCATGCGGGGTAGAAAGATTTGAATAGAGCAAAAAATAATGTGGTAAATGTGTGGGGAGATACGGAGACTCCAGATACCAGAAAATATGGACAATTTTATGTCTGAATGTATCAAAGAGAAATATCTCCAGATAGTGGGGGGCTGGGGCTCTACCAGACATTGAAACCTGGAAAAGAGATATGGATTGGTGCATGCCTGCTAAGAAAGTAACATATGAAAGCAAGGACTGCCCCAAGAAATGGTAGAAAATCAGACCTGGATAGGGTGCATTCCGTGATATAGCTGCGGAGGTCAATAAATCAGTGCACTCTGTCGATGTCCGTGATTCCCCCTTGGAAGCAGGACACTAATGCTGAGGGGGGGGGGGGGCAGATATGGGAGGGAGCGCTCAGTGGGATAGGCAGGTCCGATCACTGATGCTGCACTTGATGTACGCGACAGTGAAAAGTTGCTTTCATTGTTGCGCTGCCTTTAATAAAAAGATGTTTACATTTGTATTTTATTTCAAACCCGCTCCAAGTCACTTGTAATGTGGGCCAACGTGTACAGCTTACCAGTCCGTTTATAGGAAAATTCACTTTTTCAGAACGTCGGCCCACACCCACCGAACAGATATTTGTACTCTGGTAGCCTGGGTTTTTTTAAAAAAGTTTCAGTGTACCAGAGTGAACAAAAGTGCATGTGCTTTTTCAGTTTCCCTCCTATTCCTTGGAACAAGATCCAGATATCTGTGCCACGCCATTGTAGGCTGATTTAAGATTTAGAAAAGATGTTAAGGAGGGGCTGTTCACCACTAGTTACTTTAAGTGTATTTTTCCTTGTAGGTACTATTGTATAGTCTGTCTTCTGTTTTGGACTAATACGTTCCACGAAATCAAGTGTGTTGTACCCTCGCTTCGTCAAATGATGCATTTGTATGTATTGCCTGTATCAGGGCTTAAGTGGGATGAAAAAACTGGGGGGGGGGGTCTCTCAAAAGGGCGTGGCCAATGAAATTAAGGAAGTGGCTTAAACACCTAAGTTAAAAATCTGTGCTTAGCATAGTGTGCAACTCGACTTGTATTTTGCTGTTTCTGTCATTGCATCCAGATATATTATACAACAAGTAACATCATATCTACAACAAGTCAGGACTATTGGCTTTATCAATGGTTGTTAGTTGCATAAGATAAATAAGCAGCAACTATGGCTTGTATATAATATTGAAAAGGCTTCCACTTACAGCTTTGGTGACACCACGACAATGCTGCTGCTCCTGAGTTTCAAAAAGAGAAGGGGAATCCAGAGAGAAAATGACTCTCTTTAAAGAATTTCCCTTCCCCTACAGTGCTCACCTGGCATCATGCTATAACTTCTCCACTTTGAGAAGAAAGCAGTGTGAGCAGGGCACATCGATGTGCCTGCTCCAGTGGTCAAGTGGGCGGGATCGACAGGGCACGGCGTGCCCCTACTTCTTTAATTCTATAGCTTCCGTTCCCAAACTGTTTTATGTTGAACGTGCGTCCCGGGACGTAAGAAATATCCACGGCCTCAGAGAAGGCTCGGCATTAGTGGCTGTTTGGGGACGGGCGGGGAGCAGGGAAGGAAAAGGTCTCCTCTTGCTTCCTGCCCAGACAAGACAAGGAGGGTGTCCGCTTCTGCTCTGCCGCTGGCAGCTGCCCCGTCACCCACCCTCTTTCTTACTGCTATTCCCTCTCTGTCTGTCTAACTCCTCCTCACTTACCGAAAACCATGACTCAAGAAATGGTTCTCATCCTCTTTCTTCCTATCGTTCATTTGTTTGCCTGTGAAATGGATGCAAAAGAAAACTTTTGCTGGAAATGCCGTTTTTAAATTTTTCTATTCCAAAGTGCAGCCTCGGAAATAAAAGGTTCATAATATGAAAAATCAATAAAAAAAACAAGACGGAGTGTTCTTAACCCGTTCGACGCTTGTGACGGAGCGGTTCCGTCACGTGCGTCGGTTGCGCTGTGCGCATGACGGAACCGCTCCGTCATGGCCCCGCCCGCGCACGGAATCTTCAGCGCGGCGCGTAAATCCGCGCCGCGCTGAAGGGGTTAAAGTGGCCAGATTGGTTTTATTCAAACCCCAAAAACATTAGTGTCACTTTACCGAGTTTGCCAGTGAAGCGCTGTTTTCCCCTGCTAGGGAAGTGCGCCAAACCTGGAGGTACTGCAATACCTGGTTGATGGGTGGATTGGAAAACAAAATGTATACGGCTGCTTTGTATCCACGAATGTGGTCTTTTTAAACCATACTGCTTACGTTTTGTAAGCATATAAGCAGTGGACATTGAAATGCGTCCTTTCTGGTCCCTGTAGTTTTCAGGCAAAAATACTCGTTGATATGTGCATAACGACTGTAAAAGCGTTAAGTTCACCATGTTGTTTCTGCTTACATTTCACGTGCTTTATTTAATCTTTCATTCCCTATGAGTGTTTGCTTTTTCCAAGATGTTGTTACTTTTTCCTTTAGGCAGCATATTGCTCTTGCCTAGTGTGTAATCTGAATTGAGTCACATCCAGTTGTTTATAGCAGGTCAAATTGGATTGTAGTTGAAGGCAGTGTGAATTTCTCTCAGTGGGGCAGTATGGTGTTCAGAGAGGGAGCGGATGTAGCACTGGGGACAGAGCTGTCGAATTTAGAACTAGGGAACCAGGTTCAGCTTTCATGACCAGTCCACCAGACCACTCTCCTGAGGGAGCACATTCCCATGCTAGACTTTAGAAGGCCCTGCAAAACCGGAAAAGCCCTGGTGTCTTAGCACCAGTAGGTGGACCCTAGCAGTGGCAAGTGTGGGTTCACCTAAAAGGCTTGCCCACCATAATCCATACTGAAGTTCACCTCCAGTCTTGTGGGCAGGCCTACAAAGTAGCAGACCCTAGAGCAACAGTGACTGTCACTGAGGTCACAGGACCCCTAAGAAGAGCTGGCTCTAGGGCGGTGCGACCGGTGTGACTGCAATGGGTGCTGACTTTGAGTGGGGGCGTTGTAAATTATGGTTTAAAAAGCACTTGCTGCCTCCTTCCTGGCCTACAACAATTTTCGGCAATAATAAAAATGTCACGATAACTCCGGTGAATAAATTTCTTCCTAGAGAGAGATCGGAGTTTTGTCTAGTGGAAGTTTTGACTCATGGAAAGATAGCACAGAGGGTTAATGTGCCTGCTGCAAAGAAAATGTACCATGCACATCACAAAGTGCACATATTGTAAATAGGTCAGTGCGTTACTGCTTTTGTCAGTAAGATCCTTTTGTTACTTGCAGTTTATAAGTTAAAATCCTAACAAAGAACAGTGAGCTATTAACTTTCATCTAAGATCTGCAAGCAAACTGCAAGGTATAAACTAGAGCTTTATGGTTTTTTCCTTAAGCCTTTGATTATCCTAATGTTGCAAAAAGTGTTCATTGGATAGAAATCAACGATTATTAAAGAGAACCCGCAATCATGGTATTAAGTTTTAAATTCTGAGTTTGTGTTTCTCCAGATCAATCACTATTAAACTATATTGCCTACTAATATGGTTGTCATGTGACTCCTACATCTTGTAGTCCTTTGTCTTATGTAACATTTCCTATACAGTGATTTACACACATAAAACTGATTCTCTGTGTATATTGCTGACGACAGAAACTCCCTGGCTCGGAAACAAATGGCTTGTGCTTCCATGTTTAAGCATATTTGGGACATTCTGTGATTAGAAACAATCCCTCTTTGTGAATTTATTTTAATGTCAATATTAATCGTGAAATAATCATGTGTATCCATTGGTTGAATTACATAACATAATAAGCTGTAACTGGTCAGTGAAATGCCAAACAAATACTAATGTTTGGGATGTTTTGCCAATCCTGGCCACACCTTTAACTCCGCCCACTGACCCCATCCTTGGGTTATTCCCACCCGCTGATTCTCCGCCCACAGTTCCCCTACTTTTTTTCCCCCACTTCGACCACTGGCCTGCTCTCACCGCAGTATGGAAAAAAACAGTCCGCCCGTGCCAGGGCACAAAACAGAGCCCGATAGAGACCCGTTTCGAGGCCACCTTTTAAAAAAAACTGCCGGTGCTCAGCACCGGTGAGACCCGGTCCACTTAAAGCTCTGGCCTTTATCATTACTGGGCTCAAACCTTTTACCAGCTTGAGTAAGGCCGTGTCATGGGTACCAGGCGCGCAACACCCATTGGGCTCACCGGGCTTCAGCCCCCCCCGTCATGTGTGTCAGCCCGGCTGCGACCGCTTCGCGGGCTGGTGTCTGTCTAATTGCAGCCGGACCCGAGTACTTCACAGGTCTTTATAAGACCATTTACTCATTAATGAGGCTTTTGTTGTGTTTTTCAGTCCCCCCGAAATCTTTTTCAGCACCCCCCCCCCCCCCCCCCCCCCCGAAATTTGGCTCTAGTTGCCCGCCTGATGGCTACCACAGTAGAATCAAGGGAGTACTGGCCGGCCCTTCTCAATTATCAATATCCTGGGCCTGAGACAGAGGAGAAACAACAGTGCCAACCACTGGTATAACCCGTGCTTCCAATCTTCCATGGGGCATTGAAGAGAGGCTTGAGGATATGCCCTTGTGTTGGTGAGCAGTGTAACGCGCGGCATACCGACTTTGTTTCCCACCACAGTGATGTTTCTGTGTATAAGGCCAGTGTGAAGAGCTGATTGTTGCCTGCTTGGTATAATGTGCACTTGCATGTTGGTGGGAGGCGTGGTACAGCATGTGTGTGTTTGGATGTTGATCATGGGCTGTTGTACCTTGCTGTGCGCGTAATTACAGGCGCTAGGATGCGTAGAAACATGTGCCTCGTGCGCTGCGTTGGACCGCCACATGCTGTCCGTCTCTCACTAGTCCCAGATGGCAGGGGGAGTCAGATCTGTGAGGGGAGGAGGGACATAGGGGCGAGGGGAGGGAGATCGGGAGGAGTCTGTGGAGGGGATGGAGAAGTGTGTGCCTTCTTTCATCCGATGCCATCATCACCAGAGTACAGAGAACTTGCCGACACTTGCCAAGAGCTGCAGAGAGAGGCTGGCGCGCGCGTGCCGGCGCCTCGGTGAGAGCAGAGCTTCCATTGAGCCCAGCGCCGGCTGTGGGAGAGATGGAGGTGCGCCGTCCCCTTGGGACCCAGCCGTGATTTGGCATATGCGCCGCACCCTGTGCCCCGGTGGACCTGCGCGGCTGCTACCCTTCGCCAGAGCTGAATGCCACTGAGCTGGAGCAGAGGGAGATGGGTCGCCCTGGCTGCCGTCAGGGGGCTGCTTGAGCAACACGTACGCGGAGAGAAGGGAAAGAAAAGCAGAGTCGCTGGAAGACTGCCTTGGAATCCAAAAGGCGCGGATGCCGAGGAGGCGGGAGTGGTGGCAGCAGTGTCAGTCAGAGCGGTAATTACGGTGTCACTGCAGAAACGCGGTCTGTGCGGAGGATCCGGCCCGACGTCTGCCTTCGGATTTTGGAACCGACGTGATTCGTCTTCAGCCGCCTTGAAACCCTGTGTTTCACCCTGTGTGCATCTTCTCAGGAGGAGTGTCCTCGGCTCTCACCCCCGTCTGAGAGAGAGAGACGGTTCTTGGCAGAGGAGGATGGCTGTGCGTGCGCACGTGCGGCGGAAATCTTGCACCCATCACTGAATGAAACAGCACTATACCCACCCGCGTCTCTGCACTGCCGAGGCCGGGGCTCTGGTGCTTGAGCTTTGCAAGGGAGAACGGTCCAGATCGGATGTTCCACAGAACCCGCACACCTTCCTTCGCTCCCCACATCTCGGAATGCAGCTCTCTCACCAAACACAGATCTTCCTTCTTCACAAAAATCACTGCAGATAATCAGTGCCCGGGAAAGCTCATCTCCCGCGCTGGAGACGCCCCGAGTGGGGTCTCGACAGAAGCACAGGCAGCTCCAGCTGAAGCACTGGTTTCCAAGGAAACGGCAGCGCGTTGCATCCTATATTGTTCAGGAAGAACTGAGAGAAAGAAAAATCAGCCGAGAAACAGAGGGCAAAAAGAGAGAAAAAAGGGCACGAGAGACAGACGGATATATTGTGATCAGGAGAGGAGATAGAGAGTAAACGAGCAAGACAGGCATGCACAAGGAAAAGAAAAAAAACATCGCAAAGACATACTATCATCATGAGAGATGATGTAGAGCAAGCGGACCAGGTAGACACAAAACACCACCAAGAGAGGGCACAAGGAATGAGTGTTCTTGACAGAAGAGTGGAAGAGAGTCAGACAGGCCTACATGAGAACACCAGTAGAAGAGAAATGAGAGAGGAGCTAGAGATTGAAGACGATCTGCCATTCACAAGTACAGCCTCGGAGTAAGCAGTAACTTAGGCAATCCACACAGAAAGAGGGAAAACAAAATAGGTGGTAGGTAGAAAATGAGGAACAGAAATGATGAAGTCAAAATAGCCGAAGAGAGAGCAAGGCAGAGAGGCTGAATATCGAAGACACTGAGAAAACAAGAGACACGTAACCGCAAAGGAGGGCGGTGAAGAAGGATTGCAACAAAGAGAGACTGAGAATGAAACTAGGCCAAACAGGAAAACACATGCAAGCGAGAGCAGAGGGCCCCCAAGTAAACATTTTCCCATGAACACCTGAATTGCAGATATTGCAAAAGAGGACTGATGGACGATCCCTTGTGTCTGCCAACCTTGACCTTCCATTCTTCCTTCACCCACTGTCTCACCCTTGCTTTCAGACTTTTATTACTATTTGAGGAGGGCTTGTGAAGTGTCTCTGTCTCTTATACTAATTGTCGCTGCCGCACTATATGTAGCTCTGGGGCTTTGCAGTGGAATCTTGAGTTGGCTGAACTGGTTTGTCATGGGGTGCCGCCAGTCAAGGGAGTGTGATTTGTGGCATAGACGTTGCTAGATCTCATTACAAGCTTCATGGAGCAGTGTGACCAGGAACAGGAACTGAGGGTTGTTCACCTATGCTTCTTGCCTGAGGAGACATGCTTTCCATAACCAAAGTGTATAGGACCTTCCCTCGCCTGAGCCTGCAATAACACTCATGGCCAATGCAGAAGTAACACCATGGGAAACCCTGACAGTGTCACACACTAGTCGCAGGAAGCGCCGTAAAATTTAAATGAACACTCCTTGAAGCTTCCTTTACTCTAACCTTCTAAGATGCTAAAGCCAGAAGGTTGCAGGGAGTGGGTTCATGGAGTGGGCTACACCATGATGAACAAGGCTCTCTGATCCTCTGATGGTGCCTCATGGTCACACTCAAACAATTTGTTTGGACCTTTCGGCTCATCGGGGAAACTGGGAGGTTTTCCTACCCTAACCATGAAAAAAAATCCTTCTAACCGCAACCTGAATAAAATGCTACAGCAGTGTGACGCCTCCTCACGGCAGTATGAAGAGATACAGGCCGTAGAGAAGAAATGGTATATGCCCCTGGTGACCCCTCGTAAACTGTTGGAGAAGAAATCCAAAGTACCCTCTCTTTTCCTTTCAGCTCCACCTCCTCCCAAGAGGGCGCCCAGCACGACTCTGACCCTGCGTTCCAAGTCCATGACGGCCGAGCTGGAGGAGTTGGGTAAGAAATGCATGATGCATGAGGGATTTGACGGGTGGTTGTAATAGACAAGGAGCAGGGCGTGGATAAACAGCATGCACATATAATGCACATGGAGAACACAGAGAAAAATGGACAGAAAGGCATGTGAACATCACATCAAGAGATCAGTCTGCTCCTGAAAACGTTACATGAATGATGACAGAGGACCAAGGACAAACATACATGCTCCCGTGCATGGACAATCATATAGTGTATGGGCATGAACATCACAGAGACAAGCGCCGAGGTACATAGTGATCATATGTATAGTGATAGATGAGAGGTGTATGCACATACACACATCACATTGATTAAACAGGACACATCTATCCAGTGTTTACATAAACATCATATGGACACGCTTATTGGCACAGAGTGAATAATCAGAGAGGCACTCAGTGTGTAATCAGAGAGGCATTAAAAGAAATAAAAGTCGGATGAATCTGGACATCACATTAACAAACTCAGACACACGTCACATGGATAAACACAGTCACAATAACACATAACATAGACAAAAGGAAGATTACCTACCTGTAAAAGTAGCTTTCAAGTTTGGGTTTATCAGACTTATATGGTGAAAAAATCTTCTCAATGGTCTTGGATGAGCTCGGAAAACACTTTAAAAAATGCACTTGTGGGTCCCTTGAGTGTACCACGACTGACACTTTTGAAAAATGGACAGAACCTGTGTAAGGTAAGGGATTGGTGATAAGGATTTTGACTTTTTAGCAATCAATCAATCAGGTGTTTGTTGAGCGCAACTACTCACCCTTAAGGGTCTCAAGACGCTGGTGGTGGGGGGGAAGGTTCCAGTCCATCAAGGAGGGGGTCTGTCGAAGAGACAGGTTTTGAGGTTTCTTGCGAAGATGGGGAGCGATGTTGTCTGTCTGAGGTGGAGCGGAAGGGCGTTCCAGGCTCTGGGCGCGAGGAAGGAGAAGGAGCAGCCTCCCGATCTGGTCTTTCTGGTGTGGGGGACCACAGCGTAGGAGAGCTGGGCTGATCCTAGGGTCCTTTGGGGTGTGTGGAATTTAAGTCGGCTGTTCAGGTATGCTGGTCCGGTGTGGTGGAGGGCCTTGTGTGCGTGGGTGAGAATCTTGAAGGTGATTCTAGCCTCGATGGGGAGCCAGTGGAGTGTGCGCAAGTGCTGGGAGATGTGGCAGTGTCTTGGCAGGTTGAGGACCAGTCTTGCGGCGGCGTTCTCGATGTTTTGTAGCTTGCAGGTGAGGTTTTTGTTTATTCCGGCGTAGAGTGCGTTGCCGTAGTCAAGTCTGCTGGTGACGAGGGCGTGAGTGACAGTCTTTCTGTGCTCGCAGGTGATCCATTTGAAGGTCTTACGTAGGAGGCGGAGAGTGTGGAAGTAGGAGGATGCGTCAGAGTTGATCTGGCAGTCCATTTTGAGCTCGGAGTCCAGGATGATTTCAAGGTTGCGTGCGTGGTCCGTGGGGGTGGGTGGGCTTCCGAGGGCAGGGGGCCACCAGGTGTCGCTCCAGACATCGGGGTTTGGGCCCATGATGAGTACTTCTGTCTTGTCGGTGTTGAGTTGTAGACAGCTGCTTTTCATCCATTTGGCGACAGCTTCCATGCCATCTTGAAAGTTGTGTCTGGCAGTGTTGGGATCGTTTGATAAGGAGAGGATGATTTGGGTGTCGTCTGCGTATGACACAATGTTGAGTGCATAGGTTCTGACAATGGGGGCGAGCAGAGCCATGTAGACGTTGCAGAGTGTGGGGCTGAGGGAGGACCCCTGGGGGACTCCGCAGGTGGTTGGTGTAGGGTCCGAGGAGAGAGGGGGAGTTTGACCAGCTGCGTTCTGCCGGAGAGGAAGGAGTGGAACCAGTCGAGAGCCATGTCCCGGATCCCTGCGTTGTGGAGTCTGCGAATTAGGGTGTGGTGAGAGGTCGAGGAGGATGAGGGCTACTGTTTCTCCTCTGTCTAGTAGGGAGCGGATGTCGTCTGATGCGGCGAGGAGGGGGGTTTCTGTGCTGTGGTTTTTATTGAAGCCGGATTGGGAGGAGTCGAGGATGTTGTGCTCTTCGATGAAGGTGGCGAGTTGGCTGTTGATGGCTTTTTTCATTACACTTTGGATACTTGCTGGGTGTTTGTAATCCTGTGTGTTGTGATAATTTGTTTTCTGCTCCCTTTTCCCAGACCACCAGATTCTTTTGTAGTTGTTATTAGCTGTATTGGGGATTAAATCTGTAGATTGGACATTAGACTTTCCCTAGGACCCTTTCTCCTTTTGGAGGTGTTATGTATGTTGATGGCTTTCCCAATACTTTCGCTGGGAACGGGAGCAGGGAGATGGGTCTGTAGTTCTTGAGGTCAGTGGGGTCCGCCGAGGGCTTCATCAGGAGGGGGTCGATCTCGGCGTGTTTCCAGTCGTCGGGGAACGAGGCGTTCATCAGGGATCAGTTGATGGTGTGGCGGAGCATGGGTGCGATGGTGTCGGCAGCTCTGTTGAAGATGTGGTGGGGGCAGGGGTCCGTGGGGGCTCCGGAGTGGATGGACTTCATTGTCTTCAGTGTATCTTCGGTAGTGAGGGCTGTCCAGTTGTCAATCGTTGGCTTAAGGGTGTCGGGGGTGGCTGGTGAGGGTTCAGTGTGTTGGTTGTCTTCGTCGAAGTTGTCGTATATTTTCTTGATTTTGAGGTGGAAGAAGGTGCTGAGTTTGTTGCAGAGGTCTTGTGAGGGAGGGATGTCAGTAGACTCACTGGTGGGTTGGGCGAACTCCTTGATGATGCTGAAGAGTTCTTTGCTGTTGTGCGCGTGTGTGGAGATTTTGGCTTCAATTGCTTTTTTCCTCGTTTTTCTGATGAGCTGGTGGTGGGTGTTGGTGGCGGCTCTGAAGTCGTTGTGGGCCTCTGTGGATTTGAAATTCCTCCAGGCCTTTTTGAGGTGGCGGCACGTGTTTGGACTCTCGAAGTTCTGTGGTAAACCATCTGGCTTTCTTGGCGTGTGTGTTGTTGTTTTCCTTGAGGGGGCTATGGTGTTGGCGCTGCGGAGATCCATTTGTGCAGAGCTCGGGCTGCGGTGTTGGGGTCGTCGTCTTCCACAATGGTTGGGGTGGGGTTGCTGAGTAAGGAGGTGAGCTGGTCGTTGGTGATTTTGGTCCGGTTTCTTCGTGGGAGCAGGTGCTGGTGTCTGTGGATGGCGGGTGTTCTGAAGGTGAAGTGGACGCATCGGTGGTCTGTCCATGGGAGTTCGGTGGTGTGGCTGAAAGTGATGGAGTGTCCTGTTGTGAAGAGAGGGTCGAGGGTGTGTCCTGCTGAGTGCGTGGGTCCGGTCACGATCTGGCAGAGTCCAATGTTGTGGAGGTTGTCCAGGAGGGATGTGGTGTTGGGGTCCAGTTGGTTGTCGAGGTGGAAGTTGAGGTCTCCCAGCAGGGTGTAGTTGGTGGATTCGATGGCATGCCGTGAGATGATGTGTGTGATGGGGTTGGCGAATGGTCCGTGGGGGTCTGTAGATGAGGGTTCCCTGGAGGGTGGTGGTAGGGCTGGCCAGTATCTTGAAGTGAAGGTGTTTCATCCGGTCTGTGGGCTCGTCGGGGAGTGTGCTCAGGCGGAGGGTGGATTTGTGGACAAAGATATTTTGAGCACATTTGTGAAAGCTGAGGAGGCTGCAAGGGTCACAGAAATCTGGAAAGAATAGTCATGCTTGAGAAAATTATGTAATTTACCTGTAAATAAAGATGTCAAGAAGGGGGCCTCTGGTAAAACAGTCAATGTTTTCATATTAATACTTTTTTTGCTTTAGATATTTTTTTTCCAAAATCTGAAATTCTTGTTTCTTTGTCCATTCATTGTCATTATAACAGAGTAGCACTCTCAAATCCCCACCGTGGTCAAATTCTAATTAATTATAGTAAGTAAACAGTCCTCTTAGTGATAGTTTGGTGGTTCACAAGTGAGTCTAGATATGAGGCCTATGTTATCAAAAAATATTTAAAGGGCTGTAACATACATTTCTCCTGTGTTTTGAATCTTGTTTTTGAATACAATAACAAGCAATAAGTACCTTAGAACGTATAAAAAGATTATCTTCATTTGAACATATTTTCAAGACCACCAAGCCAATTTGAGTGTCCGTCTGGCATCACTTCCCAGACAGTAGTAATGGGACAACATTTCTAAACCTTTCCATGGTGCTTCTTTACAGATTTGAGCCAGAAAATCTGCTGCTGTGAATTTCTCTCTTGTGGTGTGTGCGCTAACTCAGCCCTGTAATTGCCTGTTAGCTTTTGCAACAGCAACGATGAGGTACCCTACTAGCTATAACATTTTTTGCTAACACATTCTTTTTTGGCCATGCCATAAACTAGAAACAACCATGATGTTAACACAAATTCCTTTCAACACTTTTGACGTCTAATGGGTTGATGTTTTTTCCCAGCTGTATTGGTATTTGAAGATAACTGTTAAGAAGACATTTTGGTTAATGTAAATTCTAGAAATTGCTTTCAATTCTGACCGTCAGGTGACTGCAAATGGGTACTTCTTCATTATACAACTTGTGTTAGAAATCGGGTCTCTAGTTGGCAGAGGTATACACCCTGTCCAAGTAGGGACCACAATCCTAGTCAGGGTAAGCTAGATACACACTAAAAGATAACCTGTGCTCACCCTCTGGTAGCATGGCACAGAACAGTCAGGTTTATCTCAAGAGGCAATGTGTGAAGTATTTGTGCAACACACACACACTCACACAGTAACACAATGAAAACACCACAAAACTCCCCACGTGTTTAGAAAAATAGACAATAATTTTATGAGTACATCAAGACCAAAATGACAAAAATTCAATAAGTAGAACCAAAGTCATGAGTTTTTAAAGAATAAACAAAAATAGTGCTTCAAAGTCAATAGCGCTAAACTGTTACTTGAGGTCACTGTAAACCGCAGTAAATCCAAAATTCAGGATGACCGCTATGGAGTGCAGGGCGGCTACACGATTCAGACATGTCCCACTGACAAAGTAGCTTGGATGGAGCAAGCGCCCATGTCAAAGACTCAATGCGAAGAGTCAAGGAGGCGCTGCGTCGATCCCGTGGATAAAGGCGAAGCGTCCTCGCCAATCTGTGCAGTCGATAAAGGTTTCACGATGCAGGCACTGCGTCGTCAAGCCACACTGTCTGCCTAGGCGATGCCGATCGGCTCTGGCGTCGAAGGGCAATGCGTAGGGTTCCGATCAGTGCAAAGTCGTCACTGCATCGATTTTGAAGCAAAAACAGTTGCAGAACCCACTTCTGAGGCACAGGACTGGATTGGAACCTCAGGCAAGGTAGGACTGACGGATTGCAGAGTCTACAACAGCCGCACTGTTGTAGGAAGTCTTTGATTGCCCTGAAACTTCAGAACAGGTGCCAAGCCAGCAAGCCCTTGGAGTCACTCTGGGTTCAAGTGAGATGGGTCAAGTCGTTGTCCTCAGCAGGGCAGAAAGCAGCAGGAAGCAGGGCAGCTCAGCAAAGCAGAGAATCCGTTTCTTCAGAACAGTCAGTCAAGAAGAGTGGCAATCCTTTTAGCACAGCAGTCTTTACTCCAGGCGGAGTTCTTCACAGGTTCAGTAGTGTACTCCCTTGGTAGGGTCAGAACCCCAGTACTTATACCCAAATGTGCCTTTGAAGTGGGTTTGACTTCAAAGCTGGCCCTCGAAGTGCACAGGTCCCCTTTCATCCTAGCCCTGTCTGCCAGGCTGTCTGAGGGAAGTAATCAGCCGTTTGTGTGGGAAACAGGCCTACTTAGGTGTGTCAGCTCTCCATCCCTCTTCCTGCCCACAAAGAGCTATCAGAATGCAGATGGGTTCCCTGTCACCCTTACCAAACAATACCCTTAGCCACCCCTAAACCCCAATACCACCGCCCACCCCATACCCCCACCCACCCCATAACTCTAAAAACACCCTTACCACCCAATACCCCTACCCACTCCTAGACCATACAATCTCCCTTACCACTCAATACCCCTACCCAACCCTAAGCCCTAAAAAGACACCCTTATCACCTACTACTGTTACCCACCCCATAAACCCTAAAAAATACCCTTACCACCCAATACCCTTAACCACCCCATACCCATAAAAACACCCTTACCACCCAGTAGCCTTCTCCACCCCTAAAACACCCTTACTACACAACACCCCTAAACCCTAAAAACACCTTTACCACTGATACCCTTACCCACCCCTAAAGCCTAAAACTACCTGTACAACCCAATACCCTTACCCACCCTTAAACCCTACAAATACCCTCAAACCCAATTTCCTTACCATCCCTAAACCCTAAAAACACCCTTAAAACCCAATAGCCTTACCCCCTAAACCTCCCCAATAAACCTTACCACCAATACTTTTACCCACCCATCCCTAAAGCCTAAAAATACCCTTACCACCCTATACCTCTTCCCATCCCTAAACCCTAAAAACACCTTTACCACCTAATATCCTTACACAGCCCTAAACCCTAAAATCACCCTTACCACCCTATACCCTTAAAATACCCTTGCCCTAATTATATATATATATATATATATATATATATATATATATATATATATATATATATTTCACTTACCTGATATATACTTACATTTTCATTGTTAAGGTATATATGGGAGGTAAAGGTATTGTGTGGTGAATGATGAGTTGTAAAGGCTGTTTCCCATATGAGCATGCACAAGCCTGCTGTAATTAGCTGCCTCTTTCGAATATGAATGTTTGTGTACTGAGTAATGTTATGTGTAGTGCAGTGGTGTAGCTAGGCCTTATGCGGCCCATGGTGGCCCCTGCCTTTGCCGCCCACGGCAGGAGAATGGAAGAGCGGGGGTTTTGGCGATTCCTGCGGCCGCCGCCCTGCGAAGGCCACAGGTAAGTGCGGGGGCAGTTGCCCCCAAAACACGTGCCGCCAGGGGCAAACCGCCCCCTTTGCTACGTCACTGGAGTATTGATCTGCAGGGTCATTAGCATGTTTAGTGATTTAGTGATTATTGGCGTCTTTGGATCTTTGGTGGAAAACGTAACAGCAGCATTGTGGTCTCACCCCTCTCCCAGAAAGGACACAGCAGAACGTGTTATTTGGTGCCCCCTTAGATGGCAGCGGGTGTGGATGCAATGAACGTAAATTGGAGTTATTCTATTTGTTAAATTTTTTTACTCCAGATCAGGTTGTAAAACACGCTTACAGAACACTGAGGGAGATTGTGTGCAATTTGTAGCACACGTGAGCTGTATGCATCTAGGACTAAGGGGGGCTGTATCTCGATATTATGTGCCTTCGCTCAGCACCTCTCTGCAGTGGTGAAAATGAAATGCATAACTAAAAAGTAAAACAACGTTTTTAAAACACCATGATGACAAATTATGTATTTTATCTCCATTTTCTCTGGTGCTTCTGAATTTTTAGAAAGCAATTCTGCAGCTGTGTAAAATATCCATGCTCCAATATAGCTTTAGGCAACTGTGCCTGCAAGGGAATTTATTTAGGGTACTCAGTAAACATAATTGTGTAGATTACTCTGTGGTTAAGTCCCGATTGGTAACTAACCTTTGAAAAATCGAAACATCAATTTACTCATTTACAACATATTTAATATATAATGAACAATTTTAGACACGGGGTAGATTTCTGAATTCCTTGCTCATTTAATGTGGGTAAACAAAGAAAGGGGTACAAAATGTGAAAACACAATGACAGAGGCAGACAAATCATACACAAAAATTGTAACCTTCAAATCATTTGTCTTACCATCTATTTCAAACTTATAAAGACAGAAATAAAATGATTTAATCTCGCAGGAATTGTTTTCTGTTTTGTCAGATTTTATTTCTGTCTTTATAAGTTTGAAATAGATGGTAACACAAATGATTTGAAGGTTACAATTTTTGTATATGATTTGTCTGCCTCTGTCATTGTGTTTTTGTTTTCTCATTTTGTAGCCCTTTCTTTGTTTACCCACATTAAATGAACAAGGAATTCAGAAATCTACACCCGTGTCTAAAATTGTTCATTATATATTAAGTATGTTGTAAATGAGTGAATTGATGTTTCGATTTTTCGAAGGTTAGTTACCAATCAGGACTTAACCACAGAGTAATCTACACAATTATGTTTACTGAGTACTCTAAATAAATTCCCTTGCAGGCATAGTTACCATTTGTTAGTTGCAATTCCCGAGCCTACAAGAGTAGATTGGGTTTCCCACTGTTTGTTCTAATACAATATAGCTTTGGCATTTTTTTTTTGTAAGTCCTTCTGTCCTTTCTTTCTTGGAAGCTGTTTTATCTCTAAAAATGTTTGCCTGCGCCATACAACCATTTTTAGAGTATGCTGCGCTTTATGATTCCGATAATCAATCAGCGCTATTAACTTCATTATCCTGTTTAATAAGCTTTTTAAAAAATGAACACTTTACAAGCTGAGAAGTGAAAAACAATATTCACATCAGAATAATAACAAAGTATGATGAACATTATAATAGTATAAGAAATAAAAAGGTTACATCCAAGAAAGCATAATTAATTATAGTAGAAAATAAGCTTATAGATTTGTATGTATTTTCTAGGGAATGCAGAGGGGGGAAGGTAAGGGAGAGAAAGACAAAGGTACAATATGAACCCTTATCAAAAAAGATCAGCATAACTAACAGGTATGTATGAATAATAGTAATCAAATAAACATTAAGCAAGAGTAAATATCGCAAACATTGCAATATGAGGGTTGGCAAACAGAGAATACAATATTGTTCAGGAAGGTTTGAAAGTAAGGACTGATCATAGTTGCTTGGTGTTAGAGCGGGCCCTAATGGTGTCCAGGAAGGTGGTAAGGGGTAACCATAGTAAATCACTGGTATGTGGCATAAAATGAATTCAGCATACAGTCTATCTAACCTGTGATGATGGCAAACTGCATACCACCAGGCTTTATAAGATATATTAGGTGTACACTTCCAATTAGTAGTAATCTGTTGAAAAGCAATGGCAAGCAAAAGATCCAGCAGTTTATTATTGGAAAAGGAGGACTGCCAATTGCTGTGTAGGCTGCCCAGAAAAAATAAGAAGCAAAAAGTAGTGACTGTTTGAAAAATACAATGAATTTGTTTCCAAACCTTATGCCCCAAAAAATGTAAGTGTTGTGGCATAAAAATAACGTGTTTTAGGTGATTGGGATGGAATTGGCAGGACCAACATTTGGAACCAGCTGTATTCGCAAAATTAAATATGGAATGCGGAGTGAAGAGAAGCCTATTATAAATAAAACATAGAGTGGCCATTCTAGAAGGTTTGTGTATTTTAAGCCTTATTTTGTCCCAGAGAGTAGTTGGTCAAACAGATCTAGAATTGACCTCCCACAAGGATTCTAATGAAGATTTAGATATTAACTGTAAAGAAGAATTTAACAATTTATAAAGGAGGGATGCTTTCGGCCTAATGAGATAAAATCTGAAGTAAAAAGTTAGTAAAAGCAGGGGAGTTTTAGGTTAGGTTACAAGAATGTCTAGTAGCAAATTCAATAAAATAGAAAATTTAGGGGCATATTTACAAGCCCCTATCACCACCACAGCATCACTTTTAAGGATGTTGTAGTGGCGATAGGGGCTTTGCCTTGTTCACAAGGAAACGTTAAGCCACTCAACATGGCTTAACGCCTACTTGCCAATAAGCCCCCTTTCATGCTATACTTAGCGAGAAAGGGGTGGGCAATTGGTGTTGCGGTGGGCGTTCAACCGCAACACCCACTGATCTTGATGCTGCCCCATATTTACAAGGGCAGCGTAAATGTGGGGCAGCAACACAAAATTAATACCAGGGAAAACAGCCGCAACAAGTATAAATGTTTAATTTCTCCTCGTTTTTGCTGTTTCTATGTGCTGTGTTGTGCATAATAATATAGGATAATAATCCCTCTAGGTTTAGGTGAAACAGAAATTGTACGTCCAAACGCATGAGCACGTTGAAATGTTGAGTTTCAGTAGATCATGCAGATTAAAAAGCTGTGGTAAAAATGTGATGAAGCAGGAAACCGGATCTCTGGCCTTCAAATCTTTAGGAAAACCATAAATACGAAGGTTATTGCACCTATTTCTGTTTTCAAGGTCTTCGACATGTTGTTTGAGTAAGTTGATCTCTGTCTGCATGATGACCATTTTGGAAGCTTCATCCTAAAGATCGCTAATTCATTGCTCGGCAACCGCAATTCAGGACTCCACAGAAAACCAGTTTGTGACTAAGGTCTGTTTTCTGATGTGAGTCTTCTCCACAAAGGGGCAGAGAGCTCACATTTATTTTAATAGGATTTCCATATATACGGAGGAATGCAATTTATCAGGCAAGGGAGGATCTTGTTTTAGGCGTTTATTAGAACCTGCCTGTTGAAGTTTGAGAGCAGGTTTAAGCTTAGAAGTAGGCTTGGTGTCCAATGACAAAGTAGTTGCCTTTGATTTATTGTTATGCAGAGCTGTACTGTCAGATTGGTGATCAATCTGTGACGTTTGTGTGAGTTTAAGCTTCTGCAGTCTCCATATACAGGAAGTAATAATATCAAAGAGACAGTATAAATTACCCTGCAAAAGTTCTCTAAGAGCAGAAATATATCTAGAGCTAAGGGGTCAAATTGAACATTAATATCTCCAGAGACCATTAAAAGTAAAATGTATATTTGTGAGAGGAATGGCACTTGGAGTATTAGTCAGCTATAACAGCTAGCCATTATGAAACAGAAGCAGTGTCATGAAAAAAACACACTTCTGTGGTAAAGTACTGGAAACATGCTGAAGGCGGAATGTACAAATACCTCTGTAAAATGAAGAGTAACCTTGAATAGAGCTAGCCAGCGGCAATGACGGTGTCGTTAAGAAAGAGAAAATACAGGTCGCAATGCTGAGGTGAGGTGGAGGTGGCGTGCCACTGAAGCGCTCTAAAATGGACTGTCAGGCTGCGCATGAAGACGTGCGTCACATTCCCGGGGTGTGGCGGGGTGCAGAACCTCCCCAACCCGTGGCCATCCTCCTCAACGTCAAAGTCACGTTCCCATATTAACTGCATTATCGAATTTGCACTTCTCAAGCAGCTGCCTGCCTGCTGTCCTGTTTGAAGCCTGCTGTCCTAGGGCTAGATTTTTTACACTGTGGCACAATTAGCATGAGCTTCTGACTTGTGTGTATCGTTTGCCATGCTGGCACATATGTACCTGTTCCAGGAGATCCTGATCACATTGTTGAGTTTAACATGCATGTGACCTCATCCTCTTTGATTGAGCCCAACTGAGGAAAGGAGAACTGAGGGAGTCTATGCATATTGAGGATTATCCCTCAGATACCTGGTATGGACCACTTTAGAGAGGGGCATACATGTGGTAGAGTTATATGGCTTTTCACAATGGCGCCGTTCAACCAACGCTTCTGTGTTATGATGACGATGAAGTTACTGCAAATATACGGATTCTCACTAAAACAATGCAAAGCAATGTCAATATACTTACAACTTACTTACTATCCTGGGAGGATAGAACATTGATAGAATACAGTGTGTTAAAGGGTTGGTGGGATATCCTGGAGCCACGGATTACAAGATCCACAGATGCATAGTTTCACAACAGGAGGTACAGCCAGACAAATGAAATAGAACTCTTCAAATATATGACCGTGAACTTCGATCAAGGAATAGCGATAGACGTGGTCAACACAGATGTCAAAAAGATCTTTGAAGAAGATGTCATGACAAAGAATGGACAACATAAAGAAATCAAGCACAATGACATTTTATTAATACTTTTATTACAACTAAAATTGATGGAAAGTATTATAGACGTGTATTAAATTAAGAATTAGGTTTAATTCCTTTAAGAAATTGGGTTACTGGTTGGAGGGGTGTTAAAACCCTACTCAAGTAGGAACCACAATCCTTGACAGTGTGAAGTCAAAATCAAACCACAAATTAACCCCTGCTCAGCCCTCCGGTGGCTTGGCACAGAGCAGTTAGGCTTAATTTAAAGGCAATATGTAAAGTATTTGTGCAACACTTCAAACAGTAACACTGTGAAAATACACCTCAAAAAGCATCAAGCGCCAACTATGGATATCTGGTTGTGCTGGACCGGGACAAAGTCAAGGTGAAGCCGACTGTGATGGAGCACAGGCCGGCTACAGGGACCCAGTTTGGGCCGCTGAACAGAGTACCTTAAATCCTGGTTGGGGAGCATTGCGAGGTCCCGTGTCAAGGATGCGTCTCACAGCTGAGGTGATGTGTCGGTCCCTAAGAGCTGCAGAGCTGCGAAGTGAGGTC
Organism: Triturus cristatus; assembly: GCF_964204655.1. Classification (NCBI taxonomy): domain Eukaryota; kingdom Metazoa; phylum Chordata; class Amphibia; order Caudata; family Salamandridae; genus Triturus; species Triturus cristatus. Next base: position 929,919,995 of record NC_140585.1, read on the forward strand.
CTGTGTTGTGAATTCCATCGATGAGGGCTTGCGATGCGAAGTCCAGCGTCAAGGATACATTCTGCAGTTGAGGCAATGCATCGGTTCTGAAGAGCTCGGAGGCTACAATGCGAGAACCTGCGTTGTCGTCGACGCTGCCATCGAAGAGACGTATGTGAAGCAAGGGCCTACATCAGTGAAACTTCGCACAGCGGTGGTCCGGATACTGGCTGAGAGGTTGATGTGAAGACCTTGCCCTGGGAGAATCCTCACAGCAGAGGTGATGCGTAGGTTTTGCTCGGGTTGCACTGCACTGCAGAGGAGATGCATTGGTTCTGCTGGATCCACAGATGGGCAGGCAGAGCACCCTCAGGCCCATTACCAGGGGCTCGGGACTGGGGTGGCACCATTTGGAAGTGTCAGCCTCACAGATGGCAGAGTCCAGGTGCTGGGTTCATGGTTGTTGGAGCCTTCTGTCTCTGAGGCTCTAGCAGGAAACCTGCCAGCTAGCACCTGGAGTCACTATGGGGTCCTGGGTTCAACAGATGCAGATCCAGTCCTTCTCACCGAGGCAAGAGGGCAGCAGGCAGTACAGCAAGGCAGAAGTCCTTCAAAGTAACAGTCCAGCAGAGTGGCAGACCTTTCAGCAGAAAAGACATCCTTCTTCCTGGCAGCGTCCCCACAGGTCCAGAAGTGTACTCAAGATTTGTTGTTTGGGGTCCAATACTTATACCCAGTTCTGCCTTTGAAGTGGGAGAAGCTTCTAGGTTTCCCTTTTAAGTACACAGGTGTCCCAAGGCCAGCAAAAACGAGATCAGCAAAAATGGAGGAGGAAGGCAAAATGTTTTGGGGGAAGGCCACCTCAAGTCTGACAGGTCTAACAATTCACTACCCCATAATATGTGCGATTACACAGATAATGGGTCAGGAATATTAACAGCTGAAATTATTGGTAGGGGGACATGGGGACTGGGCAAGATTAGGAGTAGCCAAAGGGCTAGATGTTTAAAAAGAAAAAGAAAAGTGTCGGGGGAGAAAACATGTTTGTTGTGAAGATCATCACTGCAGGAGACTCAATTTCAAAGTCATTAATTTTTAATTACAACACTGTGGTGTCTTCATTAGTATGGATTTTCTGTTTTGATAGTACAACGGTATGAATTCCTTGTCATGACATAGAGTTAGAACCTGGCTGGACAAGGAAGATTCATAAGCAAGCTAAGTTATCTGCTGTGTTGATCCCAAGATGGTGAACCGCCTCAGTGACAGGAGGCAAAGTGTGCTGATAATTGAAACTTAGTCTGAAAAACAAGTTTTTCAGAAGCATCCTAAGTAATGCCCATCGTTTTCAATGTCAGAGGGATGGAATGGCACTTTATAGATGTCAGATTCACAACTGAGTTGGTATCCCACCAAAAAATGTATTTACTTGTAACACTAGTTCTGCATTTAAAGAGTCTTCATTGAAGTAATGTACAGAAACTGTTCTCACCTGTGTGTGGGATCCTGGAATACCTCACATTGATTTAAAGGATGTACTAGTGATAGAGATGGGATCTGGCATGATCGTGAAATGCTGTAACAACCTTTAAAGCCTATGCATGCTTATTTTATCCACAGTCCACTTTTGACAGGTTAGAATGCATTGCAGCACCATTTTCTGAAGCTCTTACAAAGAGGAGTCTTAAGTGAGAAGTTTAAGTTAAAACAAAGGGTTAAAAAAATAGCCCGATAGGCAGAATTAAAGAAGAAGCTTGACAGCTCTGTCCTGCCCCTTTAGGGATCCAGCAGCTTCCACCTCCGAGCATGCATTGCACTGGCAGTTGCTTGAGAGCCCCAGTTCCTTTTGAGGAACTTATGTCAGAGCCTCCATAGATACATTTCCCACTGAGAATAGAGACCAGGGAGGAGGAGCCATTGCTAATGACTTGTATGAAGATTCCTATGACGCATAACTTAAATTCCAAGTAGGTAACTTTCTATTCTGCATCGTAGGTTCTTCACTGATAGCCATAAACGTGGAATAGAACAGCAAGCTCATCTCTAAGAGAAAAGGTAGATCTCTGTGCTCGGACAGAGAAAGGTACCTTACCAAATAGGGCAGTCTGTCCAACTATCATGTCCATTCTAGAATCTATGTTCAAACAGTATTGTTTGCTGAAAGTGTGAAAAATGTTCATGCTCCTACCCTAGAAATGTCGGACAAATAAGTATTTGTGAGCAAAGCAGCAGTCAATGCTTCTTGTGGAGCGCACTCTGGGTTTGCCTGCTAAAGATTTTTTGGCTAAATGATAACAGAAGAGACAATTCATTTTGAAAATGGATTGCTTAGATGTGGGAAATCCTTTTCAAAGGGGACCACAATTAATGAAAAGTACATTAGTCTTTCTCAGATCTTTTGTGCAATCCACATACAATTTAAAAACTTGCTTTGCAGCTAGAGGGAAGTGATCACTTTCTACAGTGGAGAGATTATTAAAGAAAACAAGCAAGAATACAGATTGATTCAAGTGAAAATCTGAGACCACTCTTGGCAAGAAATAAGGGTGTGTCCTCATTACCAATCTGGTGGAATGGAAGACAGTATAGGGTTCTACCATTAAAAAGCCTTAAAAGTCACTTAATCTATGGGCAGTATTTATGACCCACTTAGAAATCCGTCTTCCATGAAAGATGCTGCAATGAAGCCTTATGTATAGGATCAAATGGAGGAACCATCAATCTAGAATATACCAAACTTCAACCCTCTCAGATGTCATTGTTGACAGAGACGGTGAAGAATGACCTTTCCGAAGGATCTTTTTTATAAGTTGTAATGATACCCAAAAGCACTCTGATAAATATTGCAGGTTTTATTGGGCAAGGTGAATGAGATAAGGACTCATCACGTCTTCCTGCCAAAGGAGAGGACCATGGTTGTTCTGTTGGAACCAAAGAATGAACCCTTTCCCTTTAAAGGCATATGACATTCTTGTGGATTGTGTTTTGGACTTTTGAAATACCCATGAAGGCTTTTGACAGGTGAAGCCATCCATGCTGTACGACCACAGAAGCCATGCTGGCAAATAGTATAATTGACCTTGCATCCTGGGCAATAGCTTTGGTTTGAATGTGTGGACATTTTGAGAAATTAAGGTATGGAAACCACCACTGTCTTGAGCACTCTTTAGAAATTAGGAACATTTTGGGTCACAAGTGTTTCAACTTTATTCTCTGCCCTTTCTATCAAATGGACATTGCCCAGGGAGTCTGGTTCCCAAACTCTCTTGGCAATAATTTTCTATGAAGAATATGTTGAAAATGTCTGCTTGCAAGTTCTGCAGACCCAGAAACTGCATTTTCTGAATTGATAGATTCCCTAAAAGCAACTACTTCCAGATTGCATGGGCTTCTAGGAATAGACGTCTGAACCGGTGTGCCTTTATTTGTTCAGGTAGTGCTTTGCTGTTGTGTTGTTCATCTTTACCAGAATCCTTTGTACCACCAGAAATGGCAGGACAGCCTTGAGAGCTAGATTGGCTGCTCCCAACTCATGATATTGGTAGGGCACATGCAAGACCACAAGCCTTGGACCATTAAATTCTCCATATGAGCTCACAATCCCATCAATGAGGCATCCATAACAATTGTTTGAGTTTTGAAAGTACTGATGAAATTAGACTCCTTTTAGTAGATCGGATCTCTTGCACCATCATGGTAGAGGTTGTCTATGTGCAAGAGACTGGATGAGCTTGCCCTCCCAGCTGCTTTTCTATTGAGATCACTGGTTTTTCAGACATCATGTAAAGGTCGAATATGAAGCCTTGCATCATATGTAAATAAAAGAGGCCATAGACCCAAGAAGGGTATGTGATTGGCTGAATTAAACAAAATTCTTTAAGATGGGAGACAATCTCTCTTTTGTGGGAGAAACGTCTCCTCAGTATCTGTCTAAGGTTGCCTCTAAATTAGTCAGGCTTTTCACAGGGACTGATAATAAATCACAGGAAATGGCATAAATATAAATATTCTGACTGCGAAGATAAGCTGCGTCCACAGCCATGTACTTGGAGAAAGTCCATGGGGCTGACTTTGGTCTGAATGGGGGTGGGGGGGGGGGGGGTGTATTGGAAATGTATTTTTTGTAATATGGATGTTAGGAATATTCTGTGTTTCCTCAACACTGGTACATGAATGTGAGCATCTTGCTTACTCACTGCACATATCTAGTTTATTTTGCTGAGCTGCAGAGAACTTTGATGAAGGGCTAGCATTTAAAATATTTCATTATTTTTGTATTTGTTGGCTAGCTTGTGAACAAATGGCTATATGTACTACATACTGGTCGCAATTTGTGACCTGTATTTTTGCAACCAGTACCAACTTTTAAGAATTGGGCTATGTACTAGTAGGTCGGTTCTTAAAATTCCAAATTGTAGTGGGTCCGAATCCAGCCTGTCTCATGCATATTAATGATGTAAGTCACAAATTTGGACTCACAGCGATTGGAAGCCATCACATGGATGGTGACCTGCTGGGGTTAGCAGAACACTATGTCTGTGATTGCTTTTTAAAACAGCAAACTTTAAAAAAAAAAATTAAATGCAGATTGTTTTCCTTAAAGGAAACAGGACAGTATTTAAAAAGGAAAATGTATATATATATTTTTAAAGTTTGTTTAAGAGGAGGCTGTGGTCCCTGGTTCACGGCCTCCTCTTAAACTTTTTTACATTCAAAAAGGGGAGGAGGTCCCGAAGGAACCCATTTCCTTTTGCGAATGGATTGCGATCTCCTTTGAAGTATCAATGTTTTGTGACTGAATTTCAGATGCAAAACATAGATATATTAGATACCTATTCAGTATTTGGAAGGGACACCTACAACACGTCCCTTCCAGATACAGAATCTGTATCCAATCGGAATGCCATTTTAGTAGTCAGAAAATGTTTCCAACTTCTTAAATGGGATGAGTAAATAAAGAAAAGCAGTTTAACGGCTACACATCCTGAACTGAAGCATTTGCGACTGTTAAAATGCTTGGTACATCTGGCCCTAAGATGAGTCTGAATTCCTGTTCTGGACCTCTTGTATGTACCATAAAGTATCTCGAATAGGAGATCTTTTCTTATTGAGAGGGTGAAATGGGCACAGTTGGTCTTTCTGTAACAGTGTTGCAGATTCTCTCTTTAATGAGCACAGTTGATTTGTAGCTGCAGGTTTTGAGGGAATGGATGGTGGTACTGATTTGAAGTGGATTGAGTAACCTTGTTGGGTAATGTTCAAGACCCATTTGTCTTTGGTAAAGGCTTGTCAGACATAAGATGTTTTGAGACATTGGCACACAGAGGAGATGTGTGGCAGTCATCATCTGATGTTGTTGCTGACCACTGCTTCTAGGTGTTCTTAAATAACATGATCTTTGTTGACTTGGTGACTGGGTTTGAAATGGCCTCTAGGGGCATCTAATCCCCTTTCCTGAGTAATATCGGTGGTCTTGGTTGTGGAATTTGAAAATGTTCTTTTTCTCCTCAAGGTCAACAGCTTTCAGTGTTTCTGCTCCATTTTGCATGCACTGCATTTGATTGTTGATATGGGGAATTAACAAAGCAGGACTAGTGAAAGGCAGACTCATAATTTTCAGCTTGGCCCCTTGTTTTAAAATATGTTAAACTTAGACAGGGATGATATTCTTAGCAATACTCAATGCCAGAATTTGGAGATAGTTAAATCTGCCAAATCCAGTATATCATGATGATTCTATTGGAAAATAGCATCTCTCCTTTGACAATTTCCACCAGGTCCTATTTTCTTTCTCTGGCAAGATTGTCTGAGAAGCCTTGTAAGGATCCCCACATACCTCTGGAAAGTAAAGCTGTTGCACTAGTTGCTTTAAAGGCAGCACCTGAAGTGACACAAACCTTATCAGCTGCATCTAACATTTTACTGTCCCTATCAGTAGGAACAGATGTTTCAGGTGCAGATGCATGTTTTTCCCCAGTTGTTGATACAATCACCAACTCCGGTCTGAGCTGTTGAGGATGGTAGATGAGGTCTTGCTCTAGTGTGTCATATTTATATTTTTATGTTTGAGGACTCTTGTAATAGTGGCCTTTGTCATTGCTAGAACAAGTATTTTTTCCTCAAAAACTGGAACCAAAGGTAGTGAAGGTATGGGTGAGGATCATGACTAAAGCATCTCCATAATTACTGATATAAAGGTTATTGTCATTTCCAAAGGAATGTTCAATTTATTTGCTCCCCTAACTAGAACATCCTCAAGGATGGTTATGTCATTTACTGATGATGACCTTGTTGGGGAGTAGATTGATTATGTCAGTGCATATGAGGTGGAGATATCTGTAACTGACCTTGACAGTTTTTCTGAAAATAGTGAGGGGGACCTTTTTCTCTTGTGAAGATAAGTTTGTTCTGGGTTAGGCATCTTCCTTATTGGAGACATCGAAGGAAGACTAGGAATTATGACTGATTTTGGAGGAAGGGGTTCCTGAAAAGGATTTGAGCTGGTATAAACATTTAGGGTGGTTTCATTGGTAGTGCAGTTCACGGATTAACATGACAAAAACACTGTCAACAACAAACCTACTGATGTCAATCGAAGTGTCTGGATGTTGAGCAATGTGATGTCAAATAGGGAGAGAAGGGCTTCAAAGGCATGCTCTTTGATGTCGAATCGTTCAACGTAGATGAGTGCTTTGACATAGAGTGATGGCTTTATGTTCACATCTTAAAGCCAAGCCAGAGTGTTTCTTTGACGTCGCTGAAGTTGGAGTTAAAGTTGATGTCAAGTCCTTTGGAAATGCTGTCGATCCCACGCCAGAGACTGTTCTCATTTTTGAACCGTGCTTCGATGCCTGACTTTTGACATCAATCTGGAGTCACAGTTGTGAATGTAACTATGTAATAGTGACTATGCCTCAATGTTTTCTCTCTCAGTCTGAGAGTGTTTATAAGGAGAGGTCCTGGGCACTGTGGAAGGGAGCCCTTCTATGACCATCAGGCCATAATGCTCTGATGTTTCCTTTCCTCTTGAGCGCTGAGGTTTTCTAGCTTTCCTCTCAGGCAAACTCCCTTCTGGTCTTTCAAGGCACATTTTGTCAACTTATTGACAAAATTCACGGTATTTAATAGAATCGAATAGTGGCAGACAAGCCAGAAGCTTCCTTCTTCCTCCATCAGAGGAAGCACTCCACAAAAAATGAAGGCATTTGTGAAAAATATTCCCATTCTAAAGATATTAAAAGAAGGAGAACATGCTTCAAGGACGTCAAGTGAAACAGAAATGTTCTTGATTTTGTAGAAAAGCCTGTGTTCTAGGATCAGAATGAGCCTGAAAATAGAACTAAGGCTGTCAAGCAAGTGCCAATACAAGGCATTCTGGGAGATGAAAATTGCTGGTTCCTTCAAGGGGACGTGCATATGCCTTCCAGCTTCTTTCTTCATTCTGACTAGCAAGCTATTTTCACCCTTTTGTTCCAACTTTACTCTTCTAACTTAAGGCTCCTCTTTGTAAGGTCAAGAAATGATGCTACAGTGCAGTTGTATCTGCCAAACATGGAGTGTGTTAAACAGCCCGTATAGGCTTGTCGTGTAGTTTTCACTAATCAGTAGGAACTGCGCATTTGCGGACGGCATAATCTTAGGATGGTGCTAGACTGATTCCATGCACCCCCGTAGGATATGCTGTCCCTTGGACCAACTAGATCACTGTGCCACCGTTAGCCCACCTAAACCTGATTAGGGAGCTAAGAGTTCTGGCAAGCATTAAACACGACAACTCTGTTCTGTCTGGAACAGTGGTGACAGACTTCAACTCTTCGCTCAGTCATTCGTGCTTTCTTCAGCCCAGAGAAATATACAAAGAATACATGTAGGGGTGTTTTCAATACTTAATTAAACTGTAGTGATTCTTGTAAAGAATATGGGCTGCGGTGATTAATAGACAGGAGCAGATAAAAGATATAATGAGTGTCAGAGTAAAAAAAGAGCTCCTCCATCTTGATGAGACATGTTATATGTGCATACATATAAGAGATTATAAACATTGAGGAGACTTCTACGATGCTAACCCTAACCTATATGTCTCGGGTGTGAATGTATGATCTGCCAAGAAACCCCCTTCCGGATGATCGGGTTAGATCGGTTGGTTGGTTGGTTGGGTTGGTGGCCTGGTGGGTAAGACTGTAGGACCCTGTCTTGGTCACGAACTGGACACCCCTCACGGAGATGTCTGTAAGCTATTAGGCGAAAGCTTCAGCATGTAGGTAGCCCTCGAAGTCAGTATAAGTGTCTCCTCTGATTATGCTAGGAAACAAAAGGCTATAGATAGAAAATGGCATCCTTGCCTCGGGCAGAGATTTTGATCAGGCAACCATTGTTTGTGTTCTACAGATAGCTGTGTCGCCATATGGATGTAATAATAAACACATTTGTATCACTCACGTGAGAGGCCTTGCACCTAAAGCCACGGCAGTGTGATAGTATTCTCATGAAGTGTTCCATGTCAGCAAGTTCAGTGTTTCTGCGGAACATCCCAAGCGTCACAAATGCAAATGTGTATCAAATGTAGATGTGGCAAAGACAAGGCAACTTTTAGGAAAAAGGATTGTTACTTGTAAGAATGGCACTAATTCCTACCAGGCCTAACTCGGGCACATGACAGGCTTTAGAGGTTGTTGCCGCATTTGCAAACTATGCTGGATCTTGCCTCTAATATTGCTGCATCCTTTATATGGATTTGAAGTGCTCTAGGATCCACTCATGCAGGTCGGAACATCATGACTATAAATAAAGATCCAACGATGCAGACAAACAGGTTATTTTGAATTAAATTAAATAGGTTATTTAGCACAATGGCTGATGTACCTTTACTCCAAAGTCCTCCTTCCTCAAGATGCATGCTTGTTCTTGTTTGGCAGTTTGCGGGATGGAAATCAGTTTGTCCAGCACAAAATAAGCTAGAAAGGAAGCCCTGCTCATATGCGTCTCAAGTATATCCTCGTCATGGCTAGAAGTGTTTACAACAAGATACCAGAACTGACACCAGAATTTGAGACAAGCCCGAGTATAGCTGAGACTGCGGAAACAAACAATGTGCAAAACAGAGCCTTTGGGTTATGTACCATTTTATATGCATTTGGTCAAAAATGATACTGTATGACAATGCACAGCGAAATCTAATGAGAGATAATGCAACTTGTGAATCAAACCTTGAAGCGAGATGCAACGCTACAAACATTTAAAATTCACTAAAGGGTATTTACAGAGACTACGTGCTATAGAAAACACTGATGTGCCATAGGCCACAGGTAGTTCAGTAATCACAGTCAGGGTGGTTGTAAATAAGGTCAGGAAACATGATGGTGTCATGCACTTGATAAGAGGTAAACACATGCAAAATTGTATTCTGAGACTGTTGTAACCATTAAACAGGCACAGTGCTGAAACATGGAAATAATGTGCAAGGATTTGAGCAGCAACAGACACAGCATGGAGATTGATTTATGAAATGGCTCATAAATAGCAGAATGCATATTTACAAATTTTTGCCAAGTGAAGCATGAAAGATTCCGCAAGGTGGCATAACATCATCTTGCACAATATTGTAACATTTTTCAGAAAGGAGTTAAGAGTGAGACAAGATTCTGAACTGTAGTTGTGAAACTACTGTATCTCAGTTTGGGAATTTAAAGACACTGAGCCGCAAGCTATTGTGATGAATTAATTATTATTATTATAATTTTTTTTACCATAGACTTGTTAGTGGCTTACCGTGTGCTACAAAAATAAAGCATCAGAGTTGAGGCACAAGAGCAGATAGGACTCTTTATATTATTTGTGGCTGGAGATGTTTTTGTACATGAAACAGACAGCTTAGAAATTATTATTGGTGCAAGAGTAATGAGTAAAAGAAAGGTGATGGGTCTGGAGCATGCAAATGAATTGAGGAAGATAATGGCAAAAGCATATGGATGAAGGTTGAGAGCACACATAGAAAGAAACAAGCCAGCATTTAGATTAGGTCTGGAAATGGACAATGAAAAATGAGAAAGTTGACAATTTTAGTTTGTGGGAAGGAAGCTGTAGCTGAGTGAACAAAGTGAGGATCGTGAGGAGAATAGTGAAGGATAAAAGAAGTGAAAACAATGAGAAAGACGGTACAGGTAAAAAGACACTATGAATTATGAAAGACATGAGAATGGTAAGGAGTCTAGAGCAGAGGAAAATGACAGGTATAGATGGAGTGGAATGAGGGGCAAAGGATAGAAGGTGAGGGAACCCAGAAAAGTAAGAGCAAAGAAAATAATTAAATGTGACAGTCAGCAGTAGACAGTAAAAGATTGAAAGTTGGGGAGTCTGTGGTTGAGGTAAAGAAGAAGCTAAGAAAATAAGAAGTTAAGGCCAAAATAAAGAAGAGGGTAAAGACATATAAGCAATATATGGCGGGGAGAAGAAGAGGGGCATTAAGTTATGTGAATTTGTAGAGCGCAGCTTATCCCCTGTGAGGGTATCGAGGCAATGAGCAGGGCAGGCCTCAGGGGGAGGAGGAGATCATGCCTTTTTCGTCTGGAAGAGACATGTCTTGAGGTTCCATCGGAAGTCCATGAGGGAGGGGAAGATTCTGAGGTGTTCTGGGAGGTCGTTCCAGGTCTTGGCTGTGAGGTGTGCGAAGAAGCGTCCTCCACTTCATGTCTCCTTGATGAGAGGGAGGTGTGCTGTTGCCTGGAACACAGATCAAAGGTGTCTGGTGGGTTGGTAGAAGCTTAGGCTGTGGTTGAAGTAAGCTGGACAGATGTTGGGAAGAGCTTTGCAGGCGTGGGTGAAGAGCTTGAATGTACATCTTTCCTGGATTGGAAGCCAGTTGAGATTGTTGAGGTGTGGAAAAGTGTGGGTATTTCACAGGATGTTCAGAATGAGTCTGGCGGCAGCATTCTGTGTGGTTTGAAGTCGGCGTAGGACATGGGCTGCTATTCAGATGTAGAGGGCGTTTCTGTAAACAAGTCTACTTCTGATAGGAGCCTGGGTGACCATTCGTCTGGTGTTCAATGGGGTCCACTTGAAAATCTGGCATAGTATTCGCAAGATGTGGAAGCATGAGGAGGAGACTGCGTTGATCTGTCTGCAAATAGAGAGGTTGGTGTTCAGGATGATTCTGAGGTTCTTGGCTTGGACCGTAGGGGAGGGTGGGGACCAATTTCAGAGGGCAGCCAAGAGGCGCCCGAGGGGGAGTGGCTGTTGCCAAAGATTAGGACTTCGGTTTTGTCTGTGTTGAGCTGCAGGCAATTGTTTTTCATCCAAGCAGTGACGTTGCTCATGCAGTTGCGAAGTTTGCTGTGGCGGTACTGGTTGAATTAGTAAGGAAGAGGATGAGCTGTGTGTCGTCGCCACAGGATACTATGTTATTTTATGTTAATACATTTCTTAAGCACACAAATACCCGGGTGCGTCAAGGCTCTAGCTCATATTACAACAGGGTGCAGGCTAGAACAGGTAAAGCTAATTCAGACAAAAAGCCACAGCTTCAGTGCCTTTCTGCAAGCCAGTAGGTTGGACATGGCTCTAATAGATGGAGGTAATATGTTCCAGAGTTTGGCTGTACCCCAGGCAAAACTTCTACCTCCCCAATTGGTCTTGTGTTTCCTAGAGTGTTGCCCAAGTTGTTGGCTCCACAGGAGCGTAGATATCTGGGTGACTCATATTTTCTGAACCTAAGTCTTAAAAAAACGGGACCACCACCATTCAGGGCCCTAAAGGCAATACAAAGAGATTTGAATTTAGTCCTCTGTTTAACACGAAGCCAATGGAGTTTGCCTATTGCCTATGCGGCTGACTTGAATTTAGGAATTTTCAGGAGAACCCTGGCTGCAGTATTCTGCAGCATTTGCAGATGTTGGTTTTGCATATTTAGGTACAAACCATTACAGTAGTCTATTTTTGATGTGGTTAGGGCAGTGGCTACAGTCCTTTTGGTCTCTTCAGGTAAATTGGAAAGAATGTTCTTAATAGTTCTTAGAATATAGAATGCTGAGGAGACCACTGAATTCACCTGTTCTTTAAAGGTTAGCTTGATATCCACGTAACTCCTAAATATTTGGCTTTCTTGACTGGGACAGGGAGGGACTCAGCTCCTCCGGCCACCAAGACGGGGACCAAAAGGTGGGCTGGTTCCCGAACAGGATAACCCTGTTCGGGAGCGACCCTTAATAAATTGCAGAGAATTCAGAACACTGCTGCCCGGATCATCACAAACACCCCGGCCAGATCATCTGCTAAACCCGCTCTCAAACTCCTCCATTGGCTCCCCATAAGGGAGAGAGTCAAATTTAAGGCCCTGTGCCTGGTCCACAAAACGTTGCATAACCAAGGCCCCCCAATCCTCAGCAATTTTGTCACCCCTTACACTACCACTAGATCCCTCCGTTCTAACGCAGAAAACCTCATCAATACCCCGAGATTCAGGAAAGCCCGATCAGGAGGAAGACGCTTCTCGGTACAAGCTGCCCGTCTTTGGAATTCACTCCCCCATGACTTACGTCTTGAACCACAATATCTGCGCTTCAGGAAGCTGCTAAAAACACATCTCTTTCCCTAGCTTCCATGCCCCCCCCCTGTTTTGATTTCCCACCCTTCCTCTCTTTTGCTCTTAGCTCCCGGGCCTCAGATTTGTTGAATTAGGGTTTTTAGCGCTGGGATACCTCCGGGTGACTATGCGCTTTATAAAAATAAATAATAATAATAATAATAATAATAATAATAATAATAACCTAAGTCTTAGCTGAGTTAAGCCTTAGGCAGTTATGGTTCATCCAATTACTAATTTCTAACATGAAGCCTTAAAATCTATCTCCTATGAGCATGTCATTTGCTGCCACTGATACTACTATCTGTGTGTCATCCGCATAAGACTTAAGATCAAAGCCATATGATTTAATAATGGCGCAAGAGAGGTGAGATAAATGTTGAACAGCTTCGGGTTGACGGAGAAGCCCTGTCAAACACTGCATGGGAGAGAAAAATCCTGAAACAAAAGGATTTAAGGCTACTATCTGAGTGTGTTCTGATAAATTATTTTAATAGGCTAAATGCTGTTCCTTTGACCTCTAAGGCCTGAAGTCGATCGACCAGCAAAGTGTGGTTGACCGTATCAAACATAGCCGATAAGTCAAGCAAAACCAATGCAACCTTGCCGCCTTTGTCTATGGCCATCCTTATCGTCTCAGTGGTTTTTATTAAGGCTGTCTCTGTGCTGTGGTCAGTTTTGAATCCAAAATGCGAGTCGTCAAACAACTCATTGCTATTTTTAAAATTTGCTAGTTGTCTATTCATTTCCAATTCTATGAATTTGGCTGGGAGTCGCTACCAGGAGATGGGTCGAAAGTTAGCGGGATCTGAGGGGCTTACACTGGGTTTTTTCAGCAGAGGCAGGATGGAGGCTCTCTTCCACTGCTTAGCGATGCCGTGGGCTCTGACGATGTCCTCGATGGAGTCATGTACACGTTGAAGAGTGTTGGGCTGAGCGACGATCCTTAAGGGACTCCGGGGATGGGTTACTTGGGTTCTGAGCTGTAGGGGGGGGAAGTCTAACTCGTTCAGCTTGGTCCATGAGGAAAGAGGATATACACTTGAGGGCAGATACCCATGTGCTGAAGCTTTCTGAGTAGTGACTTATGGCAGACCGTATCAAAATCTGTGGAGAGGTCGAGGAGGATGAATGCAGCTGTTTCTCCTCGGTCAGTGATGCTTCTGATGTCATCGATGGCCACAATGAGGGCTGCTTCTGTGCTGCGATTGGTGCGAACGTCTGATTGAGAGCTGTCTAGGAGTTGATGGAGTTATAGGTGGTCTGCGAGTTGGGTATTGATGGCTTTTTCAATTACTTTAGCTGGAAAAGGCAAGAGCGAGCTGGGTCTGTAGCTGCTGAGGGTGTTGTGTTCGCTGGTGGTTTGTTCAATAGGGTGTTGACTTCTGCATTTTTACGGCAAGACAGGAAGGTGGCGGTGGTTAAGGAGGTGTTGTGATAGCGGTGAGCACGGGGGAGATGATGGTTCTTCCAAGGTTATATACGAAGTGGGGCCATGGATCTGAGGGAGCACCTGCTTGGGCAGTGGCTTCCTCATTCGAGAGAGTCTTTCAGTTGCTTAGCTGCTATTTGGCAATGAAGTAGGAGCTCGCCTGGACGGGGGAGTTCATATCAGTATGCTGTGTGTCAAATATGTTGCAGATCTTGCCAATATTCTGTTCGAAGAAGTTTGAGAGGTCGTCCAGAGTGCTTGGGATGAGAAAATGTTGTTGTTGGCTGCTGCAGGATTAGAGAACTCCTTGACAATGGTGAAGACTTCTTTGCCATTGTTGGGGCAGGCTTTGAGTCTGAGAGTTAGGACCCTTTTCTCTGCGTTTCATAGTTGTTGGTGGTAGAGGTTGAGGCAAGCTTTGTATATGGATCTTACAGTGGTGTGCTTGTCAAGTCTCCATTTTCTGTCAAGTTTTTTGCAGTAGTGCTTGGGCTCCCTCAGTTCATTTGAGTACCAGCTGGGTTATTTTTTGTATATCTTGCTTCTGGTGGAAGCGGTGTGGTTGGTGCAGCTGGTGAGCCAATTTTTTAAGAGCGTGGTGTCGACATTGAGGTTCCTGGTGTGCGTTCTTGTAGGGTCTTGGTGCAGTTTTCTTCGGATATTTTGCCCCAGTGTCTTAATGGTGCTTTGAATTTTTCTGGTGGGGTGGCTTGGTGGGCAGGTATCTTGAAATGTATAATGCAGTAGTCGGAGCATGTGAGCGGGGTCGTGTGGGTGGTGGTGATCCTGTTGTTGGAGAAAAAAATAGGGTTGAGGTTGTGACCTCCTATGAGGGTTTCCCTTGGGCGAGCTGGGTGAGCCCAAGGTCGCTGAGGCTGTTGAGGAGGGCCGCGGAGTTAGGGTCTGTGGTGTCTTCAAGGTGGAAATTAAGGTCCCTGAGGAGGCAGTCGATCTGATGAAGAGGGGTGCAATAAAGTTTGCAGTGTGGTTGCAGAATTCCGCTCAGGGAAGGTAAGCGAGGGTTCCCTTAAGGGTGGCACTGTAGTCCGTTCGTATTTTGAAGTGGAGGTGTCTAGGTCCGTGGAGGTGGTGCAGTCAATCGTGCTTTGGTAGATGATTGAGAGTCCTTTACCTGGTTTGTTGGTTCGGTCCTGGTGTATTATTTTGTTTGCGGGCAGGATGGCTGCTGCGTTATCCAGGTTGGAGGCTGGGTTAAACCATGTTTTGGTCAGGAAGAGAAGGTTGGTGTGTTTCTGTTGAGGAGGTCCCAGATTTCAGTGTAGTGTCTCCCAAGTGGTTCGACATTGAGGAGCATGGAAGACAGTTGGTGCGAGATGTCGCAGGTGAAATCGCAATGGGTGCAGAAGAAAGAACCTATCATGGGCGTGTTTGCAGGTGTGTGTTGTTGAGGTCACGGAGGATGGCTGAGGAGTAGTGGTGGCGTTTGTTAGCTGTGATTGTGGTGTTGCGTTGGATGGACGTGGGTCTAGGCTTTCTGGCACTGGGCGCATCCAGGCGTGGATGGGCGCAGATGGGCTTGCCTTTGGCACTGCGGCCTGCATTAAGTAGATCCTGGGGTTGGCGGGGCATCTTTGGTGGGCAGAACAGTGAGTAGGAAAAATCTGAGCAGGAAAACCCAGGAAGCGGTGGTGTCACTTTGTCAAAAGGCGGCACCTGGATCAGGCTGGAACAAACAGTAACTGCAGGCAAGTGGCAATCTAGGTGCCCAGATGCCTACTGATGCTGTTGTGCTGTGTTTGATTACCCAGTTAAGTCACCCACTTGTGGTGTCACTTACAAGTCCCTCTAATGTGACGTGTATCAGTTATTCTCCAGTATTTGGGGTGTCTTTCATAGATTCACATGCTTGAATATTCCCCGTCGTCGAAGTGGGAGTCCCACGGTATATATAAAAAGCAATAAGTATCATGTATATATACATATACACATACCTAACCACATAAGAGTATATACATACCCAAATAAACATATATATATAGTTCAAATAACATATCAAGTTAAAAATACCATAGGATAGCATTGAGACATAGGAAAGCATTGAGAAAAAGAATCACTTTGCTAACATATCACTGTCACTTTATAGTCCAAACTCCAGCCAATCAGGCGCTAGCACCCTCTAGAACCTTCTCCTCAGAGGCTCAGGCCCTCGGATTTTCTACCGCACGTCGTGTGAAGGGAGTCTCCCTGAGCTCTGCTCAGTTCTTCATCTGGTTTGAGGTTTTTTATCTCTCATCATGTCTGCAAGTAAGAAATCTCTTTTCCGTCCTTGTTCATCTTGCGGAAAGTCAAGACTTTTCTCTGAGGATCCCCATGAGAAATGTATTTATTGTCTGTATCCTGATCATAAGGTGGCCAACTGTAAGATCTGCAGAACTTTCTCTCAAAAAACATTGAAAGATAGAGAAGGTCGCCTTTTGATATGGCTTCAAAAACTAAAGGACACAGACAACCCCCTTTCTGAGGTGGAAAGTGTAGCCTCTGTCAAAACAGGAGTCTCCTCAAAGCGTGGAAGTGTCCAGGACTTGCCATCCCCTTTTCTGAAAAAGAAGAGACTTCACCTTGAGGAAGTGTCTACAGGCAAAGTCTCTGTCTCCACGTCTGCGCCCCCGAGACGTAGCTCTCAGGCGTCTTTGACTCCGTCAGCACATGTTTCCAGTCAGAAACTTTCAAAACCGTCGACGGGCCCGTCGACGGCCCCTCCGTCGACGAGATCGGCTACTTCATCAGCCTCGTCGACGACGGTGACGACGGTATCGAGCAGATATCCTTCGTCGACGACAATGACTTCGTCGACGTCTTCTCCGTCGACGGTGGTATGTGTGTCTCTTAGAACCGTCTCGTCGACGATACCACTCACTTCTTCGTCGACGACTGGGAAGCTGGCGCTTCCGTCGACGTCTACAACTCCGTCGACGACGGATACGAAGAAGAAGAGGAAATCTTCCTCGTCGACGACAGCCCCGTCGACGACAGCCCCGTCGACGACAGCCCTGTCGACGACAGCCCCGTCGACGACAGCCCCGTCGACGACAGCCTCGTCGACGAAATCCTCGTCGACGAAATCCTCGTCGACGACAGCCACACCGTCGACGAAAGTCACCCCGTCGACGGCAGTCACCCCGGCGACGACAGTCCCGTCGACGGTAGTTCCGTCGACGATTGCTTCGTCGACGGTCGCCTCGACGACGGTAGAGTCAAATTTTGTGACAATGCCATTGGTGCCAATGTCAACCCCAGCAACGGGGTCTGAGGACAGCTGCTTGATGGTACGTCGTAAGGCCATGAAAGACCCAGTTATGTTACCACCTGGACCACGGCCACCTCGTCAACTATTTCCCTCAGGGGATATGGACGATTCGGATGAGGGCGATCAGTCTCTTTTTCGGGATGCTCATAGTCCTTCGGAGCTCCATATAAAGTGCCAAGAGTCTGAGGAGGATGATTATTATGAACAGGAAGAAGAACAAGATCCCTCTGCTCCGGTTCCTATGATGCAGCTTCCTGTGCAGCTTGTTTCCAACCTTCAATATATGTTGGAAGACTATAATCGTCGTTTTCCAGCGTCCCCTCAAAATACTCCACGTGAAGCGCCATCTGAGGTTCCACCTCATCCTATCTTGCCAACAATACCCATGCCCACAACACCTGCACTGCCTTCCAATGCAGAAGATGATAATATGGACAATCCGGATACGGAAGAGGGCGAACTCCCAGAGGACGATTCTATGGCGGACTGGGATGATTACCAAATCAATTCGCCCGCATCACCGCCAAGGTCACCAGTCAACTCGCCACCTGTCGACATAACAGGGTTCCATCAGCTGATGGAGAGAGCAGCACAACGCTTTCACCTTCCCATGGTGGTTAGGGAAGAGGACTGTTTCTTATATGACTTCAAATCCCAGCCTCAGAAACAAGTACGAGCGGTGCCAATCATAGACTTCATATGGAATGAAGGCTTAAAATTAATGAAGACACCTAATTCTATCCCGGCGGTGCTCCCACGCCTGGAGAAAAAATATAAAGCTCCGGATTCTTCCCCAGCCTGCTTGGTGTCTCAACCTAAGCCGGACTCAGTGATCACACAAGCGGCACAGCGCCGCTCCAAGAACCCATCATCTCCAATGTCGGCGCCTCCGGACCGCGACGGCCGCCGCCTGGATGCCATAGGCAAGAAGTTTTCAACCATGGCGTCAACAACGGTACGAGCTGCAAATTCCTTGGCTATCCTCGGCCGTTATGATAGACAGATGTGGTCGGACATGGCTGCATTGGTCAAGCTTATACCGGAGGATTCAAGAGCGGAAGCTCAGAAGATCCTACAAGAGGGAGAGAGGGCGTCATCCGAGATCATTGACTGCTCTGTTGACATCGCATCCACCGGTTTTCGCCAATTGGCGGGAGCAGCCGTCCTAAGAAGACAGGGCTGGCTTCGATCAACCTCTTTTCGGCAAGAGGTCCAGGCTAAGATTTTGGACATGCCATATGACGGGGAGTCATTATTCGGCCAGCATGTAGAAGATGCCTTGCAGACCATTAAAAAGGATACGGATACGGCTCGTTCCCTCGGCACTCTACAGTTTAAGAAGCAGCCCTTTCGAGGTGCGCGCGGCCGCGGCACCTCCTCATCATCATCTTTTCGTGGCTCCTCGTCCCAATACCGCTCGTACAATCAAGGGCAACAGCGGTACTATTCACAACCGCAGCAGTCCTACAGACAGCAAACTAACAAGTCATACAGAGGAAAGTCGAATTATAGAGGAAATTCAACCAAGAAGCAGTGACTCTGTACGGAAAGAACTTCCTTTTCCCAGTTGTCCTCAAGTTCTTGTTGGAGGAAAAATCTCCCAGTTCTTTTCAACCTGGTCATTAATCACTTCGGACCGCTGGGTCCTGGATATTATTTCAAGGGGCCACGCCCTAGAGTTTGTGAAGGTTCCTCCACGCACACCTCCATCCGGGCCACCACCCGCCCATCTAAGAGAGCTTTTCAAACAAATCCAAATAATGTTGAACAAGGGTGCCATCGAAGTGGTTCCGAAATATCAGAGAGGGTTGGGATTCTATTCCCGTTTTTTCCTCATACTAAAGAAATCAGGGGAATGGCGTCCCATCCTCGATCTCAGATTGCTCAACAAATTTCTCAAGACTCAGTCCTTTCGGATGCTCACATTGAAGGACATCCTCCAATTCTTTGCTCAACAGGACTACATGACAACGATCGATCTGCAGGACGCATATTTCCATGTGCCCATTCTGCCACGTCACAGGAAATACCTGCGGTTTCGAGTGGGCCACAGGGACTACCAATTCAAAGTCCTACCCTTCGGACTCTGCTCAGCCCCGCGGGTCTTTACAAAATTCCTGGCCCCGGTGGTGGCTCACTTACGACAAGAGGGTATTCAGATATACCCCTACCTGGACGATTGCCTCATCAAAGCTCAATCCTCCCACCAGGCGGCCCTCGATACCCAGCGCTGTCTCGATCTGTTCCAGTCCCTGGGGTTGTCGATCAACGTACAGAAATCTCAACTCGCACCGACTACGTGCAAGACTTTTCTCGGCGCTTGTATCAATACGAGCACAGCCATGGCCTTCGCTTCAGCAGAGCGTCAAGAACGGATTCTACAGCTTGCGAGCTCCATCGCAGCAAAGCAGTCAGTTTCAGTCCGCATATTAAAATCCTTTCTGGGAATGGCGTCCTCATGCATCGCTTTGATCCCTCTCTGCAGACTAAAAAGTTGCATCATCCAAGAGGAGTTAGACAACCAGTGGCGCCAGGTTTCAGGCTCCTTCAACGATCAGGTCGTGGTGTCGCCCCGCATGGCTCAAGCGCTGCATTGGTGGACTCGTCCTGCCAACATCGCAGCAGGAACATCCTTTCTGTCGTCAACCCCAGATCTCGTCCTTACCACGGACGCATCCATGGAGGGTTGGGGCGCACACTTTCAAGATCTATCCGTCAAGGGCCTATGGACAGCGGCTCAACGTTGCTGGCACATCAACAGACTGGAACTGATGGCCATTTTCTTGGCGTTGAAATCCTTCCGCCTACAATTCCAAGGGAGGTCAGTCCTCATTCAGACGGACAACACCACGTGCATGCACTACCTGAACAAACAGGGCGGGACAAGATCTCCCCTGCTCTCCCGTCTGGCGCAGAGGATTTGGAGTTGGGCCATACTCCATCAGATGACGTTACAAGCAATTCATCTGCCCGGCATTTCCAATACTCTGGCGGATGCACTCAGTCGGTCAGCATCATCAACCCACGAGTGGGAGTTACATCAACCGACGCTGGAATTTGTCTTCAACCTTTGGGGTCACCCGACAATCGACCTCTTCGCAACCCCGCAGAATGCAAAATGCCAGACCTACGCAAGCTGGTTTCCCCACCAAGGGTCGTGCGGAAATGCCCTTTCGATCAATTGGTACGGGATATTTGCGTACGCTTTTCCGCCGATTCCGTTGATCCCGCGAGTGCTGCGGAAGATGAGACAACAAACGTGCCATGTTCTTCTAATAGCTCCACGCTGGCCTCGGCAAGCATGGTTTTCGGAGTTGCTTCTCCTATCCCAACGCGAGCCCATCCTTCTCCACCTGAAGCCGGATCTCTTGACAATGAACGATGGTCGGATATGCCATCCGAATCCCAGATCTCTCAGCTTGTCGGCTTGAACCTGAGCACCTTGAATTTGCTCATTTGAACATTCCTCCAGCCTGCAGGGAGGTGTTAGCGAAGGCAAGAGCTCCATCCACAGTGAAAACGTATAAACTCAAATGGAAGCGATTTTGTCTTTGGTGTGCTTCCGCCCACATTCATCCTGTGCACGCTCCCCCAGAACACATTCTGCCGTTCTTCCTACAACTAGCGCAGTCTGGATTATCGCACTCTACCTTAAAGGTTTTTCTAGCGGCAATATCTCGCTTCCGACAAGACGGATCGTCCTCTCTCTATTCATCCAGAGTCATGCAACAATTTTTCAAGGGTCTCTTCCGCATGTTCCCGCCCATTCGGCGTCCTCCACCCACGTGGCGCCTGAACATAGTGCTGGCTCAACTCATGAAGGCGCCCTTCGAACCCATCCACTCTGCGGATGTCAAATTTCTAACTTGGAAGGTGGCCCTCCTCCTTGCTCTGACCTCTTCCCGCAGAGTCAGTGACATTCACGCCTTTACTATAAAGCCACCGTTCCTTCAATTCAGATCGGATTGTGTCATCCTCCGCACTAATCCGGTTTTTATACCTAAAGTGCCATCCGATTTCCATCTTAACGAACCAGTGCTCTTAAAGACTTTTTTCCCGCATCCACAAACCCCGGCGGAGCAAAGCTTACACTCTCTGGACTTGAAGAGATGTCTAAAATTCTACATTAGCAGGACTCAGTCCTTTCGCAAATCTGACCAGCTGTTTGTGGCCTACGGGCATGCTTGCAAAGGACAATCTGTCACCAAACCTACTATTGCCCGTTGGGTTTCATCAGCAATCTCTTTTTGCCATCAAAAGGCTGGTAAGCCTCTGTCTTCGGGAGTGAGAGCCCATTCAACGAGGGCTATGTCATCTTCCACTGCCCTGTTCGCTGGTGTGCCCATCCATCAAATATGCCGGGCAGCTACGTGGTCCAGCAGGCACACGTTTACGAAGCACTACTGTCTGGAATCCATTAACGAAGCAGACACGGCTGTGGGACAGGCAGTTCTACGAAATCTGTTTAAATAAGGTGAGCCTCTGCTACTTCCCTCCTCCTGGGGTATTATTATTATTATTGCGCTTCAAATACATTGTTTGTATTACATGCAATATCAATACGGCTTGGTCAGCCGAATACTGTTTACTGCTTACTATTCTATTCAAGCATGTGAATCTATGAAAGACACCCCAAATACTGGAGAAGAACAAATGTTACTTACCTGTAAACTGTGGTTCTCCAGTATTGGTGTCTTTCATAGATTCACATGCGACCCACCCTCCTCCCCTCAGAGGCTCTCTTCTCCTCTTTCGGCGCTATGGTCACTCTCGTGCTCGAAAATCTGAGGGCCTGAGCCTCTGAGGAGAAGGTTCTAGAGGGTGCTAGCGCCTGATTGGCTGGAGTTTGGACTATAAAGTGACAGTGATATGTTAGCAAAGTGATTCTTTTTCTCAATGCTTTCCTATGTCTCAATGCTATCCTATGGTATTTTTAACTTGATATGTTATTTGAACTATATATATATGTTTATTTGGGTATGTATATACTCTTATGTGGTTAGGTATGTGTATATGTATATATACATGATACTTATTGCTTTTTATATATACCGTGGGACTCCCACTTCGACGACGGGGAATATTCAAGCATGTGAATCTATGAAAGACACCAATACTGGAGAACCACAGTTTACAGGTAAGTAACATTTGTTCTTCTTGGGGGGCAGCAGTTTAATTGAGGTTGGTGTACAAATCCATTACTGTGGGGTATTCAGCTTCCATGAGTTCTGGCTGGTCTGTAACTTTGTCAAGCAAAACACACACATTTATAGTTCTAAACTGACCGAAGTTCGACACCTATTTAAAGTCTGAACATAAAATGACTACAAACAACCAAGTTTTCCAAATGGCCCTAACAGCTGAGCTTCCACCACTTCAGCCTAGGCTAAACCTCCACATATCAAATATAGAACCCTCAATGGTCTCTAAATGGACTAGTAAGAACTAAATACCCTGGTGGCCTTGATACCCGACTTTCCGCTGCTACAGAACTGAAATACCTCATGCAAATCAGGATCATGAACAGACCTCCAACAATAACTGAATTGCTAACTTGTCTGACACTTGGCATCTGCTGCTGAACACTGATTTGCATATCCAACAATAATTATGAACTACCAGGAGAATACAAACTTTTAAATATTCAACTTGCCCAGTGTTTTCCCCCTACAGAACCACCACAGAATCAAAAACACTTAAGAGCAGTAACTAAAAGTACTGCAACATAAAACATAGTGATTCAGGGATAAGAACCGATCCCCAAGACAACTAACACTGCCACCTGAGTGTATACTTTACTTGTTGAACCAGCTATTCTCCTTGACTTTCAAAGACCAGAAAAGAAGTTTCAAGCAAATGAGGCTAAACCACTGGAAAGCACTTAGATCCCATTCACATATTAAGGACATCTTACAAATGCACAAATGTTACTATTCATGAAGAATTGTTGCCCATCCCATCAAAAGAAACACTCCTGCCTAGGTCAACAATGTCCCAAATAGCAGCCTCCATGCGCTACACATGAGTATCATAAACCCCACCTAAAACTCATTCCCTTAAAACTACCATAACTTCCTCCACCAATCAATCCTCCCTGACTATCACCTTGTCACTCTGTTATACCTTGCCAACCTTCATCTTCCAATGTTTTCATTCCATCACATTTCTTCACCTAATACAGTGAGCTTACCTTCTTATGCATCATCCTTCTTCACACTCACTTTGAGTCTCTACCAGCTTCTTTTACCAACCATCTCCCAAACCTAAACTTTTGCTCATGAACCCCTACGTCCAGGGCTCAAGTCCTAAAAGTAGAAGTAGGGGGACCATCTTATTTCAGGAGAATGCAAGTGATATCATGGTGTGTAACATCATAACATGTGACATCGCATGTGGCATCAAAGGAGGGGGCATCACAACCCATGACCTCATAAAGTGACATCACTACAAGTGACATCGGCTCTTACGACCTCACACATATGTTTAGCAGGGCTATCATGAGTACATTTGAGTGCAGTACAATATTTAACAAATGAGAATTTGCATCGGGGTGTACCAAAAAAGTGATGCAACCCCGACACAAAATCTGAGCCTCAACTTATACATTTGTTTTTTTAAAACTTTGCCACAAAGAAGTTGGCAACAAGGAGAATCGTGGCAGTAAAACTGTTGTAATTTCTGCTTTTTAAAATATCTTGTTGGGTTCAGGCACCTGCTGCATAGATCTTGAAGTGCCCAGTAACTCTCAGGGAATAATAACAATGGTAAGATTACGCTTTATGTTAACATATTGCTGGCGAGATCTATGTTTTGTCTAGTCACAGTTCTGAATCAAAGTAGCATAGAGGGTTAATATGTCACCAGCAAAGCACATCATGTAACATGCAGATGACACATTTTTTATTTCTGTAGACTGGTAAGTGGGTTACTGCTTTTCACAGATAGATCTTTTTGTTACTTGCAGTTTATCAATTGTAATCCTTCTAATATAGCACAGTTACCTTTGGAAGACACGTGACTCCTACACCTTGTTACCCTCACTGTCTTATGTAAAACATCCTGTACATATATTTACACACCTAAATGTTTTATTGTCAATGTATAATGCATAAATGTGATGTAAAGGGTTCTGACACCCTGCATTAAGATGAATAGTGCTATAAAAGAAATAAAACAAAATAGTGATATTTGAATTGTTAATTGTGTTAACGCTGGGACAGGCCAACATATCTGATATTCTTACAGTGCATGCATATATCTTATATGCAGGGACTGAACAAACCCAAAAGCATATATCAATTAACTACTTGTGAAGTAATAACAACCTGTGTGCCTTTGTTTCCCCTTCTTTGCATTTGCATCTAGGTGTGAGGATCCAGATGGCTCCAAGCCAAGATAGTTAAAAAAAAAACGAGGCCTGATGGCCCCTTAAATTCGGTCTTTGTGTTAGGACTAACTAAAATTTCAAATAAAAAAGACCCCACACCGTGTGCATGTTGCTGCTCGAAACGAATGCAGACAAAGTTCAGGCGCGGCTGAATGTGTCCCAGTGTCTGAAAATGACACCAGGCCAAGTTCAGCATATTTCAGCAGGGACCAAATTCTTGGCAGTGTGGACGGAGTCGACCCTGTGAAAAGAGTGAGTAAAGCTGTCTACCCGCAAGCACCCCATAGTTTTGTCTGGCTTACATCTAAAGAAGTCTGGGTTCCCTTGAAGCAACCCCCTTGCCCACATTAACACTCTGCATACTTAGATCACCAAACCACATGACCCATCTACCGCTTTCACCCCAAACCATCACCAAATCCTAGTACACAACTGCACCCTGTTAGGTTTATGCATGCCCCTCTACATAATCTCCCAACTGCTGTTCTCCTAGCATCACATCAGTCTCCCGCTACAGAAACATCTCCCCAGTGATTTTCAACCACCTCCCCTTGCTGCACTGTCATCAATATAAGACGTAGATCAAGCTCAGTTAAATATCTTCTCACGTTGCCTAGCCTATAATTTTCTTCACATCTTTCATTCGTGACATAGAAAGACAACTTTCTATGTCACTGATCTGCCTGCACCAACCTTACCTAATGCTTCTATATCTCTCTCAAAATACTTCTTAAACCCTCCCTTGAAAGACTCCCGATAGCCATCCAACCTAACCCAATATAATCACTACTCTGCCTCTTTCAACAACTCGATGAGCAAATTAATACCTTTTGGTCACACTCTTTGTAACCACCCTGGTCGACCAATTACAGGAGAGGTCAACAGAGCAATTACCAGACCAGTCCTCAGATCAAACAACCAATCTGTTGTTAACTAAGGTTCTAGATAGTGTGAGCCCTTCAACAGTGGAAAATAATTGATAACGAACGCACTCAAATTTGTAAAAGATATGCAATATTATAAAGGTGGGTGGTGCTAGTGGGTTGATCCTCCTGAGAGAAAGGATGGGTATGAAATAATGATAGCACTGTCCTCCGTAGAGGGGCGTCCTTCAACAGTGCCATCACTTCCTCAGAGTCTACCCTTTCAAAACAAATCAGTAACATCATCTCTCATTTTCATGCGTTCCAGAAGAGCTGGCAGAGAAATCTTAAAGTACGCAGATGAACTCGTCAGGGTGCCTGATCTCACATTAACAATACAATTATATTGTTGGCTTTCCGCCTGACCAGAGGAACTAAAAATACTGTTGACATACTTAAAATTAATAAACAAAACCATCAAAACCACTGATCTACCAACCTAGATCTTTGGACATGGCCAATACAAGGCTCTTAACCATTCCAGCAGATCAAGAAAAAAAAATCAGCAATGTCTTCTCTGCCCCCACCCGGACCAAAGGAATCACTGGGACATTCATAAATGACTCTGGATTCATGAATGTTTCTGAAACCAAAGTCGAGCCCAATTCAACCCCAATCAACAATCCCATCACTGCTGACTCACCAACCAGACAAATCCTCAAAGTAATCACCAGGACCATCATAAATGACTTTGGAACCACAATACGGCCCAACAACATCTCATTTCCCTCTACTGCCCTATCATCAAGAATAATTACCACCATTAATTACAAAAACAGGGAATATGCACCTCTACAAGCCGAACCAATGACTACTTATTCTGCATACCAATCAACACCAGATTTCTAATAAAAAACAGAATGCATATTTACTACCTTCTTAGTGATGTCCTTGTATTTATAAATGAAACCTGGCTAGGGGATGATGCAACACCCGTAATATACAAGGATATCCCTGATGTGCACTAAACTCTAACCAGAAATCACCACAAAGCCTAGTTGTGTTATTTAAAAACAAATTCTGGCCTCCAATATTAAAGAATCCTTGTTCCCAGAATGTGACTCTTTTTTGTTCACTTCTCATGTTCTCCAACTTTCTTGGACTCCTTCCATCTCATCTTTTTACTATCCCCACAGGACACAGCTTTCACTGATGCTCTTCTAGTCTCAATTTCGCACACTCCTAATGAGCAACCAAACCTCATTATCTGAGATCGCTATACTTGGTTCGACAATCCAGTACCACGACAGACTTAAAGCCTTCTTGCTACCCTTGAAGCACTTGAGTTCTATCAGCTAGACAAGGGGCCCACTCACTCAGACAGCAACACTCTTAATGATACCTTAGCCACAAAGGGACTGATCTCTGTGGTGGAAATGACAACACTATCATTACCACATCATCAATTGTTAACAAATTCTTCAGGGCAATTCCGCTATCAATATGTCCTACAATAGGTATGTCTAATCAACCCTGGTAAAAACTAAATAACATTAACTCTCCCACCAAGCAGGAGGGCGTGGCCAGCAACATGGCCGGGTAAGATGTGCTTTTGCCGAGTTCCGGCAGTAAGCACCATCCAACTCATATCCAGCGACCCGTGGGCCCGGCGAATACCTGTATCTAATACCCTGGGGGCTGAGAAGTGTTCCGCTACAATCAAACAGCGTACTGGAGACCCCGCCGACCGCGATCCCTCAAGTAACGGAGCGAGCGGCTGGTCGAGATATAGCACAAGATGGCGCCGTGAAGCTCTGACCTGGTCCGAGGTGCGTTGTGGCTCCAGAGTGGAGACAAACAGTTGCGGCTGCATGGGGACTGGTGTTGGGAGGTGCCTCGTCCTCCATCCCCCTTCGGACTTGGTCACCGCCCGCACTGAGAGAGGCGCCTGCGGGTAACCCTCCGTGGCCTGAAACGCTGTAGGGATCGGGCCCCCTCACCCTCCGGGAGCGGGCTAGAAGACTACTGGAGGCCTGGGCCGCGAGGTGCTAAAGTGGGCCGCCCGAGGGCCCTAAGATGTGACTGCTGCCCTGACTCTGCAGTGAGCCGGGGGGGGGGGGGGGGGGGGGGGTGGAGAAAGCCGCATGGGGACTGGTATCGGGAGGGACACCGCCCTCCGTGCCCCTCTGGGTCTGATTGACGCCTGAGAGCGTTTCCCTGAGGTATGAGGCGCCACTGACTGAGTGCGTTGGAGACTGCTGGAGGCCCGGACTGTGGTGTGCCGTGAACGGATGCTCCGGAGTCTCTGGCCGTGCCTGATGACCCTGAATGTGAGAAAGCCAAGTGGAGGGCACTGCGGCGGAGGGCTGTCCCTGGCAGGTGAGGGGCCCTAGGTGCTGGAACACGGCAGCGCTGAGCCTGCGCAAGTACCCTGAGAGCCGGAGTGGAGGGGCCTGGGGGTTGGTGCGGATTGGGGATTGCTTCGGGAGGCACGCCGACCTCCACACTCCCCGCGCTCCCTCTTCCCCCCTCTGCTCGAGGCGGACATTGACTGCCATTTGGACGCCTTTAGGCAAAGTCCCCCATGCTGATCTGGCCCGGCTTGCAACTCCTGCCGCAGGTGAGAGACACACAGGGGGGAAGCGCTGCCCCATCTGGTGGGGAGGGACACCGAGAGGACAGTGGAACGGTGAGAGCGGGGCCAAGAGTGACTGTGAGAGGATCCTAGAGACAGACTGGCCACTGATAAAGCGCCTCTCGCCTTCAGGTCCTGGGGGCGCTAGCTGCTGGAGTGGAGGACTGGTCCTAGGGACCCCTGTGACACGGGACGGTACAGCTGGAAGTCCAGGGAGAGGACGGAGATACCTGCAGAGTGCCCCCCTCCCCCACCAACAAAGGGAAGGCGTCCCACTGCGATCATTAATTTTCCTTCGGGCCAGGACCGGCCAAAAGGACTGGACACCAGACTGTCTGGCCCTGCAAGGCCCGACATAAGAGGGCAGGAGGAGGAACCTGTTGGAGGCACTTCATTCATAGGAGCCATACCCCCCCCTCCCCCCTTCCGCTCACCACCATTGATCATGGGGAAAGACAGAGACCCAAAACCCCCGCGGCACGGTAAGATGGACCGTTACACTAAGGTGATTACCCCTCCTCCGGAAAGGCGAGAGGCCATCCGCTCGGATACAGACTCTCTCCTCCAGGCGATCCACTCCTCCAGGATGGCGCTTGAGGGGAAAATAGGTGCTGTGGGCTCGGAGGTGACGCTCCTGAGACGGGATCTGCGGAATCTGGCCGCTAAAGTCACAGAGACGGAGACTAGAGTGGGAGAGGCGGAAGAGACACTGCAAGATTTGCGTATAGGCATGGCGGACTTGCAGTCATCCCACAAAGACCTACAGTGGCGTGTGGACGATGCGGAAAACAGGGCACATCGCAACAACCTCCGCTTTGTGGGCTTTAGAGAGGGAATTGAGGGAGCGAATATGCCTGAGTTTCTCCACACTTGGCTTCTACGCATCTTTCCGACTGACACATTTTCTACATGCTTTGTTATAGAAAGAGCCCACAGGGCGCTGATGGCCTGACCATCCGTAGGAGCACAGCCACAGCCTGTCATAGCTCGCTTTTTAAACTTCCTGGACAGAGACATGATCCTTAGGGAAGCTAGGAAGCTTGGGGAGATCCGGCATGAAAACGCGCACATAATGATCTTCCCTGACTACAGTGGGGAGGTACAGAAACAGCGCCGTACCTTCGACTCAGTGAAGGCGAAACTGCATGAGCATAAGATCCAATATATGCTACTCTTCCCAGCGAAGCTGAAAGTGATGTTCATGGGCAGATCCCATTTCTTCCAGACCCCGGAGGAGGCATGGCATTGGCTGGAGGAACGTCCTGCACTGGCCCGACCGGAAATACCGCCACGTCGCAACCAGTCATCAGAGGAAGATGCCAGGCGATCCCCGGGCCCGCAAAAAACACTACGACCATGACAGACCCGCAAAGACCGCCTTCAGGAGGTAACCCCTTATGTGTCGCAGGACACAGGCAGTAGTGGTCGCTCACTGGATTCTCGCCTCTCGGGGGGCTCTCGCACTCTCCGTCTTCCCGATCAACCCGACCCGGACACAGTGGCTGACAACAGAGATACCCCTCTGGAGGGGAGGATAACGAGGGACCCTCTCTGCACCCACTGGTGGCCGAAATAGTGGCAATGGAACAAGGCACAACTCCGGACGCTCTGGCCTCCCAGGGGAACCACCAGACTCGCATTCGTGAACAGAGGCCTGCGATGTTGACTTTGGAAACAGACTGAAACCCCGGAGTAACTGTGCTGGACGCTCACCCCCCACCCACCCCCCCCCCTCCCCATTTGCCTTGCTACTCCTCCTGTTGAAACCTGCGGAGTGTAAGGAGAACTGCACCATATCGCAGGCGAGAGACCTGAAGTGGCCTCAGACTTGGGCTCATCTATTACTTTTCTATTTTTCTGGCCTTTCTCTTTAGCTACCTAATGTCCTCCTTTCTCCTTAGACGCAAGGATTTTTCCTCTCTGGCCCTTTGCAGCAAACAGAGGGTCTCTTCATAGAACTTGGGGAACGCCACGAGAGTTGGAACTGGTGGCTTAAGTTGGGTTCGGGAGGGCGACAGACCTCCTCCACCCTGAGGCTCATCCTCGAGCGAATGGTGGAGGATGCGACACCGGGGAGGAGGGAGGTGGGGAGGGGGGTTGGGAATGGGAGATTTGCAACAGTTTTCATAGTTTGGTTTATTTTAATTTATTGTCTTTCTTTACATAACAGTCACATTCACACAACAGCGTGCGCACTTGCCTACCTCCTCCGCCTGGGGCATACCGTGACCATGCATGCTCATGAGTCCGAAAGTTGATCTTAGGTGCCCTGAGAGCTGGCAGGAGATTAACCCCTGTACTGTACTCATCTGGAATGTGAACGGTCTGTGAGATAAAATTAAGAGAGGGTTGGTGACCGCAAACGTAAAGCGGGTTTGCCCGGACCTGGTCCTGTTACAAGAAACACACCTTAAGGGCACCAGATGTGGGTTCCTGGCGACATAGCTCTAGCGCATGCGGGGTACACCTCTGGCTCTCAGGGAGTAGCCATCCTGATTAAAAAGTCCCCCCCACAAGGTAACACGCACATGGATAGATCCTCAGGGAACATACGTGGGAGTGACAGGCACATGGGGAAGACGGAGGGTTACTATTGTGTCGGTTTATGCCCCCCCCGAGACTACAGGCAAGGACTCTTCACGGGGTGACTGATATCTTACTGGAGACATCTGGTACTCTACACATTATTGGGGGCGATTTTAATGACGTAATGTCTATTCCCAAGGACCGATCAGGGGACTGCCCGACCACTCAATTGGCTAGACTGGCGGGATACCCTTGGTCTGGTGGACGTGTGGTGGCGACTGCATCCGGACACACAACAGTACTCATACTTCTCTGGGGCGCACAGGGTTCACTCCTGACTGGATTACGTCTTTCTCCCACGGGGGGTTTCCGGCACTATCTATGAGGCGGAATATTTAGCTCGTGGAATCTCTGACCACTCGCCCCTGCTGGTTAAGGGAGGGGGGAGGCCCCGGGTGGGACAAGGAAACTGGAGGCTATCGTCCTGGGATCTGCAGAACAAAGAGGTACTGAAGGGACTTCGGGCAGACACGAAAGTTTATTTTGCAGAAAATCAGGGATCAGTACAGCCGGGAGTTATATTATGGGAGGCCTACAAGACGGTGCTCCGAGACAGGGCCCAGAATCGTATAGCATGGGAAAATTGGAAGGTGCAGGAGGAGCTAACCACTCTGGAATCTCAAATTCTGGTGTTAGAACGGGACTATCTTGCAGGCAGAGAACCTCAGGTCCTTCGACAACTGACAGACACGCAACAGCAATATAGGGCCCTGGCTACAGAGGAGGCCAAAGGCCAGGCACAGGCGACCCTTCATAGGTTATACGACGTAGGAGACAAGTCAGGGAAGCTTATGGCCTGGCTTAACTGCAAGGAAGTGGAAGCCTGATGGGTAGAAAAAGTAGTGGATCAGCGGGGGGAGATACAGATGGGAGACGCACAGATAGTGCAGACATTCGCTTCCTACTTTCAGAATTTTTACACGGCCCAGGAGCTGAGTACCCCGGCGGCGATATTGACATATCTGGACGATATTCAGACCCCAAGCCTGGATGATGATGAGAGGGAGGGGCTAGAAGCGGATATATCGGTAGACGAGCTCAAGGACTCGATATCTAAATTGCGCCCTGGAAAGTCCCCAGGTCCGAACGGACTCCCAAATGAGTTTTATAAGAAGGGGGCAGACCTCCTGGCCGCGCACCTCTTGGAACTATTCAGAGACGCGGCTGAAGATGGAATCCTACCTTTGGACCTTAGATTAGCCACGATCATCCCTATTTATAAGGCGGGGAAACCCCCTGAGGATTGCGCTTCGTACCGCCCAATCTCCCTTCTTAATATAGAGGTCAAACTCCTGGTGACTATATTGGCTCTCCGTCTTCGCCAAGTCATCACGACTTTGGTGCATCGGGATCAGACGGGCTTCCTACCAGATAGGGCGACCAGGCAAAACCTGCAGAGAACTCACAATTGGCTCATGGAGGTGCAGGATCGTGACGATCCCCACATGTTTCTCTCCTTAGACACGGAAAAAGAGTTTGACGCTGTGCATTGGCCCTTTTTAGAGGCTACTCTAGTTAAGTTTAGGATTGGCCCCAAGTTCCGTCAATGGGTCGGCCTCCTTTATACAGACCCCCAAGCCCGGGTTAAAGTTAATGGGTTATTGTCCGACGACTTTCCTGTCCGACAGGGTGCCCGATATCCCCCCTACTCTTCGCCCTCACAATAGACATAGTGGCATGTGAGATCCGACAGAAACTGGGGATACGAGGGTTCCAAATTACACCGACGGGCAAGGGTTTAGAAAAGATCTCACTATATGCAGATGATATCTTGTTATACGTTACTCAACCAGATGACACAATCCCAGCACTGTTCGAACTCATGGATAGATATGGGTCCTTTTCGGGTTATGCCATAAATTGGCACAAGTCGGTCGTATATAGTCCGAAAGCCCAGGAGGTCTGGCCCTCTCTTCCTGGTGCCCTCCAGGTAGCGCAGACAGGTTTTACTTATCTGGGGATTTACCTCACCACAGATAGACAACTTTCATATCAAAACAACATTCAGCGGGTCATAATGAATTTTGCAGCAGACGTACAGAGGTGGAAAGTGCTTCCCCTCACGATCTTGGGCCGGGCGGCGATGTTCAAAAGGATCGCCCTGCCCCGCTTTCTGTATGCCCTCCAAAATGAGTACCCCTCTCTAGGCAGACGTTCCGGGCAATAGACGCAGAACTGCGCTCATTGCTGTGGCTCGGAAAACACGCGAGGATTGCCCTGGGCACGCTCCAGCGGAATCAATATAATGGAAGTATATCCTTGCCAGACATTCAGGCCTACTACTGGGCGGAACATCTAACACCGGTGAATGAATGAATCCACACCCCTGCTGATCACCCCACCTACAGGCTAGAGAGGGACACAATGGCGCAGCGTTCATGCTTCCACTTCCTGTACGGGGGACGAGGTAGGGGTCACCTACTTCCAGCCACGCAAGTAACGCTGGAGGTCTGGGACCGAGCAACCAAGGTAATGGGCTGAGCTCGCAAACCAACAAAACAGACACCGCTATGGCACTGCAACTGGTTGAAGGAGCTACATAAACTTAGGGGCTTTGGGGAATGGGATGCAATTGGCATTTCCAATATAGGTGATGTAGTGGCTAAGCGAGAGCTAAAAACGTTTAGGACTCTAGCAGCGGAGTTCGGCCTGCACGCTACCCACATTTTAAAGAATGCGCAGCTAAGACATGCCTGGGCGGCCGAGGACTCGCTTTCCACTCTCCTGCCGGACTATGCCCCGCTGGAGGGTCGCCTACTACAGGAGTAGATATCCCATAAGGCAGTCTCTCTCACATACAAGACTGAACAATAACATGCCTGACAGACTGGGGAAATTGAGGGACGCGTGGGAACAGAACCTGGGCACATTGGAAACAGTGGAATGGGAGGCGGCCCTAATGCATCACAGAGAGGTGGCACTTAAATCTTGCCTTCGACTCATCCAATATAGGATATTGCACAGAGTGTACTACGATAGGGCCCGACACCATCGTATGGGTCGAACCAGTGAACCCCATTGTTTGAGATGTAGACAGCCACAGGGGGACTTCTATCATACTATTTGGAATTGCCCCGTTATCCACACATACTGGGTATACGTCCTGAAGGAACTAAGTAAAGTATTGGGAGAAATACTACCCCTAGACCCCAAATTTGTATTGTTGGTTATATCCGGGGACATTGATTTGGGCCGCCCTCAGCTAATCTTCACACAACTAGCACTGGTGGTAGCAAAACGAGATGTGGCCCGCGCCTGGGGGGTGGTACAGGCGAGAGGGTGCCCGCCAAGGTTCCGTAGGGCGTGGGGAAAATGGAGGAAATATTATAGAATGGATGGAGGGCTGGGAGCTGACTAGCCAGTTACAACTGTTCGGCCCGATTGTGCCTACTACGAGGGGATCCTTGGGCCTGCCTCTCAGGCAGATGAGAGACTTGGTAAAGACCTTGCTGGTGAGGACACTGGTCGAGACACCGCAGCTATGGTTGGCCCCTGGGGGGGAGGAGGGGATGTGCTGTAAGATGTGGATCATATATAATTGTTATTGCACGACTGTGACTAAATGTGACATGCAGATGGTTTTTGTGTTGGTTGAAAATGCAAATAAAAATATATTTTAAAAAAGAGTTCTCTGTTGGGACTTAGGATCTGAGTTACAGTTTGGATGACAGGACATTTCACCACAAAAGTTGCTGAGTACACTTTTGGCCCAATTGATGGTCTGCCTTCTCTATTATGAGTCTATTTGATTAAAGGCCGGGCCGAGGTGCCAAACATCGCACGCACAAGAGACACAGGTTAGATACTGGTGGGCCAGCTTGTGCATAAAGGACTCACCAAGCCGTTCATGGTGCAGCTAACACAGCAAACAAGGCAAACCAGAAGTTTTTTCCTTACTGACATTACCCAAGTCAATCAACATACTCCGTATTGAACACTACTAGTGGTGGAAGGGAAGTTTAAGCTGTGCTAACTCGTTTTAAATACGCACAAGTTAAGCGCTGAGTGGTAATAATTGGTTAAGGTCTCTCAGAAAAAAGAAGTAAAAGATGTACACTGTAATGCACTAGGTTTTTCTTTCTTGAAGGGAAGGAGTCAATGCGTTAAAACCCCTTACAGATGTAAATTGTTATACCATATACTCATTAGAACAGCGCACTCATCTTTGTGGTACCAACTAAGCATTTCGCAACCCTGCTTGCCAAAAGTTATTAAATCAATATTGTGATATGACTATATAACCTATAGTAAATTACCATTATAAATCTCAATAAACAAATTTAAACCAAAAAAACTCTCCCACCAAGCAAACCTCACTGCCACTCAATCCATGGACCCTGCAATGTACATGAAGCAGTTCTCCCTTTTGAATGGCTCAGACACTTCAGACAGTTGTTCTCATCAAAACACCACATCATCAAACTCTTTGCAAAAAAATCAGAGAGGTACTACTGAGGTACAACTACATAAAAAACGGAAACCAGAAGCCTTGGAAGAGAATGGAGGAAAACTTGCAACTTGAATGATAAAAAAAATAGCCCCAAAGCAGAGCACAGCGCTCATGAGTCAGCTCCTATGACCACACGTCTTCCCAAGAAAGCCAGACTTTCAGCACCCTGGTTTAATGAGCTTCTGAGAATGAGCAAAAGCGCCTGTTAATGCCTAGAAAGGAAATGGCGGAAAAACTTTAGTCCTGATGATAAACTTGAGTACAAACTGGCCTTGAAGTTCCATTATACAAAAGTCCATGAGGCCAAAAAAAGCTATCTGAAAGATAAAATTGAGGCATCTAGCAATAAAGGCAAGTAGATCTTTAAAATCGTAAAAGCCTTCTCTGTCCCGTCATCTGTTGCCAGGGTTCTCCCTCTTTCTCCCAAATGGGCGAACCGAATAGCGACTTTCTTTCACGAAACAATTGTGACTATTCACGACTCCTTCTCTAGGGGGTCGCCTGAGGATCACGATTATCTAGACCAATAAGCCCCGGCAGTGGAACCTCCTCAAGAGAAATCCCTGCTCTTCTGCAGTTTCCTTGGTTACAACCTAAAGTATCCCTTGATATCATCAAGAGTCTTAAGTCAGGATCCCTAGCTGACCCCTGCCCAGCAAAATTACTGGCTGCGGTGGCCACGGCATTAAATCCTGTGGCTAATAAGGTACTTAATTTTAATTCCTCTTTAACTGCCGGCCATTTGCCCGCTATCTGGAAACATGCTAAAATTCTCCCGCTGCTGAAGAAGCCCTCTGCTGACCTCAAAGTGTCAGCAAACTACAGGCCCATTTCGCTAATGCAGTTTTTCTCTAAGGTACTGGAGAAATATGTCAATACAGTTATCGTGGACTACGCTGAAAATAATAATCTCCTTCACATTAGCCAGTTGGTCTTCAGAGCCAACTATAGTACGGAGACCGCCCAGCTAGATGTCTTCGGAAATTTCGAAGCTGGATAAAGCCATTTTGATTTTATTAGACCTGTCAGCGGCGTTTGATACTGTTAGCGGTGTTTGATACTGTTTCTTACCTTAGGCTCCTGGACAGGCTGCACAATCTTGGTATAGGCGGCCCCACACTGGAGTGGCTTTCTTCCTTCCCAGAGGACAGAAGCCAGGAAGTCTGGACTCCTCCCTTTGCGGCCCCCATCCCCAGTCTGAAAGTCAGAGTTCCTCGGGGCTCTATATTGAGCCTGACTCTCTTCAACTTATATATGTCTCCCTTGGCACCACTGGCGGAAGCATGTGGGGCAAAAATGATTTCTTATGCTGATGATACGCAGCTCCTTTTCACCTGCAACAGGGGAGCGAAATTGAGGGTGAGAAGATCAGAACCTGCCTCTTGAAGGTGTTTAAGTGGCTGAGGAGGAACCAATTAAAATGTAATCCTGAGAAATCCGAAATCATCTTTTTTGGTTCCCCGCCTTAGGAAGACTGGAACCACTGGTGGCCTGAGGATATGTCACCTCCCCTCTCAGCCCAAAATATTGATAAAATCTGGGCATTATGATGGACGGCACTCTCTCGATGAGATCCTAAGTCCAGTCAGTAGCAGGCACCTGCTTCGGGCTTCTGCGTATGTTGAGGACATTTCTCCCCCTTCTGCCACCTGAGCACAGGCAGACCGTAGTCCAGGCATTGGTTACCTCTTACTGCTTTCAGGTGGCCCAAAATGCAGCCGCCAGAGCGGTTCTCATGCTTAAGCCCAGGACTCATATATCCCAGCACCTCAAGCCATTACACTGGCTTCCAGTAAAAAAGAGAATTAGGTTTAAAGCTCTGATGCAATTTTCAAGGCCATTTACGGGAGTGGTATGGAGTATCTTAGAAAGAGAGTCACCCATTATGTGCCGCCAAGAACCTTGAGGTCATCCACTTTGAGCCTGGCATCCATTCCCAGGATACGCCACGTCTGATTGGGCGTTCTTTAAGGTTCCAGGGGGCCCAAGCCTGGAACCTTCTCCCATTGACTCTCAGAACTGTGACCGACCTAGCTGTTTTTAGGAAAATGCTTAAAACCTGGTTATTCAGCAACTAACCTAGCTCTCCTTTCTTCTAGTAGCAGATGAAAACCGGGTCTCCCACTTTCAGTGGCATCAACAGGATATATTGAGTCTTTTCTAGCGTATCTGTGCGCTCTATAAATGCTTTAATTGATTCATTAATATAATATACAAAATATCCATCAAGAAAGTGAAGAGATATCACATCTCTGATTGTATTTCAGATGCTACACAATGTACTCAAGATTTCTTCTAAAGAGTGTGAGTATCCATAGCTCAACATGCTCTTTTACTGGTGTAGACTACTATTGGAAGTTTAGCAACAGAGTGGGAGATCATTTCATCAAAAAGAGGTAACCTCAAACCCCACCAATGCATGCAGTAATATACCTCAACTACAAGCCCCACCAAATCATGCTACCTCTGCAACACACCCTATTTTGTGCTCCTTCAACTAGCTAACAATAAAAGAAGCCCAACTAATCAAAGTTATAAACATATCAGGATCGCCAGCAGACCCTTGACCCTAAGCATATAAAAAAGCATCCTCCAAGAAACCTGTAATGTCATATCAGCCTGATCGATCATGATCTCCTCACTGTTCACTGAAGATTTTATGAAGTACCTAAACTTGTACTAAAGAATAAAGAACCCAGATAATCGGACTAGGCAATTGCAGGCCAACATCCAACTAACCCTTAATAGTTAAACTCATTGAAAATTCAGCCTTATGACATATCCCCAGCATCATTGAACAAACTCCTCAAAGACAGATTGGTTTCAATCAGACCAGGAAGGAATACACAGTCAGCATTAATCTCTAACTAGGATAAGACTAAGTACACCGTGCCTCCAATGGAGTAGTGGAACTTCCTCTACTTGATGTGGCATTGAAATTCAACACTGTAGACCACCATACTGGTCGGATGACTAAATACAATGCACAGTCTTCAACTATATAGTATACTCCCCAGGAACATGAACCTCTGGGATATGTCCCATATGGGTCTTCAATCATCCCTTTACTCTTCAGTGTATATCTTTTGCTATCCCTTGACCGCATAAACTCCTTCAATCTTCCCTTCAATCTATGCTGAACCAAATGATCATAAAAATAAACCTTCTGACATTAAGCTCTCCAGACTAGCTGATTGCCCACTGGCAATAGACTATTGGATGCTAAAGAACCATCTTAAACGTAACTCATCCACAACTGAAATATTTTCCTGTGGTACATGACAGAAATATGGCCCCACATCTGATAGGTCCCGAGGTAGGACTACCACATCAAAGGTGATCAAGAAAGTCACTGTGATCATGAACACCAATCTCTCACTCCGAACCCAAGTTAAGAAAGTGGAAAAAGACACTTCCTATAAAATGACAATACTAGAATGCATTTTCTCTTACTAATTGAATGGTACAGAATTCAGCCATTTATGGCTCTAGTTTGTGATGTCTTGATTATGCAAATGGCCTGTACATTGGACCTACACGTCTAATAGGCAAGCAACAACAAATCCAATACACAGCACCCAACATATTCTAAACCTGAGAGGACCACAATATGTCTAACCAAAGCTCTACAAAGGTTACCAGTCACAAGATGAATCTCTTTCGAAGCCCGTTGCCTTTCACATTCGGCAACCCATGGGACAGGACCTATGTTCTTACACTTACAACTTAAATTGTGCAGCTGAAGGAGAATTTTCAGATACAAAATTGCTCTACTCAATAAAAAAAAAATCTGCATGGTGGGAACTTTTTCTTTTTTCTGAAATGCGAATTCTGGAATATGTTCCAAAAGAAAATAAGGATGAAGAAAATTCTACTAGAATTCAGTAAAACAATGAAGACGTGGCTGTTCCAAGAAGTCATGACTCAACTACCTCATGACAAAAGTTACCCTGATTTATATACATAAGCCTATCCCTAAAACTCCTTTGGCATGCAACTCCACATCTAAGGCACTACAACATTTCACAGCATAAGGCCTGGCACCCACATCCAGGTCGCAAGCACAACAATAAAATACTGCATTCATGTTGACACCTCAACCAACTTCCTTTTCCACCATACACAACAAACGGAATAGTTTCTTTCTCGAACAACTGTAAAGCACTTTGTGGTCTCATGAAGGGGGTAGGAAAGCGCTATGGAAATGCTACAATACTATAATAAAATACAGTAAAACTGAGAGAAAGGTACACTGGTCACTGAAAGGCAATCAGTGAAAAACTGAACAACATGAGAATTAAGAATGTGCTATTGGAATGCTAATTTGCTAAATAATATGGTCCAAGGAAGTAAAAATCGTATACTTCAAGAAGTAGAGAGAAAGTGACCATTAGACACCAAGAGCAGTGTAAATTCTCATATCCAGAGGAATCGTGGCACTACTTCTGTATTCGTAAAGATCAAAATAGAGGAGAATTGACTATATTTTTGGCCTGGTTGATGCACTGAATAAAGAAGATTCCAACTTCTATTTGGTTTATCTAATTTATTCTATGTCTAGAATGCTTTGGTGACTGCAATATGACTTTTGATCCTTTTCTTGACAGAGGAGTGCAGGTGTATTTAGTTATTCCATTTAAGAAGGCTCTTGAAAAGCACGTGGGGGGATAAATGGCTATATTTACTTGGACATCTGCAGCAAATAGATAGGGATTATATATTTACATAAACACATCCCCAGAGTTTATAGGTGATAAGCTTCCACAAACAGACTTTGTGATATAGTTGATACATTACATTGAGAGATAATATATGTCTTGTGGATCACATTTTAATCTCTCTTGATGAAATACCTTTAGAGTTATCAGAGACAGTATAGTTGAGAAACTGTTGAGGATTTCATGGTTCTGAATTTTGGCACGTAGCATAGTATGGGGAGGTTTGAGGCGCAAGTAAGTTCTTCCACAGATGTAAAATAGTAGCTTTCAGGTTGAAAATTAGTCAAAGAACTCTGACTATTGCACACTCAGAAGAAATGCTTGAAGAGAAGACTGCTGATGTATTGCATGCTCAGAAGAAATGTTTAAAGAGAAGACTGCCTATTACAGTTCCACAAATTGAAATTTTAGAACAGTATCCATACAGAAATTATAGCTGAACAATATTCTAGTTCCACATTTTTAGGTTAAAATAGGCATTATTGGAATCTGGGGAAAGGTTGTTAAATTAACAGCAGCCCAACTCCAACACATATCCTGTGTCATAGATAAATAAAAGAATGCCACTATGCCACTATGGGTTGTCAGAAAGTCTCAACTCATAAGCGTATTATTACACCAATACATTAAAAGGATAAACTGGCTGAGAACTTTGCTAACGACAGGCCCATATGACTTAACAATGCAGATGGGAGTATATTTAGTAAACCTATTTCTAGGAGACAGGAGAATGTGTTACCTGAAGTCATAGAATTTGTCAGTCACATTAGACTTCTCACACACATGAAGCCACCAGAGGATGCTGAACCCCTATCCACTATTTTAAA
This sequence comes from Triturus cristatus, assembly GCF_964204655.1. Taxonomy (NCBI): domain Eukaryota; kingdom Metazoa; phylum Chordata; class Amphibia; order Caudata; family Salamandridae; genus Triturus; species Triturus cristatus. The sequence goes on from NC_140585.1 coordinate 929,960,717, forward strand.
TGTTGAGAAGCAGTCAATGGTGATAACCAGAGTACATGCTAAAAGCACAAGCCCCTTGGTTTTATTGAACAGTTTATCAGTTTGTATATGGCTCTACACAATGGGTGGTACTGCAGTCATTGGCTGCTGCATTTAGGGGGCAAAATCAATTATCATAGCGCAACATTATTTAGAAAATAATTCAAAGATCTGATGCATGCAGAGGAATTTTTTTGAACTTATTTTCAAACCGGCTATGAAATTAATCAATGAGGGCCAGATGTAGGAAGCCAAATAGTGAGCGCAAACGCTGAAATTCGCAGAATATCTGCGTTTGCGATCGCTATTTGGCTGCTTGCAATGTAGGTAAGTTTAAACCTACTCGCAAAATAAGGAATCGCAAAATTGCGATTCCTTATTTTGCGCAAGCATTTAGAGAATCGCAATTTGCGATTCCCTAAATGCTATGCTGGTAGGCAACGCAAATTGCGGAATCGCAAAAAACCACCAACTTCAAGTTGGTGGTATTTTGCAATTTCATTTCAAAAAGCACTTTTTGACTTTATAAAAAGTGCCATGTGGCACACATGCATGCCCTTAGGGCATGTATGTGTGCCACATGTGCACACATGCACATTTTAGGGGTGCAACAGGGTGTCCTTTTGGAACCCTTCCCCCCTTGAAATTGCGCCCGCAATTTGCGAGTGCCTCTTGGTGACTCGCAAATCCTATTCATTCCTATGGGCCTTTTGGCCCATATGAATGAATGGGATGGGATTCCTTGATTGCGAATCTCAATTTGCGATTCGCAATTAAGGAATAATAAGGAATCGCAAATATTTTTGCAATTCCTACCTACATTCAATTTTGCGAGTCCTTAATAGCGATTCGTTAAAAATCGCTATTAAGGACTCGCAAAATTGAATCTACCTACATCTGGCCCTGAGTTTGGTTTGCTCTCACTTTGTAAGCTTTAAGTATATTGAGCTGTTTTTTCTTGAAACTTCAAAAAGATTATTCAAGCAAATCCGAAACATTTTTCTGATTTACTCGGACAGTAAACAAAATTCGGACTCAGATTATATAGGGTAAAATAAGCTGTTTTAAGATGGCTGTCATATCTTAACTAAGTTAACTAAGCCATCTCATTGAATATATGCCTAAAGTTATAAATGGAATCCCTGTGCTGCACTACTGGGGTTTGGTATAACAACCTAAAACATTCTGGGAGTTGTAGTTCTGGTTCAGTTTGGTTGGTCTAACTGAAATAACACTGCTTGAAAACAAGAATTTGTAAAACATAAGCCCATAACCTTATTTATGTCTCTAGATGGCTCTCTATCACATCAGAACTGGATTTACAGATCTTTTCTTTCTTTTCTTTTTATGTTGTGAGATAAAAACATTTCTGTTGCCAATATTCTTGGCAGTAATTAATTAGTAAAAGAATAAGTGCCAGATCCAAAGTTTTGCTTGGAAGCCCACGGCCTGCACTATCGAATGGTAGGGATGGCGAACACTGAGGCTGATAGTCTTGATTGCACCAAATGCTTCTTGCATCCACCACAAGATATTACCTGCCTCTTTATGTCTCTCTTTCAGGTTCTTTTTCATCCCTGATTTCTTTCTTTGTCACTATTGTTCCATCTTTCTTGTCTTCCTTTTTTCCATTTTGTGTTTTTCTCTCTACCTCTGGGTCAAAGTCTGATGAGAAAAAATAAGTGTTGGGCACCAAAAATGAGTGCTGGTGGGGCCCACTTGCAATCACCGGCTCAAATTAAACACTGTCTTGGTGAGTTAAATCCTACAACTATCAATCTATAACATAAGGTCAATGATTTATATCAAGTTGTTACATGGGTAAATGCAGGTAATATGGATGCTTATTTCTGGGACGTGCTTGACTGAGATGTAAAGAACTACAAGGATCTACTATCAGTGTTGTGTTTTAAGGTGTCTCAAATGTTGGAAATTCTTTCCATGTATTGAATGTGCTAGGCTGCTGCGAATTGATGGCGGTACTAAGGGCGATCAAATACCTTCTATTTATGTTACCCCTATATTAAAACCTATTAGGAGGCTTAAAAGATGGATGTTTAATAGGGATGTTCACAAATATTCTCTTACATGGGGAGTTAGACCTGTCAACCTAAGGGAGGTCTTCCCACAAACATGTTTGCCTTCTCCCTTCCTGAAATTGTTTTTGTTGGCCTCAAGACTCTGTGCACTTTACCAATGCTAACCAGTGCTAAAATGCTTGTGCCACTCCCTAAAACATGGTAACATTGATTGGCATATTTAATTTACTTATAAGTCCCAGTAAAGTGGCATACCATATACCTAGGGCTGGTAAATTAAATGCTACTAGTGGGCCTGCAGCACCTATTGCGCCACACACGTAAGTAGCTAATTAAAACATGTCTCAGGCTTGCCATTGCAGCCTGTGTGTAGTTTAAACTTCCAATTTGACTTGGCAAAATAACCCTTTTGCTAAGCCTAAAGCTAAATTTTTAATAAATATAAGTAACCCCTAGGGTAGGCCCTAAACAAGGCATAAAGCAGGGTGCACTGTATTTAAAGAGTTGGGCATGTACGTTTAAGTTTTACATGTCCTGGTAGTGAAAAACTCAGAAGTTCATTTTACACTACTGTGAGGCCTACCTCCATCATAGGAAAATAGGTAATCTTTTTACATTTAATACATGCGCCATGTTGTTTGGGAGCAGGTAGTAATGTAATGTTTACTGTCTACGGAATAGTAATTTAAAATCCTCTTTAGTGGTAAAGACAGATTTTAAGTCGCAATTCTGAAAATGCTTTGCATTTTCTTGTCCTAACCATTTGGCGCCTGCAGCTTGTTTCCTGGGTCACATGACTGATTTAGTTGGCAGTTGGCCTTTGTGTATTCCACCCAGACAGCCACACAATAGGGGGACTGGGTGTTGGCAGGATGGGCCATTCTGGCAGGATAGGGGGGCAGAGGTGTGCACAGCCCCACTTATACTTCAAAGCAGATGCCTCATCACACACACAAAGAACTTCACACTAGCCTTTAGTGCCCTCAGACTTGGTGGAGCCATGGCAGAGAGCCAGTAAATTTCAACACCATCTCTGGGGACACAACTTGAGAAGTTTCTTCCACTTCAAAGCTGACACAAAGTATAAAATTAGGACACTCAGATCTACTCTTCAGTACATGCTTGGACCTTTGGATACTACAGAAAAAGGACTGCCTTGCTGGCTGAGAAGTGTCCTGCTGTCTGAAAAGGAAGACTGGACCGGCTTCCTTCATCCCAGGCTACCTGAAGTGATTTCAAGGGTCAGTTAACGGACCTCCTGTTCTGAGCTACAGGGACATAACAAGCTCCTGAGGCCTTCCTGCAACTGCCTAGCTGACTTGCTGCTCTGTATCTGCAACTGGACCTGCTTGAGCACTGCTCGCCTCTGCTGGAATGAACTCCTGATCCCCAAGGGGTACCTCCCAGGCCCTGGGCGCTTGATTTAGCATCAGTTGAGCTCCTCCTGGGAAAAAGGAGAAATCCTGAAGATTTGGGCTCTTTGACTGTGAACTGAACCGTTTGTGCTGAGATCTTGCCACCCGTGACGATCACCAATGAGAAGCTTCAGTGGATCCGACTCTTCACACCTAGTGACCACCAGCGACAACCAGCTAGGCAAGATCCATGTTTCGCACTACAACATCGACAGCCTGTGGTGACCGAAAACGTAAAGCTCCAGGAATGACTATCTGCGACATCTGACAGAACCTTCATAGTACAGCAAAGACTGCCCACAATCCCTGGCCTGCTCTTCTACAGCGACAGCCATCTGCAGCACTCTCCCTGCTCCTTGCAGTGTCCTCCACCGTGAACTGTACACTTCACGTCTGACTTTGGCAAGGTTAACTTTTTCTGCTGGACTAACCTATTCCCTGTATCTGGCCCTCGCTCCATCATGGCCAGTCTGAACTTGTGACTTCCCCCGGTCTAACATGACCAGATATCTGCAAGTGTTGCTTTGCGCTTTTAGTAGCTATACTTACCTAAATCTTTGAAATTGCATATCTCCAGTTCTACTGATTGAATTTTTGTTGTTTTGGTGTCAAATGATTTATTAAATTTTACTCTATTTTTCTAATGTGATGTGCGATTTTCCTTGTGTTGTGTTTTCACCTCATTGTTGTTTGTGTATCACCTAAATACTTTACACACTGCCTCAAAGTTAAGCCTCACTTCTTTTGTGGCAAGCAACCAGATGATCAAGAACTAATTAATTTAGTGACTTTTGTGGTTCACCCTAACAAAGATTGTGGTCGTTGCTTGAGAAGGGTGCACCCCCCCCCCCCCCCACCCCCCAGCAACAACCTAATTTCTCACATTTGGTTTAAACTAAACTTATACTCAGTAGGAGCTTTCTAAGTTGGAGGAAATATACTGTACACAACTAATTGTTTCCCTGGTGGTATAATTAAGAAAAGAGTTTAATAAGGTTCATTTTTACAAAACTTTCAATGCATAGTGTCTGTGCTCACACAAAAAGCCATTTGGACTCATAAGCAGATAATATATGCATCCACTCATAGTAGCCTTATCCCGCAAGAAGGGATGCAAAATGAGGGGACATTATAACATATTCATGTAGGTCTAATATATATATATATATATATATATATATATATATATATATATTCACTGAAAAAACCATAGGTTTCACACACGTTATAGTTAGGAATTAGCATTTAAAAAACCTTGCAAATTCACTGAAAAAACCATAGGTTTCACACATGTTATAGTTAGCTGTACATTTTACTGATAAAAAACCAATGAAATTCCCCCGTTATAGTTACTGTAGGCAACTATAACTCACGCGACCGTAATCCTCTGCTGATGCTAATACTGTATTTAGACACTTATTTGCCCATGTCTTCTTCCATTAAATTTTAGCTATACATATATTACAAATATTTTTTTTTCATAAAGACACATATGTCATCAGCAGAGGATTACGGTTGCGTGAGTTATAGTTGCCTACAGTAACTATAACGGGGGAATTTCATTGGTTTTTTATCAGTAAAATGTACAGCTAACTATAACATGTGTGAAACCTATGGTTTTTTCAGTGAATTTGCAAGGTTTTTTAAATGCTAATTCCTAACTATAACGTGTGTGAAACCTATGGTTTTTTCAGTGAATTTGTACGGTTTTTTAAATGCTAACTTACTTTACGCCATTCGTGGCGTGCGCGCCCAGTTAACGCAGTTCGTTCCGTGCGCGCACCGCGCGCCCACTTTACGCAGTTAGTGCCATGCACGCACGGTGGTCATGCGGTGCGCTGCGCGCACCGCGTGCCCACATTATGCGAGATGGGCCATGTACGCACGATGCGCTTCGCGCACCGTGCGCACATGGGGGACATATTATGCGCATCGTTGTGAAATGTTTTGTTTATTGTTTTCATTTATTTGATAAGCCATGCACAAATGGTGGCATTCGGGCTCCATTTGCACATGGGGTGGGGAGAGTGTGGATACTTTTTTTTTTTTTTTTAATTTTTTACCGTACGCGTACTGTAAGCGTAATCGGCGATTTTTCGAAAAAAAATAAATAATTTTTTGGCCTTGTGGGTTGTTTGGGGGCCCGTATATCATTGCTGGGTGATTATTATCTCAATATACTGCCCCTTTACACATTTTTGGGCTTCATTTATGCTGCCCCACTCAGAGTGCGAGAGAGAAAATGGCGGCCGCCGCTTCCTGGTTTCGGCCGATTCGAATGTTTACTAAGATCTAAGAGCCAATCAGAATCGCGCTCGCGCACGACATCGTACGCGTACGGTAAGCGCACCGTAAGCGCACCGTAAGCTGGCTCAGATATATATATTGATTTAAAGGCTATTTTCTCAGAATCTACTGAACAGATTTACACCAAACCTACAAAAGGCACTTCCTTGACCTGAGGACTACCTCTCTGCCAAATTTCAAGTAATTCTGTTCAGCCGTTCGGGCTGTAGCTGTGTCTAAAGGTCCTATGGAAAAATGCATGGGAAAAACGCGTTTTGGGACCCCCCTTTTATCTCAGCCCCCGCTTGAAGAAACCCCCCGAGACTTTCAGGGTAGGAGCGGAGCAAAGCGCCCCACCTATTTTGAAAAATTCGCGAGGATTCGTCGACCGGCGCAAAAGTTATTCAAAATAGAATGTTGCGGATTTCCTATGGAAACGTGGTCCTAACTATAACTACCTACTGGCGACCGCCAGTAGGTAATATATATATATATATATAGATATATATATATATATTACCTACTGGCGGTCGCCAGTAGGTAGTTATAGTTAGGACCCTGTTTCCATAGGAAAACCGCAACATTCTATTTGGAATAACTTTGGCGCCGGTCGACGAATCCTCACGAAATTTTCAAAACTAATGGGGCGCTACGCTCCGCTCCTACCCTGAAAGTCTCGGGGGGATTCGTCAAGCGGGGGCTGAGATAAAAGGGGGGTCCCAAAACGCGTTTTTCCCATGCATTTTTCCATAGGACCTTTAGACACAGCTACAGCCCGAACGGCTGAACAGAGTTCCTTGAAATTTGGCAGAGATGTAGTCTACAGGTCAAGGAAGTGCCTTTTGTAGGTTTGGTGTAAATCTGTTCAGTAGATTCTGAGAAAATAGCCTTTAAATCAATATATATATCTGAGCCAGCTTACGGTGCGCTTACCGTACGCGCACGCCGCCGTGCGTGAGCGCGATTCTGATTGGCTGTTAGATCTTAGTAAACATTCGAATCGGTCGAAACCAGGAAGCGGCGGCCGCCATTTTCTCTCTCGCAGTCTGAGAGGGGGTTAAAAAACAAAGGCCAAAAACATGTAAAGGGGCTGTTTAGACAGCTCCTAAGCACCTAGCCATGTTGAGGGAGTCCTCAAAGATCCCCCAAGGCCAAAAACGGAATTTTAATTTTTTCGATAATTTCGCAGATTACGCTTACCTTACGCATACGTTAAATATTAACAAAAAAAAAAAATTATCCATGCTCTCTCCACCCCATGTACAAAGGGTGCCCGATGGGCACCATTTGTGCATGGCAAATGACATCAGTGAAAAATTAAAAATTAATAAAAAAAAAAAAAATTATCCATACTCTCTCCATCCCATGTGCAAATGGTGCCCGAAGTGCACCCTTTGTGCATGGCATATAACAGATGTGAAAAATGAAAATATTACCTTTCACAACGAAGCGCATCATATGTCCTCCATGTGCGCACGGTGCGCGAAGCGCATCGTGCGTACATGGCCCATGTAGCGTAACGTGGGCACGCGGTGCGCGTAGCGCACCGCGTGCCCACCGTGCGTGCACGGCACTAACTGCGTAAAGTGGGCGCACGGTGCGCGAAGCGCACCGCGTGCTCACTGTGCGCGCACGGAACGAACTGCGTTAAGTGGGCGCGCACGCCACGAATGGCGTAAAGTAACTTAGCATTTAAAAAAACGTACAAATTCACTGAAAAAACCATAGGTTTCACACACGTTATAGTTAGGAATTAGCATTTAAAAAACCTTGCTAATTCAGTGAAAAAACCATAGGTTTCACACATGTTATAGTTAGGAATTAGCATTTAAAAAACCTTGCAAATTCACTGAAAAAACCATAGGTTTCACACAAGTTATAGTTAGCTGTACATTTCACTCGTAAAAAACCAATGAAATTCCCCCGTTATAGTTAGTGCAGGCAACTATAACTCACGCGACCGCAATCCTCTGCTGATGACATATGTGTCTTTATGAAAAAAAAATATTTGTAATATATGTATAGCTAAAATTTAATGGAAGAAGACATGGGCAAATAAGTGTCTAAATACAGTATTAGCATCAGCAGAAGATTGCGGTCGCGTGAGTTATAGTTGCCTGCACTAACTATAACGGGGGAATTTCATTGGTTTTTTACGAGTGAAATGTACAGCTAACTATAACTTGTGTGAAACCTATGGTTTTTTCAGTGAATATATATATATATATATATATATATATATATATATATATATATATATATATATTTATATAATTGAATGATTGTCTATGGATCTACAATTCAGACAGATGCAGCAATGTTTTCTTTTAAACTTTTTGGGAAATATTAGAAACTGCATAAACTTAAATTGAAAGGCTCAAGATTGTTGAAATGGTGACAAGAAGAAAAAAGTTACTTACCTGTAACTGAAGGTCTCCAGTTTTGGTATCTTTCATAGGTTCATATGCTTAAATCCTCCCCATCGTCAAGCTGGATGTCCCACGGTAGGTATAAAGAGTAGTATGATGTTAAACATACACCTAATAACTTTAACATAGTCAAAATAGCAGCCTTTTCACATCATTATAAAACACCCTAACTGCTCCAATCAGAGCGAAGCACAGTATTTACCTCTCTTCACTCAGGCTATGAGTAAAGTTTTTTGTTTTTACGTCTGAGTTGATGATGAGGGTAGGTTGCATGTGAATCTATGAAAGATACGAATATTGCAGAACATCAGTTACAGGTAATTACTTTTTTTCCTTCTGCAATATTGAATCTTTCATAGATTCACATGCTTGAATCGGAATAGCAAGCAGTAAACAGTAATTAATTATTAAAAGTGGTAGGAGGGTAACATAGGCTTAATAATCTTACCTTATTGGATTAACTTACATAGGACCGCTTGACCTACTGCAGCATCTCTCTCTGTGATGCTGAGTTCAAACAGTAGTGCTGTGTAAATAAATGTCTATTTTTCCATGTTGCTGCTCTACATATGTCAGTAATGGATACACCAGCAGACAGTGTTGTAGACATAGACACATTTCTTCTAGAATGAGCTTCAATATTTCTTTGTAGTAGGTGACCTGCTTCTTTTTGAAAGAAAATTATTGCAGAAGACATCCAGCGAGCTATACTCTGTTTTGACAGTGGTTGTCCTTTACGAGGGTGACCATATGCTAAGAGTAACTGATTAGACTTCTGATTTGTTTAATTTTCTCTATGTAAAATTTTAATCATATTCTGATTTCTAAGGAGTGAAGTGCTTTTCCAGCTACATTAGTTGGATTTGGGAAAAAAGGCTTTAAGAACTACTGGTTTGTTAAAATAAAAATCCGATGGTACTTTAGGTATGAAATCTAGATTAGTACTCTCAATAACTCTATTTTCTCCAAATTTAAGAAAAGGCTCTTTCAGTGTGAAGGCTTGAATTTCTCCTACTCTTCTGGCTGAAGTGAGAGCTAATAAAAGTGCTACTTTACATTAGGTATGTTTCAGTTCCACCCTGTGAGGTTCAAAGTGTTTCTTTATTAATTGAGCCAATACCGTATTAAGCCTCCATGATGGTGGAGGGTGTCTTATTAAAGGAAAGACTTTAAAATGACCCTCAAGAAATTAGTTTGAGTCTGTTAGACCAAAGAGATGACTGGTTTCACATTCTTTTGAAGCGAGAAATAGCAGCTAAATTAACTGTGAACAAAGCATGACTAAGATCGGAATTCAACAGGTGCAAAAGACAAGGTAATATTTTGGGAAGATATTGAGTTTAATTTGTTCTGAATACAACATTTGCAAAAACGTTTCCATTTTGCTGTGTACAATTATTTGTAGATCCTGCTCTGGCTTTAGATCGTATTTCCTTACAGTCTTGTTGAATGCCTACTACATATAATTCATTGAATTTAGGAGCCAAGCTAACAAATTGAGAGAGTGGGCCTGGGTGGAGAATTTGTTTTGGTGAGACAATAGATTCGGTGCAGGAACCAATCGTATTCATTGATGCTCTAACAGGAGAAGCAACTCTGTGAACCAATACTGTCTTGGCCACCAAGAAACTATGAGCATCATTCAGCATGGCTCCAGTCTCATCTTTGATAGTACTCTTGGTATCACTGAAATCAGAGGAAATGCATACGCATAGGTCCCTGAAGGCATTCCCTTTTGATCATGCAAGGTTGTTCCTGCTGGCATAAAACTGGCATTTTTTGTTCTGGTTGGTAGCAAAAATGTCTAGTTTTGGTTGACCCCAGAGAACGAAATACCTTCATTATTTGGCACTGATTGGCTTCCCATTTGTAATCTTCTCCCTTTGTCCTGCTGAGTCTGTCTTTCCAGAAGTTCGACAGGCCTGGGAAGTGTTCCGCCTTTATCTCTATGCAATGTTCTATTGTCCAATTCTGTATTTATTGTGCTCTTTGGACAGTATAAAGGATGTGTTCCTCCTTGTTTGTTTATATGATACATACTTATTATGTTGTCTTTTCTCATCAAAACTGGGAATGGAGTGCTAATGTGATTGCTCTCAACACCAGAATGTTAATGTGCATCTTGATTTCTTTCTTTGACCATCTGCCACTGACGTCCTGTAAGTGTACACGCCAGCCTTCTAATGAGGCATCCATTGTCATGATAAATTGAGCCCGTTTCTGCAAAAAAGACAGACTTACTGATGTGTTCTTGCACGGGAGCCACCTTGTGATAACTCGTTTCATCCGAGGCGTTATTCGTATCCTGTCTTTGAAAGTACCTGTCTTTTGAAACCACTGCCTTTTCAATGCTTCTTGAAATGGCCTCATTCAAATTCAGCAGTGTGAGATCATATGAATGCAGGATGACATCATCCCTAAAAAGGGCTTGAAGACAGTGGTTGTCTCTTCTTTATGCAGGGATGTCCCCAAAGCTGCTAAGCAGGACAATCTCTCTTCTCTCAGAAAAGCTTTGTTTATTTGTATGTCAAGAATTGCTCTTAAAAATGTAATCTTCTGTTGAGGATACAGGGAAGATTTTTCACTGTTTACTGTAAGACAAAGATCCTTGAAGAGTCTTACAGTGTGTGTTTTAGACTCTAAAGCTACCTTTGAAGTTCTTGCTTTGTTTAACCAAACGTCTAAGTAAGGGAATACGTGGTTGTTTTTTCCTGAGGTAGGCAGTTGCCGGTGCCATGCACTTGATAAGGAAGTGGATTTGAGACCGAAAGGAAGGACTTTGAATTGATAATGGCGATTGACCAGTTGGAATCTTAAAAATGTTTGATGCGTGGAGTACCAGGAATAAGAATATATGCGTTCGTAGGTATAAAGGTTTCATGAAGTGTCTGTGTCATAGAAATTGTAGAACTTCCTCCAATATTACCATACAAAATATTTGCTTTTCCGAATATCTGTTGAGATTTTGAAAATCTAAAATCAGTCGCCACTCTCCTGCCTTTTTCTTTATGAGGAGAACATCAGAATAAAAACGCATGTTCTGTTGTGCTTTGGGGACCAAGTTCTATTGCTTCCTTCTTTAGTATGATGTTGATTTCCTTCTGTAGTAGATGCAGATGCCAATGTTTTACCTTGAGCGGTTGTATTGTTGTAAGTTTTTCTGCAAATTCTGAAGTGTGAACATAATTTATTAGGTCTAATACCCAATGGTCTGATGTAATACTGACACAGCGGTCGTAATGTTAAGAGATCTGTCTATTTACAGGTGCAATCTGGGGTTTCGTGGCCTTCGACAATTTCTCATTCCCTTCTATAGCCTTCAATGTTTCTTGCTTGATTTCCTACTCTCTTACAAGGGGCTTTCTTATGGTAATGGCAGATGGTGGTGATCTATATTGTTCTTGATAAGGCCGAAATTGGAATTGAGATGAATTATATTGTTGGTAACCATGGGGTTGATAACCTCCTCTGTAAGAAAACATGCCCCTTCCTCGAACCCTTTACAAAGACCTGTGGATGTCTTTACTGAAGAACACTCAATGGTTTGTCTGTTTCTGTGCAAAAACCAAAGGAAATGATGGACGGAGTGTTGAACATTGGAAGCACTCACCCCCAGTCAACTGATCTGGGTTTAATCCATCACCGTTCTTTAGCCCACTCTGCCACCCCAGTTCAGACATGGCCATATGCAAATCAGTCTGACCCTGTGCCTCATGGGAACAGTCCAGCCCGAACTGCCAAGCCATGTCTTCCCTGGACCGGAAACAAGCTTCCTAGGACCGGTTTCTGGCATTTCAGCCGTCTTCAGCCAGGCTTGCTTGAATCCAGTGGCAAAGTGAGCAAGGGACTCACGTCTGAGCATACCCTGCCAACTTATGGCGAACAAAGCAAAAACCAAAGGAAATGATGGACGGAGTGTTGAACATTGCAAGCACTCACCCCCAGTCAACTGATCTGGGTTTAATACATCACCGTTCTTTAGCCCACTCTGCCACCCCAGTTCAGACATGGCCATATGCAAATCAGTCTGACCCTGTGCCTCATGGGAACAGTCCAGCCCGAACTGCCAAGCCATGTCTTCCCTGGACCGGAAACAAGCTTCCTAGGACCGGTTTCTGGCATTTCAGCCGTCTTCAGCCAGGCTTGCTTGAATCCAGTGGCAAAGTGAGCAAGGGACTCACGTCTGAGCATACCCTGCCAACTTATGGCGAACAAAGCAAAAACCAAAGGAAATGATGGACGGAGTGTTGAACATTGCAAGCACTCACCCCCAGTCAACTGATCTGGGTTTAATACATCACCGTTCTTTAGCCCACTCTGCCACCCCAGTTCAGACAAGGCCATATGCAAATCAGTCTGACCCTGTGCCTCATGGGAACAGTCCAGCCCGAACTGCCAAGCCATGTCTTCCCTGGACCGGAAACAAGCTTCCTAGGACCGGTTTCTGGCATTTCAGCCGTCTTCAGCCAGGCTTGCTTGAATCCAGTGGCAAAGTGAGCAAGGGACTCACGTCTGAGCATACCCTGCCAACTTATGGCGAACAAAGCAAAAACCAAAGGAAATGATGGACGGAGTGTTGAACATTGCAAGCACTCACCCCCAGTCAACTGATCTGGGTTTAATCCATCACCGTTCTTTAGCCCACTCTGCCACCCCAGTTCAGACATGGCCATATGCAAATGAGTGCTTGCAATGTTCAACACTCCGTCCATCATTTCCTTTGGTTTTTGCTTTGTCTGTTTCTGTGTCAGACTTATTAAACCACAGTGCTTCATCAATATGACTGCCAAATAGAGATTTGCCAACTTAAGGCATATCTAATATCCGGCTCTGCACTTCAGGTCTAAAAGAAATTGGTTGCAACCAGCCCTATCTACATAATACAGCTGCTCCCGCTAGTTGTGTTACGCCTGTTGAAGGATTATCCATAGCTGTATCAAAGATCGCTGAAGATGCTGTGTCTCCTTCTTGTAATATTGCTTTTGCCTCTACTTTTTTATCTGGTAGGTAGTCATGATATGGGCCTATATCCGAACACATCTGGCAATCATATCTAGCAAGAATTGCTAAGCATTTGAGGCTGTGATAGAAGTGGCAGCTGTGGCAGAATAACGTTTCCCGATGTTTTCAAGTTTTCTGCCCTCCCTATCTGGTCGAGCTGTACTTGTTGCTGATGGATTTCAAAATTGCCTTTGAGTGGCCTGCGTAATGACTCAGTCTTCCCAAGGATGACCAAGTAAGCATATAGGAGTATTATCTGGTGGCTTAGTTTTGGCTGGTGTCTTCATAATCTTAAGACCTTCCTCTCAAACATGATCTATTATAAGGATTGACCTAACAGTTTTCCTGGCAGGCCCCTTGAAATCATATAAAAAACAGTTGTTTTCCTTCCCCATTACTGGGAAGTTAAATATCTTTGATGCCCTTCCAATGAGGTTGTAATAATTATGTATGTCCTTTGGTGGAGAATCCACTGCTGGAGGCGTGACACCATCTGGGATGAGAACCACATTCGGATCCCATTCAGGACCTGAATACTGAGGTGTATTTTCTATTTGTCCCTTTTCCTGATCATCATCCATATCTGATGATCGTAGCAGAATGGATTGTGGCGGCGCTTTTGAAAGATGTGGCAAAGGCATTGAAGCAGGTTGGAAAAACTGTACTTTTTAAAAAGGTGTAATAGGTTTTGTCTGAGGTCTGGAGCTTGTAGGTGGTGCAGGCATCAATGATTGTCATTTGGATCGAGCAGTATGTGACAGTGGAAAATGTTAGGATAAGAGGTAGATCTTTTAACAAGTTCCATGGTATTTGCATCATCTCCTCTTGTTGATCTTGTATAGCTTGCTTGGAAGCATCCATACAATATTGTCATCCCTCAACCCCTTCCTCATGCCATACAAAAGATCAGTAGGTGCATTCCTCTTTATTCAAAGAGAATTATTTAACTTCGTACTCATCTTCTTAAGAGGCTTGCTATTTTTCATTTTACTGAGTTAGGCTATAAGGCGGCCCAAAAGGACCTCCTTCATCTGATTTTTCTGTATCTAAAAGGTGTTGGGGTGGATAAGACGACACCTTACTAGGGGAAGGAAGTAAATTCTGTCATTATAGTTCCTAGGATACCCTTATACGAAATTAGGGTTATTCTAGAATCCCTTAGAGTTTATAGTATCTCCATTCTTGAGGATGTTATTGTTTTTGCTGACAGTTTTGTAACTAAAGATATGGTATCTACAGTCATGATTGACAGTATTTTGATTGAGGGTTTTTATTTTGTCGATGTTTCCATGATGTCCTCGTCGTCAATGTGCCCACCAACGTCTTCATCGTCAACTTCTTTGGCGGTATGATTATTGACAATACCTTCGTCGGTGACCTCGGCGATGGAGTGTCTGCCGATGCCATTAGCGACAGATCTCTCATCCATCGTGGATGGTGTTCTTGACACTGTTTTAATCTTTAACAATGCCATTGACAGCAATACTGATGTCTTTGACACTGGCAAAGATGAAGAGTGCCTAAGTGAGTCTATAGTCAAAACATTTTTTCAAAACGTTTGGAAGTGCAGATGATATAGCGGTTCGGTCTGAGGAAACAGTCTTCTCTCTTGAAGATTTTTAAATAGCTTTCGTACGAGGTTCTCTTTTAGATGTTTCCTTTAAAGGACTTCAGAATGCAAATGTATTAGTGTAAGAGATTCTGAAGACGTTTCACTTTCCTTTCCAGAAAAATTTATATCTTAAGAAGTTGACTTCTGCAGCCTCTACAGCAATCATGCCTCTGTCTTTCAAAGTCTTTGTTGAAAAAGTTCTACAAATGTTACATTCCTTAGTTTTATGAGTCACGTGCAGACAATAAATGCACTCCTTATGTAGGTCTTCAGATTAAAGTCTCTTTTTAAATTTCCTGCATGGCCTCAAAAGGCTCTTCTTTGAGGCTTCAGACGCAGTCTATTTTGTAATTGGTAAAGAATCCTTAGGATTTGATGAAAAAGTACAGAAATATTCAGTTATCTGATTGAGTAAGCGGTGCTCAGTGGGACTTCCTTCACACACAATGTTCGGCAGAAATGTGATCCTCCTAGCGTGGGTGAGTTGTGAATACTGTGCTTTGCTCTGATTGGCTGAGTTTGGGTGTTTCATAATGATGTGGATAGTCTACTCTATGACTATGTTAAAGCTATTCTGTGCATGTTTAACACTGTACTGCTGATCATACCTCCGGTGGGATTCCCAGCTCCACGACGGGGATGATTCAGGCATGTGAATTTATGAAAGATTCAACACTATAACATTGAAGGAACTTGACTTAGATGTTCTGGAGATGTCTGAACATTGACATTTAAGCGGAAAGAGATGAAAAGGATTTGTCGTGCCTTAGGACGGGATGTAAAGTTTGATTAAGGTCTAAAAACACTTGGTAGTACAAAACATATATTGCTGGATTGGAGAAAGACTGGGTGCTTGAGTTTTGAAGGAAAAGAACATTTTGAGACACTGAGATTCAGCAAAAAACTCCCTCTACTGAATTACATTTGAAATGTCTTATTCTTTAGACGTTTGAGAGTATATGAAGCAATTTTAATTAAATTATATTGATTTTGAGTATAATAGCTTTATGGGTGAATTCTAGCTGACTGCCCTCTGCATGTTCTTATCTCCTCACTTGTTATTTTCCTTAGGGACTTTTATTCCTTTTGCTACATTGTTAAGTGAACTAATATATTTGACTGTGTACTCTAAAGAGACATATTTTATGCATTGTAGTGATTCTGTATTGGTCTATGTTCAAAATATTACGTTTCATAACTTTGTGCCACAGACATTGCGGAGTAGCCTTTCTGCCCAACTCTCAGTCTGCCTGCTCTAGTTGGGTGGACCATCAGTTTTCGTATGGTGATGCCCACACTGGCTCCGGCATCAGAATGCTTACCATGACTGCCCAACCGAAAGCTTGCCCCAACTGGCCACCCACTCTATTTAGAGTAGATGGTATGACGTCCTTTTCCTCTGTCCTTCATCACCAGGTAAAACAAGCACTCCCAGGGTGTGGGAGCCATTTGGTTGTTTTGTTTTTCAGAAACAAACTCCAGTTTTGGAAATTTTCCTCTGAAAAACAAAAAAAGTTGTTGTGTTGCTGTCAGAAACATGGCAGGCGCCCACCAACTCTGTTATACCTTCACAGGAGCCACTGTGGCAGCAGCTCCTGTGAAAGCACAGAAGGTGGCAGAAGGTGACCTCTATAAATGGCGGACGGCTTTCCGGCCAGGCTGACCGAGGTAAGGGCCTCCGTCACCCTGACGGACTGCAGCCCATAAGCTTTACCCTAAATCAGGCCCTTTGTCTACAAACATTATCAATAAAAATCATTAAAAAAAATAAGTGGAAATAGCACTGAAAAAAAATGAAATAGTTAAGAATCAAATTAGATAATTAGTAGTAGGAAAAGATCTTTGAATCCTAGATGTCTGTCATTTGTGTTTCTGCTCTAAAGATGGAACTGAGTTAGTTTTAGACCATGTACATTCTCCCATGAATGCAATGGTTTCTAGCAAAAGAGAAGATTGATATCACATTCCTATGTTTCAAATGTGAATGTGTTCTTGGTATGGCATCAACATAAGTTGAGGAAAAGATCACTCCTGTTTTACTGGGGCCCTTCTTCATTTGTTTGCTATGATGTACAAAGCGCATAGTACCGCGTAAGACCGCTTCAGGTTGCCAGAGCCTGCCTCCGTTATTAGCTCATTTTTTTAAGTTTTAAATTTTTTAACCAGATTGTAGCAAACATGTAATCATTTTGTATGTGAGAGTGCAGCTCAAAATCTATCTTCCAGGTTTTTCAGCCTAGGACTGAATGAATTTGCAGTGTCACAAATCAATGAGAATTAATGAGAGCAACAATAACATCAATGAAGGTATTAAGTAAAAGCAGGAGAAAGACAACTACAGGAGGCTGAAATTCAGTGAAGAAAAACACAGGGACGATTAAATATACATTGCTATTGAAATGTAAGCCTTCTAACAGTCGAAGAGTAGTGCACTGGCTTAACTCCTCCACATCAAGTAACATCCATTTGGTTACAAGATTATTAGTGTTGCTGTCAGGAACCTCCTGTCTGCCCCTCCTACCGTTTAGCTACTTGTCTGTCACCTACCTCTGTATGTAAGCCCCTTGGCATTTCTGATCCCTACTTCCAATTTCTCTCAGTTTCCAAATGACCTTGTCTTCAGTGTTACCACATATGCAACCTTTCCAGGGTTCCATCTGGTCACTGACTACCATTTGACTTCAATACTCTGTGTCTACTACTTCTCTACTCTTTTGTCTGCCAGCCTGCATTACTTTCAACCTGCAATGCTTTGCCTTTCAGCAGCATCCCACTTATCTTTTACCTTGTCAATATCTACAACCTTCCTCCCATTTTAAACCGTCCCCTCATTTATCCTCCACTGATTATGAGCTATCTCCTACAGCAACCTTACTCTTGTCTGCAGCCCTTTTCTGATTTTAATATTGATACTGTATGCAGCCTTCTTCCTGACTGCAACCTTCCACATTCTCCATCATTATCGAGTCTGCACACTCCCCCCGGGCCCCCTTTCACAGTCTTCAACCTTCCCAAGTCTGCTATCTTTTACACTGTTCATCCTTTTGGAGACTGGAACCATCCCTGTTGTGCAACCTTTCTAGTTCTGCCACTTTCACCAGTCTGCAACGTTTCCCATTCTCCATCCATTCCAAGCCTGTAGACTTCCCTTACTGTGCAACCTTTCCAAGTATGCAACTTTCTCTAGTGTGCAACCTTTCCCCTTCTCCAATCTTTCCCGGTCTGCACCCTCCCCTCATTGTGAAATATTTCATGGTCTGTATCTGTCTCCAGTCTGCAGCTTTATATATTATCCAATCTTTACCAGTCTGCAACGTTGTGCAGTCAGCAATCTTCTTTCTGACACCTTTGTAAGCCAATACCCTCCCTCTGACTGCAATAATTTTCCCTCCTCAACCCTTTGCCATGGAGAACACACTGCTTGTGCAATTTTCCGCTTTCCTTAAACCCTACGTAAACTGTACCTCGTTTTTTAATCATGACATTCCAAGTGGTACCCCTCATGCCCATCTATTGCTGTTTCTTCTGTCCACGACCTTCTACATACCTTCATGTGCAATCTGCGTTTCTGCACCCATTCCCATTTCAAACGACGCATTCACCTGCTTCTTTACAAAGTACTGTAGTCTCTCGCTGTCCGACTCTCCTAAATAGTTGCAACATTCTTCATCTTTAATCCTAATCAATTCCAAATTTAATCCACATGCATCTCTCCACTCCTTTAACTTTCTCCGCCATCTGCACCCTTCATACTATTGACAGCATGCAAGCATATCCTATGCCTGGCTTCGCCTTGTCTGTTGTTCCTGGCCATAGCTTCTAGACGCCAGTTTAAGATACCTTCTTTTCTACAACGTCATCAGATTATGCAGTCCCCCTCTCTCAGTAATGCCCTCCTGTCTGGTGTACATTGATAGCCCCCAGTGCCTTTATACCTTCAATACCACCTGTCTCCAGTGATGTCTGTCTGCAGCAGCACTCTTGTCTGTAACGTTAACACAATCAGCAGCACTCGCTCTGCCGCATATAACATGTCTTGCATTAGGTGCTCATCCGGCTTAAAAAAGGCCCCATGTCTGAAATGTTTCTGCTTTTTCTGTTTCATGCATTTTGTTTTTAATTCCAAGCTTCCATCCGGAGACGGAGAGGGGGTGAGTCTTGCTTTTCATGCTCCTGCCATATCTGTCTATGTTGAAAAAACAAAAGCCTCACCGCTTCACATTCATCAAAACAGAGAAATCCCTTCTCGAGCAATATCGGAGGACTTCATTCGAATGTATCACAAGCATAAGAAGTGACGTCCTGCCAAAGTCTCTAAAGAATGTTCACTGAAATAGTTTGCCCGAACATTTTTGGGCAATGTGGGATTTCAGTATTCATTCTCAATCAACTCCCAGTCCCCTTGCCCATTAGGGACAACACTTCTAAAGGAACTAACAAGCACATGCAGAGCCAAGTTTATACATTGAATGTTTTGTGTAGCACTTCTAATCGATTGCTTTGCAGCCTTTCCCTGCAGTTCCTTTCGAGAGAAGATGCCAAACAACGTGCACATACTCTCTGTACATTTCCCAAGTACTTCTAATGCATTATTCAGATCAAATGACATGTTTTTATAAACCTTCTGGGTATTAGAGAGTGAATTTCCATCCAATCTACATATTTCTTTTTAACTCAGTGAGAACACACTTTGAAACACTCTTCAAAAAGAACTGGTTACACTTTGTATAAATACATTTCCATTTAACATGATTTTTTTCTTTTCAGGTCAACGTTAAAGTTACTTCAAAACGCTATCAAAAAATTCAAAGTTCCCTGGTCTTACAACGATTTCTAAAAGCCCTAATCATTTCAGTTCATCATTGTAATACACATGATGCTTAGAATTATTTCACCATTTTTTCTTGAGTGTTTTCATGCATCTTGCCGCTACATAGAAATTACTTCTTAAAATTTTAAAAGATGCTTTTAGAAAAGTGGTCTCATGTGAATCTGCACTGAGTTAAAAAGAAACGTACATGCTGGATGCAAATGCATTTTCTAATACGAGAACTGATTATAAAAATAATTCACACTTGATTTGATTAATCTATAGGATGAACTGAAGTCTCTTGTGTGTTTTGTCTACTTTATGTTGAATCATAAGTGCAATTAAGGACCTCTGTGGTGTTTTTAACCATTTTCACTGGGCACTAAAGCGATGTGCCATTTAAACGCCACCCAAAATCCCATATTGTTTGCTTGCAAAAATTCACAATGGTAACTCCAAGAAAGCCTAACGGGAACCCACCAAAAATCTCTATATACCTCCAGTCACCCTGTCCTAGGAATGATGGCCATTTTCATTAACTATATTATGGATTGAAAAACGGCCCAAACCTAAATACTGTTTACCATAAGAACATTGCCTTATGTAACCCATCTTCTTTTGGTAAGATCTTCTTCAATGTCCATTTTCATACCTCAGTACTTCTCGCATGTGCCAAAGGTACATTAGTGCACCTTCATCCTGTAGCCAACCTCCCCTCTCACTAGTGAGTAAAGCAATCATTAGCCACAGCCTCTTATCTGATCTAACCTCACAAATATCAATAAGTGAATGCTTCCACGTGCCAAGGACGGACTTTCGATTAGCCACTACGTTCAACTAATCCCTGAGATCTTATCTGAAGAGAACAGCGCTGGAAGCAGATTATATGTGTCCCATATCGAACGATATCCATCTAATGACAGAGGCTGTTTCATTCTCTGTCTTCACTTACAGATATGTGTCTTACTAATCATACATGCTGTCACCTCAGCATGCCACTGAGATACACTCACTCTTCTGGGACCATTAGGGGGACATATTGTGTTCTATAATTCACTGTGTAAGTTCTGCCAGCTGTAGCACATATTGTTCATGTTATTTATATTCGATTGACATACAGCTAACATCAATTATGTGTTTCCTGTTCGTTTACACAAGGCATCTACAAATTACCAAACTTTTATCCATCTCCATTTCCCTATCCACATTTCCATCCAACTCTTTATTGTTTTCTTCAATATATGCATCTTTCTTTTAGTTATACTTCTACTGCGTTTCTTTGAGGCCCAAATTCTAATGACGTCTTTATTCCTGCATCTGTATTCAGTGCCCCAATTATTACTTTTTTAGATCCATTAAATATTTCCCATTCTGTTAAATTTAGCTCCATTTCAGGACCCTTCGTCTGTAACACCCATCTATCTCATTATTCTACCATCATCTATGCTTCTCAGTGTCTTTATTCCATCTATTCCAGCTCTACATTTCCATGCCATGTGCTTCTCAACATTCTTCATGTCTATTTTCTATTTAATTCTTCTCCATTTTTATCAGTGTTTTTTTTATCTTCCCACACCTATGTGTGCATGCGGGCAATTAAGGAGATGCAATTTGCATTTCAATCCCCACAATCTCTCAAATGCAGCTTCAACCTGTTTTTCCTAACCTTTCTCCATATCATCTCTATATTTTTCTAACTCTCTGTATTTCACCCTCTATTGTTCTTTTATTCATCTTCCAACGTGCTATTCCGTTCAATTACCAAGGTCATCTGTTTTATTTTCCGTTTTTATACTTTTTTTCCTCCTCAATTTCTTTCCACCTACCTTTGGTTCTTTGGGCATACTTTCCTTTAATAATTCACCATCTAATTGTTCTTCTTTTGCATGTTGCTCTTCAATTTTTCTCATTCTGCTCTACCTCTTCAGGCATGCTAACTATGCAACCTTCTTGCATCTATGCTCTGTATCAGTAGTGCTGATCTATCTGTTCCCATGAAAGCATTTCTTAGTCCTCACTAAAATCTCACTGCCCCACTCCAGTTCTTTATTCCACTCTCTCTCATAATTTATCCCAAATTGCTTCATCACACCTTCCATTTCAATTTTTGTTTCTTTTCTTTGAGGCTGTTGAGCAATATGAGCATGAAGAAAAACTAAGGTATGTCTGATCCTAAAGTTTTAATGACTTAATACTGCAATGTTGGTTGGTGGTGAGTAAATAAATTAGTATTCTCCAAAATAGCTGTAATTTCCCATCCTTTGGGATTTACAAGCAGGTCAAGGCAAGGGCGATGGAGGCAGGGATGACTCTCCTTTTACCTACGTTGGAGACGCCCAGTTCGGCCACTGCTAAGCAGAAATGGTTTCCTGTCTGAATTGCAGAGAGGTTGGATGAGATCCTTGTGGCAGCGGAGCCTTCCTTGCGGCAGGACATTGTGGAGGCAGATTCCAGAGCAGCAACGGTGAAGCAGCGGCCAACAAGTCGGCGGATTACTCCAGCAGAGATCAGTGTAAGCAACTCGTTGGATTTTATAATATGGAGTTTGGTATGTGGGAGGGTGGAAGCTAATTCCTGGATACATGGGATATTCTTAGAAGACAGAAAGGAAGAATCACATAGCCGGGGAGTAGCATTAGAAATTGAAAGTGGACGGGCTAACAGGATCCAGGAGGGTGGCCAGCACAGGAGACTGTAGCTATGTGATTATGGACATCCAGGAGTGTAGCTAAAAGAGACAAGGAAACGGAAGGTTATAGGACGCAGAGAGTTTTTGAATCCCTTACAGATGAGAGAATTAGGGGGGAAGAAAATACATTTAGGAAAAATGACGTTTGACTAGGTGCCAAACAGTACCTGTAAATACAAATAATTCATTTGTCAAAAATATATTGTCTTTTAGGAGCACATGGGGTTTCACTCTGTAGATAAATGTTGACTGGTGCATTGATCTCTAGCTGTACTGTTTGCGTGAGAACAGTTTGAATGGGATCTTTTAATACTTAAATGGTATATTGATGGTTGATTACAATGCAGTGCAATATACAGGTAAATGTGTAAATTAAACTGACATACTGATTACAGCAGGGCACCGCAGCCATGCCAACTAGACATGGCATACAGTAAGATCATGACCCAGTATATTGTCCCAGCGCTTATACCACTCCTCAAAGCTAGACTTATCATCATTTGATTGCCTTTGCACTTTAGCCCAGCTAGTCAGCTTGAATCCAGCCACACAGTTTTGCGGTTCTAAGTCTAGAGAAAATGGCACCACCATGTTTATCATGTGAAGAGGAAAAGGTTGGTACAGGATGGTGTCTGACATTTTACCAGAGGGGGTCGTTCTTGTTAATTTTCGCAAGATGTACAGGGCCTGAAGCTGCATTCTGCTCTCCGTTACATCAGTAGTGTGCTTTTTGTCAAACAGTGTTTAGAATACATTTATTAATAAAGAATAACCTTTCAAAGTGTTTATAAGGTGTGAATGAAAACTGTGGTCAAACCTAGTTCTCCATCACTTTATCATGGGTACCTTCTCTGAATTTGCAAACCTTAGACTGGGTCTCCCCTGTGTGAGATTTAAGTAAATAAAACAGATATTTTTGAGAAATGTTTAAAAGAATTCCTCAAATACTTTCTTCTGCCCTTTTTTCTTAAAAAATAGAACAACTTGGAATACAATG
This sequence comes from Triturus cristatus, assembly GCF_964204655.1. Lineage (NCBI taxonomy): Eukaryota > Metazoa > Chordata > Amphibia > Caudata > Salamandridae > Triturus > Triturus cristatus. The sequence continues at coordinate 929,984,013 of NC_140585.1, forward strand.
TAAAATGTATTTTGCTAAAATGGCACATTTGATCCCAAAAATCTCAAACTAAATAAAAACAAGGCGATGGTTAATACACACAAGTGTCACCATTTATGGATGACAATTACAACACTGCTCTTTTAGGCTGCGCTTAATTTGAGCCGGTGGATTCTGGTGCTCGGAACCGGAAATTAATTGTCAACAATGGCGCTTGTGGCAATCTGCCACAAGGTGCCACTGTCTGACTCATTTACAGACGACTACAACAACAGTTACTTGTTAGTTCAATTTACATTAACAATTAATATTACCTGCCACCCAAGACATTATTATAGCTTGGGGCCCTGAAAAAGTCTGAATCGTCACATTTGTAGTTGTGTGATGATTAATTGTTGTGTTACTATCATTGGCAGCATTGCAAGGGCAAAGTGGTGCAAGCTGCAGTGGCCTCCTGATGTGAGCCCGACAGTTATTTATTAACAAATTAAGCACTGCTTTTAGGTAATCAAGGTGGGCCAATGTCCTAGAATCACAATTATGTACATATGGCAGTTGATTATGATGGGAACTCCGGAGGAAGGATCCAATACATGCATTTCCAGCCACTAAATCACCTAAAGAGGGAAAAGTTAGGTTTTAGATATGCAAATACACAGGAAAGACAAACTCACTAAGGTTCTGTTTTGGAGTCAGAGTCAGTGCAATAATATTTAGCAAAGATATAAACTGATCTGCAGGTGGTCACGCTGCAAATCACATAGATTTGGACATTTCTTATTACGGCAGCAGTGGCTGCTATGCATACAGTGGAATGAACCTAAAGGGTGCCTTAAATTGACCTTTTGGTTTTCTGATAACACCAAATATTTAGTTCTTATTTATTTAAATTATTACGTTTATTTGCTTTATATGCAAACCATTAAATAATCGTAATAAAATAACTGGCTCTTTTTTTAATAAAGGAAGCAGATCATATGTCTAACATGAGTTAACATTTTTTAACAGGTAGGATAGAACACATAATGCCATTATTTGTCTTAAATTTCATTCAAATGATAACGGGCTCACTTAATCATTGTTAGCTGTACTGTTGCTGTAGTGGAAGCAGGCAATCTTCTGTGACAGTGGGACCGCCATAATCTTAGACACTTTCCTCCACTAAATAGTTCCCAAGTAAAAGGTGTGAGGGGGGGTTTGGGAAAAATAATCCTTGATGGAATTCCTCGCAGCAGGAAGTTTGGTGAATTGATAGTCAGGTTTCTTGTCTCTCTTTAACAACTATCACACCACTATCGAGTGAAGAAATCTTCCATCAGTTATATTCAAGTAAATGTGGAAAGTATGCATATGAGACCATTATGGTCATTTTTTGATTTAGTGTTGCATGCCTTTTATGTTTCCTTGATTTTGCAAGTTAACACTTTGATATCATACCCATTACCGCATCTCTATTCATTTTCTGTATAATGAGATCACTTTGAAAAGCACTAAGCTTCTCTACTTTTCATTCTTATTACCTTAGTTGAGTTTCAGAATCATTTGGTCACTTCTCTCTCATCAAGTGTCTGTTTTCACAATTCATACCAGTTACAAATTGAAACAGTTCGCGGGGCACCCTTCCTCAAATGACAATCTTCAAGAAAATAACACAAAATAATAATAGTTCCATGCCGATCCTTGGCCAATTCCACCAGTTTAAAAGCAACACAGTACGCCCTTTCCCTACTAATCACAGATAACTCAAACCCACTTCCCACATACCTGTATGTCTTGTGTACAGAGCACACTGTTCAGTTGTCGGACGGATCACCCATTTCCTGTGGCATAACTAAGTATCCACTACTTGTTTAACGGATCACATCCCATTATGTGTGGACGAATTAATCACTACTGCAAATAAAAAAGTGCCAGCACTCAGTCTCAGACATCAGAGCAATGCACAAAGTAATCTACATAATCGAAACAGATTTAGGGCCTGATTTAGATCTTGGCGGGACCGCAACAGAGTGGGCTATTTTGGAGGTCTTCCCGCTCACCTACATGGCGTGGCAGGCCACACGCCTGATTTAGATGCTGGCGTGCAATGCGTGAGAAGACCACCAGCAGTCCTGCCTACTCTGCATGGACTTCACGTCCCACCCCTTCGGCGGGGTGGACTGCAGCAGGTCTCAAGCCAGGATTCCTCCATCAGTATTTGGTTCTGGCTTGTTTCCAAGGGAATTCCGACGGGAATCCCTCCTATTTCGAGTTGGCAGAAAGGGATGAAAAGGGGTGAAAACTTACCTTTTCTTTAGGGGTACAGGCTGCAGTTTCCTCCTCTTCACCTTTGCCAGGGCCTCCCTGTCCTGGTGCACCTTGACAGCGACAGACAGGCAACCCATTTTTACAGACTCGAAGGTAAGTGTACGTGGTGTGTGTGTGGGTATACAGTGCATGGTGTGTGTATGCTGGTGGGGTGCAGTGCATAATGTACAACATAGGGTCACTACGCATAACCTACATACACATATGGACACATACACAACATAAATGTGCTATACATAAAAAGTGCCTTATAATACTACACACTTCGTGAATTAAAAATTCTCTCCTGGTTCCTTGTGGGGCATGAGTAAAGCGGTAGCCTCATCGGATTACTTTTTGTATGTGCCTGGACATATGTAATATGAAGGCTGAATTCTAAACTTCTAAACGCAGAACTTGAATTGAAATAGCTGAACCTCTGGTACAAAACTTCCATAAGATCTTTCAATCACAAGTATTTATAAAAGACAAGTTGTGATTGCAGTAATAATAAATAAATAATAAAGCATAGGTTAAAGTGGGAGGTATTCTAGTTTTTTAAACTTCCAGTAGATAATTAAAATGTCTTCTACCCACAGAACTATACAAGTTATTTAAAGCACCAACATGAGCCAAAGCGTTGCTGCCTAATTGCCTACAATGGCCTTTATTGCTCAAATCACAAGAGAAGCTTCTCTCAAGGCATGTAATTTGCTTTGCTATCTCAAGTTTTCTCCTATTGAAGGACCCAAGTGTAGGGTTTAAATTGTTTTCTACCCTTAAAAGCAACTATATTTTAACTACTACAGGCCCTCACAACTAATAGTTGTCAACGAGGGGCAATATAACACACAGGGTGCCCTCGCCTGTGCTACTGAGTAATGGGCTCTTCAGGACATACCCATACTACACTTACTTTACGGAGGGAAAATCCCACTGACACTCCTCTCGGCTACACGCATAGAGCTCCATCACATGGAGGTCTACCTTGAAGCCCATGGGATGCTAAGGGAATCTCACAGGCTAGACACCACTATAGGAGGGAACTACACTCCATCACGTAGCAACCTTAGAAGGCTTTCATAGACGGGATACCATTGGCATCTCTACTTGAGGCTATGTGATGGAAGGCGCAACACTTAGTACATACCAGATTCTGCAGGAAGAATATGCCCTGCACCACAGCCGATTCTACTGTTCCATACAACTGTGAAATGCTCTTGAGCCGTACATTACAGGGTTGGAAGATCTCCCCGACTTTAACCCTTTCAAAGTCAAATTTCTCCTGGGAGAACTAGGGGATCACAAGATATTGCAAGTATATCACTCCCTAGTACATAATACCCTAGACACTTTTGCTGCGTTACGTACTGCATGGCACCTCACCCATGGCGGTCTAGTGGATGGGAGCTGGGCGGAGGCGAGGGTGTCCCCGAGGTATGCGCCAATAGCAATGCGCCTTGGACTCATCCAACTTCTCTATGTACACAGAACCTACCTCACGCAGCATAGACTTAGACAAATGCAGGCGATAACCTCCGATCTCTGCCTGCGATGACAAACATGTGAGGGAAACTGACTACATACCATTTGGGGATGCACACAAATACGCCCCTACTTGGGAGTAAGTCTTATCCTGCCTGAATCACATGCTGGAGATCCCAATGCCGCACAACCGGAAAATGCTTCTCCTCCACATTAGCACCAACTTAGCCATGACTTGCTACAAACTGACGCCGTTCTGGCTGGGCCTTACAGTGTCAAAACGAGATATTGCGCCCTGTTGGAGAGTGGAAGCTCCACCCTCTCTTACAGGGTGGAAAAGCGGAAGGGACTTCTGCATGATCTGGGAACAACCAATCTATAAAGCACGGAGCTGCCCTGAGAAATATCCCAAAATAAGGGGACAATGGGCAGATTACAGAGGCGAATGCAAAGTGCCCTAATTTCTATTGTTGTTTTATTGTTTGTTACTTTTTCATGTCACACTCGAAACCCAATAAAACGTGTCATAAAAAAACCCACTAACGTTTGGAAGTACTGATCTTAAAAAAATGCTTGAAGGCATACTGATTCAGCTGCATTGGTTGCATTGCAAATCCATCGGGGTTAGGTCAAAACTAATCGCATCATCTGCATCCATCAATACATGGGTACCTAGTTTTAGTGGTAAATTCTTCAGATTTATGAAGTGAATTGGCAGATCATAAAGATATAAAGAGAACGAAAGAGAAGCTACAAGGCAACCTTGTTTTATGCAATTCTACATTTTTATCACTGACGTCAAATTTTATTCCCTCTCAAAAGTACTTTACAAGAAGATGAAGTATGCAGTGAGATTATAATCTCAGTAGGTTAGCTGAATACGCTAGAGAGGAAAGTTTTCTCCCTAATGTTGGTCTAGCAATGTGATCAAATGCTGTGGAGAAATCAATAAAAGCAGCATAGACAGTCTGAGGTCAGGTAACTACATATTTGTTTTTAATAGTTTTTCCTGCAGTAATATCAGTTACTGAGCAGCTGGCTCGAAATCCCTATTGCTTGAAAAGTATAATATCTTCCTCCAGGGCTCAAGCCTACAGATGTTCCAAAATACTCCTTGCTTAGATCATTCCAACCACATCAAGGAGAGAAATTTGCCTGTAATTATTGAAAGCTTTCCGGCAACCCTTTTGTGTAACGTATCATAATGTTCCCTGCCCATCAGCTGCAGATAGTCCCCATTTTACTGCACTAAGAATATGGGGGCAGAGGGCTAGAAGATTACACCAGAGTCCTGGATCTCTTCTTAATAATATCACCAGAATCTGGTCTTTTAACATAGCCCCGGAATATCTTGCTCTGTTTACGTCATTCTTTGTTTTTTATGGCATGTTGGGGAAGAGATTTTCTCAGGATACTGATATTGGGGTCAAGAAATAACTAATTTATGAACAGTCTTTGTTACATTTACTGCATGCAGCTCGGAAATATAGTCCATCCAAACCTTTGGTGTAATGCATGTCGCTGAGGTATTACCCTTTGTCCCAAGATTTGGAGCAGCGATTCTCCAGAAGCGTCTTGAATTTTTATCTAGTGCAGCTTGATGGATATCCTGCCAGTTATGGTCAACCTGTCTTCTTTTTTGTAAGTGCTTGTATACTTTTCAATGGATATTAGGAGTACTGTTGAAACTGTTTTTGAATGAGTTTATTTTTTTCAGTGGATAGTTTAAAGTCTATGGGGTATTTTGGAATCGCCATCATTTTATGCGCCTGTTTTTTGCCTTCAATCATCCCTACCATCTTTTGTATACAAGACTCAAACTCAACTAAATTATCACTATTAACTTTTGACAGATACGGCAGTACCAATTAGTTAAAAGTGCTTATATCAGACAAATACTAATACAAACAGCCACTAATTGGTGCAACGTCAGTCATGCCATTATCAATTTTTAGATTCCATTCTGAAGTTGGTTGGAGCGGAAGGTCGAAAATAGACTGAAATATAAATCTGAAAACAAATTAAATCATCCATAAGTAGAAATTATGTAATCAATTATTGATGCACTGGTATTACCTTTTGTAGTTGAGTGGAATGGCATGTCTGGTTCTACTCTACCATTTATTACTATTCCATCCACCATGGCTTTTAGCTGATCTAGAAAGGCATTCCACGTTTATCAGCCTTGCATTTATATGGGAACAAAGCTTCAGGGTTGTTCCATGCCTCTTCTAACTTTATATTTCTATACAGTTTTATAGTACTATTATACAGCTTTACATTGAAAACCCCCACAATGAATGTCCGTGAAGAATTTTTCCTTTTAATACTAATTCCCTTTTGAAAACGGCCTGGGAGGGGGCAGCGTCCCTCCTCTTTTTTTATGCAGGCTTGGGGGTGGGCTCCGGAGGGGCCTCTCGTGGGTCCGGGGGTGGGGAGGTGGGTGCACACCCCCCTCTCGTGAAATAAACAATGTAGCCCCAGGGGTGGGCTACTGGTGCCAATAATTGGAGAATGTGGCCCCAGCCACCATTTTTCCCTCCCTGATGCCGTGGGAGTCCCGCAGCATTGCAGCAAAAATTGGTGATTGTTTTTTGTATTTTGGCCCCAGGGGAGGTCTCTCTGCGTTCCTCCATCATAGATGTCAGGGGGCAGGGTATCCCAGTCCCCTTATAATACTTTTTGTTTTTAACAGTCCTGTAATGGCTGTGAGCCTCATTTTTCTGATGTTCCTGGCATCCGATCAGAGCGCTCGCTCCCACTGGAGTCTGACTCCTGTGGGAACGACTGAGCCCAAGAGGAATAAAGCTCCATGGTCCAATCAGAATGCTCTATTTTTAAATTGGTTCGCCGCGATAGTCTAAAAAACCTCTCGTTGACCCAGCTGTCCAGATATACAAATATATTTTTACCTTAATTTCTCAAAAGCTACTGAACAGAATTACACCTAATCACAAAAAGCACTATCTGTGGACCAGTATCAAGCTTTAAGCCAATTGTGGTGTGATTCTGTTCAAAAGTTGTTGCTGTAGCGTTTCTTTAAAAAGTCTACAGAAAATGCATGGGGATTCTGTGTTTCTGGATCGCGCCCTTTTTTCTCGGCCACTGGTTGATGGATCAAACCGAAACTTTCCATGCACAAACTCGTCAAAAAGTAGAACCTTTTTGGAAAGTTTCTTGGAGATTCTTCAAAAGGGGCCAAAGTTATTAGGAAGACAAAATGCTTTTCCTATGGAACAGTTGACCTAACTACAACTACCCAGTGGTGACCGCCAGCGGGAAATATATATATATATTTATTCTTTTAACATATATATATATATATATATATACACACACACGTATATATATATATATGTGTTAAAAGAAGAGAATATTTCAGAAAATATTGAATCCTCGTAAAATCAATCCTAATGTACTGTAGGGTATTACTGGGGTAGGGGATGACCTCATAATTCCAGTTGCAATATGTGGATACGAATACTGCTAGACCCCCTTTAGTGGGACCTTTTTCTGACTATTGGCAGGGCTATTAATTAAATAATATTTTTCATCTGAAAAATTATCAATTATACGTGATTCCTAAATACATATAATTACTGTATTTAAGTTTAATAAATAGTTGATTTTATTGATATGCAGCCCTGCCAAGTTAGATGAAAGGATTGAAAACTTTTGATTAAATTAGTGGCCTAAATGTATTGTGTAATGTGCTCCTATGTTGCAAAGAACTCAATAGGTGGGCCCTCAACACCCAGCAAATTGCCTCTTGCTGGGTCACGGATGTCCTGCCTCATCTCCTGTTCCGAGAACTGGGCTTCCATCACTTCCATGTGTTCAGGTAGCACCTGAGGCATATGAATTCCCATCAGGAATTCATCTAAGTTATCAGCATCAGGGCCAGTCTCTGATGAGTGCAGGTCAGCATAATATTGTTTAAAGTTGCATTGAAGGCCACTTGCATGGGGACCGAGTTGCCAAAATTATATTTGATATGGTTTGTGAGTACTTGAATCAGCCATGCTAATAATCTGCCAGCTTTATCACTTTCAGAGTAAATTCTCGATATATATGCAGGTCAATACAACATAATCGTTCAAAGCAGTTTGGCATGTTTTTAAGGTAGTCTGCTTGGCTGGGATTAGCTATAGCTTCCCTTTGCAATTGCCTTTTGGGCCCATATTGGCACTCAAATACTAGCTTCCCTCGCTACTACCTTAAATGCTTACTATTCGATCATGGGCGTAGAACTGTGCCTGTGTTTTCAGAAAAGTAATTAACAGTTGTTTCTCTCAGTGACTCCCTAAAAGCCCTTTCTTCAAGCCATAGGGGTTGCAATCTCCAGGTAGGTGCAGGAGTAGGATCTTTGCCCCAGGCCAGACCCAGTTCCACAGGGGTATGATCTGAAATTGTTTTGCCCAGATAGGTAGTATGATACATGAGATTGCAGAAATATAGAAGAGTCCACAATATCCGGTCTGGCATAGGTCGCATGTGGCGGCGAATAAAATAAATACTTTTTCAATTCTGCATATCAAGCTCTGTATGCATTTATAAGAGTCCATTCCGGCAAATACAATCTTAACGCTGTAGTATGACGGTTAGGATGTGAACGATCAAGCGCTGTGTCGAACATGAAGTTAAAATCCCCCCAATCTGCCAACCTCAGATACAGTGGTGCTAGGAAGCGGGGCTGATAAACTTTAGGGGCTTTTAAGCTACCTAGTACAATAAGTAACCCATCAAGACGACACCTGAGAAAGATGTATCGCCCTGTGGCTCTATGCATGCATCATCAACTGCATGTGGTCATTCCTAGTCTAATTAACTGCACCTCGAGAATATGTGGTATAAGAGGTGCTGAACAACTGGCCACACCATCTGCACCTCAAGCAGTCTCTTTTCTTGTTTTTCAGGTACGTTTCTTCAAGAAACGCAATATGTGCTCCCTGCCTTTTTAATTGCACTTGTTTGCAGACCCTATGCCCTAAATATTCCAGGTTGTAAACTATAATTTACCCTGAGCCCTTAGGATATGCTGCAAGGCAAATGTTTTCTGAATACTTTTCTATCACTATCATTTCTATGTTGAAGATAACCCACCAGATGGTGGACCATGCAATTAATGGTGATTTGCGAGGACCCACTTTAACTACAAACTTCCCCCAGAACACCAGGTCAGTGACAAAACAGTCATCCAGCCAAACATCAGATAACACCAAACTGAAAACTTTCAGAACACACAAAATTAGAACTATAGTGGAGTAATTTGGCCCTAGCCCAGGGGGGTGGAGGGTCCGTTCCTAATAGAACAAACAATGTGGCCCGCAACCCAGTGCATATTATGTTTGAAGCTTTCATGCATTGAGGTGAGCAGGCGTGTAGCTAAAAAAACACGCTTGAATATAAATGTCACTGATTGCTTGCTATGGAAGGCAGCATCGTTGTGCAATGTTGACCGGGATCCATAACACTTAATAAATCTCCATATCCCTTCGCCCTTCGGAAAGGGTGCCAGACAACCCACCTCAAATCAACTAAAGCATTTATAAAGCAACTGTAATGTTTACCAGCCCTAGCCCATCCAGTCACAGGTTAGGTACTTCAGCAAATGAGATCATATAAGGTCATCCACTGTCTACGGCCTTACACGACGAATTTGGTTTGAATCAGAGCTTGTTGGCTCCTTGTCTGATTCTTGTTGTGTTTGATAGATAGCGCCGTTCAGGAGTGAGGCTACTGTCTTGATGGCAGGTCTACGACTCTCATGCGTTTGTGATCACGAAGGCACTCCCTTCTAGGTAGGGTGATTTGGGTGATACGCTTGTGGTGGGTCGATACCTCTGCCGTGGAGCGTCATCTAGCTTGTGTTGTGTTTATTCAGGAGACTCATGCTGATATTGTTCCATTCAGTTCCAAGTTTCATTGCTTTCAATTAAAAACTGGATTTTCAGGTCCGCACTTACTCTCAGTCATGCTAGGAAGAGAAGAGTATATTTGAGGCTAAGTTCTCTGAGGCTCTTATTGATGTTCAAAAAGAATGCTCTACAGTGCAGGTCAATTTACGAGAAATCTGAGAATACCTTAAATCTGGAGTAGCCCATCATCAGTGGGCCCTTGGTTCTGGCTTTCTGAAAGAGATCCTGTTCGTAATAGTTCAAAGTTTTTCAACTATGGGCCTGGAAGGCGCCCCTAGTAGAGCCTTCCTGGTAGGAACACGATGAGAGCATTCTCCTTTGCACAATGGCAATCAACCCTTGGGGTCTATTTATGTCCAGAGCCAGGTCTTGACATATTAAGTGGAGTTGGGACCATCTGCATTCTTGGGCAGACCCACTGTGCATAGATTATTGCATTGGCTCAGCCCTCTGCATCTTCAGCCTGGCCCTACAGGAATCATATGCGGTCTGTGAGTTCCAGAACTTGTTTCACCATGTCTGCAGGATGAGTTCCTTAATGGATGTTTCATTACGTTGCACCTTTTCTATATGTTTGTGCTGGTCCTCTCGTGCAGGCTGATATCTATTGCCACTGCGTCAATCTTTGCTTCCAAAGCAATTTGAGTATCTCAAATTGCTGTTAAGATCTGGAGGAGTTTGTATGGTGTCACCTCAGGCTTGGGTGGTTGAGAATCATTGACTTGTCCAGAGTGCGGGGTTGGGGGTATGAGGGTGGAGAGAGTGCCTCCCATGTATCCCACTCAAATTGTGACATGACTTTATTTGCCTAAGATCTGCCCATTGAAATCGCAGGTACAGTTATCTTTATAGTCTTTATACAGAGCAGTGAAGTTAAGCAGCCAGCCATGCACCTTTGGAGAGTTTACCAGCCCAGCTGCCTAGGGAGCTTTGGGAGCCTTTGTCAGGCCTGCCACCCCTCCTTCTCACTTTATGGCACAAGGCACATGTGGCAGAAACCACAATATCTGCAGTACCCAGGAGAAGAGTTGTTATATGTGTAAGTGTATAGTGAGCCTGTTTTTTTCTGAAAATCAGGAGTGCTACAAGCAAACCAATGTGAGTCCCTAGTTGACCCCAAGAGTGTTGAGACCCATTCTGTTCCTTCCTCTAGCCTGACACAGTCTTCAGAGGCAACTAGACATGGCTGTACTGATTCAAGGATGGTTCACCACATTGAAATCGATCAATTAGTATCTGAGATATCAGCGCCTGAACCACAGTAGCCACAGTACATCTGGACCCTGACTGCTAGTATCTGAGTCACCGGTTCCATGGATTCCCCTGGCACTATAGAAACCTATCTGCGACCAGTGATTTTCTAGATAAAGAGCTTTGCAAAAGTAGCATTGGGATTCTGGCCATCAGGCACTGAGATGTACCAGTCATCAAGGACAGGACACTGCATGCTTAGCCAACACCCTACCCCTCCTTTGAAACCATTAATCTTTTCCAGGATATTCAGCTGTTAAGAACTGTTCCTTGATCATACTGTGTTCTTGGCGTCCACCCCATGCCACCTTGTGTATGCCCTGGACTGACGGCTCAGCTACCATGAGAGTCAAGTTCTGGTAATCCAGTATGGGGTCTAATAATATCTAGCTGCTATATATCTAGATTCAAAGTCTAAAAGAGCATCAATGATCTCCCCATGCATAGCAAGAAGATCTTGATTGTTATTTCGAGTCTAAATCTGCCCTGGGAAACTCAATTTTTATTAAAATTAAAATATTTGCCCTGGTTAGCTAGTCTTTACTGTACACACTTATTAAAGTCTCATCAAGAGGAGACATGTAGTAATGAATGTAGTTAGGTAGGTAGAATTGTGGTAGTCACAATGTAGAATTAGAATTGTTAAGAATGTTTCTGGTATTTATGTGAGGATGTAGAATGTTGGGATCAGATGATGCTGTGTTGTGCTTGTACTACTACTTGTACAAAGTTGTACAAGGTTGTCTATTAAAGAAGTATTATGCACAACGTACCTGACTGAACGTCTTCACTACAGAATTTGGCGACCAGCGGGCGAACCTCGTGAACCCACAGAATTTCTACTTCTTACACCATTTGCAGAGAATTGTGATCTGGATGGTAAACAGCTTTGGTGAATTTGGAAATGCTTTTTATTGCCTGGTGAGACTGTCACTGCTCCTTGTGATCAGTCAGACAGCCTGGTAGGCGTACATTTGATTTGGAAGTCTTGGATTGATTCTTCATTGATACCTTTGAAGTTGGGCACCGCGTGAACTTTGATTTCCTAAGTTGCAGCTTTCCACATGAAGATTCTGATGTGGTAGTAGCCGCCATGTGCACCCATCATTCTGCATGGAACGCAAGTGCAGCTGGATAGTTTAAAAGTCACGGCGTCCGGCATGAAGAGCCCAGCGTTTTTAGTCGTCGTTTGTATCTGCAGCATCGCGTGAACATCACTTCCCCGATTTAAAAGTCGCTGCAACTCGAATGAAAGGCCCAAAGTTGGAAGTTAGGGTGTGAATCCACAGCACCGCGTGAGGAGGCTGGTGTTCTATTCCACCTCATCATAAATGCAGGGTCATAACCCTTAGGTGCCTCCATTTTGTTATGTTGAAAGCACAAATTATTGTCTGCCACACAAGTTGTGACAGCAACAATGAAAGGCGGTAAGGGCGCTCTCTGTATTTGCTTATATTCTGTTAGAACGCTTCTGTAAGTACTCATTTTTAAATATTTTTGTGATGAGTGTGGGGTATCATAAACCAGCTCTACTGTACCTGTCTGACTGAGTTAATCTCATGTCTCTAAGACTTTATAGTATACTGGAAAATGAACAGTATGTCTACCACCGAAGCACCCCCTTGTGGAAATCCAGCCCTGCATTTAAACTCAGCCAGGGAATTTTTATCATCACTGGGGAAACAAATTATACGGTGGATTGAATGCAAAGAGTATTTTTTAAATTATATTGCCAATCTAGAGGACTGTAATGGATCTTTTCTCACCTGAAAGGAAAAAATAATTTTGATGTAGTGTTTAGGTCCGGAGGGTGTGCGAATCTATAATCAACTATAAAGACATGAAAGATCGAGCATTTTAGATGTGTTTAAAGTAGCATTATTGGACTTAGATGAGCATTTTTCACCAACAGTATGCGTAGCCGTAAAGAGACATGCTTTTTTCCAAAGGAAACAAGAAAAGCATGAGTCTATTGAAGACTATGGGGTCTATTAGGATGGCGGTCGAAAAATCTCCCCAACCGGCATGGTATAGGGAAAAGACCGCCCGCAAGGACCGCGGCATAACCGCCGGTCCAATTAGGATGCTCCACAGTCGAAATCCGACCGCGGCGGTCAAATTCTGGTGACTAACATTGCGGTGGTTGCTGCTGCCAGCAGTACCACCGCGGTGTGAAAAGGAGCATGTCATGCATGTCACTGCACTGCGTGGCTGGCACTGCACAGTGCCTGCCACCTGGTACATGGACATGTAGGGGGTACCATGGGGACCCCCTCAGTGCACCCACACTCCCCCCCAACACATTGGGGGCCCACAATGGGCCCCCGGAACATGTCTCTGCATGCCTTTCCATAGTGGTTCCACCGCAGCGGAAAGGCTAGCTACCGCTGGTATCATAATCGCGCCAGCAGTGCTTGGCCCTGATCCGCAACAATTGTAGCGGTCCAGCTCTGCCTGCCAGGCAAGTGGGCGGACTGCAACCGGCGGAAAACTGGTAGGCGGAAAATCACACCGCGGCGGTCACGACCACAATGCTAATCGGACCGGCGGTTTTCTGGGTTTCGATGGCGGCCATCCGCCCGCTATCCTAATTGACCCCTATGTGTCTGCACTAAAAGAGTTAGCAATTGCATGCAGATTTGGGAACCTTCTTGATGAATTGGTGAGGGACCAAATTGTTATGTACACAAAGAATAGGTCCATTGAAGATAAATTATGGGTGGAGGAGAGACTTGCCCTAGGGATATTATGACGATCGTGAAGAAGGATGAACTATCTGATCAATGTGCAAAAGTAACCTTAGCACAAGAAAAAACAAGCATTTACAATGCAATAGGTCTCGCAGTGACATTGTTTTGAGTTTTTGGCATTGTAAATGTTATTGTTTTTTTTCCCTTTGTGAAGCATCAATCAAATGGTGTAATGCAAAATGGCAATAGCTCACTTTGTTGTAATTGCGAAATCTATTGCGTTGCATTTGTACTAGTGGGAGTTTTGTATTGTAAAACAGTAACAGGGCAAGATCACACAATGCACAGTATGGATGTCAGGATTTCTTTTTTTTTTTATAGTTCTGTACTGATTATATCGAATTGTTCCCGGTCTTCATTTTTTAGAGTAGAAAACCCCTTTGACGCGTGTTGTTTATTGAGTGCATCACAGTAACTTAACCCGACACCCGGAGGCTTTTAAATAAACGCTCCATGGAGCTGTTAGTTTCTAGGTGCATCCAGGCTCAACGGAGCAATCGCTTGTTCACAAACAAGCGCTTCGTGTTAGTGTGCGCATCATTTGTGAATGCTCCTGAGCAGGGGAACTGGATTATTTGACTGTGCTCACACACTTTTGTTCTGGTAAAGCCGAGATTAAAATGAGCCCGCCTGGATCCATAGCCGCCAGACCCTTTAAACCGCACCCACTCTAGCCGGGGTGGGGGAGGGGTCGTCACACTAGCAGGCGTGCAGAGCCGTCATGTATAGGCAGGCACGTCTCGTGGTACACACCCCTCCGGGTATGCGGACGTGCCGGGGCTCCTCTCTGTGGAATGCGCTCAGTGCCTCGACCACTGTCCCCGGGGCCCAGCAAGGACTGCATGTAAAGCACAGAGGACTGCTTCTGGGCTCTATAAATCTAAACGCGCCAAGAAATACAGCTCTCTCGGTGACAAGTGAAATGTTTTGTCGGTCTTACTTCACCTCCCAAATAGCGTTTTCTTTTGTTTTAGATAAGTGTGGCTCATTCTTTCAGACGCCCGAAACTTTGAAAAATGCATTAAAGTGGTAGAATGGAAACATAGTTCTGTGTGGTGTGGTCATTGATTGATGGCCGTGAGTGGCGGTGTGATGTGGCACGGCACCGTATAGTTCAGTATGGTGCGGCACTGAGTGGTGGTGTGATGTGGTACGGCACCGCATAGTTCAGTGTGGTGATGTATCCGACGGGCGGCACTGAGTGCGGGTGTGATGTGGTAGGGCACAGCATAGTTCAGTGTGGTACAGCACTGAGTGGTGGTGTGATGTGGCATGGCACTGCATAGTTCAGTGTGGTGCGGCACTGAGTGGGGATGTGATGTGGTACAGCAGCGCATAGTTCAGTGTGGTGTGGTATCTGACAGGCAGCACTGAGTGGTGTGATGTGGTAGGGCACCACATAGTTCAGTGTTGTGCGGTATCTGACGGACGGCACCACGTGGCGGTGTGATGTGGTATGGCACGGTGTGGGTGTGGTCACCGGGTTGGTTCGCCAGGATTAGGTCGGACATTACCCACTACACACTCAGTGCCCAACAGCACCACCCCGCAGTGAGACCCACACACACACACTGCGCACACTAGTGTGGGGCAGGGGTGCGCTGCGGTGTCTAAGTGCCATGACCTGGCACTGTTGTCCTGGCACCCCCTGCTGAGAGGGCATCATTCAAGCTGGCACCGAAAGTCAACACGAGGTGTGGCGCATGTGGCCAGCAAAGTGCTGCCACTTCTGGGTCCAGGCCTGCTTTTTAAGGCTGGGGAGAGTGCGCAATGGCACAGGGCGCCCATCCGCCAAGGAGCTCTCAGTAGAGTGAACCTTTGCTCTGTTTAACCTATGTGTATTCTACTTGTCTATCTAGACCTCTATCTTTCTCTCAAACCCCCCCTCCCCCCCTCCCTTCCAGCACCACCGTCATCTTAAGGATTTCTGGGGCTCCAAACAAGACACAGTTCAACAGTTTTTGTCTGACCATTTTACAGAGTAACATACATTACTATTGTTAAGCGAAATGTGGACTAAACACAGCAGGGAATGGGTAATACAATTCAAATTTGTTCAGTACAGGGCCCCCAAAAATATGTTTTGCTCGGGTTTCCCGAGAACCTTAAGAATACATTGAGTGCAAATGTGCCCTTAGCACTAAACATGTGTACGTTGAAGAGAGGATCAGGGGCGAGCCACAGCGTGACAGGCATAGAGGAGCACCTCTGACATGCCTCAGTGTGGCATGCATCAGCTGGGTAGTGCAGTACGGTGTTATGCGGCATGCTTCCATGGGCACAGTGAGGGGTTATGCGGCATGCTTCAATGGGCGCAGTGCGATGTTATGTGGCATGGGCACAGTGCGGTGTTATGCGGCATGGGCACAGTGCGGTGTTATGCAGCATGCTTCCATGATGCGCATCGGCCACCTAGAGACGGCACCAGCGCGCTGCACAGATTTCAAAGGTTAAATGCAGCAGGAGCCCTGATAGTAACTAAGCGTTATTGACCGCATCCGCGAGCAATAACTGCTGTTAGTTACCCGACCTGCAATGGCCCATATTCTATGTGTCTCCGTCAGCCCTCAGTCCTCCCCAGTCTTTGTGCGGTAGATTTTATCTCAGGCACCGCTCTAGTGCGCTCCATCCATACTCCCTCCGGCTGTAGACATCCGGGTGGTACATGACAGCTTTGATCTCGTGAGAGGGTCTGGGTTTCAAGGGGCCACTGACTGCTGCTTAGCGTCCTTTTAGGTAGGATCCCCACTGCCACTACAGAGGGTTCGGAAAGGCCTTCCCTTTCTCCCAGCCTATCCCCGGTACCCAACCATGACCGGGCACCTCTGCAGCCATAAATCGGCCTTCAATGGGGGTTAATTCAGTAGTAATGTGTTAAAGCACCCTGGCCCCTCCCCTGTCTGCCCAGGTATGAACACTCGGGGGTGGTCAGCGTAAATTAGGGGTGGGCGGAATTTGCGAAATTCACTTTCGCAAATTATTGCGAAAATGTTAAAAATCTCCGCAAACACGCGGAAATATCGTGAAGATCCGGAAGTTTTTTCCCCGCCCGTTCGCAGTATTTTCTGTGTGGTCGCGGCTCGCCAACTTACCCATGCGGTTGCTCGCGGGCGCGGCCACCTTGTTTTCACTTGTCTGGCGGTGCATGATCGCGAGAAGAAAGACGTGATTGCGCGACGAATGACGTTACTTCGGGCGCGAACTGTCGCGAGACAGCGCAAATGGCTACCAACAATCCAACATCTTGTGGAGAACGCGAACGGA
This sequence comes from Triturus cristatus, assembly GCF_964204655.1. Classification (NCBI taxonomy): domain Eukaryota; kingdom Metazoa; phylum Chordata; class Amphibia; order Caudata; family Salamandridae; genus Triturus; species Triturus cristatus. Next base: position 930,000,946 of record NC_140585.1, read on the forward strand.
TCGGGAAAACTTGACGGCGAACGTGGGGATTCAGGTAAGGCGATCGCGCGCACGTGAGAATGTATTATTTTACAGCGCGAGCAAGCAAAAAATTGCCGGTAAAATGCGGATTGCGGAAAATGTGACATTTTCGCGCTCTCCGTGGAACACAAAAATGTCAAATTATCGCAATTTCCGCGAGCGGAACGGAATTTTAGCCCTGGCCTATTATAAATAGGACCCAGGTCACCTGTCCCCCGTTGTAAAGAACGAAAGAAATTCAAAAATCCTTAGGAGGAAAGGAAGAGGGAGTAAAGAAAGAAAAACCCCTTGGGACGCAGTGTGAGAAGTGAAACAAAGTCAAGAGAGAGAATAACATCAGACAGCAATATGTGAGGAGCATGACACAAGGAAAGAGGAAGGGGAAAAAAGGTGAGATAGACGGGGGCGACAGCCAATGAAAGAATGGGTGGATGAGAGACCGATGGGGTGGGACAGAGCACGTGGTAAAGAGAGAGATTCGGAAGAAAGAGGAGAGAGCAGAGAAAGATTAGTGAAGACGACGGAATGCACCGAGAGGACGGGGTCTGAGGAATGGAGGAGAACGAAAAATGAGAGAGGGAGAGATAGATTTGAAAGTGCAAATTGGGCAGGATGGAGCAGGAAAAGCACACGAGCAGGGGCGAAGGAGAACAGTACAGGGAGAGCAGTATAGATGAAGGGGTCATGGTAGAGAAGAAAAACAACGTGGAAATAGATGGCAGACAAAAAAAGTGATCAGTGACAGCGAAAGACTGCGAGAGAGGACAGGGTGGAAGAAAAGACGAGAAAAGTAACGAAAAAACAAGCGGCACTGAAAGCGATCGTGAAAGCGATCGCGAAAGCGTTCGCTATTGTAAAAAAAAAACCACGCCCGCGAGTTTATTATCGCGCCCGTGTCTGGGCACGATAATTGAAACCACATGACCTTTTGTGCGCGTAATAGACACCAATAGGCCATGGGTGGAGCAATGCGCCCGCCTTTGGTCTATTGCGTGCCGTCTTTCAAAAACACACGCACGCAAAGACCAATCACGTAAGCCAAAAGGAAAAGCACACGCTCGAGCGTGTGCGATTCCAGGCTCCGTTTTGAAACCCCATACAAAAGGGATCTCGCGGCGCGAGCCCTAAAAAGATGGAGGAGATACTGTTAACATTTTGGATGGAAGAAGTAAATATGTACAGAATTCTGATCAGCACAACTTGGAGAAAGACAACAAAAAGGCAATCTGGAACTACAAGATGCTAGTTATGATGGTACAAAAAGGTTGTTCCGAAAATTTCAGGGGAAGGAGAGAACAAACCCCTTTGCTGGGTCTTTTTTGGGGGGGTGCATAACTATAGGTAGCGGCTGATTCCAGTTTGCCTTACACAATCACAGTGGAAAGTGTTTGGCCCAAACATTTTACTGCTGTAGTAGGGAACCAGTTAGAACCTTCTGATATTATTCTCAAGAGTTATACAGGTGAAAAGATGGACATGGAGTGGAATAAGAAAGCTTGTTTTCAGTTTTAAGAATAGATTTGCCTTATGCAAATTGTACGTGGCCAAAGAAGGACCATCCGTGCTGGGGTGGAAAGACCAGAGAAACTTAAAATAATTTTAGACCCAAATAGCCCTGAATAAGTGCTTATGAAGAAGACGACACTAGGAAGTGGGTTTTAGACGAATTCCCAGCAGTCTTTAATGGGAAAGTTGGTAAGTTGAAGGGTTTCATTCATTTAATCAGAGTAAAACACAATGCTACTCCAAAGATCCACAAATTACGCAATATTCCCTTTATTGTAAGGGATGAAGTGAAATTGGAATTGGAGAAACTGTTGAAAGCATGTATTATTGAGCCAGTAGAAGCTTTACATTGCGTTGCTCCGCTGGTGGTGGCGAGACACCCCAGCAGCAACGTACGCTTGTGTGGTAACTTGTGGGGGCTTAATAACAACATCACTGTGGATCAATTTCCGTTGCCGCACATAGATAAAATGTTGTAATTAACCAGAAATTCTAAGTGGTTTTCAACATTGGGTCTATCGGCTGCATATTACCAAGTAGTCTTGGATCCTTAGTGTAAACATCTTACTGCGTTTTGCATGCCTTTTGGTTGTTACCAATTCCGATGCATGCTGTTTGGTTTGGCGTTGGCAGAAGCCGTCTTTCAAAGGCTTATAACACAGCTTTTTGGGAACAGTCAGGAAGTGACATTCTTCCAAGATGATATTTTGATCATGGGGAAAACCAGGAAACACCATAACAAATTCCCAAGAAAGGTATTAAGCATACTCTGGAAGAAAGGTTTGACTGCAGAAATTAGTAAATGCAGATTTTCAGAAAAATATATCACGTATTTGGGGAATGAAATTAGTGACAAGGGGATCAAGCCCAAGAAGAAATTAGTGGAAGCGATTAACAGGGCCCTCCCACCCAAGAACAAAGTTGAGCTCTGCTCGTTTTTGGGTCTGACGAAGTTCTATTCAAAATTTGTTGACAAATTCTCAGAAAAAACTCATGATGTGTAAGCTTTGTTGAAGAATAAAAGTAAATTTGAGTGGTCAACTCTTGTGTCACAATTCTTTCTTAGAAAAAAGCTTGCAAACAGTAAGGCTCCCACATTGCAAGGTTTCAGTCCCACTGTAGCAACCTTTGTTACTGTGGATGCCAGTGAAAAGGGCTTGGGAAGTGTACTCACTCAAAAAAATAATCAAGGGGGTGCAAGTGTAATAGCGTTTGCATCAAAGTCACTGTCTCCTACAGTGGAAAAATACTCTGTTATCGAAAGAGAGACCTTGGCATGCGTGTGGGCACTTGAGCATTTCCGCAAGTTCTTGTGGGGAAGAATGTTCATTGTGAGGTCAGATCATAAACTATTGACAAAACTTTTAACTACAGAAGGTTTAACCAGAGCGTCTGCAAGAATTGCAAGACTTTCCATGCGTTTACAGGATTTTATATACGAAGTTCAGTATATGCCGGGGAAAAAATGTCACTGCTGATTTTTTGAGCAGGTTGTCACTGCCTCTCAAGGAGGTGGATGCTAGTCCATGGAATGATGTATGTGAGGCCGGGATATTTGCTAGTAATTAAACCAAAGGGTTACAAAAAGAAGAGTGGATTAAAGCGCAAGAGGAAGATGATGTTTTGGAAAATGTTAAAGGAAAAATTGAAAACGGTTGGGGGAATTTAGCAAAGCTGAAATTCTAGGAGAAATGAAGGCGTACTGGGAAGTTAGTGATGAGTTAGGAGTTAAAGTCCTTTTTGTTGTGAAAGGTGACATGTTAATTCCACCGTACAGGATAAGTAATACAATTATTTTGCTTTGTCATGATGTACATGCTGGTATAGCACGTTCCAAACGGAATGTCAAGGCTTTGTATTGGTGGCTTAAAATTGACATTGAAACGGAAAGATTTTTTAGGTCTTGCATTGAGTGTTAGAGTGTGGACAAGTCCCAGAAAACGCTTAATTCCCCATTAAGTTTGCTAGGTTGTCCGGTACTACTATGGGAAGATGTGGTATTGGACCTCATAGGACCCGGTTTGTGGAGTGATGGGTCACAGAGATGTAGCTTAGTATTAATGGATTTGTGTTCAAAGTAGCTTGAATTGGGGGTGGTTGTAAAGGTGGACGCTGGAACTGTGATCAAGTTTTTCGATGGAATATTTTTGCGAGAGGGCTTCCCGAAATTTTTAATCACTGATAATGCCGTTCAGTTTTGAACAGTGGAAAGGAAGGATTTCATGGAGTTTGCTGGGATTACTCACAAGTTCTCTGCGCTTTATCATCCCAGGGGAAATGGCGTTGTGGAAAGAGTCAACAGAGTTGTTAGGGTACTTTACATTAGCTACTCAAAATAGGAAACATTCGGCGACCGAATTGAAGAAGATGGTGTGGACTTTTAGAGTGACGTTCCATGACTCTGTTGGAGAAAGTCCTTTTGGTATAATGAGAGGTTGTGTACTGCATTCTAAGGCTAATCCTGGTTGGATGGATAGAGGTAAGAGAGTTGTGTGGGATGCAGAGGAAGTTAAGAGGTGCCTTTTGACATTCCAGCAAAAGAATAAGAGGTACTTTGACACTAAACATGGAGTACGTGATGTGAAGCTAGGAATAGGACAATGGGTATGTGTGAAGTCTATCAGGAAAGTTGCAAAGGGAAAAAGCAAGTTCATGATCCCTAAGCAAAGTATGAAAGTGATGAATAATACAGTGGAGTTAACTGATAGCAGCATTTGTCACATGAGCCACTTGGCAATTGTCAAATACATTGGTAATGGCAGGGTGAAGTGTGCTTACCTGGAGAATGACCAAGGGGATACATATTGGTGGATAGCTTTTGACTCTACAAGTGGGAAGGAAACTGTTAATCAAGAGTTACAAAATAATAATGATTCAGGTATAAGAAGGGAGGACAGTCAATGTGACACTCAGACAGTGATGTTGAAACGGGGAGTGAGGTTCATGTGGATAATAGTGTATGCAATGACACTTTGAAGGCTCAATTTGATGGTGTAAGAACAAGTACTTTTGGTAGAAATATAGTAAAACCAAAGAAACTGGAGGACTATGTATGTACCACATAAGGTTCACACTTTGTGTACTGTTATCCTTCATTTTTGGATAACATGGTGTGACCTTCATCTTGTGTATTATAGTCATGAAATGTTTTGTGTTGTTTTATTAAAGGGAGGGGGTGTGTAGTAATGGCTATAGTTATGTAGATAGAATTGTTTTAGTCACTTAGAATGTAGAAATACAATTGTTAAGAGCGTTCTAGGTATTTATGTGAGGATGTAGAATGTTGGGTCAGATGATGCTGTGTTGTGTTTGTACTACTACTTGTTCACCAAGCTGTACGAGGTTGTCTATTAAAAAAGGATTATGCACAGCATACCTAATTAAGCATCTTCACTACAAGACACTAGAAGAAAGTCAGTCTTTCACATTTCCATGGTTGTTCACCTAGGCCTCCCACCTGAGACAGATTAATTTCCTGAGAAACCAGGCATGCACAATCTGGTTGAATTTTTCTGAAGAAACAGATTAATAAGGAATGGTAGTCCTAGTTCTGCACTTGGGGGGGGGGCTCTTCACTGAATTCATAAAAAATAGAATAATTCCCTTGCTGCGCATGGGAATCCCAGATGACACTTATATCCATAAATCCTTAAAGAGGGTGAAGAGTCCAACATGTCCAGATGTTTAAAAAGCCTATCAAAGGCACGATTTTCCAGCTTTTAGACTGCCTGTAGCACCAAAAGAACATCTACCTCAAACTACATTAAAGCACTGATAACACACACTAATGTCTACATGTATAATCAACACAGAAACGTGCAGCCTAATGGGCTTATTTTATGAGTTAAAGAGGAACTCTGTCCTTTAAAGGGCCTAGGGTCTGCCTCTATCAATGATGCATTCTACTAGCAGTTGCCTTAGAGAGTCTGTTCTTTTTTGAAGCTCAAATGAGTGGGATTCAGAAAAACACTGGGGGCCTCATTTATGGACTTTTGGCGTAGGGCAGCGCAGCAAGGCACCTTGCTGCACTGCCCTGCTCCAAAGTGGAAGGGCAGGAATGCACCGTATTTATGCAATATGATGCATTCCTATCTTTTCTGCCTGCGCTGGGGCCGTATTAGCTGCCTAGCTCCAACGTAGGCATGTTTGCACCATGATCTCTAACGCTTAGAGAACAGCAGAAGCAGCAAAATAGTCTATTATTAGACTAGCTGGATCTCTTCAAAAGTGGCAGGACCATAGCATGCTGCTATGCCTCTTGTAGGGAGGAGTTAAGAAGAGAGACCAGAATTTGAGAAGGTTCCGGACTAAGGGACACATTACGATGACGGGCGGACCGCCACCCGTGCTGTGGCGATCCGTCCGTCACCAAGCGTGGAGTGACCGCCCGCCAGATTATGATGGCGGGCGTATCCACACTGCGACTGTGGCGGAAGGAAAGACCGTCCGCCATGGAACTGCCACAGGCAATCGGACCCATTGCCTGGTGGGGCGGTCTGCATGCATAAAATGGTGGCGGTGCCTAGCAGGCACCATCCACCACATTATGATGCAGGCTGTGAGCCAGCTTTTCCATGACGGCGACAACGTCATGTAAAGGCTGATGGAGATCCTGTTCGGGGGCCCGTTGTAGGCCTCCAATGGGGGCGGAGAGGGGTATGTGCACTGGGGGGTACCCATGGTACCCCCCCTACATTTCAGTGCACTAAGTGGCAGGCACTGTGTGGTGCCTGCTACATAGTGCACTGAAATGCACAACATGCCTTTTCAACATTGCGGCGGGTGCTGCTGTCATCAGCACCCGCCGCAATGTTAAAAATGCAAGATGTGACCGCCATGGTGGCGGTCGTATCCTAATGTGGTGTGCGGAACATCTGCATGTATTGCGGAAGGTCCCGGTCACCACCACGACTGGAGTCCGTCCGCCATCGTAATCGGCCCATAAGTTTGCTGATCTTGGACTGAGGAAGAGGGTCCTGTGGAGAGACTAACTTTATAGATTGCAGTAGTGTACCACAAAGAGGGAAATCTAACGGTATAACAGAAGTAAGACTATGCTTATAGTGTGGGAAGACTGTACTGTCCGTGCCAGATTTAGTGCAGGCCATAGGTGGTGCAGAGTTGGTAGTTTTGCTGTCCGTCAGGCAGTAGGCACATTAGAGAATGAGAGTTGGATATCTAACAACCTTTTTACAAACAAGCGTGCCACTTCTTCCTCTTACTCTACTCCTTGTTCCCCTCCCCCCCTCAATTTCCCCCCCCCCCCATACAGGCCCCTTGTTGGGGCTCTTAGGCCTGGCACACACCGGACGCAGGTACTTCAGCGTGGTGAGTTTGCCATAGAGCGGCACTTAGGTTAATGGTTTTGTTGGGGTAGGGTGGGGGGAGGGTGGGTGGGGGGTGAAATGGGTATTGCACTAGATTGCATTTCTTGGAATTGTTACTAGCTGCTTGGGGTAGCAGTTTGTTCATTTCTGCTATAAGAAATGTTGTATTCTCTGTGAGCTGCTGGTATTCTTCGATTATTGAGGTGCAACATGTGTACATGATGTCTTCCAACTGTCTTTCGGCAATGCTTCCAACACGCTTACTACTGGTACTATGTAATAGTAAAACGTATGTGATACTCAATAAAAATATTTTCATTAAAAAAAAAAAACAAGCGTGCCAGTTCATCACATCGTGATTGTGAAAGCGAGGGTAGAAGGGATAAGTTGCTAGGGTCAGATAACTTTTTAACTACTCTAAAGAGATATTTTGGGCAGTTCTGTGAAACAGTTATTTTATTGGAATAAAATACTGAGCGAGAGGCTCAGCACAAAGTATGATAATCTTTAAGTGATGCTCTATACTCAGGCTTCTCTTTCTCAGCATAAGATTTCCTTCAGCACCTTTCCAGATGCTTGCACCGTTTTTGTTCTTCTCGAAGGGTCTCATTAAACCGGGGGGCAGGCGGATGCAGTCTGGCTGAGGTGGTGGGTTTGGCAGGCAAGATGAGGTCAAGGGAGTTCTGAATCCAGGCATCTACTTTTTCTACATTTTCTACCATTCGGAAACCGGATCGGTTGACATTTTTTGTTGTTGTTTTTTTTTTTGCAGCTTTTCTACTTTCATGTATAAACATGCACAGCACAATATGTAACAAACAAGTTCCCTTTCTCTGAATTGTTTCCAGAGAAAACATATGGCAGTGTTGCTTTTCTTTCCTTTCATACTTTTTAAGCATATGTTAATAAATATCAAGTCATCTCTGTTTTGGTATTCATAGTTTAATCAAGCAGTTGTGATATATGGTACCCAATTTAATGATTTTTTTTTCCAAGTTGGGAAAAGCCATAACCCTCCCCCCCAAAAAAAATATCATCGTAGTTATTAATGTAGGCATGTCTTTTCAAAGGAAGAAAGTTTGCCTACTGCTTTGTCCAGCTTAAAACAACATGCACTGGCTACCCTATCCTCAGGTGAGCAATGCAGCACATGTACTGCAACTGCTTGATTGCACGATCAATACGTTTTTCAAAGTGGAGCGAACAGAGAAAAAAGCTAGGAATTGCTTAAGGTCTGTCTGTGTGTAGAAGATGGACACGGATGGGTCTCCTGACCAAAAATGGTGTCTCCTCATTATTAGAACAATTTCGTCTTGGGTCTCAGAATGACTCTGCATTTGATATTTTCTGAAAATCAGCATAGTAAATGTTATATTTTGAAGAACAACAGTTCGGGTCACTGACATAATATCGACCCCCAAAATATCCCCATACACAAATATCGAGTTTTTAATATCGATGTCATAAATATCAACAGCCTATATTTATTATTGTAAGTACACAAATATAGAAAAATATATTGATGTAAAAAATATAGTTGTACAAAATATCGATTTTAATATATATATATGAAAAATAATATTAAATATATTTAAAAAAACTTACGTTAAAAAAATAAATTAGATTTAATATACATTCTAATAAATATAACAAATAAATGTAATTTAAAAAATGTAAACATACATATATAAAATGTAATATATATATTTACTTTAAAACAATTAATCAACTATGTATTTGAATTTATTTTATAATTGTATTTATAAAAATCTACAAATAAATATATATATAAATACACCAATAACATAAAATCTAATAAAAAAACATTGTATTATAAATTAAAATATTAAACTATTTAAAAGTCTTAAAAATTCAATTTTCAACTTCAATGAATGTAGATAAAGTGTTGGATTGCGGAAGGGTACAATTACTATTCCCAATCCAGTGTGTGCAACAGTAGGAAAAGTGTTGAATAGTGGAGGGGTAAAAATTGCTATTCCCGCTCCAGTGTGTGCAACAGTAGGGAAAGTGTTGGATAGCGGAGGGGTAAAGATTTCTACTCCCACTCCAGTGAGTGCAATGGTAGGGAAACTGCTGGATAGCGGAGGGGTAAAAATGTATATTCCCACTCCAGTAAGTGCAACAGTAGGGAAAGTGTTGGATAGCGGAGGGATACAAATTACTATTCCCACTCCAGTGAGTGCAACAGTAGAGAAAGTGTTTGATAGAGGAGGGGTAAAATTTACTATTCCCACTACACAGAGTGCAACAGTAGTGAAAGTGTTGGATAGCGGAGGGAGGGAAAGTGTTGGATAGCGAAGGGATACAAATTACTATTCCCACTCCAGTGAGTGCAACAGTAGAGAAAGTGTTTGATAGTGGAGGGGTAAAATTACTATTCCCACTCCAGAGAGTGTAACAATAGGAAAAGTGTTGGATAGCGGCGGGGTAAAAATTACTATTCCCACTACAGTGTGTGCCACAGTAGGGAAAGTGCTAAATAGCATAGGAGTAAAAATTACTATTCCCACTCCAGTGAGTGCAACAGTAGGGAAAGTGCTGGTTAGCGCAGGGGTAAAAATGACTATTCCCACTCCAAATAATGCAACAGTAGGGAAAGTGCTGGATAGCAGAGGGGTAAAAATTACTATTCCCACTCCGGTGAGTGCAACAGTAGGGAAAGTGCTGGATAGCAGAGGGGTAAAAATTACTATTCCCACTCCAGAGAGTGCAACAATAGGAAAAGTGTTGTATTGCGGTGGGGTAAAAATTACTATTCCCACTACAGTGTGTGCAACAGTAGGGAAAGTGCTAAATAGCAGAGGGGTAAAAATTACTATTCCCACTCCTGTGAGTACAACAGTAGGGAAAGTTCTGGTTAGCGGAGGGGTAAAAATTACTATTTCCACTCCAAAGAATGTAACAGTAGGGAAAGGGTTGGATAGCGGAGGGGTAAAAATTAATATTCCCACTCCAGTGAGTGCAACAGTGGGGAAAGTGTTGGATAGCGGAGGGGAAAAAGTTACTATTTTCACTCCAATGAGTGCAGAAGTAGGGAAAAATAACTATTCACACTGAAACACTTAAAAAAAAATTATATATATATATATATATATCTTGAAAAATCAAAAAAATCTAAATTAATAATCAATATTTCAAACATTTAAATTAAATGTTTAAAACATAAAAATAACACATATAACAATAGTAATTACACAACAAAAACTTTCAAATACTATATATAATAAAAATAATAAATACATTTACCAATAAATATTAATTTTAAAATACTAAATATTTACAAAATAAAGGACAAAATAAATGTATTCATTTAATTTCCTAACCAATAATAAAACACTTCACATTTCTTGATTACATGTATTTACATATTTTAAATAATTAATAAACAATTAAAAAAATTCTTACTAATAAAACAATTGTAAACATTATTCTACTACACACACTTTAACCCATTCCGTGCGCGTGTCAACCAACAGCTGTCGCGCACACTACCTGGCTCGTGCTGCGCACGTCTGTTGGCTGACGCGGTCCCGCCCACTCTTTAGAACTCCTGCACCGCAGCGGAATTTGCACTGCCGTTAAGGAGTTAACACTATAATTTGCGCAACACAAACTAAATTAAACTATCCAATAATAAAACACATTTTAAAACATATCTTAAAATTACAATCCATTACTATTAAAAACGAATTATTAAATTATTAAAATGTATATAATACCCACCTTTACCCCTTTTTTAAAAAAAAGAACAAAAATATTTTAAAAAATTACCCAAAATATGTATCTATTAATTAACATTAATTAACTATATATTAAAACACAAATTACTTCCCACCATTTACACCTGTAAACACTACAACACACACCTAAAATTAATTACACAATTACCATAGTTAATTAACAATTAATTAAAATTAATTAACCAATTATTAATTCATAAATTCAAACTTTAATGACTTCCAACCATTTACACCTACAAACACCACAACACACACCTAAAATTAAATACATAAATACCATATTTAATTAATTAATTAATTAAAATTCATTAACCAAATATTAATTATTTGAATAATATATTATTTTACACATTTAACACTATAAAATATCAATAAAACAAATATTAATAAATACAAATTAATCAATACATTTAATTTTAATTAAATTACTTCCCAGCCTATTCCCCTATAAACCCACGACCCGCTATGAAACTAAAAGTGCAAAATTCATATTAAAATTTTTAATATAAATTTAATATAATTAAATTACTTCCCTACCTATTCCCCTATAAACCCACAACATGCTACAGAACTAAAAGGGCAATTTTTTATATTTTCTATAACTACTAAAAATTTAACACATATATTAAAAATACAAACAATTCTTATACACAAAAACATATATCACATGCATATAAAATATACACTAAAATACATAATAATAAAAAACGATATTTTTGCAAACGATATTAAACACTTTTTTATTAAATTATTATTTTTTTTAAATCAATATTACTTATCTAAAATCGATATTCTTAACCTCGATATTCTTGCTGTCGATATTTTTGACTCACAATATTTCCAACTCGATATTTGTGCGCCTCGATATTTGTACTCGACATTCTGTCTCTACACCACCTGGCACTAAACCCTCTGCACTATATCATCTGTATGTGGAGCTTTCTGCCTGAATGCAATTTTGGGACCTGCTAGTTGCACGTGATTGTCCACTAGGGTGGACCAAATTTAGGGGCCTATTACGAAGCGGGCGGACTTTGTCCGCCCACCACCACAACAGAGCACGGGGCCGACCAACGATGTTGCTGTGCTCCCGCCATGCAAATTAGGATGCACCTGCCACACTGGCGGGCGCATCCTGGGCCTTTTACATTGCGGGTGGATCTGCTGGCTGCAGCCCCGCACGCAATGCAAAAGGATTGTGCACAGCATTGCCATGTATAAAATGGCAGGCACCACGTGTTGCCTGCCACGTAGTGCATTGTAATGAGGGGGGGTACCATAGGTACCCCCATGTGCACCCCATACCCCACAACACCCTGGGTGCCCGCAACGGGCCCCCAATGTCACAGCATGCCTTTGCATGGGGGCGAAAGGTCAATCACCGCAAACGTCATAATATTGTGTCCCTTTTCCACCCGGTCGACAGCTCGACCGGCGGAAAAGCGGCAGACGGTCTTTCCGTCCGCCGCGGTGCCCCCCGTAATACTAATATGGCGGGGGGAGAACCAGGGACATTTGGCGGGCGGATCGCCACCGCCGGCTCGGCGGTGGCCACCTCTGGCCCAGCGGTGGCGATCTGCCGGTTATCCTAATGGACCCCTAAGTGTTCCATACCCTAGTTACACAGCAGTTGCTGCAATGAAAGCATTAACCTACACAGCTATTTTAACTACTTGTATGTTAATGAAGGGTTATGTGTATTATGCTTTCCAAGTCGCAATGCTGTGTTTGGTGAAGAGACTGTATATATATTAACGTAGAGCAAATAAATATTTGATTGTGCAAGTTTATTGGGATGCACCGATAAGCTAATCTGTCCCCCCCCCCCCGCCCTTGCCCTTCCTTAAAACCGTACAAATTGTAGGGGGGGTGCTAGCACCAATCACAGTGATTAGCTACCACAATGGCAGTGTGCGGCCCTAGTGCTAAAGTGGTCAGTGGTTAGGGGTCATCTCTAAAGAACATTTTGATTCCTGTTACTTATTTAATTATTCATAAAGATAGTAGATGAAGAAGGAGGAGAAAGGCTGAGAGGGGGAGATGGAAATGAGAGAAGGAGGGGAGCAATAAAAAGATAGGTGGAGAAGAGGGCAGGAGAAGGAGAAAGACGCAGAAGCAATTAAGGATAAAGAAGGAGGAAGCAACCATATCAAGAGGGCATATGAAGGAGAAATGAGAAGGAACTTGGAGAGGTTATGGTTGGTGAAAGGAAGAATGGCACCCCGAGCAGATAAACCAATGAGTCAGGGGAGAAGGAGATGAGAAAAAGGCTATGGGGCAGATTTACGAGGACTGGCGCATCCCTGCATATTAGCAGGGATGCGCCAGTAAAGATGCGACATGCAGGAATACCCTTGCGCCACCACAGATGCGTCGCATTTACAATGTGATGCACCGTGGCACAATGATAGTCAGATGCGTGTCGCATCTTCTGGCGTAAGGGCAGCGCATTGCTGGAGTCATGTCGCAAGCGCAACAAAACTCCAGCAATGCTCAGGGGCACCCTATACCTAACATGCTGCGTCACTCCTCACGCCTGCTTCAAGCAGGCGTAAGGTTTTGACGCAGCATGGACGTAAAAGTGACTCAGTGAAATCTTGTAGATTTCACTGCGCCACATTTACGAGGCTTCCTTGCGACGGAACGCCCACCCTGCATACATTATACCTGACACAGGTATAATGTAGTGCAGGGATTTACAACGTGACATATCTCACTAGAGGCGTCACGTTGTAAATATGTTGCATGGTGGCGCATTGTTTACAACCCCGCTGCATCACAGAAGTGATGCAACGGTGTCGTAAACATGTCGCAAGGGGCTTGTAAATCTAACCCTAAATGGTTAAAAATTGTACTAGAGGAGCAGATCACTTTCAAAGCTCTCCTTGAAGTTGTCGTGCAAGCTTGCTGAGCTCTTTTGGGTATACCCAATCATGTAGACATCCCACGGGCGAAGCTATTCTTCTGCAACTTGAGACTCGTGGTGGTGAAGAGGGATGTAGCTAAACACTGGGGGGCATCTACATTGCCTTCTATGACAGAATGGAGGATGGGGATGAACTTATAAATGATAGTTGAACAAGTAACATACAAAAGTAGAGTGTGGACGGGTGGATTAAATACCATAATTTGGAGATATTGGGAGACAGATCTGAAACTCCACCTGCCTAAACCTAGTGCTACACTCAATTTCAATGATCGAACTGTCTGATACCTATTGTCTATCTAAATGTTCTGAGCTTATTACTGATGGTATGTGTAAACATTAATGTTGCATCCGAGTCCACCTGCGTTGAGTTCTTGTTTGTCATGGGTGCATGTTTGTACCCTTTTGCACTATTTGTTCAAAAACTAAAAAAAATATTTTTAAAAAAATGCTTGCTGAGCTTACTCCTCGCAAAATGGGGCTGCTTTTAGTTCACAGTGCAGTCATGTCTCCTAAGGTCTAACTAGTGTACAGAACATTTTGCTGGAGTGCAAGGATAATTAGAAAAAATCAGGAGTGTTCTTGGCAGATTTCTGTGAAATTATTAAACCATCTTTGGTAAAAACACAGGATGCTTCTTCATAATTAGCCTACTGAAATGAAAGACAATATAGTGTTCTACCACAGTTAGCGCATGCATCTAACTAACCTCAGGCATACGTAATGGCTATCAAGAAGGCTGTCTTCCAGATTAGTTGCTGCAATGAAGTCTTGTGGATGAGTTCAAAAGGAGAACCCACCAATTTAATAATAATAATAATACAGACACTTATAAAGCGCGACAGCTACCTCAAGCAGAGGTGTCCCGGCGCTAAGCGATCGACAGTATGCAGTTGTGAAATCAGTAAGCAAAGCCACAGGCCCATTATTCTGTCCTAAAGAGCCAGGTCTTAACTTTTTTCCTGAAAAGAGGCTCTGCCTCAATATTACGTAAGTCATCTGGCAGGGAGTTCCACAATTTTGTTGCTCCAACCGTGAAGGGTCTGCCTCCCAGGTGGACCTCGTTAAAACAGGGTTTGCAGAGCAGACTTTTTGAATTAGACCTTAGCGATCTCGTCTGCTTATAGCCACGTAGTCTTTATTTTAGGTAACTGGGGCAGTTACCGCGGGTAGCTCAGAAAGCCAATGTCAGTGCGTTAAATTTGATTCTTTTAGCAACTGGTAACCAGTGAAGTTCTTTTAAGTGCGGAGAGTCATGATGTCGGAAAGGGACTCGCCTAATCAGTCTCGCGTTCTGGACCATCTAAAGACGTCTGATCAGATACTTAGGTAGGCCCAGATAGAGGCTGATGGCATAGTCCAGCCTGCCAGTTACCATTGCATGGACAGTAATTTTAAGGCATGTTTCTGGCAGCAAATGTTGAAATTTGCGCAGATTTCTGAGTTTACTGAAGCAGGTGGCTGTCACCTGTCGTATCTGTGCCGAAAAAATGACAAATCAGACTCCCACTTCACCCCAATATTTTTGATACTGTCTGCACGGGACGGGGGCGCGCCCATTTCCGCTGGCCACCAGAGATCCGTGCTGGAGGTGACTTTTTCACAAAAAACATCACCTCCGTCTTTCCTGCATTGAGCTTCAGTTTGTTGTTGTTCATCCACAACGCAATATCTCTTAGACAACCTTTGAAACTCCTAAAGGAGTCCTCAGACTACTCTTTGTAAGAGAAGACCAGCTGGGTGTCATCAGCGTATGATATCGCTTTTACCCTCCAGCTGGCTAGCAGAGAGAACAGCAGAGACAAGTAAAGGTTAAACAGGAGAGGGCTCAACGTTGACCCCTGAGGGACTCCACACCAAAGTGGTTTCGGCTTTGACACAAATGGCTGTAGTGAAACCTTTTGTGAGCGATTGCTTAAGTAGGAGTTCAGCCAGGCCAGCACCGTACCCCCTATGCCCTGCTCCTGCAGTCTCTGAGACATCAGGGTATGGTCAACCCTGTTGAATGCCGCAGATAGATCCAGGAGCACCAGCATAGCGGATGCCCCTGAATCCACCGCCAGTCTCACTGACTCAACCACCTCCAAGAGTGCTGTCTCAGTACTGAAACCCGATCTAAAGCCTGATTGGGTATCATGCAAGCTAACTTTATTCTCAATGAATTTAGTCAGTTGCCGCTGCACCAGTTTTTCCAGCATCTTGCCTGGAGCAGGTAGCAATGAAATAATCCTATAGTTGTTTAGATCCCCGGGATCCCCATTTGGTTTTTTCGTTAGGGGAAGGAGTGTGGCATGTTTCCATATGTCAGGGAAAATGCCAGATGTCAGGGATAAATTACAGATGTGCGACAGCACCTGTTTAACAGAGTGTGTCATGGCTTTCCATAGTTTCGGGGGGCATGGGTCGTCTGGGACCCCTGACTTACGCCCCTGGATTTCCGCCACCACTTCCTGCATTGGAATCGGGCTAAAATTTGTAAATGTAAATAAGGGATAATAAGCGCCTTCCACCTTTCTGTCAGATTCGACTGTTTCTTGAACCTCAGAGAAAGTTAGGTAGACCTTCTTGATTTAGATAGCGCTAAATTTAGTTTCCATGGAAGTGAAGCCATTGTCACTCTAAGATAAACTTTCTTTAGACCTTCAAAAAACAGACTTTAACTGAAAGGAAGTTTGAAGAATGATGGCTGATGTGAACTTTTCCTATAAACGATTATCATTGCCAAATCAATAGTGAATAACTGCAGCTTAGAGTTGGCCAGATGGCGCAAGTACTGTAGGATACCATCTTCTTGGCATACAAAGGTACTATCATTATTTTATTGAAACCACTAACAAAACCTTATCCATTGAAAGCGTAAAGGGATCTAGTCAGTGGACTATGGCCTTTTTTCGAAATATCCATACAAGACTGACGTAAATTCAGGTGAACGTATTGTCTAATCTCAGGAGCTATGCTGCCAAACTCCATGACCTCAGATTCAGTGGAATAGTCGACCTTCTAACCTACTCAGCAGTTTCAGTTTGCATGGTGTTCTCGTGTGGATTTAGCAACAACTGCTGCAGCATTGAATAGGCCACTTCGGGGAGGTCAGAATCAGACTTGCCCAATAAGCTTGCAATTTCAGCAGTACTGATGAAATTAGAGGAATGGAGGGAAAAGTTTAAAGCAATGTCATTGATCAAAAGAGCATTGGCCAGTGAACATAGTTCCTGTGTCCTGAGGTGAAGCTAGGGCATTGGGTATTTTGGAATGCTGCAAACAGATCTATACTTGAGACGGCATAAAGCACTTGATTGTCTAACACCCATTCATAACATTCCTCCTAAAATCTTCTAGAAAAATGTACTTGTTTTTTCACGCTTCATGGAAGGTGAATCACTTTTATGGAGAAGTTTTTGTGCCAAGGGCCATTCGCAATGATAGAGGTCTGGATCTGGTTCCTCCGTGTTTGTTTAGGTAGTGCACTGCAGGTGTGTTATTTGTTTGCAGCAGAATACGATCTGAAGTCAATGCAGGCAGGAACACCTTCAGCACTAGGTGAATCACTAAGAGCTTCAGGAAGTTGATGTATTAAGAACCAATCATTAATTGAGCATCACCTTAGGACAGACTGATTGCCCAGGTGAACTCTCCCAAGTGAATAATGAGGCATCCGTCGCTACGGTATGAGATGGTAGGTTGTGATGGAATAGAACATTCAGCAAAAGGTTCCTGCTTGTGTGCCACCATGAGAGCAACTGAGTTGCTACTTGAGTCAATTTCAGTTTGTCCTCCAAGGTGTCCATTCATTGTAACCACTGCTCTTCCAGCTATTTCAGCAGTAATGATAGAATTAGAGGAATGTAGGGAAACGCATAAAGCAGTGTCCTTGATCAAACAAGCATTGCCCAGTGAACCTAGCTTCTATTTGCTGGAGGTGAAGCTAGGGCATTTGGTGTGTTTGAATGCAGCAAACAGAATCTATGCTTGAGACGGCATAAAACATGTGATTGTCTAACACCCATTCATGATTTTCCATGTAGAATCAGCTTGTTGTTTCTGGCTTCCTGGAAGGTGAATCGCTTTTATGGAGACGTTTTCGTGCCAAGGGCCATTAGCAGCGATAGAGGACTGGTTCTGGTTCCTCTCTGTTTATTTAGTTAGTGCACTGCAGTTGTGTTGTCTGTTCGCAACAGAATACGATCTGAAGTCAATGCAGGCAGGAACACCTTCACCACTAGGTTAATCACTCAGAGCTTCAAGAAGTTAGTGTATTAAGAACCGTCATTAATCAAGCATCACCTTAGGACAGACTGATTGCCCAGGTGAACTCTACCAGGTGAGTAATAAGGCATCCGTCACTACGGTCTGAGATGGTAGGCTCTGTTGGAATGGAACAGTCAGCAAAAGGTTGCTGCTATTGTGCCACCATTGTTATGTTATGTTATTTGCACTTATAGAGCGAGCAATTACCTTTGGGTGTCCTGGCGCTAAGCACTGATTACCTGGGGAGGTCGAAGAGGACTATTGCAGGAAAAGCCATGTCTTCAGGCCCCTACGAAAAGACAAAAGGCCTGGGGCCGTTTTAAGGGGAAAAGGAAGCTCATTCCAGGCATTAGAAGCACAAAGAGTAAAGCTCCTACCGCCCAATTAAGTTTTCTGACTTTAGGGATATGCACTAGTTTGGCACTGGCAGAACGAAGTAATCTGCCCGGAACATTCCAATGAAATTGCTGCTTGAGGAATTCCAGGCCGATACCATTAACGGCCTTAAAAACCATGCAGAGGGCTTTAAAACAGACTCTTTGTTTTATCGACAGCCAATGTAGTTTCCTAAGTTCTCCCTTTACTGATGCAAATTTAGAAGTACTGGTCAGCAGTCTGGCTGCTGCGTTTTGGACCAACTGAAGCCTATACATATGCTGTTTTTGTATGTTCAAATAGCGATTGAGTTCCCAGCTATTTCAGCAGTACTGATGGAATTAGAGGAATGGAAGGAAACGTATAAAGCAATGTCCTTGATCAAACTAGCATTGCCCAGTGAACCTAGCTCCTATTTGCTGGAGGTGAAGCTAGGGCATATGGTGTTTTTGAATGCGGCAAACAGATCTATGCTTGAGACGGCATAACACACTTGATTGTCTAACACCCATTTATGAATTTCCATGTAGAATCAGCTGGGGAAATCTACTGGTCGTTTCTGGCTTCCTGGTAGGTGAATAACTTTTATGGAGATGTTTTTGTGCCAAGGGTCATTAGCAATGATAGAGGTCTGGATATGGTTCCTCCCTGTTTGTTTAGGTGGTGCACTGCAGTTGTGTTGTTTGTTTGCAACAGAATACGATCTGAAGTCAATTCAGGCAGGAACAACTTTAGCACTAGATGAATCACTCTGAGCTTCAGTAAGTTGATGTATTAAGAACTCTCATTCATTGAGCATCACCTTAGGACAGATTGATTACCAGGGTGAACTCTATCAGGTGAATAATGAGGCATCCATCACTAAGGTCCGAAATGGTAGTGTGCATTGGAATAGAACACTCAAAGGTTGCTGCTTTATGTCACCATAGGAGTGACTT
This sequence comes from Triturus cristatus, assembly GCF_964204655.1. Taxonomy (NCBI): domain Eukaryota; kingdom Metazoa; phylum Chordata; class Amphibia; order Caudata; family Salamandridae; genus Triturus; species Triturus cristatus. Next base: position 930,020,048 of record NC_140585.1, read on the forward strand.
TGTTGCCACTTGAGTCAATTTCAGTTTGTCATCCAAGATTTCCATTCATTGTGACCACTGATCTTGTAGGCGTTGCTGAAGAAGGTTGATACAACCTTGAACAGCCACTAAAAATGAATAGATATGTTATTATGTGAGCTTGTGTCAAGACTGACTTTGGATGATTGATCGTCAGCCAAAACCGATGACATTAGTCCACAGTACCACAAATATCTTTTTTTCAGGTTTGTTTGATTTTATGAGCTTATCGTCATGGTTTGCTACTACTGCCATGCATTTGGAGAATGTCCAAGGTGCATACTCAAGACTGAAAAGTAAAAAAACATCCTGGAAATTCTTCTTTCCCTTTAAAAATCGAAGACTTCCCATCTTTCTTAGATGTAGGGATGTGGAAAAATGTGTCCTGGAGATCTATTGAGCACATCCAGTTTCCTTTACTGAATTGACAAAAGATTGGATGAAGCACCAGCATGCAGACTTTTCCCTTTTTATGCATTTGTTGGCAAAAGGAACGTCTAAGATGGGTATATGGTCTGACCTGGGCACTTACTTCCTTATGAAGAAATATCTTGAATAGATTCCTTCTCCCTTTGATGGCAGGGTAAAGGTTCAGTTGCCCTCTTGTTTAGCAGTGAAGAAGTCTTCTTTCACACTTTTGGGAAGGCCGTGTTTTTTTTTTTAACTGATGCAGGTGAAATTGAAGGCGGAGGTGTTTTGAAACTAAGAGAATATCTAGCTTGCACAGTAGAGGGCACCCACCTCTCCCATGTAATTTTTTCTGCCACTCTCATAGATGCTGAGCCATGCACCCTCTTGCCGGGGTACAGTATGGGGAGGCGGGGGGAAAGTCATTGTTTTGAGTTCGATGTTGGTTGTCCAGATGAATTTCCCAGAGGATGGAGCCCAGCATACTTGAACTTGGGGCCGACTTTCTAATGTTATGAGTAAATCTATCAATACAGCTGTTGCTGGCGCTGATGGTATGGTAACAAGAAGATTAAACCCTATACTTGCTGCAATAATGATGGTTTGTACCAGTAGCTTGTTTTGTAGAATCTTTTGTGTTCTTCTAGACCTACCGCTTTTGGGGTATCTGCTTTCTGTCTTAATACACAGCTTTTTGTCCTGCATGTGCTGAGCAAAGAGGTTGTTATCAATGAATGGCAGATTTATATCCTTCAGCTGAGCATCCATCCACAGGGAATTAAGTTAATACCATGATGGCCCTCACAGTATAATTACATAGGAACTATTTGGAAACACTCTGTGATGGCTGCTCTAATGGCTGAGTTTGATTGCAACCAACCTTCCTGCACAACCTCCGAAAAATCTTGTTTGCGATCATTTGGAAGTTCATCCACTCTCTCCTGCAATGTCTCCCCTAGCGAGCGATCATATTGTCTCAGAAGCAATGTAACACCCGTGGATTAAGTGCTATGGAGACCAATCTGCAAACATTTTTCCCACCAGCTTACATTCTCTTGCTCATTCTATTCAGAGAAGCAGATGTTTCCAATCCTGAAGCTTCTTTTATGAACAGCAGGCACAATGACAGGCTGGGTTCTGTTTGTGCGGTTTATTTTTCTTTAGTAGCCGCAAACTGACTACTTTTGCCATGGCCAGTGTGACAAATTTTGCTTCTGCCCTTTCAGCCAGCCTGGCACGAAAGGGAGAAGAGGTCCAAGCATTGTTCTGGGTTGGAGTATCTGCATATTGACAGATACAACTGTCTGAGGTGATTCAGAGGGGCTATTAAGCATGCATGCTTCTCTAGCCAAGACCTCCCGGACGGTGAATGGTGCCATCCATTGGAGACACTATAGATGGTATGCTGGTTATGGTTGTGGGTATGTATGATGAATTTGAATCTCAGCCACCTGATGATCTGTCAAGTGTTTGAGATAGCATCCTTTAATGACTGTGCTCTCAGGTGGATGATCTTCCATAGACGCCTGAGGCACGTGAGGTGGAGATTGAGGTGCTTCATCTGGTCTTTGCTTTCTCAATACGGAGTTTTCTTTCCTTATGGGAGACATTGCTATGTACCTGGAAACCATAACCTCGGAACGAGGTAAAGTTGGTTTGTTAAATAACTTAGAGGAATCCCTAACGGCTCCTCAAGTGGAATAACAAAGACAAGAGGCTGTAATTATGCAGGACAACCCAGGTTGGAAGGCAAGAGTTTTAAAATCTTTCTAGGAGACCTTCTTCTACAGTGGAGTGTCTTGAAGTCGGTCTCCACACCGCCAATCTGCATGCTCCTTGATTCTCCCTGTGTAGGAGTCCTTTGGAGTCACACGTCGGCGTCCTAGTGGAAGAAAATGCTTCCCTGGAGCCTTTGACTTTCTTCTTTCTGTCCTTTCCGAGCATGCCCTCCAATTTCCCTCTCAATCTGATGCCTTCTTATCTTTGAGGGTACTTTTGGATATTTAACAACGGAATTCACATTATTTAGTGTACTGAGAGGCTGGAAGGCACACCACTCAGATCTTGTGAGGGTCAGAGGCTGCATTCTTTCAGCCACAAGGACAGTTCTCAAATCTTGATGGCATCCTGACTGGAAAAAGTTGGCTAAAAAAACAAATAAACCCTGATTCTGCCTCATAGGTATGGAAAGCATCACATAATGATAAAAAAAAGATGAATAACACCACTAGCGTTCCAAGGTCCACTCTCACGATCTGCAAAAAAGAACTGATTCTGAGAGGCAACCGCCAATACACGGTTATTATGGGATTAGAAACCTCTGTAGTCTTAAATGTACAGGCTGCCTTTTTTCTTTTAGTGCTAATGTTAAGCCTCCTCTCTCCATTAATTGTTAACAACATAAACAGTGTTTTTTAGGTCAGATGCAGCAGTATAATTTTTGGAAGATGGTTGGATTTTAATCTTATTATTTCCAGGAACAAAATGGCTAGGGATAGACTGTGAAAGGTGGTATATACCATTAGTTATGGGAAATTTAGTCAAGTTTATAATTATCAATAAAGAGCGTATGATGCAGAAGCCATAGAACCTGCACATACTAGTGGCATAAATGGCCATGGCAGTGTGGAGCCAAGACCCAGGTGTGGAGTTGGTGTTCAGAACGGAGGGCCAGAGAGTGCTACCATAAGGTGACACACTTTTGACATGGGTATTTCCCTACTCACACTCAGCGATTCCATTCACGACAGATGTTGGTGGAGGAACCTGGTGCAGGTAGGTGGCCTGAGCAGGAGACATATTCTGTGTTATGTTCCTAATGATCATCATCACGTAACAGGGATGCGCTTCACATACCAAGGGTTTCGGGCACCACCATGCTAAGCCTCATCATGGCATTGATGCTTATACTATGCAAGGAACTGACACCATTATGCCAGCTGCAACAAGATGCCGGTGTGGGCGTCACCATTCAATGAATGGCCTAAAACACCATGAATTCCACAATTATGTTAGGAATCGGCACCATTACTCTACAAATGCCCACAGTATGTCAGTAATTACCATCATTAAGCCAGTGGTGGGACCCATCAAGCAACACGTGGTCCTCACTTACAGGAGCAGGGCACCAGATGCAATAGGTGGCTTGAAATGTTAGTGGTCTAGTCACAGTGACCACTGGGAGAGACTCTGTCAGACCGAGGGACTTTAACACCAGGCATTCACACAGTCTGTTATATATACAAGGCCACAGCAGCTTAAGTAGCAATTTTCGGAAGATCTTAAAAGGTTCTAAAAACGCTTCTACCTTTGTTAATACTAAAGTTCATCTTCCTAGCTGAGGCTCAGGAGCATTAGGATAACAATAATAATAATAATAATAATAGTACCTTGTTTCTATCTACTGCTTCAGACTCCAATTGTGGCAGTATGTATCAAAGTAGACTTTTAAAAGGACAACTACATTAAAATCGAGTTGAAATTGTCCAGGTAATAATGTCATATCCTTCATGAAAATGTAAAGGTTTTTTTCATACTTGTACTCTTTCATTTCTCTAAATGTTTACTAATAACCCCTTAACAATTCTCATCCCATAACCCTTGAATCCTCAAACTCCCCCTTGATTCTAACCTTCCTTGAACCCTAAAAATCATTTTATCATTTAATGCTACCCTTCCCTGAAACATAAAAGCCCTAACTTCTCCTTAATGCTACCAATCCCTCAACCCTACCAAACCCTAACTAACCCTTAATCCTACCCTTCCTGAACCCCAATGACCTCATGGTACCCCTTAAAGCACTCTGCTTTTCCCCCTAAACACCCCTTAATGCTACCCTTCCCTAAACCCTGAAAACTCCTTACGATCCCATAATGCTACCCTTCCTTGAAACTAAAAACCTCTTACTTCCTCTTATTGCTAGCCTTCCCTGAACCCTAACAATCCATTACTACGCATAAACATTACCCTTCCCTGAAACCTGTTACCAAATTTGGGATGTATGACGTTACAACGCACACTTTTACAACGCATGCACTTACAACGCATTTTTTACAACGCATAATCCATTACAACGCATGACATTACAACGCATGACACTACAACGCATTTTTAAAAAATACCTTTACAACGCATTACCATTACAACGCATACTACCTTTACAACGCATACCATTACAACGCATAATATTAAATTACATTTAAGGTAAGTATTAGATAGTATAGGGGTAAAAATTACTATTCTAACTCCAGGGGGTGCAACAGTAGGGTAAGTGTTGGATAGTATAGGGGTAAAAATTACTATTCTAACTCCAGGGGGTGCAACAGTAGGGTAAGTGTTGGATAGTGTAGGGGTAAAAATTACTATTCTAACTCCAGGGGGTGCAACAGTAGGGTAAGTGTTGGATAGTGTAGGGGTAAAAATTACTATTCTAACTCCAGGGGGTGCAACAGTAGGGTAAGTGTTGGATAGTATAGGGGTAAAAATTACTATTCTAACTCCAGGGGGTGCAACAGTAGGGTAAGTGTTGGATGGTATAGGGGTAAAAATTACTATTCTAACTCCAGGGGGTGCATCAGTAGGGTAAGTGTTGGATAGTATAGGGGTAAAAATTACTATTCTAACTCCAGGGGGTGCAACAGTAGGGTAAGTGTTGGATAGTATAGGGGTAAAAATTACTATTCTAACTCCAGGGGGTGCATCAGTAGGGTAAGTGTTGGATAGTATAGGGGTAAAAATTACTATTCTAACTCCAGGGGGTGCATCAGTAGGGTAAGTGTTGGATAGTATAGGGGTAAAAATTACTATTCTAACTCCAGGGGGTGCATCAGTAGGGTAAGTGTTGGATAGTATAGGGGTAAAAATTACTATTCTAACTCCAGGGGGGGCATCAGTAGGGTAAATGTTGGATAGTATAGGGGTAAAAATTACTATTCTAACTCCAGGGGGTGCATCAGTAGGGTAAGTGTTGGATAGTATAGTGTAATATTATGCGTTGTAATGGTATGCGTTGTAATGGTAGTATGCGTTGTAATGGAATGCGTTGTAAAGGTAGTTTTTAAAAATGCGTTGTAGTGTCATGCGTTGTAATGTCATGCGTTGTAATGGATTATGCGTTGTAAAAAATGCGTTGTAATGGTAGTGCGTTGTAAAAGTTGCGTTGTAAAGGTTGTTCCCCCCAAATTTGAAGAGAACTCTACTACAGCTAGGTATTAAAGGCCTTCCAGGGGCAAGCGCAATAGAGCTCGGATTTTCTGCAATGTCATCGGAAGTGCATTCCACAATTTAGCATCAAAGACCTACAGGCTAGTCGCCCCCAAATTAAATCTCGGTACCACCACCAGAGAAGTATAAGTGGACTGAAGAGTGCGACTAGGAACATAGCGAGTAAACTTTTTTCAAAGGCAGATGGGCTCTGTATCATAGAAGGCTATATGAACAATGCACAGGGATTCGAAACTAATTCCTTTTGGTCGCTGATAACCAGTGTAATGAGTCCAGTGCACCCACACAAATTACATTACAATAGTCCAGGTGACTCAGAATAGTCGTCTGGACTACCACTGGTTGCAGAGTGTGCGAGATGCAGAAGAATGTTCCTCAACACACGTTAAGCAGAAAAAAACAGGTGAAGGACAAATGATTTGCCTGTTTCACTAGAGACAAATCAGTCTCCAAATAGAAACTTGGGGGCATATTAACAAGGAACAGGGAAAATTAACGCTAAGGGCGCTTAGCGTTACTTTTTTTTAACGCCCGCTATCGCTGGATAATATCGCCTTGTTATCACGTTATTAACAACGCTAACCGCCTAGGCGATAAAAAATCCAGCGATAGCGGCATTTTGGGAGGTTATCGCTGGTAATGCAGCGATAATACTACAAGGATAGGGATATCCTTGTTGATAGCCCATGGTGGACTTAGCCATGTAATCCACCTACCATTGGATTACATGGCTAAGTCTGAAAATTAGCATACGTAAAAAAGCAGCGTTAACCGTGGTTAGCGCTGCTTTTTTGTCTCTAACAGGGTTAGCGTGAAGTTTGATAATAGGAGAAGTGTCGCTTAGCGACATTTCTCCTATTATTTTGCTCTGGAACGCCCACTTTGCATCTCATTAGAGATGCAAAGGGAAGCGTAGTGAAAAAGGGTGCTAACATGCGATTTTGCATGTTAGCACCCTGTTGTTGATAGGGCGATATTTTTATCTCCGCTTCTTTGGCTTTTAAAGCCAAAAAAGCGGAGATAAAGCCCTTGTTAATATGCCCCTAAGATTCCTCACCATACCTACCAGACGGAGGTTTAGACGAAGACGGAGGTCAAAAATCAGAAGGTACAGATCAGGCAGAGTGATTGCTACAAATCCACAACACTGTAGTTTTATGTGAGTTAGATTTCAAATGTGCTTCATCCAGATGGTGACTGCAGACATACACTAGTGAAAAGCCTTCAGGTGGATAATCTGCAACCGATCCATAGCTATAAATCAGTTGCATATCATCTGTATACTTGATACAATCACGACAAAATCATCTGACAAGTTTGGCCAGCAGACAAATCTAAAAATTGAAGAGGTTGGGACTAACTGTCGACCACTGAGGCACACCTTGGCTCAATGTCTTGAATTCCGATAAAAAAAGAGGCAAGCCTAACATCTACCCTTCAAATAGAATTCATACCATTGTAATGCTGACCCATAAATCCCTGCTTCCGTCAGTCTGGTCAGCAAAATGGAATGCAAGCTGTATCAAATGTGGCAAACAGGTCCAGTAGCAGCAAGACCATAAGATATGTATCCTTTGTCGGCCGGCATTATAAGGTCATCAAGAACGGAGACCAGCAATGATTCTGTGATGTGTGCCAGACGAAAACCAGACTGTACAGGCTGTAGAATCTGATGTTGCTCCAAAAAATCTAAGATCCGTCTGTTAACGTGCTTGTCAAGGATTTTTATTGAGCAAGGCAATAATGAAATCCGCCGAAAGTTGGAAAGAACCATCTGGTCAGCATTAGTTTTTTGTTTTTTACGCAAAAGAACAATCAAAGACTTTTCCCATTCCTCTAGTACCCAAGCGTTGGTAAAGGAGCTATCGAATGTATCCAAAAGTGGTTCAGCTAGCTCCAAAAAGGATTCTTTTTTTTGTGGACAGGGTCCATGGGAGAGTCAGAGACGTGGTGGTACTGACAATTTCTTTAAACTCTTCTACAGAGAGGAAAACCAATTGCTCTAGGCAAGGGGCTGCCGGTACAATTCCAACAGACATTAAAGGGTCAGGTTGTCACTAGAGGCCCCCAGTTCAGACACGCTAAGAATCGGAAGGGAAACCGCCTCTATCTCCCTATTTCAGATCTAAAACCTGATGCTGAGTATACAAAAGAGTTGCATACAGCAATGATTTTATCCACGAAATAGTTTTGCAACTCATCAGCATGTCCCTGAGAATATCAGTGCTTATAGGGATGACATTATTGAAAACATTTCTTTAGAGGAATTCTGAGGGCCGTAATCATTTTAGCCTTTGCTTTTGTCGAGTGTACCATTCTTTTATGAATTACGAGCAATCCTTAGCTCTGTTTTGGCAGTTGGGGAGTAATCCACGCACCAGGCTATTTCCAGCTTCTTACAGCCACAATTGGCCTTTTTAAAAGAGGCGATGTGCCAAGGGAGTAGATGGTCTTTCATACCTGTCTGCAACCTTCTTGCAGCACTGTTTCAAGGGCCAAATTGAGCCACTGAACATAACTTCTATAACTATCCGCCATATAGCCGTATTTTGGACACGTGCATTTGACGCAAGTCTGTCTGTAAATTTTGGAATGAATAGTTTGCCCCAGGGATCTTTCAAATGGAGACTATTAGATCTAGACTGACCAGGGTCCTCATTAATACATGACATTAAAGTTGATCAGATAACGATCTGACCAAAGCTGTGATAAGAAGTTCTGCATTTTTCTTCTTGGGCCAAACGTTAGATCCAACATATGGCCGCTATGATGGGGGACCCCAAATGAATGGAACCCTAAAAGCCACTTACTAGCTTTGCACTACATATCCCTGAGCCTAATAATCTTACTTCCCCTTATTGCCACGCTTCCCAGAACCCTAAAAACGAACCCTAAAAAAATGACCCCTTAACACTACCCTTCCATATGCCCTAAAAACCCCTTACTATCCCTTTATGCTACCTATTCCTGAACACTAAAAACCACCAATCATCCCTTACAGGTTAGTTAGGGGCTTTTAGGATTCAGGAAGGGTAGCATTAACACAACCCATCTCTGAACCTTGTCAACCTCTTGCTACCACCTTAATGCTGCCCTTCCCGGAAACATTCATTTTTTATATATTCCCCCACCCCCTTCCACACCTCACTGTAAATGCTTTCCTCTACTTTTGAGGGGGATCCCCCGGCCCTGCTCCAGGACACTTACCTTTACCCTATAATGAATAGAAATGTTCGATTATTTTGTATGCACTATTTATTTCATTCTATTTTTTCAGCAGACAACATTTTTGACACACTTTTGCAGTGTACTTTTTTCCTATGATATTTTCATTGCAAACCACAATTGTGGCCTCTGTCAGCGCTGAAAACAAAGCACCTCGGAAAGACGTTAGCCTGAGTTGGCTTTGGGCTTTGCTGGGTGCAATTTGGTGACTTGCAGGCCACAGTATATGTCAGCAGTAAGCAGTTAACTCACAGAGCCACCCTGTTGTATTTTCGAAAAGATTTTCTTCACAAAAAGGAAAGTAGGTGAACGAAACCACCTTCCAATATGGATTTTTGGTGCACACTTAGTAAATGCATTCAGGAGGGGATGGGATAGACTCAGGCGGATAGTCAGGTTTAAATGAAAAATGTACTTGTTTTGGTAGAGACTATCTAACCACAGATTCCTCGCGTTAGAATATTCCCCAGGCACCTGACTCGATCAGTAAAATTTTGAGTAGTATCTTTGTGCACAGGTAGGTGGCGTTGTTAGGCTCTGGTTCAGCTGAGTTGGAAGTGATGTCTCAGTGCCTACATAGACACCACCCCCGCTTGCTGGCATCAGTTTCTTTTGTGACTATTTCTGCACTAAAAAATGTGGAGCAACATAAAAACCAATGTTTTTTTCTGACCAGTGTGTAGAGTCTAACAGGATCCTTTGGGTGAAGGTGACAGGTTGCACATCGGGGTGGATGGGAGAGTCGGTGAGCAATCTGTGGTTAGAAAGAGTCTCTTCCAGAAAAAACATTACAGAAGGTAAGTAACTTGTGCTTCTGATAGAGACTTTTAACTGCAGATTCCTTACCACAGAATATATACCCAAACAATACCTCCCTGGCAGTGGGTCTGCATACTGGCTGAGACCAAATAGTCCAGGAGGGTCGAACGGGCGAAATGCCCATCATAGACGACCGGACTATCCTTTGAGTAGTGCTTCATGAACGTGTGGAGTGATGCTCACATGGCAGATGTTCAGGACAGGTACCCTCGCCACTACTAAAGCAGTAGTGGCGATCTTGGCCCAGGTGGAATAAGTCCATCAGCCCTCAGGGGTTTGCCTTGTTGTCAATGTGCCATAGATTGTTATGCAGATTACTATCCATCGGGAGATGGTCTATTTCTGCACAGCCTTACCCTTCCTCGCTCTGGCAAACCCAGTGGTCTTTGGTGCGAACCATATAGAAGGAGAGAGCTATCATAGGGTCCAAATAATGGAGTCTCTCCTCCTTCTTGGAAGGATGAGGCTGAGCATAGAATGCAGGCACAGTAATGCTCTGGCCAATATGAAAGGGAATGACTTTCTTCAGGAGTAAAGAGGCACACAATCCAAGTATACCCTTGTCCGGGAAGAGGTTGGTGTTTGAAGGGTGAAGCAACAGAGCATGAAGCTCTCTGACCCCCCTAGTCGATATAATGCCCACCAGAAAAACCGCCTAGAAGCATGAGGTTGAGAGGGGAAGTCAGAGAATGCTTCGTCGAGTTTTTGTGCTTCTTCGACGAGGAGGTCTTGGAGTGGAAAGACAATCATCCACGGAAATGGCTCCTGGAGGGCCTCCAGATCTTCCGCGTGAACGAGACCAAGAACTGCTCAGAGCCTTCTTTCGCAGCACTGCTAGGAACTTCATCGCCCACTTACGAATCTCCTTCTGGTGCATCGACTTGCATTCAGCGCTGGCCTAGAGTTCAGGTTCCGACCCCAAGCATCAGAAATAGACCAAGTGGGGATCGAACACAGACATCTGCCTGTGACAATTCCCACAAGGCTTGAACCCTGAAGGTTTTGCAGGGGACATTTCCATAGCACACTGGAGCGAAAGCTCAAAACATTTTGATAAAAGTAAAAAAAAGTTGGTCAAAAATTGACAGAGGTACCTCTTTGGATCCGCGCTCTTGGCCCAGAAAAAAAGGAACTGATGTCAGCGTGCTGGGGTGGTGGCTATATACGCACCTCAACATCACTCTTGATGCAGACGAAGAGAACACGGAGCTGAACGACACCAACTACCGGCACACAGACGTACTGCTCAAGATTTTCTGGATCCAGTCTCACGCGGGGGAATAGTCTAAGGTGGGGATTATTCTAAAGTGAGGAATCTGCAGTTTTTAGAAATCGCCATCAGAAACCAAAGACAAATATTGAAAGTTAGGAGTCGATGTTACTGTAGCAGGTGGATTTACTGGCAGAAACAATGGTGTGGGTGGTCCTTAAATATTGTTGTATTGGGTGTATATCGATGTACCTGAATAGGATATCTATATGTTAACCTTAACCTTATTCACTGCTTTGGCTGAGAATGCATAACTAACAAAAACTCATACTGAGCGCTTTCTTTTTTCTCTGCATTTAGTCGCTGTTTGAACGCCAGGGTTTGGCCGCTCATTCCGGATACCTCACAGGAAGCGAGACGCCGCACATCTCATTACCCAAAGGAATGTCCCGAACAAAATCTGTCGGTAAGGCCATAGAAGCTTCAATTGGCAAGTGTGTACCCTGTCCACTACCGGGTAGCTTTTCTCTAAAAGAATATCTTTCGGGTCCAAAATACTTTTGAAGGGCTGGATAACCTTTGACTGTAAAGGAACTGATTTCATAGAATGGATGGTCTTTTAAACTGCCTTATTTTAACAAAGATATGTCCAAGGGATGTGGCTGAATACAACAGTTGTGAGATTCAAGTCACCATTCTGATCGTGGTAGGTATGTCAGAGACTATGAACTTATTGGGAGGCACTGAAGATTTAACGAGGTTTCTGTAGTCCCTGTAAGTCATCTGGTTCTAAAGTAAAAATATTATGTCACTGAGGGCACCTAACACTTGGCTTATTTGGAGCCAATACCCCGCAGTTCAGAATTTAAAGTGTGCAATAAATAGCACCTCTTAAGAACTTTACCCTTTGCAAAGAGGAATAACATGCTGATTTCAATGGTTTCGGGACCCAAATCGTCATGTTCTGCCATTTACTGGGCCTTCTCATTCAGTAAATCTCTAGAGGTTTTACCTGCTGATATTTTCATATGGATATTTACCTCTGAAAAGTCCAATCCACTCGTAATTGTGGCACCTCTGCAGCTACCGCAATTCAGCACAGCACTCGTAATCGAGGCATTCGTCTAATGTCGTGTTTCTCTGTTTGATGGTAACTCAATGCTGAAGCAAGATTTTAGGACCCCTTCCGTGCTCAAATCAGAACCCCGATAATATAAGCATGTTTTACCTGCTGAAATTTATCTGATGGATGCAGATTTTATTGCACCATGCACTATAAAATCTGCACATCTCATAATTTCGACATGTGTAGTCATAGCAGATACCCTATGAGTAACCTGTCACCTACTGACAGGAACTAAACTGCTTTTCAAAGACAATATTGATATGCCTTGCACATGTAAACATGACTTCGGCCCAATACTGTGCGCATATGTGCACATTCTCTCCTTTACCCTTTTTTATTAAGAAAAGAAAGCTATCAGGGTGATAGACTTCACCAGTGGCATAGGGGTTAAATGGAGGATCAAAAAACAAGAGTGTAGAGCATTTTGACTAGGACACATGTGGTCATCCTACAGGTGACTTATATGTTGGCTATCCAATATCACCAAAATATGGGTACATTCGACACAAAGAGTCAATCATAATCCAACATTCAGGATTCATCCAATAATTCATAATTCAGTCTAATGAATAGCTTTAAAAAACCCACTATCAATCGTCTCACAAAATATGGTTTGCAAAAGCGTTTTTATCACTAGAAAGAAAAAACATGTTTCATAATCATTATGCTTGTTGAGTGCTGTAAATTAAAAAGTGAAAATCCAGCCCTTAATATGGGTTGTTCCATTGGCTAACGTATATTTAAGTGATATATCATAATTAAGTACAAGGAAAATTGTGGTCAGGCACTGGTCACTTCCAGACTAGATTATGTGAATGTATTGTACCTGGGTCTGCCTGAGTATCTTCTCAACCATTTGCAGGTAGTTCAAAATGCAGCGGCGAGACTGGTTCTGATTCTAAATCCCAGGACACACATGTTCCCTCACCTCAGTGCCCGGCACTGGCTACCTGTGAGAAAGAGGATTACATTTAACTCTTTGATGCTTACTTTCAAAGCCTTACATGGCATGGGTGCTGGCTACCTCAGGAAGAGAGTATCCCATTACTCGCAATCCAGAACTCTGATGTCTTCAAAGAATGGTCTGGCCTCTGTACCCAGGATACATCGAGCTCGATCTGGTAGAAGATCCTCTTGGTTTCTGGGAGCCCAAGCCTGGAACCTGCTCCCGGCGTCCCTCAGAGCCATAACTGATCTGGCTGTTTTTAGGAAACCGCTTAAAACTTGGCTGTTCTGCAACTAAGGGCACTTGGGAAGGTAGCTAGAGACTATTAGCGCCGGGACACTCTGGCTGAGTAGCCGTGCGCTCTATAAATGCGTTTCATTCATTCATGATAAAGTTACTTACACAACTCTTCTTGATGTTTATCTTAACTAAGTTTTTAAACACTGAGGGGCGTATTTACGAGAATTGTGGAGCAAGGCGGTGCATCAAATTACCTTGCTGCGCTGCCCTGCGTCACAAGGAAAGGACAGGAATGTGCTGTATTTATCCAATACAGCGCATTCCTATCCTTTGCCTCTGCGCTGGTGCAGTTTCAGCAGTCTAACCCCTAAGCAGGCATCCTTGCACCATAGTGCAAGGGTGCCTGTGTTGTGCAGGATTGATTTTGTTCAGGAAGGGGCACCCTCTGCACAAAAACAATTCATCGAGCCGCTTTCCTCATTCTATGTGTGGTGCAGAATGCAGCAGACATAGAAAGAGGTAAAAACGGGGAGTAATAAAGATATTTCTCCTTGTTACGCCTCACCTGGGAAGGCATATTGTTTTTGGCCATTCCCAAGTTTACCAGGGTTGTATAAATCTGGGAATGCGTCAAACCATGGGATTTGCATGGAAACACCTATTGCAATGCCAATGGAACGCCTCCCTTGCGCAGAGTAATTTAATCCGCAATCTGCGCTGCGCTGCATTAATCCATATTTTTTAAAGCCACACAAAGTGGCTTTGCGTGGCTTCATAAATATGGTTTAGAGGTTTTATGTTGTGCATGTACCACATTGGGTGGTGCAAGCATGACACAAAGCCCTCCTAAATATGCCCGTGAATATCTCCATATTTGTGCACGATCCGAGACCACTATAGAGAGAACCAATTCTTCAATTCAGAAAATAAAAGCCTCTATAATCACCACATTCTATTGTTAATCTTTTAAGAAGTGTCAAACTAACTACAATTTTGGTTTTATTTGTACATTGGAAAGACGTTCATCTCTTGGAGAAGGTCAATTCTACTTTTAATTCCAATCAAAGTAAAGTACTTAAAAACTGCTGGAGAACCTGTCCAACAACAGCCCTACACTCTCATTAAACATGGGACCTGATTTAGAGAGTGGCAGTCAGGGTACTTTGTCACAAATGTGACAGAGTATCCTGTTGGCTAAACCATCATCCTGCCCACTCTATTTAGAGTTGGGTGGTCGATCATCTTTCGGTCGGCGGTTCCATTCCTGGCATCGTAGTAAAGGCATCAGACTGACTACCCAATTTAGAGCTGACGGTCTGATATTCTTTTTTTCTATCCATCACCACTAGGGAAAGCCTGGCAGTATCAAACAGAAAACAAACATAATGACTGTGTGATTAGGAACAGTTATGGTATATGTCACTGCACTCAAAGTCATTCCAAGATACAGGTGCGGTGCTGCACTGCCTGGGTTAACCGCTCCAAAGAAAACCCAACCCAATTGTCTCAAAATTGAAACAGACTTATTAGTCAAATCTCAAAATGAACAAATATTCACAAAGGGTATAAAATGTATTCTTTATCCTCATCTTGACAGATATAAGCAGAACATAGACACAGCAAACACATTTTGTCCCGAGGGCAGAGGGACTTCTTCAGAGCTGATAAAAAAAGACACATAAAAGACAATAAGCCAAGTCTAAAATCTTGAGGGGTCAATCAAATATAGCACCCATAAAACGCGCAATCATCCTAAAAACACACACGCTTAAAAACATGGTACCTATGTGGCATACTTCATCTATCTTGGGCCATAAAACCAAAAATGAGTTCAGTCCCAATCAAAAGTTAAACACCTGAAATACACAGAATTTAGTTTTTTACATTATTCCACTAATACATATTTTACAATAAATTCACATTGGCATCCTTGGTTGCATCAATCAGCAATAGATACTTCTAATCACGATCAGTAACTCATTGTCTCTCATTGTGCAATTAACATGCATACACTCATTAATATTTATCATCGACATGGCCTGAGACTATAGGCATTCAATCTAAGTAGAGACAGACGGCCATTATCCTAATCCTAAAGCAAACATAATTTGTTTAATTTAAGTTAAAAAGTACAGAAATTAATATAAGTAGCATGAATTTCGTTATTGTCTACTCCAACTGTCATGTTAAACCAACAGCCATATGGGCCTTCTTTTAACAAACACCACAAATAAAATCTAGAGGGTTCAATTATATGTGTCTTACCACATCGATTTCAATCCAAAGATGTATGTCTATATTTCATCACTATTCCTTATCAAATTTAACAACTGCAAGAGTCCCCTAAAAAAGATATTATGTTCAAAAACATGTGCATAAAAAAATTGTAATGAAATGGCATTTGCTGTTAATATGACTTCAAGAGTAACACATTTAGAGCGATTTGATTTTTGGAGTATGCTAATTTTACAGCCTCGATCGGAGTGAAAACAGTGGACACCAATCCCTACATAACTCATATCAAGTAAATATATATCGTATACCAGCAGCATCATAATATGTCTGAATATCCCAATCACTCAAGAGGGAGACAAGCAGAACAGCTATATTGCATTTATCTGAATAAATATGGTGGGTGGTAATCCCTACATGACTCATATCAAATAAATATATATTGTATAACAAAAGCATTAGGATATGTCTGGCTACCCCGAATAGTCAAGAAGCATACCAAAGGAATCCATCTCACTCCACTGACGTGTCTGGCGATTTATATATATATAAAATTAATAGTTCATTAAACACTATATCAAGCAAACATATATTGTATTCATATAAACCAGACTTGATCAGGTGACCTAGGACTAACGTTCAGAAATCCAGATTAACATGATGATATAATTCTTCTTCATGTTACTAATGCCGATAGCTACCTATGCTGACACAGCTGTTGACTTCTGTTCTAGCAGCTATTGAGATACAGAACAGCTTAAAGGTCAGCAAATGTTATATCATACATACGTGTATTGTATAAGTACTCTTTACAGAATAAAATCATAAATGAGTAAAGTGATGCATAAGACATTTTAAGTAGCCTGATAATGGCTCAAAATTATAATTAATAATCTTATCTTCTTACCTTGTATTTCCATGCAAAACAAGTTTCTGTAATCATGTGCCTAATGGGTGTTATACTGGATGCTCGGCAAATATATAAGCTTAACCCAGAAGTAGTACACTACCGACTTGGGTGCATTAACTAACGCACAGCAAAGTTGCAACCATCTTGAAAGAGTAATTAATTTTAATATCATGATTTAAATCAAGAAGACCCATGTGGTTAAGTGATCACTTGAAAAGCTGAGTATACAATATAGCCCCTTTAAAGACGCGATTACAAACACTCAGTCTGCATGGAAATACAAGGTAAAAAGATAAGATGAATAATTATAATTAATTAATCTTGCAATCTGCCTATTACTTAACTTGTTTAAGATTTTTTTCTGTAAAGAGCACTTACAAATGCAGAAGTGATTTATGTTATGGATGCAGCAGCGAAAGAAGAAAAAACAATTTTTATGACTACTCGTTCCAATATTTTTGTATTTCGCAGGCTGCTAGTTAAAGTAGCTATCCGCACAAGTAACATGGTGTTTGAGTAATTACATCACCATCTCAATGTGTTTTTTAATTTTTTAGTTTAGATCACTAAATCATCTCCGGTTGAGAGGATACCCAATACATGTTTTTAAGATAGAACGTTTGCTAAATTTTGAGCACTTTTAAACTCAATACCACCTTGAAATGTAGTCAACATCTTTGTCAATATAGGTAGCTATCTGCATAAGTAACATGGTGCAAGAAGAATTATATCACCATGTTAAGGTGGACTCCTAAACCTTAGTCCTAGGACCCCTAATCAAGTCTGGTTTAGATCATATACAATATATGTTTGCTTGATATAATGTTTATTGAATTATTCTTTCTGATTTATAAATTGCCTGATGCACCAGTTAAGTGGGAATGACTCTGTTGGTATGCTTCTTGACTGTTCAGGGTAGTCAGTCCTGATGCTTTCATTATACAAGATATATATTTTTTCGATATCTGCCATGTAGGGATTACCATCCAACGTATTTATTCAGATCAATGTAATTTAGCTGTTCTGTTGGTGTGTCTCTTGATTGTTCGGGATAGTCAGACATATCCTGACACCTTTGTTATAGGATATATTTTTATTTGATAGGAGTTATGTACGGATTGCTGTCCACTGTTTTTACTCAGATCAAAGCTGCAAAATTAGCGCACACTACAAAAATCAAATCTCTCTAAATGTGTTAGTCTTTATGCCATATTAACAGCAAATGGCAATTCATTACAATTTTGTATACACATGTTTTTGAACATAATATCTTTTTTAGGGGACTTTTGCAGTTATTACATTTGATGATGAAAACTGATGATATATAGACATACAGGTTTGGATAGAAATCGATGTGGTAAAACACATATTATCGAACCCTCTTGATTTTATTTGTGGTATTTCTCGAAAGGAAGGCCAAAATGACTGCTGGTTTAACATGATAGCTGGTGTAGACAATTCCAAAAATCATGTCGCTAATATGAATTTCTCTACTTTTTAACTTAAATGAAACAAATTATGCTTGCTTTAGGATTAGGATAATGACATTTTGTCTCTACTTAGATTGAATGTCTATAATTCAGGCCATGTTGGTGATAAATATTAATGAGTTTATGCATGTTAATTGCACAATGAGAGACAATGAGTTAATAGTTGGGATTAGAAGTATATCTATTGCTGATTGATGCAAAAAGGTTGCCCATGAGAATTAATTGTAAAATATGTTTCAGGGGAATAATGTAAAAAAAAAAAAGAAGAAAAATAAATCATATATTATGGTGTTCTTCTCTTGATTAGTACTGAACTTATTTGTGGTTTTATGTCCTAAGATTATCTATATCTGTTTTAGGTTGGTCGTTCTTTTTGTGCCTACTATATAAGATTGCACTACTCAAGATTTTATCCTTTGCGTACTGTCTTTTATGTGCTCTCTATCAGCCCTGAAGAAGTCCCTCTGCTCTCTGGAAAAAACACATTGGCTGTGTCTATGTTCTACTTATATATGTCAAGATGAGATTAAAGAATATATTTTGGACCCTTTGTGAATATTTATACATTGTGAGATTTGACTAATAAGTCTATTTCGATTATAAGAGAGAATCAGATTTCACTGGAAAATTGTGGTTACATTTACTGAGAGCTTCCCCCACTACTTTGGAAGAAAAATAATGACCCCCACGCCCAGTGAAAACATTCCCTGGGTGTGGGGTCTTTAAGAATATGTTTACAAAAATAAAAGCTTTCACTTTGGGCCGTCAATTCCAACAGCAGCAGTCAACAAAACATTTAGTATAGAGATCACTGCTGGGCTGGCTCTAAATATGGCGCTCTTTTGTCTATCAGGGTGGCAGACGTATTGTCCCCTACCCTGACCGACAGAATAAAGATCACTGCACAGGTCCTTGATATGGAATTTTAAAACCGCACCGATTAACAGTTGAGTTTCACCACTCTTCCTGTGTTAGGTGAAGACTCTTTAAATATATCAGTCCATTCTAGCATCCTCCCCTAAATGAATGAATGATTGGTAATATTTATAGAGCACAGCGTTTACTCCGGGGATCATCTTGCCGCTATCGGAAAGACTGGGCAGGGGCTGTGGTGAGGTATTAGAAAGGCCAACTGGTGGGAGGGCCAGATAAGTGATAGCACTAACTGTCTGGGACTGCAAAGATCCAGGTTTTTAGGAGTTTTTTAACAGAGGTTCGGACTGAGTCAGTCTCAGGTGGATGAGCAAGGCATTCCATGCTTTTGTTCCCAGGAATGCAATTGACTTTCCTCCTCTAGATGAGAGGTGGAAGGCAGGAGGTGCCAGGAGATTTTCCGAGGATGATCACAGAAGCCTACGGGTACTATATGGTTTGATTCTGGTTTTTAGGTACATGGGTCCTGAGTCATTGATGGTTCTGAAAATTATTACTAGGATTTTTAAATTTTTAAATGCATATATACTTTCCTAGCTAACTGCAGAACTCTGCCTCACTTGAAAATTGTTCTAATATCCTTATGGTAGTATTACCTTTTTACTGCCCAGATGAAGTATTTCTTGTAAAGTTACATGTATGTACACATGGTGTCTGATTTAGTTTGTCATCTCTTGGCAGGAGAAGATGAGAAACTTTCGGCCTCCCTTCTGGATGGAAAATTCCCCCGGAGCACATCAATGCAGGATACAGTTAAAGAAGGACAAGCAATTCCACCCCCACCTCAGACGGCAGCCCCCTCTCCTCCTTCTCCTTATTACTATGACACAGCTGCACCACCATCTTTCTCACCCCCTCCACCTCCCGGGAGAGTGTATGAGACCATAAGATCTAGCTTTAAGCCAGCTCTTGAGGCTAAACTTCATGGCTTTCCACAAGTTATCAGCACAGCAGAAATTTATGATCCAGGAAGGACTTCCATCCCACATCCAGATAGGCAGAAACGAGCCCGCTCTATGATCATTCTCCAGGATTCCTCCCACATCCCAGTTGAACCTACTGAAATCCCCCGACCTGGACCTTCTTCCACCCCACCTGAAAAGCTCAAACGGAAAGGGCGCGTAATTGACAATCCCTACGCCAACATGGGTCAGTTTAATGTGAGCTTGTTCGCCCCTACAAAACCTCATAGGAAAAAGACTCCTTTGGTGAAACAGCTGCAAGTGGAGGATGCTCAAGAAAGAGCAGCACTGTCCCTTGCAGGAAGCTTTTCTAGAGACCCCTCTCCCACACGCAGAAGTCCTCGCCAAAGTGTGATGGACCTGCAACAGCAGTTAGGCATGACCCAAGCTGAGCAGCTTAGCAGCCCCTTTGCCACTGCCCTTGCTACTGTAATGAAGGACAGAGAACGACGTCTTGATGAGAAGCGGAAATCCACTGTCTTCCTATCAGTGGGGGCTATTGAAGGAAGTTCCCCCACTGCTGACTTGCCATCCTTGCAGCAGTCCAGGTCTGTTGATGAGCGATTGCTAGGAAGCCGAGATGTGCTGCTGCCTTCCCCTGTCTCAGCTTTAAAGCCATTGATCAGTAGTTCATCTTCAACCTTCATCCATCCTCTTACAGGAAAGCCGCTGGATCCCAATTCACCCCTGGCACTTGCGCTGGCCGCAAGGGAGAGGGCCCTAGCCACCCAAGGCTCATCAAGGTCTCCAACCCCGGTCAAAAGCCCTGATTCTGACAGAGCAACACCCCTGTTCGTGGACATCCAAACCAAAGAAACAGAAAGGGAAGGGTTGGAAGGCTTAATATCACCTGCATTCTCTCCTGGAGGCAAAGCCTATGAGCCAGCTCCTGGGGCTGTGTCCCCAATACCAGGCCATTGGGGTACCCCTTCTACACTGAGGAAAGAGATGGAGATGCGAGCAGAAAAACCTGAAAAGGAAGAGAAGAAACATGAAGATTTGAAGACTATGATAATTAGTATAGTAGATACATCTCAGCAGAAGACTGCAGGTTTAATTATGGTCCATGCAACTAGTAATGGTGAGGAGATAGGACTTGGAAGGAAAGAAGAGAGACCAGCAGTTACTGAAGTACCCAGAGAACCAAGTCACTTACAAAGAATGGAGATTACGCCCAGTCCTATGAGCAAGCCTCCACTCAGCCCGATGTCTGCTAAGACACTTGGGCAGGGAAGCTCAGAGGAAGATGTAGAGCCATATACAGTTTCTCTGCCACCTGCTCAGTTGTCTTCAAGTGATGAAGAGACAAGGGAGGAGTTGGCCAAGATTGGACTGCTGCCTCCTCCAGATGAGTTTGCAAATGGAGTATTGGTCACCAAACCTGGCACACCAGTTAGCCAACTGGCTAAGCCTACAACGCCATCCATACCAGCGGCAGCAGTAGCACCTTCTACCACTGGTGGAACACCCTCAGGGAAGCCCTCTGATGCCTCCGTAGCCCCCGAGTCTGCTGCTGACTCAGGAGTGGAAGAAGTGGACACCAGAAGTTCTAGTGACCATCACTTAGAGACGACAAGCACCATCTCCACAGTCTCCAGCATGTCCACGCTGTCTTCGGAGAGTGGGGAACCCACTGACACATACACTTCCTTTGCGGATGGACAAACTTTTATACTCGAAAAGCCACCAGTGCCTCCTAAGCCAAAACTCAAGTCCCAGCTCAGCAAGGGGCAGGTTACTTTCAGGGACCCACTTTTGAAGCAGTCTTCGGACAGCGAGCTCTTCTCCCAGCAACACGCAGCCACTCTGGCCTCTACCAGTATTGGCCGCCCACGCTACCTCTTTCAAAGAAGGTCCAAGCTATGGGGGGATCCTGTAGAGAGTAGACCAACACATGGGTCAGTAGAAGACAAGCCAACTGTGATCAGTGAACTCAGTTCCCGGCTGCAGCTGCTGAATAAGGACACAAGATCATTGGGCGAGGAACCCACAGGTTCAACTTTGGATCCTGGCAAAAAGTCTCCAGTGGTTGCTGCACGGTAAGAACTTTCCCTAGTCTCTGACCAACAGCATAGATTAGGAGACTCTTGTGGCAATATCTGCATGTAGAGGGAGGGAGTAGATAGATGGAGATGTGCGAATGAAGTTTCAACCTCACGTAGACAAGTAAATTCTTAAAAGGTAAGATACATAAATGTGCGTCAAGCATTCTAATAAGACATAGGGTGAAATACTTTCAAAATGAGAGATTCAGTCTCCAATTAGCTTAAAATTTGATTAATCGCATGCTAAATTCCTCTGCTCAAATTCCTTAACCAATCTCCACCTTCTTAATTTTCTATTATTCTTTCTTTTGCTGTTTCATCTTATTCCTCCTGTTCTCTTAACCTGTTTCACCTACATATGTAAATTGGTAGTTTTTGCTCTGGTTTGGAACAGTCCTCTTGAGAATTTCATGCCAAACAGTAAGCTCATAGGTTTTCTTAAGCAATAATGCTCATACCCACCAAAGGTTTTGTGGAAACTCACAGACAACTCTCCATTGACAGCAAAGTATTTACAACAAGCAACTTATTTCTTAAATACTGTTGTAACATTTTCTTTTCAATTAAGCTGCACATATAACAAACGGAACAGTATTTATTCAATTCTTAAAACATTTTTAGACAGGTATGTGATTTCTATATAAGCAAACATCAGATCTGTGACTGTAAGTCACATATTCCAATTCACCGAGTAAGGGGCAGCATTTATTACCACTTGCAGGTACCATTTGACATGGAGGGAAATTGTCATGACCAACTATACCAGCAGGCAGCCCCTTTGCCTTCTAGTAGCCTAATAAACCTGTGCAGCAAGTGAAACACCAGTACACCAGACACAGGAGAAACAGGAAAAGTGGTAGGGAAGGAAGAATCACTTGAGTCTTCTCTGGTGGAGTGCTGTAATACAAATATTATTAAACATATGTAAACACAGTGAATAATAAGAGTTTTTCAGTCTTATATTCATTCATAGCACTCACTGTCCTGGAAGTAGGGGGGAACAAAGCCCCAAGAGATGCATGCAGAGGATGAGACTCCAAGAAGAGATTTGATCGGCATTTCAAAGGCGGCGCAAATGAACATCAATAGTAAGCTCAATCAGAGGAGAATGTTGAATGGAAGAAGAACCAGAGGGAACAGCAATAACAATAAAGGTGCAATCATAGAAAAATAACAGGTGCAAACTAGATGGGACAAAGACACTCAAACCCACTCAGTTGCCAGGCAAGGTAGTTACGTTTTGGCTGTCTTTGAGCTATTCTGCCACTCTTAGAACGCAAGAGGAAGTAAACCTATCGCCATCTTGGAATGGTTGGTTTCAATCCCACAGACTAGTAGTGGTGGCCATCAGGCTTTGGGAAAGGTGCTGCCTTTTCCACCCATCATAACCATAATGAGCCCACTGAGCACCACAACCTCCAACTCCCACTTCAGCGAACATGCCACTGGCTACCTCTCACCACTAGCCTACATATGTGTCTGCCATGGTGTTTACCTCCTTGTTTGGATGTAGGATCTGAGTAAGATTTCAGGTGAGTCCAGACAGAAATGCACCAGATGGATGGGTTTTCTGTAGTCCCATGTCTGGATTGTCAATGTGTTGAACACCCAAATAGTTAGAATTCACAAATATTTATAATGTCTTTTCTAACAACCACTGCACTTCTAGATTGGCATTTTTGTCTTTTAAGAGTAGTTGTGCAGTGAATGTGGGCAAGTGCACATAAACCCCCTTTTATTTTACAGCGACTAGAGGGGAAGGAATTTTTCCACCTGGAAACTTTATTTCAGTGTGAAGAAAAAAGGAGAAAATGATACACATGTAACTACAGCTTTACTCTGCCGCTACCCCTGGGAATTCTCTGCAACAGAGAGTGTGCAGTTGAAGGACTAGAGTTGGCTGACATGTCCGAGGAAAAAACATCATCTTCTACAGCTTAGTAACCCTGCAATGAGTCACATCTGTGTGGTGAGACTCCAGAAATATTAATTTTCCCCCCAAAAAACACACAAATGGAAAAAAATGAAAAGTGGGGTCCATTAAAAGTGATGCTTTTCTTAAAATGATTGAGCTTGTACAATCTCTTGAGCTTGTACCATCTCAGTCCAAACAGCATCATGGGAACCATCTCTGCAATTTTTTCTGCTCGGTTCTATCAATCATCAACTGGGTAGAACTGAGGTCTTCAGTCACGGAATGAGATGGTTGGTTATGAAACTGGCTAGGGTATTCATCAGGGAAGATACTCTTGCTACAGAACTGCCTTACTTTACAGTAACTTTGCCTTTTCTAGTAACCCTAATGAATAAGTTACTTACCTTCGGTAACAATATATCTGTAAGAAACATAGGTTAGTTCTAGATTCCTTACCTTAGAATCTCCCCCAGGCATCAGACCGGATCCGGAAAGTTTTTCATCAGCAGTACCCCTGCGCATCGGAAGGTGGCGTCGGTCAACTACGCGTTCATCATCGACGCCGTGGTCCCCGGGAAGACGTCGCAGTAGCTACATTGACGCCGTCCTCGCGCGCTGACGTCACGGCTTTCCACGCCAGAAGCTCAGAGCCATGCAAGACACTGACCACTGGGGCACAAAACTAGGGCCCTGAAAGGATGACCTTAACCCTAGAAGTCAGTTCGCACAACGGGGAGGAATTATGGGGCGGTAAGGTTTGGTGAACGTGTGCAGCAATGCCCACGTAGCTGCCTGACAGATGTCAGTCAGGGGGACTGCTCGTCCCAAAGCAGTAGTAGCTGCCGTCGCCCTGGTGGAATGGCTCCTTCTTTGCCAAAGAGTAGCAGGCTTTGATGCACAGAACGACCCACCTGGAGATGGTTTGTTTGTGCATGGCCCGACCTTTCTTAGTGCCCACGTAACCAACAAAGAGCTGGTCGTCCACCCGGAATTGTTTTGTGCGAACCAAGTAGAAGGAAAGCGCACGTTTTGGATCCAGCCGGTGTAGCCTCTCTTCCTCTTTTGAAGGATGCTGAGGTGGAAAGAAGGTGAGCAAAGTGATGGTTTGGCCAATGTGGAAAGAAGTAACCACGTTGGGAAGAATGGAAGGTCTAGCTCTAAGGACGACCTTGTCCGGATGGACAGCCAGAAAGGGAGGCTTGGAAGAAAGAGCTTGTAGCTCACTCACCCAGGTTCAAATCTGTTCGAAGGGAACAGGAGGAAAGAGATGAGTAATGCCCTTATGGAATCTATTTACAACAGGGGACTTGAAAAGAGAAGGCTGATCAGGAAGCCTAAGGAAGGCAGAAATGGCCGAGAGGTAGCCTTTGAGAGTGCCCAGAGCTGCTGGGCCAAAGAAAGGAGGAACAAAAGCACCTCAGAAAGACGGGCGGAAAGGGGATCCAAAGCCTTTGCTGTGCACCATGCCACAAATTTGTTCCATCTGCAGGCGTATACCATCTTAGTGGAGGGACGCCTGGCTGCCAAGATAACATCGCAGACTTCGGGAAGCAGGTCAAACGACGTCAACTGCTGCCGCTCAATCTCCACGTAAGGAGGTGGAGGCTGAACAGGTTCGGGTGGAGGACCGTCCCCTGCTGCTGCGACAGAAGATCCTCCCGAAGAGGCAGTCTGATCGTAGGATCGATGGCTATGTTGAGCAGCTCGGGATACCAGACTCTTCGTGCCCAATCCCGAGCCACAAGAATGACTTGGGCCCGGTCGTGCTTGATCTTCTTCAGCACTCTGGGCAGAAGTGGTATAGGCAGAAAGGCGTATAGAAGACCGCAACTGCACTCGGGACAAAAAGTGTTGCCTAGCGAGTGCCACCTTGGAAATTCCAACGCGCAGAACTGATGACATTGCACGTTCTCTTCGGTGGTGAATAGATCTAAATAAAGCTCTCCCCACTGCTGAAAGAAACCTTGCACTACCTCGGAGTGAAGAGGCAATTCGTGATCCATCATGCACCTGCGGCTGAGTTCGTCCACCCTGGCGTTCAGAGAACCTGCCAGGTGTTGATATGCCCTGATGTTCCAGCCATGTCCAGAGGCGGAGAGCCTCCTGACATAGGGTCCACGACCCCACCCCGCCTTGTTTGTTGCAGTACCACATGGCGGTGGTGTTGTCCGTGAGTGCGAGATGAATCGCCCGAAGCTCCAGAAGGTTGATGTGGAGCCCGGACTCAGCCGGAGACCAGAGGCCTCTGATCTCTGCCTCCACCATGTGGCCGCCCCATCCCAGAAGTGATGCATCAGTCACCACTGTGAACTCTGCTTGAGGAAGGGAGAGGGATCTGCCTTCGACCCAATCTTGGTTCGTAAGCCACCACTGCAATTGGTGTGCAGTGCCCTCCGAGATCTGGACGCAAGCGTACAGATTCCCTTGATGTTGGGCCCACTGGAACTTCAGGTCCCACTGCAGAGCCCGCATATGCCACCTGGCATGATCCACCAGCAGGAGCAGGAGGCCATCAGGCCCAGCAGCCTGAGGGTCATTCTGACCGAAACCCGGGATAGAGGCTGAAAGATCGGAATCATAGCCCGAATATCCCAGTATTGCTGTTCGAGAGGATAAACCCGAAACTGCGTCGTGTCCAGAACCACTCCGATGAAGAGGATCTTCTGAGAGGGGGTCATGTGTGCCTGCGGCGCGTTGATGGAGAGCCCCAGCGAATGCAGGGGGTCGGCCGTAGTCTGGAGGTGGGAGACGACACCCTGGGGCAAGCCCGCCTTCAACAGACAGTCGTCGAGATAGGGGAAGACTGGAACCCCTGATCTATGCAGATGAGCTGCGACCACCACCATCACTTTCATGAACACCCGAGGCGCTCTGGTAAGGCCAAATGGGAGCACGGTAAACTGAAAGTGCTCGTGGCCTACCATGAACCGTAGGTACGCTAATGGGCCAGGAGGATGGGATGTGAAAATAAGCATCCTGCAAGTCCAACGCTACCATCCAGACTCCAGGGTCGAGAGCAGACAAGACCTGAGCAAGCGTCAACATCTTGGAACTTCTCCTTCCGGAGGAAGGTTTGACGTTTCTGAGATCCAAGATAGGACGCAGGCCTTTGTCCTTCTTGGGCACCAGAAAGTAGTGGGAACAACAACCACGAGGTACTTCTAGGGCAGGAACGTGCTCGATGGCACCCTTGGCCAAGAGTGACAAAACTTCCTGTTAGAGAAGGGCCAGGTGATCCTCCGACATGGTACTGAGGTAGCATGGGTGGAGGGGTAGTCTTGAAGGGGCGGGAGTAGCCCCTTCCAACTATTTGCAAAACCCACCTGTCCGACGTGATGGTGCGCCAGTGGGGGATGGGATGGCGGATTCTGCCGCCCACTGGCGTTTGGTGGCCCTGAAAGGTCGGACTAGGAAGGTTTGGAGGCGGCTGCAGAGGGGGCTGTGGTAGACTGACCCGCTCGCTGGCCTCCAGAACCATGGCGGTGATTTCCACATCTCCGGCCGCGCTAGGGCTGAACAGCCTGCGCCAGCCTGTGGCACTGATCGGGACGTAGTGGGTCATTCCTTCTGTAGCCACAAAAGGGACAAAAGTCAGACTCTGTGGAAAGTCAGTGGTGGAGAGGCCCAAGGACCTGGCCATAGCCTGAGAGTCCCTAAAGTACTATAGCGCCTTGTCGACGCAAAGGTGTTGGCCATCGAAGGTCATATCCATAAGTGTGGATTGGACATCCCCTGAAAAAACAGTTGAACGCAAACAGGCGTAGCGTCAAAAGGGCTACTGACGTGGCAATTGTCCTGCCAAGTGCGTCGGCGGGATCCAGCCCACAGCAGATGGTAAACTTCGCTGCGTCTCTCCCTTCAGCAACCGCTCGAGAGAGCACGGCCTGGGCCTCCCCCGGGCACTGAGGCAGCACTTGCGCAACCGTGTCCCACACGGAGTGGGTATAACGGCCCAATAGACATGCAGTGTTTACCGAACGCAGTTCCAAGCTGGAGGAAGAAAACCTCTTCTTCCCAAGATGATCCAGCTTTTTGGATTCCCTATCTGGGGGTGTGGTAGGGAATGCACCCTTGGACGTAGAGGCTTGGACTACCAAGCTCTCAGGGGTGGGGTGTTGGAAAAGCAAAGTAGGGTCACCCGGGGCCGGGTGGTGGCGTCGGGCAATCATCCTGTCCACTGGAGCCCCTGTGTTGGGCCTGGACCAAGTGCCCAAAAGGATGTCCATCATGGCTTCATTAAACAGCAGCAGGGGCTCTGAAGAGCTCACCGCCGGTTGAAGCACCTCTGTCAGGAGGTTAGTCCTGACTGCCACAGTAGGTAGCTCGAGGTGGAGAGCGTCGGCCGCCCTACGCAACACCACTGCGTATGATGCTCCCTCCTCCGTAGCGACGGTAGGAGATAACATGCCATGGTCTTGTGAGGTATCCAAACCACTGGCATCCCCAGTTCCTCTCTCCAGTCCTGCTCATACACCATCTAATCTGTCAAAGGGTCTCCAGACCCCTCCCAGTCCTCCTCACCCTCTTCTGGCTGCCAATCTGGTCTCAAAGAGCCAGGGTAGAACAGGGACACAAAAGTACCTTTCGGCGCCGGATCCGGCGTCTTTCCGACTTTCATGGCTACCTTGAGGTGGAGGCCAGGGTCGACGTCGGCTGGGGACACAGTCGATGCCGGTGGCGGACGTGGTGCCGGTGGAATCGGCGCCGGGGGAGGTGTAACGAGGTCAACCGGCGCCGATCTGGATCCAGGCCTGGATCCAAGGGGACCCTGCGGCACCGAGGCCGAAGCCGCTGATGCCAGAGGCCCAGGCCCCCAGCCGTGTCTGCGGGATCCGAAGGCGTGCCGGCGGAGTCAGGCTGCCCAAAGATGACATGCATCGCTTCGAACAAACACCGAAGCTGGGCAGGGGTCGTACCGGGTCCCAGGAAGGGAGGGAAACCCGGAGTCGACCCTGTGGGCTCCGCACACGGAGCCGCGGGAGGGGCACCACCTGCATCCCTTGTAGTGTCGGCCAACGGACGTGGAGAAGTCGAAAAGTGACTATGCTTCTTCGAATTCTTTTTGTGCTTCGACTTACCTGACACCGAGTGCGAAGACTTCGACGAAGAGTGTTGGTGGCTGCCGGGCCTCGAGTAGCTTTCGGGACCGCTCCCGCAAAGACTTCGGGTCATGGTCCGGCTGTCAGAGCACGACTTGGGGTGTGGTCGCGCACCAGGCAGTAGAGACACACGCGGGGTGGATCTATCACCGACATGAGTCGGTTACAGGAACCGCAAGCCTTAAAGCCAGGCATCCTTCATGCACCAGAAGTCGAACGACTCTAACACAACAAAGTCGACAGAAGTCGAGAAAAAAGTTCAGTCAAAAATTGACTGGGGGCACCGCTTTCTCCGGATCTGCGCTTGGTGGCGCGGAAAAAGAAAGAACTGACGTCAGCGCGCAAGGGCAGCGTCTATGTAGCTATCGAGATGTCATCCCGGCAACCACGACGCTGATGACAAACTCGGAGTCGACCGACGGCACCTTCCGACGCGCAGGAGTACTGCTGCCGAAAAACTTTCCGGTTCCAGTCTGACGCCTGGGGGAGATTCTAAGGTAAGGAATTTATATCTTAACTGTTTCTTTCAGATATACATTTTGCAGCAATGAGAAACAAGTGAGGTGGTGAATGCAGTCGCCTGTCATCTGGAGATACTTTTGAGAAATGCTTGCCTGACTAGGCTAATGGCTTGTGCACCAGAGACTAGTCCGCAATAACTAGAGAATGTGTCATCTGATTTCCATGTTGCAGCTCTGCAAATTTACAGTAACATCATATTTCTTAGAAGGACAATTTCAACAACCCACGGTTTGCCATATTTTTCAAGTGTGCTCTTCATCCTTTTATGCCCTTACCTTTCATCATACCTAACTGGGAAAAGGGAAGGGATCAGGTGCATACTATGGCATCAAGATTCTGTACTCTTGTTCTCCAACATCTCACTGTACATTGGATGGCATGAACAAATTGATTTAAAGGGCTCATGTAAAGTCTGACATTAGGAATGTCATATAATCTGCCAATGCATAATTTATTTTTTACCTTACTAGTTCGACCTGAATGGCATTGAGTTTATCATTTATATATATATATATATATATATATATATATATATATATATATATATATATGTATATATATATATATATATATATATATATATATATATATATATATATATATATATATATATATAGCAAAAACAAGGAGTTCATGGTACTCCCAAGGTGCACTCACGGGGGTGTGTCGACTATAAAACATCCGCAGACGCGTTTCTGGCTCTTGCCGTCATCAGTGCGGTAAAGCCGTCAATAAAACGACAGTCATTTAAACGGTTCTGCTTTATGGTCGGTGGATCCTTGGCAAATGAATGGCCAGCAATGGGGCGTCACCGTTTTCATCATTTATTGCCTAATGCAATGTCGATGGTGCTCCCATCGCTAAAAAGGTTAATTGGCAGCCGTGATGAATGTGCCTATTTATCCCCTCACCTGCTGCTGGATTAAAAGCGCCATCAACATTGCATTAGGCAATAAATGATGAA
This sequence comes from Triturus cristatus, assembly GCF_964204655.1. Lineage (NCBI taxonomy): Eukaryota > Metazoa > Chordata > Amphibia > Caudata > Salamandridae > Triturus > Triturus cristatus. The sequence continues at coordinate 930,050,335 of NC_140585.1, forward strand.
AACGGTGACGCCCCATTGCCGGCCATTTATTGGCCAAGGATCCACCGACCATAAAGCAGAACCGTTTAAATGACTGTGTCATTTTATTGACGGCTTTTCCGCACTGATGACGGCAAGAGCCAGAGACGCGTCTAATGATGTTTTATAGTCGACACAACCCCGTGAGTGCACCGGACCTTGGGAGTACCATGAACTCCTTGTTTTTGCTGTTTTTTAAGCAGTTTCCACCACCGCTTCCCGGTTGCACCCGCTGCGAGTTCGGCTGGCCCCAGGTGGAGTTCTGTGCTTTGGATATATATATATATATATATACACACACACACACACACACACACACACACATATATATACACTCCGACGCCAACACATGGACTCTGACTCAAATCTTAAAAGCTTTCAAACTTGTATTCGCTCGGTGACGGCGTTTCGCCTGCTTCTGCAGGCTTGTTTACACAAACAAACGTTATTGCATTGACAACATTTTTAAAATACAAGCTCCCGATCACATGGTCCGCTTCCACCACTACAGTGGAAGACAGACTATACTCCAGAATGTGATCCAAAACAAATATTGCCAAATTGCTGTGTTGATCTCCTAACAATAATCCTAAATTCATTTCATGCTTTAACAAATTTGATAACAATTTAAAAGGAATTTGTATATTAATATTTATCTTTTTGATCCATATCGGAATAACATGAAGTCAAGCGATATGAAATCTCGCCTCACCATTCCTACTCAGGTTTTCAATACTTAGCAAGTACCCGATTTTTTCTTTTTTAGTTTTGCATTACATCCACGGTTATTTTGTTATTTCATACCTGGTGGGACAAGAATAGTGCTCCATCCTATATGCATATTATAATTTAACATGTGCATCTTGGAATACTTATAAATATTTCAATATTTAAAACTTTAAAATATATATTAACATCATATATATTAACAAAGTTAAAAACATTTAAAACACCAAGGAGGCCTTTCCAACATATCAATTTGAATAAAGTGCAGATGCATTGTAAACAAACATAGTTCTCTTATGGTTCATTTGGGATAAATGATGATATGGGGAATTAAAATAAATAATCGATCATTACTCTAAAAGGGGATAAAGTGCAAGTGCTTTTTTTCTCTCTCTCCCCTATATCATATCCTCTATAAAGTGTTTAGTGCAGGCATGTAATCTATACAGTACAGAGATTCATAAAGTGCTTGTGCTTTATCACAATTTCGATTAATCGATTTTTATATCCCATCAAGAACAATCTATAAAATGTTAGTGCATTTTTCATTTACAGAAATATATAACTATACAACAACCTCCTTTATATTCTTCAGTTGATTCCTCCTTTGAAAAAGTTGCTGTATATATAAATAAAAAAATATAAATTAATTTGCAATCATCCTTTGGCACATCACATCTTGACTTCAATAGTTAAAACCTGGACAATATATATTTCAGATCAACACATCCAACACTTTTGGCAATCATTTTCTCAAGTGGTAGCATGTGATTTAAAATGAGCCATCTAATCTGGACACTACTAGTGGCCTAAATGCACGTGGAGATCCTCGTCTGTATTTAACCCAGAAGGAATTCTAGTGTTGAATAGCATAATATATTTTGATTCTAGCTGCCACACTTTTCTCGCTCTGTTTCCCCCTCTTCTCATTTTGGGTACCTGGTCCACTGTATAAAAAGTTAAATCTTCCAACTTGCCCCTGTGGAACTCATTAATATGGCGGCCCACAGGATAGGTCTTATTATTTTTAACCGCCCGTGTTGAAAGGAGTATGCGGACATGGACCATGTGAATGGTGTTACCTACATATACCTTTGGGCAGGAGCACTGTAGAATGTACACAACATAGTCACCGTGACAATTCAAAAAGCATCTAAAATTCCACTGGTCATCAGGGGAGACATAACTGTCCTGGTATTTTTTCCAATTGTACAGGCTTTATATTTTAGACATTTGTAAAACCCTGGATTTGAATTCAGCCAATTCTCAGATTTTGGTATTTCCGGACTGCTGTCTACAAGTTCTTGCCTCATGGATTTGGCCCTTTTGAAAGTCACCTGTGGTCTGCGCTTTATAATTTTGCTCAGCATTGGATCACTCCTAATCAGGTGCCAGTGCCTACTCACACAGTCTCTCACCCTTGTGTGGTAGGCACCGTACCCTGTGATTAGCCTTATTTACTCCCTCCTTTTCTTGCCTCTTCAGTTCTTCCTTCCTCTCTTTAGGTTTCAGGAGTTCATCTCTCCCGATACCTTCCGACCTTTTGCAATGGTTGTTCTAGAACGTTATTTTTATAGCCCCTGGCCTCAAACCTCCTGGTTAGACTGATTTGAGCATCTTCTAATGCTTGCCTTTCACTACAATTCCATTTCATCCGGAGATGCTCAGCATAAGAGATGCTCATTTTGAGTTTTGTCGGATGGTGGCTATTCGCATGCAAGATTGAATTGCCTGCAGTGGATTTTCTAAAGGTTCGTGTATGCACTACAGTGTTCTTCACATATACCTCAAGGCCTAGAAATGTTACTCTGGACCTGCTGATTGTGTCTTTGAATTTTAAATTTGATGTGTTATTGAGTTGTCTCACAAAACATTTGGCAGACTCAACTGATCCTTCCCAGACCACAAAAAGGTAATCTATAAACCTCTTCCAAAACACCACATTTTCTTACCACTCCTTAGCATACTCCACCCTGAGCACCTACTCCTCCCACCAGCCCATATGCAAATTAGCATAGCTGGGGGAGAAGCAGGTGCCCATGGCTTTTCCTCGGACCTGTCTGTAAGTTTCATTCCCGTACATGAAACAGTTATTCTCTAGACATAGTCTGCCCATTTCAATTAACATTCTGGAATGCTGGTGTAAAGAAATGTGTTGTGTATTCAAGAAGTGAATATATAGTGTCATGAACAAAAACAGACGCTGCACTCTAGGAATTCGGAATATCTCAAAATGTCATATTAAGCAATCTCACGACAAACACTGATGCATTTCGACTCTTAAGTCTTCTTTTTCACAGGGCTGTGAAAAAAACTTAAGAGTCAAAACGTGTTAGTGTTTGTCATGAGATTGCTTAATATTAAATTTGGACATATTTCGAGTTCCTGGAGAGCAATGTCTGTTTTTGTTTGTGAGGATAAAATCGGAGGATTGGTCTACCCACAACGTATGCACCAGCAGGAAGAGCACGCCGTATTTTCACCACATTGCTGAGAATTTATATATAAAAATACAAACACATGTATCCTATGCAAGCTAGAAAGGCTAAAAAAATAACTATATATATATACACACTCTCTCTCTCTCTCTCTCTCTCTGTCTTTCTTTCTTTCTTTCTTTTTTCCGGACACGAAAGAATACTTCCTGCCGTTTGGCCAAAAACACCAGGAGGGGTCCGTAAAATACTAATGAAGCAAATCAGTTTACTGATGCACACGCAATCCGTCGCAGTACTCCACTTCCCAAGCTCTGCACAAAAAGACGGTACGGACCCAGGTATGAGTGCTGATTAATTTATTTTCTTTAAACCGGCACTGCCGCCATGACGCTTTTCGGCTTCAGAGAAGCCTTGATCACATGACGCCATAAAGAGTAACCTTTGAATTTAAAGTGACAGTGCAACAAACATGTGATTATGGGTTCATAAACATTGACAAAATACTTTGAAGTTTCTCAAATGTGCAAAATACTGCTTTCTTTATGCAAATTTGCGTACATTCAAAACCATGTCTACAGAAACAAGTTTTAAACCTATTTCTCAATAATAGACTTCAACAACATATTTTGACTAGTGCAAATACTGTTTCATAAATGTGCAAATTGCTGCTCTTTTTGTGCAAATTCGCATTGGTTAAAAAACATATCTATTATCTTCATAAACACGTTTAAGCCAAATCTTCAGAAGCCTGTACAGATATATATTGCTTCTACTTGTGCAAAATATGCTTTATACATGCTGCATGTTATGTGCAAAATCGCAAAAATTCATAAACACATTAAAACTAATCCTTTGTAGTAACTGCCAACATTGCTTCAGCCCGCATTGGTCAATAATCCAGACCTTAATATGCACGTAATAACTTGAAATGTGAAATAGCGTTCAATAATAACAACCATACCAGTTTATATTGTATTATATCACCATTAATGGGGAGAACGTTATTATTATGGACATTGTGGTGAAGTGGACACATCAAAAATGCGATAATGCCAAAATCAAATACTACGCCTATCAAGCCCATGTGGGCTATCATACTACTCCTGACATGAAAAATGGCCATGTATGGATTTTAAATAATATTCTCCTAAACGTCCCTGCTTCCATGCGTCGTATGTGCGGTACCTATATACTCTATGCAATAATGCTAAATAGTATATGTTTTGCAGAGATTGTAATATATTTTTTGTCCCTATACTTCTACTTGATAAATCGCTGTCGATCGAACCCATATCTTCAAAATCAAAATAAGTGCATGTGTTCTATAATCCACTATACAAGTTTTGAAAACATATAATAATTTATTTCTTTACATATAAAAAAACATCATGTTAAAAATTATATTGCAGAGGAGGTGGTTGAAACTACAGCTAAAAAACTGTTCAATCCAGAAATCAAATTCTACAGGAAGCATTATTAGTTACTTTATAAACATGTATAAAGATCATCACCGGAATTGAGACAGTTGGGCACTTTAGAATCCAACTCCAGGATGTATTTGGTCTCTAATTTTCAAAGTAATGCTTCACGGTTGCCCCCTCGTCTGAGTGGTGGCACTGTATCAATCACGTAATAACTGAGATGATCAAGACATTTATCATGGCATTCTTTGAAATGACGAGCGACAGGATATACCGCATCACTATTGTTGATTGCCCTTATGTGCTGGAGTATTCGTTTGTGAACCTGCAACTTGGTACTGCCCACATATTGCAGGCCACATGAACACTCCAGCACATATACGGCATATTCTGTTTTACAGGTTAATCTCCTCAATATAGTGATGGGCACCTCATTGAATGGACTGGTAAAAGTAGTTTTGTTTTTACCATACTTGCAAGCTTTACATGTAGCACATTTGCGAAAACCTTTTATGTTGTGGATCCATGTTTTAGACGATATTATTTCAGGACTACTCTTAACCAACATATCGCTCATAGAGCGTGCCTTGCTAAATGTGATGGCAGGTTTTTTAGGAAGAAGTTCCCCTATGACTGGGTCATTACGTACTACAACCCAGTTTTTGTTGATCAACTTGCGCAAGGCCAAATGCTGCCTGTTGTAAGTTAAAATCAACCGAGGTGAATCATTACTGATGTTAGACCTGCCATTAAGTTGATTGGACATTCTGGGTGCAAGGGCTACTGCTCTGGAAATCACCTTGGTTTTGTTCATTGCCCTGTCAAGAATTTCCCTAGAATATCCCCTGGTCAGGAATCTTTTCATACTCTCAGTTTGAGCTAGCGTGCATTCTGACTCAACACTGCATATCCTTCTGATTCGCAGCATTTCCCCATATGGAATGCTGCGAATCAGATGTTCAGGATGATGATTAGATGCGTGGAGCATTGTATTACCTGCTGTTGGCTTACGATGTAAAGTAGTGTCCAATTTACCATTATTGATGTATACCTCTACATCTAGGAAGTTGACTCACGTGTGCAACAAAGTGCAAGTTCAGCTCATTGTCATTGATGTCATCTATGAAGGTCAAAGCCTCTTGTACATTGCCCTTCCATACAAGGAACAGATCATCAATGTAACGAAACCATCTAATTACATTGTTGGCCATCACTTCCGCAAATTTGTTGATGAGGACCTGCTCCTCCCACAGGCCCATATGCAGACAGGCATAACTTGGGGAGAAGCAAGCCCCCATCCCAACTCCTCTCATATGTTAATAAAGCTGATTATTGAATAAAAAGAAGTTGTTGGTTAAACAGAATAAAATTATATTCAACAACATCTTGTTATGATTTAGCATAAATAATGGTCTCTTGCTTAAGAAATAGTCCACTGCCTTAATGCCATCACGGTGATGAATGCTTGTATACAACGTACTGACATCTAGGGTAATGAGGAGGTAGTTGTCCTGCCAGACAATGTCCTGAACTTTCCGCAAGAAATCACTGGTGTCTTGAATGTATGAAGACAGGTGTTTAACATGTTCTTGCAGGAAAAAGCCAACATATCTGGACGTGTTCTCTAGAATACTGTTACAGGCTGAAATTATCGGCAGCCCAGGTGGTTTGTTGGCATCCTTGTGTATCTTAGGGATGAAATAGATAACCGGAATCACCGGATAATCATTTTTCAAAGTATTTTGTCGATGTTTATGAACCCATAATCACATTTGTGTTGCACTGTCACTTTAAATTCAATGGTTACTCCTTGTGGCGTCATGTGATCAAGGCTTCTCTGAAGCCGAAACGCGTCATGGCGGCAGTGCCGGTTTAAAGAAAATAAATTAATCAGCACTCATACCTGCTCGGGAAGTGGAGTACTGCGACGGATTGCGTGTATATATATATATATATATATATATCATTCCTAATGCCAGGCTTGTGTCTCATTATCTGTGTGGGATCTAAACATACCCCAATAAGTGTTTGGACGTTGAATGTATACTGATTTAATCTGATAACGAAATGCACAGCCACCTCTGCTTAACCAATAATCTGTTTGTATGAGGTACCAAGGTCCATCAATGATCTTCTTGGAGGAATTCAATAATCCCCTTGTTTGTATTGCAGTGACCACTATTTAGAATAGTTGTAGTAATATACACATGAGGGACATGTGCACCTTATAATATCCACTTTCCTTTATACCGTATCAAGAGGAACTCAAGTCCCCTGATTTGGAAAAATACATTCTCCGGGTAGCTCTGACTGCAAGGGAGTCTTCTCAAGGCCAAACTCTCAGGAAAACTGGATCAGGAGGGACCATAACCCTGCCTAGAAGCAAGGAAATGCAAAACTACCGCTGAAAGTTGCAAACATGGTAACACAACACCCTGATTTAGGAATATTACAGTTGGACGAACAGAAACTGGGTAAATCTACCAGCTTCATGTCCCCCAGGTTTTCACTTTGTGGTCATATTTGTAGGCATGCATGCCTATGAAATATTGTCAATACAGCAATGTGCTGGGTCGAGATCCCATGGTGGCCTACTGCACCACATGCCTTCAGTACAGATTACAAACCAAGTACAACAATCATTCAGTATATGTCCAATGCCATGGTACCAGGCGTGTTATGGGAGAAAGACTTCTAATGGCGGAAACAATCTGGTGTCTCAGGCACTACAAGTTTAGGATTGGTAAGCATATAAAAAAAGAACAACAAGAATTAATTTAAACTTCTTAACTCCCCAGTTTGGTTAAAGAATAAATAACCTGCATACTTTAATGAATGTGAACTATTTAGAAATGAATATTGTAGGATGACGTGTTACAAAGAAAACATTATGTAAACATCATGCTGAATCTTAGAATAATCACAGTGTGATGTGCCCAGTGGATTCATAACTCTTAAGAAACTCAAAATCCTTTACTAGGTCTTTACCAAGTATACTGCTCAGCTTACTAGTTCCCTGTTTCACTGTCAGTTATCGTCGCTGGTCTTGTCTGTTGTCATCAGACTTCTCACTTATCAGACTTATAACTCCAGTAACTATCTGCAGCTCAAAACTCTTCAGCACCGGAAATTTTAATCAGCTCACTGGCGCATTCTTATTATTTAACTGGCAGATTCATGAGCTCACTAATCCGTTGTGCCAACAATGCACATGTTCCGCAATAACTATATCATCCCTGTGTCTATTCAGTCTTGTTCTTCAGCTAATTAATCACTGTCTCCAAAACATAACTTGATCAGTTTTTTAGAGCAACCTGTCGCTTGAGAAGTCCTTTCCATTATCTCAATAAACCTGTCGTCAAAAGATAGCTTCATCACTCACCACCACCACTTGTGTCTTTAGAATTCCTTTTCATCTGCATACTACTATTCAGATATTCAGCAGGCATCCTCATCAGTTCATACTTCCTCTCGGTTTTAACAGCGCTCAAATGTTTTCTCCAGTTTCCTTACACATACCTTCATCATCCATATCTACTCTTCTCTGTTTCTCTTCATCACATAATAATATCACCCCAAGATCCCCTAATGTCTCCAAATGCATGTGTTTGTGCTCTTTTTTCCAAAGTAGGCCTCTACATGAGCTCATAAGCACCTCCCGCCCCTCCAGCAGAACTTCCTTTGCTCATTTTCACAGTGTTATACTAAACAGTGGTCATCACCTCATTAGTCATCTTTGTCTCACTAATCGTTGTCATTGGATCACTAGTGCTTGATATCTCCATCCATCACACATCTTCAGATTACTAATTCTATATCAAGCTCCGGTAGATATAACTCAATTTACTAGTCATCCTTGTGTCTGTATCAGACATCTTCATTAGACAACTAGCCCTACACATGTTTCCATCAGACACTGTAATTAACTCACTAATGTCAGCTGTTTCTAGCAAACATCTTTATTAGCTGACAAGTACTCTATTTTTCTCTAACAGACCTCATCTGCTCATTAGTCCTTGCTGCTTTCACACCTCTTCATAATTTCACAAAGACTTCTTTTAACTCCATTCCATATCTTCATAAGCTGGTGCACCCTATATCTCCTTCAGATATCTTCATAATGCCACCAACCCTTGCTGTCTCCTCCTGGCATCTCCATTAGTTCAGTGGTCCTCTCCATGTCTTCAGAAGTCATCGTCATCAACGTGCTAGTGGCTCGTTCTTTAACAAACTTCTATATCATGTCACATTATTGTGAATTTGCTTTTGCTTAGCACACAATCTGCCACTAATGTCGCATTTCAACACTTTACAAGCATCTCCTTTGCAGACTTGGATCTGCTTCAATTTTTGTATAGGTGCGTACCCCCTCCATGTCTTCAGCATTCCTCTTCTTCAGCCCAATAGTTCTTGCTCTTTTCAGGACTAGCACACCATGTCTCTAAAGGACATTAAAACCAGTTTTAGTCCAATCTGTTCTTCTACAAACTCCTTCTTCATCTCATTGATCCTACGTATGCCTCCAGCAGATATCTTTTTCAGCTCTTTAGTCTTTTCTAGGACCCCCAAAAACCATCTTCCTCGGCTTGTCAGTCCTGTATTCTAATCATACATATTTATCCCTTCAATAGTCCTGAATCAGTGACATTCAGCATGCCTAGCATCCCTATCCTACATGGAGACATCTTTATTATTTAATTAGCTATCATTGTATCACTTGTCTTCTGTGTTCCCAGCAGGCAGTGTCAGTTGCACAGTTTTTAATGCCACCAGCAGAAATCATATGGTCCCTGGTCCTCTCCTTGTGTTCAGGCACTCTAATCCATTTCAAGTGTCCTGCAGACATAAACAGCTCACTGGTCCTCCTCTTATCTAAATCCGACATTTTCATCACTTCACTAAGTCTTCATGTGTTTCCAGCGGATACTAGTGTCAGACCCGTTTGAGACCCCAAGACATAAAGCCTTAATTTGGGTCTCAACTGTGGAGGTTGAGTTTGCTTGCCTCTGATGTTCCGGGATCTGCTGTATTGTGGCTCTGCAAAGTAGGCCAAATACAGCCCTTTCTGCATTTAACTCTCAGTGGTAGCACGGGTGAGCAGTCACAGGCTTCTCATGGAGGTAGTTGGGGTTCTCAGAGCTCAATACAATACTGCACTCTACTAATAACAGAAACAATTTTGTGTCTTTGAGCTCTACTTGGCTGGCGGCGTCCCTGTTCTCTCACTCTCCCCTGTCTCCCCCGGTTCTGGCTGCCAAACCTTCTGTTTTGGAGATAACAGTAATAGCATGAATGTAACACAGATGCACATTGAATCACCCCCTAATAGAATATGCACTCAGTCTTGGTTATTGTGGTATCACTCTTGAGCGGAATCAGTCCTCATAGGTTGGTCGCTCTGAATGTAGCATCTAGCTCATACTCACACTCTGGCTTATCTGCCAGCTGTTTATTGCGTCTCCGACCTCAGGTGTTTGGCTACATGCAGCATGGCACCCAATCTGGTTCCTTTACAGGGCAGGAGCAAAAGGTGACAGTTCTGATTAGTACATTCCCAACTGGACCAATGGTAAATATCCTGGGCCTTGGGGCCTTGAGGACAGGCCCAAACTAGGTCTGGCAGCTCCTTGACAGAGCCCGACTGAGCCTGCCAACACTCCGGTTAATCACAGCTTGGGCAGATGTGGCCATGAGGTATCAATAAACAGAGGGTCCCTGAAAACAGATAGGGAGCGAGGAATCAGGGGAAACATAATTATGAAAGGAAAAAAAACCTCAAAATGCTCCCTTACGTTTTTTGATGCTTACATATTATTTAGCACATTTATTTTTATTTTCAGAATTGTAGTTATCAAACACATTTTATCCTTTTTTCTTTTATATAAAGTATCAAAGCAACGTATTATAACAAAAATAGCAAAATAGTTTAGAAAAAAGACAGTCCTCACCTACCCAACAACTTCTCATACGTCATACACACAACACTCTTTCATACCACAACTATGTTAAAATCAAAAATGTTGGGGCACCCTTGCCTCCATATGTTGTTGGTCACTTATTCATGCAGTATAATTTCAGTGTGATACTATCCAGCATTACAGTTTATGCATAATCATAAGAGAAACATTGCATGAAATATGTATAATAAAAATGAGTCACAATTGTTTTTTTATTCCTTCTAGCTAACACATAGTGTGCTCTAACTAGCACATAGTGCTCCCGACACAGGTTTTGGTGATTCACCATGGATATGGTAACACCTTCTTCAGGGCAAACGAAAGATGAAACCCAGAGACGGGTAGGGAGAAACTCCAAATATGGCTCTAAAAAAATAATAAAGCAATTTAGACTGTTTTGTCTGAAAACTTCGGAATATAATCCGTTGCCCAAACACCACGTGGAAAAAGCAGAATGAAATAATCAGTGAGATACCAAAGAATGAGTATGGATAGAGAAACCATACAGACCTCAGTAGACCCAAAGGGTGCACCCAGCAACATCCTAAGTATAGGGTGGTAGATCGAGAACCTTATGAAATTTAATAAGTCAAGAGAGCAACAGAGTCCCCATAGATTGTCAGGCAAAGAAAAGGTGTCACAAGATGCATACACCTGCGGTGGGATATGTTCAATGTAAAGTTTTACCTCCAGAAACTAGACAAGGGCTAAATAGCGGGAGGCCTAAATCCACCACTTGGGGGTGATGGGACAAAAAGGGCAGTCCAACCTGCGTCATAAAATGGACGCCCCTATATAGAGAAACAGAGTATAGCCATTGGCTCTGTAGTTTTTATAATTTAATGAAATAAATCTTAACAAGTTTAAAGTATCATAAGTACAAGAGGCTTACCTAGAGAGCAGAGATTGTAAATGAAATGTGGTACTGAAAAGCTCGATGGGAAAAAGGGTAGATCTACACCGTGAGCACTTCTTCAATGGAACAACTTCAGGTAAATATGTTCAACAAAAGGATACAAATTGTATTGAGAAATAACCAGATACAGCCATCCCCATAGATGAAAAGTTTCCCGCTATACAGAAGTACAACTACTTGTCTAAGAATGAAGGGCAAGCCAAGGGATACGCAGGGCTAGTAGAAGGTTTAAATCGGGGGTCCCGAATTACAGGAACATTTGAAAACGTTTTACTGGAATGTCCATGGACACCCACAGGCTGATCACAACTTGGGCATGGGAAGTTGTGACCATGAATAGTCCAAATTCAGCTAGGGCAGATGTGGCCATGGACAGGCCAATCACAATCTGCAATCACAGCCCTGACCGTGCCCCAGCAATTGCCGTTGTGAAGTTCATCAGGAGACGCTATGGAAGGTCCTCTCACACTCCAGTCCAACAGATCGTTCTCCGGCAGTCCTCACTGCTGGGAGCCCCAGAGAACCAGGCAATTGCTGCACCCCAATCCTTCCTCGACAGTCTCCTCCTGCAGGATTGGCAAGCTCCGTCTCTCTCCCAGCAAGCAGGCACGCTATTGGGTGCTTCATGATGGCTATACAGCTCCTCCAGTAAGAGATCCAGAACTCAGATGTTGTCCCCTCACCTCTGGGAGACTGGCTGTAAGATAGACACCAGCCCTGGTACAGTAGTTTGGGTGCTTATTCAGGTCTGCACACTTACCTGTAATCTGGTCAGGGTCTTGCGCAGTTCAATGTACGTGTGACTGTTTTCAGAAGCCACAATGTCATCACATCCTGGAATATGTGGTAGGCAAGTGTCCTCGAAAAGTTGCCACCTCCTAGGAAAAAAAGTCAAAGGCTTAACAAACTGGGATGTGTTAAATTCACATAATTTGCAATTACATAATTTTGTGAAATTACAACAAAATTAAGCATAATTGTGAATAATGCAAATCTGTCGTTATGCAGTATATCCAGCTCAAAATGCTTCCATGCATACATTTTTGGCACGAGGATGCATTTAAACAAGAGCACCACACACAAACAACAATCACTTGCGTTCTATTTTTCATGTGAGCTTGCAGTAACTTTTAAATACAAATTACTGTGACTTGTGCAATTTGCTGTACATTTTAATGGGAATAGCGCATAATTACAAGTGACATAATGGCGTAATTTCAGAAACAAATATAACATGAAATTCTTCAAATTACGCAAATTATGCTCGCATAGTTTATATTTTTCCCAGGCGTTGTAAAACACCTTGCTGAACAAAGAGTTCAGCAGTTTGAAGAAAACCAGGAGTCCGAAATCCAATAGTGAAGTCAAGATCAGCAAGTGGAGGGAGCGTGGAAATAAATGTGAAAGAACACAGCTTTGTGGCAATGCACACTCCAACCAGACTGAAGCCGTTATATAGTAAAAGAACAAGACACAGAAATGGCATTAAACATCACATGACAGCAAACAAAAGGGTAGGGAAAAACAAATTAGAAACAACCATGTAGGAAAGGTGACGAAATAAGAGCAAAAATCTGACCCGGATTAGCTGCAAAGCAGCTTTTAAAAGCAGCTGCAAACCCCCCGCCATTTTTTAGTACACGGGAGCCCAGGACCACGAGGCATGGCAAGCCAAGGTGATTGAAACTCACGACCTGCAGCCACAGGCTTCATACAGCATTTTCTGAGAAATGGGAACCGCAGAACCACAAAATGTAATGTGATCTCGAATGTCCAGGCAGTCGGAACACCATGACTGCAACAGCCCCCCCCACACACACAAGGTCATAGCCTTGTCCGGCAAGACCATAAAAAATTGACAAACCAATATCGGGTCATGGACTAAAGAGGTAGAACACAAGAACGCTCACTAGCAGGATAGCCCTTCCAGTGAACGAAGAATTGTAAGCGAGCTCTGAAAATCCAGGTATCGTAGATTTCACTAACTACATACTCTGGTTTGACATCAAACAGAAGAGGGAGAAGAACACCCAGGCACAAAAGGCTTCATCTGGGAGACATGAAAAGTAGAGTGAATTTTCCAAAGGTTAGGAAGACGGAGCCAAAGGCAACAGGATTGATTTGTTTGGTTATTACAAAGGTAGCAAAAAAATCAAGGACAAAATCGGACGGCAATCTTGGAGTGGGCAAGAATCTTGATGGCAGCCAAACCTTCTCTCCCATCTGAAAGTTTGGGACCAGTCTTCTTCATCTATTGGTTCTAGCCTTCATAGCAGGTTAGAATCTTGTAAATTCCGGGTAATCAGTTTTCTTTCAGAAAAGTAGGATGGAAACCCTGGATACAATAGATTGAAGAAAACTTGGTAGCAGAGTGTTATACGAGAACTTTGCTAAGGGTAATAATTTTGCCCAGTTGTTTTGAGTGGCATTGCAGACACTCCTCAGATACAATTCAAGACTTTGGTTGACCCTCTTAGTGTGTCCATTATATTGTGGATGGTAACCTTAGGACAGAGATTGATGAATACCCACGGAAGAGCAAATTGAGAACCAGAATATAGAAATTAATTGAGACCCCCTTTCTCAGATTATAGTGTTGGGAATTCCATGCAGGCAGAATATATCAGCCAGAAATTTAATTATTTTTTAATACAGTTTATTGTTATTTACTTTTTAAATTCAAAATAGGTTATTAAAATATTTATAATTAAAAAATAAATATGTACTGTTTTATATATTTTTAACGTTTATTTATATTTATAACTATTTTCAATAATTTAATTTAATAATATTTCAGATGGGGTTTTATTTAAGTCCATACCGCCATCATTTTTTACGGGAGGGTGCTGCAGTACTAGTGTTGGCCATGTGTAGTGCTGGTCTTACTGCTTATTTTTTTTTTTAGTAGTAGCTTACACTTGAAGTTAGTGAATACCGAAATGTAGTAGACTTACTCAAAGGTGTAAGTTACCTTTGTGAGTCAGGCCTCAGAGAAGAACTGTGATGGCAGATACTGGAACTGACATCACTGGAGATCCATTGATAGTCCAAGATCAGGAGATGACTTCTTCCTGACTGTAATTTGGGGGATCTGGGCACAACTCAAGTTTATATGCATTCTGCAACCACCAGAATCTAACAATGCTGGAACAGAGATGGCCGGGCCGGGATGGACTTGAAGAATTAAATCCACTCCAAGTGTGAACTGAACCCTCCAGGGGCATTGGAAACTGAGGGAAAGTAGAATCTTCCATCCCTTTCTCTTTTAGGAAGGATGGAATCTGGTGTTTTCCCTGTGCCCTGGAGGATCAAACAGTACAGTCTTGAGCAGATGATTTGGGCTTGCACAATAAAGACACAAGCCTCCCTTACCTCTTCGATCCCTTCCAATGTTAAGACAGTGGGGCTCTAGCAGACCCAAGCTGCATTGGTATGTCAGCCACATTAGGCAAAGGGTGAGTAGGCTCAGTCTGCCTAAATACTCAGGGAAGAGCAGAAGTGAAACTCTAGTTACTCTGTTTTTCCATTCTCCTTTGTTTAAGACTGTATCCAATCTGGAAAACTTAAAACCAGGAGTTCAATAAATGAGGAAGCTCTAGGCACACTTGCCAACTCATTCTGTACATCCTCTTTTGACCTCTTCGGAATAAGGTGATCTGAGAGTGTTCCAACCAGGTGGTTTCAACAGTAAGCTTATGAAACTGTGTACAACAGGACAGTATATCAGAATTTCCCAGGGATATCCCACACAAGGAATCCTCTGCCGAAGCTTCACAGTTGGTCTCTCGACCATCTTCTTGAGGTTAGCACAATTGTTCAAACAAGGGTCTTCAGTGACCACTAAAGGAGTTGCCCTAATCAGAGCTGCGCAAATCAAGGAACCAATCAGATAACCTACTTTGGATCCGTCAGAGGAAAATTGTCCAGGTCAAAAGGCAAAATAAACCACCAGGCCATCCAAAATCTCCTTTAATCTCGAAGGATCTCCCTAATACTTAGAAGCTGAAGGACTCATGACTGGAAGGTCACAAGACCTGGCATGGTTTGCTTGGCAAAGAGCAGAATTTGTTGCTGAAGGCCAGTGGCCAGGTCTACACATGGATCCATGCCGTAAACAGTCAGAACTTTATTGGTATCACAACTTACAATTACCCATAATCCGGTCCGGGTCTTCCAATGTACTGGTGAGTGTTACCGGAAGCCACAATGTCATCACACACTGGAATATGTGGTAAGCAGATCGCCTCGAGAAGCTGCCACTTTCTGAGGAGGAAAAAGTCCAAGGTGTAAAAAAAATCTCCTTGCTGGAAGAAGACTTTAGAGGGTTGAAGAAAACCAGGAGTCCGAAATCGAATAGTGGAATTCTACAGGAGCAAGGTCTCAGGATCAACAAGAGGCAGAAGCTAGGCACCAGGCAAAGGAACACAACTTTGTTGTGATGCACACCTAACCAGACTGAAGTGTTTATATTGTAAAAGAACATGAAACGGAAATGACATTGAACATCACACACAACAGGAAACACAAAAGATTGGGGAAAGCCAGAAAATACTCAAGGAAGAAACAGCTGTGATGGAAAAGGGAAATACATAGAAAACATGAACCAGACTAGCTGCAGAGCAGCTTTAAACGGCAGCTGCAAACCCTCAGACAAGTGATTGCCATTTTGGAGCTGGAAAGGTGAGTGATACTCTGCTGAACACTCCCTTCCTTCAGTCATGGCATGTGACTTTATGCCATAGAGTACTTGGAAATGGAACCCAAGTGAAATAATGGGGTCCAACCTTTATACACAACTGGCAGAAAGCAGATGTGCATATGCTGTCTCAAACTGTAGAACTGGGTTAGGGTTGTTCTCCTTTCAAATGTCCTTTCCAGGCTGTTCTCCAAACACACCCTTTGTATAGAGTGATATTTCTCACAGCAGGGTAGTCTCCAAACTAGAGCACTTACAACAGAAGCACAAAGAGGTCTAAGGTTTCTGCACTTCGCTGTCATCAGCACAACTGTAATTAGGAAAAGGCAAAAGGGCAGGATTCACCTCTACCATATAACAAATGGCAGTATTTCGGAAGACTAAATTGAAGCTCCTTGCTAACCAAAAAGCCATATCAAATATGTAAGAAGCCATTGCTCCACTCATCACTTCAGTGTCTAGGTCTCCCTCTAGCTTCCAGAATTTGAGCAATATACTTCCTCTTTCAGGGAACGCAACCTGCACCTCCATTTTCTACAAAGCCAAGGTTATCCTAAAATTGATCTTACTGGCCTTCAGTATTCTGACTAACACACACCATACACACAGGCTACACACATCAACACACTTGGGTTGTTAACACAATGAAATGGGTGAGTTCACAGAAGTGGAACTTACACAAGTGGGCCAGTAGGCCTTCACTCCAATTATTCAGAAAAAATGGTCTGGTCACACTATGGATTCTCAAAACACTGCATGCTGCCACCAGCGGTCTGTATGTTAAGCCCATGACAGGGAGTGTAGAATGCAGTCAGTAAATGAGGGTGCACCTAGTGCACCTTTCCAAATAACCAGACCAGTTCAGGACCTACTCATGTATTGGACAAGCCTAGGCCTCTGTGTGAACACTAGATTAGTCTGACATCAGGGCCAAAAAACAAAAGTCAGGATAACAGATACTGAATGTGATACTAGATACAGGCAGGTGGACACTCAGAACAAGGGAATATGACTGTAAACCATGCAGGGAACATTTCTATACCAACAACTAGCCCTCAGTATCTTCAGTAAATGTCATCATCTCACTATGGGGCATATGTACAAGCCCCTATAGTGACGTGATACTAGATACAGGCAGTTGGACACTCAGAACAAGGGAATATGACTGTAAACCATGCAGGGGACATTTCTGTACCAACAACTAGTCCTCAGTGTCTTCAGTAAATTTCATCATCTCAGTATGGGGCATATGTACAAGCCCCTATCGCCACTGGAAGGTCACTTTTTGTGACGTTCCTGTGGCGATAGGGGCAGTGCCTTATGTACAAAGCAGCGTAAAGCCACTTAACGTGGCTTAACGCTGCCTTGTACATAAGGCACCCTTTCACACTATGGTTAGCGTGAAAGGGGCATGCAGTGGGTGTTGCAGTGGGTCTTCCACCGCAACACCCATTGTATTTGACGCCCCCCCCCCCCCATGTGCAAGGGTGGTGTACATAGGAGGCAGCGCCAAAATTAAGACCAGGAAAACCCTGGTCTTAAGTTGGTAAAACAAGAAGAAATGCATTATTTCTCCTTGGTTTTGCTTTTTCCATCTGTGCTTCCTTGTGCAGCACAGATGGAAAAACCGAAATGCCATGGTTTGTTTATGTACAGGAAGGTGTCCCTTCATGTACATAAACAAACCTTTAAAAAATGCAATTCTGTCACTTTCATGTGTGCTGCATAAAGCAGAACAAATGAAAGGGGCAGAATTGCATTTTAGGATTGTTTATGTGCAGGAAGGGACACCATCCTACACATAAACAATTCTCCCCTGCACGCAGACACCCTTGCACTCTGGTGCAAGGGTGCCTGCGTTGGCGCTAAGTTGTTAAACTTAGCGCCATCGCAGGGGGAAATGCAAGGCTGCACCACATTCTTCAAGGAGGCGAACGACAAGCTCCGCCACTTCATTGTACATATCCCCCTATGTATTTTATTACACTCAGGAGTGTTTGGCTGTCAGTAACAGTAGTTTACATGTCTTCTACCAACACCATATTTAGCACAGAAGGTCCCCCATGTCTCTAGCACACTTATCCACTATTGTATTAGCCCAGTCTGTCTGCTTTAGACAGCCTCATCAGTACCTACCTGTGTCCCTATAAATCCTCCTCATTGGATCACAAGCCCCCCTTGCGTTTTCAGTAGGCATCTTAATCAACTCTGTTCCTTCCTATTTTTCAAACATCACTGTCCACTGACTAGTCTTCTCTAGATCTCTAGCAGACATCTTCAACAGATAAGGTCAAAGTGGTTGGGCAACATGATCCCTGGGCCATGTTTCCTGAGCTGGCTACCAGAGCATAGATATTTATTTCAACTCCACTGCACTGCTCAAAGAGGTGTAACTGAACTTGGTTCTCATGTTTTAAGCCACCGCCTAAGATCTATATCGCACAAACTGTGGACTGTTCCAATATTCTGACATGCCAGAATGGCCATAAGCTCCCCTTGGGTCCAGTAAGCTAGCCTTTGGAACCTTGTTCAAGAAAATGTACATAAAACACCAGGTCACCTAACTTATAAGTACCCTGTGTCTACAGAAGTCCCATATTTTTCAGTTCATTAGCACTCGCCACAGTCACGATTGCTTTAAATGTCTCCATCAAACAACTTCTGCTTGCTGGTCCATTCTGCATCTCCAGCAAACATCTTTATTAACTCACATACACTTCATATATCTCCAGCAGATATTATCTTCTGTAGCTGCTGCTATCATTTCACTATTGATTTTGTATCTTCAGAAAATTTTATCCACTCATCAGTCCACTTTGTCACCCGCAGAAATCTTCATCAGTTCATTATTCCTCACCTCACCTCATCTTAATATTAGTCTTCTCCATGGCTAAAGCTAATATTTTTATCATTTTCATGACCATCCCGTAAAGACACTGTCATAGGCTTGTCAGACCCCACTGTCTTCAAAAACACTGTCATAAAGCACAAGTCCCAATTGATTGTTCAGCAGACATCTGCATCACCGTGCTAGCTCTTGCAGTCTGCTTCTCTTTCTTGCGCCTCTTCCTTGTAACTCTAGCAGACATTTCAGTTAGTTCACATCTGTCTTCATATCTTCCATAGACATTGTGTATCCTGGGACTCTGGCCCAGATCTACTAGGTATTGCTTCCCCACACACATGCCTGGACTGAGTTCAGTGCACCTTCTCTTGAGCTGGCAAAACCCGGTTATTGTAGCCCCACACAGTCCTATTGAGCATGCCTGCTGGTGTGGTCTCCATGCTTTCTGGGTTATTAACAGTCCTGTTCAAAGGAGATCTACTGTGTTTATCAGACTTCAGCCAGGAGACAGTTTTCCCTTGGAAGGAAAACGCATGATCAGCTGGGCTTAACTCCTTCCTCTCTGTATCAACTCTCAGCGTAAGAGTAAGGACTGCAGCAGTTTGACAGGACCTCTTGTGATAACCTGGTGTGAAGGCCTCTCTAATTTAGTGGTCAGCTCATACAGTTCATATAGGGTTGTTGACTTATGACTTATAGCCTACATTAATGAACTTTCCATTAATCCAAGACATAACCAGTATGAATCAGCATGATGAAAATCCGTCAACTTTGACTGCATGTTTACTTTACACATCCACTGTCAGACCTTGAAACGTAGATATCATGCAGCTATTAGCAGACTTATTGCAACTTGTGTTAGCAAAGTCATTGTTTAGATGAATTGACACTTTCACAAGTTCTATGAAAGATAATGATATTTCATATTTATTAGTTTATAAAGTGCCCGAATCACCCCCCAAGGGGTATCTCTGCGCTGTGGGAGGGCTGCAGCCGGCCAGAAAGGGGAGACAGGTTAAAACAGTACGGTTTTAAGGAGCCCTCTGGACTGTAGGTGATCAGGGCATTGCCGAAGATGGATGGGGAGTTGGTTCCAGTAGAAGGGGGCTAGGTAGAAGAAAGCTTTACCACCCAGACGTGATTTCATGCAACGTGGAACAAGAAGTATAGACTTAGTCCCTGAGCGTAGAGACCTGGATGGCAGGTATTTAATAAATTTTTCTGCAAGGTAGCTTGGACCTATGCCATTCAAGGTTTTATGCACAATGCAGCAAATCTTGAATCTGACCTGCTTATGCACTGGAAGCCAATGCAGTTGATGTAGGAGAGGGAGGGAGGCAGTTCGGGGGGGAGGGGGCAATTGAGACCAGGCGAGCCGCGGTGTTTTGGACTACTTGTAATCTGCTCAGTGATGATTCGTTAGCTGAGATCACAAGGGCACTGCAGTAGTCCAGGCAGCTCAGCACTAATGCCTGGATGAGTGTTTTCCGAGTGGTCAGAGGGAGGAAGGGAAATACCCTACGTAGGAGGCTTAGCACGTGGAAGCAGGAGCCGGATGTGGTTGCAGCGTGATCCTTCATTATCAGTTTCTGGCCCGGTCGTATGCCCAGATTTTTTACCACAATTCCGGCACCCAACTCCTCTGGCCACCAGCTTGGGGACCACATCATAGGCGCATCTCTAAACAGCATGATCTCAGTTTTCCCCGCATTTAGCTGGAGGAAATTGTTCCTCATCCAGCTAGTGATTGCCATCATGCCATCCGAGAAGGTAGACTGAGGGTTGGGAGTGTGTTTGTCAAAGGAAAGTAGGAGCTGAGTGTCATCAGCATACGAGATTGGTACGAAACACAGTTTTCTAAGTAATCCCGCTAAGGGAGCAACATAAATGTTGAATAAAGTGGGACTGCGACAGGATCCCTGGGGTACTCCCTTAGTCAGTCCAATGGTCTTTTTGCGCGAAAGGGCCTAAGTTGATGGTCTGAAATCGATGAGAGAGAAAACTCGACATCCATTGGAAGGCTTGCCCTTGGATTCTAATTTCTTTAGGTCTCCTGAGCAGAATCTGATGAGAGATCGTGTCGAAGGCAGCCGACAAATCAAGCAGTACAAGAAGTACTACTTGTCTGTTGTCCAGGGACTGTCTAATATTGTCGGTGACAGCAATCAAAGCTGACTCAGTGCTGTACCTGGGCCTAAATCCAGACTGAGATTGATCCAGGCAGCTTGTGGCTTCGACATAGTCAGACAGATGTTTGTTGATATGTTTTTCCAGTATCTTGCTCAGGAGAGGTAACAGAGAAATTGGGCGATAATTGGATAGGTCTTCCATGGGGGCCCTGATGTTCTTACGGATGGGAATTATTTGTGCTGCCTTCCATTCAGTGTGAAGTTGGCCCTCTCTCCTCAAGAGATTGAGGATCGAGCAAATTGGGGAGGGATAGCTGTTTGGAGAGCAGTGAAGTGGTCTTAGCCGGAATAATATCCATAGGTGAGCCTGATTTTACTATGTTCAGTAATGACTCTACATCACCGGCAGTGAGCGCGGGGAAATTTTCCAACATCTGCACATTAGGTGGGGCAGGAGAGTAGCATGCCATAGAATCCTGCTGAGAGTTCCCGACTGAGGTGATTTTGTCGTAGATCAGCTCAATTTTCGGTTTAAAATGTGTTGCTATTTTATCACAGAGAGCTTGGGAGGGAGCTGCTTTGTTGTTACATGCCTTCGGGTTAGTGAAGGATTTTGGGATTTGGTAGAGAACTTTGGGGGCATTCCCTGCCTGATTAAGTTGCATCTCAATATGGGCTCTGCATGACATGCTAAATGTGGACCAAAGGCAGACAGGCTAACTCAACGTGCTCAAAATGGAGTTTGGCTTTTGTAGCTTGATATTCCCATGTGCTACCTAGTTCACCTGTCTTTAGCTTTCAACTTAATCTGCTCACAATGCCTCTACATGCCTCCAGCAGCCATACTCTATGGACAAATGGTATAATGTGGCATGTAAAGTTGTGCTTCCCAGACCTTCTCTTATCTGTCACTTATTTTTTCACTAGTGATCTTGACAGCCTGTAATCCTACTGAAGGTTCTCCACAATTTATTTATGTTCACTAACTGAGGATGTGGCTCTAACAGTTATAGGGAGCACCATATGCATTTTCCTACCCACAGTATGTGGTGGCTATTACCATATCCTATTAGACTCATCAGCTATTAGTTAGGTGGCACCCCGTTCATTTTGAGTAGTGGGCTTTTGCATGACCTTGTTACAGCTGCCTGCCCTCAAAGCCATATTATTGTCTAACCTTTAATCTAGGGCTGCTGAGACTATATGGAAGTATTCAGGTAGCCAATATAATAAGTTATATTATCCTGACTGGACTATATGCTGATTAAACACAGCCCTTTGTAAACTGTGAAGAAGGCAAAAGATCATCAGACCTATGCCAATTAACTGACATAACCTGTTACAACCGCCTGGCCTCAAAGCCATTTTACTGTGCAGCCTTTTATCCAGTCCAGCCTTCAATCTAGGACTGCTGAGACTATATGGCAGTATTCAGGCAGCCAACCTAAGTTGTATTATCCAGGTTGTATGTTTACTGACTAACCGCAGCCCATTGTACAGTGCTCTGAACCCGTGATGGTCATGTTCGCGCTTTATAATACACTATAAATAAATTGTAAACTGTGAAGACTGCAAAAAATCATCAGAACTATCCCAATTAACTTATATAAGCCAAAGAGGCTGTTTTAAATTGTTTTGTAGCACCTCACTGTGAATGCACTATAACTGTTTTTCGGGTCCTATCGTAACAGCCCCTGGCATCAGAATCACTTCCTCATAAATTCACTAGCCCATGCTGTCTCCAACAGATCTATCATCAGGTTGCTAATCTGAGTATCTCACACACACAGCGCTGTTAGGCACTTGTCACTGCCTTTATAGCAAACATTTATGCAAGTGCACTAATTCACACTCCTGGTGTCAGGCATCTGAATCTGCTTGAGTCACCAGCAAGACCAATTTTCCCACTAAAATCTGTAATCTACATTCTCAGCTTCCTCTTGACATACGACAACACTGTAGTATCCTCTATGGACCTTTGTAAACTCACTCTGAGTATGCTCTTTAGACAACTGACTTCTTGATTTTCCAGAAGACATTTTGGTCTTCTCAATAAGATCCGTCGCTAATATGCTACGGTGTAATCCTCAATGACAGCACCGTGGCGCCCTATGTGTTCCCATTACGTTACATCTGACAAGTCACCTGAAAATGTCAGCTGCTCATAATTCAATCTCCAAGGAAACTAAGTGACATATGACAAGTGAATCAGTATAATGGCACCTCAGATATTAAAGAAAAATATATTAAAGGATAATTTAGTGCACTGAAGGCAAACAAATAGGGAATTCAGCTAAGAACATTGATGATGCCAGAAGAAAATAAATGCTCAGTACCAACTAAATTTATTTTTCAAAGATAACGATCAGTCGTGAGATCTGGTAGGAATATTGGCAAACACGTGTCTGGAATTGATCCTCAATGCCCAAAAGAGAAATATTTCTTAAATATGTTACTGAATACACTTCTTAGATAACCAATTTTTAAAAAATCACATAGCCCAATTGCACAACTATGAACACTTTTTTAAACAGCAGGAGTTTGTAATCTTTTGCATAATATTAGTTTCAGCGAAGTTGCATTTGTTGACTTACTAAGAAGATCTCAGTTGATTCTATGACTGTCAAAACAGTT
This sequence comes from Triturus cristatus, assembly GCF_964204655.1. NCBI lineage: Eukaryota > Metazoa > Chordata > Amphibia > Caudata > Salamandridae > Triturus > Triturus cristatus. The sequence continues at coordinate 930,074,115 of NC_140585.1, forward strand.
TTAAAAAAAATCTCTAATATTGAAGAGGCAGCACAGAAATCAAGGACCTTTCTTGATGGTTAACAGACATATATATCTGTTTCATACATCATCACCTTTCACATTCTCCCTCTTTAATCAGTACTCCACTTTTCTGTCTTTCTAGCCCTCCTACTGCCTACGGAACAAAAGTCTCTTTCATTCATTGGTTCCATGTCATGCATTCAGCATTTGTCTACTGACCTACCCTGTGGACCTCAACTTCATTACCCCCTTTCAGCACACCAGCGTGTATTTTTCTTCTAATTACAAACACTTTAGGGCCATTTTCCTTTCTTTCACTTAGGACCGCTCCTAAGATACAGCAAATTCCAATCTATAATTATTTGCACAGTCAATGCTCTTCAAAGAGCTTTGCTCCCTTTCCCTTCTAGCTTTCTTGCCCCCTGCACTCAGTTCTTTTCATTTTACAACGCATTCTTGTATTCAAATGCTACCAAACATTTGGGACTGCTGCCTTTTAGGAAACATTAAAAAAATAATGCACTATTATTTTCTTGTGCAAGTCTGCAGACTGAGCAGGAGAATAATCTAAATACGTTCCGTCTTGTTTTAAAATAAGCTCAATCAGGGTTTTTATGGGCCAATAGACTGAGCTTTCCTTTCCTTCAAGTTCTAATTTGTTAATCATTTTATTTTTTTAATCTTCATATTAACAGAAGCGTCATATATACCCTTAGATCAGATGCCGATAATAAGAAGTTACCCTCCTAATTGGATCTTACTGATGCCAGATCAAAGGTAACCACTTTTACCACCAATAGGTGTCTCAGGCTAACTATGCTATCAAAAAATTGTTTCTGGAAAGGGGCCAAGAAAAGAAAAGAGGCTTCTACCCAAATCCCAATCCACTGAGAAAACGAATGATGATGCGTAAATTTGGTGTCCAAATCGCAGATTCTGATATAGAAGCAGAACTTGACTTCTGATATAGTTGCTCATTTGGTAGTGTAAAAAAATATTTTCAGCTCTACACAAGACAAAAAGGATAATTGAGGATCCACTTTTGTCTGGATTTCTTGTAATGAACACATAATGAATCTGGATTAATGGGCGACTTCCAATGTTTTAGCTGTAACTTCAGATCATTCATGGACCTGATAAAAAGCCAGATTTACTTATCCAGAAAGAATTTCGGGAGAATTGGAAATTTGGAAGGTTTGATCAATTTTCAACCAAGTGCGACATATAACCATATAATTCAGTGGCATCTTTTGATACATTTCTAGATCTTTCTGTACAACAGGATTTAATATTCTGCCCCCAGGCATTAAGGTCTCAATTAATGTGCCAACTGGAGCCAGAAGATCAATTAGACTGAAACCAATACACAACCCATTGAGCGATGTTTCTGTAAAATGTGTTTCTGGTAATGATCAGTCGTATGAGACAGGAAAGAGTCAGTCAGGGGAAACCCTAAACCTATTTCATAAATGGATCACACACTCAAGGAACTCTGGAAACAGAATGTGCATTTCAAAATGTTTATTTTTAAAGCCCAATTTAGTGCATATAATATGAATTGTAACTACACAGAATATAAACAATAAGGAAATGAGTAAACGACCCAACATTGTGAACAGCAAGAAATATTCTAACATGGTTATCATGCTTCTAGCTTTAACATTCTCATTTGCTACTTGTAGTTACTATGCTAGCTCTAGCAGACTAGTACATAATCAGCCTAACTTGAGTTTCAAAGTTGGTACGCATTCTCATACCTGATTCAGAACAAAAGGATAATTAATCTGTCTAAAAAGCAATCCAAATATTACAGTCAAAGATCAGCTGTGTGTATTAGAGAAAATACACAGCCGTTCGCGCAACCGGTGAAGACCACTTAACACCTCACAGCACCTTCAATTAAAATGGGTGCGGTAGTCGTGCCCGTCCTGTCTTGATAGCCTATGCACAAAGATCACCAGACCTGTTGATGGCTGTTACAATAAACACTCAATAAGAAATAGTGCAATGCCTTTCCAGCTAATTAAAATGATTAAACAGTGTTCGAAAACAAAACGTAGCACGCAGTCGCTAATCTGCTAGAAGATCGTTTTTTAAAATGGATAAAAATGATATGCTTTAACAGCAATGACTAACTAACAATGTTTTCATTTAAGCTTGACTATCATATTTGCATGAAACAACTAAGCAACAAAATATGTTAAGAATGTGCATTAAATGTAATCATAGTAGTAATTTCTTAATTATTTGACTAACACATTATAAAATATTTCTGGAAAGAGAACTTAAACAAAAAGCCTGATGTAACTCAGATGACACAACAACTCTTTTTATCATTTGGTGATTTGCCTTTGTGAGAAATTGGGCTGTTAGTTGAGTGGCCTACTCAAGCATTAGCTACAAGCTTGAGTACCACAAAAAGTCACTAAATTAACCTGCGCTTAACCCTCTGGTAGCTTGGCACAAAAGCAGTCAGGTTTAATTTAGAGGCAATTTGTAAAGATTTTATGCAGCACCTAAACAGTAATAAAGTGAAAAAACAAAATAAGCAAAATCCATCAACAATTTAGGAAAATAGAGTACATTTTAATAAATTATTTGACACCAAAACAACTAGAATCCAAACAGTAGTACCAATGTTATACATTTTTAAAATTTAAAGTGAAAAATAGTGCCTAAAAGATCAAAGTGCCAACCAAGGACATTTAATCAAGCGAGACCGGGGCAAAGTCGAAAGCTATTTCTGAACGTGATATAGCACGGTTCCGATACACAAAGTGGATTGGGTTCGGTATCCCCTTACCTTCGGACTTGAAAGAATTTTTGAAGGAAAATGTCTGAGAAGGTAAAGTTTAGCGGGGCAAGGCAGCCGGTGGTGTCCGAGGAGGCATCAACATCGTCGGAGAGCCGCTGGACGAAGTCACGATGAAGATTTCTGCTTTCGCGCTTAGTCCCTTATGCAAATCTTAACTCTTCAGCGGGACGAAGCTGCAGACTGGAGCTCTCGAGGGCTCCTCGAGATCAAAAACCTAGTCAGCGAGGAGCTGCTGAACAGGAATTGCTGCTGCAGAGAACATAGCAGGAGCTACCGCGATGCACCGTGGGCAGATCAGCAAGCAGGTAGGTCCCGGTCTTCACTCTGTTCTCAGAGCACGTTTTGGCTGAGAACTTTCTAAGTCCCAAATTTTAGATTTGGGCTATCTATGCACCTTTAGTATCACCTCCAAGGGTTCAGGACTAGAGGGGCACCACTTGGAGGGCCAGGACTCACTCAGGTTGGGGCCAGGTGCGACTTCAAAATGGTTAGAACCTTTTCTGTCTCTGAGGCTCAGATTAGGGGGCCAGCCAACCAGCACTGTAGTCACAATGGAAGTCATGGGCCCAAACCGAAAGCAGGTCTATAGCATCCGGGCAGGTACTCTGAGGGCACAAGGCACAGGTCCAGAAGTAAACTGAAGAGGGTGTTTGAAGGTCCTAATTGGATACCTAGTATCAGCTTAGAAGTGCAAGAAACTTCTGGAGTCCCCCCCACACAGAATTGTTTAGAATGTCCTGCCCCCTGCCTAGGCTATCTGCTGTCACAATAGGCTAGTGTGACGATCTTTGTGTGTGAACAGAGGCACAGTATTTGAAGTGCAAGTGGGACTGTGCACAGCTCTGCCCCCTATCCTACTGGATAGCCCATCCTGCCAACACCCACTCCCTCTATTGTGTGGCTGCTTGAGAGAAACTCACAAAGACAGGATGTCAACTACATCTAGTCATGTGACCCAAGAAACAGGCTGCAGGCACCAAATGATTAAGGAAGAAAATGCCAATTTTCTCCTTGTGTTTGCTTTGTTCGCTTTAAGTTGGCAGGGTACACCCAGACGTGGATCCCTTGCTCACTTTGCCCCTGAATTCAAGCTAGCCTGGCTGATGAGGGGTGTTACCCCGAAACGGGTCCCAGGATGCTTGTTTCCGGTCCAGGGAAGACGTGGCTTGGCAGTTTGGGCTGAACTGTTACCATAAGGAACAGGGTCAAGACTGATTTGAAGATGGGTAGGTTTGAACTGGGGTGGCGAAGTGAGCTAAACAACGAATATGGATTCAACCCAGCTCTGTGACTGGGGGTGAGTGCCTGAAATGTTTCAGCGCTCTGTGTATTACCTCCTTGTGTTAACTTTCTAACACTGGCATTTTCAGAAATATGTCTTAAAATCCAACTTTACCATTAAAGAGGATTTTAAATTACAATTGCTTAGACACCAAACATGATATTTCTACCTGCTCCAACCCAAAAGTTATCACTCATTAAGTGTAATAAGGTAACCCAATGTTATCCTATGAGAGAGGTAGGGCTCACAGTAGTGAAAAGCGGATTTGGGAGCGAGTTTTTCACTACTTTTTCACTACCAGGACATGTAAAACTGAACAGTACATGTCCAACTTTTTTAAATACAATGCACCAGGGGCTCTTTAGGGCCTACCTTAGGGGTTACATATGTATTAAACAGGGGGTTTTAGGCCTGGCAAGGAGTTTATTTTCCCAAGTTTAACTGGCAGTTCAAAACTGCATACAGGCTGCAATGCCAGGCCTGAGACATATTTTAAAGGACTACTTGATGAGGGTGGCACAATAAGTGCTGCAAGCCCACTATTAGTATCCTTAAGAGACCCTAACAGTCACATGGGTCGAAATGTTGGCAAACCCTCCTCCTTGGTTGTTGCATGTAATTTATCTTCAAGGTTTTCCACACTGACATATGCTAACCCGGTTATGAATTGTATCAATAAATGCATGCAACCATTGGGAATTGTACAGTGTCTTTTATCTATGTTACTTTTATATATAATCACCATTGGATCACTGCGTCCTCTGCACTAAGATCACTCATTTTGTTGCTAGTTACACCTGATAGGAGTCAAAACATTACAAGATGCAAACTATCAGTTCTATGTTTTGTCTTCTTTGTAATTAATGTTGGTCCGAGAAATAGGTCTGAGTAACGCCGGGTTAATATACATAAGAAGGTACTACTTTTGAATGAGTCCCGCGGAACAATTGTTAAATAAATACATACCTACCGTGGTCAAATAGGCAGATAAGGTTAGGCAGATAAGGTTGTCCATAATATTAAAACACTAGCATGTATTAGCAGCATTCCAGGCACTGGTCAGGGTTGACTTCTTCTTCTGCCTACTGAGGAATGTTGCAACTGGTACTGAGAACATGAGCATATAACAAAACACCATTGATGGTTATGACAGCATGAATTTTCGAAGCATCCCAAGGAGATATGGGAGAACCGTCGAGCACAGTGCAAGATAGGGACAGAACTCTACCTCACTTCTTCTCCTGATACATTTTCTGGGCCAGTGTCCCAGTACTGCAAGAAAGTACTCTGCTCTAAGAGGCATAGGAGACTTCCAGTTTGGCTTGCTGGCAAATCCTTTCTATATCCACCTGCCTCTTATATGGTGTTTCCTGTGAAATAGTTGTCTGTTTTATAGTATGGAAGCCTGGAAGAGAAACGATGTACAAGAAACAGACTTTTACTATACTTCTTCAAACAATTAAAGGGACATGAATCTTAGAGAGCAGATGAATGACCAGCTATCGTGGAGAATAGTCTAAAAATACAAGCTTTTCGTATATAGCAGAGGCTTCGATATTGAATTATCAATAAAATATGTCAATTGAAGCCAAACATTTAAATAGTGACTGGGGCAAAGTCCATATCTCACACCAGGTGTTTCATCCGTGGGATGGTAGGTAAAACTCCTCTTGATTTACGTTATTTGATTTACTCTTTCAAATGTTGTCTCTCACTACCTTATAGGTATTCTGGATAGGTAGGCTCTTGATTTTGTTTTAAGGTCTTGTCCTCTGTGTAATTGAGGTGATTAGTGGCTGGAGCATTAAAGTGTGTGTGTCAGGGCTACTGGAGCATACTTCCTTGCTGGAAACCATGGTTTATGCATATACTCAAACTGTTATCAAGGCCTGGGGCAAGTAATATTTAATATCCAGGACAATTAAGTGTTATGTGGCAGTTGTTTGTACTCTTTATAACTCCCAAGCAACGGAGCTGATGGACCAAAAATGTGGCGTTTTGCATTGTTGAAGTCTCTAAATCTTTGTAGTTCACATTATGGACACTACAGTCCAGTACGAAGGTCTGTAACTGGGAAGCTGTTTCGGCACGTTATAACCATCGGAATGAGGATGATAGTGATTGGCTACCCTTGAACGCCTGGAAGTGTATGCAAAATTGGTGAACTTTAATTCTGACAACTTTTTTTCCACCAATATTTCTATAAGGTACAATTTCAGAAACTGTCAAAAGTTTAAGAAAAAGTAGGTGAAAACGTCCTCGAAAATAAGCTATGTAATTTATGCAGTAGAACAACCCTGCAAATCATACTTTCTAAGGGTGAAGTCTCTCATAAAGAACAGATTTTTCAGGCAGTATCTCTGCAAAAACATTTTTGCAGGAAATTGTACAGGCGGACCAAGTTTTGTAAGTTGGCAAACTTTGCAACATCACACATTAGTTAGAAGCAAAAATAAAAATCTTGTACATCACTGAAGAAAGATATGAACCAACCCAGGCCTGGATCTCCGAATGAAGCCGTTTGTAGGAGGCACAAAAACAACTGCTCTCCAATAACGCACACCACCTTGCTGGAGTCCATGACTACTGGCTTATCATCCAAGAGACAAACTAGGTACCAAGACCAACTTACCAGTACAAAGGCCCATTAATTTCCAATTGGAGAGATGAAAAACAACGAGCAAGAGTTATGATGGTCCTGGCCTTTCATGACGTCCTCTGCCTGCTCAGTGATGCCACACAGCACAAGCATGTCCTAAAACCATTATGTTGTACACTGCAAAGTAATATGCACGACACTTCAGTGTCGGGAGCGACTGGAACTAGTCCCCTTGCATAACCCGTGTTGTCATGGCTGCTGCTGACCACGTAGCAAGAGTGTATCTAATCTAAATTTAGCTTTTTTAAGAGTCAATATATTTCCATTAAATTGTATAACAAGATGTTTATTACTAATCGTCCTCTATGCATTACCAAAAGGCTGTCAAAGAACACCGTTAATGAACGTTAACAAATTCTAACAGAGACCCATGTGACACAGAGGATGCCTGAATAACACACATATCTTTTTTAAAGATTACATTGCACGTGAGGATTTTCTTGAGACTAGCAATACATCTATGGTGGACCAAGTGAATGCTGCACATTTGGCAGTTACTGTGAATTCTTATAATTTGATGCTGTCCTACCTACCCTCCGAAATGCATTAAGTACCCGACCTGAATGCAGCCTTTGCGTTGGGGAGATGCCTAGCTTGGAAAGACACAGGCAGCAACGTTTCCGATAGAGTTTCATTTAAACAGAGCTCAACCCGTGCCTAAAGCCACATTATCTTCCACTGATGCTTCTAGTCTACCACGGCGATGCTATGTATTTGGGAGAAAATTATATTCCTGCTGCTGCCTTTTCTCCAAAGATTAATTCAAGAGAGGGACAGTATGTCGCCGTCCCAATCTCTGCTGCAGGTGTTGGTTAATGCTGATGATGTAGTGGTCCAGCCAGTACGAGATGCAGGAGTGACTTGATTTGCAAGGATGTATGTATTCAAAATGGACCTAATGTCCTATCCTCAGAACTCGACTGTGGCTTCTGCTGTAAAGACAGCCTTCTGTTTAATTCTCGCAAATTATTTATACTGACTACACTAGAGTGGCATTGTGAGGGATGTATTCTTGAGGCATGTGCTTAAAGCATTCTGTACATGTTGTGTGTGAGGTGAGAGCTTAATTTGATTTACTGCAATCCCACCCTTTGTCACTTTATTCATAGTAGTATGTGGATAGCTATTAACTATCTATAAACAGTATTGCTAACTGCCGCCCTCATATCAGAGAACCATCATAGAAAGGGATGCCTGATAAGACTGTAGGAGATTGATACCCTGACACAAGGTGAGTGGTTAAGAAGCGTGTCAATTATCCAGAGGCTGATCACACTGTTACAACAGCTTAGTTATAGAATGTGTTGGCCAGAAGCAAAAGTGAGCTATCATAAATTCATGTTAATTGCATTACCACGTGCCAGAAATTGGATGTGTCATACAATCTATTCCAGGTGCTATTGTGGAAACCCACCCTTACTTTGTGTTTCTACAGATCTGAGAGCGAACCAGAAGACAAATAGACCGTAGGGCATGTTGCACCTAGGGTAAAGCGATATGTTTCTATTTTTAACCCATCAATTAATTGTCTCAGTCCAATGCTCTGACATTTGTATAGCCATAGTGAGAGCAAGCCTCTGTCTCCTTGTAGCCATGTCATGTAGCTGACACAGGACCTTATCATCTCCAAGGAAGTTGCTATGGCCCAAAGAATTGTAGCTCCCAGCGCTTACAGGTCCTTTCTCCAACCCAAACAGTTGGAAAGTGACAACGGAAAGTCGAATTGCAGTTTTTTGAAGGACTGCCGAATTGCAGCTTTTCAGCCGATCATTCCCTTAAACCTGAATGTTTAGGTACTGTTTGCTATCACAAATTGTCAATTGATCATAACACACCTGAACCCTGGTTGATGAAGGAACCTCGATAGAGTTTCATAAATTTAAATCGATAAAGCAAGAAGGTTAATACGAAGAGCAGTACGAGTTCGAAAATGACAGACAGTTCTTAAAAGAAAAGTCTTAATGGCTTTTCTGTTCATTTAAATCTTAAGAGCTTTTGTTAGAAATTAGAAAATTATTCTGCAGAATTAACGCCACTCTTCTGCCCCCAAAACCAAAAAGGATAACAATGTTGGTTGGTCTGCAAAGAAAGTTATTTTTCATTATTGCCTACAAGTTTGTAGCAAAAATCTAGTTAATTAGTCTTGTGGCATAGCCTTTTGTTGAGATGGCGGTAACATTTAATTGAAAATAAAGTTTTACAATGGTCTGACTGGAAGTAAACTGATACAGCTCTTATGGAACTAGCACAACACTGTGGGGCATATTTCTCAAATATTCACGCAATGCAGCAAGCCACCTTGATGCACTGCTTGTAAGGGAGAGGGCAGGAATGCGCCATATTTAACATTATACCGCGTATTTTTGCTCTCTGCCTGAGCTGAATCACAAACTGCTGCCTAGCACCAGAGTTGTAGATATGATTGTTTTAGTGCAGGAAGGGCCACCTTCTCCACAAAAACAATCCTCTATGTGTAGTGCAGAATGGAGCACACGTAGAAAGAGGAAAAAACGCAAAGAAATAAGCATATTTCTCCTCGCTACACCTCGTGGCATTTTGACACATTCCCAGGTCTACCACTAATCGCAAATCTGGGAATGTGCCAAAATCCATTGGCGGATGCTTGGGAACACCCACGCTCCACCCATGGAACTACTCCCTGGGGCAGAGTAACGCAAGGCAGTGACTTGTGCTGCCTTGTGCTACTCCATATTTAACGAGCATCACAAGATCACTCAAGGGAGCTTGGTAAATGCCACTCTTAAGATATGCATCGCTCTTGCACCCATTGCGTGGCCCAAGTGTGATGCAAAACCATGATAAATATGCCCCTTCTTCTTTTACGATTTTTGCAGAAACCACGTTAAGCACAGGAAAAGGGAGCTGCAATGGCGAACAGGATGGAAAAAAACTGGTCTCAACTGAGGCATCCTGTGGAAGAGCATCGCTAGACGTTTTGCCTTTTTTTTTTTTTTTACAAATGCATAGTATTAGGTGGCTCTCGCCATTCTCCACAGTCGTAGGTATTTGACTAAAACACTCCACAGTTCTAAAGGACTTTTTATGACATAATACTCAACTTGGCCATAGCAATCATAGCACCGCCACATGGCCTGTGTGGAGAAAGGGGTCCATACACTGGTCTGGGGAAAGAGAGCACCTTCGTTCAAAATTACCAGTACAGAACCAGTCTGTGTAAGTGAAGTGGCGACTGGAGGCCAGATGATTGTCGCTTACGGTTCTTTTTAGTGACAGGTGTTTAGATCCTTTGGTGGATGATGATGAAATGAGGTGTCAGGCAGCTGTTTAGGGGCAGGATTGGGAAATTAGTGGATTCTTAGTTCACCTCCGGGTGAGTATGTTCAAGAGACTATGATGGAGCAGTGAGATGTGCGCTATTACCTACTAGACTGTACCTGTGCTTAAGATAAAAATGCAGGATTAATCTTGCAGTATTCTCAATACCAGACTTTTAATGGTCAGAGCATAAACCTAAGTGTCTGTATACAATCCATTCTGCAGTAATGACTGAAAGTTTCATGTAGGTCCTTCTGTATTGTACAGAACGACTTTGGCACTGTTCACTGTGCAGTGGATCCTCTTACTGTCAAACAGTTCAGTCTGCAGTACGCGCTGTAAATAGGGTGAAGTGAATTCAAGAAGAGGGCACTGATTATTCAGCAGTGAATAGTTTAAGTTTAGGCAGTTTTGTCTGAAGTTTATTCGCAAGGCATTTCTTCATTCGCTCAGTCATAATTTCATTTTAAAATTAAAGTTGGGAATGACGATGCCACACAGTTAGTTCATCTCTATGATTTTGGAGCCCAACAAAAAGAATACAATCAGCAAACTTGGTACCCGTCTATTTCTCTGCTACAGCATTGGAAGGCTGCCTGAGTAATCAAATCACAAGACTCTCTAACCAGCAAGATCTTCCAGTTTTCAGACAAATCTCCTGTGGATGGAATGTTCATACTATTAAATTTTAATCGCTACTTTTTGGTCATCTAACAGGAAGCAATGTGATTTAAACTGGCAGTGGTTTCTCAAACTTCCTCATAAGTCCTTCAGTTAATATGTACCACAAACTCTTTCGCATTCATAGAATTTTTGGGCAACTAGTTTATTATAGCAACATAAAAAGAACAATTACAGCTGAGTCAGGCATCAGCCAGTGCCAAACCACATGTTATTGATCAAGGTAATGTCAGTGTGCACTGCCTACAAGGAGACAGGGGCACTGCGGGTAGACATCAGTGTCATCGAGGGGTCATGTTACCGCAGATCCCGTCCGCTTCAGCTGATGTGGCAACCTAACCTTTACTAACTGCAGCTTCTGCACCCATTGCATAGAATGGAAGAGGTGAGTGGAAGAGCAAGAAGGTTCAACTTGCTAATGACCAAGCATGTCTGATATGGTGCACACAATCCAGAACCACACAAACTCTACCAGATTCACTCATCCACTCACCACAAAGCAAACGTATTTTTGTACTTCAACTTCATTCACTGACTCTTCCATATCCTAAAAGTATAGAGTGAGCATATCTCTGTTCTACGAGCTCTTACACTTGACTACAAAGCTATACTTTTTCATCATGTTATTTTTTTTACAATGATTTTTATCATGTCAACACACAAAGATTGCCATCACATTAAGACACACTTGTAAGCTTTTTCCCAGGCAGTTCATGTCCCATTGTACACCAAAATGCTACATGGACCTGAGCCATGGTGTACTGCTAGCCATAGTGCAGACAGATACATATGCTGCTCTTTAATCACCTGAGAGTTTAACAGCATGGGCAAAAACACATGTAATTGATTTAAGCGTACCTCCTATGGCATAATTAGGTATTATGTGGTATTTGTATAGGTCAAAGCTAGTCAGAAAGGCAGAGCAACACTGTACAGGGTCAAAGGTAAGCAAAACATCAGTGAGTGATAGGAGAAGTCGATGGTTATTGGATTGCTAATATATTGTGATGTGGTGTCCCTTAAAGAGGTATGCCTTCAACTATTTCCTAAATCAGAGAAGCGTTTGGGCGGTCTTTTGGATACAGGAATGTTGTCCCAGATCCTAGGTGAATAGATAGAAAAGGCTTGCTGCCTTGTTTTTTATTTTTTACACTTCTTAGTCTCCAATCTGATGGCGGCCTGCCTGTAGGTGTGCCAAGATCCACCAGAGATGGTGAGTTGTCCGCAAGGTAAGCAGGGGTTCTGGTCATGATGGTTTTGTAAATAATACGGCTGGATTTGAAGATGATGGGAGTAAGCAAACGAGTCAATGGAGTTTCAGCAGGATGAGGATGATGCAATTATATTTCTTTCAGCCTTGGATGAGATGTTCTGCAGCATGTATGATGCCCTAAGAGGTGTCAGTGTGCAGGCTGGCAGGCTGGCAGGCCATGGAGTAGAGCGTCACCACCATACAGACAAAAGGGTATGAGGGCTTGAACAGCAGTTCTGAAGTCGCTTGCTGGAAAAATGGTTTTGCTTTCTTTGGAAGAGAGAGTTAGCAATGTGGTACTTATGTGTGAGACTAGTATCCTAGGTAAATCCAAGATATTTGGCATTCGATATAGGTTGGGGTTAAAAGACGTCAAGGTTCAGGTTCCTGAGCCAGGATTGTACTAGTTCTTACCTCTTGTTCTTGCAAATAACAGAACTTTATTTAGTCTTGGATAGGTTGAGCATTAGGTAGGCGCTGGAAATACAGGTCTGACGAGGAGTAGGTACTGTTGGAGGCACGGGAGCAGAGGATATTTTCAGGAAAGGCACATAGAAAGAACCTTTCAAGGTCAGAAGACATGACAACTCTTGTGTTTAGCTTCTTCATTTCATTTACTTATTTGTTTGATCTCATGGTAAAGAGGCAACACAAATTTATAAATTCATCAATTGCATACACCTTATTCACAATATACTTCGTTACAAATCATATAAACATTAAAAACACTTTTGAAAAAGATATACTACTATAAAATAACCATCTAAATAGTCAACTCCTTAAATATATATGCAACTACTACTACTTCCAAATATTTGTTCTTTTCATGATAGAGGAAGCCTATTCTGGATATTAGAAAGCTATCATGCAATTCTGACAACTTTAAAAAACAAGTTTCCTTCTATAAGTAGGATTGCCCCCAACTACTATCCTTTCTACTTAATTCATTATTCCACTATTGACTATTACAAGGTTTAGCTGTTTGATTATTCATATTAGTTGGGTGTTCAAGCAATTCTAGACAAATAGGCAACACAAACTTTTAAATTATTAAATTACATATCCCTTATTCACAATATACTTAATTACAAATCTTATAAACGTTAAAAGCCACTTTTAAACAATATATACTATTATCAAATAACTCCATCTAAATAGTCAGCTCCTTAAATATATAAAAACTACTTCGATGACTAACCCTGAGGTATTAACGTGCTACTAAAATTTGTTCTCTCCATACAAAAGGGTGGCTATCCATGGCAACTCTGCCATGCCGTTCTTCCAACTTTCTTTTTTAGGTCCGGCCTGGGCAGAGCATGTGATGCTCTGCGAGGCATGCTGTATTCAAGTATGAACTTGAAGACCCACCAACTATCCACCCATATTTTTCAGTGACTTGTGTCATTGCCCTTTGGAAACTGTGGCTTTTCATTGGTCAGTAGGCTTAGTAGTCCCTCCTTAGTACTGCCTTGTCTCTTTTTGTAACCTCCCATGAGGACACCCAGTTACTTAGGTAGTATATAATTACAGCCTCTGAGCACTATTTGCTTAAATGGTCTTCTTTGGGCTGCTTTTGCAGGCAGGCCATGCTCTCCCCCATTGCTTTACTTTTCGCATGTTTGTTTGTTTTTTTACTATTTATGAACTTTTTTTTTTTTAAACTGCCCCATGCCATACTTTCAACTTTGTGGCGGCCGCGCCCCTTTCCTTAGATGAGCTGCGTTTAAGGAAGGGGGTGCGGCCGCCATTAAAGCCGCATGGGCGCTTTTACAAACAAGCATTTGCAATTAAATAGGTCTCGCATTTATGAGAGTTTTGTGAATGCGAGACCTATTGCTTTGCAACTGCTTGTTTTGTTTCCTTCTATACGTAGGCTTGTCCCCGACTACTATCCTTTCTACTTAATTCAATATTCCCCTATCGACCATTACAATGTTTAGCTGTTCAGATTGTGCATATTAGTTGGATGTTTAAACACTTCTTCACCTATAGTTTGTTTAATATCGGTTTTAAATAAACCATTTAAACAATAAGCATAATATTAAGAAATGCATACTACATAATGAACATTTATAAACGTAATTACAAAGCACTCTATCTACATAGTGTTGTTATTTAGAGAACAATGATTGGCATGGCCCAAAAACTTGGTACACATACTTAATCGTTACTGAGTGTAAGAATTCAATGCTTAGAGTAGCACGTATATCGTTAAACTAACAACAGTTTATCACAACAAATATTTGCATTTAGCTCCTGAGTGGCAAAAACAACACGGTCTTTTGGCTTGTGACACATCTCATACAATTTAGCTTAACCTACATTTTTGTTATATGTGGTTGTAACAACAGAAAATATTTAATCACATTTTATTCGTATCAGCCAGTCACCACAGAAAGTCACATAACTATCACAATGCAGCTCATATTCCTTACTATTTATTCCAGGATGAAATTAGATTTTTGATCTTGACAGCGAGGTCAACGCCATCATACGCATCATCAAGGACATCAATCACGGTGCACGAACTGATATTCTAAAGGACTCACTTCAACAGGTGTTAATTTATGTAGATGAAAATGACTTCTGAAGGCAAGAGTCTCCATTAAAATGGTGGAAGTTATTTTTAATACTGGTGCACCCTAGGTTTTATAGGTACAAATCAAATGTTGTCGTGAATGCTTTAAAGAATGGCACCTCTGAATAGCCACTGTATCGGGAATTAAATCATGGAAGTGCATAACCGCTAAGTGTGGTAATGCTTTTGGTCGCTAACTTAGTCTGTTGGTTCTCATAATACCTGGTATTTCTAGTCTTTTGTGGTGCTTATTCCAGAAACATACATTACTCTTAGTGGACTTCCCGAAGCTCATAACATGAGTCGTCGCAAGTTTACAGTAAGTGTAGTCTGCGTTGCAATGGCATATAGAGTCTCTCATCGTCTCTGTATGCAAACTAGTATGTGGTCCACCAGCAACAAGTGACCTGCATATTGGATACACCTCATTGCTTTCGGAAACAGTTTTGCACAAATTATGTTATGGTTTAGATCAAGTAAAGATTAAAAAGTGGGCAAGTAGACATCATTGCCTCACCTCTCTATATGTCAATCTTCATCGCGCGTTTTCTTCGGAGAGTTTAACCTGCCCTTTGTGCCCAAGTAAAGCTCACTTATTACGGTATGTTAACAGTTCTTATATAGCGAAAGATGGCTCACCTCAAAGGAGAATCCTAACAGGTTGCAGGGAAAACCCAAGTGCTTGACCAGATTGTTGGCTAATTATATAGAGAGCTAGGCCAGGGCTTTAGCATCTTTTTAAAAGTACCTAGTGTCTTACATGACCAAATTGAAACGGGAAGCCAGTAGCTGGGTGTTTGATAAGAGAATGAGCAACCCCCAACTCTTGGCTATATGGATCTGAAGTATGACAGCACAATACACAGAGTGCAATGCAGCTGCACCCCATGCAAGAGACCTTCCTGATAAGACTGACAGTGACACTATACAGTTCACCTTAAACTTACTCTTTCAAAAGCCAACATAATTCAAAGGCAATAATCCAACATCTGGAGTCCAATTGTTAAGCAGATTCAGTAACATCATGGCAAGTATTTTTGCACGGGCCCTTAGAATTGTTAAGATTCTCTAGTTTGAACTTTATTTCTTGTTTTATAATTGAGAAAAACAAAATAAGTTACTTACCTGTAACTGCAGCTATCCAGTATTGGTATCTTTCATAGATTCACATGCTTGAATCATTCCCGGTCGTCGAAGTGGGAGTCCCACTGTACCATAATCAAGCAGTATGATAAACTATCATAGGCTATAATGGCGCTAAGCCATCAGTTTAATAGCCTATCTATGTCCTTTTAAAAAAGGACCAAACTTCAACTATAACCAATCAGCTGCTAGCACTCTATAGAACACTCCCAAGAGAGGCTGAGCCCCTCAGATGTTCCAGCACAAGTGGGAGTAATATCCCATGTATAAGGGGAACCTCTCTGGGGAGCAGGGTGGGTCGCATGTGAATCCATGAAAGTTACCAATACTGGATAATTGCAGTTACAGGTAATTAACTTATTTTCTTATCCAATATTGAGGTATCTTTCATTGATTCACATGCTTCAATCAGAACAGCAAGCAGTATCCCGATAAATGTAAGTACCCTTAGCGGATGGTGTGTAACATTAATATACATTTGCAGATAATGCATTTTAAAGTGAAAACATAAAAATACACACACACACATATATATATATCATTACATATCTAGATCTAAAAACATGCAAACATCTTTATTATCCACATTGAGATGATAAGCATTTATATGTAATACTTTAGATAAGCTAAATTGAAGGACAGTTAAGTCTAGGATCGGTCTCCACTCCCCTGATTTCTTGCGGATGAGGAAAAAAAATGGGAGTCAAATCCTTTTCCCTTTTGAGCCATTGGAATCTTCTCTATTGCTCCCTTAGTGAAGACAAGAGGGGCTCTCTTAGTGGGTAGTTGGAGCTCTTTCTGTAAATTCTAGGGGATGGCAATAGGTGCCACGGTCAAATACCCATCTATCTGAGGTGATGGTTTGCCAATGCAGGAGATAATGGGATATTTTTGCACCCACGGGATGAGAGGATGTCGTAGTTGGTACCTGGATAAGGTCACTGTTTGCGACCGGTGTCACTGCTCTGAGGGAGTGGTCTTTTGCAAGGCCTTTGTTTGAATAAACCCGTTGTAGAGGATTGCCGATAGGATTGTTGTTGGTATACTGTCCTGTATTGTGGCTGATATTGCTGATATTGCGGAGTACACTGGTATCGACACATATATGAAGAGAAACCACACCCATGCACTCCTCTAAAAGGCACCTTGCTGAATTGGAGAGTGCAGAGAGATTTAGCAGTATCAGTGTCCGTCTTAATGACAAGGAGAGCAGCATCGATGTGCTTGCCAAATAGCGTGTCCCAGTCATAAGCCATATCTAATATTTTGGACTGAACCTCGGGTCTAATTTTTGTTTTCCAGAGTTTTATATAGCGCACAATAGACCCGCAGGTATCAGAGGGCTTTACACGAGCACCAATTACATTACAGATGGACACATTAATTATTTTTTTTAGGTACAGGGAGACTAACTAATTTGCCCAGAATCACAGGATGTTGAGCATCCCTGCCAAGACTCAAACCCGGTTCCCAGGCCACATCCTTTGAGCCACCCTTGGCCCGTAAGAAATCTGCGCCGGCTAACTGATGGAAGCCTATGGAGGTGATGTCTGTGTCTGTGGCACAATCAATGATTTCCGACAATGTTTGCACGCCTCCCAACAAGATCTTCCTAGCTTCCATCCGTCTATCCTCAGGGATGAGGTCGATGATGGCACAAACATCAGCCCACATCCGGCGGTCGTAGCAGCCTAGAATGGCGAGGGCATTTGCTGCACGTACTGTAATTGCAGATGTGGTTGAAAATCTTTTCCCAATGTTATTCAGACTGCACCCCTCCTTGTCAGGTGGCGAAGAGATGGGGGTAAATGGGTATTTAGACCTCCAATGTATTGCCTGAGAGATCACTGAGTCAGGCTTGGGGTGTCCTGTCAGGCATGACTGGTAGTTCTCAGGCACTCTGCACTTTTTGTCGATGCGTGGAAGGACAGCTTCTACAGTGGCTGGGTTTTTCATGACCTTGACTCCCTCTTGCCAGATGTAGTCCACGATTGGTATAGAGCGTACCGATTTTCTGGCCTGTTCTTTGAAATAGTAGAGGAAGCAGTCAGACTGCTTCACCGACATAGGGAGATGAAACCTGGTTGCTGCTCTCTCCCTGAGGTTATGGAAACCTCCGATATCTTCGGTAGGTGAATCGGCTGGTTGTTGTGAAGGTGGGGGCGGAGTTGGCAGCACGCAGTCGTCCCATTCATCCAGAGGTGGTTGAATGACTGAGATTTCACCGTCATCCCACTCATTGTCAGAGTATGATGGATCATCCCATGTGGTACTGACTCATGGGACGCAGGTGTCATCCTAGGTGTTGCTGGCGAAGGGAGGGATGGTGGAGCCAGGGGGGGGGGGGGGGTAACACGTGGTAGTGGCACACCAGGCAGCTCTTCAGGGGACTGAGGAAACCGCCTCTAATAGTTAGAGTGAATGGCCTGGGTATCCTGCACCAAAGAAGCAGGAATGAGTGAAGTGTCCCGCCTATGCATCCTCTTGGCTCGAAATGTCATATTGAGTGATGATACTGTTCAAAGTAATGCTCTTCCTCTTCATTATCTTCATCTTCCTCATGGCACTTTACATTCACTTTAGCTGTGAGCGGGGCCAAAAAGGCCGCTGTGATCTTCAGACTCCACAACGCCCAGTAGATGGCTTGGAGGCAGGGGTGAGACCTTGCTAGGTGAGGTCACCTCAGGGCGGAGGGAGGCTCTAGAGACCGTAGAAATTTGTGTTGTCATCGACGCAAGTGTCAATGGTGTTGTCGTTGGAGATATTGTCATGGTGGATGACGTCAACAGGACCAAAGTCGATGGAGCAATCGTCAACGGGATAATCGTTGTCCGGGCAGTCATCGAGGAAAGTGTAGTCATAATCGTCGTCGATGGCAGTGACATTGACGGGGACGTCGATGGGAACTTCACAGATGCCTGGATCTTCGTCGGCGAGATGGGAGTGCCGATGGCTGTTGTAGCCGTTTTCGCCATCCGCGGTCTCGACAACGAGATGGTAGTGCTGGTGGTCGTTGATTAGCTTGGTGTCGACGGAGAGGGCGTCATCGAGAGGGACTTTGAAGAGGATTTATGCCTCATAGATAGGTCAGCAGAAGAGGCATGAGGGCGGTCTCTGTCCCTGGCAGAAGGCGTCGATGAGCCGCGTAAAGATGTCTCTGGGGCGAAAGGTTTTTGTTTCTCCTTTTTCTTGGAGCGGTGAAGCTGGTGAGAAGTCTTGAAAGATTTTCTGGACTATTCTGATGCTCCTTCAAGTGATCTAGCCCTCTTGTGAGACCTGGCAGAGGAATCACTGTCCTCCTCAAAAGACCAAAGTGCAGAATACATCTTCATGTCTTCTGCACTTTGGTCTTTTGAAGCCACAGGGGTAGCCTACCTTTCATGTCCCTCAAGGTTTTGAGGAGAAAATGTGGCAAATCTTGCACTCCTTTACCTCATGTTTGGTTTGCAGGCAGTAAATGCAGTCCTTATGTGGATCATCCACATGAATTCTCTTCTTCCCACAGGTCTTGCAGGTACGGAAAAGGCCTTTTCTGTCAGACATTTTAGAAATATTAAAAATGAATAAAGCTTTTCAAATGAGAAAACTCAGCAAAGCTCAGGGAGACTCCCTTCATGATTGGTTATAGTTGAAGTTTGGTTCTTTTTAAAAAAGGTCATAGCTAATCAACTGATGGTCTAGGGCCATTATAGCCTATGATAGTTTATCATACTGCTTAATTATGGTACCGTGGGACTCCCACTTTGATGGGGAATGATTCAAGCATGTGAATCTATGAAAGATACTCCAATGCTGGATGAGGCATCTTCCACGTCTCAGGTTAATTTCCTTTCTTAATAATGGTTTAATAAACTGGTTCCAGTGTCTGGATCCACCATTCTGGGCAGACATTTTAGACAGTACTATCCTATTCAATACTGCCCAATGGTGTTTGAATTTTTAGAAGCAGCAATATTTTCTACAGTTTCATCACATTTAATATTGAGATTGATGATGTATTTATCTTCCCTAACTGATATACTAGACAGGACCAGTGCAGAGCCATACACTGTCGCTACATTGGAGTCTTGATGCATAACTGCTTTTCCTCACAAAGTGCCAGTTTCTAGTTCTTTACACATACTATCATATGTTCTAATCTGCTTGTTTAGGTTTAGATGAAGCCCTGTATACAGAGTTTATAGTGTCAATTCTCTAGTAATCTTTAAACAATCATAAATGTCATAAACATTATTTTAGCTCAATCTACTAGTCGATTGAGGTATCATTGGGCACACGGTGCAGAGTTTTGGCCATACCAGGGCTCATTGCAACTTGCCCTTGTGCTAGAGTTTAAAGATCTCTTGCTATAATGATGCTCATAAGCAAACAGTGGGTCATTTTTTGATATCCTCCCTCCGATTTGAAAGGGAAACAAAAGGGCAATTAGTTAACACTTTACTCAGTAAACTGTGTGATATCCTAAGTGATCTCCCATTTATTACATCATTCACTGATTTATTCTGAAATTACGACTGATGTAGTTGAAGATAAATATGAAATAATCTGTAAGAAAAAAGTACATAGTTATTATCCTACAACTGCAAGAAAGTAATTATATATTCTAGCTTAATTAAGAATTCCTACTCCAAAGGCTGTGTAAATTGTTTCAGAGCTTTTAATATGAAAATCCCAAAAACCTATATAAAATCTGAGTTAATAAAGCAACAGGACGTCTGTTGGGGCATAATAGATCCCTTATGGGGACCTTACATGGAGATTTGCTGGAGAAATAGATCTGAATGTAGTAGTAAATAGTTTTTTGTTTTTGTTTTATCAAAACCCATATACATATAAAGACAAATCAGTCATACATTACAAATTAATTCGGCCACAAAAATACTTAAAACATACAAATAAATATAACAATTCAAAATGTTAGGGCATAAATAAGAATGACAAAATATGAAATCCATAATATATAGAATAAGAACCGCTTAGTAGCCAACTTTCTCTCACATTGTTTGAGTCTTGTTTAAACATCTAGCCTGACATGTTTTGGGGAGGAACCTTTAAGCCAAAAAAGAGTTGCCTCTTGAATTGTCCTCATACCTTCCATTTTAAGCGTTGGCCTTAATTAAATTTTATGAAGCTCGAGCAAACCTGCTCCATATGCAATCAAATTGCTTAAATAGTAAATATAATAATCAGAGGCGCAAGAATAACTTTTTTGTAGCAGAGTTCATGCTAAAATCCACATAGGTCTGCCTCTGCATGGTAAATTGGATGTTTTTCATTTCTTTTTAAACACTGTTTCCTTCGCTCCCTTGGCATAGTTATTAAGTCGGTGAGGGCAGGCGATTTAAATTTATAGATGAAATTCTTAATCGTGAGCATATTTAGAACATCTTTTGTTCCTTGTTGAACAGCTTCTTCCACAACATAACGCTTTAGTATATTTCCTTGCGCTTTTAGGCAATTGATAAAGTAATTCATATAATTGATGCTAAGACATCAAGAGGCGAGAGTCCAGACTCTAGTCTTATTCTGCATTGTAGAGTTGACTTCCTCAAATAACTTCCTGAAGCACATTATAAATATGGTTTCAGCCCTACTTATTGAGGATTGAGGCCAACCTATTGCACCATACAGCACCACGGGTACTAATTTCGTTTAGGCAGTCGTAATAGTAGAGACCATGGCACCGTCGCCATAATTACACGCAAAAGATTTAATATCTGTATGGGTGAATTAAAAAGAAACCACCAGCTGCTTTCACATGGTACAGGGTAAAGCACAGCTGTCTAAAAATCCATACGTTTGTGTCTTGTTAGACTTTTAGAATGCATTTCTTGCTTCTTAATCTCATTAGTTGTTGCTTGGATTGTGGGCCCTAAAGTTGTCATAGAGATCTGTATTCTATGTTCTATAGCACCTTTTTCGTTTTGCAGATCAAACTGTGTAGATGGCATTCTCAATCTGAGCAGGGAAAGTGGCATCGGGTGCTGTCGTCAGCTATGAATTTAAAGATGAAATCCAAACTAACTGATCTGTACTTCTGCGGCAAGGGGTCATCACACATGTTTTTCCATCTACACGTGCATCTAGACAAAGAGTACACATTAGTTACCATCTGCAAGCACAAGGGCACAGAGGAATGAATCTTAAGCTGAGAAATATTTTTCATTTATTAACGGAAAATACTATATGTACTGCAACGGGCTGAAACATTACTATCCCCAGGAAGAAGTGCTAGCCAAGAGTCCCTGAAAAAGAAACACTGCTAAATATCACACACTATAGAATCAAATTGTTACTCTGCCTCATGTCATTATACTGCAATATGTACCAAATCTACTTCAAATTCACCCCTTACATAACTCTGACCAACACTCCAATAATCCTTCACGAATTCCATCCACACCAAAACTCGGAAGTCGTTTATTTCCTGGAGATTCTTAATCCCAATCATCCTATGTATCTTTTCTACAATGGAAGGAAAGATGCCCCCTGGAATGCGAAAGACCTCGGAATTTGGCGATTGGGCAGGCCAACCCACAACAAATGGGATATTTAGAAGTCTTCTTGCTCTTCCACTACCTACTTTCATCCATAGCTAGGCTGTTCATGTTGGCGCCTAACTACGATGGTACACTCTTTAGAATGCTGCCATGCTCCGAACTGTGAATTAATTATTGTTGTAAAAAATGGAGAGCCATATCTTTCTCAGAACAGAAAGAGGTTCTGGATGTAACTCACGAAAGGTAAACAATTCTGTGCCTATTTCTTTGGATTTATCACAGTTCCGTGAAAAATGTTATGACAAAAATGGGTTTCCTGAGCATTTTTTTCTAATACTACAGAAGGGTAAACAAAATCTGAGACACTAACATTGAAGAGGCCACCTTAAGTTATCAGAAGGAGCATCTCCTAATGTAATACCCTTTTCTATCACATTTAGAGCAGGATAGTTTTCCAGAGAGACTTATGTGCCATCTCGGTGCTGTGAAAAATATGTCTGTCCGTTTGTCTCTTGTACTCCCTTTTCCCTCCCCCTTTATTTCAGGTTCTCAGAGAAGATATTTGCCTAAGTCACGACTGCTCCAAAAATATTCCAGAAACACAGTGGATTTGTCTCAGTATTCATTGCAACTATCCAGCTGGGCTTGTTCTGCAGATGTGAACATTCAACGTTCTAGTTCATATTGAGATGTTTTGTTGTGCAGTCTATTTGAAAAACTTCACATTATTTTCTGTCTTTCTTTCCCTTTATTGTTATCTGTTGTGCTCTCTTTCTATCTCTTCCTCTTTATTTTTCCCCTCTTCCTCTCCATATTTTATTCAATTTCTTTCTTTGGACATTGGTTGCTGCTGGGGCGGGCACCGTTTTAAGTGTCTCAGGCTTTGGCTGCTAAACACATGCAGTTATGAATGTTCCATTTTTGTTAATCAATTTAGGAATGTCAAATCAAATGAGTATTGAATAATTCTGAGACAAACTGGCTCCCAGAATCCTTTCTAGATGTACTGCCTTGGCCCCATAAAATTGGTTTACCCACCTCTGCACCCTCTTTATCACCTGCTGTAGGCAACAGTAAAGAGCAAATACTTTTATGGGAGATACAGGCCTACACTATTGCTTTCTAGCCAATCCCGTCTATTTTAGTTTGGTGGCTACATTATTGCATTTATTGCTTTAGAGATCAAATTAAACAGCACAGTTTTTGTCACGAATGACTATTAACATATTTATAAACGAGGAAGAGGTATACAAAGGCCCAGATTTACTAACACTTTAAAGAGGGTTTGCATCACAAAAATTACACAAACCAGTGTTTAGAACTGAGATTTACTTTCCTGTGCAAAACTTGTTTTGGGCTGAAAAGTAGCCCTAAAGTAACAGAAAGTAGTGCTATGTGCTACTCTGCAACAAGGGAAGTTTTCTTTTCTCTTACATTTCTAACTTTGCAAGTGTACTTTAATGTATAGCACACATTCAAACTTGGAAATGTTTTAATGTCTAATGTATTATTTACTGAAAGTGTGACCTTCCAGTACCAAACCCATGCTAGAAATCACAGACGCACACTTGCACTGGTGTACGTGGCAGAAGGATGTATATGAAGTGCGCTGGCACAGGTGTAGACAGAAACAGTGCCACATCTTAGTAGACAGATCGTTCTCCGGGTTTCTCTTTTTGCCACACCACAGTGAAGCAACTTTGGTTGCTGTGCTGCACTGCTTTGCAACAAATGTTAGTAAATCTGTCCTGAAGAGTCCTGAGCTTTTGCGGAGTGCCTCAAGAGAGCTTCTGTTTTCAAGCATTGATTATAATCCTTAGAATCCTACCCAAATGCAACACAGAAACACATATTAGATCAATCCCTCAAACAACTCATTAGGTTTTGTGGATATATTAACCTTATTTAACCAGCACCTAAAAAGAGCATGGTGAGAGCGATAGTACAAGTTGTGGCACTGATTTGCCGAACTGTGAGATAAGGAATCTCGGAAAGCATGAGGCAAATGCCCCACAATAGGGTTGAGGGTTTTGAGAATCAAGATCATCAAGGCCCACAAGAAGAAAGAATTGAAAGATTCCGATTTATAAGGGGAATTTTAGGAAGGACATTAGGCGGACATCTCCTATGGACTTCTTCCTTGCCACCAGTCACGATTCATACTGCAGACACGGAGCTGAATTTTGAAGTTAAAATATCTATTTGTGGAAAGAACAGTTCTTGGAAATTGACACCAGTATTGTGCAACTAGTTTCCTGGTCCTGGAGTGTCTGTCATCACATGTATTACCCCAATTGGCCGTATGCAACCAAATTGACACTTTTGTTGGTGACCAGCCCCAGAGCTGCACTGAAAGGAAGCAGAGAGAATAAGATAGACTCCCACTATTTGTTTATATAAAAGAAATGTAACAGTGTTGCCTATTAGGACCAAAACACCTTTCTGCACTGGGAGAGGAATGAAGGATTTGTTACCTAAGGAGATTGCTTGAGCTCCTGGTAAATGATAGGAAGATCTTTGTTCTGAGCAGAGTCTGCAAGTCCAATGGTCTAGAAGCAGTGTTCCCCAGCTGTAATGAAGTACTGTGAATTGAGATATCTAAAATGGAGATCCTTTCACCATGTTTGTCTCCTAGTCCACCAATGAAGAGACTCAACAACGATGCTGTAGATCACACTATGTGGCTCCAGGAACTGGCCACATTGAAAGAAATGTTGAAGAGTTTTTAATTGTATTTTTCATTCAGGGCTAGAAGTATATCTGTTGAAGAAAATGATGGGGCCAAAGATGTGTACCTCTTTTGCTATGAGTTGTTGTTTCTGGGATAACAGAGGAAACCTTTTCTGGTGGATGAAAAATCCTAGATTGTCTGTGTTCCAAAGAAAATACTCTCATGTAAATATTCTTGAGATTTTGTTTCCATGGGTCAATAATCGTATGTAGAAGAAATGTGAACTCTCCAAATGTCAAGATGAGAAGCCCCAATTCAGCATTCTGGGGGTAAAGTTCTTGTGCAATTGAAAGTGAACTGCTTGATCTATCCGTAGATACATCCATCCAGCCTCCCGTTTTGTAGGATCTCCAGGTTATGTGCTTGTGTCAGCCTGTGGATGACGTCCACTACTAGACAGCAGTTTAGCTCAAATGTTTTGGATCACACCGATGCTAATATTTTTATTTGGTCGCAAAAAGTATCTGTAATAAAATCCAAATTCTGTCTCAGTTACTGAAACCAGACCGATTGCTCCCAGAAGAAGGCTCTACATTTCCTCTAGAAACTCTGTTGATAACCAATGAATTCTTGTAAGACATTAAGGAGTGAATGAAGGAAAACTGAATGTATATGATTGCTTGATGTTCAAAATCTGTTGATCACAGGCAATTACTGCTTACTGATATTGATATGACAACTTTAATAGAGCTTCGGCGCTTGCATTATTCAAGAAAAAGTCAGCCTGACCTCTTGGTGTTGTATGTGATGAAAGACAAGCTGACTGATTTTATTTTATAAGGAAATTAGCATTTTTCATAGCAGATTGTTTTCCTTCATACTGTTATCTGGCTTTACAGGCCGGGAACTGTTAGTAAATCCCCTGCTTCTGAGGAGATTAGGTTATTGCATCTCAGGGTGGTGCTGTAACAACTCCAGTTTTGCATGGTCTTTTCATTGAGGGCTAGGTCTTTGACCTTATCCTGCGAATGTGCAAATAGGTTCTATATAGCTATCTGTGTCTTCGTATACACATCAGCCATTCAGCTGTTGTGTCAGCCAAGTATATTTGAAGGTGTTGTAGACCACCAAAATGAAACTTTTTTAGTTCATCTTTAGGATGAAATCATGCAAATTGTTTCAAGAACCTCACCATTTTTTTCAAACTTTCATTAGGGCAGTATGTGTAACAATGAGGAAACCTATTTGATTCGGCTTTACTGTTGCTTTCAATACTAAAGTCTCATTCAACTGCACCATTGTCCCAGGCACAACGTAGCCCAGCAGACTGTCCACCAAATAGTATATTCCTTAACCCTGGGCCCTTTTATTCAGGCAGTATGGTCACAATGGGATCTGGTAGCCATTCTGTTTCAGGGATTGTATGTCAACAAAATGTTTTCATCCTGATTGGTGTCGTTATTATTTCATGGATTGATGCTAACATTCTCTCTCATTGCCTCTCTCTCTGCTCACGTGTGCATGCTGCGCTGCTCTGTCTAGGTCCACCTCAGGCCTCAGGAGGGTGGGCAAATTGTGTAAGTGAGCATGTCCTCATTTCATAGCTGACCTCATGTCCAAGCTCCTGTGCTGTTGTGTTTTTGTGTGTGTAAGCCTTATGTTCCCCACCTGCGCCTCAACCCTTGTGGTGAGGACTAGGGGGTGAGCAAAGCTTTGCAACCTAGTCTACAACTTAACCCTTCCCGGTGTCTTCCTGAAAGCATGTTTTTGCTCACTCCTTCCTGTGTTGTGAAGTGCTGTGCCACTAAATGTGGGTGAAAACTGGAGACAACTCCTGTATTCTCTAAAAACATTTTGGTTCAAAACAGGGGTGGGAGGGGAAAGATGATCTGTGAGACTCACCAAGACGTCACTGAGAGCAGTCGGACTGGAAAGACAGACATCAGGCTCGAGCCACCCTTTCTCAAATGATTAACCTCTATATCAGGCTTCTTCCAATGCCATGCAATAAAACCATAGTACCTAGAATCTTTGTTACAGACAATCCTGCACTTCCGCAGCGTAGTGCAAGGAGACATTTGCCACTTTTCCAAAAGATCCTCCATTCTTTCTTGACTGTCACCATCAGTCATCCTCGACTATTCTTTAAACATCTGAACACTAGCTATCTGTTGCTGATAACTATAACTCTCTAAAGCCCTAAATCTACCACTAGCTAGATTTCTACCACCTTGCACAATTTCAGTTTTCTACAGTCACCTTCGATAACCTAAACATCCCCATACCAAGGAATCAGCCAGCATTACTAAATTATTCTCTGCAGTTTGAGATTTCCAACCAGAAATGTGCAGGTTTTCTTAATTATGTAGAGCCCCACAATTAGCCTCCACCCATTCATAGAATTATTCACAACCAGAATACCACCATTGCTCCATAGTGCCCTCAAAAGCCAGCGAACATTGCAGCAATATTTCCTAGACCTCTTTCCAGCCACCATGCCACTGCTAGTCCTTACAACTTTCCATAGCAAAATATTCCTTACTAGTCCCTGCGGCTCTCAACAGCCACTGCTGCACCACTCTTGCCTACAGAGCTATGCAGCCATCTCTTCTTGCCTTTGCAGTGATACATCCATGTTGCTTAGTAGACAACAGAGCCAGTCAACATCATATTCAAAACCTCTACAAAACCAGTGATTCAATCCATATATACAAGTTCTCTCAGCAATCCACTCACCAATACTTTCTCCATCCAGCAATCCACCACCATTCCATACAACTTCCGAATGACCTATATCTATTGTACTCCATACCAGTACAACCTACAGCTCTCTATAACCAATAATCCAAAACTCCTATCTGTAGCACTCCTCAGCCAACTATTCCCATAGCCTAGTGATCAAATACATACCCCAGTGCCATACACAACAAGCCATTCATCTTTAACCATACAGCTTCACACAGACCTCATTCTACCCGGAGGTGGGTGAGCCAGACAATTCATAGGAAGAGCGGGCCAGAGCGATGGGTCCAGCTTGGCTCTAAAAGCCCCAAAACAAGCTGAGCCCACAAAATAAAATCAATATGGGAACCATGCAAATATGTTTTTCTAACTCACAGTACTTGTTCTACAAATACCAGTCATGTCGGTAGAAGCCTTCCAAATTAATCACTCTTTGCTGTTCCATCCCTTCCCCACTCTCCCCCTTTTCCCTGCTCCACCCTTACATTCTACCTCTCTCCCTCATCCCCTTAACTCTAATTTAGCAAAATATGCATGTTGACAAAAGCGCCACTCCAGGACCCCATTAAAAGCTCCACCCTCCTTCCTGTGTGTCTTAGCAAATGCTGCATCCCTACTTGCACGTCCTGTCCCCCTCCAATATATCTCCCAGCTGTGAGACAGCCTTTGGGCTTTGTGAAGGTGTTTGAGTTCTAACACAATGCCTGTGATAACCAACATTGTGTTAAAACTCTAAGAAACACCAACACAGATATATTGTGTATTGGTCAGCGATGTCAAAAGACAATACCTCGGTTTTAACAGAATAATGCCTTTCACAGCCTCTGAAAGCTGACCCCCTCCAAGAGGGAGTTGTTGGGCTCGGTTTGTAGTTGGGATTGAGGGTCCAAGACCACCCCCAGCTGTCAAAGCTGGGAATCTGGCTCAAGTTTTCATGAGCTTGCCCACCTATTTACTCCTACCACTGTCCCCTATACTGAATATTACGCAAACCGTTAAACCTCTACCACAGACCTATTTCATCAAGTGTCCCCAGTAATTTCCATAGCACTGCTTCTACACAATTGCCAACCTTTCCACAAATATAATTGTAGACCATTTTCTCTGATCTCTGGTAAGTTTTTCAATCTAATAGTTTTAAAACCTCCACAGCGCCAAATGTTTTTCTACAGCCACATTCTAGCAGGACAGTAAATAGATATCTATATTTTATTTCAGCCTGTAGAGACAGTTTCTCCGCATTCAGCTCTAAACCATTCTTTATTAGAAGTAAGGAATGGAGAAATGTTTTATGACTATTGGTGTAATACCTTACACCTCTAACTGTGATGAATTACGCATTGGTTTTACAACTACTCACAACCAGTGATCCTACAATGCTCACTCAACAACCCATAGCCCTGTTCCCCAAAATACCACCTTACTCCTCTCACATCTCGCAAAAAGCCAGAGACCCCACATAAATCCATGCTGTTCACGGCCGTAAGTGCCCGCCAAGTCATAGAACTCCTCTATCATCAGTGCGGACCTAGAACTTAGAACATCTCCTCCATAGTCAAAAAATCCTCATGAAGCATTTCCACGTGGGCTGTGGTCTACACAAATCAATATTGTTCCTAATATCCAAAGCATGCTCACCAATTCCAAATATTCAATATCCAATGTGTCCAACTAAAACATTTCTCTATAGAAACATTGACTGCGCCCACACCAACCATATAAATTCCAACAGGTCATGCATCTTCAATGATTCCACAGTAATCCGGACAGATTATCCATTTCCAGTGATCCCATACCAATCCCAATCTTCCATAGAGATTGTGACTCCAGATAAATCTCCATTACACCCCGTAGCAACTGCTCTCATGTCTCTGATGCATCAAATTACCCCACACCAATCGTTGATCTTCCTAGAAGACGGATAGTCTGGCTTGATCCATTCAGGCCAGTGATCGAACAAATAACCTTACAGATAATCCTAAACTTGTGGTTTTATATCTCTTCCAGCCATTTAACAGATGACTCTGTCCCGTAAATGAAACAATTCCATTGAGACTATAGCACGGTGTGAATCCCAACAGCATCCCATAAACAACCCACCCAAAGCTATCTTCCGTGCTCTCCAGTACCCAACACTGACGCCAAACATATAGCTTCTCAAGATCCATTAATCAACCCTAATCACTGCAATTTATTTAGCCAGAGGGTTCAACACGAAAAGGATGTAGCTTATTTTATAGGCATTGCTTTAATAACATGCCATTCTTACTCCTCACAGCCACTGATCCCACATCCTACAACTTTCTAACCCTAATACCTTATGTATGAACTTATTCATAAGGGTCATCCAGTTGCAGGTGACCACACACCTACCAAGTTGTCCAACTGTAAACATTAAGCCAGCACACAGGCCTGTAGCTCCTCCGTAGGGATTTTCTTCAAATCAATCCAACAGCGTGTCCATAGCTATTAATCCCGCATCCATCTCTATAGGGCATTGACAGGCAGTCTGTTCTCACCAATATCTACTACTGGTTAATTGGTAGTGACTAACATAAGCCATAGTATTTCTTTCATAGCTAGTGATTCCAAGCACATACATACCACTGCTTACCATGCCTATGCAGATCTCTAGAGTTTCCTGATGGTAAGTGATCTTATACCAATACATAATACTGCCTAAAGCAGTTGATTCAACACTAATCCCTATGCCTCACATTCATTGTCCCATGACAATCCCTACAGATCCCCTGCAGCGATTAATCACATACTATTGCCACAACTCTAACATAGCAAGATTACACATATCTCAAGACTTCCTTGCAAATGTATTTATCTCAAACCATTTTTCTAAAGTACGCCAGAAAGTGATATAACATATCAGCCAGCTTGTTCACAGCAAATGATCTAATAGCATTGGCTATAGTGTCTTAACAGCCCGATAGCCAGTGTTTATACACCTTCACCTGATGCTACTAAATAGCCGTAGGCCCACACTGTTCCCCCAACTACACTATATCATGGCTCCAGGGCTAAAACCTAAGGCCAGCGCTCGTACAGCAAACCCTGTTCAGTACCCTACATCAACCACTATTCACTTTGCCTAACATTGCTCCCCAAAAGTGACTGTTTCTACACCCTCATACAGGCCCCATTTAGCTCTTCAACTTTCACACAGTCAAGATAGCAAGTAAGGCAGATTTTCCCAAATCGGTTGATCTTACAACAATATTTATTGCTATCTCACAGTCACTGACCCCTCACACACTATATGCCTACATCTCAACCATAGCCAGTGAAACAACAATTACAGAAGCTCCTTTCAAGGGAATTGACCCCGCACCATTTCCTGTTGCTCTTTAATAGTCATTGGTCCCACACCAATCTCTACTGATTCTACATATTCTCTATGTCTATATCAAATTCTACCATTCCCCCATAGCTGTTGATCCTACACCAGTACCTACAGATAACCCCCTAGCTATTAATTCCTCATTGAAATGTATCTCATTTCACTACCTATGTTCCTAGTAGTCCACACCAACTACTCATACATAGCCAATTTCCAATGCTCATTTTCTACAGAGACCCCACATTAAAACATGTATTTCCAGTATGCTTACACCAGTATCTACAGCTCTCCTTTATCAGTGTTCTCATGCCAACCTTTAATGTTCTCCCACATTCAGTGCTACCACAGAAATCTCTCCACAGCTCCCTCTAACAACTTCTCCAACACCGTTCCCTAACGTTCTCACATTACAAACATCTCCTCACTAATATATCCTTTAGCCAATTATTGATTTCCAACCTTCTTCTTTCTTCTTAGTCAGTGTTCTCATTACACTGCCTACATGTCAGAAAAAATGCTAAGCGCATTCCTACTGTCTGACATTGTATGCAGTTTATAATTCTTATAAAACGTTTGTTTTCGACAAAATTCCTAATATTTAGCCAATGATGCATTACCAATCTCTTGTGATAACTTTAGGCATTGACACCACAGCAAACCTCTACAAATTCAGTTAATACAGTGTCTCCAAATGAAACCCTGACATTTTCCAGAAAGCCAGTGCTTATTTGGAAGTCCCTACGTATCATCCATAGTGAATGCACGTTCACTAAGCAATGCTTGCCTTACAATAAATCATCCAAATGTAATCCTTAAACTTCATCTATAAGGACAGCTTCCATGCAAATCTCTTTCCCTCACTTATATGGTGTTAAATAGTTGTGATATACAGTGGTTACCTCAAGGGAGTTGTAGCACTAGATATGTATCCAGCAAAGCTAAAATGATAGATACTACTGATTTAAATGTGGGAAATATAGCTCCTTAATTTCCCAAAGTCAAAATGTGAGACTCTAAGTGTACGGACAAGACCTTCAAATGTTTGGCGGCGTGGACAAAGAAACAACTGTCTCCCAACCTCACCCTTTTGTATCAAGGATCTATAAGCAAAACTCTGTAGATCATCAAAGACATCTATCAAGAATGTAGGGTTTTACTTTGCCTTGGATTTAGGTTTTTTCATAGAAAGTACAGTGAACTATGCAGAGACTCTCAAAAAACAAAGTGTTTTCTCACTTGGAATCAGTGGAGATCAGACAATATTGTGGGCACCCGGGTACATTTGCGTTGTTCCAACATAGTGTGGGCAGCTAGATTCTGAAGCAATTGAAGATTAATTCACTGGCAATTGGGGAGAATTCAGGTAGAACATTCAATATAATCGAGCCGTGAAGGAATAGAGGTCTGAAGAAACAGTACTTCAGAAATATTGCAGAAGTAAAGAACATATTTTCATACACTGCTTAAATTTAAAAATATATTTGTTACCAAGGATAAAGACTTGTCATCTGTGACGCCTAAATGTTTCACATAACAAACGGGGTCCTGGGGAGGGCATAATTACATAGGGCGCTATTCAATTAAACAAGCTCTTTTTATTTTCCCAAAAAATAGGAATTCTGTCCTGTCAGTATTGAGTTTTAAGGCTTTAGATGCTATCCAAGAAACAATTGTTAATAAACAGGACTGGAAGATTGCATCAGTGTGGCCTATGGTGTCATCCAGACAAATGGTCATCTATATATTGTCCGCTTATGTCTGAACAGGTCGCCAAAATATCTAATCAGGCGAGCAAGGTGAACCACGTAGACATAAAATATTTGTTTATTTAGTTTTCCATCAACAAGAAATACAGAGAAATAACACTGCAGCATAGTTACAGTTTTACACAGACCGTTTCATTTAGGTATGTGTGGTGGGTGCTAGACATGGGAGCCCAATGTGCACTGTGCTCTCCACCTCGATATTTACTAACATAATAAAGAGCATGCAGCACACCCAGTGTAACTTGTTCGAGTGCAGAGGGGGGAGGGGGGGGGGATGGTGGCATTTTCAAGGTTACAACATGACCCAATGCGAAGCCTTGGCTCGAATCCCAATTTAATAAAGCAGGAGACCGAAAATATAATTTGAGATGGCAGCAGAGAGATCGAGTAAATCAGAGCTGCTCTTTAACACTCCTCTAGAACCCGCAAATATCATCCAGAGTAGACTCCAATACTGTCACTGTACTGTGCTTTGCGCAGGAATCTGACTGACTGTGGAGGGGCTAAAGCCGCTCCCCTAAATCCCCCCCCCCCCGCCCCCACATACACACAAGAAAAGTAGCAATCTGCCATTCATATGCCTTTACAAATCTTTTATAGTAACAGGTAGCTGATAAATCAAAGGATAGTTGCTAAGGATGTCGAATTTGCTGCTGACTTTTATAGAAAGGAGTAACAGTAGCGTGCTTTCATTTTAAAAGACCTCGTGCTGAACATGCCTCAAGAGTGGATCTACATTTTGCCTAATGTAGCAGCTATTTAGACCTGTCTAGTGAGACATTACGAGTCAATGTTAAATTCTGATAATTGTGAATACCCGGCGCTCAGAGACCAAGTTTGAATAAATTACAAGTTAAATCTGTACTGAAAATAGTGAACAGGTTGTTGATATTTTCACGAAAGGGTTGTGCCATCGAATCACGAAAGACCTGAAATTGAATCAAGAAATTCACATTGCGAACTTGATCCGAAAAGGAATCCACAATTTGAACATTTCCTTACAGGAATTTTAGGCCAAGGACAAGCTTTTCTCGAGGGAAGATGTGAGCACCCCAATTTTGAAGTCCTACTGTGTGAATATACTTATTTTCTATATTATAGCCTGACCTCCAAATACTTTCCATTGTCTTACAGTCGTGCATGGCTTGTGCTAGCTCAGTAATATACCAAGGAGCAGTAGGTCTAGAGCACAGATAATGACCTTTTTAATTGAAGGTAGCTTGTTGCAAATCCAAGACTCAGATTCCTTAGATCATAATGTGAACATCCCGATTATTTGTAGAAGTGAAATAAGAATATTATACATGTGAAAACATTTTCTCCAGTAAACTTACATCGCAACATTCTTTTACGGATTTTTGGATAGATTTTCCAAATCCAAGACTGCCCAATTGAAAATACAGCCTAGAGGTTAGACTAAGCATACCGGCAATTTATCCAACAAACACCTCACATTTGACAGAGAGAAAAAGATTAAATATAGTATGGCCAGATTCTAGTATGGGAGCTGTCACCTGTTAATTGAGGCCTAAGAAAGCACAACTGTCTATTCCGTCTATTCCATAAAATCAGTTAAATCACAGTACTCTGGGCAAAATACAGACACACATTATATCATAATGCGGTGCGAACAGAACAAAGTACCTTGGTTTTGTGGGGTCCGCGACGGACAGTGCGGGACAAGTCGATGGGTCCGGGTCATAGCTCGGCAGCGTATTCAGATGCTGGTCGGGTCGCGGCGTCAGTACGCGGCGTGGATACGGGACCTTCAGGGATATGTTGCGGATGGCCCGGATCGGCTTGCAGAGTCCGTGGCGTTCGGCGTTCGAGCTGTACCTTCGGTGCGGATAGGCGGCGACACTTCTCGGCGCCGTACAGCGTACGGGAAGGATCGGAGCGATGCGGCGTCTCGGCTCGGAGCACGGCACAGTGCAGTACGTTAGCAGTGTACGGACCGTACCTGCGGGACAGCGAAGCTTGTGTTCAGCGTACAGGGTTCGGCAGCCAGGGGTGTACGACTCGAATCGGCGGGGAAGGTTAGGTGCGATGCGGCCGGGAGGGATACGGCGCGTACTAACGCTTTTGAATCAGCGTAGACGCACGGTGCGGCAAAGACACGGCTTCGTGGCGGATGGAGTACGAGTCGTACTGGGGCCAAATCCAGCGGGAAACAAGCAAGAATTGTCCAGGCAACTCAGTTTTGGAAGGCAGATGAGTCCAATGGTCCTGGGACTCCGTTCAGGGGGCCAGCTCTTCTTCCAAGCCCTTGGAGATTGTTGAAAACAAAGTGCAAAGTCTCTCTTAGTCTTTTCCTCTCCTTTCTCAGCAAGGCACCAACTGCAGGCCAATCCCCCAGGTCAGGGAAAGTTACTCCTCCTTCAGCTTCTTCCAGGTCCTTCTAGTCAGGCAGAGTTTCTTCGTGGTTCACTCAGGATCTGATTTCTTAGGAGCAGGGCTCCTACATTTATACCAAGTTTCTTTTGTCTTTACAGGCCAGGGGGGCCTTTGCATAATCCCAGTCCAGTTCTTTTCAGTGAGGAGCACTTTGTTGTTGGGACTCTGGCTTCTTCTTTCAGCAGGCAGGGCAGAGACATCAGACGCTCCCCAGGGGGTTGAGCCAGCATTGTGGTGGCAGAGCACTGCCCTATTCAGAGTCAAGGTGCACTCCTCCCACCCATCCTGGTGTAATCTTTCTATTCACCACCTGGTAGCCCCAGCCTGTCTCCTGGAACTTCCCAGCCCTGTCACTCAAGCTACACACAAAGAAGATAGCCCCTCCCAGCAGAGGCGGACTGAAATGGTTAGGCACGCAAAGGCTAACTTTCTAAAAGTAGCATTTGCAAACCCAGGATATTAAAATAACCTTTGCTAAAAGATGTATTTTATTATTCTGAGTTCAGGCATACTAAACATGAATTTCTACCATGCTTCGTGAGTCTGCTAGGATTATAGAGTGTTATAATCTAGCAGCCCATTCTGGCCTATGGAGAGCAGGTAGCCTTACAATAGTGAAAAACGAAAATGGCTG
This sequence comes from Triturus cristatus, assembly GCF_964204655.1. Taxonomy (NCBI): domain Eukaryota; kingdom Metazoa; phylum Chordata; class Amphibia; order Caudata; family Salamandridae; genus Triturus; species Triturus cristatus. The sequence continues at coordinate 930,109,884 of NC_140585.1, forward strand.
TAATTCACTATTAGGACATGCCACACACATCAGGGCATGTCCTACCTAATCCTTACAATGCACCCTGCCCTAGGGCCTACCATAGGGGTGACTAACATGAAGGTAAGGGAAGGTTTAGGGACTGGCAAGTCGGGACACTTGCCTAGTCAGCATAACAGTACCAGACTGTATGCAGGTTCCGCAATGGCAGACCTTAGACACATTTTACCCGGCTGCTTCTGTGGGTGGCACAACCAGTGCTGCGAGCCCACTAGCAGCATTTGGATATACAAACCCTTGGCACCCCTGGTGCACTCTACTAGGGACTGATAGTAAACCAAATAAGCCAAACATGGAAGTCAATTCACATAATACATTTTCCCATAGGGAGCACTTGCACTGTGGCACTGGATGGCAGTGGCACAGTGCCCTGAGCAGCTAACACCAGCACAAAAATACATTGAGGCACAGACAAAAACGGAAGGGTGACCCACGCCAATGGTGCCAGGTCTAACACGTGTCCCCTCCAGCTGAAATGTGGGGAGAACTACCCTACCCCAGGGAGTTCTCATCACTAAGGCGGAAAAATCTGGAAAGACCATCAGCGTTGGCGTGGTCTGTACTGGGGCGATGTTCCACTGTGAAATCCATCCCCTGTAGGGAAATGGACCACCTCAACAACTTAGGATTCTCACCCCTCATCTGCATCAACCACCTGAGGGGTCTGTGGTCTGTTTGAACCCGGAAGTGAGACCCAAACAAGTAGGGTCTTAGCTTCTTCAATGCCCAGACCACAGCAAATGCTTCTCGCTCAATCGCACTCTACTTTTGTTCCCGGGGAAGTAACCTCCTACTAATAGAGGCTACGGGTTGGTCAAAGCCCTCCTCAGTGATCTGTGAGAGAACAGCCCCTACACCATGCTCTGATGCATCTGTCTGCACAAGGAATTCTTTGGAGAAGTCAGGAGCCAAGAGCACGGGCGCCGTGCACATGGCAGTTTTCAGGGTGTCAAAGGCCTTCTGACAGGTGTCAGTCCATATCACTTTTCTGGGCTGCTTCTTCAAAGTCAGCTCTGTCAAGGGGGCAACGATGCTGCCATACCCCTTGACAAACCTCTTGTAGTACCCTGTGAGTCCTAAAAAGGCCCTCACCTCCGTCTGGGTCCTTGGGGGCTCCCAAGCCAGGATGGTTTCAATCTTGGGTTGTAGGGGCGCCACCTGGCCGCTCCCTACTTGGTGTCCCAAGTACACCACTGAACCCTGCCCGATCTGACACTTGCTTGCCTTGATCGTGAGGCCTGCCTTGCGCAGTGCCATCAACACTTCCCAGAGATCTTGCAGGTCTTCTTTCCATGTGCCACTGAACACTGCGATGTCATCCAGGTATGCTGCGCTGAACTCGGTCAGCCCAGCCAACACCTGGTTGACCAACCTCTGGAAGGTGGCAGGGGCATTCTTCATCCCAAATGGCATAACCCGGAACTGGAAATGCCCATCTGGTGTGGAGAATGCGGACCTCTCTTTGGCCCCATCAGTCAAGGCGATCTGCCAGTACCCAGACGTTAAATCAAACGTGCTGAGGTACCGTGCAGCCCCTAACCGATCGATGAGCTCGTCAGCTCTGGGGATGGGGTGCGCGTCAGTCTTCATGACTGAATTGAGTCCTCTGTAGTCCACACAGAACCGGAGTTCGGGTGTGGCACCCGGCGAGGCAGCCTTTGGGACCAAGACCACTGGGCTGGCCCAAGGACTGCTGGAGGACTCAACCACCCCTAGAGCAAGCATCTTTGAGACCTCCTCTTTGATGCAGGCTCTGACCCTGTCAGTTACCCTGTAAGCCTTGTGCTTCACAGGTAAGCTGTCTCCTGTATCCACATCATGGACGCACCAATCTGTGATACCAGGAACCAGGGAGAACAGGTCAGGAAACTGCCCCAGCAGCTGGCGGCAGTCATCCTGTTGCTCAGGGGTCAGGGTGGGTGAGAGGTTAACTCCATCCACTGACCCGTCTCGCTCTGAGGCTACCAGGAGTTCAGGAAGAGGCTCAGACTCCTCCTCCGTCCCATCATCTGTGGCCAAGAGCATGCCCACTTCGGACCTTTCCAAGTGGGGCTTCAGTCGATTGACATGGAGGACCCTCAAGGGGTCCCTCGGAGACTGCAAGTCCACCAAGTAGGTGACAGAACTCTTGCGCTCCACAATCTCAAAGGGTCCTGTCCACTTGTCCTGGAGTGCACAAGGCTCCACAGGGGCCAGGACCCATACCTTTTGACCAGGTTGAAGCTCAACCAGAGTGGCATTCTGGTCGTACCACCGCTTCATTTCCTCCTGGCTGGTTCCAGGTTTGCCTCAGCAAGTTGCCTGAAACGCCTAGTCTGGTTCCGGAAAGCCAGCATGTAACTGTATACATTCTGGGGAGGTTTCCTGGGAGATTGCTCCCAGCCTTCCTTGACCAGACTAAGAGGTCCTCGTACTAGGTGGCCATACAAAAGTTCAAAGGGACTGAAACCCAGAGACTTTTGTGGCACCTCACGGTACGCAAAGAGAAGGCATGGTAAGAGGACGTCTCACTTACGCCTCATGGGTTCCTCAAGACCCATAATCATGCCATTTAGGGTTCGGGTGAAACGCTCAACCAACCCGTTTCCTTGGGGATGGTAAGGGGTGGTGAACTTGTACGTCACACCACACTCTTGCCAAAGGGATTTCATATATTTCGATATGAAATTGGTCCCCCTGTCAGACACCACCTCTAGAGGGAATCCTACTCGTGAGAAAATTCCCATCAGTGCCCGTCCCACCACGGGGGCTGTCACTGTCCTCAGAGGGATGGCTTCAGGGTACCGGGTGGCATGGTCCACCAAGACCCGGATAAACCTGTTGCCCATGGCTGTCTTGGGGTCCAGTGGCCCCACAATGTCAATCCCCACTCGCTGGAATGGGGTACTGACCACAGGGAAAGGTTGGAGTGGAGCCCTCAGCTTCCTTCCACTCTTACCACTTGCCTGGCAAGTTTGGCATGTCCTGCATTGAGTGTCAGAACTCCTGCGCATTTGAGGCCAATAAAAGTGGGTGACTAGCCTTTCGAAGGTCTTGTCCTGCCCCAAATGCCCTGCTAACGGAACGTCGTGAGCCAACCCCAGTAGGAAGGCTCTGAACTTCTGGGGTACCACCAGCGCACGGGCTGACCCAGGTTCAGCAACCTTAGGCTCTGAGTACAGGAGATCGTTCTCCCAGTAGATTAAGTGAGTACCGGACTGATCACCATTGGCCTGGGCTGCAGCCTGCTGCCGTATACCCACTAGAGAGGGGCACTCCTTCTGCTCCCTGCAGAATTCCTCCCTGGTGGGGCCTCCTTCTTGCTGCCAATGGGTCAGCTCAGGCAGGTCCCCCAGTTCGGCTATCTGTTGCCCGGTAGGCTCCAGGGCATCCCCCTCAAGGTCTGCTTCCTCCTGGGCCGTGGGAACGTTAGGAGCCGGTTTCCCGTGCCTCCTGGGCCCTCTCCCTAAGGCCGGTTCCTGGGCATCTCCTTCAGGCTCCAGGGTCCCTTCAACACCCCTACTGACTGCCATCGACCGGGTGGTCACGCACGCCCAATCAGGTAAACCCACCATCCGCAGGTGAGTCGTCTTCTCCACCTTTTCCCAAGGGGAGCTCTCCAAATCATTACCTAAGAGACAATCAACAGGCATGGCCACTCTCACAGCCACTTGCAGAGTACCAGAGACCCCCCCCCCCACTCAAAGGGAACCTGAGCCATTGGACACTGACTCTCTGTGTTGTCGGCGTTGACAACACGGCAGAACGCGTGTGGGACAACCTGCTCTTGAGACACCAGGTGTTGCTTGATAGCAGTCACACTGGCTCCTGTATCTCTAAGAGCCCCCACCCTTTGGCCATTTATGGTCACCCACTGCCCATACTTTTGAGTATTGGGGGGCAGGTGGGCCTCAACGACCATCTCACTCTCTCCTAATGAGACTAGGGTCATCTGTACGGGAACCCCCTCCCCTTGGACATCTACCTCCCTCCCAAAGGCTACACTAGCCATCTGCTTGGGGGTGGAGCACCAGGGGGTGCTGGTTTACCAAACATGGGGCACTTGGGATCCATGGAATAGTGCCCCAGGTTGTTACACTTGTAACATCTGGGGGGCCCTCTTTGAACAGGGTTACCTGTCGGGCCCCGGTCTGCTTCAGGGGTGGGGGTGGCTGAGAACCTTTCCCTTGGTTCCCCTGGGAATTACTTTGGGGCCCTCTGTAGAACTCCCTCTGTTTACCCTTGTCCCCCCCACTCTTCTGCTGGGGACCCTGACCACCTTTGACGGGGCCTCCCACGGGACCCTTGTGGACCCTGGTGCTGATCCACCGGTCCGCCTCCTCAGCAAGCTTCCTAGGGTTAGTTAGCTTGCTATCGATCAGGTGCTGGCGTCGCTCAGGAAAACAATTATCAGACAAGTGCTCCCATGCAATTAGATCAAACAGCCCTTGGTAATCATTTACTTTGCTACCCTTCACCCAACCATCTAGCGCTCTGGAATAAAAGTCACATATTCTACATAAGTGGTACCAGGTTTCTTGGTGCATTCCCTAAATCTCTGCCTGTACAATTCAGGAGTTAACCCATACCTTGTCATCAGAGCTTCCTTCATGTGTGGATAGGATGTGGTGACATCAGAGGGGAGATCTAGCAGTGTGTCCCGCCCCTCACTCAGGAACCTTCCCCACAACCCCGCTCCCCAATCTCTCTCAGGGACCCGGTGGGAGGACATGGCTACTTCAAAGGCCCTGAACCACTGCCCAATATCATCCTGCTTGTAATACTCTTTCACTACATCTTTAGGAATGTGCACCCTTGACTCTGTTAAATTGCTGCCACCAGAGGGAGAGCGGTCTAAACTCTTGGCCTTGAGATCCAACTCCCTCATTTTTACCTCATGCTCCATGGCCAGCCTTTGTCTTTCCATTTCCATTTGAAGTTTTGCCATCTCCACTTCATGTGCTCTTGCAGCACTCCTGTCGGCCATCTCCTCTGGTGACAGGCCTCTGCCAGGCTCAGAAACACCTTCTGGGGGTATCACCTCCAGCACATTCTCTGGGAACTTGGATTCGTACCAGGCCCTCAGCGCCTTGGTATACTGCTCCTTGTTTTTCAATCCAGTTTGGTTAATTCTGTACTTGGAGAGGTATCCTTTCAAGACTTCACTTGTGCACCTCAGCAGTTCCCTCTCCTCCCAATCTATGTCATCAACCCCAGAGAATATAGAGGCCGGTCTGCCTCCATTGACTGAGCTAGGCATGGTTTCTTAAAGTGGAGATTCTTCAGCAAAAACAAAAATCAATACTGTGTGGCTGCGTTATCGGTCTGAACTCACTACGTGGTGTTCACTCAATCACTGTACATGAATCGCAAATGCAAATTCAAATCCTCACCGCTGACCACCAATGTTAGAATTGGGAATCTCTGGTTGGCACAGGTATGCACTTGTGACAAGCAGGGACTCTTACTTCTAAGTCAGGATAAGGGGATCAGCCTTTCAAATAACCCCTGCTCATCCTTTAGGTAGTGTGGCGCAAGCAGTCAAGACTATTCTCAGGGCGTCATAGGTTAAGCATTTGTGAACACATACAGTAATACAATGACACACCACAAATGGACACCAGTCAAGGTTGTATCAAAAATAGTTTTCTTTATATAAGGCTTAGCACAAGACCAGAATAACGATTAAAATGACCACAGTATTATTTTAAAGTTCAATGTTCTTGTAGAAAGGCTTAAAATACAAAAATAGGCTTCTTTTAGTCAATTACGCTTCTTTTCAGGCTCTGTACGGTTCGTACCTGGGTGTGCGACTCGTTGGCATTAAAAACAAGGAAAGTATGAGTCAAACAATCGTTGCGGACTCCGGGGTCCGTAGCGTGCACGCTGCGGTGCGAACAGAACAAAGTACCTTGGTTTTGTGGGGTCCACGACGGACAGTGCGGGGTCGTAGCTCGGCAGCGCATTCAGATGCTGGTCGGGTCGCGTCGTCATTACGCGGCGTGGATACGGGACCTTCAGGGATACGTTGCGGATGGCCCGGATCGGCTTGCAGAGTCCGTGGCGTTCAGCGTTCGAGCCGTACCTTCGGTGCGGATAGGCGGCGACACTTCTCAGCGCCGTACAGCGTACGGGGAGGATCGGTGCGATGCGGCGTCTCGGCTCTGAGCACAGCACAGTGCAGTACAATAGCAGCGTACGGACTGCACCTGCGGGACAGCGAAGCTTGTGTTCAGCGTACAGGGTTCGGCAGCCAGGGCTGTACGACTCGAATCGGCGGGGAAGGTTAGTTGCGATGCGGCCGGGAGGGATACGGCGCGTACTAACGCTTTTGGATCAGCGTAGACGCACGGTGCCGGGCGGCAAAGACACGGCTTCGCGGCGGATGGAATACGAGTCGTACTGGGGCCAAATCCAGCGGGAAACAAGCAAGAATTGTCCAGGCCACTCAGTTTTGGAAGGCAGATGAGTCCAATGGTCCTGTGACTATGTTCAGGGGGCCAGCTCTTCTTCCAAGCCCTTGGAGATTGTTGAAAACAAAGTGCAAAGTCTCTCTTAGTCTTTTCCTCTCCTTTCTCAGCAAGGCACCAACTGCAGGCCAATCCCCCAGGTCAGGGAAAGTTACTCCTCCTTCAACTTCTTCCAGGTCCTTCTAGTCAGGCAGAGTTTCTTCGTGGTTCACTCAGGATCTGATTTCTTAGGAGCAGGGCTCCTACATTTATACCAAGTTTCTTTTGTCTTTACAGGCCAGGGGGGCCTTTGCATAATCCCAGTCCAGTTCTTTTCAGTGAGGAGCACTTTGTTGTTGGGACTCTGGCTTCTTCTTTCAGCAGGCAGGGCAGAGACATCAGACGCTCCCCAGGGGTTGAGCCGGTATTGTGGTGGCAGAGCACTGCCTTATTCAGAGTCAAGGTGCACTCCTCCCACCCATCCTGGTGTAATCTTTCTATTCACCACCTGGTAGCCCCAGCCTGTCTCCTGGAATGTCCCAGCCCTGTCACTCAAGCTACACACAAAGAAGATAGCCCCTCCCAGCAGAGGCGGACTGAAATGGTTAGGCACGCAAAGGCTAACTTTCTTAAAGTAGCATTTGGAAACCCAGGATATTAAAATAACCTTTGCTAAAAGATGTATTTTATTATTCTGAGTTCAGGCATACTAAACATGAATTTCTACCATGCTTCCTTAGTCTGCTAGGATTATAGAGTGTTATAATCTAGCAGCCCATTCTGGCCTATGGAGAGCAGGTAGCCTTACAATAGTGAAAAACGAAAATGGCTGTAATTCACTATTAGGACATGCCACACACTTCAGGGCATGTCCTACCTTATCCTTACAATGCACACTGCCCTAGGGCCTACCATAGGGGTGACTAACATGAAGGTAAGGGAAGGTTTAGGGACTGGCAAGTCGGGACACTTGCCTAGTCAGCATAACAGTACCAGACTGTATGCACGTTCTGCAATGGCAGACCTTAGACACATTTTACCCGGCTGCTTCTGTGGGTGGCACAACCAGTGCTGCGAGCCCACTAGCAGCATTTGGATATACAAACCCTTGGCACCCCTGGTGCACTCTACTAGGGACTGATAGTAAACCAAATAAGCCAAACATAGAAGTCAATTCACATAATACATTTTCCCATAGGGAGCACTTGCACTGTGGCACTGGATGGCACCGCTCCATATTCCAGAAGAACCCTCACGTACAAAGCACACCGTGAGAAACACGCCCTCCAGTCGGGAGTGCGATAAAACAGGCTCTTTTATTCCAGCAGGTACCATCGAGTAAGCATTACGCGTTTCGACCGCAATGGGTCTTAATCATATGCAAATTACGAGGATCTGTAGTTGACAGGTTTAAATACACTGAGATAACTGAACATTGAAGAAGGACTTGACATGCACTGGTTTGGTTCATGCCCCGTAAATCCCAATAAAACTGTACAAATCTCAATTCTTAAAGGATCAGTTTATGCTTTTCAAACCCCTACACTTAATTTTTATAAACTTCAATGTACTGATAACAAAAGTATACAAGTTTTTTTTTTTTTACTTATCACATAGTTCCTATATGTGAAAGAACGTTAGAGTCCAAAATGCCTTGCAACAGTTCCTGGGCATTGTGAAGTCCTTCCAAATATACCACATTGAAAAAGTCTTCACCCAAAACATTTGTGATAAATATATATTTACTCACTACAAAACTAAAGCTTACAGGGGACGTCGTTATAGTTAGGTTTAGATTTTACACACGCAAAACCATAGAAATTCTTTAGTTACAGTTATCGCAAGTAACTATAACTCGTGCCCTGAGATAACTGTAACTCACGTCCTGTGTACAGTTTTCTCATCAATAACTTTATAACTAATGTTGCACTGATATTATCAATGATGTCATTAGAAGATGTCACGACTGATGTAATATACGGAGTAATTAGCAGTGCATGGCGAGGGCGTGAGCCATACTTACCCTAGGGCACAAGTTATAGTTGCAGCCAACCCCACACCGCACACTGCCTTTGACTGTGTGCAGCGGGTGTTGGGCACAAGGCGTGGCCTGTGGCCAACACCCCAAGGGCAGCCAACCTGCTTGCCCCCTCCCCACGTCACTTTTAGCTCCAGGGACTCCAAGCAAATTCTTTAGGGGGAGGGGCATGGGGTCCCTCTTGCCCACTGCTTTTGGCCCCGGGGACCCAATCCCCCAGGGCCCAGCACATTTCTTTAGGGAGGGGGTATGTATCCCCGGGACATTTTTGGCCCCAGGGACCCCATCGCCCAGGGCCCACTATTATATTTACGGGGGAGGGGCACGCAGCCCCCCTCCCCAAGCCGACTTTGGCCCCGGCAGCCCAATTCCTTGGGCCCAGCCAATTACCAAAGGGGGAGGGGAGCCTTGCAGCCCCCCCTTGGACCCTACCACTCAGCCAACAAAGGGTGGGTGCCCTGGTGTTCACACCGGACATTTTCCATATCCTTGTTGTGGAGTGTGGGATGAGCACCAAGGCCCCCGCTGCCCCTTCCAGATCTCTGCATCCAGCAGGAGCCGGCATTACTCCTGCCCGCAGGGAGCAGCTATAAATGCTGCTCCCAGCAAAAGGGAGCAATAGCCAGATCTGTTTCCCTGCCCGTATCACTGCGATCAGGGAAACAGATCTGAAGTCCGCTTCCAGCTGGCGGTAGCATTTTAAAGCTTCCGCCATCTGGGAGCGGACTCTGTGTTTGCTCTCGTTTCGCGGGAGCTTTGAAATTGCGCCTGCCAAGCAAGAGCAAACGCAGGTTTCTCTGCTCGTGCCAGTGCAGGTAGGGAAAGCGCTATGTCCCAGAGGTGGGCACTCTAGGACATAGCAGCAGCCAGCCCTGGACGATGGGGTCTCCAAGGCCATTAATGACTGAGGGGGAGGCTGTGGCTCCCCTCCCTTTTCTAATTACGGCCTGGCCTCGGCGGATGGGCTCTCCAGGGCTGAAATTGGCCTGGCGAGGGGACCTGCATGCCCCTCTCCCCCTGTTTACCTTTGGCTCCGCCACGGGCAAAGGGGTCTCCGGGGCCAAAATCGGCCGGGGAGCAGGATCACGTGCCCCCTTCTACTTTTAATAAGGCCGGGCACTGGGGGATGTGGTCCCCAGGGCTAAAAGCAACCCAAGGAGGGTAACTGTTCGTCAAGCAATATTTTATAACATCCACGAAGTTTCATGGTATTTGTAGATTCCGGATGTCGAATCTCGAGGGGCCCTCAGTGATGGAAATACACACAAGAGAAAGTAAGGGGCTTCAGGCAGGCAAATCTCTTCTGCATACAAGGGCTGCCGACCTCCCCTCAGAGTAATCACAATCTTCAAATAACTGACTTGATCTAATTAGGTGCACTGGCTATCATGGGTAGTGGCATAAAGTGTTATGTAATTCATTGGACCAACTCACTGAAACACATTCCCATGTTGAGCTTGTTTGGGGTGTTGTACCTGTATGGGAACCCCTAGCATTTTATGTTATCAAAAGTTAAAAAGACATACCTTTGGGGTGTTCTTCAACCTTGGATTGTACCTTGTAGAAACACTAGGTCCAGTTCCAGCTCATGGTACTGCTTAATGTACCTTCTAAGGCTGTCACTATTTTCACTTTTGGCCTTTAGAAGGCGTTGTACCATTAACAGAATCTAATGTTTGTGTGCCCGTTACCTCAGATTCTGGAGTTCCACGGACCTTGCATACAGATATAAAATATGCCTGCCATGTTGCATGAGTATTGTTTTCAATTGGATGATCTGGTCACTGAAGCCCATGGGACAATGAACATGTCTGAAATCAAATGTCTGAGGAGAATATCATTTGGGAGGTTGAGAGGTTTCATTCCTCTGCCCGACAACTCAGAAGCAAACTTCATCTGCGGTGCCAACTTCATACTGTCTTGTCCTGTCATGTTTTTGTAGATCTTTCCATTATTATTATCAATTCCAATTCTGTCTAAAATTAATGTAATTTGATGACTTTTACACAGCGTTTACCCACTGTCGAATACGACTGCACTTCTGGGTGGTACAGTATAGAGTATAACCTGTGCAGGTTAAGTGTGCCCTCCCTTCAGAGCCATCCCTGCAAACGAAACCAAACAAAACAAGTAAAAACACTTATGAATATAAATTCCACATCCCAAGATCAGCCTGGCAACAAACAGCCGCCCAAACTGCAAGCAGACCAACACTTTCATCGGGAAGTTTCTGACAGTCTAAGGTGAGGCCATACCGGATGGGGTAGGCTACAGCCGACTAGCAGCAATTCTCCACCTTGTCTGCACCGGACAAGAGTACCAATAGTGTCCAGATGGTCTGCACAGCATAATATCAGGATATTCTCAATAACAGTAAACGCCCTTACTGCGCAGAGGGTTCCTTTCAAAGGGAGATCATCCGCTGTCCTCTGGGTTATTTTTGCCAAAAGAGTGCTGATCGCATGCGAGGAATCCGATTCCGATTCACCAATTCCGTTTGCAGAGGGGGGAACCATTCTCCGAGCTGGTCTCCGTCGTCTTCATGATCTCAGCCACGTTCTAAGGGCTGAGGCCTTTTCCTTCTCAGGCTGAGCCATACTTGACTTCTTTGATGATCCCCTTAGGGGCCTCCTCCAGGTCCTTTTCCTTACTTTCCACTCCTGTAATGTGACAGTAGGCTCTGCCCTTGAAGGTGTGTGTCCTGACCTGTAAGCTTCGAGCCAATCCCAAGCGGCTTTAGGGTCATCACAGAAATTAATTGTTCCCTCCACACTATCCGGAGTCGTGCAGGGAATATTAGTGAATACTGCAAGCCTTCCTCACAAAGAGCCCTCTTAACTTCAAGAAAAGAGGCTTGTTTCTGCTGTACCTCTAACGTGTAATCCGGGACTATTGAGACCTTGCTATTGTCTACTACGAACGGGCCTGCAGTTCTCACCCTTTGGAGTAGTATATCTCTGTCTTTATAGTGGAGTACGTTTGCCACCACTGGGCGCACGGGGCGACCTGGCGCCTGTAGACGTGTCAGCACCCGATGTGCTCATTCCAGGGTGTACAAGGTGGACAGACGTCCCGGTGCGACAACTGTCTTGAGTCAAGGCGCAAGGTATGTAATCATGTCCTTGTCACTCCACCCCCAAGGGCAGGCCAACCACCCTAATGTTTTTCATCCTGTTGCTTCCTTCAGCGCCTTCCGCCCTGCGTTCAAGCATGTGGACCCTGTCAGTGAGCTCCGTAACTTGGTGTGTCAGTGTTTGCTGTACAGATTGTAGGTTTGCAATCGAGGATTTTGCCACTCTGACTGTCTCCGCTAATTTGTGGTGTTCCATCCTTAACAGCCCAAGCCCCACAGACACAGTAGTAATATCTTGGTGTAGTTTAGCCTTAGTGTAAGCAATAGCCTCGAGTATCTTAGCTAATTGCAGCTGAATTGGGTCGTCCGGGGACCCAGGCCCTGGCCCCTCATGCATTTACTCATGGGTGGGGTCCTCCAGGTCGGTGGAGACCCTCGTTGTTCTTGGTCGTGTCTTGCCCATCTGCACAGGGTTTTGGGGGTCCTTATGTAAAGGGCAGGCAGTACCCACTCTCGCTACTAACTGCCAGCTATGTAGATTCCAGTGACATTTGGCAAGAAGCTGTGCAGGTTAAGTGAGGTGTTCCGTGATGGGATGAACCCATTTTGGTCCTCCTGGATTAGGTTTGGGCATATGCAGGAGTAAACAAAGTGCCAAGATTTTGCTACGCAGCTTAAAGTCCCTGTTAAGCATAGAAAGTGGGCAGAAGTTTGCGGTGCAGGTCCCTTGAGCATTCAATTTGGGGAATGGGATAACAACTGTGCCTTGCGTGGACTAGGGCAGCCTCTCCGTCACACAGATTCTGCATACAAGGCCTCCAGTTGGGGAGTCAATTTCGAGGCATATATCAAATAGAATTCTGCAGGTAGGTCGTCCGGGGCCTTACCCGTCGCCATGCTTTTAATACCTGCATGAATCTCCTGTGATGTCACCGACCCACCCAATGCCTCCCTCGCCTGCTGATCCAGGACCCAGAGCTGTAGCATACTCAAAAATGCTGCCTGGGTCTTCGGTGGGGTAGGCAGCAGCACGTTGTATAAGTCTTTGTGGATTATATTATATATTTGTAGTAATCTCTGAAAAAAGCATTGATTGACCCCGGTGTGTAAATTGACTCCCCAGCTCCCGATTTGACATGCGTGATCGGAGATCCACAAGTCTCTGGCCTAATATGCCATGCCAGCGGCCTACCAGGTTGCCCCTCCTCCACCTGAGCTCTTGCAAGTAACCCCTTATAGTCATGAGAACTTAGCCGTTCCAGTGCAGCATGATAAAGCGCACGCACCTCCTGAAGGCTCTCCGGGTCCGCAGCTTCTGTTCCCTGTGCATTGCCAAGGCTATGCAGCCGACCTTCACGCTCACCCAGTTCCCGGTTTAGTTCACTGGTTGGGATTTGTCCCAAGCAATGCCCTAGTACCACAGGCTTGAACGCCTCCCATCCTACTAGTCCTGTGGATGCTGACTGAGTGTTATCAGCAAGGTAATCCAAGAGACGCCCAAAAACAAGTATCTTCCAGGGTCAACAGGTTGATTTTCCACAAAGGGATCAATGGGCAATCCTCCAGGGGTTTGAAATCCAGTACTGATGGGCTGTGATCGGATAAATTACTCCCCAAGTACTCAGTGTGAACTACAGAGTGGCTGAGCCCATGGAAACACAAAAAGGCGTCTAAGAGTGTATGCAGTTAGTAAATGAGGAAATAGAATGAGTAGTCCCTAACCTCTGTGTGGTGTGTCCTCCAAATGTCTGTCAGTTCCCAGTGTCCCATTCAGTCACGAAATCCTGTAGGTAGCTGGGAAAAGGAGCGGTCCAGTGCAACCTCTGCCACACAATTAAAATCCTCTCCAACGGGCAAGGTGCCTGTGGTCAATAAAGCCATCGAGGGTGAGAGTTGATGCATGAATAGTATCTGGTCCTCATTTGGGGTGTAAATACTGCCAAAGGGTGATATCACAACCTAACAACCTCCCGGTCAATAGCACATACCTGCCCTCCTTGTCTATGGATGTGTGCAAGGGTTCAAAGGGGACACCCGCCCTTATCCATATCAGCACACCTCTTGCGTATTCTGAGAAGGAGGTGGCGAATGACTGCCCTCTCCATCTACGGTGCAGCTATTCCACCTCACCCTGTATAAGATACATCTCCTGCAGCATGGCTATCTGCAGTCCTCAGCTTCGCAAATATCTGTGTATGTTATGTCACTTAGTAGCTGAGCGTAACCCCTAATATGAAACCTTACAGAATCCCCCTCTCTCCCACCAGCCCACAATCTCGTAGCCAAATAGTTCAGAGCCATCCCTGCAAACGAAACCAAATAAAACAAGTAAAAACACTTATGAATATAAACTCCCCATCCCAAGATCAGCCTGGCAACAACCAGCCGCCCAGACTGTAAGCAGACCAACACTTTCATCAGGAAGTTTCTAACTGTCTAAGGTGAGGCCATCCGGGATGGGGTAGGCTACAGCCGACTAGCAGCAATTCTCCACCTTGTCTGCGCCGTACAAGAGTAGCAATAGTGTCCAGATGGTCTGCACAGCATAATGTCAGGATATTCTCAAATACAGTAAACGCCCTTACTGCGCAGAGCGTTCCTTTCAAAGGGAGATCATCCACTGTCCTCTGGGTTATTTTTGCCAAAAGAGTGCTTATCGCATGCGAGAAATCTGATTCCCATTCAACAGATCCGTTTGCAGAGGGGGGAACCATTCTCCGAGCTGGTCTCCGTCGTCTTCATGATCTCAGCCACTGCTCGACGGGCTGAGGCCCTTTCCTTCTCAGGCTGAACCATACTTGACTTCTTTGATGATCCCCTTCGGGGCCTCCTCCAGGTCCTTTTCCTCACTTTCCACTCCTGTAATGTGACAGTAGGCTCTGCCCTTGAAGGTGTGTGTCCTGACCTGTAAGCTTCGAGACAATCCCAAGCGGCTTTAGGGTCATCACAGAAATTAATTGTTCCCTCCACACTATCCAGAGTCGAGCAGGGAATATTAGTGAATACTGCAATCCTTCCTCACAAAGATCCCTCTTAACTTCAACAAAAGAGGCTTGTTTCTGCTTTACCTCTAACGTGTAATCCGGGACTATTGAGACTTTGCTATTGTCTACTACGAACGGGCCTGCAGTTCTCACCCTTTGGAGTAGTATATCTCTGTCTTTATAGTGGAGTACGTTTGCCACCACTGGGCGCAGGGGGCGACCTGGCGCCGGTAGACGTGTCAGCACCCGATGTGCTCATTCCAGGGTGTACAAGGTGGACAGACGTCCCGGTGCGACAACTGTCTTGAGTCAAGGCGCAAGGTATGTAATCATGTCCTGGCCTTCCACCCCCAAGGGCAGGCCAACCACCCTAATGTTTTTCATCCTGTTGCTTCCTTCAGCGCCTTCCGCCCTGCGTTCAACCATGTGGACCCTTTCAGTGAGCTCTATAACTTGGTGTGTCAGTGTTTGCTGTACAGATTGTAGGTTAGCAATCGAGGATTCTGCCACTCTGACTGTCTCCGCTAATTTGTGTTGTTCCATCCTTAACAGTCCAAGCCCCACAGACACAGTAGTAATATCTTGGTGTAGTTTAGCCTTAGTGTAAGCAATAGCCTCGAGTATCTTAGCTAATTGCAGATGAATTGGGTCTTCCGAGGGCCCAAGCCCTGGCCCCTCATGCATTTACTCATAGGTGGGGTCCTCCAGGTCGGGGGAGACCCCCGTTGTTCTCGGTCGTGTCTTGCCCATCTGCACAGGGTTTTGGGGGTCCTTATGTAAAGGGCAGGCAGTACCCACTCTCGCCACTAACTGCCAGCTATGTAGATTCCAGTGACATTTGGCAAGAGAAGCCCCCCAGGGGCAGCCCCCACACTCAGAGGAATCAGTCAATGCTGGCTCAATTATGTGTCCTGTTATGATATTGCCACCTCGAGTAACTAGTGGCTCAGGGCCCCTAGTTTGATGAGGGCTAGGCCCCACCCTTTCTCTTCAGTGTCCACGGCGTATGGTCTGGTTTATAATCCCCAGGCAGCGCCATGACTGTATACCGATCAGGCCCATTGGCGGAACTTAGACCTAGGTGTCTGGTCTGGGGCCCCCGCCTACCCTCGGTGGCCTGTGTATGTTTGCAGCCCAGTGCTCTTTCTATTTCCACAGGCCTTCCATCAGGCCTCATATCCTCAATCAGCCCTCTCAATGGGCCAGGGTCCCAGTCTAAGGGGGGTGCTAAACCGGGAGGGTCACCCCCCCAAGCCAGTGTCTCGCCCACTGTTGGTCCCCGGGCCCCAATCTTGGCCCAGAGTGCACACTGTTACTGACTGTGTCACCCCACGCCTGTGTTCAGCTTACCACTGCCGTCTGGGCCTCTGCTTAACAGTGTACGCTCACTACGATGGTCCTGAGCAGGCTAGCGGCCAATGCAGCGACTCTCCTCTCCTTCAGTCACTCTTGATCTGGTCCGCAGCTGCAGCCTGCCAACTTCCTTCTACGATCTCCTTTGCATTTCGGGCGGACCCACACTTCATCAGCCTCGCCCCGCCAGGTCACCGTACCTCCAGGACTTCGAGGGCCACCTCAGAGCTTCGCCCCCGCAGAGTGACTCCTCCGCACTCCCCAGCGTCTGCAGCAGCGTAGCCGGCAGGGCCATCCTACCTTCGTCTTCACGGTTTCACAAACTTCCTGCTGCTCACTATGCGTGACCACTTCTGGATCTCAACATCTGACTGCGAATGGCCTCAGTGCCTTTCAGCGATCCGGGACGCAATTTTGGAAGCCTGAGCCTAAGTTGCAGCACGGTCCCCGCTTAGCTATCCCCCACTCTTCAATACTCCGGCTACAATCTCCTGCAGCACAAGGTGCCCGCTGTCTAGGGCATGTCTTGTTAATTGTGCTGTCCACTCTGGGCTCTGATGTTAAAGGATATTAACCTGCTGAAGATGTTTTTCCTCCTTATTTCACCCTCTCTCTCACCTCCTACCAGTTCAATCACAGTCCAAGATTGGTTCAGCTAGCTTAATTTACGAAACTGGAAAACTAAATCAATGAATCAATGATGTGTCTCGACTCATAATTGATGTAAACCACCAAACGCATATAAATGCCACAACAAAGCATGCTCACCCTCCCAACTCAGACTTCACAGAAAAAATTACATTTTCCACTCTGGAATCGGATTTAAAAAATGTGGTACACTCTCGTCATCTCGAGCCTCTACCATCTAAGGCAATGCCCTAATTACTGAAATCCTGAAAAGACACCAAGCATCAGTAAAGGCAACTCTTAATGCAGCAGGCTGATTTCAGGAGTAAAACACTTCAATCACATAACTCTAGTACTCATCACTCTCAGCTCGCTCCCAATTGAAGCCAGAAGCATCTTCAAATTAGCATGCATCACACACAAAGCCAAATACTTGTTCCAAAAAAACGCAACCTGTCAGGGTGCTACTTTCAACTGCTGGTTCCAGATTTAAGAAACAAGCAGCTCATGATCATTCTCTAGAAATGCCCTATTAAATGGAACTTAGTCGCACTGGAATCATGCAATCCCCTCTTTAGATGCCTTTAAGAGAACATAAAATCCTAATTGATTCAGAAATACCTACTTATTTAACTATATTCATACTTCTTTGATGCGTATATAGATTTAATTTTTACTCGTTATTGATTGAAATGTTTACATATTAACTCACACTCGTACTTTGTTGCTTTGTATATTGACCATATACTTTTATTCTGTATATTTATGGTACACCACATACTATAACCTCTTTTAAAGAATTAATGATATAACGTTCCTGGGAACGATTGTAAAGCGCTCTGACACCACTGGGTCTACTATATGAAAATAAATAATTAAATACTGGAACTACTGTGTTTTATCTGTGCCTGCAAAACATTTTCTTTAAACTTTGAAGCAGGCAGTCATCCTATTGGGGACTCATTTAAGTTTTTTGTCACAGGCCCCACAATAGCTTCTAAAAATGCCTGCTCTCTGTGTTTATCTTTCTTTTGCTCTCTTTCATGGCTGTCTTTCTCTCCTTCTCAGTTAGTTGTAAGGGGTGGGGGGTGGGTTTGGAATGAAAGAATCTACCTAACCAGGACCTAAGCAAATATATTGTGCAAATCTACTTAGCAGCACATTTATTACAGTATAATACTTTTAAAGACCATGAGTGATGGCCCACAACCTTTCTGCAATGTCTTTTCCCCGGTGAATGCCCATGAAGTTTTTGAAGAAAATCAGCTCCTGCCTTTTCCATGATATCGAAATAAAATAGTCTCTCACCTGAAGCTTAATTGTCTTTGAAAGTTCACTATGGGTAATGAACAAATGATCACACATTGTAAAGGAGTTTCTGCCTTTCCACATAGAATTTCAAAACCCTAGTAGTTCTTAAAAATGAAGCTTATGTTGGAAGACATGCAGGATTCTTTCCTGATTTGTATTCTCTTAATACTTATGGTATAGCAGTTGGAGCATGTAAAGAGCATACAAAGGATGCCCTTTGTGCCGGTGAAGGGAATGTAAAGCCCAGTATCGAACAAAACCAAAGCCTAAAGCTCACCATTCCCTCTGACAGTTGTGTTTTAACTTGGAAAGTCTGTCTTCAAAGTTACCAAATATCTGTTACATGGAGGCCGTGGCTAGGCATCCGCTGAGATGGCCGCACATTAGCTGAGCTCCGCGTCGCTCGCTAGGAAAAGCCCCGACATCGGCACAGAATCCACAATCCCAGGCACCCAGAGACAATATTAGAACGACAGGCCCCCTACATCCCCCTCCTTCCCCAAAGTAGAAGCTTAGAGGGCCGGGGAATTAAACTTAACTGTCACGACGAATAGAGGCCTTGGCTAATCCAGCCAAGATCGAGTGGGGAGTCAGCATGAGAGAGAGGACCGAGTAGGCTGTGAGGTAATGCCAGGGAGGCGCCTGCGGCCTACAGCAGGTGCTGAAGGAGATGAGCTGGTGCCGGCAAATGCAGGATTGAGGAGGCGTCGGGCCTGATCTGAACACTGACGAACGCGAGGAGCAGGAGAAGCTCCGAAGGGCTGGGCTGCTCACTGCACTTTCTCCTGCTCACTGGCATACAGGAGAAGCCAAGAGTGAGACTAAACAAATCTCGGCCCAGATGGCCTTCGAGAGAAGGTAGATCCCGGGTGATGGAAGGGTGGCCCAGCCCCTGGGGAAATGGCATCACAGCAGATTTGTAGGACAGCTGAGACTTCGTGCCCGGGCCACAGAATTGAAATAGTTATCCCGGTTGGATTGTACTTAACCAAACATTTATTACGTCAGCTTGCTAGTGCATTCCAGGCTCGGGTGAGTGGCGACTAAACGGGCTGGAGCCCACGCCCATACTACTGCAATGGTGAAGTCCAAGAGGACAGGAGTACACCAATCAAATAAAATTGACAATTATGCAGTCCAGAGGACGCAGATGGCAGCGGCAGAAGGTGGAGTGGAGCCGCAAGTGGCGCAGAGCCCACTTTGGGGGCAATAATGACAACGATAAGGGACTTGAAGGGCACACTGGAGCCCAAGATCGACACAGTGATAATTGAAGTCAATTTAACAAGGGTCACCTCCAAAAACATAGCGAGAAGGTGACAACTGAGGATGTTCATATTGCCCAGCTCCAATCTAGCACAAAACAGGTGCAGTCTCAGATGCAGCAGGCCTCTGCAATGGCAGCAAAGCTCGAGGATCAAGAAGGGAGGGCACAAAGTAATCACATCAGAGTCGTGGGGGTACCAGAGGGGGCAGAGGGCCCCAGTTGGACCTTTTCTTAGACTTCATATTCATACATTATGCCCCAAACGCCTATCCAAGTTTGTCTTGGTTGAGAGAGCACATAAGACACTAGTGCGCCCACCCATGCCAGGTGTCCCTCCACATCCAATAATCACAAAGATTTTTTATTACTGTGATAGGGACACGATTCTCCAAGCAGCGAGGGTGAGAGGAGACCTACGTTATGAAAACATACTTGTTCACTTCTACCCAGACTTTACTCTGCAGGCCCAGTGCCAGAGGCGCAGCTTTGAAGCGGTGTAAAGAGAGATCAGGTCTCAAATACATGATGCTCTTCCCTGCAAAACTCTGGGTGATAGGGAAAGAAAAACATGGTATTTTGGATCCCTTACAGAGGTCTTGGAATGACTGGAGGTTTGGAGTTTTGCTGATCGAGGTGGTGGAAATGGGGCAAGAAGAGATTGTGCCTGAGAAACAAGGGACAGGACCTCTGAAGATCCACAAGGGAAGCAGCCCAAAGAAGTGACACCAGAGACATCATGATGGGAATGTAAGAGTCTAAAGTCTTATGTATATACTCCCGATCTGCAGGACTGTAAACATTATGGCTTCTGTTGAAGTACAGACATGGGCTTCGGAGCTAGGAGATCGTTGGCACGAGAGAAGGACTGGGTGAGGGAACATGTAGACATTGTGTAGCATCAAGACCAACAGTTGAATTAAAGACAACTCAGGATTTTCACATATAGAATTGATAGACAGGGGTATAATGATAGTAATACATTTCTCCATGGGTCATTAACAACTGAGCCGGCGTACCCCTTATATTGTTATGAGATGTTATTTTTATGGGCAACAAGCTCTCTGCAGTTTGGGATGGTGGGTAGTTGTGAATCTATCTAGCGGGCCTGCAGGGAGGAGAAATTTGTTTAACAACTGGGGAATGTTTAGTTGCTATGTGAATGCATTAGTTTTGATTGAAAGTTCTCAAATGCAGTGGGGGCCGGTGACAGGCTACATTTCGAGACAGGGCGGGGGGGACTTATGGCTCCAAACCCACAGTCTGGGAACACAATCATAAAGATATCCCACTCAACAGACAGATGGCAGGGGCGCAGCAGCCATCTTTAAAGATATGGACAAGGAATTTGAATGGCCTCAGTAGTAAGATGAAGCGAACAGTGGTGTTACAGTTCATTCAAAGGCACGCCCGGATGTTATTTCACTGCAGGAAATACACCTTAATGGGAACCACTGTAAAGCGCTAGAAAGATTTGGAAACACTGATTTGGATACACACTGGTGGCGCATGCAGGGTATATGACTAGCTCCGTGAGGGGAGGGCAGGAGAGATAGGTTTGGGTGTTGCCCTTTATTCCTGCAAAGCAGAGGACTGATTCTCTGGAAGATATGTAGCGGTGAGTGGAAATTGGGAGGGGCAGACACTTAACCTCTGCTCAGTATATATACATCCCAAGTTAAATTAGCCTATGTTGGTGCAGTTGACCCACTACTCCAATAGCTGACAGTTGAAGATTGGTTTAGGAAGGAGATATGAATGATGTGATCAACCTAGAGTTGGATACTATTGAAGGGGTAGCTTCCGAAAGGAGCCCGGGCCCGCTGCGAGACATTGTGCTGCCTAATGGACTAGCTGACATTTGGGGGCTGCAACACCCGAAAGCTAGGCAATTCACGCACATATCAGCAGCACATTGGAGTCTAGCTCGCTTGGATTATTTGATAACCCAGACCACCCATTTGGGTGAATTCAGAGCGGCAGTGCATGTGGTGTGAGGAGTGTCAGGCCACTCACCAGTTGAAGTGTTGCTCGATGGACCAGACAGGGATCATTTCTTGCCCCCTAGAGTTGAACTGTGGTACTTAAAGGATAAGGAATTTAAAACTAGCATGAGAGAGTGGGACAAGTTATTTTTTAAGGAAAACCTGGGGTCAGTGAAATCGCCTGTGGTGATGTGGAAGGCATTCAAAACGGTGATCCGAAGCCAAGCGCAAGCCCAAATAGGGATGATTAAGAAAGAGAAGAAACTGAAAGCACTGCTTTGGAGCTTGACATCGCTCTTTAGAAACCCGTATGGCAGGGGGGGAAGAGACTGCTTCTCCCCCCACTCTGACATCAATCAGTTGAGACTGCGACAGCACAAGTTGAGAGCACTGATGGAAAATAGTGGTTGGGCCCAGGCACTGACCACCCAACATCGCTTGTATGACATAGTAGACAAGGCCAAGAAATTAGTAGCGTGGTTAGAAAGACTAGACAGTGGACGTAGCTGGGTCCTAGAAATATTGGATGGGAAAGGGAAGCTGCACATTATGGTAAGAGCAATTGCAGAGGCACTTGCAACATATTATGAGGCTCTTTATACCCCCCTGACTGAGATGTCAGGTGTAGAATTTCTGAGACCTGGCTCTCCTCCAGTTGACAGAGGAGGATCGGAGATTGTTAGATGAAGACCAGACGGTAGTGGAACTGAACACGGCGGCCCGATCCTTGCAGTCCGGAAAGGCGGTGGAACCAAACAGCCTACCGGTGGAGCTGTTTAAATGCATGACTGACAAAACAGAGGCACACCTCTTGAGTATGTTTAAGGGGCTATAAAGGAAGGTTCTCTACCGGAGGACCAAAGAACGGCTGTTATAGTCATAAACCCTAAAAAGGGCAAGCAGCGGAGGGATTGTGGGTCGTATAGACCCATTTCGTTGCTCAAATTTGAAGCTTAAGTATTTGCTAAGGCCCTATCCCTCTGTTTGCGAACAGTGATCATATCAGTAATTTATCTGAATCAATCCGGATTTAATCCGCATAGAGGGACACAACTAAACCGGAGACATCTGGGATCATGCATGTGACTGGGGCCTCTATCACTGAACCGACTGCACTTTTGTCCTTAGGCGTAAAAATAGCGTTTAACAGTGTGGAATGGTGCTACTTATTTGCTGTACTGGCATGTTTCAGGTTTGGGCCTACGTTTCTCGGCTGGGCCAAACTCCTCTACTCTGGCCCTCTGGCGTGGGTACAAATTAACAACTCTGCTTCCGGGTTGTTTGCTCTTTGGAAGGGTACAGGGCAGGGCTGTTCCTTGTCCCCAAAGCTCTTTGCCTTGGCTTTTGAGCCACTAGCGGCCTGGGTTTGTCAAGACCCACTCATATGGTGCATTCCAGTGAACAGGGAGTGGGACAAAAGAATCTCACTCTATGCGGATGATGTCCTACTGTATGTCACAAAATCAATGCACTCCATTGATAGGAGTTTGCAGATTTTACACACATTTGGGGACTACTCCGGGTACTGAATCAACTGGGGTAATTTCCTATTGTTTCCTTTGGTGGGGAGGGTGCTGAGGTTGACATCCAGGTGTAAGGTCCCGGTCGAGATAGGTGGTTTCAGGTATATGGACGTGTACATGACCAGGGAGGCACAGGCTTTTTACCCTAAGAACCTTGCTGTGCATCTGGGCCGGTTCCACAGAGATGCCCATCACTGGCAGACGCTTCCGCTCTCGCTGATGGGTCAGACAGCCATTTTTAAAATGACTGTCCCATGCCTCCTATACATCCTACAAAAACGCCCTTCTGAATCCCGCAAGATTTTTTTCAAAAGATAAACTCCGAATTGATACAATTGTTGTGGAGCGGTGGCACTTCCATTATAGTTTTGTACAAACTGCAGAGAGGAGGCTACAAGAGTGGACAGGCAGTGTATTGGTTCGCCCTGTTGGTATCCGTGAACAATTGGGTGTTTGGGGACTGAGAAGACTCAGCCTATAGTGTAGACAGAATGGCCATTGGCAACAGAGAATATCCCCCTCTACTATATTGAAGAAAGATGGAGCAGAACTTGCCTTTACACACACACAGTGGTAAGGCTGTGGAGGGAAGCCACGAAATACTTGGGTTGGCAGGGTAAACTGACAGAGATGACACCACTTTGGAGCAGTGATTTTCTTCATGGGGGAGGGGGGACTATGGGCTTAACTAAATGGGAGCTAATAGGTCTAGAGAGATTGGGAGATGGGTGGCGGGGGCAGGCATACGTCTCCTTTGAAACTCTCAAGCAGGAATACGAATTGGGGGATGCAGAGTGGCTCTGATACTTACAAGTTGGACATGCACTGTGGGGCCACTTCCGAGAGGGAGAGCAATGACCGAGGTGGCCCCACTTGAGGACCGCCAGTTGACGGATCCCCTGATAGGCAAGGCAATCACAGCCGTCTACAAACAACTGTGAATAATTCCCCAGACACTCTGGTGCCATTGAAGACAGCTTGGGCAAGAATTCTTGGCACACTGGAGGATGAGGACTGAGTAAAGGCAGTACAAGGTCCAAGGGAGGTGGCTATCAGATCTCGCTTAAGGCTGGTCCAATTGAAGATTTTGCACAGGACTTATTATTCTATGCCACTGTTGCACCACATGGGGAGGGCTAACACTACATTATGTCAAAGGGAATGTGGACAGGAGGGGACCTTTTATCACCTGTTATGGGACTGAGCACTGATCTAGAGATATTGGGCAGAGGTAGTACGGATAATGGATGAGGTGGTGGGACAGGAGGTCCCTCTAGAAGCTAAATGGCATCTTCTCCTTATCCCAGATCCAGAAACCTGGCAGAGATATAAAAGAATCTGGCTAGAATTGGTTTCGGCGGTGGCCAAGCACAATATAGCACAGGGTTGGGGGGCTGTCTCTCCCTAGAGGGGGATTGAATGGGAGGCTGACCTTGATTGGTGCTGGCAAGCCGAACATACAATCTATCTAGGTAGAGGATGCTCGCACAAGTGGGAGAAGGTTTGGGGGTCTGGCAGGAGTACCGAGGTTTATAAAAGCGAAATAGGGGTTGCAGTACACAACGGTCAAATATTTTGGAGTCACGTGGGTCTGGGGAGGAGGATTTTCTACTTACTGAGTTATGACAGATTTTGCTATTCATTTTCTGATATAATCACTGTACCATCCGGCCAAATGATTAATGTCAAGCTGTATTTCATAACATCAATGTTCTGTTGATTGAGCACTTGTTAATCAAAAGAGTTCTAAAAATTTTTTAAAAATCTGTCACAAGAAGCGATTTATTCAAATGGTCTGTGAGGCTAAGGCCAAGATGAAATACTGCTGACAAGAGGGATCTCTTCTATGGGAGGAGGAAGCTGTAAAATAGGAGTCAAAACGTATCAATATGTCTGCTGAGATGAGCTACAATGTCTGAGAGATAAAATATGCATAAATCTATTTGTATTGTTGCACTAGCCATGTAAAAGTTTAAGAACATTATATCATTAAAGGATTTTTAGAGGAATTAATTTCTTGTGTAAAGCCAAGTATCACAACCTATGTGATTTTTTTTGTATATTAATTGATTCGTGGTGGAATGTATTTTAGCAGCACACCTAATGAAAACATTTGCTTCCAAAATTTCTGTATGTGCATCAACAAATTTTCAGGGGCCAAGATCTGAATTTTAGCAATGGTAGGAGGAAGAGATGGGACCCGGATCCTCCACTACAATGGCAGATCTGGAACTTCCAGAAAACATTCAGAAATGTGTTTTGCAACAGATGAAGTGTTTTCAAGAACCAATATTGGAATGGGCAAAATAAGGAAATCAGTATCATCCTGAATGTCAAGAACTTCTGGATGAGATAGAAAATGAGGGAAATCATGAAGGAACTTCCTTGACCAGTTGAGAAAGATGGCAAATCTTAGTCAGTTATATCTCACTACTGGTGGGAAACCATCACAGAACATATAAAGTAATTATCTGTGATAAGGAGCTGTACATGTGCGTATGAACAGTGCACATGAACGTTTACTAAAGGTTTTAGGTAAACATCCAATTCTGTGGTGTTTTTCCTGGAGCTGCACAAGGCTTTTATCATTGCATATGGGCCTGCAGTGGGAGACATCGTTTACATTGCATGCAATATATTGCATGCCATTACAACACGGTTGTTACAACAACCGCGTTGTTACATCGCAAACCATTACAACGCAAGTCGTTACAACAACTTGCTGTAGGGGGCAGAAGGTGTTGGATTTAAAATCCAACACCTTCCCTACTGTTGCACAGGCTGGAGTTGGAATAGTAAATTATACTATTACAACATCCAACGCCCCCTACAGCAAGTCATTGTAACGACTTGCATTGTAATGGTATGAGATGTAACAACGTGGTCGTTGTAACGACCACGTTGTTGTAATGGCATGCGTTGTATCGCATGCGTTGTAACGTCACATATTCGCCTGCAGTGAGACTGGAGACAAGGCAAACAATAGTGAGGTTATGGTTGTTGGTCTGTCTGTGTGAAAGACTCGAATTTCATTCAATACATTATTAAACTTTATGTCCAAATGATATAAAGAAAGCATAAATGATCATTATGTTTTGGAGTGCAATGTGTTGTTCATTGGGCACTATTACAATGCCATGAAAGGTGAATGCAATTCTTTTTATTGTTTTCTTATAATCGGCTTTCGTCAAAGCTTATTATGACATAAATTTGAAGCACTTTACGGTTGAACACATCCCACACTAAACCTTTCCATGTATCAGGGCCAAAACTTGCAGGCTGGACTTTGGCATTATTTGTTAGAATTTGAGCACGATTTTCCATTTTGCAGCTGTATTAGATCTCCCCTGTGCCTGCGTGTCCTTCGGGCTACCGCTCAAGTCAGCCGTTTTAACGCCCTGTTACTGAAATGAAAAAGAGATCTAAGAGAGGCCTGTGGAATTGCTGTCATCTCTGACAGGTTAGAAACTTTGGTCGTGATGCATCAGATACTGTTTATAATAGTAAAAGATAAAACATACTGTAAAGCGTCAAGATGTTTTAGTCATAATGAACATCCACTAAGCAGCAGCCAACCCTTGAATATCCAGGAATCAATTGCCTCCAGTGCAATCCTATAGCATAAGTTTCAGAACACGAGATAACAGATATGGCCAACGCCCTGTTTATTTTCCTAAACAAACGAATAAAAAGTAAAAAGTAGAAACTTTAAAAACGAGACGAGTCCAAAGAAATAACACGTTATTTAAAAAGCATAATTCGATAATTCAGTTTCTTGTGATGAAAGACGTTAACACGAACTTGGTTCCTTACACTTAAAATCATTTTCTTGTTAGGTTCAGACAGCACAATGAGCACAATTATTTTCTGCAATGCCTAAGTGTCCACATACTACATCTGATGAAGACATTTTTGAACAATCAGCTGACCTGAAACTTCAGGGAGACACAGTCTTGTTGGGAGACAAGTGAATATAATTCAAACACCAAGCCTTGTGACTTCAGAACGGTGCTACCAAAATTAAAGAGTTAGAGGGAGAAAAGGCACAAAGTAATTTTGTAAACGAGTCCTGTAGGGGATCATCCCATGTAGATTACAAACCCATGGACTGACAAGATGAATATTAAGGACCTTGAGAATTTTTCTCTGTGACAAGTAAGTCTATTTAAGTTTATCCCCCGATTTGGAACACTCTCAGTAGTTCTGTGTGGTTCCGTTGCGTTTGTGCAGAGAGTTAAAGGGCCTACAGAGGGTAGCCACGTGTTTATTCTTCTTTCCCTCTTTATGTGACATTAAATGGAGAAGATGGCCTTTCTGAGACCCTTACCCAACAGCTGAATTACAAGTTGACACATGGGGGGATCTTAATTCCCCATGCTCCATTATTCACACAGAACATGGCATCTTGGAAATAAACCAACTTCCTGTGCAGGAGTGGAAGAAACAATTTCAGCCTTAGATATTTGCTCTGAGAGGTATGGTGCAGCTGTACTAAGCCTTTGCGTTGTCCTTGTCAAAGGCTTCATTAAGATTCACAATGCCATTCAAGGTGCTATTTGCACCGCCTTACCTGGCTTTGGAAAGAAGTGGAACGCAGCAGCTTCTGCTACATTACATTTCGAGCTGAAAGGCATTCCATGGGTGGAGCATGGGTGTTCCTCTGCATCCACTCATGGATTAGACACAATTCCAGACTTAATTGCGTCAAATTGGTACGCCTTCCAGAGGATGGCATAAATACTAGAAACATCTTTTTTTCCTCTCATTATTTCCTCGGATGTTTTTTTGTGCAGGAAGGTCCTGCACAACAACAATCCTGCCGGTAACGCAGGCACTCTTGCACTATTGTGCAAGGGTACCAGTATTGGCGCGCGCCAGTGCATGGAGAGAGAAGTAATGCTCCATATATTTGTGAATATGGAGCATTTGTTCTCTTCCCCATCTTTAATGAGGCATACCAATTTGATGCAATCCCAGGTTTACAAGCCTTTCAAAACCTGGAATTGTGTCAGATCCATGGGTGGAAGCACAGTAACATCCATGCCCCACCCATGGAACGCTTCCCAGCTCGAAAAGTAACATAACGTAGCACAAGCAGCTGCACTGACATAAATTTCTTTATAAAGCCACGTGAGGCGGTCTAAATCACCATAGTGTGGCTTTCTAAAACAACCGAAACCTTTGAGATGTCCTTGCGTCAACTTGTGTCACGCAAGGACAACACCAAGGCTTAGCAAATCTGGGCCTAAAAACTGATTTAGGAGGGGCAGACCAGGTGAGCTTGACTTACTGGGAGGATGCTACCAGATGTAAAAACTTCATAGCTTTCTGCACCATTGAATGAAATTATTTTGCATGATGATTATCTAAATCACTTCCTGTAACCAGGGAGTCAGTCAGTATAAACCCTCACGTTCATGGAAGAAGACTGAGCGCCAGACCATGTGTTTGATTCAGACGGCTCAGAAACTTACACCTCCTCATTTTCAGGAGGTTTCAATCCCGAATTAAAATAGTGGGAAAGAACTGCTAAAAAGACTATGACAAGACTGATTTTATAACATCTTTTGAAATGTATTTTGCCATACAATATCAAGAGGTCAGAGGACATGGCCCGAATGTTCTCTTTGAAATCCATTTAAGATGTAACACAGTCTTTAGAGACAAGTTAAAGGTGCTCTAGTAAAGTATGGTCAGCACTTACAGTATTGTTCTAAACGTCAAGAACCACTGGATTGGAAAATTGAACTTTGGAAACTCAACCTAAAATTGCAGAGGAGTCTCTCTCTGGTGAGGAAGGAGAGAAATACATTAAAAAGAGTAAAGTACTACCCAGACGGTGATTCCAGTGTGACCTTTGTTCATTAACCGGCCCTTGTAAGTTTGCAAAAGCTTCCTTTATTACGTTTGTAAATGGAAATGGAAAACTCTAGACATGCAAATCTCATTTTAGCTGTATAATTGGACTGGGCAAGCTGAAATATATTGACAGTACTCTCTTAAAGCGCCAGAGCCCCTTTTTCTAGCTAGCAGAGGTCGTTTTATTTGTATTTTTTCAGTTTTATATAGCCCGAAATCGACCCAAAGGTATCGGAACGCTTTACATGAGTACCAGTTGTATTACAGACGGACACTTTTTTTCTAGATACGGGGAGATTAAGACGAGACTCGAGCCTGGTTCCCCAGCTTCAAAGTCGGCCACTCTAGCCGTTCTCGGTCTGATCTTAAATTGTCTGTGCAAAAATGTGTATTAACCTATGTAATAAGCACCTCTGGTCTAATTGCCAAAAGTAGTCCATTCTAAACGTTTTTCTCAATAGAGAAGTCATTCCCGTGTAAATTATTAGCTTTGATCGCTCCGCACTGGGTGAAGCTCCTTTGACGGAACGTACAGTTCTCCTGCTTCACGTGACTGCATCAAACTGAGCATAACACATAACGCAGTCTTAAAAGCTTGGAGTCTGCACAATGGAACATAAGGGGCAGCGACGGCTCAAGTCTGCAGAGTGTGGTTTTGTTTTTAATGTAACGCACATATAAGGAACTACTTCTTGAACGAACTGTTATTTATTTCCAACTCCTTCCAACTGCCTTCATAACCAATCAGAATTCTTCATTCAGATGATCTGCTAAACATAGCTAAACCTTCCAATCTATTGGGTTCTTTATCATCCTTTGATTTTTGGTTTTTAGCCCCATAGTCCTCTAGTGATACTTGTATGGCTGAGCTTTAGTCATTTTGTAATCAGTCGATACATGGTTTGCTTTTGTGAGCAGATAAACTCTTTAAAACCTTGTACAGGCCAGATGTAGTTGAGTTTGGTTCCAGAATGCAAAGAATGTATTATATGGCCTGATAATATTTCTTGGCAGGTATGCAAGCCATTTGGCAGAGATGTTTAATGCTAATCAGATTGTTTCTACGATGGTAGCTGCAAGGGAGTTTTCAGAGAAGTGTTTGTCATATTGTACTCCTAACACACCACAGTACCCCTCAGCCTCTATATGCTGTAAGATGATGTTGTCAGTAATGCATTGGTATGTATTTTTCCCGAATTGGGTGGAAAATGAACGTGGAGTTTTATTATGATCAAGCGCAATAAACTATGTCATGGTCTTATGGGATGCACATAAATGCCTTGATACATTAGCACAGTTATTTTCCTTTAGTGTGTTCTTGCTCTCTTGTGCAGTTTTACCTCTAAAATGTACTTTTGTCCACCTTTTCTTCTCTCTTTTTTAATCCACAGACTTTTCAGTAGTTTAGGAGAGCTTCATACTATTTCCCAGCGGAGCTACGGGACCACCTACACAGTCCGACCTGGCAGTCGCTACCCGATGTCACGCCGTGCGGCCAGTCCAGTAAAACCCAGTGCGGAAAGGACAGAATCCCTGGGCGCCGTGCGCCCCTACTCTCTGACCCCGCAGACCATTCTCAAATCTTCCAGCCTTTCCATCCCACATGAGCCCAAGGAGGTGCGCTTTGTGGTGCGTAGTGTAAGTGCAAGGAGTCGATCCCCTTCCCCCTCCCCATCCCCTGGACCATCCCTGCACTCACTTCACCCACCACGACCATTTGTTCAGAAGCCCCTCCAACTGTGGAGCAAATATGATGTGGGAGACTGGCTGGAGAGCATCAACCTAGTAGAGCATCGAGATAAGTTTGAGGACAATGAAATCGAGGGGACCCACCTCCCAGCCTTGACCAAGGAGGACTTTGTGGAGCTAGGGGTGACACGGGTTGGGCATCGAATGAACATTGAAAGAGCCCTAAAGCAGCTTACAGAGAGCTGACAGGTGTCACCAGAAGTGACTTTCCCATGGGTCACTTCACAATAGTATTCTACTTTTTGTTTCAATTTCTACATCTCTGAAAAAAAAGAAAAATTGATAGATTTATATTTTGATCAGTGCACTGAAGGATGAGGAGGCGAGTTCTTACACTTAACACAAACTGATACCCTCAACTACTCTCACATGCACGCAAGCATCACACACTCTTTCTGACCTCCTAGTGTCTCTTCACCAGAGCAGTTCCCAAACTCCTGAACTTGAATGTTGCATGGGAATGGTCAATTTCCCTTTTGATTTTTCCATGCTTTTGGAGGGTCCAACTGCACATTGCTTGGTATGCCCAACGTCGTCTTTCCAGATGTGGACCTCCAGCTAATGCACCCTCCAGCTGACTCCTCCAAGAGAAGGATACAGAATGAAGATCAACCTGCCAAAGTTTTCAGATGAAATCAAAATTGACATGCAGTGAGATAGCCTGACCACTTGACTGTGAAGGGGGGAGATGGGAGGGCAGAGAGGGGGTTCATGGCAGTAAATGTACTCACAGGTTCCCCTTCAGTTTACATTGAAGCAGCAGTACTATCAAATAGCATCACAAAACAAAATGTATGTTATGGTCCTAACTTTTTACCAATAAGTCCAACTTTCTTCTCTTGTAGGCCAAACATTTATACATTCCCAAATGTATTCTCAAGAGTTTTTTTTAGGTGTTTACAGTGTAACTTCAGTATGGCAATCCTCTTGTGTTTCCAGGTTTATGTCTGGGAGGAGGTCCTTTATTTATTGATCCATTGATGCACCAGGCCTCCTAAGTAAACAGCAGAGTAAATTTAGTCTGAAGTGTGTACAGAAGCTCCCCTTACAGCTCGTTTACCAAAGGTAGATGTAGCGAGGTGAGGAGAGACCCTGACAACCTAAAATGTCATCTTACCATCAATGCAATAGGAGTGAACATGATATGCATTAGTGTATGAAACTGACCTATACATTGTTAATTTTTAAGTATTGCTGCTTCAAGGTGAAAGTTTGATGGGCATTCCCTCACTGCCCATGTCATTTTAAGAAAATGCTTCGAAATTCTGTGTTTTCACCTACCAGAGAGAAGATCAGGGATGGTAATGAGGGGGAACAGCTTGCATCATGATCATTCTGAGTTGGTTTTCAATTCTTATGGAGGAACAAAGAGAGGCTAGTCCTTAAAGGGACAAATAGATTTATTATATATGGTATCTGTGTATTTAACTAGTTTAGCTGACAAAGAAATGTGAAGCTCCATGCCTTCTCCAATTAAGATTGGCACTCAATTCCATTCAGAAGAGTTTTGCATCTTTCTAATAAGTATATATATTTGAAAAATGGGGAGGGGGACAGACCAAATATCTATATCTATATATCTATATCTATATATATATATCTCAAACACATTTTGTTACAATTTTACTAAAAAGCTCTATCTATAGAATTCATGACATGCTGATGGGAATGACTATTTCCCAGGGACGCTGTTGAGTTTGGGAAGGCATGGGTGAGGGGGGCACTTTTTTTTCTCTTGTTGACGAGGAGATGAGGTGAAGGTGTATTTTCTATTTAAAAATGCGCACCGAAAAGTGAAATGTTCATGAGCGATCTTGACTGAACACTAAGACTTTGTTCTGCTGACAGTCCTCCTGCTCGTATGTCAAGAGGGCTGGGAAGAGAAGAGGTGTCTTCAAATCTTCTTTGTCCTAAACATCATTGAAAATGTAGTAGACAAGCAATGGGCTCTACTTTGTCCTACACATCACTGCAAATTCAGTAGTGAAGCCATGGGGCAGTTAAAGAATTGGTGGCTTGCTTTAAAAAAATACATTTACAAAGTATTGATTTAAAAAGAAGCAATACTGCAGAACTTGTTAAACACACACTCACCATCCAATCCCTCAAATAATACATTTTAAACAATGTATTTTTTCAGTTTGTTAGGCGAAATTTGGCAGCTTCACGTTTTTAATTGCCATATACATAGAAATATGTTTTACCTTCAGAAATGTGGTCCGCTATTTGATAAAGTTATGAACTAACTACAACTTTAGCACTTAACATGTGGCATCCTGCTTCTCACTTATCAGGTTCTGGACCAGACTGAAATATGTTTCGGCGAAAGTTAACATAAAGCAAAATCTACTTGCTTTATTTCTTACTACGTCTGCTGCACACTGTGACACAACTGTGTTCAAATTTTAACAAGTAAATACTTTTCATAGAATATTAGACTCCCAATGTTAAGGATAAGTCCTCGCTGAAGTCCATGAGCTCTGTATCTCAAGAGCAGGGACTGTAAACGTGACATGCCTTTAAAATGATTGGCTATGAACCTGCCCTGTCAACAAGCCTCGAGGCGCCCTTTGAAGAAACACTGCAATAGCAATTTTGACCAGACCAACACCAAACAAAATACAAGTCAGCAGATGCTTTAACTGTACATTTAAAGACAGTACAACTAATTGATCTGGGCAACAGTTCCATTTCTACTTTCAGGGATTTTTTGTTACACAGTAAGCACTTAAAACAAGCCAGTGTCTTAATGGCCGTTATAATTGAAAAATAAAGTCTTCCTGCAATCAATATTGCTTTCAGACTTTAAATGTGGGCCTTTTATTGCAGACTTGTTTCATTATGAAAACTGCTTATAATATCACGTTAAAACCGAAAGTTGTCAAATTGCAAAAAACTTGTATCTATTTTTCATTCCTGTGACAGGCGTGTTTCCTCTTTTAAGAACTCTTAACAGAATTCAAAAGCGGTGACTGGGATTAGCATCCCTCTCCAAGTAATTAAGACTCCTCGGCCAAAATGATACCCTAAACCGCGCATTTCAGATCAGAAGTTGGTGTGCTGCATCATTCTTAATCTCTGAGCCCCATGGGCAGAAAGAAATAACTGATCATCAACACATATGAGGACAACATGTAGCTCTAAGAGACAAGCCACTGTGCAATATACCAGTCATCAGGTCACAAAACTAGCAGTTATCCGATGTCAAGCATATTCTGATCATAGCACACCAAGCATTACCGAAAAAGAGTGCATATGCCCAAGGCCTAAAGGCCAGAAGTATTATAAGACAACATGGGAAACATCCTGTCGTCATAATTCTGTATTATCTGGCACAGCATAGTTTTTTTGCAAATCAGTTTTATTAACAATAGGACGATGGATCAATGCTATTGTCCTTTATTCTAATGACTGCAATACCGCTAACCAGTCTCATTGTAGGAGCCCCCAGCATCAATTTACTAGGTGACACCTCTCTCTATCCTATTTACAGCAACAGCGTTTGGTAAAAGGACTGATGGGCATATCATGGTCCCTTTGGACCACCACTAACCCCTGAGAAAGCACTTGCTGTATTTTGACTTGTCAGCTTAACTCGTAGCTACTTTTTTTTATCCCTTTAGAAGAAGGAGAAGATGGACCACTATGTAATCCTTACAGCGTGCAAGAAAGTGAGACATTAAGGCTCAAGAATCTATAATGCACCAGAAGGCTTTGTTATACAGGAATCATAAAGGGGCACAATCTACTTTCCCTGAATGGATTTGCTTTCAAAAGGGTGAGAATATTTGGGATTGTAAAGGTCCTGCTAAGGACCCCCCCTTGCTTTTTCCAAAGTAAAGGCAAGAGCAAGTGGGTATTATCGGCACTTGGACAGTACTTCTGTAATGCATGAGGTTTTGAAAATGGAATGTTTTACTAGTTGTTTTCTTTTATCCAGGGTGGGTACCAGTCCGCTCCCCAAAGTCCATGAGACGTAGTGGAAGGGCTCAGTGACGCGTGCAAAGAACTCTGTGATTGGATAACTTAATCTGGTGCTAAAAGAGAAGATGCAAGTTTCCTTATGGAGCTTGTCTCTTCCCTTACATCTTAACCTTTATAAATATTTCATACTACAAAAAAAATGGTGGTGTGTTTGTGCGTAATTGGAAGAGGTCTGCTCATGTGTGCACTGCTGTTGTATGTAAGGGAGACTAAAACAGATAAAGCTGTGCCTTCTGGTCGTGTCATCAGGGGTTTACTGGGGTACTCCCGGGAGGAAGTCCCAAAAACAGGACCCCCAAACAACCTGCCAATCTAAGGCAAAGCTTGTTGCTGGAAAACACTGCACTTCTTTGGAGACCAGGGTTTTTACTTTGATTCCAAATGAATATGTAAACAAACCTACCCTCATGGTAAGAAACTGTTGCATAATTCCATTTTCCATTATTTGGTCATCCGGAACTCTGACTAGAAGACACATTCAAAGCGCTACTTTCACCAAACTGTAGATGTTTCAAATAGATGTTATGATCACTTAGCAGCTTCCAAATGACAGTGAATGGTATGTGAAAAGGATAGAGTTCTCGTATTAGGATAACGTTTTGGAGAGATACGCTTGCTACATATTCTATACACTTTGGCCTTCTTACAGCACCTCAACATGTATTCCAAAAATACACACTAAAACAAGATCTCCCCCACAAACCATTTTCATTTAATGCATAGAGAACACCGACAGACAACAAATCAGTAATGAGAATTTATGTCAGCTTTACAAAGCACATCTTGGTCAAAATAATCTCTCACAAGAATTGTTGACAAGAATCACAAAGCACAACTTCGTTTAACCTCTACATCATTCAATATTCATATGACAGCATATCTTCAGGACGGTCTCACAGAGCATGCCCAAATTAAAATCCATCTCACGGAGCAACTAGCACCCATTTCAGTAAGCCAATTCATTTCAATTTTCAATCCATAGAGCATATTCTCCTCAACCATCCTCTTAAGCTCCACACAATAACAAGCACACTCCATTCAGTATTCACTTTGGAAGAAATTTAATGTAAAGCCAATGAGACCTGCACTGATTCTTCTTCTGGATTACCTTTTATAGATTCACATGCTTGGTAGCACTTTCAGAGTGCATCAGTTAGGTTCCCAAACACTTATGATTTAATGACATGTCCAAACCATTAATATTCACATTTTTTTCATGACTAATGATATCACATGGTGTACAAAGGTCCACTCTGTGACATACCAACTTGTATTCCTCTTTTGAGAAATACAGTAAAGATCGACTGCCGTTCATAATGAACTTGGAGGATGGGTTGATGAGGCAGTGTGGCCACTGCTACACATTTATTAACTGTGTTTTCTAAATCATTAGATCTTTCACTTTTGAGCACATTTTAAAGCAGCATGAATTTAAAACGTTGAAGAGTGAGGTCCGTTATAAAGAGATCTTAGTGGTTGCTTGGCCCCCTAGCAGTCAGTTCCTTAGAATGAGCCAGGACAATCAGGCCAGCTCGAAGCCGATCACATTCACAGATACCAGACTTCTATATTTTTTCAAGTAAACTATCATTTAAGTCTGTTGCTGTTGCACTTGCTTCTTTAGAAATGCAATTAAAATGGTTGTGAATACGATGCTGGGCATACTGTTAACAATATCTGTTGACAGCAACTATACATTTGCTTGCTGCTCTCGTATAGAGTGCTCCTTCGAAACAAACAAAAGCAACAAGGAGTTGGTGGGCTCGCCTAAACATCATTCAGTTTGGCAATATAGTAACTAAGCAACATTTTGGCATCAAGTGCATGAAGAGAACATTCTACAGTATTAGAATGAATCACAAACTAAAAAGGACAATTAGCAAAATCACTCTGTGTTCACCACTTTGGTGAGTCCATCAGAAAAGCACACAAAGCTGTCTATTTGCCGAGGATGAGGCAATAACCAAATGTTAATTTGCATGAAAGAATCATTATATCAGAAGACAAGAACAGAACAAAATGATTTTGTTTTAACCCTGAAAGGATCGCATCTGTCAGGGGATATGATGTATTCTAACTGGTTTGTATTTTCCCTTGCATATTTGTAAAGAACATTATATTTCCTTTACTAAAAGCAACAAAATCCAACAATTATTTCTGGCAGATGACTTTTATTAAAGAACATGGACAGCTTGACCCAGATCACCACAAAAGATAGGAAAATATTGAACGACAAAGTGAATTCGTTTGATGTAATCCCTGACAAATTAGAAATTGTAATAATTCCTTGAGAAAGAAAATCTCCCTAGTCAGGGTGTGATGTTCATGTGCTTATGTTTGTAATGCTGGACTAAGGTCTGCTTCGATTGTCAACTTCCTGTGGGGTACAGAACAAGAGACTGGAGTACAAAATCTCTCATCGAAGATGAAGCTAAATTTTCATTCAACAGTTTACACTTTTAGACCACTGTCAGAATGGGGATCAGGGGTTAAGGTGCAAATGGATTTCTTGCAGAATCTATGAAAAGATTTCCCCTGTCAATCCTCGAAGTGGGGGCATAAACAAGACGTTTCTGAATATGGCAAATCTTATAGCTAAAATTATTCTATATCATTTATACTCCTACGAGAAAAATACGTAAAATATACTTATTTAATTGCTTTTTATTAGACTAATCCATTCATTAGGAGTTGTTTTTTCAAAATGACCCATAAATGGAATGCCAGTTTCAACAGGACTTGCCTGGGCTTGGTTCCTTCCTATATAATGCCAAAACTCGTTGTGATGACTTTTAGGATTGCATTAGTCTTGATCTCTTACATCAATAGCAAAACATTGAGAGCTAGTACGACTGCTCAAAGCTACAAAACACTGGGCCCCTGCAGTAATGGCTAAGTCTGCGCACTCATGGTGGAATCTTCGCAATAAGAAACTGCAGTGCAGAGCCTATGCCACAACCGCAGCGGCTCTTTGTGAATCGGTCCCTCATTTGAAGACCATGACCTCCTATTGTGTCTCCCAACATTTATAGGACAGCTCTGTAACTAATGCTAATGGAGGAAAACATAGTATTAGATACTCCACTTCTTCTAACCTTAAAGCCACTGGTTGGCCAATCATCTTTTGCATGAGTCTTGCTCCAAGGCAAAATAGGTATACAGTAAGTCTGGAGATCTAGCATGAAACTGAAAACAATCACCTTCGTTCTTGTAGGGACTGTACTTTACAAATGCCATGTCTATAAAGCTTACACTCTTTGCACTGAATGTTACACCTGTGAAAGATTTTGTTTTGAAGAAAAAAATCCAGAGAATGTACCAATTGAGAAACAAGTGATCTTTGTGGGCAAGGTTTTTATTCTCATCTATAAATAGTAATGCTCTAGTTGTATAGATTTTAGATGGAGACAGTTGGAGACTGCATTACTTTGTGCAAAGATGAAGCCTTTTTTTTTGAAGTCATGAAGTTAAAGATACATGGCATCTCTGATTTTCCAGGGGCCACTACCTCCAGACACTTGCTCAACTGCCTTTGAGGTTTTTTGGGGCATAAATGAGCCAAGCATCAGATACAAATATTTTTCTTTCTGGCATCTTTCTTGCATTTATTCTGATCAGAAGGGGAAAACAGACATCTCATGGGTGTTTCGAGCAAATGCAGCCATTCACATGAGGAGAAAAGCCATCAAACTCAAGAGATAGGTTTGAATGAGAAAAAATGGAAATGATTGGCCCCTGCTGATGTTCTTCTCTCCTTCTTTTGTTGCTTCAACAACAACTAAGTTACTTATTTAAAGTTAGACAGTTTGTACTTCATTACACTAGGGCAGCAGAGGCAGTTACGCAGCTGTCCTGGTGGACTTTAGTCCACCATATTTAGAGTTCTCTGCCTGCCGGAGAACTGTGCCTTGAGAGAAACCGCTAGCTTGGCAGATGGTCTTAGGTACTTAGATAGATGGCCCTATGTCCATCGACCCATCAGTCTGAATTTTCCACTGGCTGAGCCAGCAGAACCACCATCGGTAGAAACATGACAGCCTCCCTTCTCTAAATAAAACGGATGGACCATCAGTTTAGTAAACAAGATATGTTGCCACATTTGTGGCCGGGTTCCTTTTTGGTTAAACTCTAAATAACCCGCTAAATCTCTTTTGTTTCTTAAAAGGCACCCTGAAAATCCACTCTGCAATTCATATACATTACATCAAGTCTTTATGGTGAATCAAAGAGAATTATTTATTTCCTTAATACTACGTCAATTGTTTAAAATATTATAGACAAGATGTTATAACCCTACCAAAACGAAGCTATCAATTTGACAAATGGGCACAGAGTGGAATTTATGAGAAACATAAAATAAACAAGCAGCAGAAAACTGAAACACAAGATACCACGTTTAAGCCCTCAAGAAGCGGCATTGTTGTAAAACTCGTGTTGACTACAATATTTCTTTGAATGACAGGTTGTTCTTTGTTTTTTTAAACCAATCATAGCAGTAAGTGTGGTTGTCATAATACCTGTTCGACATTTTTACTAATCAGGTAAAAGAAAAAAGGGCCCACAATTGTGACAATTTTGCATTTGCATTACTGGTAACAGCAGCAGCCAAGTTGTTTTAATTAATTCACAACTGAGAAATTGACTGGCTAGCCAAAATGTATTCACTGTAACTCTTGCCTTTGAAAATGATATATAAATGAACTTCCTAAAGCCCCACTAAAAAGAGTCATCAAGATTATCAGTTACTCCTCACGAGCTGGCTTACTGGCATGCGGATCCCCAAAACCATTTACAGCATCTAATTGATTATCTGCAGAATTTGTGGATATTTCACCAGTCTACAGTTATGTGAAGACTGTCAGCATTCTCAACCCAAACACTTTCCACTTGACAGAAGTGTACTACAACTCATTGTGGGTGAAAAAGCAACATCCCTTGTTGTTTGCAGGTTTCACAATCAAATGAAGTAAGACAATTAGCTACTTTCTAGAAAATCTAGAAATTCTATGTCACTGATGACTTCCAGCAAGGTGGAAACATCTTCTGTTCTAAAATGTTCATAACAAAGTTCTTGTTTGACAGGTTTTTGCTCTGGGAAGCAGCATGTGCCCTACCTACCCTTCATCAGCTTGTCTGATTCATGTGGTAATTTCCAATTTCAATTTTTAACGAAGCATTTCAAAATCTGATAGTATTTTGTTCTCGGTTTGGGAAGCAGCACGTGCCCTACCTACCCTTCATCAGCTTGTCTGATTCATGTGGTAATTCCCAACTTCAATTATTAAGGAAGCATTTCAAAATCTGATAGTATTTTCTCTGTAAAAGAAAGCATGTCAATTTCGATTAGAATTTTATCAGGTCTCTGTGTTAGCCCAAGAAGTATACAACGTATCAGAAGGTAATGCAGAATGTACATCCCCATCCTCAAATAGAAAGGATGTTTTTCAGCTTAACCAAACAGTGACCTTTCTCCGGCAGGTGCGCATCTTCATAACAGCCCCAAGTCAGGAAATAGATAATGACATTCCCTTGAAACCTCTGTAGTTTTCTAACTGGGTTAGTTTGTTTCTAGGTGATTTGATCCTCCGCTTTATGGACCCTAGTGTCTGCCTGGGAGTTGCCACCAAAGGGGCCTATGTCTTTCACTTGTATGCCTGTGCAGCATAAAATTATTTTGGTGCTGAAAGCAGAGTAATAAATGTGAGATGATGGCAAGTTAGGTAATTTGTTTGAAGCTTTTCCAGATAAAAGGTGTCGCCTCATTGTAATTTTGCAGAGGATTAAATACTGACCTCTTCCACACAATCTCCAGGGCAAATGCAGAGCAATGCTCCTCTG
The DNA here is from genome assembly GCF_964204655.1 of Triturus cristatus. NCBI lineage: Eukaryota > Metazoa > Chordata > Amphibia > Caudata > Salamandridae > Triturus > Triturus cristatus. The sequence goes on from NC_140585.1 coordinate 930,149,939, forward strand.
TCATTAACATGATAATCTGGTTCCAATGTCCTCACTCAAAAATAGTCTATGAGAGAAGATCAACATATGTTGCAGTCTAGACTTACAAGATCATATTTCTTTCCAAGCATCTAGCCTTCACAAATCATTCAATCAAGCGGCCTTCCTAATCTAGAGTAGAAACACCCTTTTACCACTACAGATGCTACCTAGGGAATGTCACTGAGATGATATACACTGGGGCTTCCTTTAAGAAGAGTTCTAAAAGTACCTGGAGAAGTACTGTGCTATGGTGAAATGCATTGGCGATGCCTATCTGACTTTCGTAAGACCTCAGTGGCTGAAGTGAATGAATACATTTGAGTAATATGAATATAAACAGGTTTGCTCAGTGTCACCTCTTAATCCCTAAAAGGGTGCAGGAGAGCTCCTCTTGGCATTCCTGCCACTGTGTTTCTGATTTGGACTTCATTTAGCTATAGAGTTGTTAGAAGGAACAGAAGTGGCAGTCTGCCTGAAAATGGCTCTTCCTTAACTATGCTTAAACAGAAATGCTGTTAGTGGACATAGTCAACCCATACTTCTTCCCCCTGACTGACTGAGCACAATGGACCATGCTCTGCATCACCAATCTCAAAATTCAGAAACTTTGGGGTGCTCTTCAATGATACCTAATTTACACCAGAAAAAACAAAGTCAACCCCTTGGTTCTCCTGCTCCTACAAATATCTTGGAAAAACTCTCTTGATTCAGTTGTGATTTCAAGATGGGACTTCTGAAATAGCCTTTAGATGGAACAAAACCTGGTTAATACATGGCGTTCACCCCACGATCACATTAAGTCATGAAGGAAGCCCAAGGTTTAGTTGATGATTGAATACACAAATCATATTCGTAGTCCACAAGTCACTTGAGATGCTCATTTGAGACCTTCTGGCCAAATAACCCTGCCCACTGCATAGATCAGCACCTCTGAACATCCTCTCCATCTACACAACAGGACTGCTGTCATTAAAGGAAGGTTGTTGAGTGACCAAGTCTCAACCATATGGAACTGAGTCAACAGCTGAGATAGGAGGATGACTTCCTGAGAATGTCTAGAGGATTAAATACTAAACTCTTCCACAACATATCCAGAGCTAGTGCAGAGCAACATTTCTCTGTCATTGACCGGATATTCTGCTTTAGATGCATTTCTGTTTTAAAAAATTCTGTGAGCCACACAAGACTAACCGTTGTTGCATTTACAGAATTGACTACTGGATCCTATTTCTTCATCCTCACTAAGGACTTTGCATCACATTCAAGCAATAGGCCCAACAAATATAGAGCAGGAACAACCCCCCTTACTGGTAGGGCTGATTTCTGAGGTCTGTGTGGACCACATCCAGTCATCAGCTGCATCTTTTTCCTCCACCAGTGCTTTGAAGAGGGCGAAAGGCAACACTAAAACTTAATGAAAAACTGTGAATGCCTATATAAATAACAAATAAACTACACAGTGCCTCCCAAAAATCAGTCAAACCAATATATCCAAACTTCGAAAAATGATGACCGATCACTCACAAAAGACACTGGGCAACACAAAGTAGAACATTAGCATGATGCTATGTCAATTTTTTCACGCTTCAAAACAAAGCACTAACAATTGACGTTTCATCAGTCACATGGCTTGAGAGTTCACAATTAGAGAAAACATCGTTGTACATCAGATGATAAAACAAAGCAACTTCTGCAAATGGATGGGGTTGAAAATCAAAATAACACATCAACTGTCAAAATTGTAAACTCCATTTCAAGGAAAAGGTGGTTCTAAATTTTATAACAATATCCCTCTTAAATGAAAGAAATATAGTTAACATATACAAAACTGCAATGAAACACGTATACAAATAAAAAGGGGCTCATGAAAAAGCATCTGTATCTAAATATTTCCTCTATTAAACAGGATATTTCACTGCATTCTCTTGGAGTCACAAGGACAACAGCAACGCCAGGGTCAGAGGCGTGTAGGACTGCTTCAAGGATAGTTCTTTTCATTTTCTGCATGATAGATTGTCTCAACTCGGATTCCAGTGCATTCTCGCAGAAAATCAGGCAACTTTCAAAATTCTCATGATCTAGGAGCTTAGGCCCTAAAGCCTTCTTCTCATGGTTTAGACTTCTTGGCAATGCGCTTATCAGGTGCTCATGGCCCCCTCATTGGAGTTATATCAGGAAGATGAAGTTGCTGGGGATCTTTATAGACCATGTTACACCTTTAGGGCAATTAAACATTTTGGTATAAATGGAATCCTTGGTTTGTAAATTTACGACTTGGGAACTTTAGAAACTTTGGGGCATATTATCAAGAAACTGTGTTAAAATTATCGCCGCTTTAGCGGCAGAAAACTGCCGCTACGGCGTTGATAATGGGCTTGATAATATGCCCTCGAGAATTCCCATAGAAGCTCATGTTCTGGTGTCAACATGGGCTTCTATTGGAATTCTCTGCGGCATATTATCAAGCCCATTATCGCCGCTTTAGCGGCAGTTTTCTGCCGCTAAAGCGGCGATAATTTTAATGCAGTTTCTTGATAATATGCCCCTTTATTAGTAGGAAAGTTCAATTAAGACCGTGACTCAGGAACATTGTAGTTGATATTCAGTGTTGGAAAATGGAATTTTACCAATCACACAACTCACTGAGAGTTTGGTAAAAACATCAACCTGAAAGAAATTATCCGTTAAGAGTAGCACATCCCACCCCATCCCAGAGAATACACCCAACCAACAATTATTTAACACAGCACCAACCAACATGCATCCAACCAAGCATATACTGCCCAACTCCATCTTGGAGCACACCCACCCAATATCTTTCTCCAGGATATACCACTGTATATCCTTCTCACAAGGCACATCCCACATAAATTCCGCACCAAACACATACAACACCACTGCCCTTGAACAGAACGCATCAGAACTCCACAGATTACATCCCGCTCAATGTCCAGTTCGCAGAGAATGCCCTGCCTAGCCTGCAGCTTAAAATGTCATCCTGTTCCCTGATCACATTCCACCCAATAGCCATCTCCTAAGACGCATGATATCCAAAAATTATCTCCAAGAGTGCAGATCACCCATTATTCATCTTGTAGAAAACACCCCACCTGATATCAGTTTCACAGAAAAGGTATATGCCCCTCCACCCATTTTAAAGAGAACATAACACCCAACATACATTCCACAAATCATATTTCGCCATTATCACTTGCAAAGCATATTACAACCAACTATATATAAATATAACAAAACAGACCTTCCCACTACACTGACCTCATAGAGCACATATCATCCTCATGTAGTGCACCACACCTAATCCCATCCAATACCAAACAATCTACCCACACATTTCAATCATCACCTGATATCACTCAAAACAAAATATGCGTCCAGGTCCCACAGTGAAAAAACACATTCCACCCAACATCAAGCTTATGTCGTCCAGCCCATCTAAAAGAACATTACCAAATATCTATTTCATCCAGCACATCCCACCCAGTACATATTACTGTACAACAACAACATACAGCACATTCTACTGAAAACCTCTCCACATACCAGACCTTACTCAGCATGAACTTCATATGGCATATTTTTTTCAATGACCATCTCACTAACAAATTACCGACAAAAGAAAGCTTTCATAATACCACATCAATGAACAATTCTAACCCAGCATCCAGTATCTAAACGTCATCTCACAGAGCACCCTTACAAAAACTCTCCCTTGCAAATGAGGCTACTCGATCCCTGCCCAACACAGATTATCCATATTGGCACCAACTACATTTTAACTCTGCATCATCATACTCACACTCATTTAACATAGCCTACTCTCAACAGATAGACATACTGTAACACACCCCATTACCCAGCACTCTGCTTCACTTAGAAGGATGATAGCCATCATTCTTCTGACTAAAGATGGCCGTCCCTCAGCCACTACCCGCTAACAGAAAACTATAGTGCCCACCTCACAAATTATTCTCTATCTACACCAAAACACATCTAAAATGGAACAATTATATAAATGACCAGCTAGGATAGTCCACTCATCCAGCAACTAGGAGGAGATGTCCATTTAGTAAAATGGATAATCTCATTTGGTGTGAAAAGTCTTTATATCTCAAATGAAAATATTTTAGTGATTGACTTCTCAGTACAGAATATTTAGATTAGGGAAGGACACAAACTCAACGTTCTCTCATTATAGAAGGCGTTCTGTCCATGCAACAAAGAAAGACTTAATCTGTACATTTTCTAGAGTGTAGTAACTGCATAATGAGACTTTTCTAGAAGAGAGTTGCTTGGCTATGAATTGTGGACCAACAAACCGGTAGAATATTCTGCAAATTCGTGACACTCATAACTGATATTTTCTTAGGAATAAGAATCCCAATTATATATTATGTACAGTCTATATGAGTTTTAATTGAAAATACAGAGATTTTGTGAATAAAATGGCCTCCAACCCATCTGTAGAAGTAGCAGGTGAGATAATGGAGGATGCTGCACCACCTGTGTTTGCTCAAGTGCACTTACATTTCAGGGTTCATTCTCTACTTGTGGCTTGAACCCTTGAGCTTCTGAAGATCCTGCAGGCATCCCCTCTAAGGTTAGCCATAGCCTGGCATGCAGGTATCTTCGTGGCTATGGAGGAAATGCGACACTGTAGCTGCTATCTTCATGCATGGAAGTTTCCGTTTGGGACCTGTGGGGTCCTGCACATTTCTCTCAAAATGTATGTGGTTGAGCATGAACGATGAAGATGTTCCAGTTGTTCACACTGGCAAGAGAGACATAAAACGAAAGTCTAAAAGCTGAGATCTACTTCCACCTCACAGCAGCAGCAGAAACCACCTCCGTTTCAGGGACACAGTGTGGACCTTGTGGTTAGATTGCAGTCAGTAAAAGTCTATGGGAAGGGTGGTGTGGTCCCAGCCACACTTCTTGCAGACAGGCTGTTATTTAAACCACACACCTCCGACAGTAACCACATCACCTTAAAGCAAAAGAGCCGTTCCTTTTGGGAACTGACATCCAATAGAGAGCAATGCTTTCGAGTTGGAGTAAGAAATGGACCGTGGCCCTTCACACAGTGCCAGGAGGAAGCCACTGAACATGAAATGGCCTAATGATCCTCGTTTGTAAATATCTAGTAGGATCCCTCAAGCCCACTACCCAATCATTAGCGTATTTAATAAAATAAAAACACAATGTCCATTTTGACAAGGAGGGAAATTATTGGTGGAAACCAAGAGAGTTCATGAAGTAGTGAAATCAAACCATCACTTTTCTTTCTACAATGAGAGACAGATATCAAATCCTTATGTGACCACAATAAAAAAGGATCAGAAAACGGCATTTGAAAATTTAAAGGCCCCTTTTGTTAAGCTCTACAGTCATATTAGAGATCCATCATACATAACAGTTACGTATGCATGGTGTAACCATGTGTATTAATAAATGGGAGGGGTTGCTCTTGTGCCAAAGGGATGAGTTTGTGAACCGAGTAATGCGCACTTTTTATTTTAGAGGGATATAATGTGGTTGCATTTAGACAGCAGTCAGCCAGAACTGGGCATATTTTTAAATGACTTCTAAATGGCGAATGTTCAAAAGAGGGAAGATAAAGGGCTACACTTAATACAGTTTCACAAATCACACAAGAGTGCCATGCCTGTTTGTAGTGTAGCATATTAATTTTAGCCCCATGAATGTGTCCTGTCAGAAAATCAGATGTCATTCTGCCTCCCTACCTTATGCTGATGCTAGCAAGGTTACTTCACAACTACTACCACTGGCATTCCAAAAGGTTTTCAATGCAAATATGACAGCAACATAAATGTTGCGATGGCTTGAACAGCTCTGCTTTAGAAAGTGAAAGAATACCCATGAGAAGGTTAAATGAACAATTTATAAATGTTACCCTCTAAGGTCTAGTGTTTCAAAGCACACAAAGGGGCGACTAGACGAGGGTCTTTTTGCCTTTGGGTGGGGAGCATATTTATGTAAAAAAAGCCATCCTGATATTCACTGTGGGTAAAGTTTACATTTTTACATTCTGAACACAAAGCAGTCCATGTGGTCTCAAGTTATAATCAGACATGGTACTGCCATCAAAGACATGAGAAAAGATTTCAATTTCGGTCATCATTTTGTAGCTGTGTGTTTCTCATTTCTAGCCAATATACCCTTGTCCTTCCTGATATAAGGCATTCAGGAAATCTTGCTTTGAATACACCAGCCCCGACCAACAAATGCAAGTCAGTCATCTTGAACTGAACTAGCAGAGGTGCTGTAAATGGCTACCATTCTTGGGAGCCTACACCCTCATTCTAAAAAAAAGTACTGTCTCGACCAATTTGTGCTAGGCGATCTGTTTACTTTGTATTTATTTATGAAAGCTGATGATGGTCCTGCTGAGGCACCACAGAGACAAATTGTGGACTCAAAAGTCCTATTAGGTCAGTCCCAAAAAAACTGAATAAATGTCTGAGTTATGACTCATTTTTACATATGATACAGAGTCGACCATCTTCAAGCCAGGAATGCGTATTTCAAACGGTATGACAAACGGATACTCTATCATACCATTTATTTCCCGGCCCTATTTCAAAACAGTTTTGACTCTTGGTAACAAGCAACCGTCACTAGCTGTTTTGATATGAGGACAGAATAAACTTTTCCGGAGTATTTTAGCCACCAACTTGCATAGCCCCTGTTGAGTTGCACTGTGTGCCGAAAACACAGAGCCACACATCAGGAAGGCTAAATATGAACCACGAAACTTGTGTATTATTTGCTGTTTTTTCCTGCTGATGTTACTGTGAATTCTCACTGGATCAGATTTGATTTTGTCGTTCTTAGTGAAAGAAAAGACACGGTCGCAGTACTGTTTAAGTTTCACCTGTTCGACTATGATCCAGATCAAAAAGGAAAAACAAAAAAAAAATGTTTTTTTTATTCTCATACTTCTGTTTTGTATTTTTCGATTTAAAAAGCTAAAAAATTGGAAAGGGAAATCTGTGTATTTTTCTTCTCTTTTGCCAGTTTGTTAAAATTTTGGATCAATAAGGTCGAAAGACCAGTATGTTGCTCTCTCTCTCTCACACACAGGCACATATGTGCACACATGCACTCACTAAGAAACCCGCACTGACACCTGCCTTTCCTGTGGGTTTTTTAAACTTGGTGGGGCCAGGGTGCATTCAGACTTTTTCTTTTTGTAATGGATGTCTGGCGAAGCTCCCACTCCTGAGTTTGGAGGTGTGATGGGCTCGCCTCACAGATGTTGAAGTTGTGATACACACAACCCCACAGAGATCTATGTTTCTTATATGAGTAATACAATTATTATATTATTATGTAATAAATTTATAAGAAAGTTTTTGCTACATGTGTCCTGATATATTTTTTGTGGGTCATGAGTTAGCTGAGGCGTGGATAATGGGAGGGGGTTAAAGGAAAACAACAAATTCAGATGACGCACATATATTAACGTAGAAGCAGATAGGGACAAGGTGGCTCATGTGAGGGTAGAGTGTTTATGCTCTAAGAATTAAGTGGAAGTAGTCGGAGAGCAGAGTATTCTTAGCTATTCAGGACCAAACTAAAAGTAACCTAAGGCTTCTACAATTAATTTTGCATCACTATGCAAACGTTTTTTTCCAGCTCTTCTCTTTGTCTCCTACTGTGCCTCGCTCGCCCCCTGGGTATTACTCAGGAACTCCACTCTGGCAGCTCCCACCTTTCCACCTATATTAGCAGAACCTCTACCTCTCTGAACAAAAAAAGCACATCCCAATCCTCCTCCATCACTTCACAGACAAACATCCCTACATTTTTACATGTACCTTCCATTCCACAACCCTACCTTCCATGCCATGAACAAGCACACCCTTACCCACGCTCCATTGCAACCTCAGTAATAACACCACTAGCCATCCTCACCCACTTGCCCACAAAGGCGCACACCACACCACCCGAGTAACCCATTATCTTCCATCAGATCCACTACAGGCACAACAAGATATATCCTTGTTCCCCTCCCCTTGGCATATTACCACAATGCCATCCTCCAGTGGATCAGTTCACTTTCTAATCTTGCTCCCACAGTCGCACCACCATCCTTCGTCCAATTGCAAAGGGACATCTGAATTTTCAAACTACATGACCATCATTTCTCCAACAGCAAGAGGACATCTGAATTTTTCAACTACATGATCCATAGTCAGATCACCATTCTACATCATACTCCCCAAGTAACAACACCCACTCCACCCACAGATAACCACCACCAGAGTACCATCATTAATCCCAACCTGTACTCCAGCAACACTACATGATCCCCATCTCCACAAGCACTGCTGCTCAATCTACCCTGACCTACAAGCATATCGTCCGTAGAACATTCATTCAACTGCACATCCACAGTTCCAACCTCCATTCCCACTGCACCATCTCTACAGTCACAGCCACACAACAACCCTCCCATAGGCACTGTATGAGGGGAATGGTCATGCTCCTATGCCTTTTAGCTAGGTTTACATACATACAATCAATCCAGGAAACCAAAATGTAATTGCGAATCAGAGAATGTAGTGCAACAATATTTTACAGTTTGACTACAGAGCGGCTGCAGGAGAAGTTACAGAAGATCACAGAAAGAGTGCTTGTCAGGTGGTTTTGCCATGTAGAAAGCCCCTGGGAATCGGTAACTCACCAGGATTAAGATTCAGGCTATCATGCAAGGGACTATCATGCATGTCACAGGGACAACATGACTGATGAACTCATATTCCCATGCTCACATAAATCACTGTGAGCTAATATGTGGAGTCACATGATCAAGGGAAGCATTCAGGAAAAAAGGTAATGGAGTGAAGTCTAGTTCGCTGGGACCTGGTGTGTCACAACTCGCTTCAAGTGTGAAGTACATCAACGCAACTAGAAACAACAGGACTCATGTGAGTATAGGGTTTCATCCTATAAACTATGATATTTTATGTAAGTATACCTCTTATTTGTGAAACCTTTATTGCCCCTTGCTAACAACAGACATGTACCTTGCCCCTTCAGGGAAGGAACTCATGTCCCCTCTGAATTAACTTCAGTTAGAGCACACATTTATTTGTATTTGTGTTCATCACTGAGAAAAAAGGCAATGGAGATTGGTGATTCCAGCACATCACAAAACATGGAGAACAAAATGAAAACGGTTGGCTCTTAAAAGAAATGGGTTGATTAGTTGAGAGGGCGGAAGCCCCATTCAAATGATAAACACAATTCTAGTCAGGGAGAACCAAAAAAAGTCCCAAAATAAACACGTGCTTAACCCTCTGGTAGCTTGGCACAAAAGAAGTCAGGCTTATAAAACAAGTTACTTTCCTTCGGTAATGATGTATCTGTAAGAGACCTATATTAGTTATAGATTCCTTACCTTAGATTTACCCCCAGGTGTCAGACTTGATCCAAAGACATTTTTTCTTGGCAGTACCCCTGCGTCAGTAGGTGGCATCGGTTGACTCTACGTCCGTCATTGGCGTCGTGGTCGCCGGGATGACGTTGCGGTGTCTACTTAGACGTCGCCCATGCGCGCTGACGTCAGTTCTGACATGACTTTCCATGCCAGAAACGCAGAGCCATGCAAGACACTGACCACTGGTGCACAAAACTAGGGCCCTGCAAGGGAGTCCCTATCCCTAGAAGTCAGCTCGCAGAACAGGGAGGATGGGTGGGGCGGTAAGGAATCTATAACTAATATATGACTCTTACAGATACATCGTTACCGAAGGTAAGTAACTTGTTCATCTGAAAGTGACTATTAGTTATAGATTCCTTACCTTAGAATAGACACCCCAGCAATACATACCTGGGAGGTGGGTTTGCAAACTAAGTTCACACCAGGAAGGCCTGGAGAACAGAATGGCCGAAAAATCTGCCTCTCCGGACTTGGCTGTCCAGGCAGTAATGGCAAGTAAACGTGTGTAGGGATGCCCATGTGGCTGCCTCGCAGATGTCAACCAGCAGAACTCCACGTTCCAAAGCACTAGTGGCTGCAGTCGCCCTGGTAGAGTGGGCGCGCAGTCATACTGGAGGTTCCTTTTTAGCTAAAGAATAACAGATCTTAATGCACAGAACGACCCATCAAGAGATGGTACGTTTGTGCACTGCCCAACCTTTCTTGGCACCAACATAACCCGTGAAAAGTTGATCGTCCACCTGGAAGTCTTTAGTGCGGTCAAGGTAGAAAGACAACGTATGTTTTGGGTCCAGACGGTGGAGTCTCTCCTCCTCTTTGGAAGGGTGCAATGGCGGGAAGAAGGTGGGCAATGTGATGGCCTGGCCTATGTGGAAAGAGGTAACCACTTTGGGCAGAAAAAAGGGCCTAGTAGTGAGAACTACTTTGTCCGGATGGACAGCAAGAAAGGGTGGTCTGGAAGATAAGCCTGAAGCTCACTCATCCTGCGAGCAGGGGTGATGGTAAGCAAGAAAGTAGTCTTCAAAGTAAGGAGGCGAAGAGGACAATTATGTAGGGGCTCAAAGGTAGCACACATAAATGAGGATTAGATTCAGGTCCCACTGGGGCATTACGAAAGGAGAAGGAGGAAAGAAATTAATAATGTCCTTCAGAAATCTGTTAACAATAGGGGACTTGATAGGAGAAAGCTGATCAGGGAGGCGAAGAAAGGCCGAAATCGCCGAAAGATAGCCTTTAAGAGTGCCCAGAGCAGAGCCCTGCTGAGCCAAAGAAAGAATGTAGAGGAAAACCTCTGAAAGAGGGGCAGAAAGGAGATCCACAGCCTTTGCTGTGCACAATGCTACACATTTATTCCATCTACAGGCGTATACCATTTTAGTGGAGGGACGCCTGGCTGCCAAGGTAACATTACAGACTTCAGAAGGAAGGTCGAAAGCTGTAAACTGTAGCCGCTCAATCACCACGCAAGGAGGTGGAGACTGGACAGGTTCTGGTGGAGTACCGTCCCCTGCTGCTGCGACAGAAGATCCTCCCGAAGAGAAAGTCTGATCGGAGGATCGATGGCAATGCTCAAGAGTTCAGGCTACCAGACAATTCATCCCCAGTACAGAGCCACATGAATGACTTGGGCCCAGTCACGCCTGATCTTCTTCAGCACTCTGGGCAGAAGTGGTACAGGCGGAAAGGCGTACAGGAGGCCACAACTCCACTCGCGACTAAAATTCCAACATGCAGTACTGCTCGCATTGCGTGTTCTCTATGGTGGCGAATAGATCTAACCAAGGCTCTCCCCACTGCTGAAAGAGACCTTGCACCACCTCCGAGTGAAGACACCATTCGTGATCCATCATGCACAGGTGACTGAGTTCGCCCGCCCTGGCGTTCAGGGAACCTGCCAGGTGTTGAACCACCAGAGATAAGCCCTGATGTTCCAGCCATGTCAAAAGGAGAAGAGCCTCTTGACACAAGGTCCATGACCCCACCCCGCCCCGTTTGTTGCAGGACCACATGGCGGTGGTGTTGTCCGTGAACACCTGCACCATTCTTCATTTGACACAAGGAAGGAATGCCTTCAGTGCAAGACGAATCGCCCTGAGCTCCAGAATTTGATGTGGAGCCCGCACTCTGCCGGAGACCGGAGGCCTCTGATCTCCGCCTCGCCCTTATGGCCACCCTAACCCAGGAGTGACACATCCGTAACTACTGTGACCGCTGGCTGGGGAAGGGAGAGGGATCTACTATTGACCCAATCCTGGTTCGTGAGCCACCACTGCAACTGACTTGCAGTCCCCTCCGAGATCTGAACAACATCTGCGCCCACTGGAAATTCAGGTCCCACTGCAGAGCCCGCATATGCCACCTGGCATAGTCCACCAGCAGGATGCAGGAGGCCATCAGGTCCAGTAGCCTCAGGGTCATTCTGACCTAAACCCAGGGTAGAGGCTGAAAGATCCGAATCATTGCCCAAATATCCCAGACTCGCTGATCGGGAGGATAAGCCCGAAACTGCACTGTGTCCAGAACTGCTCTGATGAAAAGGAGCTTCTGAGAGGGAATCAGGTGTGACTTTGGCACATTGATGGTGAACCCCAGCGAATGCAGGAGGTCGGCCATAGTCTGGAGCTGGGAGACGACAGCCTGGGACGAGCCCGCCTTCAACAGCCAGTCGTCGAGATAGGGGAAGACTAAAACCCCTGATCTGAACAGATGAGCTGTGACCACTGCCATCTCTTTTGTGAACACCCGAGGGGCGCTAGTAAGGCCAAAGGGGAGAACGGTAAACTGAAAATGCTCGTGGCCTAACGTGAACCGCAGGTAACGACGATGGGCAGGCAAGACGGGGATGTAAAAGTAAGCGTCCTGCAAGTCCAACGCTACCATCCAGTCTCCAGGATCGAAGGCAGAGAAGACCTGAGCCAAGGTTATTATCTTGAACTTATCCTTCCGGAGGAAGCAGTTGACGTCCCTGAGGTCCACGATAGGACGCAGGCCTTTCTCCTTCTTGGGTACCAAGAAGTAATGAGAGTAGCAACCACGACCTACTTCTGGCACAGGGACGCTTTCGATAGCTCCCTTGGCCAAGAGAGCCCTAACTTCCTGGCGGAGAAGGGCCAAATGATCCTCTGACATGCAATGGAGTGTTGGTGGCATGGAAGGAAGGGTAGTCTCGAAGGGGAGGGAGTAGCCCCTTCGAACTCTCTGCAAAACCCACCTGTCCAGCGTAATGTTGAGCCAGTGGGGGAGGTGATGGTGGATCCTGCCGCCCACTGGCAAATGGTGGCCCTGGAACATCGGACTAGGACGGTTCGGAGGCTGCTGCAGGTGGGGCTTTGGTGGACTGGAACACCCGCTGGCCCCCAGACCCACGACGCTGGGTCCCACGTCCCCGAAAATGCAGATGCTGGGTAGCTTGCGCAGCCCTGTGGCTCTGGGTGGAACATGGTGGGGAACCCTTTCCCTAGTGGCGAAAGGCAGACTGCATGGGGCAAGACGTTGTCGTTAGGCCCAAGGATCTGGCCGTAGCCCTAGAGTCCTTAAAACGCTTGAGCGCATTATCCGCCTTGCCACCAAACAGGCGACAGCCATCAAAGAGCATGTCCAAAACGAAAGATTGGACTTCCCTAGCGAAGCCAGATGTTCTCAGCCAGGCGTAGCGCCTCAGGGCTACCGACGTCGAAACCATTTTACCCAGCGAGTCAGCGGTATCCAGCCGACACCGGAAAGTGAATTTCGCTGCGTCTCGACCCTCAGCAACAGGGCGGGTGAGCATGGCCCGGGCCTCCCCCGGACACTGCGGCAGCACTTGCGCAATCGTGTCCCACACCGTATGCGTATAACAGCCCAAGAGACATGCGGTGTTCACCGACCGCAGTCCTAAGCTGGCGGAAGAAAACATCTTCCCAAGATGGTCCAGCTTCCTGGATTCCCTATCTGGGGGAGCAGTAGGAAATGTGCCCTTTGAGGATGAGGATTGGACCACCAGCTCTCAGGGGTAGGGTGTTGGGAGAGGAAAAGTGGGTTGCCCGGGGCCGGGCAGTGGCGTTGGGCAAGCATCCTGTCCACAGGAGCCCTTGTGCTGGGCTTGGACCAAGTGCCCAGAAGGACGTCAGTGAGGGCCTCATTAAAAGGCAGCAGGGGCTCCGAAGAGGCTGCTGCCGGCTGAAGCACCTCAGTCAGGAGGTTAGTCCTGACAGCCACCATAGCAAGCTTGAGGCCCAAGGCCTCTGCCGCCTTACTCAACACCATAGTGTAGGAGGCTCCCTCCATGGTAGGAGGAGAAAGTATACCAAGGTCTGGGGAGGTATCCAGACCACTGGCATCACCCAACTCCTTTTGCCAGTCCGGCTACTTAAGTTGGTTTGCTAGAGCAGAGGTCTTCAAGCTGTGGAGCGCACCCCCCTGGGGGTCCGTGACTGCATTCCCAGGGGGGGACGCAAATGTCTCAGCAAAGAATTGTAAATGAAGATCGCCTGGAAGTGTGGCCTTCTTTATTTGGCGCATTACAGTCCGTTTTCATTTACAAACAGACTTGAAGTGTAAAGTATAGAAACCCCGTGCTATGGTGCCTGGGGTCATTGAGTGTGGTGGCAGGGTCAAAGAGGTGGCTAAGAAGAACAAACTATTATGTAAGGGTTTTATTTTATACACAGTTACAAAGGCAAAAAAGTAACCCACACACAATGAAAAAAAAAGTAAATGCAGGTTAACCATCCTGTTTTTCTGGGCAAATCACTTAATCTCCCGTGCCTACAAACAAACGTGACCTTGAGTAATGTAATTTCTGCTCATGTAAAGCGCTGCAACATTTCGGGTCAAATTTGCGCTATATAAAAATACCGAAAAAAATTAATGTTATTGTCCAAATGTGACATCTCAGTTAGTTAATGTGATCACTGTAGATGTCTCTGTGTTTGTGTGTGAGACCAGACAGGCACAGAATTGTATCATATTTGGCGCACTGTGGAATACTGACTTATGTATTTATAGTACTATGAAGTCCCAGCCTGTGACAGAAAGCATTGCGAATATGTAAGTCATTATTAATTAGTAATGGCAGTGGAGGAATACAAAAAGAACAAGATCCATGGGTTGTGACAAAGATATGGCTCAGAAGAAGGGGCACTATGTGGGGGCCCATGTTTTAATTTACAAATGAACAGAGATAACTTCCTCAGAGAGATGCCCTCTAGGCCCAGTGCAGTATATAGGGGCTTTTATTTTTTTCAAGTGCCATCACAATCATTAGTGTTATAGGTACTGAGGCAAGGGTGTAAGTGACCACTGTCCCACAATGATGTCTTCCTTACTAAAGGTGCTGTGGAGGCCCATGGTCCTTGCAAGCAGAGGAGAGTGGCACCAGGGCCTCATGGCATGAGGAGTCAAGTAAACCGCAATCATGGAAGTTTTACCACCCTCCTTAGCTTGCATTAGGTCCCAATGCACACTTGTATGTCAGTGTTGCATTCAGTCTCGGAGAAATGGCTCAAGAGAGGGGGAAATTGAAGCAGAGGAGGCACCTCAGAGAGATGGCAGGGAGGGGTTATGGCAAAATGGGAGCCCTGTTTTTAACAAATGGCAGAGGAGATAGCTTCTGCCATGCAAAGCGGGCTATCATTAGTGAAGTAGGTGCAACAGTCTACGGTTCTGAGGGGTACACTGTATCACAGGTATCACTTTCACTTTAGAAAGGGGTCAAGAGGGCTTATTGTCATATGTAACTTTAGGGCACCTTTGCAGAAAAAAGAGGGATATCATGTGGGAGCTTCTGATTTTTCTTGAAAGGGACAGAGAGCCTGTTGGAAGGTTGCTATGATGGTTAAGCAAGGTGGGGAAGAGGTGAAAGCGGCAGAGGTGATAGCCTGCTTCGCTGGGCCTTAGTTATCATTGGTGCAGCAGGTGCAGTTGCATTGGGGCCCATGAGCATGAGGGGTTCACAACACCCCAGTTATGGGGAGCAGTATTTTTGGGTCAATTAGTGGTTTTGTTTGATGTATTTGCTGTTTTATAAGTTTCATATTCAGTGTGGACTTTGAACATAAGACTTGCCCCCTGTGCTCAGCTCATCTCCACAGCTCCCCCAATCCTTCTCATAAAGTTTGAGGGGGGCCTGACTTCAAAACACCTTTCTTAGGGGGGCTCAAAGCAAAAAAGTTTGAAGACCTCTGTGCTAGAGGGTGTATAGACCCCTCCCAGTCCACCTCACCTTCCTCTGGCTGCCACTCAGGGCTGTAGGGAACACCAGGGATGAACAGCAGTACAAAAGTACCTGTCGGTCGATGTCGATCCGGCACCGCGTCAGGGGTGAGGCTGGGGTCGATGGCGGTTGGGGGCACAACCAGCGTCGGGGGCATCACCACTGGAAGTAGCGCCTGGGAAGGTACTGTCAGGTCGACCGGCCTGGATCCTGGGGGACCCTGCGGTGCCGGAGCCGCAGGCATCAAAGGCCTAGGGCCCCCAGCCGAGTCTGTGGGGCCCTGAGACACGCCGGCGGAGTCGGGCTGCCCAAAAATGCTGTGCAGTGCTTCGTAAAATTGACGAAGCTGGGTAGGGGACACTCTGGCTGCGGGAAAAGCGAGGGAAGCGTGGAGTTGTCCCAGCGGGCTCCGAGTAAGGAGCTTGAGAGCGACGACGCTCCGTGTCCCGCGTCGTGTCGGCCGACGGACGGGGAGAAGGCGAGGAGCGATGATGATCCTTCGCCTTCTTTTTGCGCTTTGACTTACCGGACGAGTGCGAAGACTTCGAAGAGGAATGGTTTTGACTCCGCGACCGGTCCCACAACCTTCCGCTCAACGGTGACCTCGGGAGGCGTGGAGCAGACTGCCGGGCCTCCAAAAGCTTTCAGGACCGCTCCCGCAAAGACTTTGGGTTCATGGCCCGGCAGTCGGAGCACGACTTCGGATCGGGGTCACGCTCCAGGCACCAAAGGTACACGAGGTGCGGATCGGTGACCAACATCAACTTGTGACAAAGGTCACAGGGCTTGAAGCCGGTTCGACGATGGGACGTCCCTCATGCTACAAGGAGTCGAAGACTCAAAAAAGAGGTTGACAAAAGTCGAAAAAGGGTTTAGTCAAAAAGTGACTAAGGGGCACGCGCTCTCCAGATCCGCGCTGGTTGGCGCGAAAAAAGAAAGAACTGATATCAGCATGCAGGGGCAGCGTCTAAGTAGACACCGCAACGTCATCCCAGCAACCACGACGGCAACGATGGACGCGAAGTCGACCTTCGCCATCGATAGATCCGCAGGGGTACTGCTAAGAAAAGATTTCTCCAGATCCAGTCTGACGCCAAGGGGTAATTCTATGTAAAGAAATCTATAACTAATAGTCTCTTTCAGCTATAGATGAAATGTATAAAATATTCACTGTGCACTCAAACGGGAATAAAGTGAAAACACAAAAAAAGAGAATCCCAAACCAATTTTGCAAAAAGAGTACATTCTAATAAGTAAAATGACACCAAAACAATAAGTAAAATGACACCAAAACAACAAAATTCCAATCAACAGAACCAGGGGCATGTTTTTAAAAGTTTTAGGTGAAAATAGCACAAAAAGCTCAAAGCCCCACTCATGGTTATCTGGTTGTGCAGGACCTGGGTAAAGTCAAAAATTCAGGCAGACAGTGATGGAGTGTGGGTGGGATGCAGTGACAGGTTTGTTACGCTGAAGTGATACCTTCTCAAGTCCATGTGAGGAGCTGCCGTTCGAGTTGGCGGGGCTGCAAGGAGGTAGTTGTTGACACAAGGAGCAGGACAGGTGTCACGGACAGTTGCTGTTTTGGAATGAAGAGTCTGTCGTCATGGAACTTCGCGTTGGCGATCTACGCGGGCAGTCACTGTTGGCGCAAAGTGCATGTCTCATTGGGGCCTCGTGTTGGCAGTTCTGGGTGGTCATTTCCCAGTGGTCGGTTTGCAGTCGCAAGGAGCCCAAAACTTCTGTATCTTCACCATGGGTTCAGGAGGAGAACACTCTTCTGCCAACCAAGGGACCTCTTGGGGATCAGTACTCATTCCAACAGAGGTCAGCAGCAGGGCTCAGGCAGGTCTAGTTGGTTCTGGGTAGTTGTAGGGATCATCAAAAAAAGGGTGGCCCCTATAGGGGAAGTGTAACCTTGGACTTTCAGAGCAATAGCGACTATAAGAAATCTACAGATTTATCTTAATTATGCAATAAAAGCATTTGTTTACTTAAATCATATTCATCAAAAGCACAGCGTTCATATTTTTTGTTTTTTCAAAGGATAAGGTGCTCCTACAGAGTGACGGCATGGTGAAGGTGAGTAAAGTGACTAAGTAGTGCGCTTGTGTTAGATACAAAATATATACATGTGACCGATTGTGACAATATGTTGTTACAAATGGCACTCGTAGTATGAGTGTCAATGGACACAATTGAATTTTTAAAAAACCAGTCCACATAGAATTTTTGTCAACGTTTCGACCCCTTAGTACAATTATTTAGAACGGGTGATCATCAGGACAGAATACGAATGGGAGACACCTGGAAGTAAAAGAGAACTATATATCGGATTCTAAAATTGTGTACATAGTGCACTCAATAGCAATGATATTCGGACAACAAATAAATGTACATACCAGGTAATCAGGGTAAAAAGACCCACATCCGTAGATTTATAACAATCAGTCCAAAGGAAAATCTCTGCAAAATGCATCAAAGTAACTGCAAAAAAATGAACTGGATTTAAACAAATCTGTGACCTGGTCCTGTCTGGGTAGTTGCAGAGAGACCTCTGAAAGACTGTTGTGTGCCCAATAGCTAAAAGAGAAGGTTAGCCAACTGACTCTTGGAGGTACTTCTGGGGAGCCTGGGTTCACGTCAAGCAGGTCCAGTCTTCCATCTTCGGACAGTCAGGTAATCCTTCTGAATCTTCCACAAGTCCAAGAGTTTCTGGTGAGAGGTTCTGAAGGTGCCACTTCTATCCCCTGTCCAGCCTAACGCGCTGAGAGTGAAACTGACAAGGCGGCCTGAGCGCCGCGTCTAACACTCGTCCTTCGATCGTGATAAACGCCGCGCTGCACACCTGCATCGATCGCCGTACCCGGGGCACTTAAGAAAGCTCACCACTCATCCCCGCTCCCAGCGGGAGCCTCGTAGCGCCAAGGGCGCGAGATCCGACTCGCCACAGCGGCCAATGCATTACTCATGATTTGAAAGTAAGAGCGGCGTTAAGATTTGTTCAGAAATACAATGACCATGCGCCGCTTGCAGCAATCAAAGCATCAATCATAAAGTCACACATTAATAATGCCAATAACGGAGCTCTCAACTTAACTGTCTGCGTGAGCAGCAAAGAAAGAGGACTGGTTCCGGTATCACTGGCTCTTATGGGGCTCTGCAGGAAGTGATGTGGTGCATGCATCATGGGAAATGTAGTTTGTTTTGCTGTGAGTAGCAATAAATAAGAAAGAGAAGCATAATACGAAGCCTCCGGTCCTGTAATAGAATTCAAATATGTTTTGCCTGGATGTACTAGACCTAACAAAGACAAAGAATACATACATCTAAGATGGCTTCACACTTATATGAATTTTAGATATGTTCAAAGCCCTATACCTTTATTCCTGCTCTGCAAATCTAGCTTTGGGTAAGAATGGCCAGCGTAAGGCTATGCCTTAACTTTAAAAAAAACACTGGAATGTATAGAAAACCATTCAAGACAATGGAGTGGCAGAGGTCGAATACTGGCAAGTAGAGGCTTTCTGTTTCAATATTCCAATGTATCTATTCTGTCTCTCGCACTTGTGAATCATGAAGAAGAAGCAGTATTACGCTCTTCAGCCTGTTTGCCAGGACATTAGACAGAATCTTTACGACAACATCAATAAGTGCTATGGGTTACGGGATCTTTACCATATTTTGGAATTGACGGGATGATAGCACTACTGAATTCCTGCCTAACAGTCAGATTCTGCAGCATATTAATAAACTTCATAGTGCAAGGAGAGGTGTGATCTGCTGATCTGGTTGAATTTGCAAAGGAAGTCATATTCTAGCGAGTGCCTTCCTGAAGTCCAAGTCCCTCAGTTGTGATTTCACAACTCTGCAGTGTTCTGGCGTCAACACAAAAAGAGGCCAATGCAAGATTTCTCATTAGCTTGTCTGCATAGTTGCTTGCCAGCAGCCAAAAGAGTTTACTCTTGTGATCTGGCCACTCTGAATTTTTCCGGTCCTCCCTATATAGCTGAAGTCAGGCCGACCAATCTGTAGAGAGGTTTCCACAGAATTTCATCCTTAAGAAGAATGCTCTTCACAAATACCATTTGCGTGAGGCTGATAACATTCTGAAGAGGCCGCAATGTCTTAGTCCTTCATAGAGTTGAGGAAGCATTCCAGATCTTCCTGGTTTGAGTATTTCTTACATTTGTCACCCATTGTGATGAGCATTATAGCAGGTTCAAGTAGACCACACTTAATCAATCAATCAATCAATCAAGAAATTTGTATAGCGCGCTACTCCCCCGGAGGGTCTCAAGGCTACTGCTTGAACAGCCAGGTCTTGAGTTGCTTCCTGAAGGAGAGGTGGTCTTGGGTGAATCGGAGGTGGATGGGGAGGGAATTCCAGGTCTTGGCTGCCAGGTAGGAGAAGGATCTTCCTCCGATGGTGGCTCTTCGGATGCGTGGAACGGCGGCGAGGGCGTGGTTGGTCGATCGTAGTTGGCGGGTGGGAGTGTAGAAGGTCAGGCGGTTGTTGAGGTACCTGGGGCCTAGGTCATGGAGGGCTTTGTGTGCGTGGGTGAGGAGGCGGAACGTGATTCTTTTGCTGACGGGGAGCCAGTGCAGGCCTCTCAGGTGTCCAGAGATGTGGCTGTGGCAGAGGGTGTCCAGGATGAGTCGTGCGGAGGCGTTCTGGATGCGTTGGAGTCTTTTCTGCAGTTTGGCTGTGGTTCCGGTGTAGAGGGTGTTTCCGTAGTCTAGTCGGCTGGTGACAAGTGCCTGGGTGACCGTCTTCCTGGTTTCGGTGGGGATCCATCTGAAGATCTTTCGGAGCATGCGTAGGATGTTGAAGCATGAAGACGAGACGGCGTTGACTTGTCTGGTCATCGACAGGGAGGAGTCCAGGATGAAGCCCAGGTTGCGCGCGTGGTCCGTTGGTTTGGGTGCCCTGCCTAGGGCCGGGGGCCACCAGGAGTCGTCCCAGGCGGATGGTGTTGATCCAAGGATGAGGACTTCCGTCTTGTCTGAGTTCAGTTTCAGGCGGCTGTTCTTCATCCACTCGGCTACTTCTTTCATCCCTTCGTGAAGGTTAGTTCTGGCGGTGGCGGGGTCGTTGGTGAGGGAGAGGATCAGCTGGGTGTCGTCGGCGTAGGAGATGATGTTGAGGCTGTGTTGGCGTGCGATGGCTGCGAGGGGGCTCATGTACACGTTGAAGAGGGTGGGGCTGAGTGATGAGCCTTGTGGTACGCCGCAGATGACTTCGGTGGCCTCCGATCTGAACGGGGGGAGGCGGACTCTCTGGGTTCTTCCGGCGAGGAACGAGATGATCCACTCCAGTGCCTTTTCTTGGATTCCGACGTTGCTGAGGCGTTGAACCAGGGTGCGGTGGCAGACAGTATCGAACGCTGCGGAGAGGTCCAGGAGGATGAGGGCCGCTGTTTCCCCGTTGTCGAGCAGGGTTCGGATGTCGTCCATGGCTGCAATGAGGGCGGTCTCGGTGCTGTGATTGGCTCGGAAGCCGGACTGTGAATGGTCGAGGGATCCGTTCGTCTCGAGGAAGGCGGCCAGCTGTCTGTTGACTGTCTTCTCGATGACTTTGGCAGGAAACGGGAGCAGCGAGATGGGGCGGTAGTTCTTGAGGTCGGTGGGGTCTGCCGATGGTTTCTTCAGGAGGGCGCTGAGTTCGGCGTGCTTCCAGCTCTCCGGGAAGGTGGCGGTGTTGAAGGAGCAGTTGATGATGTCCCGGACTTGGGGTGCGATGACGGAGTCGGCTTTGTTGAAGACGTGGTGAGGGCATGGGTCGGTTGGTGATCCGGAGTGGATGGTGTTCATCGTCCGGAAGGTGTCTTCGGTGTTGACTGGGGTCCAGTTGCGGAGGGTGGTGGTGGGGGGCGTTGGTTCTGTGGTTGGGTGCGTGGTCTGTTCGCCGAAGCTGTTGTGTATGTCTGCGATCTTGTTGTGGAAGAACGTGGCGAGTGAGTCGCAGAGGTCTTGTGATGGAGTGATGTCGTTGTTTCCGGCGCTGGGGTTGGAGAGCTCTTTGACGATGCTGAAGAGCTCCTTGCTGTTGTGTGCGTTGTTGTCTAATCGTTCCTTGAGTGCTGTCTTCTTGGTGGTGTGGATCAGCTGGTGGTGTTTGCGGGTGGCGTGCTTGAGGGCGGTCATGTTGTCTGTGGTCGGGTTCTTTCGCTAGGCCATACCCCATTTTCTAAGTCTACATAGGAAGGTGAAGGATTCTCACACGTGAATTCCATGTCTAACAAGAGGTTGGGCCTACATGCACAAGCTGACCACCAAATAATAAAAGCCTGTTTGTCTTCTTTGCTGCTTGTATCAAAGTCCAGCCTGCTGATTTTGTAGGAAGCAGGCCATTATTGGCCTCGGGAGGTTGTCATTTTGTGATTACACACCTTGAGGGATTGATTCTCTCTGGAATTCAATCAGAGACTAGTAGTCTAACCCTTAAGAAATCCAAAATAGAACCTTCCTTCTCTTCTAAGGTATGCTATAAAAACAGATACTGATGTAAACAAAAAAGTGATGGATGTAATGCTTGAATGAATGTCAACCACTGGTAATTACCCAGGGCAGTATCCCAGCCCATTGTTATTTTACATACCATGCCACCTCAGTTTGGACCCAGCCAAATGCAAAGAGCCTTCACCCTGCTCCAATGGGAACGGTCCTGTCAGAACTGCCAGCCCTCATCCTCCCTGAATCAGAACACAAGCAACCAAGACTAGTGTTGCCATTATTAGGGCTCATCAGTCAGGTATAGCTTGGTTCTTGTGGCACAGTGTGCACGGGACCAACTTCTGGGCATACCAATCTCACTTAGGGTGTCACAATGAAGCATACAAAAAAGTGACCGATGGAATTCCTGAATTAATCTTAGTGACTGGTAATTACATGGGCCGCACGCACACCATGCCACCTCAGTTTGAGCCCAGCTATATACAAATCAGCATAATAGGACATTTGGGGATGGGGGCGCGAAGGTATCAGAGCGCTTTAAATGGCCACCAGTTACGTTACAGATAGACACATTCATTTTTACGTGATTTGCTCAGAATCACAGGAGGTCGAGCGTCCCTGCCGAGACTCGAACCCGGTTCCCCAGCTTTGAGGTCAACCACTCTAGCCGTTCTGCACCTTAATTGCTTGTACTATGCTTGTATTTTCTGATACATTTTGTGTTGTTGCCTGGGGTGGAATAATTTGTTCTCGTTTTAAATCCGTCTAGTGTTTATTGCATGTTTGCCCTGTGGGAGACATCCTGTCTTTCCGATTTGTGTCCCTTTGTGGTGGCAGGTTGGCGAGTCAGACATTTTGCTGAAGCCATTTTAGGGACTCCGTTTTGGGTAACGGTTTTGTGTCTCTTTTCCTCACACAAAACCCATCCATACGTAAATAGAGACCAGGTGCTGCCATGCAGAAGGCACGGCGCTAGCGCCAGAGGCAAGCCTGTTGGTGCCCGAATGTACAGGGGGCAGGAACACAGGTCTAAATCTCACAATCCGGTATACTTCCTTTGTGGCACGTCTGCTGGCATGCAACAATACAGCTTTCAGAGATTGGAAATATACTTTTTGTCCGCTACAATACTTTTGATTTTGACGTCAAAGCAATTTTAGGTTTACACCTGAAGCAGATATTTATCATCCTTCAACTGATGATCGACTCACTCTGGCCAGGCAAGTAACATGTTTCTTCTGTATAAATTGTCGCTCTCTTGTAAAACATCATTAAGATGTTTTTAACTTTATAAAAGATTTTAAACCCAATGTTCTTTTCCTAACGGAAACGTGGTTAAGTGGGCGTCTTCAAGATGGGTACTGCATAGTTAACCGTGACAGATTGGATAAGAAAGGCACAGGGATAGCATTCAAACTACATAGCCTTCTCAGGCTCTTATTAAATGTCTTCCAGGACTGCCTAATAGGTGGAGATTAATGCTAGCAGAGGTTTAGTCTCCTTTTGTATTAAAATATGCTAACTTCAACATTCTGGGCAACATGAACATTCATCTCGATGACTGCAATTCTATTACGGCCTCTAACCTTATAGGGGATTTAATAGCCCTCGAAGTACCGCAACTAGTAAGCGCTATTAAATCTGGATTCCCTATTGACCCGGCACTTCGTAGATGGGTGGTTATATTCTTTCTCCTGATCTAATTTTCTGAATACGTCCATCCTGTATGACACGGCCCCTCTAATGTGGAAATATGTAATGGTAATCCCTCTGCTTAAAAATCTTTCCTTGGCTGTATATAAGCTAGAAAACTATCAGACGATTTTTCTACCGCCTGTACAAAGTTCCCTGAAAAGCATATAAACCCAGCAACTGTCAGAACATCTAAAATCTTGCAATCGCCTTCATGTGTCTCAGTCGGGCTTCCACCCGTTACAGTACAGAATCCACTCTACTTGGGGTTCCAAAGAATTTTAGAATGACCTTGGATATGGGAGGGACTGCAGCCCTTATACTCTTGGATTTGAGCACAGCCTTCAATATAATCGCTCACTCTGTGCTTATTAGAAGACTTGCGGGAAGCAGGATTCCTGGCACTGCCCTCCAATGGTTTTGTTCCTTTTTGCACGAGCGTTCTTTAAAGTCATCTCGAAACCACATGCTTATATTGTATGTCAGATGCCTTTCCGGGTTCCGCAAGGATCCTCTTTTAGCCCTACACTTTTCAATAATATGTCCACCCTCTGGCAGACACAGTGAAGGGTTCTGTCTTATATTAGTTTTCTATGCTGTTGGCACGTAGATTATCATCTCCTTATCTGCAGATGATAACAATTGATTACCCAGTCTTAGAGCATGCCTTGTTGCAGTGGCTCAAAGGAAAGGGGAAAACTGCCTAAAACTTAATGGCAGTATGACAGAGTTTCTTCTTGTGGGAAATCAACCTCATTTCTGGGGTCCGCAATGGTGGCTGGAAGAGTTAGGGCCACTTCTTATTCTAAAACAAGCTGTTAAAGACCTCCGGCTATGGCTGGACAGCAAGCTCTTGGTGGATTCTCAAATACACAGGGTATCAGCTGGCAGTTTTGGCCTTCTTAGATACCAGAGAAAGATTCTTTGGTCCTTCCCCATTTCCACCTAAAAAACGAATGTCCAGGTACTTATCATTTACAGCCTATATTATGGCAATATGCTCTATCTGGGGTCTTTCAAGACATACATGAAGAGACTATGGACTATGCAGAATGCAGCTGCTAACCTCCTCTGTCATACTCCCGAGCATATTTCTGTTTCTACTCTGCTCTGCCACCTTCATTGGCTTAATATCGAAAAGTGTATTACGTTTAAAGTGCTATGCTACATGCACAAAGCAATGACTCAGACAGGACCCCAGTATCTAAGGAATTCAGTTCATCCTTACCTCCCTAATCGATCCTCGCACTCGGGTAACCAGAATTTAGTGGTGATTCCACGAGTCAAGCTGGCAAGACAAGAAAGTCGTTCTTTCAGATATCTTGGGCTAAAACTCTGGAACTTTCTACCCTCTTTCCTAAAGCTATGTACATCTACTAAGTGTTTTCACTGAGAGTTTCCACAAGCAGTTGAAGACTAGGCCTGGGCGGCAAATCCGTTCCGCTTGCGGAATTTGCATAATTTGCGTAATTTCGCGTTCCGCGGAGATTGCGAAATTGCTCAAAAGTCTGCTTTCCGCGATTTCGCGAAATTTTTGCTTGTTCGCGTTCTCAAAATGCATGTTCGCGAGATATTTCTCCTCAAGCATGCAAACAGCAATTGCGAACAGGAAAAAAGCATCGCGAACAAGCAATTCCGCGTGTTCGCGGAATTTCTGCGTGTCCGCTGAGATTTTTTACCGTTTCGCGGAGATTTGCGTAACACAATTACGCAAATTCCGCCCACCCCTATTGAAGACCTGGTTGCTTTAATTGTGCCGGGTGTGCATTGGTCTGTTCTGCTACCATCTGCCAGCACTGGGATGTCCTGGGGCAGCTATGAGCTTTATAAATCACAATAAAGTAAGCAACAAGTCTTGAGCCTGGTTCAGTGGGAACAGTCCAGCCCGAACTGCAAGGCCAGGTCCTCCGTGTAGCAGAATACAAACAACCAATACCAGTTTCACCCTTACTAAGGCTCATCAGTTGGGTATAAAGCTTTGTTCCAGTGGCACTGTATACTTCATTAAGACAGACATTGTCTCTCCTCAGCTTAGACTTTAGCTCAAAATGATGTCTATGCAGACGCAACAAGTCCTGATCCCATCAAGAATCTTATTCATTCACACATCCCTTATGTTATGCCTCCTATGTAAGGATTATAGTTGTTCTTGGAAGAATATGACGTGAGACCATTACGGTTTACCTTGACAGAGCAGACTTGGGGGCATATTATCAAGAAAGTGGCGGAGAGAGGCGTTAGCTGTCTTGACTTAACGCCTCTCTCCGCCACTTCGGAAACACCAGGCTGCACCATATTAACAAGGATATGATGCAGCGTTGCGTTTCCCCCTGCGATGGCGCTAAGTTACACAACTTAGCGCCAGCGCAGGCACCCTTGCACCAGAGTACAAGGGTGTCTGCGAGCAGGGAGGTTTGTTTATGTGTAGGAAGGAGTTCCTTCCTGCAAATAAACAAACCAAATATGCCTTTTTGTAACTTTCATGTGTGCTGCTTCGTGCAGCACACATGGAAGTTACAAAATAAGTTTTTTTTTTAAACGGTTTGTTCATGTACAGGAAGGGACACCGTCCTGTACATGAACAAACCATGGCATTTTGCTTTTTCCATGTGTGCGGCACAAGGCAGCACACACGTAAAAAGCAAAAAAGAGGAGAAATAAAGCATTTCTCCTCTTTTCGCCATCTTAAGAGCAGGATTTTCCAGGTCTTGGGTTCGGCGTTGCCACCTATTATCGCCGCTCTTGATAATAGGTGGCAGTGTCGAATTCAATGGGTGTTGCGGTGGAACGCCCACCACAACACCCACTGCACGCCCCTTTCACGCTAAATTTAGCGTGAAAGGGGCACTATTCTCAAGGTAGCGTTAAGCCACTTAACGTGGCTTTAAGCCACGTTAAGTGGCTTAACGCTGCCTTGATAATAGGGAGATAACCCTATCACCACCACAACGTCACAAAAAGTGACGTTGTGGTGGCGATAGGGGCTTGATAATATGCCCCTTAGTTCCCCATGGAAGAGGTTGGGTCCGCAGCCCTAATCCTTCTGCATCTGAGCACGGCTTTTGCCACTGTCTCTCACCTGGTGTTAGTCAAAAGGCTGGAAGAAGCAGGTATAGCCGGAAAAGCATTCAAATGGCTCACTTCCTTCCTCCAAAACAGAACATTCCAATATTGTGAGGAAGTCACACAAATTGGAAATTAATTCCCTAAAGTACAGGGTGCCTCAGGACTCCTCACTAAGCACCACCTTGTTCAACCTGTGCATCACCTCACGGCCGGAGATCATAAAGGACCATGGCTTCTCCTCAGTATCTTTCTCCATAAAGTGACAGAACCTCAACCCACCTAAACCATTGCCTTAAACATCTTGTAGACTGGATGGCAACAAGAAGCCTAAAACTAAATGGGTGGAAGAAACAAAGGGATGGTGGTGGGAAACAACCTCACAAAGTGGATGGAAATGAAATGGCCAGACTTTCTGGGCAGTCTTCCTACCCCAAAATCAGAGGTTAGGAGTCTGGGCTTCTGGTTCGATGATAATCTCTCAATATCAACCCAAGCAAAAAAACTAGCGGCAACTTGCTTTGACCTGCTTAAAACATTGAGAATGTTTCTGAGATGGTTATCTGAACCATCATATAAATAGTGGTGCAAGGACTAGTCATTTCACGACTGGATAAGGGAAACTCCCTATATCTGGAAAGTCCCCAGGCTGTCCTAAAAAGACTACAGGTCACCCAAAATGCCCCTGCCCGTATAATGTTGAAAATCCCCAAATATCAATCTGCAGCTGTGGCCTTGGC
Source organism: Triturus cristatus (assembly GCF_964204655.1). Lineage (NCBI taxonomy): Eukaryota > Metazoa > Chordata > Amphibia > Caudata > Salamandridae > Triturus > Triturus cristatus. The sequence continues at coordinate 930,177,591 of NC_140585.1, forward strand.
AAGCCTGCACTGGCTACCAGTGCCGAAAATAATACATTTTGAAGCACTATGCTTAGCTGAGCAAACAGTGTATAAAAGGGGTCCAATGCTAATTCAGAGACTTTATTTTCACCCGACAACACTCCAAGGATGTTGCACTCCACCGGCTATTTGAGGTGCCCAGGTTAAAGATAACTAGGAATGGAGGAAGCTCCTGCACTTTGCTGCCCCGCAAGCTCTGGAACGCACTTCCACAGCATATTAGGAAAACTGCATCCAAATCTAAATTTAGAAAACAGTTAAAAACCACCCTGTTCGACTACATATGATCATTCGGAGAAGCACCTGTTGCTGGTTTCAGCGTTGGGAAGCCCATCTGGGTAGCCATGCACTCTAGAAAACTTCATGAATAGAATAGAAAATGTTAAGTTCAGCAATATCCTTATGACCGAGGTTTACTTTATGATGGCTTCCAAGTTGACCTTGGACATTTGACAATGACTTGGTTCAAGAGAAAAAGCCACCAGAAAGTGCTTTGAAGAGCAATAGATGCCTGACGTCTTCAGTGCTTAAAGGGTATGTGAGGATGTGTTAGTTAGAAGGAGGCTGAGTACAGGACACCATACTAAATACCATGGCCAAAGTAGTCAATGCAGAAATTACATCAGTGAGAGTCAAGGCAAATAATACAGGAAGGGAAAGTTCATGCACCATCACACCAAAGAGATACTATAACAAAAGACCAGCCCTGGCTATACATACTCTGGTTAACTGGATGACTTTTTGCATAAGGCAGGGCCATACCTCCACGCGTTAATCTCAGTGAGGTGAGGAATATCCCCATGGTGGAAGCAAAAGTACACAAGCGGCACAGATTTTGGTGCCATCTCAGATAAGGCAAATAACGTTGGCCGAGGTTTATCTGACCTCAAAATTGCCACTGTGTTGGACAAAGTGGTCCCACTAGCTTCTTTATGGAAAAAGGAAACCGTGAAGGTCCTTGCAAGCGGATGGGGTCATGGTGACAACGCGGTGGAGATCTCAAAGTGTGGTTTCCGGTTCAAATAGAACTTTCTTGGGATTCTCCAATCCATCTTTCCGTTTCCAACTCTTCTCATGGATCCAGCCCAGTCAACACATAGGTTGGTCTTGGACAGCTCACTGCACCTGATGGCATGGTGGATTACAGGCAACACTGGAAAATCCCAAGGCTTTCAAGACACGCTGAAGTCCTCCTCTCTAAAGCCAGTGCAGATAGTATGGTCAAACGATACAAGTGGGCCCGGACGTGATGGATGGGTTGGTGCTTGCAACAGGGTATGATCCTGTGATTGTAGACATAGTTCAGGTCCTCGATTTTTTATCCAGCGTGGTGGCAGATGGAATGGTTTACAGGTCGGTAAATTCCTTCTGTTCAGCTATATTGGCAGAGCATGTCCCAGTTGATGGTGCACTGGTGGGGGAACACCCCTTTGATTAAAAGTTGCCGCAGGGAGTTAGTCTCTCTCTACATCTTGAACCCAGGTACTCTACTCTCTGGGATGTTAACTGTGTCCTTAATCTTTTGTTATCCTGGGAACCTAACAGAGGTTTGTGTAACAGAAAAATAATTATGCAAAATTGTCCGTGCTTTTGTGACTTGTGTCCTGCAGGTGGGTCTTGGATGTGTGAGCCCTTGACATTACAGTTAGAGTATTTCACCTTAAGGCATTTCCTTTATGGTAACTAGTCATACTAAATCCAATTCTGGGGTAATCTCGTACCCAGAATTTGCAAACTCCTCTAAGCTGTGTGTTGTGAGATGCTTGAAAGCATATGAAGACATGAGAGAGGAAGTACACCCTCTGGGGGAATGATAGCCCCTGATTACACTTCGAATGTCATACAAAGCAGTCTCCTCCCCCACTGCAACACAGTGGGTGAGATGGGTAATGCAGGAGACTGACATCGATACAAAGAGTTTTGGGGTGTATTCACCTATGGGACGATGGCTTCAAAGCATTCTGCTTGGGTGCACGTTTGGAGAACATCATGAAAGCAGCAGATTGGTTCTCTGACTCTATGTTTAAGATGTTTTACTTCAAGCAGGTGATAGATATCACTCAGTTGGTGGTGAGCAATCTTTAAACCAGCGTAATTCTCATCTCCGTTCCTGACATAGAATATAAAATGTCCTAGTTTTGTAACGGAAAGTTTCAATTCTATTAAGAACACAGAGGCGAGGATTTTTTCAGCCAGCGAGGTACCTCGCCCTCCACCCACCGTTACCAGTAAGAAAGACATATGTTGTTAGTAAGGTTTTGAAGATGTTGCTACATCATACCATTTCTTGCCTTTCGTATGGTGTTTACGCTTCATGCCTGGTCCTGTTGAACAAGCGGTTAATTGAACTGTCTATATCTTGTTAATGTATTGGTGGCACATACACTTGTATGCCTGGAGTTATATCTTTGACTCTCTTTTTCTCAATAGGGAATAAAGGAGTTTCTCAATGGGCATGATTTGTGCAAAGAAAGAGCGAGCATAGAAAGAGGAAGAGTACTTTGTATAGACATCTGCTACCTGATTTGATGATGTTATGTTCATGGTTCACAGGTGTTTCTGGGAAAGTTAGTTTTTTCTGGATATGTTTTTATGCGGTTTGAAAAAATGTACAACAAAAGCTAAGGAAGAAAGCGTAATCCTCGCCTCCGTGTCCGTAATGATATTGGAACTTTCTGTTATGAAAGCTAGGAAATTGTACAGCCCTGTCTATTAGAACATTGTCCTTTTAAGCCTTTTGCACTATTAGGCTCTCTTTTTCCCCATATCCATTACCCAGTTTATTCTGATCCTTTGGCTGCTCTCAGCTTATGGCTTTCTCTACTCCTGTTTCACAATGCAGTGATCTAATTCACTGGAAAGTCAAGCTTCTCCATGCTTAAGAGAATTAAGAGATTCATCAGCTATCCTATTGATAACATGATCAAATGCACTATTAAAAAATATCCTGAAGAAAGAGAGGGCCTACCTGTTGCAACGCCTTATGAGCCCAACACAAGGCCCTGAACTTAATTTGCGCCCAAATAGGAAGCCAGTGCAATTCCTTGAGTACTTGGGCTGCCACATTTTGAAGCGTCTGCAATTTGTTTAGAAGGGGATTTTGAGAGCCTACATATAAAGATTTGCAATAGTCTAGTTTTGAAATTACTGCAGCTATAATGACCATGAGTCGGGAGGAAGGGAAGAATTATTTTTAATATTCTTAAGGTAAGATGTTACCTGTTTAGTGTGGTCCATGAAAGCTAATTTGGTATCAAAATCGTCCCACAAATTTCTTGTTTTCTGGACTGGCACTGGAAGGGGCCCAAGAGTGAGCGGCCACCAAGTCAGAGGTGTCATTGCCAAACAGCAGCACCACAATTGTTTTCCTAATTTAGCTTTAAGCAATTCTTCTGCTTCCTGTCAGCGATGCTACCAGTATAGATATTGAATTGTTTGGCCACTTTTTCTGCTTCAGAAGAGACGGACACCACTATTTGGGCGTCATTGGCATACAGGAATACTTAAAAAACCTGCCTGATTGAATAAGTTCGATCAGAGGAGTGATGTATACATTACACAAGGTTGGACTTAGAGATCTTTGAGGGATGCCGCAAGGAAGCTTAAAGGGGAAGAAGTGAAGTCCTCTAAGGCCACCACTTGCTCTCTATTGGACAGAAAAGACCTAATCAATTTTAGGGCTGTGCCTTTGATGCTAATCCTTTCAAGAAGGTTGACCAAAAGAGGATGGTTAACCATGTCAAATGCAGCCAACAGATCCAACAGGATCAAAGCTGCGTTGTCACCTCTATCTAAAATGTCTCTGATATCTTCAGTAGCCGCCACTTTGGCTGATTCTATACAATGATTGGGTCTAAACCCATACTGTACCGGGCCAAGATGGTTAGTGGTTTCGAAGAAATTTATAATCTCCGGATTTATGGCCTTTTTGAGGATCTTGGTAGGTAGGGGAAGGCACGATATTGCCATATAGCACTTCACGTATAAACAACAGGAATTAGGGGGGTCAAAGGGAAAAAGTTTATAGACCAGCAAGATGAAGTTTCCCCATATACTAAGTAAACACAGAGGTCATCTCGGGTCTAAGAAGGTAGTGAACACAAAAGACCAAGGCAGGTGAATTGAATCCCCACAGGGATAATCCCGAAAGAGGACTGGAGCCCTCACTCACCAAGAGGCGACATGCTTCATCATCGGGTTCGTTCCTCCAGTGGAAAAACCTAGTTCCAAAGGGGGCTACAACCCCCTCACTAAGAGGGAGGAGTCCAGGGATTTTGTTCAGCGAGGATGAGGCTGTGTGTACAAGGAGTAGTGTTCCTTATACTGTGAGTGAGGTAAAAGAGAGCAGTGCTAGAGAATCAGTGGTGAGAAAACTAGTGGTGAGAAAACTAGTGGTGAAGTTAAAACTGGCTAGTGAATACCAAAAAAAAAGGCTTTACTGTGTAGGTTTCACTGTCAGGGTTAAAAAAGTGCATAAGGTAGAGTAGTGGAGATTCAACACTACTCTTTGCAATAGGTCGACATGTTTTAGCCCTTGGGATCTCTATAAGGATCTGGGCTTTCTTCCGGAACGGGTGAAAGATAAAGCTACTGCTGTGGTGTGCTCAAATTGAACAAAATATTAGTAATAATACTACACCGATGATCCAGGTGTTCAGTATTTATTGGGTCCATCTGAGGGAGATAAAAAAACAACTGCCCTGGTCAGAAAGGGTCACTACATATATACAGTTCTAGTAATGCAGGTAATATATTTATAAAACATAAAAAATGCTAACCCCAAAAGTATGGGTCCCGCACTTACCCAAATAGTTTGGATGACACCCTCACCTTAACCTGGATACAACTCAGGGAAGGGGGCCCGCTCTATAATAAACAAAATGTGTGATGTCAGAGTGTACAGACAGATCTCTGATCATATGGTTTACTATGAACACAACCACCCACCTAGTCACAACTACAGTATGGCATAAAAAGAAGAACTCAGGACAGGATTCAGTCATTTTAAAATTTGAAAAAAAGGAATAATTTTTTTAAATAATATTTATTTTGGTAAACAAATGGAGAAACTGTTAGCTCTGTTAATGTAAGAAGAGAGTATCTAAATTCCAAGCGCAAAGCTTACCTGTCCATTGGTACCCCGGGGCGGTCAATGAGTTGAGACCGGAGGTACCGAACGGCTGGCCAGCTCTGCGCTTATATAGTGAGTGGAAGACAGTCAATTGTTCCCACCTGTGTCAGTCAGGACCCTGAGGTGGCCAAGTATATCGCCTGGCTTAAAGAATGAGGCCCTGTCATGACTGAGCATGCTCAGTAAAGGAGACACTTATTCATAGCGCGATGAGTGAACATGCTTAGTGAAAGAGATACTAATTCAAAGCCTGAAGAAAAATACTCAAAATTGAAATAAATTAAATTAAATAGAATTGGATTAATTGGCAATGATGGAGTAAAAATGAAAAGATAAAGTGGGAAGACCCACTTTGTGCCTCGCACTGTTCACTGTTTGGGGAAATTGCCCAAACGCAAAGTTTCAGAAATAATTATAAATTCTTGATGAGTAACGTAGTACAGAAATATGTTTAATTATACACATACTAGTACTTTTATCCAATCAGCATTTTGACATTGTTGATGAAACAATTTTGTGGTACATCATATTAATCGTTCTTAATTGAGTGTACAATGAACATAAAGTGATGACATTGAAAACAGTGAAATAATAATGATGTTTTTCTCATATCGTTGGTGAAAGTGCCCAATGCATTTCAGGATCTTTAAATCCCTTCGTCAGGGGCCAACCTAAAATGAATATGAACAAGGTAAATAATTAATGTCATTTGCGGCAATGTTAAATAGATGCTGAAATGGTGGGTGTTAGAATTCATGCGTGGATTAATGTCGGTGACTAATGCAAGATTATGTTGCCAGGGTAATGAGTCAAGTGTGGAAAGGTCGTGAAAGGTAAGAAGTGAAGGACACAGAACCCAAAGTGTAGGTGACTGTTAACAGTTAATAGCGAGTAAAGAAGTGAGGATGCTAAGTGCAAACCAGGTGTGGTTGTAATGCATTTGAGAAATGATTAAAGAAGTAAAGACTAAAACGGATAGTGCCAGAAATACACGAGGAGGCAGGCATGGTCAGATTGTTGAACTGAGGCGATAACGCTGACTCGCTCCCCTTAGTAGCGCGGTGTGGAAAATAACGGAAAAAGGACCAAAACGATGAATCAGGCAATTGTTCAAAAAAATCTGTATGGAAATATGGCAATCAATATCGTGAACGGAAAGGGTTCTGAGAGGCATAATGCGTCTAATGTTGGGGGACGCTTACCTTAGATCACGGAGAGTGAAATGGCAGCGCTGCGATAGCGGAGAGGGATTCCATGCAGGAGAGAGTGATCGCGTAGGATGTAGGTCACATGCGCGAATGAAGATGTTCATCTGTGAGGAATGAGCAAGTGGTTAACGCTGTACTGGGGTAAAAAATGAACCTGTGGGGCGCATCAAGTACCGGAATACGAGTCGCTTACCTAAAATAAGTAGTGCGATCGTGCTCGAGGACGCGGGGACTATCAAGAAACCCGGAACTGGTCCAATAAGGAGCGCGGTGATAGGATGAGATACCGGGCTCTGTTTAAATGCCGGAATGGAAGCAACTAGCATGTGACTCGTCAAACCAGAAGAAATAGAGGAAATACTCTAAACTGAGGGGGAGATGCTATAATGGAAGTATAAAACCAGAAACGGATACATTTGAAATAAAACGGAGAATTAAAAGAAAAAGATGCAAATGAAGTGGAAAACACGAGAAAACGATGAGATCAAAAAAATGATGAGATCAAAGAGTTGTCAAAAACGGGGAAGCGAATTTAACTGTGTTGAGGAGAACAATAAAGATGGTGAAAAAAAATGGAACGAGCGAAAAAATTTGTGGAATGAATGGAGGGTAAAACACATACTGTGTAGTGCTAAATAAAGTGCCACGGTCAGCAGAGAAGTGCTGAGAGAAAAAATAGAGTGGGAGTTAATTCAGATGTAAAGTGTATGTGTGAACATTGTGTAACAGTGAAGCAATACATTCAATGGAATTGATGTTACAAACAATATACCCTAAGATTGTGTGAATAAATATAAACCTTGTTGGGTGAATCTAAATTGCAGGGAGGGTAAATGTGGGTCCCGTGGTGTAAAGAAGGTTTATGTGTGAAGTAAGTCAAATGTATATAATTCTATAGAAAACAACTCATATCGATCCGGTCATTGAGACCGGATGGAATCAAGGTATTGAGATATTTAATCCAATAGATTTCTCTTTGGAGAAGTTTTTGTGTGGTTTCTACTCCAGGTGTGGGTTTAACTGATTCGACAATTTTAAATCTGAGTTGTGATATGGAATGATGTGCTTCGTTCCAGTGAGTGGCTAATGGGGAGGTGATGCTGCAGTTCCTCATTTTGCTTTTATGTTCAGTAATTCTGACCTTTATTTTTCTTTCCGTTTTCCCTATATAAGCTTTGCCACAGGGGCATTTGATGCAATAAATGACATTCGTTGAATTGCAGTCGCAGGAGTGTCTTAGGCTTATGGGTTTTCCGGAAGTTGGATGGGTTAGCACGTTACCACTGATGATATTATTGCAGTGAACGCAATTACTGCACTTTGTAGTCCCTTTGAACTTCATGGTAGATGGGATAGAGGAAGGTGTTGATAGTAATGTTTTCAGGTTTTTTCCCCGTGTGTAAGCGAACAGGGGTTTAGTGGCAAATATATTATTTAAATCATCTTCAGATGCTAGCATCTCCCATCTGGCATTAATAATGTCTCGTATGGGTTTTGACACTGTAGAAAATTTAGAAACGAAAACTGTACAGTCTGATGGTTGTTTCATTGGTTGTTGAAGTAACTCAACTCTGACAAGTTGATGTGCTCGTGTGAGGCAATCTTGTAATACGTTGTCAGGGTACCCCCGTTCTTTGAAGCGTTGTATGTATTCCTGTTCTTTAGCCTTGTATTGTCAGGGTTGGAACAAATACGTCGGACTCTGAGTAATTGAGAATATGGGAGATTCTTTAGTAAGCTGTTTGGATGAAAACTATTGTAGGATAAAATGCTGTTGCGGTCTGTAGGTTTCTGAAAGACCGAAGTCTCAAAATTGTAGGTGTCTATAGACTTGGTGATGAGAACGTCCAGAAAATGAATTTTTTGTTGTTGAATGTTATGAGTAAATTGGATCCTGGGGTTGATTGTATTGAGCGCGGTAATCATAGTCTCAAGATGGGTATTGGTGCCTGTCCATAGTATGAATATGTCGTCTATGTAACGACAATACATTAGTATATGGTTCCACCAGTTGGGATTGGACATGATGTTTTCAAATTCAAAGAGCGACATGAAGGTATTGGCGTATGCAGGTGCTCCTGGTAAACCCATGGAAGTGCCAGTTAATTGCGCATAGAAGTTACCCTCCCATTCAAAGTAGCTGTGATGGAGGCAAAAATGTAAAAAATTTTAAATGAACAATTTTTCAACTTCGATATCAGGTGTTTGAAGAAGTGCCCACTCTATGGCTTCAAGTCCGGCTTGATGTAGTATGGAAGTGTATAGAGCCGTGACGTCAATAGTGCACAGGATGATGTTGGTAAGATCCCTGTTCTTGATCATGTTTAACTGTTGTAAGAAATGAGTAGTGTCTTTGACGTATGAAGGCCATTTTTGGACAAATAATTGCAGGTAGTGATCAACAAATTTGCCTAAAGGTTCAAAGATTGATCCGCAGCCTGAAACTATGGGGCGGAAAGGTGGGTCCAAGGGATTTTTATGAATTTTAGGAATCATGTATAGTTTTGGTCGTCTGCATTCTTGGTTGTTAAGAAATTTTGGGTTTGGTCAATGATCCAATCTTGATCAATTGCTTCTTGGAGTATCGCCAAGAGCATGCTTTCCAGTTGCGTGGTAGGATCCTGGGTCAATTGCATGTAGATATTGGTGTCTGAAACATGGTTGTTGACTTTGGATATGTAATATTGAGTATCCATGAGTACTATTGCTCCGCCTTTGTCTGCAGGTTTCATGATGATATCAGGATTGTTGGCAACATTTTTAATAAGTGTTCTTTCTTGATGTGAGAGATTGTTGTTTCATAGATTGAAAGTTGATAAGTGAAACATCTTGGTGTACCAGACGTTCAAACGAGTCAAGAATTTTGTGTGAAACGGGTGGGATGAATTTACTGCGTGGTTTGAAGGGATTCGGAGAAACCGTAATTTTGTGGTCATTAGGAGGAACAATATTAGTGAAGAAATGTTTGTCGTAATTGTCTCATGAATTTACGAAGGTCTGCCTCAACATTTAACAGAGTAGTTTTGTTGGTGGGTACAAAAGACATCCCTTTTGTGAGAATAGTTTTTTGTTGTTGACTCAAAATATATGAGGAAATGTTGATGACTAAGTTACTGTCTTCCCTCTCCTGAGTGATGTGCCTGTTTTTTCTTTGTCCTCGCCTTGTTTGTCTCGAGGGGGGATTGAGATCCGTGACTTGGGATAAAAAAGACGTCTGAGCCAGGGTAGATGTAGGTTCTCTGGATACAATGGCTGTTCCTGAAGTTGATGCTTGTGAGGATACTGGTATTCTTTTTGTGGTTAGCTCTTGGTCTGATACTGTACTTTCATCAGATGATGTTGTGCTTTTTTTGTCAAACTGCCTTCTGGAATAAATATCAGCCCAAGTGTAAACTTCATTTAGTTTGTAGTCTTATCGTGTCTCTTTTAAATTTCCGGAGCTTGCCTTCTTGAAGTGCCTTTTCGTATTTGTCCAATTTTTGATTGAGCACCTCTAGTTGTAATTTCCATGCCTCTGCTTCTAGACGAGATTGAAGTTCGCTCTTTAGGTTGAAAATTTCTTCTTCAAGTTCTCTTATGGTTTTCGATAATTCTTCTATAATGAGTAAGATCAAGTCGAGAGAACATTTATTGAGTATTGCATACCATTTTTCCATGAAAATTGGGTTGAGATGAAAACGAAACAGCATAGGTTTGATTGCCAGTCTGAGACCTCTTGGTATGCGTTTTGACTTGTGATATTGCACGAGGGTAGATGCGTGAAATTTTTGGTTAAGTTGTCTTCTGGTGTCTGGTGATGAATTATAGTTGCCTAAGTTGTTGAGTTATGGTTCCACCATGAGCATCGGAAAATTTAACATCTTGGATAAGTGAATAGATCTCTGTTGCTTCATCGGTGGTATAAGTCTTGGTGGTTGCCCTATTATCTGTAAGGTTAGTGATCGAATCAAACGACATTTTATTGGTAGGGTGCTGCCTTAGTGTGACATGAAAGATAAAGTAAAAATGTGAATAAGGAGCACTCCTGTCTAAATTTAGCTAAACTGTTTTTTTAGCATGCTCAGTAAAGGAGACACTTATTCATAGCCCGGTGAGTGGGCATGCTCAGTGAAGGAGACACTTATTCATAGCGCGATGTGTGAGCATGCTTAGTGAAAGAGATACTCATTCAAAGCCTGAAGAAAAATACTCAAAATTGAAATAAATTAAATTAAATAGAATTAGATTAAATGGCAATGATGGAGTAAGGCATTGCTTAAAGAGAGGGGGATAGTTCCACAGTAATCAAAGAAACTATAAAAAAACGGTTCGGCTGTAGTGTTGCGCATGTGCAGTGTCAAAGACACTAATCATAGCCCAAAAAGCAGATTTACAATAAAATCATCTCCAAAAGATGTTATATTAAGCACAGCCTTGTGCAAATTTGAGGAATGATTGAGTGGTGCGCCTCAGAGTAGGGTGCGGATACAAGGCATTGGTAGAGGAGAATCAACCACTGGAAATCATGTGTGCTGTATCTTACGTTGTGATGTAACAGATCAGTAGTATGATACATCTACAATAGAAGCCAGGGTATGTCATCATTCAGTCCATTGGCATCAGTACGTAGTTTGTGTACCCATCGTTGTTCTCTGATCAGTAAGAATTGATGAATGTCACTGATATGAGGGGGAATAGTTGGTTTCTCTAGTACCACCCAACTAATGTCATTCTCAGTGTGTCCTTGTGTAATGAAGTGATTGGTCATCTTAGTTCAACTTTTCTTGCATCTCACATTGCTTTTATGTTCCAAAATTCTTGTCTTCACCTATTTCATTGTCATGCCTATGTACCGCATCAGGGAAGGGCATGTGATCATGTAGATCAGTTTGTCACTATTGCAATTAGTGTGTTTCATGAGAGACCATGGTCTGTTGGTGCCTATGTCAATTGCTGTAGTCTGTTTTGTTTGTGGGCACGCGGCACAAGAACCACATGGGAAATGCCCTTTAACTGCAGGCAGGCCCCATAAGGACAACTGGTTCTGTATCTGTTTGGGCTGGGGTCTGGTGTGCACCAGCATGTCTTTTATGTTCCCCATGCGTTTGAAAGCAAATAGTGGCGGTGGCAGTGATGTGGGTCCGATGTTCAAGATGTGCCAGTGTTTGAGGATGGTTTTCTCAATTTGATTGGAGAAACCACAGAATGTGTTTACACATGTCAAGCGCTGTTGTGTTTCTCTAATTGGTGCAACCTCAATATGGGCTTCTCTATGATTGTTGAGTGCTCTCTTCCCGCATTTGCGTATGATGCTGTGGGGATATTGCCTGTCTTTCAGTTGTGTGGACAGTGATCTAGCGTGTTCTTCATATTTCTCCACACTAGAGCAGTTGCGCCTCACACGCAAGAATTGTCCAAAGGGCAGATTATCCCGAAGGGCTTTGGGATGAAAGCTGTGGTAGGACAATAGTGAGTTCCTTGCCATGGGCTTGCGGTAGAGTTCAGTAGACAAAATCCCATTATCAGGATAGATTCTCACATCTAGGAATGGAAGACTGGTGTGTGAGAACTCATAGGTAAAGCGCAGAAATTAATTTCTTGTATTCAGCCAGCTATGAAAATCCACGACGGTCTCGGGTGTCCCTCGCCAGACCACAAAAATATCGTCGATGTACCTCTTCCATACTATTATGTTATCTCTGTAGGGATTAGTCGGATGAAGCACTTCAGTTTGTTCGAACCGGTATACATAGAGGTTCGCCAGGCTAGGGGTGAAAACACTGCCCATAGATGCACCTGATATTTGTAGGAACAACCCATCTTCGAATTTGAAATAATTCTCCTTCATTGCAATAGTTGCTCAAGACATGATAAAATCCAACAGAGTGATGGAGTCTAGGTGCTCGCCCTCTAGCAGAGACCTGATGGTAGTCAGTGTCTCGTCTTGAGGGATGCACGTGTATAGCGACTCCACAGCAAAAGACACCAAGAGTTCTTCTTCTTGGTTGAACGGCTTATCATGTAGTAGGCGTAGTAGATCCTTAGTGTCTTGCACAAATGTTGGCATCTTCTGTACGATAGGTTTGAGAAACACATCAACAAAGGTGGATAGGGGATCAAGTAGGGAGCCTATCCCGGAGATAATGGGTCTACCGGGCGGCGGTATTCTTCCTTTGTGTATTTTGGTTAACACGTAAAAGTACGGTGTAACCGGATGTTCTGTAACCAGGTAGGTGGCCTCATGGTTGGTTATCCATCCAGCTTCCTTGGCTTCGTTGACAAGGTCCTTGATGGTGGTAGTGAGCCTTTTCGTGGGATCCATCTTGAGGGGACGGTAATATCGTCTGTCTTCAAGCTGGCGTATGCATTCTCTTCTATAGACTTCAGTGTCAAGGATGACAGTTGCTCCGCCTTTGTCTGCGGGTTTGATAACAATGCAATCCTCTTTGGCTAATGTCTGTAAAGCCATCCGTTCCGCTCTGGGGAGGTTCTGAAATTGTCTTGTGTTGGTATTCATGATGGTTTCTGTGTCATGTAGGACCGCTTTCTCAAAAGCAATAATCTCCGGTGGAGTCATCTGGTTGGATGGATTAAAGGTGGACTTTGGTCTGTGCCCAGTGTTGGTGTTAGCATCATCCCTTGGTTCAGGGTGGCTTTAAAGAAGGCCTGTAGTCTAATTTTGCGGGAAAAAACTGCCAATTCTTGTCTTATGGTGAAAGGATCACCCCTGGCAGTGGGAACAAAGCCCAATCCTTTCTCCAATGCCGAATATTCGATCTCAGTCAGCTCCCGTTGACTGAGGTTCACAACTATTGAGGATCGCTGCTCGTCCCTGGTCCCGTTGGTGTTTTCAGATTGCTCCGTGTCCTTGAGGCCGGTGGGGGGCTCCAGTGAACATTGGCCTGTTGATTTCTTCTGCGTCCTCTCGATCTGTTTTGGCCTTGCCCTAAAAAAGGCTGGTTGGGCATTGTGTTATTGTATGGTTGAAAGGGGAACATGGGTTGTTGAAAAGGCGGTTGTTGGTAACCAAAGGGTCCTGGGGGCCACCATTGTAGGGGTGCCGGCCCGTAGAAAGCACCTCTGCCTCTCCTTGTACCTCTATTGCGTCTACCTTGGTAGCTGCCTCCCTGATTGTCATAGTTGGTCGTATCGGAATCAGATGAACCATCTTCACTGGCAGAGGTTAAGTAATTAGAGCCATAGCGTTTGCCTCTTTGGTTAAACTGTGGAGGTTTGTAGGACTCGCTCCCTATCCACCTTTGTTGATGTGTTTCTCAAACCTATTGTACAGAAGATGCCAACATTTGTGCAAGACACAAAGGATCTACTACGCCTACTACATGATATGCCGTTCAACCAAGAAGAAGAACTCTTGGTGTCTTTTGATGTAGAGTCGCTATACACGTGCATCCCTCAAGACAAGACACTGACTATCATCAGGTCTCTGCTAGAGGGCGAGCACCTAGACTCCATCACTCCGTTGGATTTTATCATGTCTTGTGCAACTATTGCAATGAAGGAGAATTTCTTCAAATTCGAAGATGGGTTGTTCCTACAAATATCAGGTGCATCTATGGGCAGTGTTTTCGCCCCTAGCCTGGCGAACCACTATGTACACCGGTTCGAACAAACTGAAGTGCTTCATCCGACTAATCCCTACAGAGATCACATAATAGTATGGAAGAGGTACATCGACGATATTTTTGTGGTCAGGCGAGGGACACCCAAGACCGTTGTGGATTTTCATAGCTGGCTGAATACAAGAAATGAATTTCTGCACTTTACCTATGAGTTCTCACACACTAGTCTTCCATTCCTAGATGTGAGAATCTATCCTGATAATGGGATTTTGTCTACTGAACTCTACCGCTAGCCCATGGCAAGGAACTCACTATTGTCCTACCACAGCTTTCATCCCAAAGCCCTTCGGGATAATCTGCCCTTTGGACAATTCTTGCGTGTGAGGCGCAACTGCTTTAGTGTGGAGAAATATGAAGAACACGCTAGATCACTGTCCACACAACTGAAAGACAGGCAATATCCCCACAGCATCATACGCAAATGCAGGAAGGGAGCACTCAACAATCACAGAGAAGCCCTTATTGAGGTAGCACCACCTAGAGAAACACAACAGCGCTTGACATGTGTAAACACATTCTGTGGTTTCTCCAATCAAATCAAAAAAACCATCCTCAAACACTGGCGCATCTTGAACATCGGACCCACATCACTGTTGCCGCCACTATTTGCTTTCAAACGTATGGGGAACATAAAAGACATGCTGGTGCACACCAGACCCCAGCCCAAACAGACACAGAACCAGTTGTCCTTATGGGGCCTGCCTGCAGTTAAAGGGCATTTCCCATGTGGTTCTTGTGCCGCGTGCCCACAAACAAAACAGACTACAGAAATTGACATAGGCACCAACAGACCATGGTCTCTCGTGAAACACACTAATTGCAATAGTGACAAACTGATCTACATGATCACATGCCCTTGCCTGATGCGGTACATAGGCATGACAACGAGAAAGGTGAAGACAAGAATTCTGGAACATAAAAGCAATGTGAGATGCAAGAAAAGTTAAACTAAGATGACCAATCACTTCATTACACAAGGACACACTGAGAATGACATTAGTTGGGTGGTACTAGAGAAACCAACTATTCCCCCTCATATCAGTGACATTCATCAATTCTTACTGATCAGAGAACAACGATGGGTACACAAACTACATACTGATGCCAATGGACTGAATGATGACATTCTATTGGCTGGCTTCTATTGTAGATGTATCATACTACTGATCTGTTACATCACAACATAAGATACAGCACACATGATTTCCAGTGGTTGATTCTCCTCTACCAATGCCTTGTATCCGCACCCTACTCTGAGGCGCACCACTCGATCATTCCTCAAATTTGCACAAGGCTGTGCTTAATATAACATCTTTTGGAGATGATTTTATTGTAAATCTACTTTTTGGGCTATGATTAGTGTCTTTGACACTGCACATGTGCAACACTACAGCAGAACCTTTTTTTGATCGTTCATACTGTGGAACTATCCCCTCTCTTTAAGCAATGCCTTACTCCATCATTGCCATTTAATCTAATTCTATTTAATTTAATTTATTTCAATTTTGAGTATTTTTCTTCAGGCTTTGAATGAGTATCTCTTTCACTAAGCATGCTCACTCATCGCGCTATGAATAAGTGTCTCCTTTATTGAGCATGCTCAGCCATGACAGGGCCTCATTCTTTAAGCCAGGCGATATACTTGGCCACCTCAGGGTCCTGACTGACACAGGTTGGGAACAATTGACTGTCTTCCACTCACTATATAAGCGCAGAGCTGGCCAGCCGTTCGGTACCTCCGGTCTCAACTCATTGACCGCCCCGGGGTACCGACGGACAGGTAAGCTTTGCGCTTGGAATTTAGATACTCTCTCCTTACATTAATAGAGCTAACAGTTTCTCTATTTGTTTACCAAAATAATTATTTAATTTTCTTTTCTCCTTTTTTTCAAATTTTAAATTGACTGAATCCTGTCCTGTGTTCTTCTTTTTATGCCATACTGTAGTTGTGACTAGGTGGGTGGTTGTGTTCATAGTAAACCATATGATCAGAGATCTGCCTGTACACTCTGACATCACACATTTTGTTTATTATAGAGCGGGGCCCCCTTCCCTGAGTTGTATCCAGGTTGAGGTGAGGGTGTCATCCAAACTATTTGGGTAAGTGCGGGACCCATACTTTTGGGGTTAGCATTTTTTATGTTTTATAAATATATTACCTGCATTACTAGAACTGTATATATGTAGTGACCATTTCTGACCAGGGCAGTTGTTTTTTTATCTCCCTCAGATGGACCCAATAACTACTGAACACCTGGATCATCGGTGTAGTATTATTACTATTATTTTGTTCAATTTGAGCACACCACAGCAGTAGCTTTATCTTTCACCCGGTCCTGAAGAAAGCCCAGATCCTTATATAGATCCCAAGGGCTGAAACATGTAGACCTATTGCGAAGAGTAGTGTCCAAGCTCCACTACTCTACCTTATGCACTTTTTTAATCCTGACAGTGAAACCTACACAGTAAAGCCTTTTTTTTGGCATTCACTAGCCAGTTTTAACTTCACCACTAGTTTTCTCACCACTAGTTTTCTCACCACTGATTCTCTAGCACTGCTCTCTTTTACCTGACTTACAGTATAAGGAACACTACTCCTTGTACATACAGCCTCATCCTCGCTGAACAAAATCCCTGGACTCCTCCCTCTTAGTGAGGGGGTTGTAGCCCCCTTTGGAACTAGGTTTTTCCACTGGAGGAACGAACCCGATGATGAAGCATGTCACCTCTTGGTGAGTGAGGGCTCCAGTCCTCTTTCGGGATTATCCCTGTGGGGATTCAATTCACTTGCCTTGGTCTTTTGTGTTCACTACCTTCTTAGACCCGAGATGACCTCTGTGTTTAATTTATATAGCACTTCACCTCAAGGGGTTCAAGTATGGGTTTCTTTACAAGAGGCAGAATTGATGCCTTTTTTCACACATCTGAGAAGCAGCCTGAAGTGAGAATCCTGTTTAAGAGCAAAAGTTAAGTTGAGGTGAGATAGTGTTTGACACAGGATGAAGCACCTGAGGAGGGCATGGGTCTGAGGGGACACCTGATTTAGCAATTTCAATAAGGATAGCTACCTTCTCTTCAGTCATTGGGGTGAAGGTGTTCAACACAGGGAGGCAGTCATTCGATTTATCAGAAATGGAAATCAGCTATTTTGTTCCACATTTCTTGGTCTGGGGTAACCATGTTTTTATTGCAGAAATTAGATAATGAATTAACAGAATTAAAAGGCTCCTTAGTGGAGTTGCCACCTGCCATAATTTTATCTGTAAAAAATTCAAATTCAAATATCATTGAACTATTCTACATTCGTATGGCCAAATGCCTACTCATAATAGTGTTCCAATGGCCTCAGGGCTCTGGTTTGAGCAACAGTAAACTGTAAGAATGCAAAGTAATTAAATAAACCTTTCTCTACTTGCTTACCATGAGATAAACAGGAAGTAATGCCAGAGAATGAATAGTAGGTGTGCCCAACTGAGAGTAAGAAGTGTTTAAACAATGACATTCATCATACCTTCATCAAATACATCACAGCACTAGTCACTTATCAAGATCTCTGTTCAAGGCATGAAACATACCACTGAATACCTGCACTACCACTTAAAAAGCAGAACTACCACCATTCTATATGGGTGGAGAGAGGGGTCACCAAGCAGAGCAACTTAACTTTAAATTCCTTCATTGGCACAAACCATTTCAGAGTGTTACTGTCTGTCAAGGTCTAAAATGGTGTATTCTACATATTGTGCGCCTGATGACCATTGGCCAAGAAAACCATTTCTTCGTTGTGCCAGCCCCCCAGTTAAGTCCTGAGAGGTCTCTTTCTGTGGCTGGGGGTTTACTGACTGTTTGTTTGCCTGTGAACGTATGTATGTATGTATATATATAATCATCGATCCGGGCTGTAGATATATATATTTTTTTTTTCACTGAAAAAACCATACGTTTCAGGGACGTTCTAGTTAGAAATTAGTATTTAAAAAACCTTAGAAATTCACTGAAAAACCACAGGTTTCAGGGACGTTATAGTTAGTTGGACATTTCACTCGTAGAAAACCAGAGAAATTCGGATGTTATAGTTAGTTGCTAAAATAATACCCTTGACTTGGTTCTGCTTTTAAATCATTGGCATTGAATAACAGGAGCCCACCAGAGGGCGGTAATTAGCCAATAATGAGACTCGCCGGAGTTCATCTGTTCAGAAATCAGCCGTCCCGTGAGACGCGTAGGGGAAAGACCACAGAAGTGTCCAGGAGCACTGGTGTTTCTGCTGAAATAAAGAACTTTGCCACAGAGGCTTTGTTAGCTTGTCATTGAGTGTCATTGAGTGCGTCTTCGCTTGTTGGACAATCTTTGGATGATATATATATATACACAATTATATTGGAGTCTTGGATCTTTGGTCCCAATACCACTAAAACAGCCAGAAGCAAAGCTTGCCAAGACTACAGCATAATGTAAACATGAACAGGGAGGGGGTGGATACCCTCTTCTCTGACAGGCTAAAAAAAAAAAAAAAAGCATTCTTATCCCACTGGGTGAACCCCTTCGACAACCTCATGACATCAAACCCTTTTACAGAGGGCTCAGGCCCACAGGCCTAAAACCCCAGTACACCAATGCTCACGGGATGGGTTTCACAAACCATTACCTTGTTGGGGACTGGTAATTGCGCTTTATCAGCGGAGCACCGTAGGTCCCTCCTTATCAAGGTAAAGCCCAAATGGGGGATCTGGCCACCTCAGCAGTTGGGGCAGTAGAACAGGGAAGTCTCTTTGGCAAACTACTTGTCAAGGAACTGGGCAAACAGTTGGATGAGTAGGAAGAATAGGGTCATGTCATAATGGAAAAGAAGTAATGATAATTTTCTAATCACACAATGATAAATGTTTCAGTCCTCATGTGTTTTGAGAAGATTTGTGGATAACAAACGAATCAGAGGCTTTGATTCTCAATGGGTTCTAATCATGTCTGTACAAGGAAAGAAAGTAACACTCTTTTAGACACTGTATTGCAACTGAGGTGCACTGTAATCATTTATTTGTAGGGCTAAGCTTTCTTCCTCATCAAACGACCCTAGCTCCTTTATACCTTATGTCACCTCATTGTAGCAGCACCTTGCAGGTTTAGCTCATTCTCTTCCATGCTTGGACGTAAAGTCTTAAGATCTCTCAAAATCTCAATATCACCCAAAGCAAAAGATAACAGAAGCAAATTGTGAGATAAACACGTCCTAATATAAACAATACTCGCAAATTCAGAACATCTTGTGAGATGATGTGTATAATAAGAAGTACTTAAGCAAAGCAAACTTGCAAAATACAAATAATATGCACCAAAGCAAAACATTGTGTTGTGATCTCAACAATGTCAGTGTACAGCAAAAGAAATGAAGACACAAAGTGTGAATTACAAACATCTTAGGGATGTCAAAACATTCTTTATAAAAAGGCAAACTGTGATCAGATGCTTTGGATCTCAAACATTCTGTATGAAAAGTACAGAATTATTAATGAAACATGCATTCTAACAGAAATGTAACATAGGAATATTGTGTAAGGTGTTGAAGAGGAATAAAGAAAAAAACATGTAAAAAGTGGTATATCTAAATGAGATAACATAGAAAGAACACAGTAAAAACCTGAACCTTTTATCAAGTAAAATGTAATCACTCTTTCCACATATAGGAAAAAATGAAAGCCAATAAAAAATGAAAGCCAAGGTCCAGTAGGAGTACTCAAACAGGAGTCAAGGAGGCAAAAGCCCACATCATTTCTTACCCTAGTACGAAATATAGGTAAAATATAGGAATAACGATGACCAAATGCAGCATAAAACATGAGCTAGATCTTGAAATGCATCCCTCCACCCTAACGGAGGAAACAGAATAGGTTAAGAGCCTCACAATTTGTGAGTCATTATCTTAAACTCAAAAACAACATTGTCAAAAGGAGACAGGTGCAAGAGATTGTGACAATTAGAGGATTTCTAATACATGACGTGTGTTCTAGCAAAACAAAACCATATTCGAGGCCCACAAAAAAGGACAATTCAAATGAGCCTGTGTGGAAGTACATGCAGGGCCTAATAGTCTTCTAAATTTCATCTGTGGTGCTAAAGGCACCACATGAATCAGAGTAGCAAAGTGTCCCTGTTCTCTTAACATTGAATGTAGAGAAGGGTGCTAAAAACAAATTCACAGGTTCAAAGAGTCCAGCACTGTCTTTGTGTCAAGTTATTTATCAACAAAGTTCGCAATCAATGCAATGAAATAATTAGGTAACAGTGATATGTGGTTGGAAACAACCAGACAGCATCAGACAGACATACAGGTGATGAGAATATAGTTAGAGCAGGTGTGCTATCTTCATCTGACAGGGAAGGATAGCCTGCCGGTTGTGATGGCCAATCAATGGAAGCAAAATTCGTATCAGGATCTGTCAGTGAAAAGGAATCCGCTGCGTCGGATGAGTTAACTGGTGAGGAGGTTGAAGAATGCACCAATTCTACAGTGCCCTTCACTACAGTGGTATCTCAACTGGACCTCAGACCCCAAGCATTTGAAGTACCTGCATTTGGTATGACAGATGAGAGAAGCATAACATAACAACCACAGTGGAAATATGGAGTATCTCACAAATGTCTCTTTGCTTGATTAGAAGAGGGGCTACTACACCTCATTGTACCACTGCATGTGGACAGTCTAGGCATAGTCCGACAACTATTTCAATACCACATAAGAAACACAGGTGACACAAAGGACGTACAATCAGTGGTTCGCATTTTCTGAGAAAAAGAAACTACTGTGATACCCACCCAGTATCAATGTAATGCCTGGACCAAGAGCTGAGAAACAGGACAGTGCAGAAACCTGCACCCGCTTCCTCTTCCCTGTACAGATGAACGTGATTTCTTGTTGTTGAACTAATATTGGCCAAATACATCTTCATGGCCAAGCCTAGGTTTTCAGGCACAAGCTTTATTGAGCCTGTGAAATATGTAAAGTCACCTATCATTCACTGAATAGACATGGTCCATGCAAAAACGGATGTGGCTAAATATCTGTTAAGACATTTAAATGAATCCTGTCAAAATTCAATCTTTAGATGATCCAAGTCACTTTTGCGATGCACAACCACAGCAATTTGACTTCCCAATGATGCCCAGTAATACCATTGAAAGTCAGGAAGATTACCCACAGATTAAACAAACATTGCTAAATTAATTAGGTTTCACCTATGTGATTCAGTATACCGGTCTTTCAGGCGGAAGAAAGCAGCATAGGGGGTCTTTCCGGTTGAACAGACCAGCATAGGGAAGAGGACAATTACAGAAGGCACCACAAAAAAAATGGTCATGCAAGACAAAGCAAATACTGAACCCCTGACCAGGCTAGTGAAGAGAGTGGAAATTCCAGCAACTTAATAGCTGCATCAGTGAGAGGATGGCCATGGGACATGAAGGGTTTGAGGAAGATAAAGCGAGAGAGAAAGGACGCACCAGCAATGCATTTGTGAAAGTTAGGACCTGCAAGTAGGATGAAGGACAGTGGGAAGATTGGTAGGATAGGGACAGTTTGAAAGAATTGCGAGGAGATCCTATGACTACATGGAGGGAGGCAGTGTCTGGCATTGGGATAGACACGGAGGTATGGATGACAAGGGGACCCTAGAAGAATGAGGAAACGCAGCACCGACAGCAGGAGCAGAAATAAGAGGATGGGAAGCAAGAGAATAAAACACATGCAGATTAAGTGCAGTGTATAAAAGAGTGGGAGGTCACACAATCCTGGGACAGAGGGAGAGTAGGTGATTGAACAATGCCACAAAGGGAGATACAGGTGTTGTTGTCCGAAAGAAGATCTGCACACTGGCAAAATCGCTCAATAGGCTAATGCTCACCACTGACGACTGGTATGATTTGCAGTTTAAATCCTGACAAGGCAGTCCCCATTTTCCACTGCCAAAAGATCAGTAAATGACGTACCATAAAATTGATTCACAGTAACATCTGTTAGATATAGCTCTTAGAAACTTCAGTATGAATTGCTCTATATTAAAAACATTGTTCAAATTCAAACAAACATTATTCGGTTTTCAGATATGAAACCATAAAAGTACTCTACAAAACCATAAATGGTATAAAAAGGATAAAATATTTATACATATGTCACATAGGGGACAGAATTACCCTACAAATCTCATACGGTACAAGTAATACATTATAAAGTGCATAGATCCTAGATCATAAAAATGAAAAGACAGTTAAAAAGATCATTCCAAGGGCCTCCTCTAGACTATATATATCATCAGGACAGCTAGAGTAAAACAAACATACCTTAAAACTACAATCCTTTAAATGAGGCATGCTGTAAGCGTCACTGCAGATTTTAGGAAATTGAGGACAAAGAAAATAGAATCTCCATACAACAATTGTAGGTGAATAAATACTGGGCCCACCAGCTTGAATTTCAACCTCCTTAAAATAGGAATAATAAAGGTTTTCCGGGGGGTTGTATAATGGTTACAAAATATTAAGAAATTAAGCATGTCCTGTGGAGACTCACCGTCGCAGCCCCAGGGTTCTAAAATCTGACTTCTACTACTCCCCCCGTGGCAGGGCCAACAGGAGGTGAAACAGATCCAATCGGAACCTGATCAATAAAAAAACGTTCATAGGTGCTAAAAGGTCCCAGGAGATATGGCTCAGTCATAGGTGTTTTTTTCAAAATTAAAAATTTTCGGACACTGGGTTTCCTCAATTCCAGCTCTTCCCTCTCCAGTTTCCTTAGGCTGCAAAAATACTCCCAGACCTACCCCCGATCATTCTTAGTCACCAATTCTGGGTTTGTAAATAGTTCCACTCTTCCCAAGCTTTCAAAGTTGCTTTTTATATATCTGAGCCATGGAATATAATGGGCATAATCAAGGGGCATACAGTCCTTCAGGATCAAGCAACTCAAGGTCTATCCTTCATTCAGGCAAATCTTAAGCCAAAATAATAATAGGCGTAAAGCCAATAAATCACAGAGATAGGGCACCCCCAGTTTTTCGTGTACCACCATATTCGATGTTCCCCGGGGCACACTTAACAGGTGATCCAAGAATGAGTTCTCAACTACTTGTACCTCATTCATGGGGACGTAACCCCATATTTCGCTGCCGTAGCAACTTTAGCAAAACACACATGGTCTGGTATATCTTTAGAATTGCAGCAATCGGTCTCCTACCTAGTTTAGAGGAGAAGTTTAAAACAGCCGTATTTGCACGCACTAGATCACCCCTTTTCCTCTGTTTTAATAGGCCCCATTCAATTTTCTCGTCCATTAGGACTCCAAGGTACGAGAAGGCATCAGTGCGGGGAACTTGTGTAGATCCTACCATAAATTGAAAAGGCTTTCTCGAGCAAGGTCCCACCTGCATTACATAAGATTTGGAGTCGTTTATAGACAGGTCCTGATTTGCCATAAGAGAGGAGAAGGTGTCAAGCAGTGTTTGTATCCCCCTAGCGGTCCTAGATAAAAGGACCGCGTCATCTGCATACAGTAAGACAGGTAAACTACATCCGCCTACCTATGGGTAGTCAACCCTTGTCTCCGTTAAAACTTTATCCAAATTATTAATGTATAAATTAAACAGAAAGGGGGCTAAAATACACTCCTGACGTACTTCTCTTCTTATTATAAAATTACGGGAAACCCTAAGATCTTGTGAAAATCTAACCTGCGCCTTGGTTGATCAGTGAAGGTCTTTCAGAAAATGAACAATGTTACCATCTATCCCAATAGCCAACATGACCTGCCAGAGTTTAGCCCTATCCATGCGATCAAACGCGGATGATAGGTCCATGAAAGCTAGGTAAATTGTTCCAGGGTGGGCCACTGTATATTTATTCAGAATCATGGTTAGATTAAGGCACTGGGCCACAGTGGACCGCCCAGGGGGAAACCCCTACTGGCCCTCCGATGGGATAGCGTGTTCCTCTGCCCAGCTAGTCAATCATTCCAAATGTTTTCAGCCTACCACCTTTATTACCGAGTCCAACAGTGAGATTGGTCTACAGCAGTGGGTGCTATCCCAGTTGCCCTTTTTGAAAATGGGCACAATCGTCGAAATAACATTGTTATTAAAGAATGGATTGAAGCAGAGTAAAGGGCCACAGAGTGAAGTGTTAAGGGTCTGAGAAGAAATACTAGAGGATGTGGGAGAGACCAAATTGACAAACCAAATAAACAGACACAGTACAGAGAGAGCTTTCTTTTCTTGGCAAGAGGTCAGGGGTTGGCTCATTCTTGGCAAAAAGAGCAAAGCGGTCCCAACTCTGATATTCTGGTTAATAAATGCATCATCCATCCCTGAAGGCAGAAACCTGGCACTTGGGCAGACTGAGGAGTGCAGAATAAACACAATAATAGGGGTCCTCAGAAACATTAAGCCTCTCAGCTGCCCATGAAGGGAAATCGCCTCTAAAGCAACACACAAAAAGTAGTCGTGTGTACAGTCACAGGGATAGAGAGTTAAAGACACCCTCTAGATTATTCCGGGCGAAAACACCAAACTAAGCATTCTGAAAATAAATGTTTATGTTCCAGCAATGGAACAACTGGCTGCATATTTTGTGTCATTCACTGAAGACTGAAGATCCCAGTACATGTATATAATAAAATCCACACCTTTTGTCATTCGATGGAGCTTTATTATCACTGATTAATTAGCATGAGCTATTTAGAAAGCTATCTGTGTGCCCACGGCGCTGTAAAACATTGCAATGCTTACAGGCAAAACTCAGCACTTATAGCTGCAGGCGGGTATGGTTCCAGGGCATGGGCTCATTTTTTTTTAGGTAAATAGCTGTGCAAACAGGCGACCAGAATATCACAAGTTAAGTCGTGAACGATGTTTGTATATTTAAAGCTGTGGTCCCTCCTCCACACGTTCATAAATCATTTCAGAAGTACAGAGGGGACAGAGCTCTGTTTCTAATGTGCTGTACCACTGGATACAAAGTAAAAGGAAAAAATATCTAAGAGAGTGTGTAGAGCTCTTATAACAGGGGCCAAGAAAGTTGGAAAGCAATATCCAGACAAATTAGCAAAGTGAGGACCAGATGGGTGAGAACAGAGGTCATGGAAAGTCTACAGGCTGGCTCGGGTCAGAAGTCAAGGAAGCACACAGTGTAAAGTGAAGATCGGTTTGGAGAGTGAGGACGGGGAATCAGATCTGATGGATCTGAGCTGGTAAGGAATGAAATGCAACCAACTTGCTAGGGGAAAACACTGGGAGGTGAGTTGTACCTCTGAGTTTCCAGTGAATGCATTAAATGGCACGTACAAATGATATGCTTTAGGATACACGACCCGAAGCATATAGACACACTCCCACACTATTACTGACCGCCAGGTGAATGGATAATTAAAACAGCATTTTTAGTCAATTAGAATAATTCCTCTATCTTCGCAACCATGGGGATCAGACGTGACTACGGGACTGCCCGCCTGCTTGTTTTATCTATCTGGGTGCTGATTTTTTTCAGCGGAATACTATCCCCATGTATTTAAAATGCAACTTGCACCTTCCACCTCCAAGTCATACTCCCACTAAACAGTGCTCAGCATCAGTCAACCGCAGCTAACAGTGCAGGGTCTGACTTTTTGCCACTAAACTTGAACAGAGAGTACAATGAGCCAATCACACACTGTCCTACACTTTCTCTAACCAAGATTAGTTTCCATCTTCCTGATTGGCTGACAGTGACAGGTCTCACAGCTCTGAAGCTGCTTATCTGTGTTACCGAAATTACTAATGGAAAGGCGCAATACAAACGAAAGAAAATTGTTCTAAATTCTTGTGTAGGAAAGTTTCAATTCTATTAAGGACACAGAAGCGAGGATTATGCTATTCCATCTTCGTTTGTATTAACAGCAGCTTTTTTTTAAAACAACTTTCTTTAACTTTCCACATGAAAGCAAAGTCCTGTGAATCTCTGGGAATGTAGAACAAAAAACAATCAATGACCGAGAAACTTTAGTCCATAAGGCAACCAATCAGTGTCCAGCTAAGCCAGTAACAGTCCTCTCTCGGCTCTGATCTTTCACTTTCTTCGCACAAGTTAAGCCTCAGTCTTTTTCTTCATTTGTCCAAGTTAGCACCATCTGATTCTAAAAATGAGAGAGGCAGATAAGCCCGATTCATGAGATCATGATAAATCACAAAAGTAATCCCAAACAGATCATCATCAACAGATCCTTCCAAACATAACGTTATAGGTGCATACCGGCACATAGACTTACTACATACTCTCTAGGGTGGGCTCCAGGAATAGAAAGAACCTTCTCGCCAGCTGTGATAATCCTCGCCTCCGTGTCCTTAACAAAATTGAATCTTTCCTACACAAGAGTTAGGAACAATTTTAATTCTATTTCAGGACCGGAGGCGAGGAATATGCCGGTTTAAAGCTTCCACACCACCAACTGAGCCATATCCAGTGCAGGGTGAAGTAGAATCTCTTAAACGTAGAGTCTGATGACCAATCTGCAGCGTTCATAATGTCCTCTAATCTCGCTGCTAGGGAAAAAGCCTTAGACACCATAGCTCCTCTAACGGAGTGAGTCCCGAAGTCAGTCAGATCAATGCCTGCCTCCTGCATAACCCATCACACCCACCGTGCAATAGTGGGATTGGAGACTGCTGCATGTGGTTTCCTCAAGATGATCAGGAGTTGCCTCCCACCCGAGGGACGGAACTGACATTTCTTCGTATGCGTTTAAGTACTGAACCACGCACAACTTCGGGGAGTCTGGGAAAGCTGGGTACTCAATAGTTCTTGTGTTGGACTTGGTCCTTCTAGATATTGTGAACTACACCACTGAAGGAGAATAAAGCCTGCTTGTTATATCTGCGGCATGACCATCCGATAGCCTCCTGCAGGAAACTAGGCATAGTAGCATTGCCAGCTTGGCGGAAAGTTCTTTCCGAGATAGGAACCTGTTTGGTTGCCAGGAAAGAAACAGGTTAATAACCCGGTTGATGTCCCAAAGTGTGGAATATCTTGGAGATGGCAGAAGGGACAGTCTAACTCCCCGCAGGAGCCTGTATACAAAAGGGTGTTCTCCCACCGGGACACCCTCCACCGGAATGTGACTGGCAGAGACTGCAGAGCATAAAGTGTTGATAGACCAATATGCTAACCCTTCCTTGGCTAACTCCGCCCAAAAATTCAATGCCTGCACTCCATCAGCAGCCGCGGGATCTAAGCTCCGTTGCAGACACCAACATGTCCATCAGGTCCAAGCAGACCTGTATCTCTTGACCATACTATCTGCCCAGGCTTTGGACAGGAGTTCTTCAGCCTGGTGCGAAAGGCCTGGGACCACATTCGGCCCTCAGGCAGCTATGTGCCTCTTTGGCCAAAGGTCTACGTAGGCAATTGGCCACATATTGCGCCACCTCATCACACGGGACCCACTACGCCGACTTAGGATGAATGAATGAATGAATGAATGAATGAGTATTTTATTGCTGGTTACTTAAAACCATAACACAAAACCTTAGCATATAACAAAGTTGTAAAAAAGATAACAGCATTTAAAAGAAGGCAATAATTAAAATCCGTGGACATCAAGCAGACTTGCAATTGACTGGGTCTCTAAGTGGTGGAGCCGTCAGCAATAATCGAGTCTGTTTGATGAATTTGCCAAACGAAGCCATATGTTTTACTGTGTTCAATGTGTACAATTGAGAGATCGCCTCCTTGGCTGTACGGGTGCCCAGTTGTAATAGAATTGGCCGTAGATAGAGACTGCGGGCTGTGCGCAAGGCCGGGCAACAAAATAAAAGATGGGCCAAAGACTCGTGTTTGTAATTGCAGAGCCGGCAGCCCTTGATCGCCGTTGTTCTCCGTTTGGTATTGTATATTTCTTGAAGTGGCAGAGGATGTAATCTGGATGCCAAGTTCCTAACTAAGGCTGCTCTGCCCACAGCCTGCGTGAGATGGTGTTTGGAGTTGAACCCTTTTTGTGGCAGGGTTTGACTTTCATGGAGGCCTTTTTTGTCCAACAGTTCCAGGTCTAGAGCACGAGACAGGATGCAAACTTGTTTTTTAAGTGTGCATTTGATGGGGGAGTACATAATGATCTTAGGGTTCCGATTCTCCAAGGCTAATTTGAGCTGGACTGCTCTGGCTGCGAGGGCAGTTGACCATGGGTTCCCAGGTTCGCAGAAGATATGTTTTAAAACTGCCTTCATAGATTTCTCTTGGGCCGCAATAGTAAGAAAGTAGTATTTACACAGAGAGGCAGTCTCTTCCAGCATTTGATGGTTCAAAGAAAATTCTAGGCGCACCAATGTGTTTCGGGTGGACGCAGGTAGGTGAAACAATCTTTTGTGGGCACTGCAATGAATTTTTTCTAGTTCTTTCGTTAGTTTTCCAGGGAATGCTAATTGAGCGTAAGTGAGAGCGGGTATTGATTTTGCGCGTAGGACTCTTCGGATGGCCGTCGTGGTTGGGCTGTGCAAAGTAGCTTGTAATTTGCAGAGAGCGTAAATAATGCATTTCCCTTTCATTTGAATTTTGTGCAGTTGAGCACACGGACGCCTGGATTCAGTGAGTCAAACGCCCAGGTAGTTGTATTTTTGTGCGCTTTCCAGAGTCAGCTGGCCAAGGCTCCATCCTGCTAATTTCTTTTTCGGGTGATGGCCGAAGATGACAACTTTAGATTTGGATTGGTTGGCCACCAGTTTGTGGGCCGCGTTGTAGATTGCCAAGGCCGACAGAGCTTTTTGTAGACCTATTTTGGTGTGGTCTAAAAGTACCAGGTCGTCGGCATATTGGATAAGCTGTATCTTGGTGTCCCCGACCTAGGATAAAGAATCTGGTCGGGGTCCAACATGTCAGACTGTAGTGGCGCAGCTGCCGCCTCGCTGGGGGGAGAGGTTGGACGCCATGGCCTGGATGATCCTGCCTCCTCATCAGAAGGCTCATCATCCGGCAAGTCAAGGGATAACAGGGAAGGGGCTTCCTGCTGGGGTTGGAGTGAAGAACCGGGACCTTATGGGCCTGGCGGCGCAGGGTACGCCTTAATCTCCTGAGTTCACCTGCTTTGTCGAACAAAGACACGGGACACTCCGTTAGGCATAGAAGATAAGGTTTATTAGCTGCAGCTAAGTACAGTTGTCCCAGAAGTACACTCGGTATGTTCTTAGGAGATTGCCGCTTTACTTCGTGGCGCACAATCTTTTATAACACACATATTCACAAAGAACACTCCCAATGCATACAGGGTTAACCAATGAGAGGAATGTAAAAACAAGATATCAAGTAACTCAAATAAGCCTCTCTTCCAACTGTGTTTGTCACCCTTCCCCACAAGTTAATCAGTGGTAGTGTTTATAATTCGACTTGCAGGTGGCAGGACACATTTGTATGCCCCGGAGGACAGTTGTGAAATGAGAGAATACGAGTAAAGAATAGCGAAGGCCAGAGGATAAGATAAAGTCAGGAAAGAATGGTGCGAGCCCAACAGATAGTCGAGACAGGGATCAGTCAAACCAGACGAGGATTAGTGGAGTCGGCCAGACCCTGACACCAGCTTTAAACAGAGGCAGGAGGTTATTTGATACTTTGCAGTAGGAAGAGGGAAAACAACACCTCGTTCACCGTGCTGCCTGAGTGAGGGCAACACAAAATGGCGGCGGGACACAAAATGGTGGCTAAATACGAACAGGATCGGAAAACTGAATTACCTCAGACCCTCCTTTTGCCATTACTCAGGCAAGACGCACAGACTCATTTTAATCTGAGTCGACGTCAATGGCCATGAGGTCATCAAGCTGTTGCTGCAACATCATTTTAATGCTCTCCGTCTTCCGTGACACAGGCCTTGGGACACACATAGTGGCACAAAGACCACAGATGGCGGGGCCACACTGCATACAGAGACAACAGGAAAAAATGATGGCCAAAACCACTCCAAGGAAGGTTAATACCTTCCATCCCCATTTGGACAGTAATCCCCAAAACCATTCCAATAAAGACCAATCTCCTTCGTCCTGATGAATCGACTCGGAGATCACAGGTAATTTGGAGATGGCTTGGTATACCATAGGGGCATCGTCAGGTATATAAATGCAACAGCTAGATCCGATCAATTTACAAACTCCACCACGATCCGCAAGAATAACATCCAGAGCAATCCGGTTCTGCAATGTCATGAGACGATCCGCCTGAAGTTCAGCTGTGAGATTACTCAAGGCTCCCACAGTGACGTCTATGGTAGTCTCAACAACACAAACCAATTGTCTCATGTTTCTAATGTTGGCAATTGGGCCCCAAAAAGGGAGAAATCCTTTAAGGAAATCTCCTCCCTATTGTCCTGCCGTGTCTTTAGAATCAATAATCCTTCTGCCATATCTGTTTCTGTGATGTCCCGAAGGAGCAGTGTATGTAGGAGGGAGAAGAAAGGCTATATAGCACGTTCCTGAAAAATCCATCGGTAGGCACGTGTAGGCTCTATCGTGGCAGACAAAATACGTGCCCTGGGATGGCACTAATGGTGGTGAATTCTGAGATGTGTAAATGTATGAATGGGAACAAAAACTCTTTTCTTGTCCAGTGTCAGTAGTCTGGCCATTCATTTGTAAACAAAAGTTACCTCGATGAGGCACAGTCCAAATTGGTGGAGATTTTCCCTGTTTAACTCTATCTGTAAGGCTAGTAACGTAACGAGTCACGTTCCAACGATCATATGCCTGTTTCACATCAACAGGAACCCTACTATTCTCCACAATTCTAGCCATAGCCACTATTCCTTTTATCAGAGAACTATGACTAAAATCTTGTCCACTATCATATGAACCAACTGGACGTCTAAATCGGTTCTGATATGCATTTGAAAACATCACAAAATAGGCCCAAGCGGAACCTTCATAAGAAAATGGAAGAGCTAAATATGGCATCCCTTTGTATGTGGTATGAGGCATAAGTCCACACACCCAACAGTCGGTTGTGTTGACTACCAATTGGTATTGATGCAACAACTGGACAAATGAATTGCTAAAATATTCTGTTCTCCTGATTAGTTCATGTTGGGGAAGCGTATGTAATTGATGTGGGGAGATAGTAGAATGAAGAGGCAAGGAAATAGAAGTAGGGACAGATTTGTGCAGCATAGCATGAACAATCCAACCTACACAAGCCAATAAGGTACTAAAAAACATAAGAACACACAATGTTATGCCACATTGACTGTACACTAATTTACAATATTTCTTTCTCATCTCTTCCTTCTTATTATTATTCTTTCCCAATTTGACATCCATCCTCTAAAATTGTTGCTCACGGCAATCTTCCTTACTCACTTGGGTGTGATTATTAGCCGTCCTATGACATTGCAAGTCCTGGGGGCCTAGCCACTATACAGGTCACGAACCAAGACTCCTACCGTGACCCTGCAACCTGGATAGATGATACATGTCACGAAAGAGATGAAAATCTCAGGTGTCCTTGACCAGTCTAGGCCTTAAATTATATTGAGTTCTGTTCAGTACAGTTTGGTCCTGAAATAGTGTCTGTGGATCTGTAGTGTTCAATCGGAGATGTGGCGGTACGGCTTCTTGTAAAACGTCGTCATCTTCTTTCTCTGACCGAGTTCCATCTAGGTGTGCACTACTGAATGGTACAAACCGGGGGACCCTTTCGCCTTCAAAATCACCTACACCCTTACGGACCCACTGGTCAAAAGGCAAGGGCAAGGGCACCTTTTTGCAGTGCACGCCATGGATCCAGTTCTTTTTCCCTTCGACTTTCTCTGCTGTACCTGTCACCAGAAGAACTTGTCGAGGCGCCTTCCAACGAGGTTCCAAATTCCTTGTCCTCTGAAAATTTTTCACACAGACCCAGTCTCCCGGTTGGATAGAATGACCTGGGTCTGTGGAGGCCCCTGGTAAAGCGTTTTGAACCTGTTGGTGGAGAACACGTAATTTAGTGGTGAGGTCATGTAAGTAGTCAATCAGCATTGGATACTGTATGTCAGAATACTTTTTAGGGCGAGGGACTCCCCAAACATTAGCCGGGCGCCCAAAAACAACCTCGTATGGGCTGAGTCCCAAAACGAGAATGTACAGCTGTTCTAGTGGATAGGAGAGCAAAAGGTAAAGCATTGGGCCAGGCAAGTCCCGTGCTAGCCTGTACCTTTGCAAGCCTAAGTTTGAGAGTGCCGTTATAGCACTCTACCAAACCCGCTGATTGGGGATGGTTCGCTGCATGGAATTTCTGCCTGATACCAAGACCGGCACACAACTTTTTCATAATTTGGCCCACAAATTCACTTCCATTGTCACTCCAGACAATGCGTGGTAAACCAAACCTAGGGAAGAACTCTTTCAGAAGAAATTTGGCAGTGGACAAAGCAGTGTTGTCTTTCAGGGGGTAGGCCTCTATCCATCTGGAGAAGGCACACACCACCACCAAAACATATTTGAGATTGTTGCATCGTTCCATGTGAATATAATCAATTTGCAACACCTCAAAAGGATATGTTGGGGGAGCAAAATGACCTGCTGGAGTTGGGGTTCCCTTTCCTGGATTATGCATCAAGCAAACGATACAATGCTTCACTAAATTATCTGCACATTTTGGAATCCCTTCGTTCAACCACACTGGAGCCAGAAGCTTACATATTCCTTTCGCACTGATGTGAGCTGGACCATGTGCCACAGCAACTACAGGCAGTACATAGGCATCTGGTAACAGCCAACGCTGATGTTCTGACAATTCTATCCAACATCCCATCGCGTCTAACATTCCTGTACTCTCTTTCCACTTACTCAACTCTTTCTCTGTAGCCTCTCCTTGAATCGATCTCACACTTTCTATTGTATCCTCACACATTCCTTTTTCCTTGACCCAATTTGCAGGGCCCGCAACATACATGCGACTTATATCATCTCTGGCTGTTTCTTTCGCTACCTCATCCGCAAAAGCATTCCCGCGACCAACATCATCAGTAATCCTCTTATGCGCACTACACTTTATGATTGCTATCTGGGTAGGCAAAGCAAGTGACTCAAGAAGATCAGCTACCAACTGACCATGCTGTATTTTAGTACCGTGGGAGGTAAAGAATCCTCTTTCCTTCCACAAACGACCAAAACTATGTGCCACACCAAACGCATACTGGCTGTCGGTATATACATTCACTCTCTTCCCCTTAGATAACACACACGCTCTGGTCAAAGCTATCAGTTCAGCTGCCTGAGCTGAATTGTCTGATGCGTGCTGTCTCCACGATTGTATGCAAGGTTGTAACAGCATAAGCTGAAGTTGTTTCACCATTAGGGAGTTTAAAACAAGAACCATCCACCGATAGGATCCCATCCGGGTCCATTAGTGGTGTATCTTTCAAATCAATCCTACCTTTTGTCTCCTCCTCAGTACGGAGAAAACAATCATGTTGTTCCTGAATACCTTTCTCCTCTGGAAGAGGTAACAATGTGGCTGGATTTAAAGTGTTACATCGTTTGATGTGCACATGACTAGCCAAGAGCGTCAGCTCATACCCAGACAAGCGAGCACTTGTAAGATGCTGCGTTTTCGTCTTATTTAGCAAGGTATCCGCTGCATGTGGTACCATAACAATAAGAGTGTTATCTAGCACCACTCCAGCAGACTGACGAATAGAAATTGCTGCTGCTCCTGTAGCTTTAAGACAACTAGGCAATGCCTTGGCTACTGGATCTAATGTAGTCGAAAAGTAGGCACATGGCCGCTGCTGGTCTCCAAATCGTTGTGTTAAGACTGACAACGCACAACCCTCTCTTGATGGACATAGAGCGTGAAGGGCTTACTGTAATCCGGAGTACCCAACACAGGAGCAGAGCACAGAGCAGCACGTAAATCAGAAAAACTCTTCTGACATTTGTCAGTCCAAGGAAGGGGTTGGGGTGTGTCTTTCAAAGTGAGTGCCAACAAAGGTTTAGCCAACAAAGAAAAATTTGGAATCCACTGTCTACGATAAGAGGTAATGCCCAGAAAGGCACGCACTTCTCTTTTGTGGATGGCACAGACATTTGTGCAATTGCTTGAATACGTTCTGGGGTCAGTCGCCTTCCCTCCTTCGACAAGAGATGACCTAAATAGGTAACCTCTTGGCGGGCATATTGTAATTTAGAAGGTGAAACCTTATGGTGAAGGTCAGACAAGTGACGCAATAGTGCAATAGTCACGTTCTTGCAAATATCCTCTGAATCAGCAGCAATCAATAAATCATCCACATACTGAATAAGGGTAGCACCTGGCGGCAAAGGAAAAGCATCAAGCTGGCACTTCAGAGCTTGGCTATAGATGGAGGGACTTTCTCAATAGCCTTGGGGTGCGCGCTTGAACCGGAAACTTCGGCCTCCTAAAGAGAAGCCAAAAATATCCCTACTATCTTCAGCAATGGGGATGCTGAATAAAGCATTTTTCAGATCAATAACAGAAAACCAAGTTGCCGAGGCAGGTATCATAGTTAACAGGGCAGTGATATCTGGAACAACAGGAAACTGCGGTACAACAATTTTATTAACCTCCCGGAGATCAATAACAAAGCGATAAACAGGAGGCTGAGAAGGATCAGTGCGTTTAAGAACCGGGATAACAGGACTATTGCATACATTTCCCCTCGTCTCCTCAACCACACCCTTCTGAACCAAATCATAAATAATAGCAAAAAGCGCTCTTTCACCATCATTGGGAATTTTGTATTGAGGGATGTGTGGCAATTTAGCATTGGGCTTGAGGGTAACGACATAGGGTGGGATCTCAAAACAAACAACATCATATGGACCCGTAGCCCAAAGTGTTGCAGGGAGAGAGAGCAATTCAGGTGGAAATTGATCTTTAGACAAATACATTGGAGAAGTCAGTTTCTGCCCCAAAGCGGGATGTACACCAGAAGGAGAACAATATATCGTTGCATGCAATCTTTTCAATAAATCCAAACCCAACAGATTTTCGCCGCAACCAGTCGTTAAAAGAAGCGGAGCTTCCAAATCATAGGTACCAATTGAAATAGGCAGAGGACAAGACACCGGGCTATGAACTGGGGCGCCAGAAAATCCTACAGATATGTTTGTTAAGCCAGACAAAGGTGCCCCAGGGAGTTTGGAGTGAATAATAGAACTTCTCATCGCACCAGTATCTAAAAGAAATGGCTATGAAACACCCATTGTAGTGACATTAACATAAGGCCCATTTTGATCTACTGGAATCGATACAACTACCTCACTTTGTCTATGGCTGTCCTAGTTAGCGTGAAGACCGTCATTCTCACCTTCAACATAGTAATCATCATTGTAATACTGTGTAGACTGAGTATTTTGCTGATCAAAGTAGTTCATAGAATGTGGAGGTGGAAGGGAACGCTGTGTCTGGGGCGACATACCTCGACCTCTACCCCTGGGCGCTAACTGGGAACCACCACGACCTCGTGGAGTAGATAGTCCTCCATTACGCGGTAATAAAACCGGGCAGCCATTCTTAAAATGACCTTCCTCCCTACAATAGGCGCATTGGTTAGGACCTAACAAAGGCAGCGGAATATAGGGCTCAGGCTTTTGAAACACCCTCTGAAACTGGGGAGGCTGTTGAAACTGGCTCTGAGCAGAGCGAGGAGGATAAGCTTGTTGCAGAAGAACCTTCGTTTTTAATTCTTTAGTCTTTTTCTCTTGCTTGTCTTTTTCCTCTTTGTCCCTGTTTTCGTAATATTGAGCAGTAGCCAATATCTGAGCAGAAGAAGTAACAGCCCATGAACTTTCAGAGTCTTTTAATTTATGTGAAAACTCGGGGAACAAATTAAATACGAATTTATCTACAAATAATCGCTGTCCACCCTCCGTAGTCATATCCTGACCACTGTGATCAATAAACGTCTCCTCAAAACGAGTGAAGAAATCGGAGACATTCTCATCTTTCTTCTGTCTACATGCAGCTAATTTATCCCAATTAACTCGTAAGGCGGGCATCATTGTTTTCATTAAAGTAATAATCCTACCAGGGAGTTCTGTGATCAAAACATCAGGCTTAGCACCACCCACTTGTGCTTTATCAGAGGCAGTTGTAGCAGCCCATGTACCACCCAATTCTTGAACGTGATCCTCTCTACTAATCCGAGTCCATAACGCTTGTGGGACTACATTTCCCATCAACATGTCAATATAGGCTAAATTCATAATACAGGCATCAACAGTCTGGGACAATTCTTTATAGTAACCAGCAGGGTTTTTACGGGGATCCGGTAAAGATTGTTTGAGGGCCAAAATATCAGATCTCTTCCAGGGGACATGTACCCATATACGCTGGAAGTGAGCGGGAATAGCTGGATTATTACCTGCTTGCGCAACCTCTTCCCTCCATATCGGAGGAACCTCTCTCATTGGGTAATGTTTCAATGTCTGCCAAACAGCAGGATCAGAATCAAGAAAAGTTTGTGAAGAAAATAAGGACCTAAAAGTAACAAGTGTCCTTACGGCGTCCTCAACCTTAGAACCCACAATGAGTCCTTTATCGAAATTAGCCTGAACATCCAGCAGACCCTGGGGAAGTAAACCCAAATCCATATCCTCCCATCCTTTAGCAAGAGTGTCACACATAACATTAAATACATATGTCTGCGTGGGCGCATCCCACTGATGAAAGGTGATCATGATATTTTTCACACTATACTGGGGACCCTTCTCGATCCATTTGCGAGCGAGAGAGTCCAACGCCACCCGTTCGTCGGAACCTGGAAGTTGACTACGAGACTGTCTTTGAGAAAAAGCCGGAGACATGTTCAGAGTCCCAAAGAAAGGGGACAAAAAACCAGAGACAGTATCTGTTATTCGTTTGCGCACAGTAGGAGAATTAGACATAAGGACAGGGGACAAGGTATTAGGCGATACAGGAGAGGAAGGATTAGTTACTTACCTGTAATCCTAGTTCTCATCCAGGGGTATACTCATCAAAGTCATAATCTATGAATAATCCCCGCCCATGTGCGGGATCCCGGAGCATATAGAAAATACATATATATACACATATATATATACATATGTGATAACATATAAATGCAGCCTAATAATGTTCAAAACATGGCAATGCTGTAAATTACATATTTTTGCATAGTAGTGCCCCCGTAACCCGTAAGGAAAAAAGGAAGCATCAGGCAAATTATAACACAGCACTGCTTTATTGCCATAAAGCAACATGTAATTGTAGGCATTCGCCAGTAGGCTGCAGTAGAGTATCAAGAAACCAAGAAAACTGACACCCTGCCTTTAAGGCATTAGAGTAGGGGGACCCTGCCTTTAAGGCCTGCCTGTGACCCCCTGCTCCCATGATGCACTACAGGTGGCAGTTGGGCCAGTTCTTTTTGGCGGTGACTCCGCACCTGAGTAGATCTGCCTTCCATACATCACTTATTTAAAGAGAAAAATTGCTCGTCCGGGGAGGTGGGTGGGTCGCTTATGACTTTGATGAGTATACCCCTGGATGAGAACTAGGATTACAGGTAAGTAACTAATCCTTCTCATCCAGGGGATACTCATCAATAGTCATAATCTATGAATAGAGTAGCAAGCCCATACCCAAAGTCTCGCGGACGAGCAAAAAACAGTTAAAAAATAAACAGCAAAACACATTTTGCATTTACAGTTATGCAAACAGGTTCCTCAGAGAAGCCTGCCCCACCTGGGCGTCGGCCTGCGCGTCTGAATCTAGGCAGTAATGGCGCGTAAAAGTATGGACTGAGCGCCATGTAGCCGCTTTACAGATCTCAGACATGGGAACGTTGCGAAGGAGTGCTACAGTAGAAGCTTTCCCTCGAGTAGAGTGTGCTCTAGGTTTACCCTGTAGAACTTTGTGGGACAGTTGGTAAGCCAAAGCTATACAAGAGACAATCCATCTAGAGATAGACCTCTTGGTCGCAGCCAGCCCGGTATTAGTGGGTCCATAGTTAACAAAGAGCCTGTCTGACTTTCTAAGAGTAAGGGTCTTAGCCAGATAGAATTTCAAAACCCTCCGGAGGTCAAGAGAGTGTAGAGCTCTCTCCGGGGGAGTGGTCGGCTGAGGAAAGAAGGTGGGCAACGTGATCACCTGATTAATGTGGAAGTCCGAAACCACCTTGGGCAGGAAGCTCGGATGAGTACGGAGCACCACCCTATTAGCATGAAACACAGTGTAAGGTTCCTTGCAGCAGAGGGCCTGAATTTCACTAACCCTACGGGCCGAAGTGATGGCTACTAAGAAGGCAGCCTTCCAGGTCAAATGTTGCAAGGAGGCCTTATGAATCGGCTCAAAAGGAGCTCCCATCAGCTTAGAGAGAACGATGTTAAGTTCCCAGGAAGGGGAAGGAGACCTCACAGGTGGGTAAACTTTCTTAAGCCCTTCTAAGAAATCCTTTACCACTGGCATCTGAAAGAATGAGGTCTGGGTAGGAGACTTCCTGTAGGCTGTAATAGCAGCTAAGTGTACTCTGATGGAAGAGTTCTTTAACCCAGACTTCGCCAAGTACAGTAAGTAGGGGAGAATAACCTGTTCTTGACCCCGGATCGGATCAAGGGTGTTATCTCTACACCAGAAGCAGAATCTTTTCCATTTAAAGCCATACGACTTCCTCGTGGAGGGCCTCTTTGCCTCCCGAAGAATGTTCATACAGTCCGGTGGAAGATCTAGATGTCCGTACTGGATGAATTCAGGAGCCATGCCGTCAAGCGGAGGGAGGGGAGATTGGGGTGGAACACTCTCCCCTTGTCCTTGGTCAGCAAGCTCGGCAGGCATGGCAACCTCCTCTGTGGTACCTCCGACAGCTGGAGTAGATCTGGGTACCACCACTGCCGGGGCCACTCCGGTGCTATTAGGATCATCCGAGTTCTGGCCCTGTAGAACTTCTGAATCACAGCCGGGATGAGAGGGAGAGGAGGAAAAGCGTAAAGCAATGTCCTCGACCAGCTGATCAAAAGCGCGTTCCCCTGAGACCCCCGTTGAAGGAACCTGGAGGCGAAGACGGGGCATTTCTTGTTGTCCGCGTCTGCGAACAGATCGATGTCCGGTGTGCCCCACAAGCGGAAGATGTCTTGAGCGACGTCTTCGTTGAGCACCCAGTCGTGCGCTTCGACGAAGTCTCTGCTGAGGCCGTCTGCCTGCACGTTCAGGGTCCCTGGCAGGTGAACCGCGACGATCGTCAAGTTTCTCGCCAGAAGCCATCTCCAGATTGATTGGGCCTCCAGAGACAGGACCCGTGATCTGGTCCCTCCTTGCTTGTTCAGATAGAACATAGTTGTGGTATTGTCCGTCTGAACCTGAACATAGTCGGTCTGCAGGGATGGGTACAGGGACTTGAGAGCGAGATGGACTGCTCGGAGCTCCAAGAAGTTGATGTGATAGCTCTGTTCGGTAGTGGACCAGAGACCTTGTACTTGAAGCTGGCCCATATGAGCCCCCCAGCCCTGCATGGAGGCGTCTGTGACCACTGTCTGTGTCGGAGGCGCCTGATGGAAAGGGACGCCGTGAAGCAGATGGGAGCGCTTCATCCACCACCGGATGGAATCTTTGGCGGCTTGATGAAGGGTAATGTGATCCTCCCAGCGGCCGGACCTCTGCGGACCTCTGCGACCACTGATCCTCTAGGTCTTGCTGCAGAGGACGCAGAGGTGCAGACGTGCGTTGGGCACGATGTAGATGCACGAGGCCATGGATCCGAGGAGAGATGACACTTGTCTGGCTGTGGGATATTCCGTGCTGAGAAGCGTGCAGCTTTTTTGCAGCATGGAGGATAACCTCTCCTCCGAAGGACACACGCTTGCGCTTGCGGAGTCTAGAGAGGCGCCCAGGTAGTGGATCCGCTGAGTTGGATTGAAGATCGACTTCCTGTAGTTGACCTGAAGGCCCAACGAGTGTAGAAGGTTTAGGCAGAACGAGAGATGACTCTGGAGACGAGCCGGAGTGGAACTTTTTAAGAGCCAGTCGTCTAGATAGGGATAGACGAATATCTTCCGTTTGCGGAGAAATGCAGCCACCACCGCCATGCACTTTGAGAAAGTTCGTGGCGCGGACTTGAGGCCGAATGGCAGGACCTTGTATTGATAATGTTGGCGAAGGATGCGAAATCTGAGAAACTTCCGATGTTTCGCTGAGACAGGAATGTGGAAGTATGCATCCTGTAAGTCTATGGCACACATCCAGTCCCCCTGGTGTAGATGTGGGAAAATCTGGTGCAGTGCTAGCATCCTGAATTTTTCTCTTCTGAGAAATCTGTTGAGTAGGCGGAGATCGAGGATGGGTCTGTAGTCTCCGATCGCTCCTCTTTTCTGAACAAGAAAATACCGGGAATACACTCCCTGATTTCTCTGCCTGTTTGGAACTTCCTCTATGGCGTTTTTGGAGAGGAGAGTGGCAACTTCGTCCTTTAACAGCTTGTTTTGGCTGGTAGGGAGTGGCTGTTTCCGTGGGGGTACCTGCGGAGGGGGTGATTTGAACCTCAGCAAGTAGCCCCGCTCTACAATACTCAGCACCCATCTGTCGTTTGTAATTGCATTCCACTCTGCCAGGTGAGCGGTGATACTTCCTCCTACCGGAGTGGCGAACGAGCGCGGAGGAAGTAAGTTTTCACTGCTTGGGAGGCTGCTTGTTAGAGGACTGCTGCTGTTTGGCATTTCCTCTTCCTCTGCCCCGGCCCCTTTGCTGAAACTGGGACCTCTGTTGGTTTTGAGAGGACCATTGGGGCGTTTGAACGCGCTGGTGAAAGGCACGCTTGTCGCCCTGGCGAAAGCGCTTGCGGAACTCTTTGCGTTTTTCCAGTCCCACAGCCTTTACGGTGTCCAATTCCGTTTTCATCTTGCTCATTTGGTCGTCCGCATGAGCTCCAAATAGTGATGATCCATTAAACGGCAGGTTAAGAATTCTTTTTTGTGCATCTGGCTTGAGGCCCGTTAATCTGAGCCAGGCCGAACGGCGGGAGCAGATGCCATGGGAGTAGCCATGCGCGGCTAGGTCTGATGCATCCGCCGCTGCGCTTATTACTTGGTTGGCCACCAGTCTGCCTTCATGGAGGATCTCCGTGAAGTCCTGCCTGTCCTCCCTAGGCAATTTCTCCACGAATCTGGCCAGGGAATCCCATAGGGAACGATCATCCCTCCCCAGCAGGGCTGAAGCGCTAGCGACCTTCATGTGCGAAGCCGAGGTGTTGCACATTCTCCTGCCGTAGGAGTCCATCAGCTTGCTGTCCTTCTCAGGGGGGACAGTAGCAGATACTGAGGCTGAGTGAGACTTCATGGCGGCCGCCACTATCACCGAATCCGCTGGCGGGTCCGCCCTCAAGAATAAAGGGTCCTCGGTCAGAGCCTTGTACTTCTTTGCTATTCTCGAGGGGACCGAGCCCGCTGTAGCCGGTGTAAGGAACGTGGCCATCGCTGGTTCTAACAATCCTGGCACCAACGGGAGCAGAGGTCTGGGAGCTGACCGATGGTGTAAAGTGTCAAAGATCACAGAAGTGGGTGCCTGAGGGACGTGCAGTGCGATGTTCAACTTCTGCGCCCCTCTACCCAGGACGTCCGAGAAAGTTATAATGTCATCCACCGGGGACACTCGCGATGGAGGCGTGCATGAAAAAGTAGGAGAGTAGTCCCGGACTGAAGATCTTGTGGATGAAGTCCCAGTGGACGACCTGGTGCGTCGCCTCTTGTGGGAGCGTTCGCTATGGTGAGCCCTTGATCCTGATCTGCGCTTGGACGGAGATCTTGGACGTTTTGGCGCGGTGCGACGGTCCCTGGAACGAGACCGGCGTGGTGAAATTGGCCTTGGATCCCTCGGAGGCGATTTACTCCTGCGCGGTGGGGAATACATGCGGGAGTAGTCCGATCCCGGACTCCGACATGCGCCAGCGCCCACATCTCGTAACCAGCGCGGTGACAGTCCAAACCGCTCTGGAGCCTCGGGTGATCTTTCCGGAGATATTTGCACGATGTGCAGTCCCGGAGATGATGACTGTTCTCCTGGGGACCTCTCTGCGGGCGGTCCAGCTTTCGCCCTCGAATCCCTTGACGTCGACGACGTCTGCGTCACCATCGGCAAGTGTGAGGTATGCCGTTCTGGTCTCGACTGCGGTCTCGACGCCGATCGCGGAGACCTCGACGTCGATCTCCTCTTCTCTGGCACCTGACGTCGGCTAGATGACCTCGACGTCGGCCGTGTCTTCGACGTCGACCTCTCTCGACGTCGTCTGGGCGACTTCGACGTCGACCTCTCCTGCCGTCGACCAAGCGACTTCGACGTCGACCTCTCTCGACGTCGACTGGGCGACTTCGACCTCTCTCGACGTCGACCGGGCGACTTCGACGTCGACCTCTCTCGACGTCGACCTGGTGATCTTGACGTCGATCTTCCTCTCGACGTCGACCTTCTATGTCGCCGAGTGGGGGTAACCATCGACGGCGACCGGCCCACTCGCGGCGGAATGTACGTCGCCGCATCTCTCGACGTCGACCCCCTCGAGGGTGGCGG
Source organism: Triturus cristatus (assembly GCF_964204655.1). Taxonomy (NCBI): domain Eukaryota; kingdom Metazoa; phylum Chordata; class Amphibia; order Caudata; family Salamandridae; genus Triturus; species Triturus cristatus. The sequence goes on from NC_140585.1 coordinate 930,220,079, forward strand.
AGAGTGTCTCGACGTCGACGGAAGCCTCTCTGCGGGCGGTCCAGCTTTCGCCCTCGAATCCCTTGACGTCGACGACGTCTGCGTCACCATCGGCAAGTGTGAGGTATGCCGTTCTGGTCTCGACTGCGGTCTCGACGCCGATCGCGGAGACCTCGACGTCGATCTCCTCTTCTCTGGCACCTGACGTCGGCTAGATGACCTCGACGTCGGCCGTGTCTTCGACGTCGACCTCTCTCGACGTCGTCTGGGCGACTTCGACGTCGACCTCTCCTGCCGTCGACCAAGCGACTTCGACGTCGACCTCTCTCGACGTCGACTGGGCGACTTCGACCTCTCTCGACGTCGACCGGGCGACTTCGCCGGCGACCTGTCTCGACGTCGACTGGGCGACTTCGACCTCTCTCGACGTCGACCTGGTGATCTTGACGTCGATCTTCCTCTCGACGTCGACCTTCTATGTCGCCGAGTGGGGGTAACCATCGACGGCGACCGGCCCACTCGCGGCGGAATGTACGTCGCCGCATCTCTCGACGTCGACCCCCTCGAGGGTGGCGGAGAGTGTCTCGACGTCGACGGAAGCCTCGACGTCGACGGAGACAGTCCAGATGTCACCAGACTAGCAGCCTTCGAGCCCGAAGGGCCGCCTCTCGACGCCGACTTACTTTTGCGCGGCGGAGACTCTTGATGGTGGGATGAATCCCTCGACGCCGAAGTTCTCTGCCTTTTCGCCGGCATCCTCGACGTCGACGGCGAACCTCTTGGACTCCTGGTCTTCTTGGAGCCCGGGGAGCTGGTATGTCGCCGTTTCTGTACTTGCGTAGCTGAAGAAGGTGGTCTTGATGAGGAATGCTCGCCTTCACGACGGCTTCGTTCCTTCTCCAGTCTTGCATGCAGTTTAATGCGCTCTCTGTCTCTCAGAGTGCGCTTTGAGAACTTCTGGCAGTGGGGACACTGGTCAGGATCGTGTTTAGATGGTAAACACACAATACACACCGAGTGTGGATCCGCCAGTGCCATTTTATTACCACAAGAAGGGCATTTCCTAAATAAAGGAGACATTCTGACTGGAAAAAATTGGAAAATTCAGTGGAAACCAGCAGAATCAGCCCTAAAAAGCCAGAAAACGTCGAAAAAAGCTTGAAAAAGCTGTAATTCAAAATTTCAGTCAAAAAACTGAAGAGCTCAAGCTCCAGGATCCTCACAGAAGGAGCCGGAAAAAAGAACTGGCCCAACTGCCACCTGTAGTGCATCATGGGAGCAGGGGGTCACAGGCAGGCCTTAAAGGCACGGTCCCCCTACTCTAATGCCTTAAAGGCAGGGTGTCAGTTTTCTTGGTTTCTTGATACTCTACTGCAGCCTACTGGCGAATGCCTACAATTACATGTTGCTTTATGGCAATAAAGCAGTGCTGTGTTATAATTTGCCTGATGCTTCCTTTTTTCCTTACGGGTTACGGGGGCACTACTATGCAAAAATATGTAATTTACAGCATTGCCATGTTTTGAACATTATTAGGCTGCATTTATATGTTATCACATATGTATATATATATGTGTATATATATGTATTTTCTATATGCTCCGGGATCCCGCACATGGGCGGGGATTATTCATAGATTATGACTATTGATGAGTATCCCCTGGATGAGAACTGGCAGTTATAAGGGGAGCCGAGGGCAAAGGAGATTGATGTTCAGGAGATGGAGACAAAGGAATCGGTGGCACAGGAGGTGGGAGTGGCAATACCGGAAGGGGCAAATGTGGAAGAACTGGAACAGGTGGGGGGACAACAGGCAACTGAACAGGTTGTAACAACGGGGGTGCATTAGCACCTTGTACATAGGGTGGAGGCAATCTCAATAGGTGAGACATCAAAGGGTCTTCCTCCAGATCCTTACTTTTATCAGAAGGGGAATTAGGCAACACCGGATAGCATCTATCTATTGCCATACGATGCTGTCTCTCTGAAATTTCCATTGCATTATCAATCTCATTATCTTTAAACTGCTGGGCAGCCTGTATAATCGTCATATTTTGTGCTTTCTTATCTCGTTTTGCCTGCTTAATTTCTTTCTGTTTGGCTTCCTTACGCCAGAGGCGGAAAGAGTCAAACATTGCCGGCCGGGCTTGTCTTTTGAACAATATCGCTTCCAAATTGTCTAATATGTCAGGCTCAAAACTACCATTCTGTGGCCACTGTAGAACGCCATTGTTCTTCGTGTATCGGATCCATGCCTTATTAAAGGCAATTGGGCCGACACCATGTTTTGAATAAAGCTCATAGGTGGGAGTTCCAACCGGAGGAATCGGACAAGAGTCCTCCAGCCGGGAATCCCTATTACAACCAAGGCAACAGAACTTCCTAAACTTACTCAGACCAGGCATCATTATTTCACTGGACTGTTCACAAACATCAAGGGGTTAAATCAAATAATACAGCACAAACTTACTCACCCCTCGGCTTCGGATTTTGCAATAGCCGAATCAAAGACCCAAATCAAAACAAAATAGTGGGAGCTACCCACCAATACTTACCTAAGTGTCTTCTAACGCCAACAGAGGCCCGTCTAATGTCTTGCGATACCAAACATCATCAAAGGGACCAAAGCAGGGCGGCAGTCAGGGCAGCAGTCGTCAGCAGCCGTCAGAAAGGAGAAACCGCGCTGCAAAAGACCTTCGGACCACTTCGACATACAGGGGTCGCTTGACGTGGTTCGCGATTCCTCCAGAATTTTCTTGCGGGGCTCCTCACGATCCTCGGGCAGAACTGCTACCTCTGAAGCCGGCCCACATTCGGGCGCCAATTTGAAGAACCGGGACCTTATGGGCCTGGCGGCGCAGGGTACGCCTTAATCTCCTGAGTTCACCTGCGTTGTCGAACAAAGACACGGGACACTCCGTTAGGCGTAGAAGATAAGGTTTATTAGCTGCAGCTAAGTACAGTTGTCCCAGAAGTACACTCGGTATGTTCTTAGGAGACTGCCACTTTACTTCGTGGCGCACAATCTTTTATAACACACATATTCACAAAGAACACTCCCAATGCATACAGGGTTAACCAATGAGAAGAATGTGAAAACAAGATATTAAGTAACTCAACTAAGCCTCTCTTCCAACTGTGTTTGTAACCCTTCCCCACAAGTTAATCAGTGGTAGTGTTTATAATTCGACTTGCAGGTGGCAGGACACATTTGTATGCCCCGGAGGACAGTTGTGAAATGAGAGAATACGAGTAAAGAATAGCGAAGGCCAGAGGATATGATAAAGTCAGGAAAGAATGGTGCGAACCAACAGATAGTCGAGACAGGGATCAGTCAAACCAGACGAGAATTAGTGGAGTCGGCTAGACCCTGACACCAGCTTTAAACAGAGGCAGGAGGTTATTTGACACTTTGCAGTAGGAAGAGGGAAAACAACACCTCGTTCAGCGTGCTGCCTGAGTGAGGGCAACACAAAATGGCGTCGGGACACAAAATGGTGGCTAAATACGAACAGGATCGGAAAACTAAATTACCTCAGGAGGGGGTAATGTACGGAGGCTCTTCGCCATAAAGGCATGTTTTAAACGCTCAAAAGAGTCTAGGTCAACACCTTCTTCTCTATGTTTCTTAATCAATGCCGAACCTGTATTCAGCGGGCTTGGGAGAGAAGGGGCGGGTCTGGAGCGCCAGACACCACATGAGATCTCTTGGCACACTCACTTGCAATAAGTTGAGCAAGGTGCTCTTCCACGGGGCCCATTGCTTCATCGACCGCTCAGTAGATAGAGGTTTCTACAGTGTTATAAAAATCATCATCCCAAACTAAGTAATCCAGTGTGTCCTCATATACCTCCTCTGAGGCTTCCATGCTAAAATGCAGTGTTTCTCACCCAACTGTAAACCCAATCTGGGAGACTGTGTCTTACCAGGGAGATATATACACTTTTCTTTAAAATGCCACTGGAGAAGCACACCCCACAGCAGGGGAATATGGACAGACAGGTGGCTGCAGATTAGGGGACTGTGTGTACAGTCACAGGTTTATACGTGGACAGGGCTGCACAGGAATGGGTCTAAGACCTAGGAACACTCCTCCTGGTGCTATTGTATGGTAGGGGTCATAATGCCTGGGAGCATGTTCCCCCTATGGTCCTGGATGGACAAGATCAGCATACAGACCCCGGGTCGGGGTCTGGGGGGAGCGTATCGTCAATGACACTCACTACCGACCCTGCATGCAGGGCGTCAGCCTTCTGAGAAGAAAGGCAAGCATATCTCAAGGGCAGTACAGACCCCATAGGCGGGGCGTAAATCTCCAGGCAAGGCTTTCTGCGATCTCAGCTCCCGACGCGAGTCTGATCCTGCCAGTTTCAAAACTGAGAGGAATGGTGCGTCACGGGGAAATGAGAGGTCGGAGTTAAGTGCCACCAGGCAGGAGCAAGACCGCACCGCAGTGCAGCATCATGAAAGAAAGGTCGCGAAGGAGCAGAGTATCGCTCCTGTGACTGGGTCAATATCAGCGCTGTGAGCTGCACTCACACGACACCGTCGGTGAGATGCGCTGGGCAAACACACACTTATAACCGCAAGCACAGTAGAAGGAGAAAAGTCCACTTAACTAAAGAAAGAGGGAGATCAGAGCAGAGAGACGACTGTTACAGGCTCAGCTGGACAATGATTGGTTGCCTCATGGACTACAGTTTCTCTGTCATTGGTTGTTTTTTGTACTACATTCCCAGAGATTCATGGGACTTTTAGTTCTTCGCTTTCATGTGAAAAGTAAAAAAAAGTTGTTTTTAAAAAAGGCTGCTCTTAATAAAAGCGAAGAGAGAATAGCATAATCCTCACCTCCGGTCCTGACACAGATTTCATACTGTAAAGTGGACAAATTTGAGCTTGCGGTACTGGTAGAGGCAGGAGGGCAAACTAAAATGTCTACATGCCAAACAGACTAAATACGAATTAAAACCTCTTGTCCTTGAGAGGATTCCTCAAGTCCTGGTGTCGGGTGATACAATTGCCACACCCCTGTATAATGTACCTGGCGCTCATGTAAAATGCTTCAATACCTTTGGGTCAAGTTCAGGCTATATAAAACTGCAAAACACCAACCTGGAGAAGCAGCCATATTAAAGTCAGGCTGATCGAGCACAATGAAGATAATTTATTATTAAAAAACGGCGGGAAACTGACCAGGCACATGCAGTTTGTATGAGAGGGGGGCCGCTTTGAGAGCTGTCAGATATGCATGCAAGCAAACCATCAAAATAAAAAGTCCTGCTTCAAAAACGGATAGAAACAGTAATTGGGCCTAGCATGCTACAGCCAATAGAAAAGGAGGAAAAGTAAGTGACAAGCACAGCAACCAATGAAAAGCAAGTGGGCAGGATGGAAGCCCCTTTCCAGAGATATATATATATATATATATCTCAATTACAAACATTCCTTGACCTCCGGTTACGGCGAGAAAGAATGAGCGAACTCCTCTTCGTGGTGTTGAGATATCTTTTTAATTTCTCTCTTCTGCCTGCCATGACGAGTTTCGGCCGGCACAACGGCTTTGAATATATATATATATGTATATATATATATATATATATACACACACACACAATAGATATCACAAGCACAGCGCAAACCCTGTGCAGACAAAACATAAAAAGCTGGCTGCCAAATAAAAGATATGATATTAACGTCTTCCAGTTTAAAAAAAAAGTGTATTGAACTTGCACACATCAGGGTATAAAAATGATGGAAATACTCTGTTATTTTAACTAAACAACTCTCGCTACTAGTGACAGTGGTAGATCCTATCATTTCCTTGAAAGTTATTTAGTTTTCCAAAGCAAATGCTCAAATTTAGCAACAAAATACAGTCAGAATCAGCCAAAATCTTTACCACTTAACGCTCAATTTTTGTTGCAACTGAAGGATCTCCTGTGGCAACATTGGATAACAGAATTTGTGTTTTGTCATAGTTCTATATAGCCTGAATACACACCATACTCTTTTGACAAAGATTTAACTGCCTGCAGCGCAGCGCGAGGGTCATTAGTAACTATAGCAAAATCATCTGCAATGTACAAAATACAAAATAAATTCTGTAGTGCTGGAGTATTTAACAGCAGCAATAAAAGGTACACAACAAAAGGCAAAATGTGCAGGATAAAGTCGACAACCATCACATATACATTCAATGTTGAAGATCTTAAAGGGTCACTGAATCAGGCAAAGCGCTGCAGCCAGTTAAGGGTATAATGTCCTAATGGCTGCATTATGTGTATATGGAAACTAATATTTTTCAAAGACCTTCTGAAAAATATCTACCAAACTCAATTAAATGCCTTTTTGGCGGTGGCCAGCCGAAGATGGCGCCGGACACAAGCTCTTGAAGCTCCGCTGCAGTGGCCTCCATGGTAGCTGCAATCCTGGCACCCAGGGAGTCGAAATAAGAGCCCAACATGGCCTGAAGCTCTAGGACTGGGCTGGAGCATGTGGAGGAGACTGACCGGCATTGGAGGCACCCTAGGAGGTGGCAAGTGTTCCGGCCCCTGCAGTGGGAAATAGACATGAAGATGGCGCCAGCCTGCTGAATAGACCGGGTGCTGATTGAGCGTGGCCTACGGCCAGGCTTTAAGAGGTGGCCTGAGGGGACAGCCATACATCCCTGCAGCAGCAGGACATTAAATCATGCAGGGGACGAGCCCCCCCGCTCCCCAGCGTAGCCTACTGTTGGACACAGCGGCCGATATTAACACCACTGGGCTACGGCGCTGCGCTACATTGTGGAGGGCTGCCATTGGAGGTCCTTGGGTGCAAATAAATACTGCAGATGGCAATAGGGTGGCCGCGAGACTGGGGGTGCCCCAGGTAGGGTGTGGCAACCCCCCTGCTCCAGAAGGACTCTGTGCACAGCCAGAACCTGGAGTGCAGCCAACTGCTTGGGGGGTATTGAGGAGCCCACCCTGACAACACAGTGGTGACTGATGGTGTGCCCGAGGAAGTGAGACTGCAGTGGTAGAGGCGGTAGGTTTCCAATACTAAGGGGGATAGAGGTGAGCTGGGAGCACTCATGCCGACAGGGGGAAAATGCTGCCTTTCGGGGGCAGCCATAGTGGTGGCCTTCGTGCTCCCCTCCAGGGGACCGAGTTAGCCTTTTCGGGGGTCGGGCTCCATGTGGCTACATCTTCTGGGGCGTGGCAGTGGACCCCAGTGTCTGGCAGCCCCCAGGCTCCGAAATGGAGGAGACGCAGACCTAGAGGAGCCTGCCCACAAGGAAGTCTATGCAATGGTGTGCACCAAATCGGCACGGCCGAGTCCGATACCTGAAATGAAGCATGGCCAGGCCACATTAAGAGAGACTGACTAGCCCCTGCCAGGCACAGGCCAGAGGCACACACACTGCGGCGATACTGGCAGCATTAGGAAAACTACACTTGTGTTGGAAGGTAAAATTGATGCAGTGGCCTTGGACCTGAGACTTCTTCGGGTGACCAGCAGAAAACTGGTAGACAGAGTGGGAGAGACAGAGTCTGCTGTGGCACACCTACAGCCTACTGCTACAAAACATGAGAAGCAAATCAGATCCCTGCGAGGGACAGTGACCCGTCTGTAGGAGAGAGTGAAGGATACGAAGTGCCGCTCCCAACGCAATAACATTAAAGTGGTGGGCCTCCCAGAATGGGCTCCAGTGCGGAACTGTACACAGAGGATTGGCTACTGAAAGTGGTCATGGAAGATAAGGCCTTCAAGTTCTTCATAGTGGAAAGGGCCCATAGGGTGCCAAGTGGTCTCCTGAGGCCGGGGACACCCCCAAAAGGAATGGCAGTCAGACTCAACTTCTGGGACAGAAATGACATCCTACAACGTGTCCAGACGCATGGTCCATGGCAAGTAGACGGGGGCGGTAAATATCTACCCTGACTATACTCAAGCAGTTCAACGCCAGAGGGAAACGTTTGCGGCTGTGAAGCGGCATCTCCGGTTACTGAATCTAAAATGCACACTCTTTTTCCCATCTAGATAGAGAGAGGTGGACCAAGACCCCTCCCACTTTTTTCACTACAGCAGCTGAGGCATGGACATGGCTAGAGGGCATGGGCTATACACTGCCGGACAAACAGGAAACCCGCGGGGCAAGAAAACAGGCAAAAACCTAGGTCAAATCGTGCAGGCCACGCCATCCGCCGCAAGCAGCCCCAACGAAGGATCAAGCCGAAGCCGAAAGGGCGAAAGTGGTGGCGGAGCTACGCTGAACTGTTCTTTTCCCACAAGCAATCGGTGGGCAGAAATGGTGCAGTCTGCAATAAAAAAAAAATGTAATGCCTTTTTGGCATCAAGAAAAATGGCTTCTGAAGGGGTCTCAGAAACAGGGGCTACAGCAAACAGAGTAACAGTCTCATTAGTATGGTCTATAGATCTCCCTGCTACACATTCACCTTGAAATTAAAATACATAAGAAGATATTTAATCTATTAGCCAGAATGTTTTCAAGAATCTTCTTTTAAGAAACTGGACTTTAGTTAAAATGGGTGAGAATCCACCTCCAATAATAATCACAATCCTGCTCTGGGTGAACCACGAAGGTCACTAAATGAACCTGTGCCTAACCCTCTGTTAGCTTGGCACAAAGTAGTATTTTTGCAGTACTCAAAACAGCAATAAGGTGACAACACAAGAAATATCCCAAACCAATTTAGTAAAATAGAGCAAATAAAAAAACAAAAATCCAATAAGTAGAATCACAGTTACTAATTGTTAAGTTTAAGGTTCAAAATAGCACCAAGAAGAGTTAATCACCCACGCAGTCATTTGGTTGAGCTTTACTGGGGCAAAGTCAAAAGTTAAGGCCGAATTTGATGGTGCATGGGCTAGATATTTGGACCAGGTTTGTCCCTGTGAAAAGCTTTAACCAAAGAGGGATCCACGTCTTGGAAAGCGGCTTGACGGGGTCGCTGTTGACTTTTGGTGTGAAAGCCACGAGCAGGAGGAATTTTTATTTCAAGCCCAGAGAAAGTCCCTCACTGGCCAGATACTTTTGCGCATTTGCCCACTGAAAATGTCTACCTTCAGACTTAGGAGCTAATTTTTATCTTGGTGGTATAGACAGGATCTATACCGCCAAGATAATGGTCCGTCTACCCGATTTAGATGCGGGGGGACCATAGGCTTAATCATGGCGGAGACTACTCCGTCTCCACTGTGATTAAACCCTTCCGACGACCTTCTGACGTAAGGGCCGGCAGAGGCAGATCTGTAATTCCTCTCGTCTGATTTAGTTAGGAGGAATTAGAGGTCAGTTTTCACTGCCAGTAACGGCCAGGACATTTCTGGCAGTAAGGGGCAGTCAAAACTGCTGAAAGCTACCCTTGCCATGAGAGAGGACTCTCATTGCGAGGGGAGCATTTTCTAGTCCCAAAACAGGATTTTCTTTTCGAAAATAAAAAAGAACACAGTTTGGTGCAGGGTTTCATCTTGTGGACAAGGCCCTGCACCAACCCAAAAGGCCTTGACAGGTCTTGCCAGAATGGCATCTCCTGCCAATGCTTTATAAATGACAGCTTGGAGGTCATTTATAAATTCAGGGGGCAGCATCTCCCTCAGGGCGATTGAGTAATTTACTCTGTCGCCCTAAAAGAGAAATGGACCAACTTCCGAAATCAGAATTGGTCCCCTGGTCAATTGTTTTGAGCTCAGATTCTTCCAACCGGGAAAGGTTGCAAAATGTGGTCCAAGAGGGTTCCACAAGGGAGGACACCTTCTCCACGAAATCCCGCTGGACGAGATTTGCTGGTGTGAGGACCTTCATAAACTACAATGGGTTATGCCAAGTGCCGATTTCTTTGCGTGATAAATAGGTGTCGGAAAGTCACACCTATATGAGAACATCAATAGGTTTTCTCCAAGAAGTTGGGAGAGTGTAAGCCTAAGCTGACCATTATCAAACACTCCCAAAGTACATCACCAATATAAACAACACACAACAACAGTTATAATTATTCTGTATATTGGAAGTCATATATATAAATATTATGCACAAATTTTCTTTTTCAAATGAGGCTGTCAAAGAACACAAAAATAAATAAAATGGCGTAACTACATGATTAAGTGACATACAGCGACAAAATAAGTTGCACATTACACAATGTAGACAGACTGATATTAACTTGACATACATAGAATAATATTACAAAAAAATTCTGGTCTCTCTCACATCTACAGTGCAACAACTTCCTATATTATTATTTGCATTTCTTTAAGATGATTAACAGACAACATGAAACAATGGGATTGTCGTCTACATTTCGACCCTATGAGTTCGTAGTTAGACATCATGGCAGGTCTTTCTCAGAACTAGAGGGATGTAGACGGCCTGTGTGGGGAGATAATGCCTCACATGAGAATCGTGTGTGTTGTATTAAAAGGGGGATTTTCAAAACCAACCAAAAAGAAGGAAAATAAGCAAACACTCCCTTCTAGTCACTCCAAACGAGGTCAGGGGCAGTTCTCTCCTTCCACTTGGGCAGCTTCATCCTCACATTGGTGCCAAGCTATCTGGTAAGATAAAGAGAGGCAGGCACCCTTTGAAGCTCAGGAAGGGGCTAAGCACAACCTCTCAGGCTATTCTGCTCATGGAAGAATAACACCTCTCCACACCCAAATCTTTTGCCCATTGTCTAAGAGCAATACACATAGCACCACAGGACAGTCATTAACAGTTATGCAACATTGGACACTGGCAGAAAAGCATGTATGGTTTAGGCAGAGAAATGACAATTTTCTAAAATAGTAATTTCTAAAACGTTAATATAAAATCTGACTTGACCATTATGTTGTATATCAAATTACTATTAAAAAGAGTTAGTGGACCATGATTCTAGCTGCTCCCAACCTGAAGTTAAACACTATACGTTGTTATAGGGTAACACGATTTTTCTGTGGGAAAGCTAGCCTTCCTACAGTGAAAAATGACTTTGCAGGATTTTGACTGCTAGTACAAGTACAACTTCACATATACATATCCTGCTTTTTAAATACCATGCACCCTGGCTTATGGGCTTTTAGGGCCTACCTTATGGGTGACTTACAAGTAATAAAATGGAATATTTAGGCCCAGCAAAAGATTTATTTTGCGAGGTTGAAGTGGCAGTGTAAAACTGCACACTTATGCTGCAAGAGCAGGCCTGGAGACATGTTTTACAGTGGTACTTCAGTGGGTGGCACAATGAGTGCTGCACCCCACTGGAAGCATTTAATGCACAGGCTATAGATACATATAGTACCATATTCTAGGCACTTCTAGTAAATTAAATATGCCAATTGGGTGTATGCCCACTTAACCATGTTTAAAGGGAGAGCTAAAGAACTTTACATCTGCTTAGCAGAAGTAATGTGCAGATAGTCATATGGGCAACAAAACAAACGGATTCAGCAACAGACTACAAAAATCTGGAGTGACCCTGCAATATCTCTACGGTTTGTAGAGATATTGACCAATAAGAGCAGAGCCTGGGCTCTATATTATCTATATTCTTTTCAGGAATGTAGCCCTGTTAGCCTGAAGCCATGATGCTGGAATTGCAGTATAATTAATTTCATTCTAAATGATTAATAAGTAAACAGGTGGGACCAAGTCTACAAATTCATGGTAAAAATTGGCATCTTCCATTGCAGGCCTAGCAATGGGTTGTGCACTTAAGATTTTAGTAATCTCCTCCTGAATAAGATCCATCTGTACTACCTCAACTACAAAAGGCTGTCGAAATTTAGCTAACTAATTAAACACATTCTTCCCTTTCTTAGCCCCAAATGTTTCTTCGCTGTCTAGTTTAGCCTAATTTTGCACTAAAACTTCTCTAACTTTGGTTCGGGTTTTTGAGTTGTCTCCAGCCCAATAGCAAGATTACTTCAGGGATGCCACTAAAGTGCAATGCGGTTTCTTACTGGATATAGATTCTAGAGATTGAGATTAACCGGAATGAGTGGGTAGTTCTCACGGAGCCTCTGCCCGGACCACAGGTTCATTGAGGGTCCAGCGACATTGCGCAAGTGCACATGGTCCTGGCCCCCGGCTGAGCTCCATGCCGAGTTGTTCGCTATAATCAGGTGTACAACCAGAGAGGAAACACCTCTTGCACATATAAGCACCGTAGCGTGTGCTTTACACACAGGGCACTGACAAACTCATAACAACCCCTATAACACCCCACACATATAAGGTCCTGACGAAAGCCAGTAGAAGAAATGGCCTGGCTGAAACTAGTTGACCTCACAGGACGTCAGAGGCCATAAGCCTACCGTGCACGTCCGATAGCCTTTGTTTTTATTGACTGCCTGGGGCCCACCATTAAAACAGTCTTTGGGACACCCAGGACAGTATTTTAAACCTCACTCAGAGCACACCCACAGCACCCTCACAAACCAAAAAAACCCGCTCTGCAGTAATCTGGCGTCGAAGCACACCTGAGGTACACTCGGTACCTCGGGTGGGGCCCAATGATGAAGCATGCCACCAACTAGGTTGGTGGGTGAGGGCCTTCATAAAAACCTAATGGTTTTTCCCCCACCCGCAGACCTACAAACAATTTAAACAAGAGCTAGTTCTCATTGATTACTAACATATAAAATGGGGAAACGGACTAGCCTCTCTAGTTCTCCTCTCTCTTCTTGATCATAACATAAAAAATTAAAGTGACATTTGTAATATATGTCATATAATATTTATATGACCACACAGAGACTGATCCCAAGAAACCTGCTGTTATGAATATGTAAGTGGCTTATGAACAGCAGAAACAATGAGTTCCAGCAGCAGAGCTCTAAGCCAAAGAAGGAGAACTACTAATAGCCTGGCCAGAATACTGGGAGAAAGAGCCTTTCTGGCTCCCATGATTCTCAACCAGGGCACGCGTGAAATGAGTACAGATGGGGGTTACTGGGCCCTTAACATGGTGATTGAGGTGATTGACACTGGTATCCAGGAGTATTTCCTACTATGGCTTTCAAACATTGGACAGGCTTTCTGAACTTGACTCGCAGGCCAGCAAACATGAGCATTTAAAGGCTTCTGAGGGAGCTTTTTGTGGGGGGCACAAGGTCAGGACACAACGGTAAAGCAACAGAGATAATAATGTATTATCCAGTCCAGTATTTGTGTTTTAGTAAAACTAAAGTACTTTATCCACACATCATGAGGTAATAATACAGAGCTCAATCAGGGGTTTCAGACACAGTGTTGGAGAACAAGTTACTTACCTTCGGTAATGCATTATCTGGTAGAGATTTTTAGCTACAGATTCTTTACCTTTGAATTTCCCAGGCGTCAGACTGGATCTGGAAACTTTTACTGAGCAATACCCCTTGGGTGCAATGTCGGGTGGCTGCATTCGGCTCCACGTGACGTCGTTGGCGTAGTTGAACAAGTTACTTATCTCCCCAGGCGTCAGAATGGATCCAGAGAAAGTTTCTTCAGCAATATCCCTGCACGTTGTTAGGTGGGTAGCATCGGTCGACTCTGCACCCGTCGTCGGCGTCGAGATGATGTCGCAGTGGCTACTTAAGATGTCGCCCCTGTGCGCTGACATCAGTTCTGACTTGACTTTCCACGCCAGAAGCGCAGAGCCATGAAAGACACTGACCACTGGTGTGCCACACTAGGGCCCTAAAAGGGTTTCCCTATCCATAGAAGTCAGTTCAAAGCAGGGAGGATGGGTGGGTCGGTTTAGGAATCTATAACTAATATATGCCTCTTACAGATACATCGTTACCGAAGGTAATTACTTGTTCAACTGAAAGAGACTATTAGTTATAGATTCCTTACCTTAGAATAGATACGCAAGCAAACAAACCCCGAAGGAGGGTCTGCAAGTTCACACCAGAACTGGCAAAATAGCTGTCCCTCAGGACATGACTGCCCAGGCAGTAATGTCGGGTGAACGTGTGCTTAGAAGCCCACGTGGCCGCCTGGCAGATATCAGTGAGTGGAACTCCACGCGGCAGAGCAGTGGTTGCTGCCTTAGCTCTAGTGGAATGAGTGCGCAGCCCCACTGGAGGTTTCTTTTTAGCCAAAGTGTAGCAAATTTTGATTCAAAGGACTACACATCGAGAGATGGTACCGTTTGCACAGCCTGACCTTTTTTGACACCCACATAGCCAACAAAGAGTTGATCATCCACATGGAACTCCTTTGTGCAGTTAAGGTGGAAAGACCACGCACATTTTGGGTCCAATCAGTGGAGTCTCTCCTCCTCCTTGGAAGGGTGCGGAGGCGGGAAAAAGGTGGGCAGAGTAATAAACTGCCCGATGTGAAAGGGAGTGACTACTTTAGGTAAAACGAGGGTCTTGTTTGAAGCACCAACTTGTCCGGATGGACAGAATGGAAAGGAGGCTTAGAAGAAAGAGCCTGAAACTCACTCACTATGCAAGCAGAGGTGATGGCAACAAGAAAGGCAGTCTTCAGAGTAAGAAGCCTGAGAGGACAGTTGTGAAGAAACTCGAAGGGAGCGCACATAAGGCGAGTCAAGACAAGATTCAAGTCCCACTAAGGCATTATGAAAGGAGATGGAGAAAAGAGATGAATAATGCCTTTAAAGTAACAACTTACAATAGGGGACATGAACAAAGAGGACTGATCTGGCAGCTGAAGAAAAGCAGAAATGGCCGCCAGGTTGCCTTTAAGAGTGCCCAGAGCAGAGCCCTGCCGGGCCAAAGAAAGAAGGAATAAAAGAATCTTCGAAAGAGGGGCAGAAAGGGGATCTACAGCCTTTGCTGTGCACCATGCCACAAACTTATTCCATCGACAGGCGTACACAGTCTTAGTGTAGGGACACATGGCTGCCAAGATAATGTTACAGACTTCAGGTGGAAGGTCAAAAGCTGTCAACTGTCGCCACTCAATCTCCACGCAGGAAGGTGGAGGACAGACAGGTTTGGGTGGAGGACCATCCCCTGCTGCTCCGACAGAAGATCCTCCCGAAGGGGCAGTCTGATCGGAGGATCGATGGCCATGCTCAGTAGCTCGGGGTACCAGACTCTTCATGCCCAATCCAGTGCCACAAGAATTACTTGGGCCTGGTCTTGCTTGATCTTCTTAGGCACTCGGGGCAGAAGTGGTACAGGCAGAAAGGCGTACAGGATGCCGCAGCTCTACTCACGACGAAAAGCGTCTCCGAGCGAATGCCGCCTTGGAAACTCCAACACGCAGAACTGCTGACATTGCGTGTTCTCTTCGGTGGCGAACAGATCTAACCAAAGCTCTCCCCACTGCTGAAAGAGACCTTGCACCACCTCCGAGTGAGGATGCGATATGTGATCCACCAGGCACTGGGGGCTGAGTTCGTCCACCCTGGCGTTCAGAGAACCTGCCAGCTGTTGAACCACCAGGGTAATGCCCTGATGTTCCTGCCATGTCCAAAGGCGAAGAGCCTCTTGATAAAGGGTCCGCGAGCCCACCCGGCCTTGTTTGTTGCACTACCACATGGTGGTGTTGTCCGTGAAAACCTGCACTGCCCTCCCCTTGAGGAAGGGAAAGAATGCCTTCAGTGCCAAGTGAATCGCCCGGAGATCCAACAGGTTGACATGGAGACAGGGCTTCGCTGGAGACCAGACTCCTCTTATCTCCTCCTCCCCAGGTGGCCACCCCATACCAGAAGTGACTCATTGGTCACCACTGTGAGGTCTGGTTGGGGAATGGAGGTGGGTCTGACTCTGACCTAATCCTGGTGTGTTAACCACAACTGGAGTTGCTGTGCAGTCCCCTCCAAGATCTGGATGTAGTCGGAAGGATTCCTCGATGCTGTGCCCACTGGAACTTCAGGTCCCGCTCCAGAGCCCGCATTTGGCAGCTGGCTTGATCTACCAGCAGGCCATGAGGCCCAACAGCCTCAGAGTCAGTCTCACTGAAATCCAGGACAGAGGCTGAAATATCAGTATCATAGCCCGAATATCATGGACTCGCTGCTCAGGAGGATAAGCCCGAAACTGCACTGTGTCCAGAACAGCTCTGACGAAAGGGAGCATCTGTCTGAGAAGGAGTCAAGTGTGACTTCGGCATGTTTATAGAGAAACCCAGCCAATACGGAAGGTTTGCCATAGTCTGAAGGTAGGAGACGACAGCCACGGGCGAACCCACCTTCAACAGCCAGTCGTTGAGGTTGGGGAAGACTGACACCCCTAACCTGCGCCGATGAGCTGCGACCACCACCATCACCTTGGTGAACACCCGAGGGGCACTGGTAAGGCCGAAGGGGAGCACAGTAAACTGAAAGTGCTTGCGGCCTACCTTGAACCGCAGGTAACGCCTGTGGCCCGGCAGGATGGGAATATAAAAATACGCGTCCTATAGGTCCAACGCTACCATCCAGTCTTCTTGGTCTAGGGCAGACAAGACCTGAGCCAGAGTGAGCATTTTGAATTTCTCCTTCTTGAGGAAGATATTTACGGTCCAAAGATCTCAAATGGGCCGTAATCCCTTGTACTTCTTTGAAATCAGAAAGTAGCGGGAATAACGGCCACTGCCTACTTCTGAAACTAGGACCCTTTCTATAGCTCCCTTGGCCAAGAGAGCTGTAACTTTCTCTTGGAGCAACTTTAAATGATCCTCCGTCAGCTGTTCCTGATTTGGCAGAATAGGAGGAGGAAAAGAAAGAAAAGGTAGGGAATAGCCCTCCTGGACTATCTGCAAGACCCACGATGTTATGGATTTCCAGTGGGGGAGATGATGACGAATTCTCACACCAACTGGCGTAGTGTGGTCCTGCAGAATCAGCCTAGGATGGCTTAGAGGCTGCGGCTGCTGGGGGCAGTGTGGTCAATGACATCTGGCCTCCATTCTGAGATCGGAATGCACTGTGTCTTCGTCCTTGCACGGCTTGGGCAGTCTGAGCGGGACAGTGGCTGGGATATGGCTGACGCGGCTGGAAACCACTTCCGATGCCACAAAAGGGGTTAAAGGAAGACTGGCCTTGGGGATGGAAGAGAGGCCCAATGATCTGGCTGTCGCTCGAGAGTCCTTGAACCTGACATGGGGCGAGTCTGCCTTTTACCCAAAAAGGCGGATTCCATAAAAGGGCATGTCCATCAGATTGGCATGGACATCCCGGAAGAAGCCAGTTGTACAAGGACAGGCGTGGCACCACAAAGCCATCGTAGTTGAATTTGATCTGCCCAGCGAATCGGTCATACCTAGGCTGCACCGTATGGTGAGATTTGCTGCGTCTCTCCCACCCTTGACAGCTTGGGAGAGCACAGCCTGGGCCTCTTCCAGGACTTGTGGCAGAACTTACGCAACCATCTCCCAAAGGAAATGGGAGGAACAGCCCAATAAGCATGCCTTACTCACCGACTGCAATACCGGGCTGGATTAAGAAAACAACTACTTCCCAAATGAATCCAACCTCTTGGATTCACTATCTGGAGGGGCGGAAAGGAATGCGCCTTGGGACGTAGAGGCCTGCACCACCAAACTCCCTGGGGTGGGGTGTTGGCTGGGGAATTTTGGGTCGCCCAGAGCTGGGCGATGGCTTATTGCAATCGTCCTATTCACAGGAGCCCCTATGCTAGGTTTGGACCATGTTCCTAGAAGGACGTCTGTAAGTGCCTCATTAAAGGGCAACAGGGGTTTGGACGTAAAAACCCCAGGTTGAAGCACCTCAGTCAGGAGATTAGTCCTGACCTGCACCGAGGGCAGCTCCAGTCCAAGGACCTCGGCTTCCTTCTTACCACCATGGCATAGGATGCACCCGCCTCCGTAGCCACTGTTGGCGGAGAGAGCATGCCAGTATCTGGAGAAGTATCTGGTCCACTGGCCTCCCCAAGTTCCCCATATCAGTCCAAATTCTCCAGAGAGACTTCCTGGGTTTCAAGCGGGTCCCCAGACACCTCCTATTCCTCTCCTGAGCCTAGCACATCATAAAGTGCTCAGCCGACAACAGAGAATTTCTGGGTTCTGCCGACGTCGGACGCCGTTCCTGAATCGTGTCGTTGGGGATGAGGTTGGGGCTTGCGCCACCGACGAGCTCTGGTGACATTGCAGGCACCGACTTCGGATTCGACTCTGGGAAGGTCCAGTTGACACAAGTGGTATCGAACCAGATCCAGGATCGGGTCCCTGGGGCCCCACCGGCGCCGTGGCTGGGGCCAATGGCGTCAAACCCAATGGGGCTCTTTCCGACTCCGCGGGGCCCGAGGGCTCACCAGCGGGGTCGATCCACTCAAATATGCTGTGCATGGTCTCGTAAAACTCTTTAATTTGAGGGGGAGTCGCTCTGGCTCCCAGAAAGGAAGGGGAGACGCAAAGTCGACTCTGGCTCCGAGGAACCGTTCTTAGAGCGTTTGATGCTCCTTACCTCTCTCGACAACAGACACCAGTTGAGGTGAAGATGAAGTCCGCTTGGACTTCTTCTTATGCCTCTTCCCAGAGAATCCAGAGGACCTCGAATGGGAGGAAGAGGACCCGCGACCTCCTCTTCTTTGATCAGGACCGTGACCTCCTTGGAGATGCGCTTGACGGTGTCGACTGCCGGGCTGTGAGAAACATCATCGCCCATTCCCTCAAGGTCTTCGGAGCCATCGCCCGACAGTCCGAACACGACTTTGTATCATGGTCGCGCTCGAGACACCACAGACATACGCGGTGGGGATCGGTGACCGACATCATGCGGGAACAAGTCCCGCATGGCTTGAAACCTGTCTTCCTCGAAGACATCCCTCGCACACAAAGTCGAAAAATCTAAACAACTTCTACAAAAGTCGAGAAAAAGCCTGCCAAAAAACAGCAGAGGGGTAGCACTTCCCGGATCAGCGCTTACCTGGCGCGGAAAAAACAAGAACTGACATCCGCACGCCTTGGTTGCGCCTATTTAGGCACGCAAGGTCATAAACGACGCTAACGACGCTGACATCACGCGGAGCTGAATCGAGCGACCCAACTTCGCACGCAAGGGGTATTGCTCAGCAAAAGTTTCCGGATCCAGCCTGACGCCTGGGAAATTCAAAAGGTAAGGAATCTGCAACTAGAAGTCACTATCAGATCTTCTGTTTGCAATCTTCAGCGAGATGATAAACCAGTTTGGTACACTGCTCCGCTTAAACAGTATCCAAGTATCTATAACCTCTGGTGAGTAACATGGGAGAAGTCACTAAAAAAAAACAGGTAGTCAAAATACCGCAAAGCTTAGTTTAGCTGATTTTAACCAATTACAAGTCAACAAATAAAAGTCTAAAACTTGTATGGAAGAATTGATTCTGTTTCTTTAATCTCTTAGGAACAGTTTTCTGGAGTGCAGAACGGACAAGGTACAGATGACGCCCTGGATGCAGGTCTGGTCTAAGGACTGGTCTTCAGTATGTGGGTGCCGTCAGCAGTTACGGACTCTGAGACAATCTGGGCTGTTGCGTCAGCAGCAATGAGGAATCTCCCACTCTAAAATTAGCAGCACCAGTTTCCCAGGTCCACAACAGGATGCTGGTCACACACAATGCTTAACATTTTCAAAGTTTTGGTATAGTTTACAGCAAGAACTGTTCAAGGAGACCAGGGGAACCTTGCACACATAGGATTACTCCTGGCTTTGCTTCCTCATAGTCACTCCCTTTTGCTGGTTGTTCTTCATGCTGGACTTCTCCTCAAGGATTATTCCTCCCCCCCCAGGCCAGCGAGGCCAAGTGCACTCTGTTCCCTTTTCAATGGGCTGGTGGGCTTTTAGGGTATAGGCAGACTATCAGATCCTCCAGCAGAAAGGGCAGACTTTAGTTAATAGCCCTTCACCTCTGGTCTGGTATACTAGCTGTAATTCTGGTCACTCAGCAGTACTTCCAGAACTCTGCGGTGACGTAAAGTCCTAAGGTACGACTCGATTTTTAAGTAGGCCCTCACTCCATCTTAGGCAATGGAAGTGGCCATCTTCTCAATTTTAAGTAATAAGAATCGGCTTTTTCCTCAATTTATGCAGAACTGTTATGTCTGCCATTGACGCAGTTGTCTGACCGTATGTTTCTAAGAACTGTGAAATTGTCAAGTCATTTGGCTAATGACACGGATATAACACCTGATTCGATATCAATCTGGGACAAATGTCTACTTATCACCAAGTCAAGGTCAAATAAGAAGAAATACAGACATATAGACATAAAAGTGTAGTCTGAATTGACGTCCTTTCGCCTTGTATGTTCATAGGAAAACATCTGGAACGCACACCTTGATGGACACAATCTATGTCAGACATTCCTAAATTTATTAAACAAAAGTGATATGCTGTTCCTCTGGGATGAGAGTCAATAAACAGGGAATATAAACCAACCTGACCAAAGTAGTTCAAAGTTGGGAATCTATTTTATTGGATTATATTGTCCTCACACACCCTGTCGGTTGTCATGCTTCATCATCGGGCTGCTCCTCGTCGGGTCGGCGGTGCAATACCAGACGGGCTCCCTATAGTAGGGGCACTTTATTGGACATCTTTTTCCAACAGCCGTTTGGTGAAGTGGGGGTGAGGGGCCTGGTGTGTGTAGATTAGGCCTGGGCCAAAATTCCGTTCCGTTCGCGGAAATTGCGATAATTTGGCATTTTCACGTTCCGCGGAAAGCGCGAAAATGTCAAAATGTCCGCATTCCGCAGCTTAGCGATAATTAGTTTCTTGCTCGCGCTCTAAAAAAATACATTCTTGCGTGCGCGCGATCGCCTTACCTGAATCCCCGCGTTCGCTGACAAGTTTTCCCGACCCGGTCGCGTTCTCCACAAGATATTGGATTGTTGGTAGCCATTTTGCGCTGTCTCGCAACAGTTTGCGCTCGCATTGTCACGCGATGACGTCATTTGTTGCGCGAACACGTCATTCTTCTCGTGATCATGCACCGCGCGAGTATGAGAAGATTGAGATCTCGAACACGTCATTCTACATCGCGAGCGAGAGGGTGAGGACCCGGGCACGTCTAATCGAACGCGAACAGGAGAAAGAGACCCCGAACACGTCATATCCAACGCGACAGGGACAAAGAGAACGCGATCATGTCATTTTCGATACGCCGGCAGAAGTAATGTGAAGCTCGAGAACTCGAACTTGTAAAATTTTCAATTTGGAGAGGAATATCAGCTCTAGCAGCATGAAACCTTCTGCAAATGCTGATTTTGGATGAAAATAACTCCTTACATTGACATTTGGCTGTCCTTTTTTGTGCCTGGAGTCCTTTTTTTAAAAGGTGGAGAGAAGGAGGAAGTGACACAGAATCTCCAAATTCCTGTTCCTGTCCAGCAGGCTCCTCCCAGTGCTTTGTCCATCTCCTGCTCATTCTGCCTTTGGATTTGGAGCTGGAAAGATCACTCTTTTTGTCTGCTGCATCATTGCAATTGGATTTGAAGATTTATGGAATAGGATATTTTACAAGTAAGTGGTTGTTGTGTCTGTTTGTTTGTGGGCATTGCAGTTGTTGTAACTACAATTTATTTTTGATAATTATCATCATTCCTTTTTTAAAAAAAATTTTGTGGGTAGTAGTAGTAGGCCCGAGCTAGCCATGGGCATGGCCTCATGGGTGTGTGCATGATGAAGCAACTGTTCCTTTTGGTGTTTTTTGAATGTATTTCATTTTCAAGCACATTTAGGGCATGGATGGCATTGGATTGAGTTGGGGAAGTGTGCTTTTTGGGGGTGGCCTTTCTGATGTTGTTGTGCCTGGCCATGTGGCTGGTGGCCATTTTGAAGCCTAGGCCTGCAAGCTTGCCTGGCCTTGTCTGCCAACAGGCCTGCTTTCATCCACTAGGATCAGAGCAGGTAGCCACAGCTTTATTAATCTAGTGTTTTCTGTGTGGTCTGTTGAATTTAGACTTCATTTAAGGCATGGATGGCATTGGATTGAGTTGGGGAAGTGTGCTTTTTGGGGGTGGCCTTTCTGATGTTGTTGTGCCTGGCCATGTGGCTGGTGGCCATTTTGAAGCCGAGGCCTGCAAGCTTGCCTGGCCTTGTCCGCCATCAGGACTGCTTTCATCCACTAGGATCAGAGCAGGTAGCCACAGCTTTATTAATTTAGTGTTTTCTGTGTGGTCTGTTGAATTTAGACTTCATTTAGGGCATGGATGGCATTGGATTGAGTTGGGGAAGTGTGCTTTTTGGGGGTGGCCTTTCTGATGTTGTTGTGCCTGGCCATGTGGCTGGTGGCCATTTTGAAGCCTAGGCCTGCAAGCTTGCCTGGCCTTGTCCGCCAACAGGCCTGCTTTCATCCACTAGGATCAGAGCAGGTAGCCACAGCTTTATTTATCTAGTGTTTTCTGTGTGGTCTGTTGAATTTAGACTTCATTTAGGGCATGGATGGCATTGGATTGAGTTGGGGAAGTGTGCTTTTTAGGGGTGGCCTTTCTGATGTTGTTGGGCCTGGCCATGTGGCTCGTGGCCATTTTTAGGCCTAGGCCTGCAAGCTTGCCTGGCCTTGTCCACCAACAGGCCTACTTTCATCCACTAGGATCAGAGCAGGTAGCCACAGCTTTATTAATCTAGTGTTTTCTGTGTGGTCAGTTGAATTTAGACTTCATTTAGGGCATGGATGGCATTGGATTGAGTTGGGGAAGTGTGCTTTTTGGGGGTGGCCTTTCTGATGTTGTTGGGGCTGGCCATGTGGCTGGTGGCCATTTTGAAGCCGAGGCCTGCAAGCTTGCCTGGCCTTGTCCACCAACAGGCCTACTTTCATCCACTAGGATCAGAGCAGGTAGCCACAGCTTTATTAATCTAGTGTTTTCTGTGTGGTCAGTTGAATTTAGACTTCATTTAGGGCATGGACGGCATTGGATTGAGTTGGGGATGTGTGATTTTTGGGGGTGGCCTTTCTGATGTTGTTGGGCCTGGCCATGTGGCTGGTGGCCATTTTGAAGCCTAGGCCTGCAAGCTTGCCTGGCCTTGTTCGCCAACAGGCCTGCTTTTATCCACTAGGATCAGAGCAGGTAGCCACAGCTTTATTAATCTAGTGTTTTCTGTGTGGTCTGTTGAATTTAGACTTCATTTAGGGCATGGATGGCATTGGATTGAGTTGGGGAAGTGTGCTTTTTGGGGGTGGCCTTTCTGATGTTGTTGTGCCTGGCCATGTGGCTGGTGGCCATTTTGAAGCCTAGGCCTGCAAGCTTGCCTGGCCTTGTCCGCCAACAGGCCTGCTTTCATCCACTAGGATCAGAGCAGGCAGCCACAGCTTTATTAATCTAGTGTTTTCTGTGTGGTCTGTTGAATTTAGACTTCATTTAGGGCATGGATGGCATTGGATTGAGTTGGGGAAGTGGGCTTTTTAGGGGTGGCCTTTCTGATGTTGTTGGGCCTGGCCATGTGGCTGGTGGCCATTTTTAGGCCTAGGCCTGCAAGCTTGCCTGGCCTTGTCCGCCAACAGGCCTGCTTTCATCCACTAGGATCAGAGCAGGTAGCCACAGCTTTATTAATCTAGTGTTTTCTGTTTGGTCTGTTGAATTTAGACTTCATTTAGGGCATGGATGGCATTGGATTGAGTTGGGGAAGTGTGCTTTTTGGGGGTGGCCTTTCTGATGTTGTTGGGGCTGGCCATGTGGCTGGTGGCCATTTTGAAGCCTAGGCCTGCAAGCTTGCCTGGCCTTGTCCGCCATCAGGACTGCTTTCATCCACTAGGATCAGAGCAGGTAGCCACAGCTTTATTAATTTAGTGTTTTCTGTGTGGTCTGTTGAATTTAGACTTCATTTAGGGCATGGATGGCATTGGATTGAGTTGGGGAAGTGTGCTTTTTGGGGGTGGCCTTTCTGATGTTGTTGTGCCTGGCCATGTGGCTGGTGGCCATTTTGAAGCCTAGGCCTGCAAGCTTGCCTGGCCTTGTCTGCCAACAGGCCTGCTTTCATCCACTAGGATCAGAGCAGGTAGCCACAGCTTTATTAATCTAGTGTTTTCTGTGTGGTCTGTTGAATTTAGACTTCATTTAAGGCATGGATGGCATTGGATTGAGTTGGGGAAGTGTGCTTTTTGGGGGTGGCCTTTCTGATGTTGTTGTGCCTGGCCATGTGGCTGGTGGCCATTTTGAAGCCGAGGCCTGCAAGCTTGCCTGGCCTTGTCCGCCATCAGGACTGCTTTCAGCCACTAGGATCAGAGCAGGTAGCCACAGCTTTATTAATTTAGTGTTTTCTGTGTGGTCTGTTGAATTTAGACTTCATTTAGGGCATGGATGGCATTGGATTGAGTTGGGGAAGTGTGCTTTTTGGGGGTGGCCTTTCTGATGTTGTGCCTGGCCATGTGGCTGGTGGCCATTTTGAAGCCTAGGCCTGCAAGCTTGCCTGGCCTTGTCCGCCAACAGGCCTGCTTTCATCCACTAGGATCAGAGCAGGTAGCCACAGCTTTATTTATCTAGTGTTTTCTGTGTGGTCTGTTGAATTTAGACTTCATTTAGGGCATGGATGGCATTGGATTGAGTTGGGGAAGTGTGCTTTTTAGGGGTGGCCTTTCTGATGTTGTTGGGCCTGGCCATGTGGCTCGTGGCCATTTTTAGGCCTAGGCCTGCAAGCTTGCCTGGCCTTGTCCACCAACAGGCCTACTTTCATCCACTAGGATCAGAGCAGGTAGCCACAGCTTTATTAATCTAGTGTTTTCTGTGTGGTCAGTTGAATTTAGACTTCATTTAGGGCATGGATGGCATTGGATTGAGTTGGGGAAGTGTGCTTTTTGGGGGTGGCCTTTCTGATGTTGTTGGGGCTGGCCATGTGGCTGGTGGCCATTTTGAAGCCGAGGCCTGCAAGCTTGCCTGGCCTTGTCCACCAACAGGCCTACTTTCATCCACTAGGATCAGAGCAGGTAGCCACAGCTTTATTAATCTAGTGTTTTCTGTGTGGTCAGTTGAATTTAGACTTCATTTAGGGCATGGACGGCATTGGATTGAGTTGGGGATGTGTGATTTTTGGGGGTGGCCTTTCTGATGTTGTTGGGCCTGGCCATGTGGCTGGTGGCCATTTTGAAGCCTAGGCCTGCAAGCTTGCCTGGCCTTGTTCGCCAACAGGCCTGCTTTTATCCACTAGGATCAGAGCAGGTAGCCACAGCTTTATTAATCTAGTGTTTTCTGTGTGGTCTGTTGAATTTAGACTTCATTTAGGGCATGGATGGCATTGGATTGAGTTGGGGAAGTGTGCTTTTTGGGGGTGGCCTTTCTGATGTTGTTGTGCCTGGCCATGTGGCTGGTGGCCATTTTGAAGCCTAGGCCTGCAAGCTTGCCTGGCCTTGTCCGCCAACAGGCCTGCTTTCATCCACTAGGATCAGAGCAGGCAGCCACAGCTTTATTAATCTAGTGTTTTCTGTGTGGTCTGTTGAATTTAGACTTCATTTAGGGCATGGATGGCATTGGATTGAGTTGGGGAAGTGGGCTTTTTAGGGGTGGCCTTTCTGATGTTGTTGGGCCTGGCCATGTGGCTGGTGGCCATTTTTAGGCCTAGGCCTGCAAGCTTGCCTGGCCTTGTCCGCCAACAGGCCTGCTTTCATCCACTAGGATCAGAGCAGGTAGCCACAGCTTTATTAATCTAGTGTTTTCTGTTTGGTCTGTTGAATTTAGACTTCATTTAGGGCATGGATGGCATTGAATTGAGTTGGGGAAGTGTGCTTTTTGGGGGTGGCCTTTCTGATGTTGTTGGGGCTGGCCATGTGGCTGGTGGCCATTTTGAAGCCGAGGCCTGCAAGCTTGCCTGGCCTTGTCCGCCAACAGGACTGCTTTCATCCACTAGGATCAGAGCAGGTAGCCACAGCTTTATTAATCTAGTGTTTTCTGTGTGGTCTGTTGAATTTAGACTTCATTTAGGGCATGGATGGCATTGGATTGAGTTGGGGAAGTGTGCTTTTTGGGGGTGGCCTTTCTGATGTTGTTGGGCCTGGCCATGTGGCTGGTGGCCATTTTGAAGCCTAGGCCTGCAAGCTTGCCTGGCCTTGTCCGCCAACAGGCCTGCTGTCATCCACTAGGATCAGAGCAGGTAGCCACAGCTTTATTAATCTAGTGTTTTCTGTGTGGTCTGTTGAATTTAGACTTCATTTAGGGCATGGATGGCATTGGATTGAGTTGGGGAAGTGTGCTTTTTGGGGGTGGCCTTTCTGATGCTGTTGGGCCTGGCCATGTGGCTGGTGGCCATTTTGAAGCCGAGGCCTGCAAGCTTGCCTGGCCTTGTCCGCCAACAGGCCTGCTTTCATCCACTAGGATCAGAGCAGGTAGCCACAGCTTTATTAATCTAGTGTTTTCTGTGTGGTCAGTTGAATTTAGACTTCATTTAGGGCATGGATGGCATTGGATTGAGTTGGGGAAGAGTGCTTTTTGGGGGTGGCCTTTCTGATGTTGTTGGGCCTGGCCATGTGGCTGGTGGCCATTTTGAAGCCTAGGCCTGCAAGCTTGCCTGGCCTTGTCCGCCAACAGGCCTGCTTTCATCCACTAGGATCAGAGCAGGTAGCCACAGCTTTATTAATCAAGTGTTTTCTGTGTGGTCTGTTGAATTTAGACTTCATTTAGGGCATGGATGGCATTGGATTGAGTTGGGGAAGTGTGCTTTTTAGGGGTGGCCTTTCTGATGTTGTTGGGCCTGGCCATGTGGCTGGTGGCCATTTTTAGGCCTAGGCCTGCAAGCTTGCCTGGCCTTGTCCGCCAACAGGCCTGCTTTCATCCACTAGGATCAGAGCAGGTAGCCACAGCTTTATTAATCTAGTGTTTTCTGTGTGGTCAGTTGAATTTAGACTTCATTTAGGGCATGGATGGCATTGGATTGAGTTGGGGATGTGTGATTTTTGGGGGTGGCCTTTCTGATGTTGTTGGGCCTGGCCATGTGGCTGGTGGCCATTTTGAAGCCTAGGCCTGCAAGCTTGCCTGGCCTTGTCCGCCAACAGGCCTGCTTTTATCCACTAGGATCAGAGCAGGTAGCCACAGCTTTATTAATCTAGTGTTTTCTGTGTGGTCTGTTGAATTTAGACTTCATTTAGGGCATGGATGGCATTGGATTGAGTTGGGGAAGTGTGCTTTTTGGGGGTGGCCTTTCTGATGTTGTTGTGCCTGGCCATGTGGCTGGTGGCCATTTTGAAGCCTAGGCCTGCAAGCTTGCCTGGCCTTGTCCGCCAACAGGCCTGCTTTCATCCACTAGGATCAGAATTTAGACTTCATTTAGGGCATGGATGGCATTGGATTGAGTTGGGGAAGTGTGCTTTTTAGGGGTGGCCTTTCTGATGTTGTTGGGCCTGGCCATGTGGCTGGTGGCCATTTTTAGGCCTAGGCCTGCAAGCTTGCCTGGCCTTGTCCGCCAACAGGCCTGCTTTCATCCACTAGGATCAGAGCAGGTAGCCACAGCTTTATTAATCTAGTGTTTTCTGTTTGGTCTGTTGAATTTAGACTTCATTTAGGGCATGGATGGCATTGGATTGAGTTGGGGAAGTGTGCTTTTGGGGGTGGCCTTTCTGATGTTGTTGGGGCTGGCCATGTGGCTGGTGGCCATTTTGAAGCCGAGGCCTGCAAGCTTGCCTGGCCTTGTCCGCCAACAGGCCTACTTTCATCCACTATGATCAGAGCAGGTAGCCACAGCTTTATTAATCTAGTGTTTTCTGTGTGGTCAGTTGAATTTAGACTTCATTTAGGGCATGGATGGCATTGGATTGAGTTGGGGATGTGTGAATTTTGGGGGTGGCCTTTCTGATGTTGTTGGGCCTGGCCATTTTGAAGCCTAGGCCTGCAAGCTTGCCTGGCCTTGTCCGCCAACAGGCCTGCTTTTATCCACTAGGATCAGAGCAGGTAGCCACAGCTTTATTAATCTAGTGTTTTCTGTGTGGTCTGTTGAATTTAGACTTCATTTAGGGCATGGATGGCATTGGATTGAGTTGGGGGAAGTGTGCTTTTTGGGGGTGGCCTTTCTGATGTTGTTGTGCCTGGCCATGTGGCTGGTGGCCATTTTGAAGCCTAGGCCTGCAAGCTTGCCTGGCCTTGTCCGCCAACAGGCCTGCTTTCATCCACTAGGATCAGAGCAGGTAGCCACAGCTTTATTAATCAAGTGTTTTCTGTGTGGTCTGTTGAATTTAGACTTCATTTAGGGCATGGATGGCATTGGATTGAGTTGGGGAAGTGGGCTTTTTAGGGGTGGCCTTTCTGATGTTGTTGGGCCTGGCCATGTGGCTGGTGGCCATTTTTAGGCCTAGGCCTGCAAGCTTGCCTGGCCTTGTCCGCCAACAGGCCTGCTTTCATCCACTAGGATCAGAGCAGGTAGCCACAGCTTTATTAATCTAGTGTTTTCTGTTTGGTCTGTTGAATTTAGACTTCATTTAGGGCATGGATGGCATTGGATTGAGTTGGGGGAAGTGTGCTTTTTGGGGGTGGCCTTTCTGATGTTGTTGGGGCTGGCCATGTGGCTGGTGGCCATTTTGAAGCCGAGGCCTGCAAGCTTGCCTGGCCTTGTCCGCCAACAGGACTGCTTTCATCCACTAGGATCAGAGCAGGTAGCCACAGCTTTATTAATCTAGTGTTTTCTGTGTGGTCTGTTGAATTTAGACTTCATTTAGGGCATGGATGGCATTGGATTGAGTTGGGGAAGTGTGCTTTTTGGGGGTGGCCTTTCTGATGTTGTTGGGCCTGGCCATGTGGCTGGTGGCCATTTTGAAGCCTAGGCCTGCAAGCTTGCCTGGCCTTGTCCGCCAACAGGCCTGCTTTCATCCACTAGGATCAGAGCAGGTAGCCACAGCTTTATTAATCTAGTGTTTTCTGTGTGGTCAGTTGAATTTAGACTTCATTTAGGGCATGGATGGCATTGGATTGAGTTGGGGAAGAGTGCTTTTTGGGGGTGGCCTTTCTGATGTTGTTGGGCCTGGCCATGTGGCTGGTGGCCATTTTGAAGCCTAGGCCTGCAAGCTTGCCTGGCCTTGTCCGCCAACAGGCCTGCTTTCATCCACTAGGATCAGAGCAGGTAGCCACAGCTTTATTAATCTAGTGTTTTCTGTGTGGTCTGTTGAATTTAGACTTCATTTAGGGTATGGATGGCATTGGATTGAGTTGGGGAAGTGTGCTTTTTGGGGGTGGCCTTTCTGATGTTGTTGGGCCTGGCCATGTGGCTGGTGGCCATTTTGAAGCCTAGGCCTGCAAGCTTGCCTGGCCTTGTCCGCCAACAGGCCTGCTTTCATCCACTAGGATCAGAGCAGGTAGCCACAGCTTTATTAATCTAGTGTTTTCTGTGTGGTCTGTTGAATTTAGACTTCATTTAGGGCATGGATGGCATTGGATTGAGTTGGGGATGTGTGATTTTTGGGGGTGGCCTTTCTGATGTTGTTGGGCCTGGCCATGTGGCTGGTGACCATTTTGAAGCCTAGGCCTGCAAGCTTGCCTGGCCTTTCCGCCAACAGGCCTGCTTTCATCCACTAGGATCAGAGCAGGAAGCCACAGCTTTATTAATCTAGTGTTTTCTGTGTGGTCTGTTGAATTTAGACTTCATTTAGGGCATGCATGGCATTGGATTGAGTTGGGGAAGTGTGCTTTTTGGGGGTGGCCTTTCTGATGTTGGTTGTCTTAAAGACATGCTTTTGTTGTATGTGTCTGGTCACTGGTGTGTTGTTGGTGTGCAATGCATGCACCTTGCAGACCTTTTTGGGGCCTGTGAATGTTCGTATTTACATTTTGTTGCATTAAAAAGGCAGAGCAGTGTGCTTTAGCATGCATCCTTTACCTGGCTTTTATAGGCCTTTTGTCAGCTCCTGGTGTTCTGTTCTCCAGGCCCCCGGCTTGTTTGTGATTTGTGAGTGTCCATGTGGGTGGTGGCCTTTTTTGGTGTTTGGACTGGGAGTTATTAGTGTCCTGCTTTTGCCATAGGCCTGCATGGTTTTCCTCTTGGCTATTTGGCTTACTGCTTCCATCCATCCACCCCCTTTGCCAGCAGCAGCTCCATGGATGCTGAGATGCTCAAATAATTTAATGGCAAATAGGGTCCACCCCACTTCCATTACATTTGTATTTTGGTGGTTATTATTAACTTTCCTATCCTTACTGAGAGTGTAGTGTGTGGCTGTACACAGTAGTATAACATAGCCCTAGTTAAAAAAAAAAGTCATAAATGACTAGACTATCTTTTGTTTGCACTAGTACAGTACTAAGTAACTGAACCACAACAACAAATGCAACATTTCACTGATGTTCTTCTCCTGGCTTATTTGCTTTTAGGTGCACAAAAGACAGAGTAGGAGGTGTCATCAGCATCACCCGGCTACCCGTTGTACTGCCAGCCAGACAGAAGTCCTGCTGCGCATCACGTCCACGTGTGACCAGAACTTGTTGTGCATCTGCATCCTGCCTGACATCTGAAGATGGCCCCAAAGAAAGGTACCAGGTCCAGTACCAAGAAAGTTGCCGGTGAGAAGAAGGAACAGAAAAAGGAAGTGCCATTAACCACGACTGGTGGTGTGCCGGCCAATGTTTTTTTTGGCACCCAAAAAGATACGCCTGCAGCAGAGTTGTCCGGGAACCAAGCTGGGTGCAGCACAGCGGTCCAACCACACCAACCTAGGCACAAGGGCTTTAGTGTCGCAGAGGTAGCCAGTCTACTAACGAGCAGCGTTGTTGAAAAAATGTCATTACCGCAAAGTAGTATACAATCAAGTTCAACGCAGGCGCAAACTCAGCAGATCAGTGTGCAGCCGCAACAAGAACAGCAGCAGCCGCCGCAACAAGAACAGCAGCAGCCGCCGCAACAAGAACAGCAGCGGCCGCCACAGCCCACCATAGTAGTTGTTGCTCCTGACGTAGGGGCATTTCACGAAATCGTGCTTCCTTCAGACAAAGTGGAGCAAAGTGAAACCACTGTTTCAGAATACTTATTGTCTTCCAGACCACCAGCAAGGAAAAGGAGGCTTAGTCCATCATCTTCTTCTTCAAGCCACGCTTCTGATGATCGTGATGCCACTTGGCTCCCACCAGCTCAGTCTGAGAGTGATATACGCCACAAGACAATGCTTCTGAAAAGGAAGGTCCCAGAAAAACTTAGAGTTATGGAGGTAGATGTAGAAGAGGGGGGTGATGATGTTGATGAAGACGAGCCAGTCATCACGCACATTACTCCCGCCCCAAAAGGATTGGAGACCAACATTCTCACCCTATCCAGAAAGGCTGCTACTGAGCGGGATGTAGCACGGATATCACCAACACAGATTACACCACCACTACCTCCAGCTGTCATATTTTCCAAGGTCCGGCAGGGACCTACATCCAGCTCAACCATCTCAGTAGGTAGTGGTAGTAAAAGTCACAGTCTAGGTGCACAGGGTCACATTTCAAGCACCCCCTCCAGTTCATCTGGTGTTGGAAGTGGCACATCCAGCAGTGCCAGAAAGTTCTCCTCCCCAGTTTGGGACATCTTTTCTGTTAGCGCCAAGGAGGAGAACATTGCTATATGCTTAATTTGTCGGCAAGGTGGTAAGCTTGGTACAAACTATGGTACCGGAGGACAAGCAAGTCATCTAAGAATACACCACACTATCGTGTGGGATGATCACCTACTTAAGTTAAAAGAAAGTAGAAAAACCCAACCCATTGAAGTTGGTCAGGATGAATCAGAGAGCGATATTATTGCGGTGGCAGGTGGCAGGTGGCAGAGGGAGGCATTTCTAGCCCTGTCCCCAGTAGTGCAGTGGTAACGCCCACATCCTCCTCAGTAACATCAGAGTGGCACCGCAGTAAGAGCCATACTCAGAGTCTGGGTGAGACACCAAGGCGACCGGCGAGGACCTCAATGAGACAATCTGTGTCGTTGAGCCTTAGTGGGTTAATGAAAACAGCACCACTAAGGAAAGTAAGCCAGCCTACCATTGAGAGCATGTTTAAGTTGGAGGGGCAGTTCCAACGCAACCACCCAACGGCACGATTGTACAATGCGAAGCTGGCTAAAATGTTAGCGCTGGACCGTCTTCCTTTTTCATTTGTGGAAGGGGTGGGTTTCCTTGAATTTGTGTCTGCCATCTGCCCGAAATGGAAAGTTCCCAGCCGGTTCTATTTCGCAAGAATTGCTGTTCTGGCACTACATCATGATGTGCTGGAATTGGTTGGACAAGCTTTGGAGAAGAGTGCTGTGCACAATATCCACCTGACAACAGACATGTGGCGCAGTTGCCAAGCCACAGATTACATGTGCATCACTGCACACTGGATCTCTTTTGTGGGGGTTAGAGATAAACTATCTGCACGAGGTGTTGTTGACACAGCTGCGATTTTTGAAGGTACTCGGAAACATGCAACTGTAGCCATGTTGGCCATGGAGAAATCTCATACGGCTGAAAACATTTTACACGAGTTTTGCAGCAAGGTTTTGGAATGGCTGCGGCCCAGAGGGCTTGGTATTGGTTTTGTTGCCACAGACAATGGCAGTAATGTGCTTAAGGCCATGGAACTTGGTTCCTATTTCAGGGTTCCGTGTTTGGCGCACTGCATAAACATTATAGTTCAAGACTTTCTGAAAAAAGAACCCATAGTCAGCAATTTACTGGCCATCTGCCGAAGAATATGCACTCATTTCACCCATTCTTTTAAAGCTCGGAAGCAGCTGAGGATCATCCAACGTGAACTTAGGATGCCAGTCAAGGCACTCATCCAGGAGGTGGCAACACGTTGGAACTCAACGTATTATATGCTTGATCGTCTGTACGAACAGCACAGGTAACTCCATGAATATGTCTGGTACAGAAGCAGGGATGCTAGTGTTAAAGGCATGAACCTTGAGAGGGATCAATGGACCCTAATTAAATGCCTGACTGAGATGCTGTCTCCTTATGAGGTCTTCACACGTGAAGTCAGCAAGGAGGACTGTACAATGGGCCAAGCTATCCCATTATTGCAAATGCTAGAGCATGAGCTGAATAATGTGTCTGAATCATACAAAGGTGTAGAGGACAGAAGGCAAGCCCATGACTTGGTGGAGAGCTTATCCCGGCGCTTAGCTGAAAATGTAAGGATACAAAATAAAATGTCACAAGAACATTACATTTGTGCCACAATTCTGGATCCACGTGCAAAATTAGGACTACTGAAGACATTCCTTGCTTTTTCCGACATTGATGTTGCCCGCTAAAAAAGTTGTATAGCTGAAGCAGCCAGTAAGTTGGAAAACGAAGGGCTGCTAATTAAAAGCCCGCAAGATCAACCCACAACAAGTACTGATACTGAAGCAGGCCATGCAGAATCAAGTGCAACTTCGTCGGCTGGGGGCAGAGCATTTGGCTCACAATCACAACACTTACCATCACTATCGACTACAGAAACAATAACTGGATCATTAGGCCGAGTACAATCATTATCATTACAGGATTGGTATGTAAAGATGGGCTTTTGTAAGCACAGTGCTGATGCACAGAAAAAACAGCACAAAAGCTTACCAGCAGCAACCCTGAACATTGAGCGGATGGTCCAGGCCCCTTCTTGCAAATAAGAAATTTGTACTTCTCCTGCTTCTTGGTGATACATTGCTTTTTATTCAATACAGGAAGGGGACTCACTCAATCTGCGCAATGAGTATGATTGACACAACAGCACCGTCCATCATGATGATGGCGAAATAGACGGCCCGTTAACTTAAGATGAGAAGGAACAGGTAATGATGACAATTAATGGCATGCATTGGACACCTGACTCTGAGCGATTGGTCTTTGTGTTTCCGTTGTTTGTTTGTTGTGCACAAAGTGATGTCAAAGTGTAATAGTAATCTATCTTTCTGTACACAATAAAGAATGACTCAAGTCAGTAATATTTATATTTCTACTCTTGTTGTGTCATAAAACTTTTACTTATACTGCAGGCCGATCTTCACAGTCAGTCAGTAAAAGTATCAGAGATGATGATGAAGTCAGGAGGACGTTTCATGAGTGGCATAAAACGGAAAAGCCTAAAGGTAAACACGTCAACAACAACCACAGCAGACCCAGTAGAAGTTGAATAGAGTGTAGCGGTGGGATGACTGCAGTGCATTGATTTTACTAACTTAAACTGTAAAATGCTATGTTTGGAATGGATAATGTGCTTTGTGTTTGTCCAACTCTTTGAGAGAAAAAAAAGGACTCTAAAGTGTTAATGTAGGATGTGCTAATGCTAAGCACATGTGGGCCTGCTCTCTCCTGTTACTGTTGAAGGTCAATGCTGGAAACAGACTAGAGTAGAGATGATGCATACATGCCACCTCGGAAAGTGTTCTTGTTGCACTACACCATAACTTGTGCATTTGTTTCAACTTTGTTTCTCAATATCCCCTTTGGTTTTCCCATCTACAATTATAGGCCGGGCCTTGCCCTATACTTTGGAAAACATTACAATGCATACTTACCTTACCAATAAATCAAATTTTTTTTTTCCAGCCGGGCAGTGGTGAGTGGCGAGGCGACACACCCAAGATTTATGGACGAGAGGAGCAAGAGGAATGCCGAGATGCAAATCCAGTCCACATTTTTTACCAGGATAACACAGTAACAGTATCCACTTTAATCTTCTTTTAAATAATTTGATTAATATTTTGTATACAATCTTTACAACGGTGTGTTCTTGGAGTTGTTATTATCATCATTAGGTTTGCTCTGTGTTTACGATTCTTCCCTACCAATATTTAAAATTTCTATTTGCTATCTGTAAAAGTATTAAGGCCGGAACAACAGAACAAGAACTAGAAGTGTATGTAATACGGGTCTCTCATCATCATGCATGCATTGCCTTTTTCTCTACTACTACTACTATGCTACCACCACCACCACCACCCCAATCATGGCATGTATGAAAAAGGAAACCATCTTCACCATGCAGCCAGTGGTGTGCCACAGTTGGACATAAACATCAAGCACCGGTAAGAGAGAAGTTTGGGGGAGGCAGAATTAATAATGGACATGTCAATGATTTCATTTTCACACACCAGTACAAAGAATGCATAGACTAGAGGAGAGACTGAAAGTACTAGAAGGACCAGTCAATGAGTGAGGTGTGTCGCATCTATCTGTTTGTGTCTTATACAGTCAGCCAATTATTGAAATCAAACACAGGCTATGGGCGGCCATGCACCAGCAAGGAAACAGTGTGATGTAAAACAGTTACCCCACCTACAAAACATTAACAACATTGCATGTAACATAGAAAAATATATTTAATTTACCCTAACAAAAATAAACTAAACCCACAAAAGCTGACCCACCCCCCTCCCTAACCCCAAACAATGTCCATAGAAGTCCGTAACGCCCAAACAAGTTCCCACCCACCCACCCAAACCAGAATTAAAAAAGGGGCAGAACAGGATGATAGGGACTAAGTGGTGGGGTGGGACTCAAGGAGGACACGCATCTGGCGCATCTCGCCCTCTAAACGGGCGACGCGGCGTCTAAGGGCGCGGCAGTTGCATCCACAGTGTGGGGGGGCACCGGAGATGGCACGTGGCGGCGGGCAGCCGCCAGACGGTGGCGCCGTACCGCTGGAGGGCGGTGGCTGGGGCCCGGGCCACGGGAGGAGGCTTCAACAATTGCAGCCGCAGTCTCCTCCTCCTCCTCGGCTAAGACCACCAGCCACCGGTATTCTCGCTGGATTGCCTCCAGCTTCCGGCGCCGTGCCTTGGCGGCCAACTCCTTCCCATTTTGTTACGGAGTAGCTGTGTATCAAAAAGAAAAAAACAAGAAAATTGTAAAATAGACTCTTAGAAAAACAGTAGGACAAGGTAATTATTTATACACATAGTGGCATGGTAGAGTAGCACAATAAAGCACAGTAGTACATAACATTTTAAATGTCGCCCATCCTTCTTCCTTCCACCCGTCTTTAACTTTTTAGTTGAACAGTGCACCAGGTGCTCTTCTCCATAAAACTTTCAAAGCGGAGTTGAAATCAGATAGATGAGGCCATTGGTTACTTAATACTCCCGCTCCTATGCCAATTAAAGGGAATTCTAGTCTTCTAGTTCACTGTTCAAACGTCCCTAACAGCTCATACTTACTTACGACATCGGATAGCGGGCGGACTTTGTCCGCCCGCCATCCTCATGCTAAAAAGGGTGGGGGTCCCGTGGGGACAATTAATTAGGATGATGCGCAGTGGCGGGCGCATCCTGGTTTTTTTTACATTCTGGTTGGCTTTGCTGAAAGCAATGCTAAAATGTTGTGCTGCTTTTCCAAGCACAACATGACGGGCCCCGCACAGAGCCTGTCACGTTTTGCTTTGAAAGGCGGGGGGGGTACCATAGCATAGGTAGGTACCCTCCATGGGGGCACCCAAGCATACTCTGCAATGTCTGCATGCCTTTCCGTGGCGGACGGCAATGCCGCCACGCAAAGGCATTACAAAATGCAGATTATATGGCTGGCGGTGTTATCAGAGAGACACCACGGGCATATTGAACCCTTTTCCGCCTGGTCGACATGTGGGGGGTCTGAATATTTTCTACAGGGATGGCGGGAGGTTTGCCCCTGCGGTGTCGGCAGTGAATTCCAGCCGGCCCGGCGGGGGCAATACGCCCACCATCCTAATGGGGCCCTAAGTCACAACTGTACAGTATACATATACATACAGTACACCCTTGCAGTGAGTGTACTGTCAAGTTCAACAATAGTTAAGGATTATGAATCTAACTTACCACCGCCTGCCACTGGTGCTGACACTCCCCCTACCGCTCCATCGCCGGTATCGGCAGCAACTGCCGCATCCTCGCCCTCCGCGTCACCTTGTTCGCTGGCCCCGGCAATGGTGGTCGGTAGTGCGCCTAGAAAACATTACACATTTATTAGGCGTCATATACACCTCTCCCCTATTGATCAGTAGCAAGGTTGAAAAATGAGTTAAGACTAACATACATCACTAGTACAAATCAGGTAGTAGTAGAGTAGACACTAATAGTTATATATGATCATTGTAGCCTTTGCTTAATTAGCCCTAGCCATGCTACCATTTTACCTTTGTGTCTTTTATTTTTGCACATGTGACGTTACCTTGCAGCTTCTTAAGACACCTTTGAGCCCACATGACCTGCCTCACACTGCTACTGTCTAGTCTACGCGCTGCGTACAAGCGGTCAACAAACATTAACAAGCCACTTTTTTAGGAAGTACTGGTGTACTACTGTTACTGTTAGTCCATATTGCTTATCCATAAATGCTACACTTTTTGGCACGGCTGAGAAATGCTTGCAAGTTGCAATATACTAACGCACACCATTTCATTTTTCGCATTACAGACGCAAGATTCCCTTCTACGAACCAGAGCTTCTGAATGATGCAACAACTACCAGTACTAGGTTCTTCTAAGGTGAGGGGTCCCTTCACTCACATCTTCATTTATAAATTTATATAATCTAAATAGCTATGGGATGGTGGTGCTGCCTTCCACCACTGTTCAGTTATCATGATTTAATTCCCAACTGTATAAGTGTAACAATGTATATTGTTTTAATGTTATTGATTTTCCGGTTGGTGCTGCATTTATAAGAAAACAGTGTACAGACCTTCTCAAATTGAAATAAACATTTTGAACTTACATAGACTTGGTGGTATTTGGTGTGGACTAACTTACACGAGTGAGCAAATTAAAGTAAGGGTGTGCATGTGAATTGCTTCCACGACTGAGAGGTTGGGGGTGTTATGTTTTGGGTTGTCTACTTGTTGGGTATCTTGGGGGGAGGGTTCCGAGACCTAATAGTTATGACAAGACAGTACTATAGTCAAGCAGTGGAATTGTGGTGGGTGCGGAATTTCTGATTGAGGTGTGCAAGGAAGGTCCAACCTACCATCACCAACATCCTATTTTCTGGTGCAAATGTCTGTGTATGTGCAAGATCCCTACAAAAGTAGTATGTCCTATAGGGTATCATATCAAAATAGTAATAAATCTGGTAGGGCTGTTGTTGCTGTGAATTTTCAAAGCCTCAAGATCATTAAGAGTAAAAGTAGTACAAGACGACGACCCAACGGATTGGACTCAATGGCTCGAGCTACTGGTGAATATGAGTTTTATATTACAACCTTTCACAAAGAGTGGCACTGGCCAACTGGGCAAGACTAGCTACTACAGTACAGACAGACTGATAGTATGTAGTAGTAGTAGTACTCAGAGTCATCATAGCGGAGGCAGGGATAAGATTTTTGAAACCGTACAGATCGAAGGATAATTGGTGGTAAAAAGATAGCATTTGGAAACAAACAATAGTTCGGGAAAAATATGGGGCAGTAAAAGTTATGGAATAAGAAATATTATTAAAAACAAGAAGACTTACTGGGGCCATCAGAGGAGCCCTCAGCGGTGTCCTCCTGGTGGTGTTCTGAGTGTCCCGCCGACTGCCCAGTCCCTGTCGGTCTGCCCCTGGGTGCTGATGAACAGGAAAGATATAAGAAAGAGACAAACATTGATGGATGGTGTCAAACAAATACAATATTTTTCAACAATGGTCAAAAAACACTTATGTAAACAACAATTGCAATAACTAAATTGACCGATCTCATCTGGTCAACAAGTAATATCGGGGGATTCGCAGTTCGACTACTTAAGTTACTTTTTATCAACAGTAATCCAGTCTTCCATTCTGATTCCAGAATACTAAGTTACAACTAAGCCTAAGTACAACGTACCACCCAACCTAGCCCACCTATTCCAGGCATGCCAATTGTATATTAAGTATGCATTTCCACTGTATTCCTCAACAATGCATATGGTCAAATCATGGAGGACACGTGAACATGACTAAATTTTTTGTATACACCAAATTTGGGTTAGATTGATGCTGATCTGCTATGCTAAGTAACTGCTAAGCCTACCACCACTCATTGAACAAATTAGAAAAGGTTCTAATAAAGACTGCCGTACTAGCAGCACGTCACGTAACTGAGTGAGGGGGCATCACGCATACCACTAACAAATTAGAAGCTCATACAAAGTACCTAAACCTAAGTATCAATCCGCCCCTATCTATTAGTGACAGGACAAAGTAAGGAGTGGACTAGAGTCACTGTAGCATTACGTAACTTAATTTCTCTAAAATAAACTCGTAAAGAATCACGCTAAGCAAGCGCAAACGCAAAGCTGCAAACAAGTAAGATTAGTAGTAGCGCAGAAGAGCACCTGTGTCAAAAAAAATCACAGACTTTTAAACGTAATTAACCTGGAATGTAAGCAGCCACATTCTAGCTGGTTGGAAGAAAAAAAAGATATTCGCAATATATAACACAGAGCAGAAGAACAGACACAAAGTAGTAATAATTAAATAGGTACTCACCAAGCCCCGGGACCTCCACTCCCAGCAGGTCCAGCATGTCCTGCTCACGGTCCAAGATGTCGGACCACCGGTGCATCAGCTGCGCCTGGGTGCGCCAGATACCAGAGAAGCGTGACACTGCCCGGCGCACCTTCCCCCACCGCTGCCGACGCTCCCGGAGGCCGTACCCGGACCCAGGCCTGCCACCTGCTGCCAGGGTTGAGGGGATGTGGCGCTGCACAAAGAAAATTAGTGCAGCCAACTCCACCTCTCCAAATAAGGCCCGTGCCTGCACCCCTTGTGGGCGCCGCCTTCCGCAAGGAAGGCGGTCGCGGCTCTGGCTGCGCCGGCGACATGGTTCTGGGGACGGGGCGGGAAAGAAAAGGTAAAATAAATAAAGGAGTAAAGGAAATAAATAGCAGGCAATAGAAAGAGAAAAAGTAGCTAAAAAACAAAAAAAAAAGTAGACAAAAACCAAAAATATAGAAGCAGGAAAATAGTTAGAGAAATAATAAGTAATAAAGATCCAAAAAAAGTGGCTATAAACAAAGGATTGAAAAGATTTTGGGAGGATTCAAAATCAGGCCCCAGAACCATGCAATAGAGTGAAAAACAAGATGGCCGCGCCCATTGCGACCACGTGCGCAAGTTCGCGCGATATTTTCTCCCGAGCAAGCAAAAAGCAACGCGATCAAGTAAAAGAGGTCGCGAACAGGAAATATCGACCGCAAACGGGCGCGAACATGCATTGCGCGACCCGGAACAGGAAGTAAGCATCGCGAGAGGGCGGGACAAGTGAAAACAAGATGGCCGCGCCCGTGAGCAACCGCATGGGTAAGTTGGCGACCCGCGATCACGCAAAAAATACCGCGAACAGGCGGGAAAAAAACTTCCGCGTCTTCGCGATATTTCTCGCGTGTTTGCAGAGATTTTCAGCATTTTCGCGATCATTTGCGAAAGTTAATTTCGCAAATTCCGCCCACCTCTAGTGTAGATGAGTGTGTATTGGTGTATTTGGAGTGAATGTAAAATAGGGTTGGGAGTACCCACGAAAACAGTTTTAATCAAGGGGTATCCTACCCTAGGTAAAAACAAAATGTATAAGGCTCTAAGCTGAGGTTATGTCTCAGGTTGTGGCGCTCTTATACGTGGTAGGTCAACATGTTTCTCGCCAAATGAATAGTCTGCGGGCGATTCGTCAGGACCAAAACAAGGGGTATACTATATACAACTAAAACTAAGAAGGATGATGTGGCTACACACTCACATCAACCATAGGACTAACTCGTCGGATACCTGGTAGTACTGGAACTACCCAGAACTGTGGACTAACCAGGCTTCACAGTACCCGGTAGGTAATCAACGCGAGGGGTTCCTCATGTGTTTGGTGCAAGTAGCACGAAGTCTGTAGACCTACCCACTCCTACCGGGCCCGGGTGGTCCTAAATTTATGTCAGAAATTCCAATCTCTGAAAAAGACAGAGTATACAAGGGCTGCCACTTGATCACTTGTTAGGAGAGGTCCTTTCTCCAGATTATCGCACGAAAATCTAACAGAGACGGTCTATTCTTCTGCCAGCGCACGTCGAAGGTGCTATATCTCGCCTGCTGCTGTTACAGAGGAGTCCCGTAGTAAGGCCGCAACAGCTCCGCGTGTTTTCCCCTAGCTGGGAACACTGCCTTCATGTCTCTGCTGATAACGACAGCTTGCTGTCAAACAAGGTATGCAGTGCGTTTCTTCACCCTAAGAAACTCTAGCCCGCAAGTTGCTATATGTTCCATGCTCTCAGTGGAGTGCATAGAAGTAGGTTTTAGATTACATTTTGGCCATGTTAGAAATGTTCATTTGATTCTCGATGCTCACAATGTGTCTTCTTGGGAGGGGGTGTTATTGTGAATAACTAAATAGGTTTGTTTCTGTTAACACAGAGCCCCTAATCCCCTTCCAGGGATTGTTAATAACCCAAAATCAATAACTCTACTTCAGCAATGTATTAAGTGGTGATCTTGGCTGCTACAATAAACTGTCTTTCACAATCAGCATTGGTGCATTGAACCATGTTCACCTGTGGGTGGGAAAACAAACCTTGTAGAACTACGCCAAGCAGTAGTTTACCAAAAGTGTAGCACTCCATTCCTTGGTCATGAAGTACTTGGAACTGGAACAATGTTGGTCAAACATTTACAAACATTTTCCAGAAAGGGGAGCGGGATCCGCTATCTATGGTTTTAGAAGTTTAGGTTGGGGTTGGCTCCTTGAACACAGCCTTTGTCCAATGTAACACATCTCACAGTGGGCTGCAATGATAAGGCCTCTAAGCAGTACTATGTAAAACAAGGGCACAATGAAGTGTGAGTTCTGTACACCTGTCATGAGATTTCCTGAAGAAGTGATCAGGGACAGATGAAATGGCAGGCACTTCCAAGAACCTTTCATAACATAAAACATAACATAACATAACACTTGTATTTGTAAAGCGCACTTATCACCCAGGGGTCTCAAGGCGCTGAATAACAGATGTTTATTGTTACCCAACTCAATGGTACTCATTTTATCGACCTCAAATGGATGAAAGGCTGAGTGGACCCGCCCGGATTTGAACCTGTGACCATGAGGTCAAGTACAAGCCCCTGCACTGGATGCATTATTCCACTAAACCACCATACCTGGCTTTTTTCACACTCATCAAGAGAAACTGCAGTGTCACCCCTCACCCTTACCGTCTACCAAATAGCACTGCTGAGATAGAAATACTGTATGAGAACAGTGGTCCCAGCATACAGAATCATTCAATACAAAACATTTAGAAAAACAATGTACC
The DNA here is from genome assembly GCF_964204655.1 of Triturus cristatus. Classification (NCBI taxonomy): domain Eukaryota; kingdom Metazoa; phylum Chordata; class Amphibia; order Caudata; family Salamandridae; genus Triturus; species Triturus cristatus. The sequence goes on from NC_140585.1 coordinate 930,262,042, forward strand.
AAGAAACCTTTTTAAAGGGGTTCAAATGCCTATTTAATCACATTGAACACTAATAATTTGTTATTACTGAGCTCCATAGTACAGACAATATTTGAGTATCATAACAGTGCCCAGAAAAGAGGAGGAGGAGCCAGGAGGTGAGTGATAAAGTGTAGGATTTGGAAGGAAGTGAATACAAAAATTAGATACATTTAAGAACACAATCAAATTAATCGGCAAAATTAACTCTCTGCCGTATTTACATTCCGATCAAATCATGATTCAGATATCTACAATTCTTAGAGAAGCCATATATATGAAGAAAATCACAGTACATCCTGAACTGGTGATAATATTGGCAAAGATGTGTGTCGACGTTTCGACCCCTTAAGGCATGTAGGTACTCATTGCGACCTTACGGGATGGGGTCTTCATCAGGACTGGGGTGCAAGTGGAAGGGGGGGTTGAGTGTGGGCACCTAAAAAACAAAATTAAACGAGCGTAAGGCTAATGGATCTATAAAAACGGGAAAGAAACTAATTGCATAGTTTTAAAGGAAGGTTACCCTATCTGTCAGAAGACAGGACTCTAAGACGTCAAAGGATCGTCAAAGGTGGAGGGTAGCAAGCTCCTCGAGGGTAATAACAGAAGCGGGAAAGGAGGTATCCACCTAAAAACGAATAGGTAAGTTAGTGGATAAAGTGGAGATAAATTACCAAACAAATACGCTCCACGATTGAGCGCATAACTTACTAAGTCGCAGAAAAACTTTTCTGTCGAGTTACATCAGGAGGCTCCTATTATTCGGCACTCCCGGAAAGAAATCCAATTCATAATGAACAAGGCAAATGGGGACTAGTCACCACTGATTCACCACCAAGGAATTAATCTAAAAAAGGAAGGGAGGGAGGAAGAGGATTAAACAACCAGACGTCAGACAGGACCTGCATAAATCACAAAGCATGAATGAACGCACCAGGGTCTTGCTCCGTGGAGCTAGTGAGAAAGGAACGTGCCCTTAATACGCGCGTTGCCAACAGAATCACGAAGGTATCGTGATCTGAAAAATGTGACCCCGAGGGTTCTTGAGTTTGTTAAAGAATACCCAAACGGGGCCGGTCACTGAGGATAGTAGGACACAGGACCGTGTTGATCAATGAATTAATCAAAAGTAAAAGAAAGCGGCTTAAGTCTAAGGGCGACACAGCAACTAAAGGAAAACAGTACAGTTGTCAGGAAATTAAACTGACAAACTGTACAAAGCAATGCAACAATCAGTTAAAGGGAAGCTACAACGATGCTCTTACCCTGCTTCTCCGGTCCCGTGTGAAGGATGAAAGGGGAAGCGAGCCGAGTGATCGTAGGTTTACTTAAGACGCGAGATCATCACGTGATCTCCGTTAATGTGCTGGCGCTAGATGCCGGTGACTTAACGTAATGGAAAAAAGACTTTGGTTGGAAGAATTACCGGGAGCGTTGGACACAGTTCTGTGGTTGGCATGTTACTCTAAAAGGTAAAAAATAACCTAGTATGGTTCCAACAAAGATGAACTAAATGTATTTATACACTCGTTAAGGCAGAAAACAATATAAGTTATCCATAGGCAGTGTATATATAACAGTCAAACATTGACAAATGTCAAGTAAAGTTTTACATATAGTCATATCACATAGGACAATAGTTCGTACAGAAAGTAAATGAACTAAGTACTCATTAGTATTAGATGACAACCAATGATTAAAAAAGGGGGGTTAGGAAGCGATACAGGAAAAGGTTACAAATCCGTAAGAAAAACCCAAGAGGTTAAATTCTAAGGACTGCTAACTGGGCATAGCTACCATCGAGTTCGTTTAATCCATTGATTACAGTGTCCAATTTAGTCATCCATTTGGATTCTCTTACATTTAGAATAGCTGAGAGATTGCCGCCTCTGGGGCCCACTTTTACCTTTTCTAACACCAACCATTTAAGATCATCAGGCTTGTGATTCTTTATGACACAGTGTTCAACAAGGGGTGCACCCACTACATTACACCGGATACGGCTGTGGTGTTGCAGAATGCGGGACTTGACTTTCTGTTGTGTCTGTCCAATGTAGAGGAGTCCACATGGACAACTGATGCCATAGATTACATGAGTAGAGTTACAATTGGTAAACGAGCTCAAAGTGATCGAATGTTCTTTGTAGCAGAAAATTTTTGTAGTAACAGTTGTTTCACAGGCCTTACAATGACCACACTTAAAATGCCCCATCACTGGTGGTAGGCTCCAAAGTTCTTGGATGGTTGGCGCTGTAGTTGTTTCAAGGAAAGACTGAACTACATAGTCCTTCACACTTCTGGCTTTCTTGAAAGAATGCATAGGTGGAGTGTGTTGGTCGATGTCATCAGCTACCAATTTCCAGTGTTGATTAATCACTTTCTTGATTGCGTTGCTTCGTGTTGAAAATGTAGTTACACAAATCATTCTCTGCAAAGAAGAGTCTTGTCTGACCTTGGGTGTTAAGAGAGTTTCTCTCGGGTTGTACCAAGCCCTCTTGCGTGCTTTCTTGATCAACCTCCTTGGGTAACCCCTAGCGGTTAAGCGGTTACTGAGATCTTCAGATTCTTTGAAATAGTCATCCTTTTTGGTACAGTTTCTGCGGATCCTCAAGAACTGACCAAAAGGTAGATTATCCCTTAAGCCACGCGGATGATGGCTGTTGTATCTTAGTAGGGAATTTCGTTCGGCAGGTTTGCGATACAGTGTTGTGTGGAGTTTATTGTCCTCACTGTAAATCTTGATATCCAGGAAAGCAAGCTCATTTGCATCGGAGTGTATGGTGAACTGAATGTTATCAATGCAATGATTAAGCCACTCATGAAAGTTCGCCAGATCAGCCGCATCCCCATTCCAAATCATGAGAATATCGTCGATGTAACGTCTCCACAAATCAATCTTGTTAGAGAATGGATTGTTATTGAAGATGAACGACCGTTCAAAGTGATCCATATAGAGTATTGCTAAATCTGGAGCAAAGGCTGCTCCCATGGCTACGCCCTTAGTTTGGACGTAGTATTCTCCTTGGAAAACAAAGAAATTCTTATTCATAGCAATCGTCAAGAGTGAGATTATAAACTCAGTTGGAACTCTCATCGGGGTTGGTCGTGTGTCCAGAACTTCACTAATCACAGCCAAAGCAGGTATCTGTGGAATACTAGTGTAAAGGGACACGATGTCACAGGTCACCAATAGCTGGACGTTGGGATCAAAGGCTAATTGATCAACCAGGTTGATCGTCTGCATCGTGTCCCTTAAGTAAGCTTCCGTGTTTTCCGCCAGTGGTTTTAGAAAAACATCCACATATTTGCATAAAGGTTCCAAGATGGAGCCACATCCTGACACGATTGGACGTCCAGGTGGTTTCTGGAGATCTTTATGTATTTTTGGCAAAGTGTATATGGTAGGTAAACGGGGATGTCTCTGGTTAAGGTAGTCAAACTCCAGTTTGCTCAGAATACCTTGCCCAAAAGCTTCAGTAGTGACTTTTAGAATTTCCTCTGCGAGGTCATTAGTCGGGTCGGATCGTAGTTTGGAATAACTGACTCCATCTTGGAGCTGTCTCAAAATTTCATCTTTGTATGCTGATGTATCTTGGATAACGATGGCTCCACCTTTGTCGGCGGCCTTTATGACAATGTCTCTGTTGTTCTTCAATTTGGTAAGAGCCGCCCTTTCCAATTTGGTAGTATTTGGGATGGTGTATTTGCGAGTAGCTAGTAATTTCATGACATCAGTTAGTACCATGCTCTCGTATGCCAAGATTTTACTGGTCATTGCATTGGCGGGTGGAACAAAGGTGGAAGGGACCCTCAATCCTGTAACTGAATGTGGTAAAGTAGACAGGGACTGTTTAAAGAAGTATCTCAAACGGATCTTCCTGAAGAAGGCATGCAGTTCGACCCTGGTGTAAAAATCATTTGGATGGGCTGTGGGTATGAAAGAAAGCCCCTTGGATAGAATGCGTTCCTCGTCTTCAGAGAGTGTGTATGATGAGATATTCACCAATGGGTTCTCCTTCTCTACCATCTGTATACTTTCCTTCTCGTTGATATTTCTCCGTGGTTCTCCGTCTGGAAACGAACCTGCTTCCCTGCGGATGCTCTGCCCCTCTCCCAGTTCATAGTGTTGGATTGGCGGCCTCTCTGTGGCCCCCTCTGCCAGGTGCCTCGTCCCCTGGGGGGTCTCCATTGGCCTTCCTCTAAAAAAGAAGGAGGGTAGTAGCCTTGTGGAGGATACCAATTGTCGTGGTAACTCTGGTCAGAGCTGGTGGATGGTTGCTCGTTGTCACTTCCAGAGCTGATGGAAGAATTTGAGAAGGTAGTAAAATTTCTTCTGCCTCGGTACGAGCCTCTACCCCTGCCTGTGAATCTCCCTTGGGTGTCTTGCTTGTAGTAATCCTCGTTAAGATAAGGGTAAGTGTTCTTTTTCTCTTAAAATCGAATGTCCTTAGCAAGTTTATCCAACTTCTTGCTCTGAGTTGTAAGTTCAAAATCTTTTAAACTTTTGGTCAGGTTGGCCAGGGCCTCTTTAGCATTGGTTAAGGTGGAATCCGCTGCGATCTCCTGTTTGAGGGAAGCAATTTCTCTCAATAGTGTTTGTACCTGTTCAGCTGCAGTTTCAACTCCCAGAACCATCCAATGACGTGAAGCGTTGTTGGCAACAAAACTGAAGCCTTCCTTAAATTTCGGTATGTCAACAAAAATTGCTGGTTCGTTTTTTATCTGGAGTCCCACAGGTATCACATTAGCCTGAAGGTATTTGCTGAGTAAATGGCCATGAAGGCGGGTACGTATTAGTTTTTTCTCAAGACGTTCTAAACGTGCCACCTTGTCGTTCAGAGTAAAGTCAATATTGGGGGTGTCTGAGGATAGGAATTGATTAGCAGGATCCTGTAACAACTGATTGATATATTCCTCTGTGTAGGAAAGAGTCTCGCTTTCTGCGTTGTGTCCAACGCTCCCGGTAATTCTTCCAACCAAAGTCTTTTTTCCATTACGTTAAGTCACCGGCATCTAGCGCCAGCACATTAACGGAGATCACGTGATGATCTCGCGTCTTAAGTAAACCTACGATCACTCGGCTCGCTTCCCCTTTCATACTTCACACGGGACCGGAGAAGCAGGGTAAGAGCATCGTTGTAGCTTCCCTTTAACTGATTGTTGCATTGCTTTGTACAGTTTGTCCGTTTAATTTCCTGACAACTGTACTGTTTTCCTTTAGTTGCTGTGTCGCCCTTAGACTTAAGCCGCTTTCTTTTACTTTTGATTAATTCATTGATCAACACGGTCCTGTGTCCTACTATCCTCAGTGACCGGCCCCGTTTGGGTATTCTTTAACAAACTCAAGAACCCTCGGGGTCACATTTTTCAGATCACGATACCTTCGTGATTCTGTTGGCAACGCGCGTATTAAGGGCACGTTCCTTTCTCACTAGCTCCACGGAGCAAGACCCTGGTGCGTTCATTCATGCTTTGTGATTTATGCAGGTCCTGTCTGAGGTCTGGTTGTTTAATCCTCTCCCTCCCATGCAGGTCCTGTCTGAGGTCTGGTTGTTTAATCCTCTCCCTCCCTCCCTTCCTTTTTTATATTAATTCCTTGGTGGTGAATCAGTGGTGACTAGTCCCCATTTGCCTTGTTCATTATGAATTGGATTTCTTTCCGGGAGTGCCGAATAATAGGAGCCTCCTGATGTAACTCGACAGAAAAGTTTTTCTGCGACTTAGTAAGTTATGCGCTCAATCGTGGAGCGTATTTGTTTGGTAATTTATCTCCACTTTATCCACTAACTTACCTATTCGTTTTTAGGTGGATACCTCCTTTCCCGCTTCTGTTATTACCCTCGAGGAGCTTGCTACCCTCCACCTTTGACGATCCTTTGACGTCTTAGAGTCCTGTCTTCTGACAGATAGGGTAACCTTCCTTTAAAACTATGCAATTAGTTTCTTTCCCGTTTTTATAGATCCATTAGCCTTACGCTCGTTTAATTTTGTTTTTTAGGTGCCCACACTCAACCACCCCCCCTTCCACTTGCACCCCAGTCCTGATGAAGACCCCATCCCGTAAGGTCGCAATGAGTACCTACATGCCTTAAGGGGTCGAAACGTCGACACACATCTTTGCCAATATTATCACCAGTTCAGGATGTACTGTGATTTTCTTCATAGATATGGCTTCTCTAAGAATTGTAGATATCTGAATCATGATTTGATCGGAATGTAAATACGGCAGAGAGTTAATTTTGCCGATTAATTTGATTGTGTTCTTAAATGTATCTAATTTTTGTATTCACTTCCTTCCAAATCCTACACTTTATCACTCACCACCTGACTCCTCCTCCTCTTTTCTGGGCACTGTTATGATACTCAAATATTGTCTGTACTATGGAGCTCAGTAATAACAAATTATTAGTGTTCAATGTGATTAAATAGGCATTTGAACCCCTTTAAAAAGGTTTCTTGGTACATTGTTTTTCTAAATGTTTTGTATTGAATGATTCTGTATGCTGGGACCACTGTTCTCATACTGCTCTATACCCAGGTCCCAGTGACTTTATATGGGTTTACCCTTTATTTTGACTACTTCAGAGCAGGTACATACCTGCGAGGTTCCTCTTGGTGATTTATCACCTTAATAAGATGGCAGAAAGCGAGACTCTTTCCTACACAGAGGAATATATCAATCAGTTGTTACAGGATCCTGCTAATCAATTCCTATCCTCAGACACCCCCAATATTGACTTTACTCTGAACGACAAGGTGGCACGTTTAGAACGTCTTGAGAAAAAACTAATATGTACCCGCCTTCATGGCCATTTACTCAGCAAATACCTTCAGGCTAATGTGATACCTGTGGGACTCCAGATAAAAAACGAACCAGCAATTTTTGTTGACATACCGAAATTTAAGGAAGGCTTCAGTTTTGTTGCCAACAACGCTTCACGTCATTGGATGGTTCTGGGAGTTGAAACTGCAGCTGAACAGGTACAAACACTATTGAGAGAAATTGCTTCCCTCAAACAGGAGATCGCAGCAGATTCCACCTTAACCAATGCTAAAGAGGCCCTGGCCAACCTGACCAAAAGTTTAAAAGATTTTGAACTTACAACTCAGAGCAAGAAGTTGGATAAACTTGCTAAGGACATTTGTTTTTACGAGAAAAAGAACACTTACCCTTATCTTAACGAGGATTACTACAAGCAAGACACCCAAGGGAGATTCACAGGCAGGGGTAGAGGCTCGTACCGAGGCAGAAGAAATTTTACTACCTTCTCAAATTCTTCCATCAGCTCTGGAAGTGACAACGAGCAACCATCCACCAGCTCTGACCAGAGTTACCACGACAATTGGTATCCTCCACAAGGCTACTACCCTCCTTCTTTTTTAGAGGAAGGCCAATGGAGACCCCCCAGGGGACGAGGCACCTGGCAGAGGGGGCCACAGAGAGGCCGCCAATCCAACACTATGAACTGGGAGAGGGGCAGAGCATCCGCAGGGAAGCAGGTTCGTTTCCAGACGGAGAACCACGGAGAAATATCAACGAGAAGGAAAGTATACAGATGGTAGAGAAGGAGAACCCATTGGTGAATATCTCATCATACACACTCTCTGAAGACGAGGAACGCATTCTATCCAAGGGGCTTTCTTTCATACCCACAGCCCATCCAAATGATTTTTACACCAGGGTCGAACTGCATGCCTTCTTCAGGAAGATCCGTTTGAGATACTTCTTTAAACAGTCCCTGTCTACTTTACCACATTCAGTTACAGGATTGAGGGTCCCTTCCACCTTTGTTCCACCCGCCAATGCAATGACCAGTAAAATCTTGGCATACGAGAGCATGGTACTAACTGATGTCATGAAATTACTAGCTACTCGCAAATACACCATCCCAAATACTACCAAATTGGAAAGGGCGGCTCTTACCAAATTGAAGAACAACAGAGACATTGTCATAAAGGCCGCCGACAAAGGTGGAGCCATCGTTATCCAAGATACATCAGCATACAAAGATGAAATTTTGAGACAGCTCCAAGATGGAGTCAGTTATTCCAAACTACGATCCGACCCGACTAATGACCTCGCAGAGGAAATTCTAAAAGTCACTACTGAAGCTTTTGGGCAAGGTATTCTGAGCAAACTGGAGTTTGACTACCTTAACCAGAGACATCCCCGTTTACCTACCATATACACTTTGCCAAAAATACATAAAGATCTCCAGAAACCACCTGGACGTCCAATCATGTCAGGATGTGGCTCCATCTTGGAACCTTTATGCAAATATGTGGATGTTTTTCTAAAACCACTGGCGGAAAACACGGAAGCTTACTTAAGGGACACGATGCAGACGATCAACCTGGTTGATCAATTAGCCTTTGATCCCAATGTCCAGCTATTGGTGACCTGTGACATTGTGTCCCTTTACACTAGTATTCCACAGATACCTGCTTTGGCTGTGATTAGTGAAGTTCTGGACACACGACCAACCCCGATGAGAGTTCCAACTGAGTTTATAATCTCACTCTTGACGATTGCTATGAATAAGAATTTCTTTGTTTTCCAAGGAGAATACTACGTCCAAACTAAGGGCGTAGCCATGGGAGCAGCCTTTGCTCCAGATTTAGCAATACTCTATATGGATCACTTTGAACGGTCGTTCATCTTCAATAACAATCCATTCTCTAACAAGATTGATTTGTGGAGACGTTACATCGACGATATTCTCATGATTTGGAATGGGGATGCGGCTGATCTGGCGAACTTTCATGAGTGGCTTAATCATTGCAATGATAACATTCAGTTCACCATACACTCCGATGCAAATGAGCTTGCTTTCCTGGATATCAAGATTTACAGTGAGGACAATAAACTCCACACAACACTGTATCGCAAACCTGCCGAACGAAATTCCCTACTAAGATACAACAGCCATCATCCGCGTGGCTTAAGGGATAATCTACCTTTTGGTCAGTTCTTGAGGATCCGCAGAAACTGTACCAAAAAGGATGACTATTTCAAAGAATCTGAAGATCTCAGTAACCGATTAACCGCTAGGGGTTACCCAAGGAGGTTGATCAAGAAAGCACGCAAGAGGGCTTGGTACAACCCGAGAGAAACTCTCTTAACACCCAAGGTCAGACAAGACTCTTCTTTGCAGAGAATGATTTGTGTAACTACATTTTCAACACGAAGCAACGCAATCAAGAAAGTGATTAATCAACACTGGAAATTGGTAGCTGATGACATCGACCAACACACTCCACCTATGCATTCTTTCAAGAAAGCCAGAAGTGTGAAGGACTATGTAGTTCAGTCTTTCCTTGAAACAACTACAGCGCCAACCATCCAAGAACTTTGGAGCCTACCACCAGTGATGGGGCATTTTAAGTGTGGTCATTGTAAGGCCTGTGAAACAACTGTTACTACAAAAACTTTCTGCTACAAAGAACATTCGATCACTTTGAGCTCGTTTACCAATTGTAACTCTACTCATGTAATCTATGGCATCAGTTGTCCATGTGGACTCCTCTACATTGGACAGACACAACAGAAAGTCAAGTCCCGCATTTTGCAACACCACAGCCGTATCCGGTGTAATGTAGTGGGTGCACCCCTTGTTGAACACTGTGTCATAAAGAATCACAAGCCTGATGATCTTAAATGGTTGGTGTTAGAAAAGGTAAAAGTGGGCCCCAGAGGCGGCAATCTCTCAGCTATTCTAAATGTAAGAGAATCCAAATGGATGACTAAATTGGACACTGTAATCAATGGATTAAACGAACTCGATGGTAGCTATGCCCAGTTAGCAGTCCTTAGAATTTAACCTCTTGGGGTTTTCTTACGGATTTGTAACCTTTTCCTGTATCGCTTCCTAACCCCCCTTTTTTAATCATTGGTTGTCATCTAATACTAATGAGTACTTAGTTCATTTACTTTCTGTACGAACTATTGTCCTATGTGATATGACTATATGTAAAACTTTACTTGACATTTGTCAATGTTTGACTGTTATATATACACTGCCTATGGATAACTTATATTGTTTTCTGCCTTAACGAGTGTATATATTTATTTAGTTCATCTTTGTTGGAACCATACTAGGTTATTTTTTACCTTTTAGAGTAACATGCCAACCACAGAACTGTGTCCAACGCTCCCGGTAATTCTTCCAACCAAAGTCTTTTTTCCATTACGTTAAGTCACCGGCATCTAGCGCCAGCACATTAACGGAGATCACGTGATGATCTCGCGTCTTAAGTAAACCTACGATCACTCGGCTCGCTTCCCCTTTCATCCTTCACACGGGACCGGAGAAGCAGGGTAAGAGCATCGTTGTAGCTTCCCTTTAACTGATTGTTGCATTGCTTTGTACAGTTTGTCCGTTTAATTTCCTGACAACTGTACTGTTTTCCTTTAGTTGCTGTGTCGCCCTTAGACTTAAGCCGCTTTCTTTTACTTTTGATTAATTCATTGATCAACACGGTCCTGTGTCCTACTATCCTCAGTGACCGGCCCCGTTTGGGTATTCTTTAACAAACTCAAGAACCCTCGGGGTCACATTTTTCAGATCACGATACCTTCGTGATTCTGTTGGCAACGCGCGTATTAAGGGCACGTTCCTTTCTCACTAGCTCCACGGAGCAAGACCCTGGTGCGTTCATTCATGCTTTGTGATTTATGCAGGTCCTGTCTGAGGTCTGGTTGTTTAATCCTCTCCCTCCCTCCCTTCCTTTTTTAGATTAATTCCTTGGTGGTGAATCAGTGGTGACTAGTCCCCATTTGCCTTGTTCATTATGAATTGGATTTCTTTCCGGGAGTGCCGAATAATAGGAGCCTCCTGATGTAACTCGACAGAAAAGTTTTTCTGCGACTTAGTAAGTTATGCGCTCAATCGTGGAGCGTATTTGTTTGGTAATTTATCTCCACTTTATCCACTAACTTACCTATTCGTTTTTAGGTGGATACCTCCTTTCCCGCTTCTGTTATTACCCTCGAGGAGCTTGCTACCCTCCACCTTTGACGATCCTTTGACGTCTTAGAGTCCTGTCTTCTGACAGATAGGGTAACCTTCCTTTAAAACTATGCAATTAGTTTCTTTCCCGTTTTTATAGATCCATTAGCCTTACGCTCGTTTAATTTTGTTTTTTAGGTGCCCACACTCAACCCCCCCCTTCCACTTGCACCCCAGTCCTGATGAAGACCCCATCCCGTAAGGTCGCAATGAGTACCTACATGCCTTAAGGGGTCGAAACGTCGACACACATCTTTGCCAATATTATCACCAGTTCAGGATGTACTGTGATTTTCTTCATATATATGGCTTCTCTAAGAATTGTAGATATCTGAATCATGATTTGATCGGAATGTAAATACGGCAGAGAGTTAATTTTGCCGATTAATTTGATTGTGTTCTTAAATGTATCTAATTTTTGTATTCACTTCCTTCCAAATCCTACACTTTATCACTCACCTCCTGACTCCTCCTCCTCTTTTCTGGGCACTGTTATGATACTCAAATATTGTCTGTACTATGGAGCTCAGTAATAACAAATTATTAGTGTTCAATGTGATTAAATAGGCATTTGAACCCCTTTAAAAAGGTTTCTTGGTACATTGTTTTTCTAAATGTTTTGTATTGAATGATTCTGTATGCTGGGACCACTGTTCTCATACTGCTCTATACCCAGGTCCCAGTGACTTTATATGGGTTTACCCTTTATTTTGACGAGATAGAAATACTGAACAAGGTCATAACTGAATTTCTAAAAGTCTGCCTCTATCCTTATTTTCTTCCAAGTCTGGGCTTCTATCCTCCATCTACAAGAACGCAGTCAATGCACTTCCACTGCCTGGGGAAGTCGTAAATCCCATCTATCTTGTGCCATTCTAAATCAGAGGTCATTCAAAATAGTTCTCTCTTGTCCCACTACCCTGAGTCTGAATCACACACAGTGATGCTAACATACACATGCCTTACACTGACTGCACATACACTCCCTGGACACACAGAGAATTTAATTGAGGATCCATGATGTAACAGTGGAACTTTACACGAGGGGTCAGTAGACAACTCTATCCTGGAGACAGGGAGGACAGCCTGGTCACGCCCTATAGCTGCAGAGTGAACTGCATTACTCACCGCCCTTCAAAACCCCTCGAGAAAAGATGAGGCCTGTCTGAACAGACACAGCATTTACCTACATGTCATATGCACCTCTGAGACAGCACCCCCCCCATTTGACATGTCCCTCTTCAAAAGCTATTCCCCCCGCGCACCGATTACTCCTGTGGATAGTTTAGATTAAGGACTATATACCATTACTTGTGTTACTCCATCAGGTGGGTTGCATGTCTCAGGTTTGGTTGTGTGTTTTTTACAACTTACATACTACAATACCGTAGTGTAATCCAAACACTAAGTATAACGATATACCTTAACACGTTGTACGCGACTTGTTAGCATGCAGATAACGCATCTGATACTGTATATGCTGGATATTATTTAAACTCAAAGACGGTTTAAAAATACTCACACTGGGGGGGTCGTGGTCGGCGACCGAAGAAAATGGCCGCAGCCTAAGGAGTCTCCCGAGGGCGCCGAGAAAACCACCGACGATCCGGACATTAATCCTGCTGTGTGAGGCGTAAAAGCGGTGACGGAGAGATAATATAGCCAGCGGCACCGGAGGCAAGAATTCCCGAGACGCGCCGTGCCCGGGAGCCGCCGGAATCCGAGGCGCCCGGCCGCGGCCTAACCACGAGGCGGCAGCCGGGGGCTGTAGTAGCAGCGGCAACAGGAAGGGTGAGGAGAGCTCCGGCGGAGGACGCGCTGGGCGGCAGTGTGGCGCCCGGTGAAGTGGCGGACTCCGAGTGCACCCTGGCCAAGCTGTGAGGACCCGGAGCGGCGATCGCTGGGGGGGGGGGGGATTCCCCGACTACGCCTGGAGGGGCCACGCGACGGCGGCAGCAAAACTCCGGTGTCTTGGCCCCGCAAGTACCGTGAGAAGGGCCGGGTGCAGGCAGCACAGTGGCAGTCAGGGACGCACCTGGAAAGGAGGACGGGGGACCGGGAGAGACACTGAGGCGGGACGCCTACATATGTTCCAAGAGCAGCTGGAGGGACAGGAGCGGCGGCTGCAGCGGTGAACGGCTGGCAGACGCGGGGGGCCGTGGCTGGAGTCGTTGGCTGCTCCCCCTGGGGCGGGCTGTGCAGTGGTTGCAGAGGCAGGATTGCGGACCGCTTTGTCCAGAGTGGTGACCGAGGAGCCGGAGGGGGACCGGAGACGCCCGAGATACGGCGCCAGCGGTGGGTCGGAGGCGATAAGCGCACGTACGACGCGGTTCGCGACGCCATGAGTGGAAAGGGCCCCAAAACGGTGCAGAGCTACCGCATCGACAAATACGCCACTGCCAGGGATCGTCGTGGCGGATTGGAAGCGGCGTCAGGCACCCTGCAAGATCCGGAGGTGGAGGGCCAAAAGGAAATCACACTCCGGGATGTGATGCTAACATTGCAGCAGATGCAGGCCTCCATTGGTACTATTTCCTGCGATGTGACGCTCCTCCGGGCAGACATGTCAAAATTGGGAACACGGCTGGCGGACGTGGAGGCCACAACGACGGTCCTTTCAGCCGAGACGCAGACCCTCCAGAAGCAGGTACAGCAGCTCGAGGCGGCTAATAAGCAGATGCTGGAAAAGATTGATGATCAGGAAGGCCGCGCGCGCCGCAACAACGTACGCCTGGTGGGGGTGCCGGAGAGCGTTTCAGGCCCGGCACTCAAGTTGTTTGTGGAGGAACTGATCCAGGACCAGCTAAAGCCCTGCAGACTTTTAAACTTATTTTCTGTATAAAGAGCGCACGGGGTGCCGGGGGACCGGCCGAGGCCGGGCGCTCCGCCGCGGCCGATCTTGGCGAGGATATTCAATTTTCGTGACAGGGATGCAATCCTGCAGGCCGCCCGAGTAGGGCCGCCGCTTCGGGTGGACAATTGTGTGTTGACCCTCTACCCGGACTATACGGACGCAGTCACGAGGAAGCGGCGCACATTCACAGAGGTCAAGCGAGAACTGCGCAGGAGGGAACTCAAGTATTCAATGCTCTACCCGGCTAAGCTGCGGGTGGAGGCGGAGGGAAAAAGCTGGTTATTCGCCACTCCGACGGAGGCGCAGGAGTGGTTGGAGGGATGGCGCCGTGCCAGAGACAAGGACGCGCGGGAAAAGAGAGGACTCCGACGACCAGGGCAGGCGGCCCGGCAAGAGGGGCACGGAGCAGAAGAGGGGCACCCGGGAGGAGCGGAGTGGTCTGGACACGGTGTGGAGGGAGAGGTTGAAGGGTAACCCTGGAATACGGAGACGGGACTACAGTCTCGACCACGGTTGGGGCATAGACTGGATACTTCATACAGGTCCAGGTACAGACTACAAGTGCGGAAGTGAAGCTGCAAACGCAGGGCGGGGGCCAGCTGAGAAAGCTACGGAATTGAAGAGACATGGACCCTTTCGGATGGTGAGGTAAACTGTTAACGACCCGATAGGCGTGGACCGCTGGACACAGAGGGTGCGCCACAGCCACACGAAACTCTTCTGAAAGGGGGACTGGGGGCGCTGAGGGGGATTCTATCCCCAGCAAGCAGTTTCATGGGTGGGGAGTTAAAGCACTCTGCTAAGTTGGGGAGGTGGGTAGTTTTACATCCACTAGGCAGGGAGGCAGGGAGGGGGGACAGGGACGGGGGTTGGTGTCAGGGGAGGTTTGGGAGGGGTTTTTTTTGCACAGGAGAGACAATGCTTGATATAGCAGGGCCACAGGTGATTGCGAGCTGCAGAGCGATAGGCACATTAGGGATAGCGAAGGGGTCAGTCATAGTTCGCCACCGAGAGGACGGATAGAAAACAAGGAGAGGGGGGATAACGTCCCCGGGGTACAGGCTAATCAGGTAGAAGGGCCCCCATTGACTGTCCTGTCCTGGAATGTCAACGGATTGGGGGACAAAATCAAAAGGGGACTGGTGATGCAGTACCTTAAACGCCGTAGGCCGGCGGTGGCTCTCGTGCAAGAGTCGCACCTGCAGGGCACAGCAGTCAAGGCATTAGATCGCATGGGATATAAAATGATAGTACACTCCGACTTCACCTCAGGGTCGCGTGGGGTTGGGATCCTCCTGCATAAAGGCTTCCCTTTCTCGATAGCGGCGACACATAAGGATGATCAGGGGAGGTTCGCGGCTTGCACGGGTCAGTGGGAGGGCAGAACATACAATATTGTGTCAGTTTATATTCCCCCGGCACTGCATCAGCCGGCCCTCACTGATCTGGGAAACCTGCTACTGGCACTTCCGGACGGGGAGTTGATAATTGGTGGGGATTTTAACGCTGCCATGGACACCGCCATGGACCGACACCCCCCCCGGGACCCGTGCGGCCCGACTAACAGACTTCAGGAATTTGCTCAAGCACTGGGGCTGCTGGATGCATGGAGGGTGAGGCACCCCGTTGAGAGACAATACACCTTCCACTCGGGGGCCCACCGCAGCCTCTCTAGAATAGACTATATTTTCACACTGGCAACAGGGATGATGGGCATGGCAGATATTAGACTTCTACCCAGGGGCATATGGGACCACTCACCGATCCTGGTCACATTTACGGCGGCCACACGGCGGAAACGCAGACTGTTCCCCATCTGGGCTGGTCACCTCCAAAATCGTGTGATACGAAAGGGCCCCCTCAGGACGAAGAAGAGTTACTTTGAGGAAAACTCAGGCTCGGTCACCTCCCCAACAACGTTGTGGGAGGCGTTCAAGACTGTGGTTCATGGGCAGGCCATGTCACTGATAGTGGGGCAGCAGCGGGACCACCGCAAGCACGTGGATGACTTAGAGGGGGAACTATTGCGGGCGGGCGGAGGCGGCCGTGGTGGCAGACACTACGGACGGCACGCTGCATGACCTACATAGGGCGCAAACGGAATATAGGGCATACACACGAGAAGAGGCTATGACTCAACTGACTAAGACACAACACACGATCTATGAGCAGGGGGACAAGGCGGGACGCCTACTGGCTTGGCTCGGGAAGCGGGAAAGGGCAAGCAACTGGGTAACCCAGATAGAAGCGAAGGGCGGGGCCTTGGTGACGGCGCCAAACCTAATAGCAGAGGCACTGGTGCAACATTTTGAGGATATATACAAGCCGATGGCCTGAGATGGGGAGGTAGACCACTTAGCATTCCTACGGGACATACGCATGCCATCACTAGATGAAGCGGCCGTAGCTGCACTGGAGGCTGACATCACGACAGAGGAACTGACGCAAGCTATTAGGGCACTTCACGCGGGGAAGGCGCTAGGGCCCAATGGAATACCAGTTGAATTTTATAAGCTGGCAGGCACGCAGATATCATCTCACCTCCTCGCCATGTATACTGAAAGTTTGGAGAAGGGAATATTGCCCACAGAGCAATGGCTTGCCACCATAGTGGCGATACCTAAGACAGGGAAAACGCCGCACAAATGCGGATCATACAGACCGATCTCACTCCTCAATGCGGAGGCAAAGATACTCGCCAAAACATTGGCATCCAGGATACAGCCCTATCTTGGAGCCATAATACATCCAGACCAATCTGGATTTATGCCCAACCGCAATACAGCATTAAATCTCAGAAGGGTGCATGGCGTGATGGAGCGTAAGGCAATAATTGATGAGGATGCGGTCGACGCGCAGATGGCCTTTGACCTAGTGGAATGGCCCTTCCTATTTGCAGTCCTTCAACATCTGGGGTTCGGGCCCAAACTATGCGCTTGGATACGGTTGCTCTACACGAAACCGGTGGCACAAGTTGTAGTCAACGGCCACTTATCGGCGGAATTCCCATAGGGCAGGGGGACCAGGCAAGGGTGCCCACTCTCGCCGCTCTTGTTTGCGATAGTCTTGGAGCCTTTGGCGGCATGGATTAGGCAGGACCTCTCCATACGAGGGCTGCGGTGGGCTGATGGGTGAGAGGATCGCATTTCGCTGTATGCGGATGATATACTGCTTTATTTGACGTCCCCGGCTTGGTCCATTAACTGCCTGTTAGACATCTGCGCCGCGTACGGCCGGATGTCGGGGTACACCATTAACTGGGGAAAGTCTTTGCTATATCTACTTCATGGCCCTCCGCCGCGGCTACCGAGAGGCTGCCCACTACAAGTGGTAACAGATGGCTTTAAATATTTGGGAGTGTTCGTGACGCATGATCGGGCGTTTTTCATGGACAGGAACCTGAACCTGCCCCTGGAGCGGTTTAAAAAAGACGTCAAGTTTTGGCCTACCCTACCCCTGACGCTCCTGGGACGTGCAGCCCTATTTAAAATGATGGCGCTCCCCCGGTTCTTATACGCTCTGCAAAATACGCCCTTTCGGGTTCCAGATGCATATTTCACGACGGTCAGGGGGGAGATCACATCGCTGCTATGGGACGGGAAAACGCCTTGCATAGCTCAACAGAAACTCACAAGCTGCTGGTACGACGGCGGAATAGCCCTCCCGGACTTGCAGATTTACTATTGGGCCTCCCAGCTGGTCGCGGTCAATCAGTGGCTGCACACCCCACGGGATGATCCCGCATTCAGGCTTGACCGGCACCTGCTAGAACCATCGGGACTGATGGGTGCCCTATATAACAAACAGGTACAAAAAAGTTGTACAGGGCCCACACGGCACACATTGCAAATATGGTACGAGGCGCAACGCACACTGGGGTGGGATGGGGTAGTCACACAGGCGATGCCGCTGTGGGAGACCAACGCGCCTGGGGAGGTTGGGGATTCCGAGGCTGGGATCTGATCGGCATCTCCAAAGTGGGGGACCTGTGGCGCAAGGGGGAGGTGGTCTCCTTTGCTCACCTTCAGGAGACGTATGATATGGCTAAGACGGAATTTTATCGATATTTGCAGGTCCGACATGCGCTGCAGTCCCTGATACCGCGGGGCACGAGGCTCGAAGAGGCCTCTCCACTAGAGGACAGGCTCTTCACGGACCACCTTCATAAGAGAGCGATCTCACTGACATATAAGAAAATAGTGAATAACCGGAAAGATCTTATGGTGGAGCTTAAAGGGAAGTGGGAGCGAGACGTGGGGGAGATCGATGAAGCAGATTGGAGGGAGGCGCTCGCCTCCCCTAGAGAGGCGGCGATTCCATCGAGACTGCGGTTAGTCCAATTAAAAGTCTTACATCGTACCTACTACCCTAGACACCTTCTACATAAAATACGCAGGGCTGACATGCCGCTCTGTCTCCGACAGTGTGGAGAGGTGGGCACATATTACCACACCATTTGGCTTTGCCCTGTAATAGGACGGTTCTGGGCGGCGGTTATGCGTACTATGTCCCAGGTCACACATGTAGGGACGCTTCCAAGCCCGAGGTGCTGCCTACTTAATATATGGGACCCAACAGATCTGCCCGCAATGGCCCAGGACTGGGTGACGCTGGGAATGACAATAGCTAAGCGCAACATTGCCCAACGATGGGGATCCTGTGTCGGCCCCACACTGACTCAATGGTGCAAAGACATGGATATGGTGATGGTGGGGGAAAAGTCAATGTACGTTCATCGGAGATGCCCTAAAAAGTGGGGAAAGATGTGGGGTGGATGGAATAAGTATCGAGGGAACATTTGTTAACCCCCCAAACCCATTGCCTCAGACTCTGAGGATAGCGATGCAGCGAAGTAGTCGGGTCATGAAATGAAGGGACAGGAACGATAAGAATGAAAAAGATAAAGAACATAGTGAATAAAGGAGTGATAGCCCAGAAACATGACAATGTGACTGTTCAGGATATGCTTATGCAGTTCGTATATTGCTATGCTATGAAGAGATTGTAAAACTGTGCAAGTTGTTAAATAAAAAGAATTTACAAAAAAAAAAAAATACTTACACTGATTCACAAACACATGGTATACTGCTGCCACTGAATTAAACAGGACAGGGGCAGTCCTCTTATCCCTGCTGTGAAGTCACGCTTTAGACCGGCTTAGTCCTCCGCGCACATGCTAGATTAGTGTGGTGCCATGGCCAAACAAAAAGTCAGGATACTACTTTCACATGTAACAGACATTCTGGGCAGGGGGTACACCATGCAGAGAACATTCCCATCGCAACAGAATAGCTTCCGGTGTAACCAAGAGAACTTCATAGAGAACTGCATGGCCAAGAAACTGGTACTAGAAGTCCCATGATATCCAGTGTGCAGTCTAAGGGGTATGGCACTAGTGAGCGTTTGGTAAAATTTAATCTAACTGCTATGGACATCTAAAAACAAGGCCCACATGCTCTGAAAATAATCACCTAAATTCCACTGGTTTTGCGAGTGAGTTGGATGTCCTACCCTGACAAACACTGCCACCCGCAGGAATCAGGAAATCATATCTGAGTCCAAGAGCTATGCACTAGTGGCCAGTGATGATGACAAATCCAACCCTCTTAGAGAGTGGAGTGGTGAATGGCAAAACCGTAAGTCAACCTTAGTGTCTGAGATAAGCAAAGTGTGGTGTGCCAGTTTGACACTGATGTCATGAAACCCAGTCTTGTGTTAGGGTCTGATGCCTATATGGCCTTGATGCTACGCTAACAAATGATGGACGGAATGCTGAGTAAATCATACATTCACCCCCAGTCAAGAGATCTGGGTTAATTCCAGTTTCTTTTGCTCACCATGCCACCCCAGTTTAGACCCAGCCATATGCAAACCAGTCTTGATCCTGGGCCTCATGTGAACAGTCCAGATCAAACTGCCAAGCCAGGTACTCCCTGGACCGGAAACAAGCATCCTCGGACCGGTTTCTGGGTATTACCCTTCATCAGCCAGGCTAGCTTGAATCTAGTGGCACAGTGAGCAAGGGACCCACATCTGGGCGTACCCATCCCACTTAAGGTGAAAAGTGCTACGCAAACAAATGATGGACGGAATGCTGAATAAATCATATATTCACCCCCAGTCAAGAGATCTGGGATAAATCCATCGTTCTTTTGCTCACCATGAAACCCCCCTAGTTTAGACCCAGCCATGCAAATCAGTCTTGTCCTTGTGCTTCATGGGAACAGTCCAGACCGAACTGCCGAATATGGCCTTGATGACATCAATTGTGATTGAGGGACAGGCTGAATGCCATCCTTGTAGTAAGGCAGAAATGACCCCTTCAGAGGAGAAGAGACCGAAGAACACAGTATCAAAGTGCAGACTCAGAGAAGGTACCATTCTCTTTCTGACTCCAGCTCCAGATGGAGAGGGCAACAAGAAACCTAAGTCGAACCGTGTGCTAGTCTCTGGGTCCCTACTAGAGATAAAGCAGTTTTTACCTGGTGGGGTACTAAGCCAAGACAACATTTGTAAAGTGCAGAGTGAATTACTTTTCTGAGCCTCCATAAGGTAGCCTCGAAATATGTTTCCTCTGGAGTGGTGGGAAAGGTTAGCATGGTTTTGAAGATATGCTTCTTTGTGGTAAGACTGCCAACCCAGGGCCCTGAGGCACTGGGTTCAATGGTCCTCCGGGCGTTGGAATACCCTGTTGAAGCAGACCCATTTATTACTGCAGGGCAGTGTGCATACAAAATAGGCTAAGTATCATCTGTCACCTCATTTCTGCCATACAGGTATGTGCCAGAATGTGGAGAGGTTCAGTTGGACCTGCCTGGCTTGGCAAGCCAGCAGCAAGTCTAGATGCCACTCAAATGAAACTGTTGTGGTGGATCATGCAACCAGGTATCCTAAGCCAGTGCCCCTAAAGAGAACTACAACCAAACTGATAGCTAGGTAGTTGGGGCTCTCCCTCGCATCTCTTCCAGGATCATATTTCCACAGATAGGGAGTTCAGCTTACTTATTTGAGAGCCAAGTGGGATGAAATGGGAGTGAGCTAGCAGATCGCCATTACTCACCCCCTGAAAGCAATGTAGTGCCGGAAAGGTTTCACAAAAGCACAGGCTCAAAAAAGAAAAGTGAAACCTACTCTTTAAATGCCTTCTATTTGGCTACATGAAGATGGTGCAAAAAGGCATGTTGTTGACCCCTTTGAACTGCTTCGGACATACTCTCACAGGCCTCCTGAACTTGGTCACAGAGACTTGAAAGGCTAACCCTGTGTACTTTAACCATAATCAGGTGGACTATGTTCTGGTCCCTCAAAAGACATATGGCATTCTCATTAAAAAAAAAGGCAAAGGACAATTTTTGAGACAGGTATGAGGTGATGAAGTATTTGTATAACCCAAAAGTTACACATACTGGCAACCAACATGGTCTGTAAATCTCGTTCCTGAAACCCGATTTGCCCTCATGCTCTGGAGAGAAAGTGGAGTGGCCCATAAACAGAAGATGTAATTTGTCAATTGTCTGGTTAATAGAGGTACCGCAAAGTGTATTCCATATAAATGAGCAGAAACTGTACCTCCACATTCAGAATAAAGTATGTTTCCTTGCAGTCTCCGAAGAGACTCAGGAGGACAACCAATCCCTCCCTGAATTGCTAGCTTCAAGTGTGTCAAAAAGATTGCTCAACAGAGAAAGTCAAGCCTGCCTCTGACCTAATCATTCTGGAGCAGGCTGACTACAAGGAAGTTTTGGGTAAATATGCCCACCTGTTTTCACTTACTCTAGTGCTGACACCAGTGGGTGTCCACGATCTAGACACTGTGGATAGCCTATTTGTGCTTATAACACACAAGACATACAGGGTGTCAGAACTGGTTCAGAAGTGCATCAAGACATAAGTGGTCAAGATGCTGGACTGCACTGATCACTTAGTTCATGGGCCAGTGTAGTGGAACCAGTATTCGACTAAGGGTCAACAAACCTGAGCTTGTGCATTGGCTACAGGGGTGTCAGCATTGTTACAAACACCAATGCCCATCCTCTCTCTCATGCTGATGATCTGGTAAATAAGATGGATCCAGCAAAGTACACTAGCAGTCATTTTGCTTAAATAATATCCCTGGCAGTTAACTTTCCTTGATCAAAAAAGTGTTGTTAGGCCTGGAAGAGCTCAGTGTGGTCTAACTGGGTTCTACTGCGGTGCTCAGCAGATCTTGGGAGGACCAAACAAAGCACCCGGAGCAGGTGCTGGTGAAAAAGTAGGAGTCCAAAATGATTATTAAAGCACCAGTTTTACCAGTTCCCTGTTTTTCATCAGCAACACCAAGTGGGTAGTGGAAAGATTTTTGAAGGGTTTTGATGATATGAAGGATGCCCTGTCCAATGCACCAGTGCTGAAGGTCAATAACAGCAGTCAGCCCTTCATTGTACAGGCGGATTCTTCTAATAAGGGAGTTCAGGTACTTCTTTCCCAGTTCAATAATAAGAAGGAGCATCCTGTGTCCTGTATCAGCTACACACTACTGTCTAGGGGGAGTAATGGGCTGCTTTTGAAAAGGTATGCATTGTTGTGGTGAGGGCCCATCATAGATTCAGGTCTTACTTGTTTAAGATAAGGTTTTAGTGACAGATCAGAAACACATCTGGAGCATGATGGCAATGAAGGGCATGTACCAAAAGCTGCCATTTCCCTATGTGGACTGGAGTATAAGGTGGAGCATAAGGTAGGATTTTTGCATGGGAATACAGGTAATATTGCCTGTTTGTTTACCCATCAGATATTCAAGCATCTAACTTTTATTTTTCCCTAAAGTGCAGACCGACCACGGTGGAGCTCGGGTCAGATACAGGGACCAGGTTTCACCTGGTGAAGAGTTTACCTTCTCACACAGTCCAGTTCCCCACAAGGAGCCTCAATTGGAGCTTCACATTGATAAGAGCCACCAGGAGATCCTTGCTGGTGTGAAAAGCAGGTTGCCATTGGAGCATTGCATATGTGGGAGACACAGACAGTCATTGCTGACGTGAAAAGAAGGTTGCCGTCAGATCTTCGCATTGGCAGAAGACTGGGGCAGTTGGTCTCAGTTGCAAAAAGCCCAAAAGTCTGGATTTTCATCTGCAGTCCATTTCTTGCCAGTTTGAAGTACAAGGAATACACTCTGCCACCAGCTAAGGGTACAAAATCTGGGGTGTAAGTTTTGGGGGCCAGAACACACTCCAGCAAAGGCCAGCAGCAGGGCACAGACAGATCCAATTGCTGGTCCGCTGGGCAGTTGAAGGAAGGCTTCTGGAAACTCGGTGTCTCCCTGTGGCTCAAACAGGTCAGCCAATTGACCTTTGGAGTCAGTTCTGCTTTCCTGGGTTGAAGGCAAGCAGGGCCAGCCTTCTTTCTTCAGGCAACAAAGCAGTACCCCTTCTAAATCTTCAAACAATCCAGGAGTGTTCTGATTCTAGGATCTGAGGGTGCTGCTTTTATATCCAATGCCAGACTTTGTGTGGGGGTTACCTTCTTTGTCAGGCCCCAATTGGTTCTTCCCTCCTCCCTGTGTTTGGCTCCAATCTGTCTAGGGTAACAAATGGATGGTAGGCAGGCAGAGGTGTGAGCTGCATTTTCTAGTGACAGCGCAGCCAGCTTCAGGAGTTGGGGAGGGTGTGGGTACAGCCCTCAGGCTACCCATTAAAGCTCAGGAAGGGCTACCTCTTAGGTAATCCTACTCGGGAGAGGAACACCCCTCCCCACACCCATGGCCCTTTTGTCCCCAGTCTGTAAGGAATACACATCACATCCCTATGAAGCCATTAACTGGTATGTGACCCTGGAAACCTGAAGAAAGGCACATTTGGCTTAGGCATATTGCCAACTTTCTAAAAGTAGTATTTACAGAATAATGAATTAAAATCCGACTTTACAATTAACAAGGATTTTAAATTACCATTCAAATGAGTGGAAGCAGTAATCCTCTATCTGCCCCCAAACTGAAGTTATCTCTTATTATGTGTAATAAAGTAACCCAGTACTAATCTACGGGAGAGTTAGCCTTGTTACAGTAAAACACTTAGGGAGTTTTTCACTGTCAGGACATATAAAACTTAAGTAGACGTGTCCTGCCATGCACCCTGCCATATGAGACTTTAGGGCCTACCATAGGGGTAACTGATAAGTATTAAAAAGGAAAGATTAGGCCTGACAAGAGATTTATTCAGCCAGGTCGAGATGGCAGTTTAAAACTGCACTAAAGGCTGCAGTGAGAGGCCGAAAACATGTTTTGCAGTGCTACTTTAGTGAGGGGCACGATGAGTGCTGCAGTCCACTAGTAACATTTAATTTGCTGGCCCTCAGTACATGTGGGACCATATAATAAGGACTTATAAGTAAATTAAATGGACAAATCAGGTATATACAAATTCTACCATGCTTAGAAGGGAGACCAAAAGCATGTTATCAATGGCTAGCAGGATTAAACCACTCAAGGTATCTATAAGCCAACAAAAACAGGTTCAGCAAAGGAAGGCAAAAATCTGGGTTGGCCATGCATCAAGAGGCAGGTCCAACAAGTGGGGTCTAGCAAACCCTGATGTGATGTACATGCAGCATGCGTCCCAAGTCAGAGTGACACTGATAATGAGGTCTATATAGACCAGCTGCATATTCTTCAGGCTTTCCCGCAAATTAATCATTAACCATAGCCCCTAGAAGTGTAATGTACTGAAAGCATCGTGGCCACATTCGGGAGGCTCAAATAATCAACCGGAGTGCTGAAGGAGCTGTTAAGCAAAGTGTCCCTCCACCTTTAACCCCTTCTGTGCCCATGACGAGATGGTCTCGTCATGGAGCACAGTCGCGCTGTGCCCATGACGAGACCATCTCGTCATGGGACCCACCCTTGGGGGAAGCGCTGGCGCTCCCCCCGTGATTCCTCGATTTGTTTTTTTTTTACTGGGGAGGCAGGGGAAGACCTTCCCCTTCCTCCCCCCGCCCGCGTCATCAATGATGTCAGCGCGCGAGCCGCGCTGACGTCACCGGAGGCTTCCCCTTTGCTCTCCGAGGCACAGGAAGCCATTTGCTTCCTGCGCGTCTGAGAGTAAAGGTCAGTTTTGGGGCTGGGGAGGGGGTATTATTGCATCGGTGGGTTAGGTAGGGTGGGGGCACAATGCAGGTGATTTTATGTGAAATGGATAAAAAAAAACACTCGTTTTCGTTTTTCTGTCGTTTTCTGTGTAAGGGGTGCTGCTAGCTTGGGATGGGGGTGGGGGGCGAAATAAAGTAAGCCTTTGGGGTTGCAAAGTGGCCAGATTGATTTTATGTGCATCCAAATACACCAGCATCACATAGTTTTCCAGTGTACTGCTACTTTCGTTTTCTGGTCTTCCTTTGAACAGCATTGTTGTTCCCCGGGGGCAAAATAAAGTTAGACAGAGGGACTGCAAAGTGGCCAGATTGATTTCTTTTACATCTTGTGATCGGTGGGTGCTGGTAGGGGGGTGGGGGGGTGAAACAAAATAAGTCAGAGGGGTTGCAAAGTGCCCTGTTTTTTTTTTTAGTATGCAAATACACCAGCATCACAGAGTTTGCCAGTGAAGTGCTACTTTCGTTTACTCGTGTAATGTTGAAGAGCATTGTTGTTCCCAGGGGGGTGAAATAAAGTGAGAAGGAGGGGTTGCCAAGTGGCCAGATTGTTTTTATTTGCATCCAAGTACACCAGCATCAGAGTTTGCCAGTGAAGTGCTTCTTTTGTTTTCTCATCTAACTTTGAACAGCATTGTTGTTCCCAGGGGGGGCGAAATAAAGTAAGACAGAGGGGTTGCAAAGTGGCCAGATTGATTTCATTTGCATCCAAGTACACCAGCATCAGAGTTTGCCAGTGTATTGCTACTTTCGTTTTCTCGTCTTCCTTTGAACAGCATTGTTGTTTCCAGGGTGGGAGAGTGTACTATTTCTGGAGGTACTGCAATACCTGGTTGATGGGTGAATTGGAAAACACAATGTGCACCATGGTTCTGTGTTTATGGATGTGGTCTACCATACTGCTTATGTTTTGTAAGGATGTAAGCAATGGACAGTGAAACGGTTCCCTTCAGGGCCCTCTAGTCATGTCCATAACTTTTCCGGTGAAACCACTCGCTGATTTCTGAATAGTTAGTGAGAGATCGTTTAGGTAACCATGTTGTTTCTGCTTACATTTCACATGCTTTGCATTCCCTAGGAGTGTTTTTTTTTTTTTTAGGCAGCGTATTACTCTTATCAAGTGCATAATTTGAATTGAGCCACATCCAAGTGTTTATAGCGGGCACAATTAGGTTATAGCTGAAGGCAGTGCGAGTTTCTCTCAGTGGGCAAGTATGGCGTTCAGTGGGGATGTGGCACTATGGCCGGAGCTGTTGAATTTGGAAATGGGGAACTGGGTTCAGCATTCATGACCAGTCCACCACACCACTGTACTGAGGGAGCACATTCCCATGCTACACCGTAGAAGGCCCCACTAGACCTTAGAAGGCTTGATGTCTTAGCACAAGCAGGTGTACTGTAGTGGTGTCAACTTACAAAAGAGTACAAAGTACAAGTAGAGGTATAAAAGTGCAATAAATGGCAGACACGCAAAACACAGGAACACACTGGGTAGGCACTTCTACGGGCATGGAGAACAGAATTTCCTATAATGTAAAGACTTCCTTCACACAATAGAGAGGGTGTGAATTAAGTTTGGAAGTGTCTTTGCAGGAGGAGAACTTTGAGGTTAGTTTTGAAGGACTGGGAAGAGGGAGGGGGTGGTCCGGAGCTGAGGCTCAGTTCCAGATTCTCGCCGCGTTGCTTGTAAAGGATTGGGCCATCGATCTTTCCTTTTTGAAAGTGGGAGGGTCAAGCAATACATTTTGCGCAGTACGTGATGGTCTAGAGCATTATATGCATATGTTACAATAAAGTTTTTTTTCTTCTTTTTATTCTAGTCTAAAGCTTTTCGACGGTGGCTGTTCTGCAGTTTTGTGTAGTTGCATTGTGTTGGTAAGAATTTTTTTGTTGTTGTATTTACACCAAATGAGTAATAATATAATGTCTGAATGAATTTTTTTGTAAGTGATGTCATAATGGCGGGATATTTAGTTAGTGGTTTGAGCATGAAATTCTTTGCGATGTGTTTTGCATAGTCTTATGTGTAATTGCTTTTCTCTTTCTTTTTTAGTGGGATATTGTTGATCCATACTGTGTCTGTACAGAGTTGGTGGTGGTGAGTAGTTTAGCTGCCTCTGGCAAGTGAGTGGTATTGTTTTGGAGTATATTTGAGTTTTTGATAAAGGTGCTTTTTGTTTATTACTTATTTTACAAAGAGTTTGTTGTTGTTGACTTGTTTGACAAGTTACCTTTATTAGTAAGCAATATGGCTAGCCGTAGAATGACTGCTCAACAGGTGGTTGGTATGCTTCTTGAATCTTCCTCTGAGCATGATTATGAGACTGACAGTGCGTCTGAGGGAGAGGAGGGAGGGGAAGATTCTGGCAGTGAGTTTTCACTCAACATGGAATCATCGGATGATGAAGGTACTCTCAGTGCAGATGAAGGTACTCTTGGTGTGGATGAAGCAACTCTCAGTGCGGATGAAGTGCCTGTCTTAGAGGAGGAAACTGCTGTGCCGATGGTGCAAGAGGCATCTGGATTGCAGTCTGAGGCTGCTAGGCTTCCTACTAGAAGTGCTGGACTTTGGGTTGATCCAAACATGGTGCAGCCGGTGTTGCCTGCCTTTAGCGGTGATGCAGGGTGTACAGTGAATTGTGGAAACTTTTTGCCTATACAGTTTTTTCAGTTGTTTATGGATGATGTATTTTTGGGTGAGATTGTTGAGCAGACAAATTTGTATGCTGAACAGTTTTTGAGGAACAACAGCGACAAACTTAGGCCCCAGTCTAGAGCTACCCGGTGGACTCCCACATATCTGGAAGAGATTAAGAAGTTTTTGGGTTTGACTTTATTGATGGGTGTGGTAAGGAAGCCAACCTTGGCTTCATATTGGTCTACTAGCCCCTTGTTGGCAACTGCCATATTTCCTGCAGTTATGACTCGTAATCGGTATTTACTTTTGCTACGTATGCTGCACTTTGGTGATAATTCTATGGCGTTGCCACGAGATCACCCTGACTGTGACCGTCTTTTTAAGATTCGGCCCGTTCTTGATCACTTTGTGGATCGATTTTCTGAGATCTATACTCCAGGGAAAGAAATATCTATTGATGAGTCTTTGGTCTTGTTCAAGGGCCGTTTGGTTTTTAGGCAGTACATCCCTAGCAAGAGGGCACGCTATGGAATTAAGCTGTATATGTTGTCTGAGAGTAGGACAGGATATGTTTTTAATTTTCGTGTGTACACTGGTAGAGATTCTGCTATTGACCCCCCAGGTTGTCCGTCCACTTTTGGAGTTGCAGAGAAAATTGTGTGGGATCTTGCTAGGAGACTGTTTAACAGAGGCCACCATTTGTACCTTGATAACTTCTATACTGCTGTGCAATTATTTAAGGAATTGTATAAAGTGGACACTTTTGCATGTGGCACAATCCGCTCTAACCGTAAAGCTTATCCGAAAGAGCTTGTTTGCAAAAAACTTCAGAGTGGGCAGTGCAGTTCCTTGCGTAGTGATGAACTACTAGCTGTAAAATTTGTGGACAGGAGGGATGTGTACATGCTGACTACCATCCATGATGAGAGTACTTCACCTGTGACTGTTTGGGGTCAGGTTGCTGAAGTGCGCAAACCTGTGTGCATTCTAGACTACAATAAGCACATGGGTGGTGTTGACAGAGTAGATCAGAGGTTGGAACCTTACTCTGCTATTCGGAAGGCTTATGTTTGGTATAAGAAGTTGGCCATCCATTTCTTCGAATTAGCAATGTTCAATGCTTTTATTATGTTCAAGGAGTGTTCTCCTGCGTCAAAGTTGACATTTCTTCAGTTTCAGCACTCTGTGATAGCTAGCCTTGTTGTTGTGGAACAGGCAAGTGTTCCTAGATTTGGAGCAGTGGAGGATGTGGTTCGATTGAAAGATCGCCACTTTCCTGATTTCATCCCTCCCACACCGGCAAAAGATTTTCCCACTAGGAGATGCAGAGTCTGTTGGCGAAGAGGTACGCGGAAGGAGATTCGTATGTATTGCCCCGACTGTCCATCTAAACCTGGGCTGTGTGTCCCTGCTTGTTTTAGAGCGTACCATACGCAAAAGAATTTTTGGGAGCATTCATGAGTGGTAAAGTTAACTGATTGGTTTGTATTCTTTGAAAAATTTGATTCTGTTTCAAGGTTGCCGTTAGTGCAATGTGTTTAGTTTCTGATTTTGTGTTTGTAGATTTGTATCTATTTGTGATTTGTTTGTGTTTCTATTTTTGTCTAAAAAAATCCTAAATGTGTTGGCAGTGTGTTTGGACTGGCACTTCTTTGGCGGTGTACGTGGAGTGGTGCTTGGCTGGCGGTGTGCATGGACTGGTGCTTGGCTGGTGGTGTGCGTGGACTGGTGCTTGGCTGGCGGTGTGCGTGGACTGGTGCTTGGCTGGCGGTGTGCGTGGACTGGTGCTTGGCTGGCGGTGTGCATGGACTGGTGCTTGGCTGGTGGTGTGCGTGGACTGGTGCTTGGCTGGCGGTGTGTGTGGACTGGTGCTTGGCTGGCGGTGTGCATGGACTGGTGCTTGGCTGATGGTGTGCGTGGACTGGTGATTGGCTGGCGGTGTGCGTGGACTGGTGCTTGGCTGGCGGTGTGTGTGGACTGGTGCTTGGCTGGCGGTGTGCGTAGAGTGGTGCTTGGCTGGCGGTGTGCGTGCACTGGCGATTGGCTGGTGGTGTGCCTGGACTGGCGCTTGGCTAGCAGTGTGCGTGGACTGGTGTTTAGCTAGCGGTGTGCGTGGACTGGTGCTCGGCTAGCAGTGTGCGTGGACTGGCGCTCGGCTGGCTGTGTGTGAGTAGTGACTTGCTGCTGGTCACTACACACACTGCTAGCTGAGTGCCACTCCACGCAATCCATCTGCTTGTGTAGTTGCTGCGTCAGGAACGTGGGCGTGTGAAAGTGATGGGCCCTTGAATAGCGCTGTGTGCTGGTGTGAGTTTTGTTATGTGATGGGCCCGCGGCTGGCGGTGTGAATGGTTTTGTATGTCTCACGCGTATGAAAGGTGTATGAATGGCCTGTAAAGAGGTTGGTGCCTTGTCGTGGCTTTACAGCTCACGAGCTGTGAGTCAATGGTTTAGTTTCTCGCCCTTTCAATTATTAACAGTGCATTTCATTTTTGTGAAATCACTTGCTAATACAATTGTATATTCTGAACCATCACTCACCCTCGTGCCAAATCCAACCAGTATGTGTGTGTGCTTGAGGATTAGATGGCTGTGCAGTAATATTTGCTTTCTGAAGCAGGGTGTACCTTGTCCCTTTTGTGAATTTTGTAATGTGTTGTTTTTGTGCCTGATGGTGCGAATGGTCTTGTGTGTATCACGTATGAAAGATGTGTGAATGGCCTGTAAAGCGGTTGGTGCCTTGTCGTGGCTTTACAGCACAAGAGCTGCGAGTCATTGGTTCAGTTTTTTCTCCATTGAATTATTGACAGTGCATTTCATTTTTGTGAAATCTCTTGTTAATAAAATTTAATGTACTGA
This sequence comes from Triturus cristatus, assembly GCF_964204655.1. NCBI lineage: Eukaryota > Metazoa > Chordata > Amphibia > Caudata > Salamandridae > Triturus > Triturus cristatus. Next base: position 930,292,541 of record NC_140585.1, read on the forward strand.
ACCATCACTCGCCCTCGTGCCAAATCCAACCAGTATGTGTGTGCGTTTGAGGAATAGGTGGCTGTGCAGGATTCTTTGTCTTTTTAGTTTCTCTGCCAAGGTGTATGTTCCAAGTAAAAATAACCCACCAACTTTAGATATTGTCGTAAACCCATGGGAGTTCATGGTGATGTCTCTCTTGTGAATTACAAAAAGGTTTTTTATCCTCAATGTCCTGCAAACCTCAAAATATCTGTCACATTGTCCACGCAATATTGTGCCGAAATTCTCACGTTGTAGAAACAATGTCAAAAAGTTCTGGTTTTGCAAGGGGGTCAACTGTCTTTTTGGCCCGTGCTCGGCGGCCATCTAGGCAAACCTACCAAACCCATACATTTCTGAAAACTAGACACCCGGGGGCTTCCAGGGAGGTATGGCTTGCGTGGATCCCCCAAGGTTTCCTTACCCAGAATCCCCCGCAAACCTCAATTTTAGCTGAAAAAATCACCTTTTTCACACTTTTTTGTGTGGGAAAGCTGTGGCATCACCGGGCTCACTCAAATTTCACACCTCCCAGCGTTCCCCTGGGTCTCCCGGTAAAAATGGTGCCTCACTTGTGTGGGAGGCCCAAGTACCCGCGACAGGCAAGGGCCCAAAACGTAGTGATGCGACATCAACATTGCCTATCTCAAAACCACCTGGTTTTGCAAGGGGGGTCTCTTGGGTTTTTGGCCCGGGGCACGGCGGCCATCTAGGGAAACCTACCAAACCCATACATTTCTGAAAACTAGACACCCGGGGGCTTCCAGGGAGGTATGGCTTGCGTGGATCCCCCAACGTTTCCTTACCCAGAATCCCCTGCAAACCTCAATTGTAGCTGAAAAAATCACTTTTTTCACACTTTTTTGTGTGGGAAAGTTGTGGCATCACCGGGCTCACTCAAATTTCACACCTCCCAGCGTTCCCCTGGGTCTCCCGGTAAAAATGGTGCCTCACTTGTGTGGGAGGCCCAAGTACCCGCGACAGGCAAGGGCCCAAAACGTAGTGATGCGACATCAACATTGCCTATCTCAAAACCACCTGGTTTTGCAAGGGGGGTCTCTTGGGTTTTTGGCCCGGGGCACGGCAGCCATCTAGGGAAACCTGCCAAACCCATACATTTCTGAAAACTAGACACCCGGGGGCTTCCAGGGAGGTATGGCTTGCGTGGATCCCCCAACGTTTCCTTACCCAGAATCCCCCGCAAACCTCAATTTTAGCTGAAAAAATCACTTTTTTCACACTTTTTTGTGTGGGAAAGTTGTGGCATCACCGGGCTCACTCAAATTTCACACCTCCCAGCGTTCCCCTGGGTCTCCCGGTAGAAATGGTGCCTCACTTGTGTGGGAGGCCCAAGTACCCGCGACAGGCAAGGGCCCAAAACATAGTGATGCGACATCAACATTGCCTATCTCAAAACCACCTGGTTTTGCAAGGGGGGTCTCTTGGGTTTTTGGCCCGGGGCACGGCGGCCATCTAGGGAAACCTACCAAACCCATACATTTCTGAAAACTAGACACCCGGGGGCTTCCAGGGAGGTATGGCTTGCGTGGATCCCCCAACGTTTCCTTACCCAGAATACCCTGCAAACCTCAATTTTAGCTGAAAAAATCACCTTTTTCACACTTTTTTGTGTGGGAAAGTTGTGGCATCGCCGGGCTCACTCAAATTTCACACCTCCCAGCGTTCCCCTGGGTCTCCCGGTAAAAATGGTGCCTCACTTGTGTGGGAGGCCCAAGTACCTGCGACAGGCAAGGGCCCAAAACGTAGTGATGCGACATCAACATTGCCTATCTCAAAACCACCTGGTTTTGCAAGGGGGTTCTCTTGGGTTTTTGGCCCGGGGCACGGCGGCCATCTAGGGAAACCTACCAAACCCATACATTTCTGAAAACTAGACACCCGGGGGCTTCCAGGGAGGTATGGCTTGCGTGGATCCCCCAACGTTTCCTTACCCAGAATCCTCTGCAAACCTCAATTTTAGCTGAAAAAATCACTTTTTTCACACTTTTTTGTGTGGGAAAGTTGTGGCATCACCGGGCTCACTCAAATTTCACACCTCCCAGCGTTCCCCTGGGTCTCCCGGTAAAAATGGTGCCTCACTTGTGTGGGAGGCCCAAGTACCCGCGACAGGCAAGGGCCCAAAACGTAGTGATGCGACATCAACATTGCCTATCTCAAAACCACCTGGTTTTGCAAGGGGGGTCTCTTGGGTTTTTGGCCCGGTGCACGACGGCCATCGAGGGAAACCTACCAAACCCATACATTTCTGAAAACTAGACACCCGGGGGCTTCCAGGGAGGTATGGCTTGCGTGGATCTGCCAACGTTTCCTTACCCAGAATCCCCTGCAAACCTCAATTTTAGCAGAAAAAATCACTTTTTTCACACTTTTTTGTGTGGGAAAGTTGTGGCAAAACCGGGCTCACTCAAATTTCACACCTCCCAGCGTTCCCCTGGGTCTCCCGGTAAAAATGGTGCCTCACTTGTGTGGGAGGCCCAAGTACCCGCGACAGGCAAGGGCCCAAAACGTAGTGATGCGACATCAACATTGCCTATCTCAAAACCACCTGGTTTTGCAAGGGGGGTCTCTTGGGTTTTTGGCCTGGGGCACGGCGGCCATCTAGGGAAACCTACCAAACCCATACATTTCTGAAAACTAGACACCCGGGGGCTTCCCGGGAGGTATGGCTTGCGTGGATCCCCCAACGTTTCCTTACCCAGAATCCTCTGCAAACCTCAATTTTAGCTGAAAAAATCACTTTTTTCACACTTTTTTGTGTGGGAAAGTTGTGGCATCACCGGGCTCACTGAAATTTCACACCTCCCAGCGTTCCCCTGGGTCTCCCGGTAAAAATGGTGCCTCACTTGTGTGGGAGGCCCAAGTACCCGCGACAGGCAAGGGCCCAAAACGTAGTGATGCGACATCAACATTGCCTATCTCAAAACCACCTGGTTTTGCAAGGGGGGTCTCTTGGGTTTTTGGCCCGGGGCACGGCGGCCATCTAGGGAAACCTACCAAACCCATACATTTCTGAAAACTAGACACCCGGGGGCTTCCAGGGAGGTATGGCTTGCGTGGATGCCCCAACGTTTCCTTACCCAGAATCCTCTGCAAACCTCAATTTTAGCTGAAAAAATCACTTTTTTCACACTTTTTTGTGTGGGAATGTTGTGGCATCACCGGGCTCAGTGAAATTTCACACCTCCCAGCGTTCCCCTGGGTCTCCCGGTAAAAATGGTGCCTCACTTGTGTGGGAGGCCCAAGTACCCGCGACAGGCAAGGGCCCAAAACGTAGTGATGCGACATCAACATTGCCTATCTCAAAACCACCTGGTTTTGCAAGGGGGGTCTCTTGGGTTTTTGGCCCGGGGCACGGCGGCCATCTAGGGAAACCTACCAAACCCATACATTTCTGAAAACTAGACACCCGGGGGCTTCCAGGGAGGTATGGCTTGCGTGGATCCCCCAACGTTTCCTTACCCAGAATCCCCCGCAAACCTCAATTTTAGCTGAAAAAATCACCTTTTTCACACTTTTTTGTGTGGGAAAGCTGTGGCATCACCGTGCTCACTCAAATTTCACACCTCCCAGCGTTCCCCTGGGTCTCCCGGTAAAAATGGTGCCTCACTTGTGTGGGAGGCCCAACTACCCGCGACAGGCAAGGGCCCAAAACGTAGTGATGCGACATCAACATTGCCTATCTCAAAACCACCTGGTTTTGCAAGGGGGGGTCTCTTGGGTTTTTGGCCCGGGGCACGGTGGCCATCTAGGGAAACCTACCAAACCCATACATTTCTGAAAACTAGACACCCGGGGGCTTCCAGGGAGGTATGGCTTGCGTGGATCCCCCAACGTTTCCTTACCCAGAATCCCCTGCAAACCTCAATTTTAGCTGAAAAAATCACCTTTTTCACACTTTTTTGTGTGGGAAAGTTGTGGCATCACCGGGCTCACTCAAATTTCACACCTCCCAGCGTTCCCCTGGGTCTCCCGGTAAAAATGGTGCCTCACTTGTGTGGGAGGCCCAAGTACCCGCGACAGGCAAGGGCCCAAAACGTAGTGATGCGACATCAACATTGCCTATCCCAAATGTCGCATCACTACGTTTTGGGCCCTTGCCTGTCGCGGGTACTTGGGCCTCCCACACAAGTGAGGCACCATTTTTACCGGGAGACCCAGGGGAACGCTGGGAGGTGTGAAATTTGAGTGAGCCCGGTGATGCCACAACTTTCCCACACAAAAAAGTGTGAAAAAGGTGATTTTTTCAGCTAAAATTGAGGTTTGCAGGGGATTCTGGGTAAGGAAACGTTGGGGGATCCACGCAAGCCACACCTCCCTGGAAGCCCCCGGGTGTCTAGTTTTCAGAAATGTATGGGTTTGGTAGGTTTCCCTAGATGGCCGCCGTGCCCCGGGCCAAAAACCCAAGAGACCCCCCATGCAAAACCAGGTGGTTTTGAGATAGGCAATGTTGATGTCGCATCACTACGTTTTGGGCCCTTGCCTGTCACGGGTACTTGGGCCTCCCACACAAGTGAGGCACCATTTTTACCGGGAGACCCAGGGGAACGCTGGGAGGTGTGAAATTTGAGTGAGCCCGGCGATGCCACAACTTTCCCACACAAAAAAGTGTGAAAAAGGTGATTTTTTCAGCTAAAATTGAGGTTTGCAGGGGATTCTAGGTAAGGAAACGTTGGGGGATCCACGCAAGCCATACCTCCCTGGAAGCCCCCGGGGTTTCTAGTTTTCAGAAATGTATGGGTTTGGTAGGTTTCCCTAGAAGGCCGCCGTGCCCCGGGCCAAAAACCCAAGAGACCCCCCTTGCAAAACCAGGTGGTTTTGAGATAGGCAATGTTGATGTCGCATCACAACGTTTTGGGCCCTTGCCTGTCGCGGGTACTTGGGCCTCCCATACAAGTGAGGCACCATTTTTACCGGGAGACCCAGGGGAGGTACCGTTTTTCTCGTAAGACTTTGGGGAACGCGGGGTGGGTGGAAATTTGTGGATCCACGCAGATTCCGGAACTTTCCACGACAGAAATGTGAGGAAAATGTGTTTTTTTTGACAATTGTTTAGGTTTGCAAGGGATTCTGGGTAACAGACCCTGGTGGGAGGCAGTCAAGTCACCCCATCCTGGATTCCCCTGGGTGTCTACTTTTCAAAAATGTATAGGTTTGCTAGGTTTCCCAAGGTGCCCGCAGAACTAGGGTTCAAAAACTACAGCTAGTCATTTTTCCAAAAAAGGGTCATTTTTCACTGCGAAATTGAGGTGTGACCAGGTTGCGTTTTGCGCCGTTTCCTGTCGCGGGCACTAGGCCGACCCACACAAGTGAGGTATCGTTTTTCTCGTAAGACTTTGGGGAACGCGGGGTGGGTGAAAATTTGTGGATCCACGCAGATTCCGGAACTTTCCACGACAGAAATGTGAGGAAAATGTGTTTTTTTTGACAATTGTTTAGGTTTGCAAGGGATTCTGGGTAACAGACCCTGGTGGGAGCCAGTCAAGTCACCCCATCCTGGATTCCCCTGGGTGTCTAGTTTTCAAAAATGTATAGGTTTGCTAGGTTTCCCAAGGTGCCCGCAGAGCTAGGGTTCAAAAACTACAGCTAGTCATTTTTCCAAAAAAGGGTCATTTTTCACTGCGAAATTGAGGTGTGACCAGGTTGCGTTTTGCGCCGTTTCCTGTCGCGGGCACTAGGCCGATCAACACAAGTGAGGTAACGTTTTTTTTGTAAGACTTTGGGGAACGCGGGGTGGGTGGAAATTTGTGGATCCACGCAGATTCCGGAACTTTCCACGACAGAAATGTGGGGAAAATGTGGTTTTTTTTTACAAATTTTTAGGTTTGCAAGGGATTCTGGGTAACAGACCCTGGTGGGAGCCAGTCAAGTCACCCCATCCTGGATTCCCCTGGGTGTCTACTTTTCAAAAATGTATAGGTTTGCTAGGTTTCCCAAGGTGCCCGCAGAACTAGGGTTCAAAAACTACAGCTAGTCATTTTTCCAAAAAAGGGTCATTTTTCACTGCGAAATTGAGGTGTGACCAGGTTGCGTTTTGCGCCGTTTCCTGTCGCGGGCACTAGGCCGACCCACACAAGTGAGGTACCGTTTTTCTCGTAAGACTTTGGGGAACGCGGGGTGGGTGGAAATTTGTGGATCCACGCAGATTCCGGAACTTTCCACGACAGAAATATGAGGAAAATGTGTTTTTTTTGACAATTTTTTAGGTTTGCAAGGGATTCTGGGTAACTGACCCTGGTGGGAGGCAGTCAAGTCACCCCATCCTGGATTCCCCTGGGTGTCTAGTTTTCAAAAATGTATAGGTTTGCTAGGTTTCCCAAGGTGCCCGCAGAGCTAGGGTTCAAAAACTACAGCTAGTCATTTTTCCAAAAAAGGGTCATTTTTCACTGCGAAATTGAGGTGTGACCAGGTTGCGTTTTGCGCCGTTTCCTGTCGCGGGCACTAGGCCGACCCACACAAGTGAGGTACCATTTTTCTCGTAAGACTTTGGGGAACGTGGGGTGCGTGGAAATTTGTGGATCCACGCAGATTCCGGAACTTTCCACGACAGAAATGTGGGGAAAATGTGGTTTTTTTTTTACAAATTTTTAGGTTTGCAAGGGATTCTGGGTAACAGACCCTGGTGGGAGCCAGTCAAGTCACCCCATCCTGGATTCCCCTGGGTGTCTAGTTTTCAAAAATGTATAGGTTTGCTAGGTTTCCCAAGGTGCCCGCAGAGCTAGGGTTCAAAAACTACAGCTAGTCATTTTTCCAAAAAAGGGTCATTTTTCACTGCGGAATTGAGGTGTGACCAGGTTGCGTTTTGCGCCGTTTCCTGTCGCGGGCACTAGGCCGACCCACACAAGTGAGGTACCGTTTTTCTCGTAAGACTTTGGGGAACGCGGGGTGGGTGGAAATTTGTGGATCCACGCAGATTCCGGAACTTTCCACGACAGAAATGTGAGGAAAATGTGTTTTTTTTGACAATTGTTTAGGTTTGCAAGGGATTCTGGGTAACAGACCCTGGTGGGAGGCAGTCAAGTCACCCCATCCTGGATTCCCCTGGGTGTCTACTTTTCAAAAATGTATAGGTTTGCTAGGTTTCCCAAGGTGCCCGCAGAACTAGGGTTCAAAAACTACAGCTAGTCATTTTTCCAAAAAAGGGTCATTTTTCACTGCGAAATTGAGGTGTGACCAGGTTGCGTTTTGCGCCGTTTCCTGTCGCGGGCACTAGGCCGACCCACACAAGTGAGGTACCATTTTTCTCGTAAGACTTTGGGGAACGCGGGGTGCGTGGAAATTTGTGGATCCACGCAGATTCCGGAACTTTCCACTACAGAAATGTGGGGAAAATGTGTTTTTTTTTTTACAAATTTTTAGGTTTGCAAGGGATTCTGGGTAACAGACCCTGGTGGGAGGCAGTCAAGTCACCCCATCCTGGATTCCCCTGGGTGTCTAGTTTTCAAAAATGTATAGGTTTGCTAGGTTTCCCAAGGTGCCCGCAGAGCTAGGGTTCAAAAACTACAGCTAGTCATTTTTCCAAAAAAGGGTCATTTTTCACTGCGGAATTGAGGTGTGACCAGGTTGCGTTTTGCGCCGTTTCCTGTCGCGGGCACTAGGCCGACCCACACAAGTGAGGTACCGTTTTTCTCGTAAGACTTTGGGGAACGCGGGGTGGGTGGAAATTTGTGGATCCACGCAGATTCCGGAACTTTCCACGACAGAAATGTGAGGAAAATGTGTTTTTTTTGACAATTGTTTAGGTTTGCAAGGGATTCTGGGTAACAGACCCTGGTGGGAGGCAGTCAAGTCACTCCATCCTGGATTCCCCTGGGTGTCTACTTTTCAAAAATGTATAGGTTTGCTAGGTTTCCCAAGGTGCCCGCAGAACTAGGGTTCAAAAACTACAGCTAGTCATTTTTCCAAAAAAGGGTCATTTTTCACTGCGAAATTGAGGTGTGACCAGGTTGCGTTTTGCGCCGTTTCCTGTCGCGGGCACTAGGCCGACCCACACAAGTGAGATACCGTTTTTCTCGTAAGACTTTGGGGAACGCGGGGTGGGTGGAAATTTGTGGATCCACGCAGATTCCGGAACTTTCCACGACAGAAATATGGGGAAAATGTGTTTTTTTTGACAATTTTTTAGGTTTGCAAGGGATTCTGGGTAACAGACCCTGGTGGGAGGCAGTCAAGTCACCCCATCCTGGATTCCCCTGGGTGTCTAGTTTTCAAAAATGTATAGGTTTGCTAGGTTTCCCAAGGTGCCCGCAGAGCTAGGGTTCAAAAACTACAGCTAGTCATTTTTCCAAAAAAGGGTCATTTTTCACTGCGAAATTGAGGTGTGACCAGGTTGCGTTTTGCGCCGTTTCCTGTCGCGGGCACTAGGCCGACCCACACAAGTGAGGTACCGTTTTTCTCGTAAGACTTTGGGGAACGCGGGGTGCGTGGAAATTTGTGGATCCACGCAGATTCCGGAACTTTCCACGACAGAAATGTGGGGAAAATGTGTTTTTTTGGACAATTTTTTAGGTTTGCAAGGGATTCTGGGTAACAGACCCTGGTGGGAGGCAGTCAAGTCACCCCATCCTGGATTCCCCTGGGTGTCTAGTTTTCAAAAATGTATAGGTTTGCTAGGTTTCCCAAGGTGCCCGCAGAGCTAGGGTTCAAAAACTACAGCTAGTCATTTTTCCAAAAAAGGGTCATTTTTCACTGCGAAATTGAGGTGTGACCAGGTTGCGTTTTGCGCCGTTTCCTGTCGCGGGCACTAGGCCGATCAACACAAGTGAGGTAACGTTTTTTTTGTAAGACTTTGGGGAACGCGGGGTGGGTGGAAATTTGTGGATCCACGCAGATTCCGGAACTTTCCACGACAGAAATGTGGGGAAAATTTGTTTTTTTTTTTTTACAAATTTTTAGGTTTGCAAGGGATTCTGGGTAACAGACCCTGGTGGGAGCCAGTCAAGTCACCCCATCCTGGATTCCCCTGGGTGTCTAGTTTTCAAAAATGTATAGGTTTGCTAGGTTTCCCAAGGTGCCCGCAGAGCTAGGGTTCAAAAACTACAGCTAGTCATTTTTCCAAAAAAGGGTCATTTTTCACTGTGGAATTGAGGTGTGACCAGGTTGCGTTTTGCGCCGTTTCCTGTCGCGGGCACTAGGCCGACCCACACAAGTGAGGTACCGTTTTTCTCGTAAGACTTTGGGGAACGCGGGGTGGGTGGAAATTTGTGGATCCACGCAGATTCCGGAACTTTCCACGACAGAAATATGAGGAAAATGTGTTTTTTTTGACAATCTTTTAGGTTTGCAAGGGATTCTGGGTAACTGACCCTGGTGGGAGGCAGTCAAGTCACCCCATCCTGGATTCCCCTGGGTGTCTAGTTTTCAAAAATGTATAGGTTTGCTAGGTTTCCCAAGGTGCCCGCAGAGCTAGGGTTCAAAAACTACAGCTAGTCGTTTTTCCAAAAAAGGGTCATTTTTCACTGCGAAATTGAGGTGTGACCAGGTTGCGTTTTGCGCCGTTTCCTGTCGCGGGCACTAGGCCCACCCACACAAGTGAGGTACCGTTTTTCTCGTAAGACTTTGGGGAAAGCGGGGTGCGTGGAAATTTGTGGATCCACGCAGATTCCGGAACTTTCCACGACAGAAATGTGGGGAAAATGTGTTTTTTTTTACAATTGTTTAGGTTTGCAAGGGATTCTGGGTAACAGACCCTGGTGGGAGGCAGTCAAGTCACCCCATCCTGGATTCCCCTGGGTGTCTAGTTTTCAAAAATGTATAGGTTTGCTAGGTTTCCCAAGGTGCCCGCAGAGCTAGGGTTCAAAAACTACAGCTAGTCATTTTTCCAAAAAAGGGTCATTTTTCACTGCGAAATTGAGGTGTGACCAGGTTGCGTTTTGCGCCGTTTTCTGTCGCGGGCACTAGGCCGACCCACACAAGTGAGGTACCGTTTTTCTCGTAAGACTTTGGGGAACGCGGGGTGCGTGGAAATTTGTGGATCCACGCAGATTCCGGAACTTTCCACGACAGAAATGTGGGGAAAATGTGTTTTTTTGACAATTTTTTAGGTTTGCAAGGGATTCTGGGTAACAGACCCTGGTGGGAGGCAGTCAAGTCACCCCATCCTGGATTCCCCTGGGTGTCTACTTTTCAAAAATGTATAGGTTTGCTAGGTTTCCCAAGGTGCCCGCAGAGCTAGGGTTCAAAAACTACAGCTAGTCATTTTTCCAAAAAAGGGTCATTTTTCACTGCGAAATTGAGGTGTGACCAGGTTGCGTTTTGCGCCGTTTCCTGTCGCGGGCACTAGGCCGACCCACACAAGTGAGGTACCGTTTTTCTTGTAAGACTTTGGGGAACGCGGGGTGGGTGGAAATTTGTGGATCCACGCAGATTCCGGAACTTTCCACGACAGAAATGTGGGGAAAATGTGTTTTTTTTGACAATTTTTTAGGTTTGCAAGGGATTCTGGGTAACAGACCCTGGTGGAAGGCACTCAAGTCACCCCATCCTGGATTCCCCTGGGTGTCTAGTTTTCAAAAATGTATAGGTTTGCTAGGTTTCCCAAGGTGCCCGCAGAGCTAGGGTTCAAAAACTACAGCTAGTCATTTTTCCAAAAAAGGGTCATTTTTCACTGCGAAATTGAGGTGTGATCAGGTTGCGTTTTGCGCCGTTTCCTGTCGCGGGCACTAGGCCGACCCACACAAGTGAGGTACCGTTTTTCTCGTAAGACTTTGGGGAACGCGGGGTGGGTGGAAATTTGTGGATCCACGCAGATTCCGGAACTTTCCACGACAAAAATGTGGGGAAAATGTGTTTTTTTTGACAATTTGTTAGGTTTGCAAGGGATTCTGGGTAACAGACCCTGGTGGGAGGCAGTCAAGTCACCCCATCCTGGATTCCCCTGGGTGTCTACTTTTCAAAAATGTATAGGTTTGCTAGGTTTCCCAAGGTGCCCGCAGAGCTAGGGTTCAAAAACTACAGCTAGTCATTTTTCCAAAAAAGGGTCATTTTTCACTGCGAAATTGAGGTGTGACCAGGTTGCGTTTTGCGCCGTTTTCTGTCGCGGGCACTAGGCCGACCCACACAAGTGAGGTACCGTTTTTCTCATAAGACTTTGGGGAACGCGGGGTGCGTGGAAATTTGTGGATCCACGCAGATTCCGGAACTTTCCACGACAGAAATGTGGGGAAAATGTGGTTTTTTTTACAAATTTTTAGGTTTGCAAGGGATTCTGGGTAACAGACCCTGGTGGGAGCCAGTCAAGTCACCCCATCCTGGATTCCCCTGGGTGTCTAGTTTTCAAAAATGTATAGGTTTGCTAGGTTTCCCAAGGTGCCCGCAGAGCTAGGGTTCAAAAACTACAGCTAGTCATTTTTCCAAAAAAGGGTCATTTTTCACTGCGAAATTGAGGTGTGACCAGGTTGCGTTTTGCGCCGTTTTCTGTCGCGGGCACTAGGCAGACCCACACAAGTGAGGTACCGTTTTTCTCGTAAGACTTTGGGGAACGCGGGGTGCGTGGAAATTTGTGGATCCACGCAGATTCCGGAACTTTCCACGACAGAAATGTGGGGAAAATGTGTTTTTTTTTTACAAATTTTTAGGTTTGCAAGGGATTCTGGGTAACAGACCCTGGTGGGAGCCAGTCAAGTCACCCCATCCTGGATTCCCCTTGGTGTCTAGTTTTCAAAAATGTATAGGTTTGCTAGGTTTCCCAAGGTGCCCGCAGAGCTAGGGTTCAAAAACTACAGCTAGTCATTTTTCAAAAAAAGGGTCATTTTTCACTGCGAAATTGAGGTGTGACCAGGTTGCGTTTTGCGCCGTTTTCTGTCGCGGGCACTAGGCCGACCCACACAAGTGAGGTACCGTTTTTCTCGTAAGACTTTGGGGAACGCGGGGTGCGTGGAAATTTGTGGATCCACGCAGATTCCGGAACTTTCCACGACAGAAATGTGGGGAAAATGTGTTTTTTTTGACAATTTTTTTAGGTTTGCAAGGGATTCTGGGTAACAGACCCTGGTGGGAGCCAGTCAAGTCACCCCATCCTGGATTCCCCTGGGTGTCTAGTTTTCAAAAATGTATAGGTTTGCTAGGTTTTCCAAGGTGCCCGCAGAGCTAGGGTTCAAAAACTACAGCTAGTCATTTTTCCAAAAAAGGGTCATTTTTCACTGCGAAATTGAGGTGTGACCAGGTTGCGTTTTGCGCCGTTTCCTGTCGCGGGCACTAGGCCGATCAACACAAGTGAGGTAACGTTTTTTTTGTAAGACTTTGGGGAACGCGGGGTGGGTGGAAATTTGTGGATCCACGCAGATTCCGGAACTTTCCACGACAGAAATATGAGGAAAATGTGTTTTTTTTGACAATTTTTTAGGTTTGCAAGGGATTCTGGGTAACTGACCCTGGTGGGAGGCAGTCAAGTCACCCCATCCTGGATTCCCCTGGGTGTCTAGTTTTAAAAAATGTATAGGTTTGCTAGGTTTCCCAAGGTGCCCGCAGAGCTAGGGTTCAAAAACTACAGCTAGTCATTTTTCCAAAAAAGGGTCATTTTTCACTGCGAAATTGAGGTGTGACCAGGTTGCGTTTTGCGCCGTTTCCTGTCGCGGGCACTAGGCCGACCCACACAAGTGAGGTACCGTTTTTCTCGTAAGACTTTGGGGAACGCGGGGTGGGTGGAAATTTGTGGATCCACGCAGATTCCGGAATTTTCCACGACAGAAATGTGGGGAAAATGTGTTTTTTTTTACAATTGTTTAGGTTTGCAAGGGATTCTGGGTAACAGACCCTGGTGGGAGGCAGTCAAGTCACCCCATCCTGGATTCCCCTGGGTGTCTAGTTTTCAAAAATGTATAGGTTTGCTAGGTTTCCCAAGGTGCCCGCAGAGCTAGGGTTCAAAAACTACAGCTAGTCATTTTTCCGAAAAAGGGTCATTTTTCACTGCGAAATTGAGGTGTGACCAGGTTGCGTTTTGCGCCGTTTCCTGTCGCGGGCACTAGGCCGATCCACACAAGTGAGGTACCGTTTTTCTCGTAAGACTTTGGGGAACGCGGGGTGGGTGGAAATTTGTGGATCCACGCAGATTCCGGAACTTTCCACGACAGAAATGTGGGGAAAATGTGTTTTTTTTTTACAAATTTTTAGGTTTGCAAGGGATTCTGGGTAACAGACCCTGGTGGGAGCCAGCCAAGTCACCCCATCCTGGATTCCCCTGGGTGTCTAGTTTTCAAAAATGTATAGGTTTGCTAGGTTTCCCAAGGTGCCCGCAGAGCTAGGGTTCAAAAACTACAGCTAGTCATTTTTCCAAAAAAGGGTCATTTTTCACTGCGAAATTGAGGTGTGACCAGGTTGCGTTTTGCGCCGTTTTCTGTCGCGGGCACTAGGCCGACCCCCACAAGTGAGGTACCGTTTTTCTCGTAAGACTTTGGGGAACGCGGGGTGCGTGGAAATTTGTGGATCCACGCAGATTCCGGAACTTTCCACGACAGAAATGTGGGGAAAATGTGTTTTTTTTGACAATTTTTTAGGTTTGCAAGGGATTCTGGGTAACAGACCCTGGTGGGAGGCAGTCAAGTCACCCCATCCTGGATTCCCCTGGGTGTCTACTTTTCAAAAATGTATAGGTTTGCTAGGTTTCCCAAGGTGCCCGCAGAGCTAGGGTTCAAAAACTACAGCTAGTCATTTTTCCAAAAAAGGGTCATTTTTCACTGCGAAATTGAGGTGTGACCAGGTTGCGTTTTGCGCCGTTTCCTGTCGCGGGCACTAGGCCGACCCACACAAGTGAGGTACCGTTTTTCTCGTAAGACTTTGGGGAACGCGGGGTGGGTGGAAATTCGTGGATCCACGCAGATTCCGGAACTTTCCACGACAGAAATGTGGGGAAAATGTGTTTTTTTTGACAATTTTTTAGGTTTGCAAGGGATTCTGGGTAACAGACCCTGGTGGGAGGCACTCAAGTCACCCCATCCTGGATTCCCCTGGGTGTCTAGTTTTCAAAAATGTATAGGTTTGCTAGGTTTCCCAAGGTGCCCGCAGAGCTAGGGTTCAAAAACTACAGCTAGTCATTTTTCCAAAAAAGGGTCATTTTTCACTGCGAAATTGAGGTGTGACCAGGTTGCGTTTTGCGCCGTTTCCTGTCGCGGGCACTAGGCCGATCAACACAAGTGAGGTAACGTTTTTTTTGTAAGACTTTGGGGAACGCGGGGTGGGTGGAAATTTGTGGATCCACGCAGATTCCGGAACTTTCCACGACAGAAATATGAGGAAAATGTGTTTTTTTTGACAATTTTTTAGGTTTGCAAGGGATTCTGGGTAACTGACCCTGGTGGGAGGCAGTCAAGTCACCCCATCCTGGATTCCCCTGGGTGTCTAGTTTTAAAAAATGTATAGGTTTGCTAGGTTTCCCAAGGTGCCCGCAGAGCTAGGGTTCAAAAACTACAGCTAGTCATTTTTCCAAAAAAGGGTCATTTTTCACTGCGAAATTGAGGTGTGACCAGGTTGCGTTTTGCGCCGTTTCCTGTCGCGGGCACTAGGCCGACCCACACAAGTGAGGTACCGTTTTTCTCGTAAGACTTTGGGGAACGCGGGGTGCGTGGAAATTTGTGGATCCACGCAGATTCCGGAACTTTCCACGACAGAAATGTGGGGAAAATGTGGTTTTTTTTACAATTGTTTAGGTTTGCAAGGGATTCTGGGTAACAGACCCTGGTGGGAGGCAGTTAAGTCACCCCATCCTGGATTCCCCTGGGTGTCTAGTTTTCAAAAATGTATAGGTTTGCTAGGTTTCCCAAGGTGCCCGCAGAGCTAGGGTTCAAAAACTACAGCTAGTCATTTTTCCAAAAAAGGGTCATTTTTCACTGCGAAATTGAGGTGTGACCAGGTTGCGTTTTGCGCCGTTTCCTGTCGCGGGCACTAGGCCGATCCACACAAGTGAGGTACCGTTTTTCTCGTAAGACTTTGGGGAACGCGGGGTGGGTGGAAATTTGTGGATCCACGCAGATTCCGGAACTTTCCACGACAGAAATGTGGGGAAAATGTGTTTTTTTTTTACAAATTTTTAGGTTTGCAAGGGATTCTGGGTAACAGACCCTGGTGGGAGGCAGTCAAGTCACCCCATCCTGGATTCCCCTGGGTGTCTACTTTTCAAAAATTTATAGGTTTGCTAGGTTTCCCAAGGTGCCCGCAGAGCTAGGGTTCAAAAACTACAGCTAGTCATTTTTCCAAAAAAGGGTCATTTTTCACTGCGAAATTGAGGTGTGACCAGGTTGCGTTTTGCGCCGTTTCCTGTCGCGGGCACTAGGCCGACCCACACAAGTGAGGTACCGTTTTTCTCGTAAGACTTTGGGGAACGCGGGGTGGGTGGAAATTCGTGGATCCACGCAGATTCCGGAACTTTCCACGACAGAAATGTGGGGAAAATGTGTTTTTTTTGACAATTTTTTAGGTTTGCAAGGGATTCTGGGTAACAGACCCTGGTGGGAGGCACTCAAGTCACCCCATCCTGGATTCCCCTGGGTGTCTAGTTTTCAAAAATGTATAGGTTTGCTAGGTTTCCCAAGGTGCCCGCAGAGCTAGGGTTCAAAAACTACAGCTAGTCATTTTTCCAAAAAAGGGTCATTTTTCACTGCGAAATTGAGGTGTGACCAGGTTGCGTTTTGCGCCGTTTCCTGTCGCGGGCACTAGGCCGACCCACACAAGTGAGGTACCGTTTTTCTCGTAAGACTTTGGGGAACGCGGGGTGGGTGGAAATTTGTGGATCCACGCAGATTCCGGAACTTTCCACGACAGAAATGTGGGGAAAATGTGTTTTTTTTGACAATTTTTTAGGTTTGCAAGGGATTCTGGGTAACAGACCCTGGTGGGAGTCACTCAAGTCACCCCATCCTGGATTCCCCTGGGTGCCTAGCTTTCAAAAATGTATAGGTTTGCTAGGTTTCCCAAGGTGCCCGCAGAGCTAGGGTTCAAAAACTACAGCTAGTCATTTTTCCAAAAAAGGGTCATTTTTCACTGCGAAATTGAGGTGTGACCAGATTGCGTTTTGCGCCGTTTCCTGTCGCGGGCACTAGGCCGACCCACACAAGTGAGGTACCGTTTTTCTCGTAAGACTTTGGGGAACGCGGTGTGGGTGGAAATTTGTGGATCCACGCAGATTCCGGAACTTTCCACGACAGAAATGTGGGGAAAATGTGTTTTTTTTTACAATTTTTTAGGTTTGCAAGGGATTCTGGGTAACAGACCCTGGTGGGAGCCAGTCAAGTCACCCCATCCTGGATTCCCCTGGGTGTCTAGTTTTAAAAAATGTATAGGTTTGCTAGGTTTCCCAAGGTGCCCGCAGAGCTAGGGTTCAAAAACTAGAGCTAGGCACTTTGCAAAAAAAAGGGTAATTTTGCATTGTGAAAATGTGGTGTGACCACGTTGCGTTTTGCGCCGTTTCCTGTCGTGGGCACTATGCCTACCCACACAAGTGAGGTACCATTTTTATCGGGAGACTTAGGGTAATTCAGATTTGTAAAGGAACTGTTATTATCTATTGACTTTCCATACATTTCTGCTTTCCAAATGAAAGATATTGTGTAAAAAAGAAGTCATTCTAAAAAATGACTGATAATTCTCATGCTAGTATGAGTATTCCCAATTTCAGAAATGTGCAAATATCTACTGTTTCTAAACTCTATATTTTGTTCCCATTTCAGAAATACATAGGTGTCTTTCATACCGATTTTTCCATGTACACTTTTTTACAGAATAATTACTATATACCCGGTACATAATAAAAAACCATTGCAAGTTACTACTCAGTTTTTGGCTCTGGGTTCGTCGGGTTCCTGGTGAACCTACAAGTCCTATATATCCCCACAACCAGTAATGTCCAGCGGATGCAACGGTATATGGCTTTCAAAGAGCTGTCATAATTAGAAGAAGTTACAGGTGAAAACGTTGACACAAAAGGCTGTTTTTTTCAACTAAATTTCAATTTATCCTACATTTAACTGTTTGTTTCTATAAAAAAACCTTGATGGATCTACACAAATGACCCCTTGCTGAATTCAGAATGTTGTCTTCTTTTCGAAAATGTATAGCTTTCCAGGATCCACTATTGCTTTTGAACCCATTTCTGCCACTAACTGGAAGGAGGTCAAAAGCACAAAAAATTGCAAAAATAGGCTATGTCCCAGAAAAATGCCAAAACTGTGTAAAAAATGTTGGGTTTCTGACAAAAGTCAAGTATCCCCGAAAAGCTGGGAAAATGGTGATTTCAACCCCACACACCCTTTTTTGATAACATTTGCAGGGAAAAACCCAGATGCTTTCATTTGCAGCCCGTTTTTCCAATTTTTCCAAAAAAAACCAAAATTTTGCTGTATTTTGGCTCTTTTCTGTGACCCCTCCAGGGGAATCCACAAACCCTGAGTACCTTTAGAATCCCCATGATGTTGGAAGAAAAGGACGCAAATTTGGCGTGGCTACCTAATGCAGTCAAAAAGTTACAGGGGCCTAAGCGCGCACTACCCCAAATAGCCCAAAAAAGGCCTGGCACAGGAGGGGGAAAAGGCCTGGCAGCGAAGGGGTTAAAGAGAAAAATTTGGTAGGACAATGAAAGATGCCTTACCAACACCGCTGCGACTCAGGCTGGGATCTTATCTTTGTTTTGGTGATGGTCTTTTGTCTGGGCCCGGTGGCGCAAGATCCACTGTACAGTGAGCAGCGCCTTATGAGTATAGCCATTCTACCACCTGTGCTAGCACTGTCAATACTCGTTTGACAGTGTATACACAAGTGTACCAACAATATCCACTGCAACACTGGCTGAGCTGGGACAAACTTGCAGCGATCTGCGCTTGGTGGACAATATGAGGATGCACGCTACCTGAAGTAACAGAGCCGTCACTGATTGCCAACATCCGCAAGCTAGAGCAGCACATCACTAATACCAAAAGGGCTTACAAGGCAATGACAAATGCGATTCCAAAAGGGAACACCCATCACTTCATTATACTGTAAATAATACAACTCTTTGTAAAAGGGCCGGCCAGACTTGCTAAAGGCCCATTTATGGTTGCAGATACCGCGTAATGTCTGTCCTAGAGAAACAGCAGAGGTAATTTCTCAGAATCTCTAGCACTCCTACTTGGGAAAGAAGTGTTTTACTTGAAGTGCCCTAGGATGTTTTTTCAAATTATTATGCTATGTGTAGAAGTATTTTTTTCATAATGGAAAGCACTGGTCAGACACTGATTTATTAATGGGTCTGTTAACTCTCCAAGTTAGCCTTGAACTATTTGAGGTTACTACCCTAAGTGCTTACAGGTGTACTAAGTGCTCAGTTTTTGGTGTATTTACTATGTTTAGCTTACATGATATCAGTGGTAAAAGGCTGTGGTTGTCACAAACTAAGCGAAGAAATACATGCGCTGGACCTCACATGGTATTATTCATTGAAGAGCTCCATTTTCTGTACCCTAGACTGGGGTGATTTTGTAGTAAACAAACTCATATATCTAAGACAGGAATGGTAAGGCTTTAAAATAGTGGGAATGGATGGATAGCCAAGTGGAAGGCCAGATAGCTGGATTCAACATTAATGCAATGCTAACTACAAGTTAGAAGCCTAGTAGTAAGAAACAATAGTTTAATTGGATTCAACATTTGTTTTCCGTATGTTACATGTCAAGCTGAGATTTGGAATCCTTCCAGTTGCTGGTTTAACAGCCAAATGGAGATGGATTCATATCATCAAGCAAGGCCCAGGCTCAAAGTCTACAGAGCTGTTGCATTAAGGTTATACAAACAGCAGTGCCAATTTGCTTCTGAACATCAACGGAGCACTTCTGCTGCCTCATTTTATTTACCAACAGCACTGAGGGCGCAAAATATCTTTCTGCTCAGTGCATTACCTGAGCAGGGCTGCTCTGCCTGTTTATACGCCCACTGTACTGTGGCCTGCAGACATATTGTCTGAAACCAATTCTAGCATGGGTTCAGAATAAAACCCTGAAAAATGCACTGTACTTCTGTGATTTTACAGAACATAAAGTCGTATAACTGCACACACAGGCAAAGGGAGGTTTAATAAGTAATATGTCTAGGTTTGACAGTGTACGAGATAGAACTGATGTACAGTTTAACAACAGATAAAGTATTCCAAAAGCGTGAATCCTGTCTGTACATTGCGGTGTAAGGAGTAATTTTGTCATAAAATGAATGACAGGACTGTCAAATAGGCTTTAAAATGGTTTTAGAACTGTTCATATTTATTGTGAAACATGGACATGACTATTGGAATCCCCAGGGGATATTCTACCATCTAGACAGAAAAGATTCAAGGGGAGGAGGTCTTGTGGTAATTTTTCATAATAATTTTCAATGCTCTACTATAGCAAGGTAACCTTGAAGGAGATGAGTCTTGGGTTCTATCTGAAAAGTTTACAACAATATTCATTTTCTGGCACACTAGAATACTGACCATGGGGACAAAGTGCCAAGTTCACTGACACGATGGGAGAGACACTAGCTTATTATTTACTAATTGTACCATACTAGGGGACTTCAACTGAAATGTCGATGACAAAAAGAACCCAGCGGCTCCAACCCTAATTTATAACCTCTCCATAGTAACCTTTCTCAGCGAGTCACAGGTCGCTCTCATGCTACCAACCATAGATTTGCTCTAATATTTAGTACTCTCCAAGAACATCAAATTTAGTAACCTGAATAGCAGGTTTGTTCAAACCATATGTTTATTACCTTAAGGCTGCTAGAGGTTTCAAATAGAATCAAGAACTGATGTGACGTTAGTGGAGAAACATGGTTCCGCCAATGGGAAATGATGCACGATAAACGTTTGAGAACTTTTGCCGAATTCCGCTGCTACTTTAAATGGGTGTAAGAGGTATGCTCAGTATACGGTGTACACCTATTGGTAAGGCACCTTGCACTGAGTCCAGGCGACCCTTAGTGATAGTTATAGTGGTCCCTGATAACCAAAGCTCTCAAGGGGTGGCTGTGGAGAGCAGGGACATCCTAAGGATTTTGGGGGGCCGAGCGTATTTTGGGGCCCCTGTTCAGTACAGCTTTGAATTTATGATCCAATGCCAGCTCTTTCATGCCCTTCTTGGCCAGGTCACTGACAGTGCACAGGCAACAAATTATAACGGTATTACATCTAACATTCCGGGATAGCGACGTGTGTTTTCAATATTGTATCACAGTGGCAGCTCACAAATATTACTCCAAATGATATGTGACACCCTCCCATTTCATCTCATATGTGAGTCCTGTTTTGAACTTAAAGAAACCTTTTATGGATGTTGCATGAAACAAACAGCATTTCTCTGCAAAATGTCTGCAACATCCTCGAACACATAACTCACATTAAAAAATAAATGAAAGAAAACTGTATTTGAAACAATCTGTTTAAAAATTATTCAAGGTTGGCGGCGTGGCCGAGCTGCCGACCAAGATGGCCGGCAGCGTTGAAGCTCCGCCAGCCGGTCTAATCTACACACGATATCCCCCCCGATCCTGAGCAGTTCTAGCCATAATTGCTTTACTGTTGCTCCGCTGAAGTCCCGCTGCACGCGATGGTGTGTGTGCTAGACGGTGAGAAGCCTTCGTGACGGCGCTCCAGTGACCTACGGCAGCAACTTGGACCGCGTGGTGCCCGTGACCGACCCAGCCAGAGGCGGCGGACAAGGAGAGTGGCGTATTCCAATGGCAGCAGCCTTCCAGTCCCGGGGACCGGAGTTGCGGTGAGTGCTCTGGGTGCCAGTTTGGCAGTCCTCCTTTGCTCCCCCCGCCCCACACTTATGAGCTCCCGATCGTCCCGATAAAGGCTGGGCCTACACCGCTCGTCAGCCCGCGCTCCCAAAGGCCCCGCAGGGATAGGGCCTGCGGGCAGGTCCGGGCCGTCTTTGGGAGTGCGGCAGGGGGAGGGGTTGGAGGCTGCCTGCAGCCCCCGGTGCCCTGTTCTGCTCCTGTGCTGTCCCCCGAGGCCGCACAGCTCCTGAGATTGCGGCCTGTGCCTCCAACACCCAGCAAATGCCCCAACGGTGGAAATTCGATGCCCCCTGGCACCATGCACTGCAGCCCGGATACGACCCGTCGTGAAACCGAGCTGGGGGTGTCCCAGAATTAACACTACTTGGCCTGCTCCTGCCAGTTGCTGCTGGCTTTGGAAGATATTGCGCCCCCCCCCCCCACCACACAGGGGTTGCAACGCTCTCTGCTCACCCTCAAGCTCCTGCCTTTGCAATGTAGCATGACCTCCGCCCACGCCGGATGTCGTCCACAAGGTGCTTTATCACATTCACATATCGCCCGCAGGCCTGAATTAGTGAAGCGGGGGCTTTGCCGGACACTTAGTGCCGTCTGCACTCTCTAAGTTCTGAGTGCTGCCAGCGGGGCGCTGTGGCTATCTCCTGCCTGGGTTCGAGCCATTTCCTCCTCCACATTCAGTTCAGCGGTCGCGTTTGGGCGGCCTGACTTGGCTCGGAACACAGCGGCATGGGCCGCTAAGATCCGAAGCAGAAGACTCTCCATTCGAAAAACTGGTCGAGAAAAGAGCAGAGAGCTCCACAATGGCGGAGGGGGGGCCAAGGCTCGGACCCCGCAGATGCCTCCTCTGCTCCTACAGCGACCTTACTCCAGGAGATGAGGGCAGGTTTTAGGGCCTTGGACGGGCGCTTCGAGGACCTTGACAAAAATTTGGAAGCTCTAGGGGCCAAGATCCAGGTCCATGACAGGCGCCAGGATGTAGTGGAGGCATGAATCTCCAACATGAAGGACGGCACCGCTCAATCTGTCAAACGGCTGGAAAGGGTGGCGCGCATACTGAAGGGAGTGGCCATCAAAAATTAAGACCTTGAAGCACGCAGTCGGCGCAACAACATCCGCAACCTGGGGGTGCCGGAATCCACTGCCACAGGCCGCCTTGACCTCTTCGTCGAGACCCTGCTGTCCGATCTCTTTGAGAGGGAGTCCTTTAACACCAGGCTTTGTGGTGGAGCGAGCCCCCCCGTACCCCGCCCCAGCCCTGGCTGCCCACTCATTTCACGTATTATGAACTTCCACCATCGTGACACTGCACTGCGCCTTGCCAGAGAAAGAGGGGACACCATATGGCAGGGCTCCAAACTTGCTTTATATCCAGACTTTACCATAATGGTGCAGGAGGCCCGGTTCGTGGGATGGACGGAGCTTCTTTATAGATCGGCAACGGCGTGCGTGCGGACGGGAGTGACGATATCTGTGGCCTGCCAAAGAGGGCGGGGTATGCGACAGGGTTGCCCGCTCTCTCCGCTATTATTCGCCTTGGCCATTGAACCTTTGGCCTCCCACGCCCGACTGGGACAGCACTACCTTGGCCTATACCTGCGAGGGGACATGCAATTTATCTCTCTATACCCAGATGATTTGCTAATGTTTTTAGCTAATACCTCGGAGGCTTTGGAGGGCGCAAAACATCTGCTCCATATGTTCGGACAACACTCAGGACTGAGGGTGAATTGGGAAAAGACTTGCTTGTTTCTGGTGAAGCCGGATGGGATACGCCCCCTCCGGATGGAGGGTGTTCGCTGGGAGCCCCGTTGTTTGCCTTACTTGGGCACTAATATTTAGCATGCCCCGAGGATTTATTGGAGGGGAATTTAGGTCGGGCCATACGGGGGCTCAGGAGCAGCATGGCGTTCTGGAGCACGCTGCCGTTATCGGTAGCGGGGCGAGTGGTGCTCCTGAAGATGGTAGCACTGCCGTGGTTATTGTATTATTTTCGGACATTGCCGATCTGGGTGCCGGGCTCCATCTTTCGGCAGCTCCGATCTCTGGCCGGTGGATTTATTTGGGGGACGGGCAGGAGGCGAGTGGCGATGGCTATAATGATATGGCCAAGGGCAGACGGGGGTATGGCGGCGCCAGATTTTGAGTGGTATTATTTGGCAGCTCAGCTACAATGGCTCACACAGGCTGTGGCACGGGAATTTCGGGGCCCGGAGGGACCGGAGGGTCATTGGGTCCCGCGCTATATCTTGTCCTTCATAGTCCTCCAGCAGAAGATGCGGCTTGAACCGCTCACGGCCGAGGAGCGAACATTGAGGATGTGCTGGAACAGGAGCCAGCGCTGAGCCGGATTTACCCACCCGTATGCGCCGGAGATCCCACTGGGTATGTGCAAGGCTCTCCCGCATGGAGGGGATTGGATGGCATTGGCTGCTTGGGAGGACCTGGGGTTACAAATGCTGGAAGATCTTTAAGAAAACGAAACTCTGTTGTCGTTGCAGGCGCTACAGCATAGATATGGTCTCCCCCGTGGGGATTACTTGCTGCGCTCGGCGCTCATTTCCGCCATCCAACGCCATTGGCGGGCGGGGTTATCGGAACCACGAACCTCAATGGCGTGCCAGTATGTAGTAATGGCCGCAGGGACCTTCAAGGCTATTACGTACCTCTACAGGCGAATGGCAACGGAACACTTGGAACCATTGCGAGCGTTGAGAGAGAAATGGAAAGGGGATCTTACCAGAGACATACCTGAAAAGACATGGGCTCAGCTGATTAGGCGGGCCTGGAAGAGCACGAGAAACGCCAGGTTTCAACTGATACATTTTTATGTTCTGCATAGAGCATATTTAACGCCAGCGAAACCTAACCAGTATTTCGGGGCGACAACTGCTCAATGCCCGCGGTCTGATTTAGAGGGGGCGGATTTTCTGCATATGATGTGGACCTGTGCAAAACTGGGAACATATTGGGAGGAGGTGCTGGATCTCTTATGTAACATCACTGACCAGTTGTTAGGACCGGAGCCGGGTGTTTGCTTGCTGCATTGGTTCCCCCATACTGCTAAAACAAAGGTGACCAACAAATTCCTAGATCTGGGCCTTGTTTTGGCTAAACGGGAGATCACTATGCATTGGAAAGCACGTAAAGGGCCTAGTATGGAGAGATGGCGAGTGGAATTTCTCAAGTGGGCACGGAGTGAGGATACATTCGGGTTGCAACAAGCCGTCCGTACTAATACTGAGAGGGCGCAAGAAGCAGCAACATGGGAGGCCTTAGTTACAGTACTCCAAACACCAGACACAGACTCAGAGGAGGGGTCGCCCTCAGAGGGTCGTGGGGATTCAGATGCAACACTAGCGCAAGGAGAAGAATGCACCATTGTGGACAGCGGCGGTAATACTTCTTAAAGATGTGCTACCCCCAGTACTGTATTCATGTTGTTTAATATAGACTGCAGGGATAGGTTATTGATGATAAAGCAGAGACTCAAGGCGCACCGGCGGAGGGAGGGGAGGGACCGGGAGGAGGGTATAGGAAGAAGTGGCTTATGTGAACTGTAAAGACCTGAAATGTTATTTGTTTAACGCTGCTTCACCATGCTTGGTTAAAATCAATTTAAAAAAAATTAAAAAATGGTGCAGGAGGCCGGGCGCAAATATAATGGAGTAAAGGCAACCCTTTGAAATCTGGGCCTGAAGTACGGCATGGTTTGTCCTGCCAGGCTTAGAGTGGAGGTTGGTGGCCAGGCGCACATCTTCGACAATCCCATCGACGTACAGGACTTCTGCCACACTTACAAACGCAATAATGAGCGGGGGACTGCGGGTGGGAGCAGGCCCTTCCACACAGCGGGTCGGATGCGAGCATGGAACTTCTCAGGAGTTGGTTGATATAGCTGAACTGCCACCATTGGCTTAAGTCAGACTGTATGGGGATTTCATTAGGCTCCAGTTTAATATGTTACATACAGTTGGTCAGCTGGCGTGGCGTTGCCACACCTCTTGGTGGGTTTGTTAATAGAGTTCCTCATGTACCGATTTGAAGTTCTTTTGTTCCACTGTTAAGTCAATTGGTACTATGTGCTTAGTTCTCAATCAAGGGTTTGCCTTACCTTTATTGTAGTAAGGTTGGGTGGGGAGTAGTGGGGGGGGAGGGTTGTTTCTACATTGCGATTGTTCATTATCTTTCATATTGCTCACTGTCACAGTTTGTTTTCTTCGATTATATCATGCATTTCATGTCATCTAGATGGTACAGCTGGGTGTGATTGACGGCCCCTCCAGTCTGTCCTTGATGTCCTGGAACGTCCGGGGTCTCAACGACAATTGTAAAAGGGGCAGGTTGTTCACTATTTACTCCCGCACCAAGTAGACATTGATTTTCTCCAGGAAACCCATCTTCCAACATCTGACCCCGCTCACTTTGCTTCTAGTTGGGGATCACATAGATATTTTGCAAATTTTAGTAACTACGCGAGAGGAAAGGCTGTTCTTATACACAAACGAGTCCCCTTTAGCTGCCAGTCGGCTATCAATGACAAAGAAGGTAGATACACCATAGTAGTAGCGTTGTTAATGGGTCAAAGGGTTACGTTCCTATGTGTTTATGACCCGAACACTGACTCCCCGGACTTTTTTCACACTGCATGCTCAACTCTCCAGACTGGAGCTCACCTTATTGCTGGTGGGCGGGGACTTCAATCTCTTTCTCAATATCGACCTGGATAGCACTGCAGACTCTCGTGACACTAAACCACGAGCGTGACTGGCTCTCCTTGACCTATGCGATCAATTTTCTCTGATTGATATATGGCGCAAACGCAACCCTTCCCTTACTGACTACACACATTACTCAGGTCAAAACAATATCTGGACCAGGCTGACTACTGGTTACTTTCTCCTGGCATCTCTTCCTGGTACCACTTGCTGAAAACACTCTCCAGGATATACTCCGACCATTCCCCGGTCCAGCTCTTTCTCCGAGTCCAGCAACCTGATGGGTTTGAGAGACAATGGCGCTTCCCTAGTCGCACCCTCCTCGACGAACTGTTCTGTCATGAGATCCGTGAGGCCATAGAGGACGACTTTACTATTAATACCGGCTCGGTTGACACCTGGGCAGTTTTATGGGAGAGGTTTAAGGCGTACATATGAGGAGTATCCATTTCTAAGCACACATGAGTGCTTAAAGCGCTCCGCACCACTTTGGCGAGGCTGGAGGGGGAGCTTGCGGATCTAGAGAACAAGGCTCGACACACCCCAACATCCCCTTTGGCAGTCCGGAGGATGGCCCTCCTCTCTGACTACAGGGACACAGCAGATCGTGAGAGCCTATTCATGGGCAAATATCAAACTGCCCGAAGATATGGTGAAGGCGATCGCCCAGGTCGAACTTTGGCTCAGATGCGTCGACCCCCTTACAACAAAGCATACATCACTGAGATTCGCTCCTCTGAGAATACAATACTTACCTCCACGGCAGACATTCGCGACAAATTCCGGTCCTATTATACTTCCCTTTACACCTCTAAACTAGGGCGCGACCCTACTGCTCAGAAGGCTTATCTTTCAGAGGTTGCACTAGTGTATTTAGAAAAGGACATGCAAGATTATCTGGCGGAGCCCATCACAGAGACTGAGGTCCTCGGAGCCATTAACGTCCTCCGCGGGTCATCCGCCCCAGGGCTGGATGGCTTTACGTTTTTTTTTTATAAGGCCTTCAAGGAACTCTTAGCACCACAATTGATTGAGGTGTACGCTGAGGCCCTTGAGAAACAGATCTTGCCCACCACGCTTCGTGAAGCGGTTATCATTCTTCTCCCCAAACCCGGCAAGGACCTCTCCTTTTGCGGATCATACAGACCTCTGTCACTACTTAATTTAGATTACAAAATACTTAATTATTGATTATCTCAATTGCTTGCGTTCATTATCTCCCCAGCACAATCCGGCTTTTTACCTCACCGGTCGACGTCTCTGAATCTTAGAACGCCATTTGCGGTCCTCCACAGGATTAACCCAGAAGTCCCCGCCGCTGCGATACTCCTTGATACAGAAAAAGCCTTCGACACGCTAAAATGGCCTTTCTTCATGTCTATCATGCGCCGCATGGGTATGCCAGCCGGCTTTATGGCCACCACGTCTCTGCTTTACAGCTCCCCCACGGCGAGACTACACCTGAATGGCACCCTCTCGCACCCATCCTCTCTTTCTCGAGGCACACGTCAGGGATGTCCTTTATCGCCCCTTTTATTTATTCTCGCCATGGACCCTTTAATTAGATATTTCCAGGAGAGCCACCTGCAGAGGGGTTTACAATTTAACACCGGGCCCCTCCTGGTATCCCTGTATGCTGAAGATACTAGTTTATGTGTCAGGGAACCCCAGCTAAACCTAGAGCCGCTCATTAGTGAAATTCTTCGTTTTAGCCAACATTCTGGTCTAGGTATTAATTGGCACAAATCTGTTATCTTTCCCTTGACTCCCAGCACAGTCCCCTGGCCCTGCGACTTCCCTCTTGAATGGGGCTCAGACTCTGTAAAATATCTGGGCGTACACATCCACCTTGACACGGAACAGATTATCCGTCTCAATTATGGGCGGGTCGTGGGGGCACTTGAGTAGCAGGTAGAGAAATGGCTACGCCTCCCGTTGTCCCTTGCGAGCAGAGTCGCCATTGAGCAGAGTCGCCATTATTAAAAGGATTGTCCTTCCCAAATTTTTGTATCTGTTTAATAATATCCCCATCCCTCTCCCAAACATTTTTTTTTAGAAAATTCGGTCACATCTCATAAGGTTGGTCTGGGGTGGTATGCAGGCGTGCGTTCGCTGGCGGGTTCTCACATTACCATATGACAGGGGCGGATTTGGGGTTCCAGACTTCCATTTATATTATCTTGTGGCTCAATGTAGCTACGCTTTTACGTGGCACCACCCCGATGCCAGGATCCTGTTTCTGCGCCCAGAGACGGATTTTGTTCTCCCTGACCGGCTGGACACGGTTCTGCCCAAAGGCGTGCCTAGGGACCCTACCGATATATAAAACTGTATTGACTACCAGCTGGGCCTGAGATAAACTTATACGATATACAGGCGCACTGGTGCTATATTCTTCGGCTCTTCCTCTTCCGAACGCCCGCTGACTTCCTATCACAGGCGAAAAGCTTGTACAACGCACAATGACTAAATTCTCCATTGCTACATTGGGCAACTTATATCCCGGCGGTCACATTTTCTCGACAACGGAAGAAGCCCGTTTCCAGGATGCTACATTAATGGACAGCTTTGTCCTTAAGCGACTGAATTCGGCTTTGACGGCAACGTTGCCGGGGTTCCCACTGGAGCCTGATTAATTTGCTCCCCTTTCCCTCCTCCTTGAAAGCGAGACTGGAGTACACCTGATATCTAAACTCTACAAGGCCTGTTCTGCACTGATCCTAGCCATAGATTACAAGGTCCGTAGAAACTGGGAAACTGATCTGGGGCGCCCCATCACGGATGACCAATGGGCCAAATGCTGTAAAGTACCGAAAGAGGTCTCATTAAATAGCCGGCATAAACTGCTACATTTTAAGTTTTTGCGCAGAATATACATCACTCCTGTTAAAGTTCATAGGCTTGATCTCAGTAGGCCACACACTTGCCGTAAATGCTGTGCCCCAGACGTTGACTTTGCCCATCTCACATGGACCTGCCCCATTATCCATTCCTTCTGGGAGACGGTTCACAAGGCACTGGGTGACATGATTAAACTCTCCCTCATCCCCACACCTGAAGTGGCACTCTTGGGATATACAGTAAATTTTCCGAAGACTGTCCGTAAATTTGCATTCCTTAGACAGTCTAGGCCACACATTAACGTTGCCTTATTCCCAACGTTATACCCTGTGGTGATTTGACCCGCATACCCTGGAAACTGTGCATGCTGAGGATGAGATGGGGTGGACTGAGTCCACTACTGTTTAGGTAAAGCTCAGCGGGCGCATGACGTGAAAGACGCCTTGGACAATGCACAAATCGTCAAATTATTATTTACCTGGCTGCTGCTGTTTCTTCTTTTGATATCGAGCTGAGACGGATTATTTATTGTATTTCAAAGATATGTTCCTATTTGAGATTGTAATGCCTCGAAGTGAGCACGTACGATTGTATCGCATACATTGTCTTGATAATCAATAAAAAGAGTTTAAAAAATATTCAAGGTTATGGGGCAAGACTCTGTAGAACAGAGTTGGTTCTAGCAGGGGGCCTCCCTGAAAGGTTGGGGCCCAGCCCACTTTGCCCATGCCTTAAAACGTCTCTGGTGGAGAGCAGCTAAGGCTTATCTAAGAGGGTGTAAAGCTGGTGCATTACTACACAGTCAGTCAGTGAATGTACAGACAAGAAAGAACCACATCGGTGTAAGAAAAATACCTTGTATTTATTATACACTAACATTAAAACTATTTTGGTATATCTTATACCCGCAGTTATGAACAAACAAGAAAATATACTTCAAAACAGGTTAGTAGAGCACATAAAACACATGGGGCCCTTTGGGGGGGCAAACCATATACTAAGAAAATAGAATGCAAGGTCAGTACCAAACCAAGACTAACACCCAAGGAACTAGGGGGAGCATGGAAAAACCACAGGTAAGTAACTAATAGTTGCTAGGAGCCCATGTGCAGATGTGATACCCCGGGTAGTCACTGTTGGAGTTTTACTGTTTCAGGACCCTTCCAAAAGGATCCTGAGGAAACCTGTTGGATCAAGGAAGGTTGGAGGACACCCCCACCCGTGGATACCAAGGGAACCGGGATACCTACACAAGGGAGCGCGGGTGCATAGGTGCGAAGTGGTGTCGCCCTGCCCATTAACGTCAATGGTGAACCTCGGATGTCCAGCTGCTACAGAATCTTGTGGACCAGGTCGGTGGAACCCAGACGTGGATTCCGGATGAGGAGTACCAGCAAAAAGAGGGGACTGAGTCCAAACCACCCGGAAAAGTCCAGGAGGAGTAGCAGCACAATGCCAGCCCTTGTTGGAGGTACTTTGCTGTCGCACAATGGTCTTAAAGATGCAGCTGTGGGGCCCAGGCGACGTTGAGGAAGCACAGGAGACATTCACGAGCTGTCTCACGTCAGCTGACGAGATGCACAAAAGTCAGTGGCCGGCAGGACCACCACCAAGCCGTGGCAAACGCAACAGACGTGTTGCAGGAAACAATGCTTAGTTGCAGGCCAGCAAGGTCTGTGGGACTCACCCAGCAAGGGTAAGTCAGAGCCAGACCTCAGCAAGCAGGTGACCCAGCAGGGGACTCAAGGAGGACGGAGGCCTCGGCAGCACACAGAAGATGGATGCCCACAAAGTCCGGACGAATCTAAAGATCTAGCCTCAGGGGAGATCTTAAATTACCCAGAAAGGGGGTAGGACTACTTCTGCAGTGACCCACCTATTTGGGATGTCAGGGACGCTGCTCTGGTGGACCCACTGCCTTGACGGTGGCTTCGCCAGCGCTCGGAGAAGGGCAGCGCCTCGCACCGTATTGTACAGCGACTCCATGTGTGCCTCTCCTGCCACCTAGTGGCAGCCCGACGTACCACTGTTAAGAAGGTCGGATTCAGAGGGCGTAGCTAGCAGCCGAAGGAAATGGCCGCTGCCTGAGGAGGCTCTGTCGCCCAGACAGCTTCCCAAACGATCCGCCCTATAATCCGTTGGTATACACCTTCCCAAAGCAGTGGGCTAAAGGTCGGAAACAGCTGGGTATCCGATGTGCTTGGAGCAGATACCGTTTGAAGAACGCAGACGACACAGCACCTAAGTGGAGAGGTGCGGCCTACGTTACACGCCAAGGTCAGGGACTGGAGGTCGTTCATCCCCTACTGTAAAGAGAGTGCTGGTACCTGGCTACAGAGAACAGAACGCGCCACACTGAAGACGGTGACCGCCAACCCAGACCCGCCGCAACGATAATTACTGAGCTGCTAACCGAGACGGCTCTGGAGCAGGAGCCGACGCGACACCGCAGAAACGTGAAAAGCGGGAGAAGACGCAATTACCACCACAAAAGAGATCCGACATCGGAATCGAGCCCGGGATCAAGGATCCCCTCCTACGCAGCGGACCCGAGAAGCGGTGGCAGGCTTGGGAGAGCCCCAATGGTGGGCACTCAGCGCACAGCTGCACTGCAGCAGAAAAGGTAAATGACGAGCCTCAGGGGCAGATCGGGAGCAGCCGGGAGAAGTGACGCATGTCAAGAAACAGCAAGCACCCTAAAAAAGTAAAAGATTGGTTGTGCGCCGGCCCGACTAAAGCAACCCAACGATCCAGATTATCATAAGGACCCCCGGAACTTGAGGGATGTCTCTACCTCCCCCCTCCCCCCCCTTGGGGGGGGGGGGGGGGGTAGAGACATTCCGCCACAGCTAGTGACGGAACACGGAAAGGACCCCCTCCACCCCGGGTTGCCTGCCCTATTGATGACATACAAGCACAATGACGGATCTGGAGTGGAAAACCCGAAAGGCCGCGGGTGTCAATACAACACCCAGGCAGGCAGCAGTGAGTACCACCCCAGTCCCATTTTACTCTAAGTGGCACTGACTAGGGCTTGCCATGATGGGGGGCAGGGGCCAGCGAGGCACGCAGCACACAACACTTGAGAAGTACGCCTATACTAAAACACAATCAGAATCCACAGATCAAGATCCAACTCAAGCGGCGAGCCCTACAACAGCAGAAAGACCGGACGTCACGTTGCAGGACATTATGGCTACTTTGAATAAAGTGCATGCCTCCTTGGACTCACGTATTGGCTCAATCTCGATGGAGCTTTCATTGATCAGGGCGAACTTTCATAAAATGTCTACCAGAGTGGCGGAGGTTGAAACGACTATGTCAAACCTCACTAGCGAAACGGCCGTTCTAAAAAAAACAAGTACGCTAACTCGAGACCTACAACAAGGTAATCGTTACAACAAACAAATGATGGACGGAATGCTGACAATGCAGACATTCTCCCCCAGTCAAGAGATCTGGGTTAAATCCATCGTTCTTTTGCCCACTACGCCACCCCAGTTTAGACATGGCCATATGCAAATCAGTCTTGACCCTGTGCCTCATGGGAACAGTCCAGCCCGAACTGCCAAGCCATGTCTTCCCTGGACCGGAATCAAGCATCCTAGGACCGGTTTCTGGCTATCAGCCGTCATCAGCCAGGATAGCTTGACTCCAGTGGCGTAGTGAGCACGGGTCCCACGTCTGGGAATACCCATCCCACTTAGGGCGAAAAGCGTTACAACAAACAAATGATGGACGGAATGCTGACAATGCAGACATTCTCCCCCAGTCAAGAGATCTGGGTTAAATCCATCGTTCTTTTGCCCACTACGCCACCCCAGTTTAGACATGGCCATATGCAAATCAGTCTTGACCCTGTGCCTCATGGGAACAGTCCAGCCCGAACTGCCAAGCCATGTCTTCCCTGGACCGGAATCAAGCATCCTAGGACCGGTTTCTGGCTATCAGCTGTCATCAGCCAGGATAGCTTGACTCCAGTGGCGTAGTGAGCACGGGTCCCACGTCTGGGAATACCCATCCCACTTAGGGCGAAAAGCGTTACAACAAACAAATGATGGACGGAATGCTGACAATGCAGACATTCTCCCCCAGTCAAGAGATCTGGGTTAAATCCATCGTTCTTTTGCCCACTACGCCACCCCAGTTTAGACATGGCCATATGCAAATCAGTCTTGACCCTGTGCCTCATGGGAACAGTCCAGCCCGAACTGCCAAGCCATGTCTTCCCTGGACTGGAATCAAGCATCCTAGGACCGGTTTCTGGCTATCAGCCATCATCAGCCAGGATAGCTTGACTCCAGTGGCGTAGTGAGCACGGGTCCCATGTCTGGGAATACCCATCCCACTTAGGGCGAAAAGCGTTACAACAAACAAATGATGGACGGAATGCTGACAATGCAGACATTCTCCCCCAGTCAAGAGATCTGGGTTAAATCCATCGTTCTTTTGCCCACTAAGCCACCCCAGTTTAGACATGGCCATATGCAAATCAGTCTTGACCCTGTGCCTCATGGGAACAGTCCAGCCCGAACTGCCAAGCCATGTCTTCCCTGGACCGGAAACAAGCATCCTAGGACCGGTTTCTGGCTATCAGCCGTCATCAGCCAGGATAGCTTGACTCCAGTGGCGTAGTGAGCACGGGTCCCACATCTGGGAATACCCATCCCACTTAGGGCGAAAAGCGTTACAACAAACAAATGATGGACGGAATGCTGACAATGCAGACATTCTCCCCCAGTCAAGAGATCTGGGTTAAATCCATCGTTCTTTTGCCCACTACGCCACCCCAGTTTAGACATGGCCATATGCAAATCAGTCTTGACCCTGTGCCTCATGGGAACAGTCCAGCCCGAACTGCCAAGCCATGTCTTCCCTGGACCGGAATCAAGCATCCTAGGACCGGTTTCTGGCTATCAGCTGTCATCAGCCAGGATAGCTTGACTCCAGTGACTCCAGTGGCGGTCCAGGGAAAACATGACTTGGCAGTTTGGGCTGGACTGTTCCCATGAGGCACAGGGTCAAGACTGATTTGCATATGGCCATGTCAAAACTGGGGTGGTGTAGTGGGCAAAAGAACGATGGATTTAACCCAGATCTCTTGACTGGGGGAGAATGTCTGCATTGTCAGCATTCCGTCCATCATTTGTTTGTTGTAACGCTTTTCGCCCTAAGTGGGATGGGTATTCCCAGACGTGGGACCCGTGCTCACTACGCCACTGGAGTCAAGCTATCCTGGCTGATGACGGCTGATAGCCAGAAACCGGTCCTAGGATGCTTGATTCCGGTCCAGGGAAGACATGGCTTGGCAGTTCGGGCTGGACTGTTCCCATGAGGCACAGGGTCAAGACTGATTTGCATATGGCCATGTCAAAACTGGGGTGGTGTAGTGGGCAAAAGAACGATGGATTTAACCCAGATCTCTTGACTGGGGGAGAATGTCTGCATTGTCAGCATTCCGTCCATCATTTGTTTGTTGTAACGCTACAACAAGGTAATAGCCGCCAAATATGACGATCAAGAAGGACGCTCGAGACGTAATAATATCAGACTTATCGGCGTTCCAGAGCAAACAGGAGGAACAGCACTTGACCTACTAGTTTAAGACCTTATCAAGAACCAACTACAGTCACGAGGTTTCTCCGACTATTTTTTGCCGTAGAAAAAACTCATCATGTTCCAGGGGGAAGAGACGGGCCGTGCGCACCCTCCGGCCCATACTAGCTCGCATATTCAATTTTCGCAATCGCGATGTGATTCTGCAAACAGCACGTGTTGCTCCTCCGATACGTTTTGAACACAGCACTGTAACAATCTTCCCGGACTACACGGCAGAAGTAACAAAGCAATGACGCGGATTTGAAGAGGTGAAGAAGGAGCTCCGGAATCGTGAACTCCAATGCTCAATGTTGTTCCCGGCAAAGCTGAGAGTGGAGGCCGAGGGAAAAACGTGGTTCTTCACAACGCCAGAAGCTCAAGAATGGCTGGAGGGATGGCGCCGGACCCCGGGCGATCGGTTAGAAAATACGGACAACGCTCGCAGGATAAAATGTCAGAAGAGTCTGAAGAGACAAGAACATTGGGAGGCTCATCGCAAACAGGTGGAGGGGAGTGAGAGCTCCCACACCGACAGTGGCTTCAGGAGCAGGTAAAAATGCTTGGAGAATAACACATAATGTGATGGACAAGGTGTCTACAGTTCTGCCATGAGGGAACGCCCCCTCAAGTCACAGCCAAAGAGACACTGAGGCAACTGCCTCTCACAAGATGATGGTGCGACCATAAGATACTTAATGGGCACTGCACAAAACACGTTTAACTTTGCCCATTTGCAAATTGAACATATGAATCAGAGACTTCCGGAGGACTCTCTCCCCCCATTAAGGTACGTGGGATGGGAACAAAGCACTCTGCATAGTTGGGGAGACGGGTAGTTTTACGTCCGTCATGCAGGGAAGAGGGTGGGCAGGTGGGTAAAGGTAATTAGTTTATATCTAGGTTGGATCACATGTTTGAAACGGTTCACTGTTCAATTTCAATACTTACAATACTTACACATCGCGCTTCTTCCACTACATAGTCATAAGACATGACAGAGACGATAGTGATGGCTGACAACGAAACCGCCACACCAAAGGCTTCCCTCACATCTGGCACCCCCCATCACTGCGAACATGGAATGTTAACGGATTAGGCGACAAAATAAAGAGCGGGTTAGTTCTGCAGTACCTAAAACGTCACACACCGGCAGTAGCCATGATTCAGGAAACACACTTACTAGGTTCTTCCTGTAAGGACGTAGACAGATTGGGTTTCCGAATGGTGGTTCACTCCGAGTTTATTTCAGGTTCAAAAGGGGTGGGTATTCTAGTACGAAAACAATTCCTGCTTATTATTAAACGGACATGGACAGACGACCAGGGACGATTCGCAGCCATCTCCTGCCAATGGGGGGGGCGGTCATATAATATAGTCTCAGAATATATCCCCCCAGCACTCCATTTGGTGGCACTCCCAGCTCTTAACACATTCTTACTCACTCTCCCAGAATGGGAACTCATAATAGGAGGAGATTTCAATGCCACCATTGATGGTACACTCGACCGTCAACCCCCTAGAGACCAACGCAATACAACCTCCCGGTTCGCGGAAATCCTTGAGGCTCTCGGCCTCATGGATACTCGGCGTTTCCGCTGCCCCTTAGAACGACAGCACACCTTTCATTTCGGAGTACACAATAGCCTCTCTAGGATTAACTACATACTCACGCTGGCAGATAGCTTGGGGAAGATACTAGGGCAACTCACCCACCTAGAGGTATTTCCAACCATTCCCCTGTTATGATTAAATACACACACTACGCCGCAGTCCGGCGACAAACCTTCCCAATATATCTGGGATTTTTACAAATCCCCAAGATCTTGAAAGGCATAACTAATACAACACAACACTATTTCCAAGAAAATGAACACTCGGTCGCCTCCCCAGTAACCCTTTGGGAAGCTTACAAGGCAGTCTTTCGGGACCAGGTAATTTAATTAATTTCGGATCATAAAAAAGAAGCTCTAGAACAGGAAGTGACCCACGCAGAAAGGCTTCACGCTCTAAACCAGACGGTGGCTACAGCCCAGGATCTTAGCTTGAAAAAACAAGGCTATAGGGAAAACATGTGGGAGGACGAAAAAGGCCAAACTCTTAGCTACGCAACACAAAATATATGAAATAGGGGATAAAACGGGGAAACTTCTGGGCTGGTTAGACTAGCAAGAGCGAGCCAGCCGGTGGGTGGCGCAATTACACATGGAAGATGGAGAAACCATAACAAACCCGCAGAAAATAGTGAGTGCATTAGCAAAACACTACAGAAATGTTTACACATCGACCTCCTCAACAACGATCGAGGAGCCCCAAGCATTCCTAAAAGATATCCGAATGCCCACACTAACACCGGAGGATGCCTGACACTTGAGGCAGACCTCACAGCAGACGAACTCCTATTAGTCATAGGAGCCATACAATCGGGGAAAGCGATCGGGCCTAAGGCCACACCCATTGAACTATACAAAAGAACAGCAAATACTATTACACCGCACCTATTAAGCATGTATGCAGCTAGTCTGGAAGCAGGGGAACTCCCTAGGGACCAATGCAAGGCGACGATAGTGGCAATTCACAAACCCGGAAAGCCTACCTGGAAATGTACGCTATACCAGCCCATATCACTGCTAAATGCAGAGGGCAAAATACTCGCTAAAACACTGGCGGCTAGAGTGACACCCCATCTCATTAATACATGCGGACCAATACGGGTTTATGCCAGGAAGGAACACTGACCTCAATCTGAGATGCCTACACAGTGTCATAGCGTGCGTACCCACAATCCAGGAAGCAGCTGCCATCCTATCTTTAGACGCGCGTATGGCCTTCGATATGGTTGAGTGGCCCTTTTTCTTCACTGTCCTTAAACATCTTAAACATCTGGGCTTTGGCCCCAAATGTTGTGCCTGGGTATAGCTTTTATTACAAAACCCCTAGCTCACGTAGCTGTGAATGACCATATCTCTGCTGACTTTCCCCTGGGGTGCGGAACACGTCAAGGGTCCCCCCTATCACCACTCTTATTTGCCCTCATACTGGGGCCACTGGCAGCCTGGATAAGGAGCGACCAAGTCATTAGCGGACTCCATTGGACGGAGGGATGGGAGGACCTGATATCCGTATATGCAGATGTGTTATTGTACATGGCGTCCCACTAGCAATCCATCAACAGGCTCCTAAACATTTGTGAGGCGTATGGCAAGTTCTCTGGTTAGACTATTAACTGGACCAAGTCAATCCTATACGTCCTGCACGGCCCCCCCACCACAACTCCCAAGGGGATGTAGTCTGCAAATCGCAGAAGGGTGCTTTAAGTATTTATGAATCTGTATCACACCACTACCTGGGGAATTCATTTAAAAAAAAACTCATGCCAGCTCTGAAACGACTTCGACAAGATGCGTAGCTTCGGCGATCCCTGCCGTTAACACTGCTCGGAAAAGCTGCACTTTTCAAGAAGATGGTGCTTCCCAGGTTTCTCTGTACCCTGCAAAATACCCTGTTTCTTGTTCCCCCAAGCTACTTCAAGGCAATTACGGCGGAAATGACCAACCTGCTTTGTGATAAGAAACCAGCCTGCATAGGCACCAATAAATTGATAAAGAGCTGGTATGATCGCTGGTATGATCGCTCTTCCAAATATACTACTGGGCTTCCCAACTGATCGCACTCAATCAGTAGCTTCATGCCCCGCAATCAGACCTAGTGTTCCGCCCAGACAGACATAGCTCGGGAGAGGGAGGAGTAATGAGGGCAC
Organism: Triturus cristatus; assembly: GCF_964204655.1. Classification (NCBI taxonomy): domain Eukaryota; kingdom Metazoa; phylum Chordata; class Amphibia; order Caudata; family Salamandridae; genus Triturus; species Triturus cristatus. The sequence continues at coordinate 930,330,233 of NC_140585.1, forward strand.
TCTACACTAAAAAGCGTACACCACAACTAATGGGACCCACAGCGCACACAGTCCAAATTTGACAAACAGTACTTAAAAAAACTAGGATGGGACGGTGTCATAACAGCTGACCCCGCTTTGGGAAACACAAAGACTAGGCAGACTTAGTACTAGTAAAGGCTTCAAAGGATGGGACTCCATCGGAATCTCAATGGTGGGTGATTTATGGAGTAAGGGGGAAGTTGTTACCTTTGCCCACCTCCAGGATCAATACGAGATGGCGCCCTCAGAAATATTTAGGAAAACTCAGATTAGACATGCACTTATGGCAGCTATTCCGGCGGGCACTACACTCCCTGAGGCCTCCCCATCAGAAGATAGGCTCCTAATAGAGTATATGGACAAGAAGGCTATTTCCCTCACTTATCGCAAAATCATCAATAATCAATCAGATCCTACAACATCTCTCCGCAAAAAATGGCGGACCGAAGTAGGGGACCTAGATGACTGGCAGGAGGAGCTCTCCTCCACACGTGAAGTGGCGATATCTTCAAAATTAAGGTTAGTACAATTAAAGATACTACATTGCATCTACTACACATGAGTGACCTTACACATGATAGGGAAGGCTGAGACCACACTCTGAGACAATGCGGGGCAACTGGTACCTTTTACCATACACTATGGGAGTACCCCGGGATAACGACCTATTGGTAAGCAATTATGTGAACCATTACACAAGTTAGTGGAGTGACTGTCCTGCCGGAACCCAAAAGATGTCTCTTGAATATCTGGGAGCCAACTGGCCTTAATCACAAGGCAAATGATTGGGCAACACTGGGTATGATGTTCGCCTAGCGAAATATAGCCAAACACTGGGGATTGCAAACTTGTCCAACGCATCGCGAATGGTGTGGAGATATGGATGGTGCTATTGTGGCAGAAAAAGCGGCATGTATACATCGAGGATGCCCCAAAAAGTGGGAATGAGTGTGGGGAACGTGGAATGCTTATAGAGGGAACATTTGTACTTCACCCCCAGTCGAGTCAGAAACAAATACTATCTGATTAAGATGGGTATGGAACAAAGATGGGTATGGAGCAATGCTGGGCGATCTCTCCTAATGTCAATGTAGTAACTGTATAGTTTTCATGGATATAACAATGTGATGTGAAGCGTACTACGTATAACAAGATTTTATTTTGTAACCGTATGATCTTAAGATTAACCTGTAATCAATAAAAAGAAGTTTAAAAAAAAAAAGAAGGTTGGATTCTGCTGACGCCTGTGGCCAGACAAGAGATCTTTGCTAAGCAGCATCACTCTCATTGTACGTGAGATGCAGGTACCAGCGTTTGCGTGGCTGTGCCTCCCTGGTGTGCCCCATATGGCCTAAGCTTGCCTTGGCACAGTCCTCATACTCAGAGAAAGAGAGGAAAAAAAATACAGAGGAAATTTTGAGGACAGCAAGAGCATAAAGGACATGGTGCAGAAGAGAGCGACTACATGTACGACGACACACCATACTTAATCTGCACAGGCGATCATATAGCAAGGAAGGCAAGAGAGGCCTACTTAGCGAACTGTTGCAATTGGGCACACTGAAAGGGGCACAGTGACGTATTGCCATAAAGTGTCCACACGTCCAAGTGTCCCTATGGCAGGGAGAGAGCAAGAAAGATTCAGGCACATCACAGTGCAAAGTGCCCATCGCCGCAAGCTGTGACTGGGTGTATTGAACCATATATGAGTGGCACGTCAAATTGATGCCGGCAGTGGCTTATGCAAGTATTGTTCTTAATGGTAGAGATGCAAAACAGTTGGACAAGATACGAGCGGAAGCGTACAAAAAAGTTTTTAATTTGCTTCCGAATGCATCCCCAGCTCATGTGAGACTTGAATTTGGTCTTACTCAACAAGAGATCGGGAGAATCTATGCTACTATTAAAAGCTGGTTTAAATCTGGTTAAGTCGAGTGAATGACTTACATGATGGGCACAGGAAGAAGATCCGCATTCAAGTTATGGCAAATTTTTGAAAATAGCCCTGGAGGAAATAAAGACAAAAGATCTCTGGGCACAGTCCCCTCCTTTTCTGTTTTCCAAAGGGTGATAAACAAAATGGCAAAATTCCATTCATTACTAGAGGACAAAAATGCATTTGCAAAGCGGTCTCATGCCTGGATGGTCCTACAGTTCTATACAACAACACGACCTGCAGAATATCTAAATACAACATACCCATACTACCTGAAACAGAAACTCATGGCAACCAGGTTTAGGCTTTTACCAAGTTTAGTGGATCAGCCTATATGGAAGTACAATGGTCCCACGATATGCAACCGATGTGGTGCAGCGAAGCAAGATTTAATTAATCTTATCTGCTCATGTCCCTTTTTAAAAGTACCTCAGGTGTGGTTATTGAAAAAGGATTTTAATGTTAGCGGGATCCTGTCTTGTAGAGCTGTAATAATTAAAAGCTTGGACCCAACAGATCCCTATCCGAACTGTAAGGTGATGACATTTCTGATACGTTATGAACAGTTAATAATGAAAAAGGAAAAACAAACCTCTGCTTCATTAATCGAATAGTGATTATGAGTGCTGGAATTATTTTTTGTATAAGTAAGAAGATGTAGTAGAAGTTAAAAAAGTAATGAATATGATGGATTCTTTAATTGCATTAACGGACCTTATATTGGGATTGAAAAAGATAGTTGTCACCCAGTAGAGTGGACAAGAAGGGAAGGAGCCAATACAAGGGCGAGTTTTATGAAGGTGGTTTATTTAAGGCAGGAGTAAACAGAATATAACAGTCCAGGCAGCTCCCATCCGGGTTTTCTTTCTTGCCGATTTCCCTCCGCTCTCCTCGCCTTCTCGTACTCTCCGGTGTGCCTCACGGCCGGCAGTGGAGGCGAGGTCATAAATAAAACAAAGAAAGAGAACAGGGCTTTAGGGGGATGCTCACGGGGTCTGTATAAATGTTTAGGGACGGGAGTGCGGGAATTGCGAGTTCACCAGAGACCACCACCAACTGTGACAGGGCATATCGTGTTTCCCTAAGGAGAGAGAACCTACGTAGTCATGCTCCCCGTTCCCCCTGGGATGTCCCTTCCGCAATTCACCCGCTTCCCCCTTGCAATGAGAAAAACCCCCGGATTCTCCTCCGTACCTCGGGTAGCCACACTTCTCCTGAAGTGCGGCTGGGCGATGCGCGGTGTACTTGGCTTCCTGGCCCTTCTCCTGATGGTCCCGCTCTATTCCCGGTGTCCGCTCCGTCGTCCCTGGCGTGCACCTTTCTCCTCCGCTCTTCCGGCTTCTCGCCCGACTCTCCTTCGGCGTCCACGGCTTTCGCGCTGGCGTCTTCCGGCTCGTCCCTCTTCAACGATGGTGAGACCAAGGATAGGTCGACAAAGGCCGACGTCACGGGGGTCAACTCCGCCTCCTCACAGTCCGCGTCTCCCTTAAAGGGCCAGTCCTGATTCTGCAACAAAGATAGAGGGTCACTTTCCCTATCTCTGTCATGAGGTCCTTCGAACCCGTCACAATAGTAATGGGTGTTTGTTTTATTATTATGGTAATACGAATTGGATCATTTAGCTCATTTTTTGATATGTCAGGTATGATAAATGATTCACGGATTAGTTTTAAATCAATCAATCAATCATAGGCATTTGTATAGCGCACTGCTCACCCGGAGGGTCTCAAGGCGCTGGGGGGGGGACGGGGGGGGGGAACGCTACTGCTCGAACAGCCAGGTCTTGAGTTGCTTCCTGAAGGCGAGATGGTCTTGCGTTGTCCGGAGGTGGATGGGGAGGGAGTTCCATATCTTGGCTGCCAGGTAGGCGAAGGATCTTCCTCCGGCGGTGGCTCTGCGGATGCGGGTGACGGTGGCGAAAGCGAGGCTGGCGGAGCGGAGCTGGCGGGTGGGCTTGTGGAAGGTCAGGCGGCTGTTGAGGAACTTGGGGCCCAGGTCGTGGAGGGCCTTGTGTGCGTGGGTGAGGAGTCGGAACGTTATTCTTTTGTTGACGGGGAGCCAGTGCAGGTCTCTCAGGTGTCCGGAGATGTGGCTGTGTCGGGGGATGTCCAGGATGAGTCGTGCTGAGGCGTTCTGGATCCGTTGGAGTTTCTTCTGGAGTTTGGCGGCGGTGCCGGCGTAGAGGGCGTTCCCGTAGTCCAGCCGACTGGTGACGAGGGCCTGGGTGACCGTCTTCCTGGTCTCGGTGGGGATCCACCGGAAGATCTTTCGAAGCATGCGCAGGGTGTTGAAGCATGAAGACGAGACGGCGTTGACTTGTCTGGTCATCGAGAGGGAGGAGTCCAGGATGAAGCCTAGGTTGCGTGCGTGGTCCGTTGGCTTGGGGGTGGCTCCCAGGGCGGGGGGCCACCAGGAGTCGTCCCAGGTGGAGGGTGATGATCCCAGGATGAGGACCTCCGTCTTGTCTGAGTTCAGTTTCAGGCGGCTGTTCTTCATCCATTCGGCGACGTCTTTCATCACTTCGTGTAGGCTGGCTCTGGCGGCGTCCGGGTCGCTGGTGAGGGAGAGGATCAGCTGGGTGTCGTCGGCGTAGGTGATGATCTTGAGGTTGTGTTGACGTGCGTTGGTTGCGAGGGGGCTCATGTAGACGTTGAAGAGGGTGGGGCTGAGCGATGACCCTTGTGGAACGCCGCAGATGACTTCGGTGGCCGCTGACCGGAACGGGGGAGGCGGACTCTCTGGGTTCTTCCGGCGAGGAATGAGGTGATCCACTCCAGGGCCTTCTCCTGGATGCCGGTGTTGTTCAGGCGCTGTACCAGGGTGCGGTGGCAGACAGTGTCGAACGCTGCGGAGAGGTCCAGGAGGATGAGGGCCGCAGTTTCCCCGTTGTCCATTAGGGATCTGATGTCGTCTGTGGCTGCGATGAGGGCGGTCTCCGTGCTGTGGTTGGCTCGGAAGCCGGATTGCAAGTGGTCGAGGGATCCGTTGGTCTCGAGGAAGGCGGCTAGCTGTTTGTTGACGGTCTTCTCGATGACTTTGGCAGGAAACGGGAGGAGCGAGATGGGGCGGTAGTTCTTGAGGTCGGAGGGGTCTGCAGTTGGTTCCTTCAGCAGGGCACTGATCTCGGCGTGTTTCCAGCACTCCGGGAAGGTGGCGCTGTTGAAGGAGGCGTTGATGATGTCGCGGAGGTGGGGTGCGATGATGTGGTCGGCCGTGTTGAAGATGTGGTGTGGGCAGGGGTCCGTAGGGGATCCGGAGTGGATGGTGTTCATTGTGCGTGTTGTGTCTTCGGTGCTGACTGGGGTCCAGGTGCGGAGGGTGGCAGTGGGGGGCATCGGTTCGGTGGTGGGGTTCGTGGTTGGTGGGCCGAAGCTGTTGTGAATGTTGGCGATCTTGTCGTGGAAGAAGGCTGCAAGGGAGTCGCAGAGGTCTTGCGAGGGAGTGATGTCATTGTTTCCGGCATCGGGGTTGGAGAGCTCTTTGACGATGCTGAAGAGTTCCTTGCTGTTGTGGGTCTTGTTGTCCAGTCGTTCCTTGAAGGCTGTCTTCTTTGTGGCGCGGATCAGTTGGTGGTGTTTGCGGGTGGCGTGTTTGAGGGCCGTCATGTTGTCTGTGCGCCAGGTGTTCTCCAGGGAGCGGCAGTTCTTCTTGGAGGTGATGAGCTCGTCGGTGAACCAGGAGGCTTTCTTGCTGCCGCGTCTGCTGGGGGGGTTCTTCTTCAGTGGTGCGAGGGCGTCTGCGCAGTTGGTGATCCACTGTGTGAGGTTGTTGGCTGCTTCGTTGGGGTCTGTTGAGCTGGTGGGGGGGTTCTGGCTGAGGAAGGTGGTGAGCTGGTCGCCGGTGATCTTGTTCCAGCTCCTGCGGGGGGCTTGTTGAGGGTGGTGGTGAGTCGTCGTTTTACTGAAGCTGAAGTGGACGCAGCTGTGGTCAGTCCACTGGAGATTGGGAGTGGCTGAAGGTGACGTATTTGCTGGATGAGAAGACTGGGTCAAGCGTGTGGCCGGCGTAGTGGGTGGGGGTGGTTACCAGTTGCTTGAGTCCGAGGTTGGCCAGGTTGTCCAGCAGAGCAGTGGTGTTGCGGTCCTTGTTGTCCTCCAGGTGGAAGTTGAGGTCCCCCAGGAGGATGTAGTGGGTGGAATTGATGGCGTGCGGGCTGACGAAGTCTGTGATGTCTTCGCTGAACTGTGTGCGTGGTCCCGGTGGTCTGTAGACGAGGGTGCATCTGAAATTCCAAGAAGCAGCGGGCAGCAGGAAATTCCCAGGAGCAGCGGGAAATTCCCAGGAGCAGCGGGCAGCGAGCGAAGGAATCTGCAGGCAGGAGGCGGCAAAGGCAGGCAGGAGCGGCAGCAGTGAGTGGGGCGACCAAGCCCTGTGGAGGGCTGAGCGGTCACACTCTGTGGTCCCCTACGGTCCCTTAAGTAAGGAGCCGGGAGGGAGGAGCAGCTGGGTGGCGGGAGCGGGGCGGCGAATGGAATCACAGGGGGGCGGGGCCGCAGGGAGGCAGCGGCGGGAAATTCCAAGAAGCAGCGGGCAGCGGGAAATTCCCAGGAGCAGCGGGAAATTCCCAGGAGCAGCGGGCAGCGAGCGAAGGAATCTGCAGGCAGGAGGCGGCAAAGGCAGGCAGGAGCGGCAGCAGTGAGTGGGGCGACCAAGCCCTGTGGAGTTAATGTATTGTATTTTATATTGAGATTAGAAACGATAGCAATGCTGTTGATTTTGTTATGAAATTACATTTTAATAATTTTATGATGTGGAAATAATTGTCATTTGGGAGATTGTTATGGTTTTTATTAACTGAAACAATAAAGTGCTTCTCTTGTTGAGTGGCACGTCCAAGACAATAGCATGTCCCCCCGCCGCAAGACGCAGCAGTCCCACACTTCAACATTGTGCACACAAGCCAGTCACAGCACTAACGACATTCAGCTAATTGGCAGATCCCGAGACTGCCGCTACAGGGTGGCGCCAGTGAATAAGAAGCCTTGAACATTACTTTTGTGCCACACTCGAAACAGATGACGCGGTCTAACGGTCCATGGTGCTTCGCATGGAAGGTGTAGAACTTTAGGACTTACTCGAAATTCTCACCAACAGTGGAGGTGACGATGACTTTGATGCAACTGTGGCTGCCCTAAACTGACATTTTAACCCACAATTAAATCCCAACTATGAAAGATTCAACTTTGGGCAGGCCTGACAGATGAATCTGTAGACACAGATGGCACACTAATTCTGGCCCGGTCTCAAAAGCTAGCAGACAGCCAGGCTGAACATATGGGGGCAGCCCCAAAATCTGTGAAAGTCAATAAAGAATAAGTAGATGCTACCCAACACTGCCCTGCACGGCCAAGCCTTGTCGGCACCCACAGAGCAAGAAAACCTGTGGAAATTGTGGCCTGGCACACTGCACGCCAAACGTGTGCCCGGCACAAGGAAAGCACTGTTTAAAGTGTGGCTGCACAAACCACTTTACCAACGTGTGCCGCAGTAGTGGTCCAGAAATTACCTCAAACTACTGAGGGTGAGGTCAGCCAACTCCACACCAACTGTCCATTGAGGATAGCGAGGAGGGACAAACCGAACAACGCACTACAACAGTTGATCGCTCTGAAGATGGTGAAGAGGTGTTCACTGTGCCATTCACTGGCAGAGAAAAACATCGCATAAGACCACCACCCAAGTGCAAAGCAGAGATCAGCAGAGTTCAGATCACAGCTCTCATCGACACTGGTGCGTCCATTAACGTTATGGACACAATTAAATTCCGCAAACTGGTCCCACAACCCAAAATCACACCCTCTAATGCCAGGATCTATACTTACGGAGGCACGGACAAAATAGTAGTCTAAAACAAAGGCACGAAAACACAAGCCAGGTTCCATGTGACAAAAGGAGATACTGGCACCCTTCTTGGAAGCCAAACAGTAGAGGACCTGGGATCGGTCTTCCTCACCCAACAAGTACACTAGTCCCAGGCTGACAACATTCTGGCTGACTTCTCAGAACTGTTCAGAGGCCTTGGGTGCTAAAAGGGGTGAAGATTAAACTCCACAGACAAAACAATAGGACTAGTGTCCCTCAGACACAGAAGGGTACCATTTCACCTATGCCCGCTGGTTGAAAAGGAACTAGAACAGCTTGAGCTGCTAGGCAACACCGAAAAAGAAACAAGACAAACTCCATAGGTATCAGCCTCATGATAGCCGCTAAACTCAAGCAACTTGGGGTTATAAGACTGTGCGTGGACATGAGGTTGCATAACTAATCAATTCACCCGCTGGTTCTCTAAGATTGACTTACCGCCGGATACGACTGGCTCCTGCTCGTCGAGACCATCTCAAACCAAATACGTGTCCACCGATATCGGCACCTCAACTTAGGGATATCTTTGTCTGCCAAAATCTTCCAGGACGCCATTCATGAGACCCTGTCGGGGCACGTGGTGTGATCAATGTGAGTGATAATATCCTCATCTTCTCAAACACCTTGAAAGCCCATCATACGAGACAGAGCCACACTCAAATGCCTGGCGGACTGTGGGCTATCATTGCATCGCCAAACGTGTGCCTTTTATACCAACACAGTGGAATTCTTCAGCTACCACTTTTCAAATGAAGGTCTAACAAGTCAACCCCAAGAAAGTAGAGGCCATCAAGTCAGCAGCAGTCCCACAAAATGCTTCAAAATTAAGCAGTTTCCTAGGAATGGGAAACTGCTGCAGACGCTTTATCCCCAACTTCACTACCTTGTCAGAGCTGCTGCAGGCCTTGACTATATATTACTGCCTGTGGGAATGGGACAACATGGCTGCATAGGCATTCAGAGAAGTGAAGGGTGCACTCCTACATGACAGCATAATGGCCTATTTCAGCCTTAAGAGCCGGAATCAACTGGTGATCGACACGAGTCCTGTGGGCCTAGGGGCAGTCCTGCTCCATGAGAAACGTGAAGGGTGTTGGGTCCCCACTACGTATGCGAGTCGAGCGATCACTGTCATCGAGACCCGCTATGCCCAGATTGAACGTGAAGCCCTGGCAGTCAGGTGGGAGTGCCATTTCCACGTCTATCTCTGCGGACAAAAGTTCCTTGTGGGTACGGATCACAAGCCATTGGTCCCCTTGTTCGCCGGCACTGCCAGAAATGGGCCACAGAGGATCAAGCGGTGGGCAGTCTAACTCCAAAAGTGCTTGTCCGCAGTGGTGTATTGGCCCGTGGTGAACAACCCTACAGATTACCCCTCCTGATGAACAAGTTACTTACCTTCAGTAACGATATATCTGTAAGAGACATAGATTAGTTATAGATTCCTTACCTTAGAATTACCCCCAGGCGTGAGACTGGACCCGGAGAATTTTTCGTCAGCAGTATCCCTGCGCGTCGAAAGGTGGCGTAGGTTGGCTCAACGTTCGTTGTTGGCATCATGGTCGCCAGGATGACGATGCGGTAGCTACTTAGACGTCGCCCTCGCGCACCAACATCAGTTCTTTTACACAACATTCGCCAGAAGCGCAGAGCCATGCAAGACACTGACCACTGGTGCACAAAACTAGGGCCCTGAGAGGGAGTCCCTGACCCTAGAAGTCAGTTCGCAGAACGGGGAGGATGGGTGGGGCAACAAGAAATCTATAACTAATCTATGTTTCTTACAGATATAGCATTAACAAACGGAAGTTACTTGTTCATCTGAAAAAGACAATTAGTTATAGATTCCTTACCTTAGAATAGATACCCCAGCAATACCAACCCCGGAGGTGGGTCTGCGAACCAAGTTCAGACCAGAAAGTCCTGCAGAACAGAACGGCCAAAGTAGCCATCTCTCCGGACTTGGCTGTCCAGGCAGAAGTGTTTTGTGAACGTGTCCAGAGATGCCCAAGTAGCTAGCTGACAGATGTCATTGAGGGGATCTCCCTGTCCCAAAGCAGTGGTCGCTGCCGTCTCCCTGGTGGAATGGGTGCGCAGTCCTACTGGAAGCTCCTTCTTTGCCAAAGAGTAGCAAGTTTTGATGAACAAAACAACCCACCAAGAGATGGTCAGTTTGTGCACGGCCAGACCTTTTTTGGTGCCCACGTAGCCAAAAAAGAGCTGGTCATCCACCCGGAATTGCTTGGTGCGATCCAAATAAAATAAAAGCGCACGTTTTGGATCCAGACGGTGGAGCCCCTCTTCCTCCATAGAAAAATGCGGAGGCGGAAAGAAGGTGGTCAAAGTGATAGTTTGACCAAGGTGGAAAGAAGTAACCACCCTGGAAAGAAAGGAAGGTCTGGTGCTGAGGACGACCTTGTCCGGATGAACAGCCAGAAAAGGAGGCTTTGAAGAAAGAGCTTGTAGCTCACTCACCCTGCGAGCGCAGGTGATGGCAACCAGAAAAGCAGTCTTTAGAGTAAGAAGTCTGAGAGGACAGTTATGAAGCGGCTCGAAGGGAGTGCATATAAGGTAAGTAAGAACCAACATCAAGTCCCACTGAGGCATTACAAAGGGAACAGGAGGAAAAAGATGAGTAATACCCTTAAGAAAGCGATTTACAACAGGGGACTTGAAAAGAGATGGCTGATCAGGAAGCCTAAGAAAAGCTGACATGGCTGAGAAAGCCCTTAAGAGTGCCCAGAGCAGAGCCCTGCTAAGCCAAAGAAAGCAAGAACAAGAGAATCTCAGAAAGAGGTGCAGAAAGGGGATCCACAGCCTCTGCTGTGCATCATGCCCCAAATTTGTTTCATCTGCAGGCGTATACCGTCTTAGTGGAGGGACGCCTGGCTGCCAAGATAACATCACAGACTTAGCGAGGAAGGTCAAAGGCTGTCAACTGTCGCCGCTCAATCTCCACGCAAAGAGGTGGAGACTGGACAGGTTCGGGTGGAGGACCGTTCCCTGCTGCTGTGACAGAAGATTCTCCCGAAGAGGCAGTTTGATCGGATGATCGATGGCCATGTTTAACAGCTCGGGATACCAGACTCTTCGTGCCCAATCCGGAGCCACAAGGATGACTTGAGCCCGGTCGCGCTTGATCTTCTTCAGCACTCTGGGCAGTAGTGGTATAGACGGAAGGCATATAGAAGACTGCAACTTCACTCGCGACGAAAAGCGTTGCCTAGCGAGTGCCGCCTTGGAAATCCCAACACACAGAATTGCTGACATTGCGCATTCTCTTCGGAGGCGAATAGACCTAACCAAGGCTCTCCCCACTGCTGAAAGAGACCTTGTGCCACCTCCGAATGAAGATGCCATTCGTGATCCATCATGCACCTGCGGCTGAGTTTGTCCACCCTGGCATTCAGTGAACCTGCCAGCTGTTGAACCACCAGGGATATGCCCTGATTTTCCAGCCATGTCCAGAGACAAAGGGTCTCTTGACATAGGGTCCACGACCCCACCCCACCCTGTTTGTTGCAGTACCACATGGTGGTGGTGTTGTCCGTGAACACCTGTACTGCGCTTCCCCGGACAGAGGGAAGGAATGCCCTGAGTGCAAGATGAATCGCCTGGAGCTCCAGCAGGTTGATGTGGAGCTCGGACTCCGCCGGAGACCAGAGGCCTCTGATCTCCACCTCTCCCATGAGGCCGCCCCACCCTAGAAGTGATGCATCCGTCACCACTGTGTACTTTGGTTGGGGAAGGGAGAGGGCTTTGCCATTGACCCAATCCCGGTTCGTTAGCCACCACTGCAATTGTCGTGCAGTGCCCTCTGAGATCTGGACGCAATCAAACAGGTTCCCCTGATGCTGTGCCCACTGGAACTTCAGGTCCCACTGCAGAACCTGCATATGCCATCTGGCATGATCCACCAGCAGGATGCAGGAGGCCATCAGACCCAGCAGCCTCAGGGTCACCCTGACCGAAACCTGGGATAGAGGCTGACAGATCGGAATCATAGTCGAATATCCCGGAATCCCTGCTCGGGAGGATAGACCCGAAACTGCGTCGTGTCCAGAACCGCTACGATGAAGAGGAGCTTCTGAGCGGGAGTCAGGTGACTTCGGGACGTTGATAGAAAAGCCCAGCGAATGCAGGAGATCGTCCGCAGTCTGGAGGTGGGAGACGACAGCCTGGGGCGAGTCCGCCTTCCACAGCCAGTCGTCGAGATAGGGGAAGACTGGGACCCCTGATCTGCGCAGATGAGCTGCCAAAACCGCCATCACTTTCGTGAACACCCGAGGGGTGCTGGTAAGGCCAAAGGGGAGTACGGTAAACTGAAAGTGCTTGTGGGCTACCATGAACCGCAAGTAGCACCTGTGGGTCAGCAGGACGGGGATGTGAAAGTAAGCGTCCTACAAGTCCAACGCTACCATCCAGTCTCCTAGGGGGAGAACAGAAAGGACCTGAGCTAGCGTCACCATTTTGAACTTCTCCTTCCGGTGGAAGAGGTTGATGATGCTAAGATCCAAGATAGGGCGCAGGCCGTTTTTCCTTCTTGGGCACCAGAGTGTAGTGGGAATAGCAAGCACGGCCTACTTCTGGGGCAGGAACTCGCTCGATGGCTCCCGTGGCCAAGAGAGCCGTAACTTCCTGTTGCAGAAGGGTGAGATGATCCTCTGAAATGCGATGGTACTGAGGTGGCATGGCTGAGGGGGTAGTCTCGAAGGGGAGGTAGTAGCCCCTTCGGACTATCTGCAAAACCCACCTGTCCAGTGGGGCAGGTGATGGCGAATCCTGCCGCCCACTGGCCCCCAGACCCAGAGAGGGGTGTGGTGGAATGGCCCGCGCACTGGCCCCCAGACCCACGGCGGTGGTTCCCACATCCCTGGCGGCGCAGAGGCTGAACAACTTGCGCCAGCCTGTGTAGGAGAGTAGGGTCTGCAATCCTATGATCACCCAGATTTTTTGCTTTTGCTTCATTGGTTTACGACTTTCCCCGGCTGTGGGCCTGCCAATCAGACCCACAGCCTAGCTGTTCTCTCTCGAAATTAACACACATGTACGTTAGGTGCATCCACTAATTGGAACTGGGCCGCCTTGTCAGTCCCTGTCTCAGCATACCACAGGTATCCAGGGCATCGGTGTACCCAGGGCCTACCAGGGGCTGAAGCATGTATTATGCCACCCCTGGAATGGCCGCCCAAATCTGACACAACTGGCTGCACGACAGCTGGGGCCACGTGGTGTAATCACCCGTTGCTGTAGGTGTAGTATTCCTACCCCTAAACCCTAAAATGGACACATGGATTCCTATCAGTCACTCCTATAGCAGGCCTTATCAATCCTGAAGGCAGAGTGCAGGGAATCATGTGGGACGGTGCTCTGGCGCGAGCTGAGCCCGTCGACGGCTTGCGGAACCAAGTCCTAATAGCCGTTCCATGGTGACGCGGGCCAACTACTTTTAATGCATTATAATCCTTGCGGTTATTTGCTAACTTTGGCCTCACGTCACCTACACATGTCGAGTAAGGTGTCATACGAATGGGAATACGAACCCCTCGCCAGTCCTGGTGACGGGGTTAGCATTCCCCCCCTTTTAGAGGGACACGACATGGAAGTAACCTTGAACCCCGGTTAAAGTTGACTCAAGCCTCAGCATCACAAAATGGATGCTGCCACCAGACACAAGTCTGACCTCCTGCTGCTGGGGGACCTTCCAGCAAGGGGAGCTTGGACAAAGGGTTTCCTGTCGAGGGCGGTGTTAGCACCGTCCCAGACAGGGTTTGTGTATCCCAGGTAGGCAGGGCTGAAAGGAAGGTGATTGCAAGTGGCACCCCGGTGCTCACTGTGCATAGCCCGGCTCAAACCAGTTTCGGGGGCACACCAGCCCCTGAGCTGGCGCGAAGCCGGACAAAGGATAGGGGTGTAACCACCCCCCTCCTGGCTCCACCCATAGGTAGAACCTAGTCACGGGCCAGCCCCTTTTCTTAGAATAAAGGTAGGAGCGCGTCCCCTTCCCAAATTGGATAATCAGATAATCGGATAACTCCGAATCACGAACCACTTTCCACGAAAGGAACTCTTGACTATTTCTGAAGACTCTCCCTTGTGGCTAAGGAGTAGCCACCCTGCACCAGCAGGCACCACCTAAGCGCTTGCGGTTTGCTGTAAGTCTCTCCTACGGATCAAGACTGCCCAGCTCGACGAGACCCGAGTTCCCTGCCATCTCTGACCTTTTACCTACCTCATCAGCCCAGCTGAGAGTCATAGGTGTGACGAGACCTGCGGGACCGGCTATCTTCAGAACCTGCACGACGCTTATCTAGCACGCCCACCGAGGGACCCTCGAGTGAGTGCACCTAGGGTTTGAGAAGCCCTAAACCCTGAGCAGCTCCAGCATCGAAGTCTGTCTCCCCAGCATCCACGAGATCTGCGTGGGGGCCCTTCCGCTCCTTGCTGTTCACCGCGTTGTCCGACCACTTGCCGACCGGCTTGTGGCCCTCTTCACGACGCACCACGTTGGTTTCATCACTAGTCTGGTTGCTCCAGACTGGCTCTTGCTCCCCTTCAACAGAGGAGTACCACGGACCCTCCTGGTCCACTCCCGACGCCATCTTGACTCCCCCGCTTGGGTTGCCACTGCCAAGATCCGCTGCCCTTCCTGGGCCCAGCCTCATCGACAGCAGACACCTTCGTGGGACAGCTCGCCCTCCATCCTGGTCGCCGCCGCGCCTCCTGGTCCGAGGAACAGCCGAGCCCGACGTCACCCACTCACCTGGTCGAGGTGACTTCAGCCGGTACCCTCCTGGTACCCACACGATCGCTGGCTAGCGGTTGAGAACTGAGTCCCCTCTGCTTTCAGGTTTCCTTCATCACCGATCCAGGCTTGGATCGCTCTGAACATCGTCACTGGTCGCCTGCCAGCAACTTCTTCTTTCAGGCTCCTGAGACTACACGAGGACTCCCGACATCTTGCCGGACTTCACGCAGCCGCAGCCTCCGGGCTAGGTAACTCGAGCATCTCGGTGCTCCATCGCAGGTTCGCTCTACAAGTGTCCAGTTCCTTTTTCGTTTAGTCCCACTGATCGGATCACTCCGGAATCAGTACCTCCAGACTCTAACCATTCGCATTTCACTGTTAGTGTAGATGGTTTCTCGTGCCCCTCGGGCATTTGTGTAAATTGTGCAACTGAAGTATTTTCCTAAGAGTTTTGTAGTGTGCTTAGCTCCCTGACTCATAAAGAGCCAGGGTAGTCTTGTTATAAATAAATATCCTTTTATTTTCATAACAACTTGTGTGGTGTCCTTTCACTTGGTGTTCAAGGGGTATATGTGATGGTAAACAGCTGGCTTAACACGCCCTCTAGAGTTTAGCCTAAGACTGCTCGTATCCACGCTACTAGGATAGCTGGTCTATAAGGTTGACTTACAACCAATCATCAATAAGGGTCGTTTGGAATGATACACAGTGATCACTAGAATAGTGAGCACTACATATCAGGCCAACTTCTCACAGCCTGTGGCTCTCGGCGGAACGTGGCCGGGCACCCCTTTCCGTAGCCACGAAAGGGGCGAAAAGCAGACTGCGCAGGGCGGGTGGTGGAGAGCCCAAGGACTTGGCCGTAGCCCAAGAGTCCTTAAAGCGCTCTAGTGCATTGTCTGCCTTGAACAGGCGACAACCATCAAAGGGCATGTCCATAAGGGAAGCTTGAACAGCGTTTGCGTGGCTGTGCCTCCCTGGTGTGCCCCATATGGCCTAAGCTTGCCTTGGCACAGTCCTCATACTCAGAGAAAGAGAGGAAAAAAAATACAGAGGACATTTTGAGGACAGCAAGAGCATAAAGGACATGGTGCAGAAGAGAGCGACTACATGTACGACGACACACCATACGTAATCTGCACAGGGGATCATATAACAAGGAAGGCAAGAGAGGCCTACTTAGCGAACTGCTGCAATTGGGCACACTGAAAGTGGCACAGTGACGTATTGCCATAAAGTGTCCACACGTCCAAGTGTCCCTATGGCAGGGAGAGAGCAAGAAAGATTCAGGCACATCACAGTGCAAAGTGCCCATCGCCGCAAGCTGTGACTGGGTGTATTGAACCATATATGAGTGGCACGTCAAATTGATGCCGGCAGTGGCTTATGCAAGTATTGTTCTTAATGGTAGAGATGCAAAACAGTTGGACAAGATACGAGCGGAAGAGTACAAAAAAGTTTTTAATTTGCTTCCGAATGCATCCCCAGCTCATGTGAGACTTGAATTTGGTCTTACTCAACAAGAGATCGGGAGAATCTATGCTACTATTAAAAGCTGGTTTAAATCTGGTTAAGTCGAGTGAATGACTTACATGATGGGCACAGGAAGAAGATCCGCATTCAAGTTATGGCAAATTTTTGAAAATAGCCCTGGAGGAAATAAAGACAAAAGATCTCTGGGCACAGTCCCCTCCTTTTCTGTTTTCCGAAGGGTGATAAACAAAATGGCAAAATTCCATTCATTACTAGAGGACAAAAATGCATTTGCAAAGCGGTCTCATGCCTGGATGGTCCTGCAGTTCTATACAACAACACGACCTGCAGAATATCTAAATACAACATACCCATACTACCTGAAACAGAAACTCATGGCAACCAGGTTTAGGCTTTTACCAAGTTTAGTGGATCAGCCTATATGGAAGTACAATGGTCCCACGATATGCAACCGATGTGGTGCAGCGAAGCAAGATTTAATTAATCTTATCTGCTCATGTCCCTTTTTAAAAGTACCTCAGGTGTGGTTATTGAAAAAGGATTTTAATGTTAGCGGGATCCTGTCTTGTAGAGCTGTAATAATTAAAAGCTTGGACCCAACAGATCCCTATCCGAACTGTAAGGTGATGACATTTCTGATACGTTATGAACAGTTAATAATGAAAAAGGAAAAACAAACCTCTGCTTCATTAATCGAATAGTGATTATGAGTGCTGGAATTATTTTTTGTATAAGTAAGAAGATGTAGTAGAAGTTAAAAAAGTAATGAATATGATGGATTCTTTAATTGCATTAACGGACCTTATATTGGGATTGAAAAAGATAGTTGTCACCCAGTAGAGTGGACAAGAAGGGAAGGAGCCAATACAAGGGCGAGTTTTACGAAGGTGGTTTATTTAAGGCAGGAGTAAACAGAATATAACAGTCCAGGCAGCTCCCATCCGGGTTTTCTTTCTTGCCGATTTCCCTCCGCTCTCCCCGCCTTCTCGTACTCTCCGGTGTTCCTCACGGCCGGCAGTGGAGGCGAGGTCATAAATAAAACAAAGAAAGAGAACAGGGCTTTAGGGGGATGCTCACGGGGTCTGTATAAATGTTTACGGACGGGAGTGCGGGAATTGCGAGTTCACCAGAGACCACCACCAACTGTGACAGGTTATATTGTGTTTCCCTAAGGAGAGAGAACCTACGTAGTCATGCTCCTCGTTCCCCCTGGGATGTCCCTTCCGCAATTCACCCGCTTCCCCCTTGCAATGAGAAAAACACCCGGATTCTCCTCCGTACCTCGGGTAGCCACATTTCTCCTGAAGTGCGGCTGGGCGATGCGCGGTGTACTTGGCTTCCTGGCCCTTCTCCTGATGGTCCCGCTCTATTCCCGGTGTCCGCTCCGTCGTCCCTGGCGTGCACCTTTCTCCTCCGCTCTTCCGGCTTCTCGCTCGACTCTCCTTCGGCGTCCACGGCTTTCGCGCTGGCGTCTTCCGGCTCGTCCCTCTTCAACGATGGTGAGACCAAGGATAGGTCGACAAAGGCCGACGTCACGGGGGTCAACTCCGCCTCCTCAGAGTCCGCGTCTTCCTTAAAGGGCCAGTCCTGATTCTGCAACAAAGATAGAGGGTCACTTTCCCTATCTCTGTCATGAGGTCCTTCGAACCCGTCACAATAGTAATGGGTGTTTGTTTTATTATTATGGTAATACGAATTGGATCATTTAGCTCATTTTTTAATATGTCAGGTATGATAAATGATTCACGGATTGGTTTTAAATCAATCAATCAATCATAGGCATTTGGATAGCGCACTGCTCACCCGGAGGGTCTCAAGGCGCTGGGGGGGGGGGGGGGGAAACGCTACTGCTCGAACAGCCAGGCCTTGAGTTGCTTCCTGAAGGCGAGATGGTCTTGCGTTGTCCGGAGGTGGATGGGGAGGGAGTTCCATGTCTTGGCTGCCAGGTAGGAGAAGGATCTTCCTCCGGCGGTGGCTCTGCGGATGCGGGGGACGGTGGCGAAAGCGAGGCTGGCGGAGCGGAGCTGGCGGGTGGGCTTGTGGAAGGTCAGGCGGCTGTTGAGGAACTTGGGGCCCAGGTCGTGGAGGGCCTTGTGTGCGTGGGTGAGGAGTCGGAACGTGATTCTTTTGTTGACGGGGAGCCAGTGCAGGTCTCTCAGGTGTCCGGAGATGTGGCTGTGTCGGGGGATGTCCAGGATGAGTCGTGCTGAGGCGTTCTGGATACGTTGGAGTTTCTTCTGGAGTTTGGCGGCGGTGCCGGCGTAGAGGGCGTTCCCGTAGTCCAGCCGACTGGTGACGAGGGCCTGGGTGACCGTCTTCCTGGTCTCGGTGGGGATCCACCGGAAGATCTTTCGAAGCATGCGCAGGGTGTTGAAGCATGAAGACGAGACGGCGTTGACTTGTCTGGTCATCGAGAGGGAGGAGTCCAGGATGAAGCCTAGGTTGCGTGCGTGGTCCGTTGGCTTGGGGGTGGCTCCCAGGGCGGGGGGCCACCAGGAGTCGTCCCAGGCGGAGGGTGATGATCCCAGGATGAGGACCTCCGTCTTGTCTGAGTTCAGTTTCAGGCGGCTGTTCTTCATCCATTCGGCGACGTCTTTCATCCCTTCGTGTAGGCTGGCTCTGGCGGCGTCCGGGTCGCTGGTGAGGGAGAGGATCAGCTGGGTGTCGTCGGCGTAGGTGATGATCTTGAGGTTGTGTTGACGTGCGTTGTTTGCGAGGGGGCTCATGTAGACGTTGAAGAGGGTGGGGCTGAGCGATGACCCTTGTGGAACGCCGCAGATGACTTCGGTGGCTGCTGACCGGAACGGGGGGAGGCGGACTCTCTGGGTTCTTCCGGCGAGGAATGAGGTGATCCACTCCAGGGCCTTCTCCTGGATGCCGGTGTTGTTCAGGCGCTGTACCAGGGTGCGGTGGCAAACAGTGTCGAACGCTGCGGAGAGGTCCAGGAGGATGAGG
This sequence comes from Triturus cristatus, assembly GCF_964204655.1. NCBI lineage: Eukaryota > Metazoa > Chordata > Amphibia > Caudata > Salamandridae > Triturus > Triturus cristatus. The sequence continues at coordinate 930,349,249 of NC_140585.1, forward strand.
GCCGCAGTTTCCCCGTTGTCCATTAGGGATCTGATGTCGTCTGTGGCTGCGATGAGGGCGGTCTCCGTGCTGTGGTTGGCTCGGAAGCCGGATTGCGAGTGGTCGAGGGATCCGTTGGTCTCGAGGAAGGCGGCTAGCTGTTTGTTGACGGTCTTCTCGATGACTTTGGGAGGAGCGAAATGGGGCGGTAGTTCTTGAGGTGGGAGGGGTCTGCAGTTGGTTCCTTCAGCAGGGCACTGATCTCGGCGTGTTTCCAGCACTCCGGGAAGGTGGCGGTGTTGAAGGAGGCGTTGATGATGTTGCGGAGGTGGGGTGCGATGATGTGGTCGGCCGTGTTGAAGATGTGGTGTGGGCAGGGGTCCGTAGGGCATCCAGAGTGGATGGTGTTCATTGTGCGTGTTGTGTCTTCGGTGCTGACTGGGGTCCAGGTGCGGAGGGTGGCAGTGGGGGGCATCGGTTCAGTGGTGGGGTTCGTGGTTGGTGGGCCGAAGCTGTTGTGAATGTTGGCGATCTTGTTGTGAAAGAAGGCTGCGAGGGAGTCGCAGAGGTCTTGCGAGGGAGTGATGTCATTGTTTCCGGCATCGGGGTTGGAGAGCTCTTTGACGATGCTGAAGAGTTCCTTGCTGTTGTGGGTCTTGTTGTCCAGTCGTTCCTTGAAGGCTGTCTTCTTTGTGGCGCGGATCAGTTGGTGGTGTTTGCGGGTGGCGTGTTTGAGGGCCGTCATGTTGTCTGGTTGGTACGCCAGGTGTTCTCCAGGGAGCGGCAGTTCTTCTTGGAGGTGATGAGCTCGTCGGTGAACCAGGAGGTTTTCTTGCTGCCGCGTCTGCTGGGGGGGTTCTTCTTCGGTGGTGCGAGGGCATCTGCGCAGTTGGTGATCCACTGTGTGAGGTTGTTGGCTGCTTCGTTGGGGTCTGTTGAGCTGGTGGGGGGGTTCTGGCTGAGGAAGGTGGTGAGCTGGTCGCCGGTGATCTTGTTCCAGCTCCTGCGGGGGGCTTGTTGAGGGTGGTGGTGGGTCGTCGTTTTACTGAAGCTGAAGTGGACGCAGCTGTGGTCAGTCCACTGGAGATTGGGAGTGGCTGAAGGTGACGTATTTGCTGGATGAGAAGACTGGGTCAAGCATGTGGCCGGCGTAGTGGGTGGGGGTGGTTACCAGTTGCTTGAGTCCGAGGTTGGCCAGGTTGTCCAGCAGAGCAGTGGTGTTGCGGTCCTTGTTGTCCTCCAGGTGGAAGTTGAGGTCCCCCAGGAGGATGTAGTCGGTGGAATTGATGGCGTGCGGGCTGACGAACTCTGTGATGACTTCGCTGAACTGTGTGCGTGGTCCCGGTGGTCTGTAGACGAGGGTGCCTCTGAGCGTGGTCTTGGGGTCGGTGTGTATCTGGTAGTGGAGGTGTTCGGCGGAGGTGAAGGTGTCATCGGAGTTGGTCGTGATGCGAATGGTGTTCTTGTGGATGATGGCGATGCCTCCTCCCGTCTGGTTGACGCGGTCCTTCCTGGTGATTTTGTAGCCTTCTGGGACGGCGATGGCGACGTCGGACGCTGAGGAGGCGTTCATCCAGGTTTCCGTCAGGAAGGCGATGTCTGGTGCTGTCGAGTCGAGGAGGTTTCAGAGTTCGACGGCATGCCTGTGAACGGAGCAGGTGTTGAGCAGGATGCACATCAGGTGTTTGTTGCTGGGGCTCGGTTTAGCAGGTGCGGTGTTGGGTCGGAGGCCGGTGAAGCGGCAGGTCAGGCAGGTGAAGGGTCCGTGGGTGCGTCTCGGGATGGCTCGGTAGCAGGCGGTGTTTCGGCCGGCGTTGAGTGCGTGGAGGGTTTTGGCGTCATAGATGTGCAGGGTGTGCTGGCGAGGGCGAGGACCAGGGAGTCTGGCGCTGGGCGCGGACGGGGGCAGACGGGCTTACCTTTGGCGCACCTTCGGCGCTCAATCGGCGCTCCCGCTGCGCGCGTCCGCTGCGCGGTCGCTCTGGGGGCGTCATAAGTAAGGAGCCGGGAGGGAGGAGCAGCTGGGTGGCGGGAGCGGGGCGGCGAATGGAATCACAGGGGGGCGGGCCGCAGGGAGGCAGCGGCGGGAAATTCCAAGAAGCAGCGGGCAGCGGGAAATTCCCAGGAGCAACGGGAAATTCCCAGGAGCAGCAGGCAGCGAGCGAAGGAATCTGCAGGCAGGAGGCGGCAAAGGCAGGCAGGAGCGGCAGCAGTGAGTGGGGCGACCAAGCCCTGTGGAGGGCTGAGCGGTCACACTCTGTGGTCCCCTACGGTCCCTTAAATAAGGAGCCGGGAGGGAGGAGCAGCTGGGTGGCGGGGCGGCGAATGGAATCACAGGGGGGCGGGGCCGCAGGGAGGCAGCGGCGGGAAATTCCAAGAAGCAGCGGGCAGCGGGAAATTCCCAGGAGCAGCGGGAAATTCCCAGGAGCAGCGGGCAGCGAGCGAAGGAATCTGCAGGCAGGAGGCGGCAAAGGCAGGCAGGAGCGGCAGCAGTGAGTGGGGCGACCAAGCCCTGTGGAGTTAATGTATTGTATTTTATATTGAGATTAGAAACGATAGCAATGCTGTTGATTTTGTTATGAAATTACATTTTAATAATTTTATGATGTGGAAATAATTGTCATTTGGGAGATTGTTATGGTTTTTATTAACTGAAACAATAAAGTGCTTCTCTTGTTGAGTGGCACGTCCAAGACAATAGCATGTCCCCCCGCCGCAAGACGCAGCAGTCCCACACTTCAACATTGTGCACACAAGCCAGTCACAGCACTAACGACATTCAGCTAATTAGCAGATCCCGAGACTGCCGCTACAGGGTGGCGCCAGTGAATAAGAAGCCTTGAACATTACTTTTGTGCCACACTCGAAATAGATGACGCGGTCTAACGGTCCATGGTGCTTCGCATGGAAGGTGTAGAACTTTAGGACTTACTCGAAATTCTCACCAACAGTGGAGGTGACGATGACTTTGATGCAACTGTGGCTGCCCTAAACTGACATTTTAACCCACAATTAAATCCCAACTATGAAAGATTCAACTTTGGGCAGGCCTGACAGATGAATCTGTAGACACAGATGGCACACTAATTCTGGCCCGGTCTCAAAAGCTAGCAGACAGCCAGGCTGAAGATATGGGGGCAGCCCCAAAATCTGTGAAAGTCAATAAAGAATAAGTAGATGCTACCCAACACTGCCCTGCACGGCCAAGCCTTGTCGGCACCCACAGAGCAAGAAAACCTGTGGAAATTGTGGCCTGGCACACTGCACGCCAAACGTGTGCCCGGCACAAGGAAAGCACTGTTTAAAGTGTGGCTGCACAAACCACTTTACCAACGTGTGCCGCAGTAGTGGTCCAGAAATTACCTCAAACTACTGAGGGTGAGGTCAGCCAACTCCACACCAACTGTCCATTGAGGATAGCGAGGAAGGACAAACCGAAAGACGCACTACAACAGTTGATCGCTCTGAAGATGGTGAAGAGGTGTTCACTGTGCCATTCACTGGCAGAGAAAAACATCGCATAAGACCACCACCCAAGTGCAAAGCAGAGATCAGCAGAGTTCAGATCACAGCTCTCATCGACACTGGTGCGTCCAATAACGTTATGGACACAATTAAATTCCGCAAACTGGTCCCACAACCCAAAATCATACCCTCTAATGCCAGGATCTATACTTACGGAGGCATGGACAAAATAGTAGTCTAAAACAAAGGCACGAAAACACAAGCCAGGTTCCATGTGACAAAAGGAGATACTGGCACCCTTCTCGGAAGCCAAACAGTAGAGGACCTGGGATCGGTCTTCCTCACCCAACAAGTACACTAGTCCCAGGCCGACAACATTCTGGCTGACTTCTCAGAACTGTTCAGAGGCCTTGGGTGCTAAAAGGGGTGAAGATTAAACTCCACAGACAAAACAATAGGACTAGTGTCCCTCAGACACAGAAGGGTACTGTTAGACCTGTCAGCCCTTTGGCAGTTCCCTCCTCATTTTTATTATTTTTGTCCCTTGTCCCCTTCTCATTTTTTCTGTCTATCAAACTTTTTAGGTGCTAATGTAGAGGTTCTGGGCGCTTCACCCTCACTACCTGAGGGAAAGGCGCAAGGTGCTCCTCTGAGGAAAACTAGGGAAGGGAGGTGAGATTCTAAAATGGCGGCACCAACTGTCACCTCAGCACCTGGACCATGACTGCCATGGGGGTTTCCGGAACTTTCTGGGCCCTTCTGGCAGGTCAGGCCCGAGGTGATAAATAGAGGTGACAGGTGAGCGGCCATTTTAGAAGAGAGCTGAGTGGCCGGTTAGCCAGGAGTAAGGCACCTGAGTGGGGAGGTGGCTGCATTGGGCAGGGATTGACAGGTCTCAGGGTCTGCACAGTTCTCCCCGCCAGTGACATCACCCCCAACCTTTTGACCGGTCCCTGTGTGCCGCCAGTGACTTGAGACACTCGTTTCTAGAGGTCTCTAGGGGGAGTGAATCCCTGACTTCTTGGTTCTTGGTGAGGGCCATTGCTGGGGGCAATCGTCAAACAGCTCCGTTGTTGACTGGGATTTCCGGACTGGCCGGGGGGTTACCACTCTCTCTGACAGAGAGGAGAGGTGGACGTGCTCTAGTCCCTAGAGTCTAGCTGACCTCCGCCACCGTTCCGGTGAGAGAACCGGCACCCGTCAATTCACCCCCGTCTGGAAACCCTGGTCGCCACCCCTCTCCCGAGTTCAAGAGGTTACCTGGGATCCTTGGGCAGGAGTCGCTGTCGCCGGAAGGCCTGGGGTGAGGGATTGGCCCGGGTGTGTCAGGCGAGGGAGGCTGTGAGGCCGCTGCCCTCATCACGTGCGAGGGGCCTAGCGCTGCCCGCTGTTGCCGGACAGGAGCAGAGGCCACGCCCCCGCAAGACGCACTGTTCCTGTCATCGGTGGAAGCGCCTCCCAGCAGTGGCGGAGGAGAGGGGCTGTCGTCAGTGAGGGGAGAGAGCAATTTAGGAATCCCTTGTGGGTGAAGGCTGGAGGGTGTGCGCAGACCCCCCCCCCCTTTTTCTGAAAGGGGATTCCTTTTGTCTTGTTAATCAGCAAGCTCCGTCCCACGAAAGGAGGGAACAGCAAGCTCCGTCCTACGAAGGGAGGGAATGTACCTCCCGTCAGCGGTGAACCATCCAAGCGGAGGACCACAAGTGTGACAGTAAGCTGGGCCCATATCCTGAGGGGAAGGGGAGAGGACTCGGTACTTAAGAGAGTGTTGGAAGGCCTGAGGGGGACCCCTTTGAACGTGTTGTTCCGTGGGGAAGCCAGGGGCCAGCTGTAATTATCGGCACCTCGGCACAACCAAGCGTGTGGCTGAGGGCATTGGATAACAGGGCGAGCTCTTGTACTAGCGAGAGAGCCTAGGTGTACTGCCAAACAGGGATGGTTTAGCGTGGTACTAAAGTACCCTAAAAGTAGCTTGTCCAAAGGTAACGATTTGGCTGCCAGCAGTTTAGTGAGCCCAGCTGTCAGGAGAACCCCCTCCGTACCAGGGGACAATCTAAAGTGCGTAATGGGGGAGTGCTCTTCAGAGCGCCATCTGTGAGGAGGTTAACCATCCCTCCAGAGTCACGGCGCCGGATGGGATTACCTAGAGGGTCTACAAATCTGCTGTGCTAGAGTTATCTTGAAATGATTTATCTTGAAACGTAAAGAAATGATTTATCTTGAAACGTAAGGAAATGGTTTATCTTGAAACGTAATGAAATGATTTATCTTGAAACGTAATGAAATGGTTTATCTTGAAACGTAAGGAAATGGTTTATTTTGAAACGTAATGAAATGGTTTATAGTGAAATGTTCAACCCAAAAGGGAATGAAATGTTATCTTGAAATGTGAGGAAAAGTTATCCTGAGTATAATGCCATGTAATCCCGAAATGAAGGGGGACATTCATCCTGTGATGTACTGAAATATTTCATTCTAAAGTTGAAATTGGGTAACCAAGTTGGCAAAGAGGTGATAAAGACTTTTGGTAAACCTTACATTTAACCTGTGTAGTGTCCTTTTTGGAGTGGTGCTGCGCTAGATTGTGAGCTGGGTAGGATGCAAGCATGGGAGGCCAAGTGGAGATGTAAGCCTGTTGACCTGAGCCAAGCTACCCCTAGGACGTAGGTCCAACAGATTGGTGCTCAGCGGTGGGATGACTTATTCAGTGCTTGCATCCGCTTAGTGGCAATTTAGCGTGCATCACCACCTACACTGGATTGTTTTGACTGGAGTTTTCTCCAGATTGTTTTCTAATTGGAGGATTTTTGAAATTGTCCTGTGTATATCCCCTTTCTTGAGTAAAGTTCTGGTTAACTGTGTTGGGGTCCCATCTGGCAGGATGGAATTCGAATTGGGTAGGCTGGAGGAGTATACAGTGGCCCAATTGAAGGAGTTCTGCCAGGAACGGGGGGTATTCTTTAAGCAGGGGGCGAAGAAGACAGAGCTCCAGGCAAGCTTAAGAGCCTGGGTTATGGCCCACCCTAGCGGGAAACGGGAGGAAGAACCAGGACTAGATCTCCTAGAAGAACCGGAAGTCCTTCTTCCCCCTGGGAGCGGTAATATGGACGTTGGGTCCAGGGCCCCATCAAGAGTGGGAAGTAGCGCCTCAGGGGGGAGCCTGTCCTCTGCTGACCTAGTTGATCGGAGGGAAGAGAGACAGCTTAGAATGGATCTGGCCCGGTTGGAAAAGGAGAGGGAGGAGAGGAGGTTCCTCCATGAGCTTCACTTAAAAGAGTTAGAGCTCAAAGCCCTTCAACTTGGAACCCCCAGCAGTCCTAATGGTGGCAGCATACCGAGAGAAGTCCCGAGAGAGTCCAGGCCCTACCTGCCCAAGGATGTAGTTGCTAGCTATAGTATAGGGGATGACATTGTAAAATGGCTGGCTGCCTATGAGGTTTCTTTAAGAGCCCATGGGGTCCCCGAAGCCCAGTGGGGGGGTGGCCTGTATAGGTATATGCCTCCGGTGGGGAGGGATGCCTTGTTAGCGCTAGAACAGCCAGACCAGACCAGGTACCCCGTTATGAAGGTAGCCCTAGTGAGGAAATTTGGGCTGACCCCTGAAAAATTCAGGCAGAGGTTTCGGGGCAGTCAGAAGTTGTCCACTCAGAATTGGGTGGACTTCTTGGACTATGCTAGGAAGGCCTTAGAGGGCTGGGTGCAGGGCAGTGATGTCAAGGACTATGAGGGACTGTACAATTTAATTTTAAAGGAGCACCTCCTAGAGAAAAGTTTTCCAGAGCTGCGTCAGCACCTGGTAGACAGCAAGCTAACTAATCCCAGGAAGCTTGCAGAGGAGGCAGATACCTGGGCAAGTACCCGGGTATCCTCAAAAGGGACTGGAGGGAATTTCCAAGGGGCTGGACAGGGCGCCCCCCCAGAAGAAAGGGGGGGAAGACAAAAAGAGGGAGTTCTCTAAAGGCCCCCAAAAGAGTTCACCAGGGAAGGGAATAGGATTCCCTCCTAAGGTTGGTCCCCACAAACCCCCTTATCCTGACCGTGGTCAGCAGCCTAGGGTTGTCCGATGTTACGAGTGTGGTGAGGTTGGGCACTATAAGGGGGATGCCAAGTATCCCAAGAGACCACACCCTCCCATTGGAGGAAAGACCCCTGGGGTGGCGAGTGTAGTGCTCGGGGAGGAGTTGCCCCTAGATAAGGGAGGTGAGTGGGCAGGGCTAACCTTAGTGTCCTTAGGGGATTGTGAGATGGTTCCTAAGACCCAGATGCCCTCGAATACTACTAAGTACAGGCAATGGGTCACCATCAATGCCCAGAGGGTGGAGGCTCTGAGGGACACAGGAGCCAGCATGACTATGGTAAGGAGTCAGCTGGTGTCCCCGGAGCAGGTGGTCCCCAATGTAGTCCACCCGGTTGTGATGGCTGACAACCGAGAGGGTCACTATCCGGTGGCCAAGGTTCCCTTTGAGTGGGGAGGGGTGGCGGGACCTCTACGAGTTGCGATCAGCCCTGCCATGCCGGTCGACTGCCTGTTGGGAAACGACCTTGAACACTCGGCATGGAAGGAGGTTGAGTTCAGGGCCCACATGGAAATGTTGGGGACCCCTGAGTGGACGTGTGCCCACACTCGGTCTGTGACCACCCGAAGAGGGGATTCACAGAGGTTGGAGCCTGGGACAAAGGCCCAACCAGCTGCCGGAAAGGGTAGACGGGGACGGGGAAAGCCTGCCCCGGCATCTGACCCTCCAAAGGTGGATGGGGCAACTGAGGTGGTCCCGGAGTCTACGGAGGGGGATGTAACGTCCCTGGAGGGCTTGCCTACCCCTGCAGACTGGCAGGTGGAGGGAGGACCTACTAGGGAAGAGTTTTGTCGGGCCCAGAAAGAGTGCCCTACCCTTGAGGGTTTACGGCGGCAGGCCGAGGCCCAGGCAGCGGGTAACGATTCGGGGAACTTCCACATATATTGGGATGATGGACTCGTTTATAGCGAACCCAAGGTTCCGGTGCATGGTTCATCCCGGGCCTTGGTAGTTCCCCAGCGTTACCGAGCCTTCCTATTAGGACTGGCTCACGAAATACCCTTGGCAGGACACTTGGGACAAGACAAGACCTTTGCTCGACTTGTCCCTCATTTTTACTGGCCTCAGATGAGGATTACGTCCGATACTTTTTGTAGGACGTGTGTAACCTGCCAAGCTAGTGGGAAAACAGGGGTGAAGCTGAAGGCTCCCCTGGAACCACTGCCTGTCGTTGGTACCCCCTTTGAAAGGGTGGGCATCGACATTGTCGGGCCATTGGATCCACCAACGTCGGCCGGTCACAGGTTTATCCTGGTTCTGGTGGATCATGCCACACGGTACCCAGAGGCTATCCCTCTGAGGACCATTACTGCACCTGCGGTGGCACGGGCCCTTATGGGAATTTTTACCCGGATGGGATTCCTCAAGGAAGTGGTGTCGGACAGAGGTACCAACTTCATGTCGGCATACATGCGGGCTATGTGGAAGGAGTGTGGAGTTACTTACCGGTTCTCCACCCCTTATCACCCCCAGACTAATGGTCTGGTGGAAAGGTTTAACAAAACCTTAAAGGGCATGATCCGGAGTCTGCCCGAGAGCCTGCGGAGGAAATGGGACGTCCTCCTACCTTGTTTGCTGTTCTCGTACAGGGAGGTACCACAGAAGGGAGTGGGCTTCAGCCCCTTCGAGTTGTTGTACGGGCACCCTGTGCGTGGACCCCTCAGCCTGGTGAAGGATGGATGGGAAAAGACTCCCTGAAAACTTCCCCCGGATGTGGTGAGCTACATGCTGGCCTTTCGTAGCCAAATGGCTAGGTTGTGGAAGCAAGCTTCTGAAAACCTAGAAGCCAGCCAAACGGTCATGAAGGAATGGTATGACCGAAACGCTCACCCGGTGGAGCTGGAGCCTGGCCAGAAGGTGTGGGTGATGGAACCTGGAGAGCTTAGCGCCCTCCAGGATCGCTGGTCAGGTCCCTTTGAGGTGGTTGAGAAAAAGGGCAAGGTTACCTACGTGGTAGATCTTAAGACCCCCAGGCAGCCCCATCGGGTGCTCCATGTCAATCGCCTCAAGCCTCACCAAGAGAGACCCGAGGTCACGTTAATGATGGTGACTGATGGGTCAGAGGAAGAGGAAAGTGAACCTCTTCCTGATCTGTTTGCGTCCCAAGAGAAGGATGGATCGGTGGAGGGAGTGATCCTTTCACCGTCACTAACTCCTGAACAACGGAAGGACTGTCGCCAGGTACTGGAGCAGTTTGCTTCCTTGTTCTCCCTTATCCCGGGAAGGACTCATCTGTGTACCCATGACGTGGACACAGGGGACAGCCCACCTGTGAAGTCCAAGTCCTACCGACTGTCGGATAAGGTGAAGGCTAGCATCCATGAGGAAGTTACCAAGATGCTAGAGCTAGGAGTGATTGAGCCTTCGAGTAGTCCCTGGTCCAGTCCGGTGGTACTGGTACCCAAAGCTGCCCCACCGGGCACTACCCCAGAACTCCGGTTCTGTGTGGATTATAGGGGACTGAATTCTGTGACAAAGACAGACGCTCATCCAATCCCGAGGGCGGATGAGCTCATTGACCGGTTGGGAGCTGCCCAATATCTCAGTACCTTTGACCTTACATCCGGGTACTGGCAGATCTCCTTGACGGATGGAGCGAAGGAAAGGTCAGCCTTCTCCACACCCGAGGGTCACTACCAGTTCTGTGTGATGCCCTTTGGGCTCAAGAACGCCCCTGCTACGTTCCAGCGATTGGTGAACCAGGTCCTCTCTGGAATGGAAGCCTTTTCAGTTGCGTACCTGGATGACATTGCTGTCTTCAGCCGCAGCTGGGAGGACCATCTGAGTCACCTTCAGGCCGTTCTTCAGGCTTTGCAGCAGGCAGGTCTGACGATCAAGGCCAGTAAGTGCCAGATCGGGCAGGGGTCGGTAGTGTACCTCGGTCACTTGGTGGGTCGGGGCAAGGTGCAACCCCTCCAGGCCAAGATCGAAACCATCATGGCCTGGGAACCCCCCAAGACACAGACAGAGGTTCGGGCCTTCTTGGGCCTCACTGGTTACTACCGACGCTTTGTCAAGGGATACGGTACCATCGTAGCCCCCTTGACCGAGCTCACTTCCAAAAAGCACCCTCGACGGGTGATCTGGACCGAGGGATGTCAACAAGCTTTTGACACCTTGAAAAAGGCCATGTGTGCGGCACCTGTTCTCAGGGCCCCTGACTTTGCCAAGGAGTTCATTGTCCAGACAGACGCGTCGGAGCACGGTATTGGGGCAGTGCTGTCGCAACTCAATGATGAGGGTCTAAACCAACCGGGGGTTTTCCTTTCTAGGAGACTACTCCCCCGGGAACAGAGGTGGAGTGCAATTGAGAGGGAGGCTTTTGCGGTGGTGTGGGCTCTGAAGAAGCTGCGGCCATACCTGTTTGGCTCGCACTTCCTGGTTCAGACCGACCACCGGCCCCTCAGGTGGCTGATGCAAATGAGGGGCGAGAATCCCAAGCTGTTGAGGTGGTCCATTTCCCTACAGGGGATGGACTTTAGGGTGGAACATCGCCCAGGAGTGGACCACGCCAATGCTGACGGTCTCTCCAGGTATTTCCGCCTTAGTGAAGAGGACTCCCAAGGGGTTGGGTAGCTCTCCCCACTTTCAGCTGGGGGGGACGCGTGCTAGACCTGTCAGCCCTTTGGCAGTTCCCTCCTCATTTTTATTATTTTTGTCCCTTGTCCCCTTCTCATTTTTTCTGTCTATCAAACTTTTTAGGTGCTAATATAGAGGTTCTGGGCGCTTCACCCTCACTACCTGAGGGAAAGGCGCAAGGTGCTCCTCTGAGGAAAACTAGGGAAGGGAGGTGAGATTCTAAAATGGCGGCACCAACTGTCACCTCAGCACCTGGACCATGACTGCCATGGGGGTTTCCGGAACTTTCTGGGCCCTTCTGGCAGGTCAGGCCCGAGGTGATAAATAGAGGTGACAGGTGAGCGGCCATTTTAGAAGAGAGCTGAGTGGCCGGTTAGCCAGGAGTAAGGCACCTGAGTGGGGAGGTGGCTGCATTGGGCAGGGATTGACAGGTCTCAGGGTCTGCACAGTTCTCCCCGCCAGTGACATCACCCCCAACCTTTTGACCGGTCCCTGTGTGCCGCCAGTGACTTGAGACACTCGTTTCTAGAGGTCTCTAGGGGGAGTGAATCCCTGACTTCTTGGTTCTTGGTGAGGGCCATTGCTGGGGGCAATCGTCAAACAGCTCCGTTGTTGACTGGGATTCCCGGACTGGCCGGGGGGTTACCACTCTCTCTGACAGAGAGGAGAGGTGGACGTGCTCTAGTCCCTAGAGTCTAGCTGACCTCCGCCACCGTTCCGGTGAGAGAACCGGCACCCGTCAATTCACCCCCGTCTGGAAACCCTGGTCGCCACCCCTCTCCCGAGTTCAAGAGGTTACCTGGGATCCTTGGGCAGGAGTCGCTGTCGCCGGAAGGCCTGGGGTGAGGGATTGGCCCGGATGTGTCAGGCGAATGAGCGACGCGTCCAGCGGCTTGAGGAGACCAACATTCAGGAAGTGCGGGAAGGGAGGCTGTGAGGCCGCTGCCCTCATCACGTGCGAGGGGCCTAGCGCCGCCCGCTGTTGCCGGACGGGAGCAGAGGCCGCGCCCCCGCAAGACGCACTGTTCCTGTCATCGGTGGAAGCGTCTCCCAGCAGTGGCGGAGGACAGGGGCTGTCGTCAGTGAGGGGAGAGAGCAATTTAGGAATCCCTTGTGGGTGAAGGCTGGAGGGTGTGCGCAGACCCCCCCCCCCCCCCCCTTTTTCTGAAAGGGGATTCCTTTTGTCTTGTTAATCAGCAAGCTCCGTCCCACGAAAGGAGGGAACAGCAAGCTCCGTCCCACGAAGGGACGGAACGTACCTCCCGTCAGCGGTGAACCATCCAAGCGGAGGACCACAAGTGTGACAGTAAGCTGGGCCCATATCCTGAGGGGAAGGGGAGAGGACTCGGTACTGAAGAGAGTGTTGGAAGGCCTGAGGGGGACCCCTTTGAACGTGTTGTTGTTCCGTGGGGAAGCCAGGGGCCAGCTGTAATTATCGGCACCTCGGCACAACCAAGCATGTGGCTGAGGGCATTGGATAACAGGGCGAGCTCTTGTACTAGCGAGAGAGCCTAGGTGTACTGCCAAACAGGGATGGTTTAGCGCGGTACTAAAGTGCCCTAAAAGTAGCTTGTCCAAAGGTAACGATTTGGCTGCCAGCAGTTTAGTGAGCCAAGCTGTCAGGAGAACCCCCTCCGTACCAGGGGACAATCTAAAGTGCGTAATGGGGGAGTGCTCTTCAGAGCGCCGTCTGTGAGGAGGTTAACCATCCCTCCAGAGTCACGGCGCCGGATGGGATTAACTAGAGGGTCTACAAATCTGCTGTGCTAGAGTTATCTTGAAATGATTTATCTTGAAACGTAATGAAATGATTTATCTTGAAACGTAAGGAAATGGTTTATCTTGAAACTTAATGAAATGGTTTATCTTGAAACGTAAGGAAATGGTTTATTTTGAAACGTAATGAAATGGTTTATAGTGAAATGTTCAACCCAAAAGGGAATGAAATGTTATCTTGAAATGTGAGGAAAAGTTATCCTGAGTATAATGCCATGTAATCCCGAAATGAAGGGGGACATTCATCCTGTGATGTACTGAAATATTTCATTCTAAAGTTGAAATTGGGTAACCAAGTTGGCAAAGAGGTGATAAAGACTTTTGGTAAACCTTACATTTAACCTGTGTAGTGTCCTTTTTGGAGTGGTGCTGCGCTAGATTGTGAGCTGGGTAGGATGCAAGCATGGGAGGCCAAGTGGAGATGTAAGCCTGTTGACCTGAGCCAAGCTACCCCTAGGACGTAGGTCCAACAGGTACCATTTCACCTATGCCCGCTGGTTGAAAAGGAACTAGAACAGCTTGAGCTGCTAGGCAACACCGAAAAAGAAACAAGACAAACTCAATAGGTATCAGCCTCATGATAGCCGCTAAACTCAATCAACTTGGGGTTATAAGACTGTGCGTGGACATGAGGTTGCATAACTAATCAATTCACCCGCTGGTTCTCTAAGATTGACTTACCGCCGGATACGACTGGCTCCTGCTCGTCGAGACCATCTCAAACCAAATACGTGTCCACCGATATCGGCACCTCAACTTAGGGATATCTTTGTCTGCCAAAATCTTCCAGGACGCCATTCATGAGACCCTGTCGGGGCACGTGGAGTGATCAATGTGAGTGATAATATCCTCATCTTCTCAAACACCTTGAAAGCCCATCATACGAGACAGAGCCACACTCAAATGCCTGGCGGACTGTGGGCTATCATTGCATCGCCAAAAGTGTGCCTTTTATACCAACACAGTAGAATTCTTCAGCTACCACTTTTCAAATGAAGGTCTAACAAGTCAACCCCAAGAAAGTAGAGGCCATCAAGTCAGCAGCAGTCCCACAAAATGCTTCAAAATTAAGCAGTTTCCTAGGAATGGGAAACTGCTGCAGACGCTTTATCCCCAACTTCACTACCTTGTCAGAGCTGCTGCAGGCCTTGACTATACATGACTGCCTGTGGGAATGGGACAACATGGCTGCATAGGCATTCAGAGAAGTGAAGGGTGCACTCCTACATGACAGCATAATGGCCTATTTCAGCCTTAAGTGCCGGAATCAACTGGTGATCGACGCGAGTCCTGTGGGCCTAGGGGCAGTCGTGCTCCATGAGAAACGTGAAGGGTGTTGGGTCCCCACTACGTATGCGAGTCGAGCGATCACTGTCATCGAGACCCGCTATGCCCAGATTGAACGTGAAGCCCTGGCAGTCAGGTGGGAGTGCCATTTCCACGTCTATCTCTGCGGACAAAAGTTCCTTGTGGGTACGGATCACAAGCCATTGGTCCCCTTGTTCGCCGGCACTGCCAGAAATGGGCCACAGAGGATCAAGCGGTGGGCAGTCTAACTCCAAAAGTGCTTGTCCGCAGTGGTGTATTGGCCCGTGGTGAACAACCCTACAGATTACCCCTCCTGATGAACAAGTTACTTACCTTCAGTAACGATATATCTGTAAGAGACATAGATTAGTTATAGATTCCTTACCTTAGAATTACCCCCAGGCGTGAGACTGGACCCGGAGAATGTTTTGTCAGCAGTATCCCTGCGCGTCGAAAGGTGGCGTAGGTTGGCTCAACGTTCGTTGTTGGCATCATGGTCGCCAGGATGACGATGCGGTAGCTACTTAGACGTCGCCCACGAGCACAAACATCAGTTCTTTTACACAACATTCGCCAGAAGCGCAGAGCCATGCAAGACACTGACCACTGGTGCACAAAACTAGGGCCCTGAGAGGGAGTCCCTGACCCTAGAAGTCAGTTCGCAGAACGGGGAGGATGGGTGGGGCAACAAGAAATCTATAACTAATCTATGTTTCTTACAGATATAGCATTAACAAACGGAAGTTACTTGTTCATCTGAAAAAGACAATTAGTTATAGATTCCTTACCTTAGAATAGATACCCCAGCAATACCAACCCAGGTGGGTCTGCGAACCAAGTTCAGACCAGAAAGTCCTGCAGAACAGAACGGCCAAAGTAGCCATCTCTCCGGACTTGGCTGTCCAGGCAGTAGTGTTTTGTGAACGTGTCCAGAGATGCCCAAGTAGCTAGCTGACAGATGTCATTGAGGGGAACTCCCTGTCCCAAAGCAGTGGTCGCTGCCGTCTCCCTGGTGGAATGGGTGCGCAGTCCTACTGGAAGCTCCTTCTTTGCCAAAGAGTAGCAAGTTTTGATGAACAAAACAACCCACCAAGAGATGGTCAGTTTGTGCACGGCCAGACCTTTTTTGGTGCCCACGTAGCCAAAAAAGAGCTGGTCATCCACCCGGAATTGCTTGGTGCGATCCAAATAAAATAAAAGCGCACGTTTTGGATCCAGACGGTGGAGCCCCTCTTCCTCCATAGAAAAATGCGGAGGCGGAAAGAAGGTGGTCAAAGTGATAGTTTGACCAAGGTGGAAAGAAGTAACCACCCTGGAAAGAAAGGAAGGTCTGGTGCTGAGGACGACCTTGTCCGGATGAACAGCCAGAAAAGGAGGCTTTGAAGAAAGAGCTTGTAGCTCACTCACCCTGCGAGCACAGGTGATGGCAACCAGAAAAGCAGTCTTTAGAGTAAAAAGTCTGAGAGGACAGTTATGAAGCGGCTCGAAGGGAGTGCACATAAGGTAAGTAAGAACCAACATCAAGTCCCACTGAGGCATTACAAAGGGAACAGGAGGAAAAAGATGAGTAATACCCTTAAGAAAGCGATTTACAACAGGGGACTTGAAAAGAGATGGCTGATCAGGAAGCCTAAGAAAAGCTGACATGGCTGAGAAAGCCCTTAAGAGTGCCCAGAGCAGAGCCCTGCTAAGCCAAAGAAAGCAAGAACAAGAGAATCTCAGAAAGAGGTGCAGAAAGGGGATCCACAGCCTCTGCTGTGCATCATGCCCCAAATTTGTTTCATCTGCAGGCGTATACCGTCTTAGTGGAGGGACGCCTGGCTGCCAAGATAACATGACAGACTTAGCGAGGAAGGTCAAAGGCTGTCAACTGTCGCCGCTCAATCTCCACGCAAAGAGGTGGAGACTGGACAGGTTCGGGTGGAGGACCGTTCCCTGCTGCTGTGACAGAAGATTCTCCCGAAGAGGCAGTTTGATCGGATGATCGATGGCCATGTGTAACAGCTCGGGATACCAGACTCTTCGTGCCCAATCCGGAGCCACAAGGATGACTTGAGCCCGGTCGCGCTTGATCTTCTTCAGCACTCTGGGCAGTAGTGGTATAGACGGAAAAGCATATAGAAGACTGCAACTTCACTCGCGACGAAAAGCGTTGTCTAGCGAGTGCCGCCTTGGAAATCCCAACACACAGAATTGCTGACATTGCGCATTCTCTTCGGAGGCGAATAGACCTAACCAAGGCTCTCCCCACTGCTGAAAGAGACCTTGTGCCACCTCCGAATGAAGATGCCATTCGTGATCCATCATGCACCTGCGGCTGAGTTTGTCCACCCTGGCATTCAGTGAACCTGCCAGCTGTTGAACCACCAGGGATATGCCCTGATTTTCCAGCCATGTCCAGAGACAAAGGGTCTCTTGACATAGGGTCCACGACCCCACCCCACCCTGTTTGTTGCAGTACCACATGGTGGTGGTGTTGTCCGTGAACACCTGTACTGCGCTTCCCCGGACAGAGGGAAGGAATGCCCTGAGTGCAAGATGAATCGCCTGGAGCTCCAGCAGGTTGATGTGGAGCTCGGACTCCGCCGGAGACCAGAGGCCTCTGATCTCCACCTCTCCCATGAGGCCGCCCCACCCTAGAAGTGATGCATCCGTCACCACTGTGTACTTTGGTTGGGGAAGGGAGAGGGATTTGCCATTGACCCAATCCCGGTTCGTTAGCCACCACTGCAATTGTCGTGCAGTGCCCTCTGAGATCTGGACGCAATCGAACAGGTTCCCCTGATGCTGTGCCCACTGGAACTTCAGGTCCCACTGCAGAACCTGCATATGCCATCTGGCATGATCCACCAGCAGGATGCAGGAGGCCATCAGACCCAGCAGCCTCAGGGTCACCCTGACCGAAACCTGGGATAGAGGCTGACAGATCGGAATCATAGTCGAATATCCCGGAATCCCTGCTCGGGAGGATAGACCCGAAACTGCGTCGTGTCCAGAACCGCTACGATGAAGAGGAGCTTCTGAGCGGGAGTCAGGTGACTTCGGGACGTTGATAGAAAAGCCCAGCGAATGCAGGAGATCGTCCGCAGTCTGGAGGTGGGAGACAACAGCCTGGGGCGAGTCCGCCTTCCACAGCCAGTCGTCGAGATAGGGGAAGACTGGAACCCCTGATCTGCGCAGATGAGCTGCGAAAACCGCCATCACTTTCGTGAACACCCGAGGGGTGCTGGTAAGGCCAAAGGGGAGTACGGTAAACTGAAAGTGCTTGTGGGCTACCATGAACCGCAAGTAGCACCTGTGGGTCAGCAGGACGGGGATGTGAAAGTAAGCGTCCTACAAGTCCAACGCTACCATCCAGTCTCCTGGGGGGAGAACAGAAAGGACCTGAGCTAGCGTCACCATTTTGAACTTCTCCTTCCGGTGGAAGAGGTTGATGATGCTAAGATCCAAGATAGGGCGCAGGCCGTTTTTCCTTCTTGGGCACCAGAGTGTAGTGGGAATAGCAAGCACGGCCTACTTCTGGGGCAGGAACTCGCTCGATGGCTCCCGTGGCCAAGAGAGCCGTAACTTCCTGTTGCAGAAGGGTGAGATGATCCTCCGAAATGCGATGGTACTGAGGTGGCATGGCTGAGGGGGTAGTCTCGAAGGGGAGGTAGTAGCCCCTTCGGACTTTCTGCAAAACCCACCTGTCCAGTGGGGCAGGTGATGGCGAATCCTGCCGCCCACTGGCTGTTGGTGGCCCTGAAAGGTCGGACTATGAGGGTTTGGAGGCTGATGCAGAGAGGGCTGTGGTGGAATGGCCCGCGCACTGGCCCCCAGACCCACGGCGGTGGTTCCCACATCCCCGGCGGCGCAGAGGCTGAACAACTTGCGCCGGCCTGTGGCTCTCGGCGGAACGTGGCCGGGCACCCCTTTCCGTAGCCACGAAAGGGGCGAAAAGCAGACTGCGCAGGGCGGGTGGTGGAGAGCCCAAGGACTTGGCCGTAGCCCAAGAGTCCTTAAAGCGCTCTAGCGCATTGTCTGCCTTGAACAGGCGACAACCATCAAAGGGCATGTCCATAAGGGAAGCTTGAACATCCCCTGAAACACCAGTCGGCCTCAGCCATGCGAGTCGGCGGTGTCCAGTACACAGCAAATGGTAAAGTTGGCTACGTCTCTCCCCTTGGCAACTGCACAGAAGAGTACGGCGTGGGACTCCTCCGGGCACTGGGGCAGCACCTGCGCCACCGTATCCCACACGGAGTGGGTGTAACGGCCCAACAGACATGCAGTGTTTACCGACTGCAGTCCTAAGCTGGAGGAAGAAAACACCTTCTTCCTAAGGAGGTCCAGTTTTTAGATTCCCTATCAGGTGGTGCATTAGGGAATGCGCCTTTGGACGTGGAGGCTTGGACCACTAAGCTCTCATGGGAAGGGTGTTGGGAGAGGAAACATGGGTCGCCCGGAGCCGGTCGGAGGGGTCGGGCGATCATTCTATCCACAGGAGTCCCTGTGTTGGGCCTGGACTAGGTGCCCAAAAGGATGTCAGTGAGGGCTTCAGTGAATGGCAGCAGGGGCTCAGAAGACCTCGCAGCTGGTTGAAGCACCTCTGTCAGGAGGTTAGTCCTGACTGCCACCGTAGGTTGCTTGAGGTTGAGAGCCTCGGCCGCCCTACGCAATACCACTGCGTAAGACGCTCCCTCCTCCATAGCCACAGTAGGAGGAGACAACATGCCAAGACCTGGAGAAGTATCCAATCCACTGGCATCCCCAACTCCTCTCGCCAGTCCGGGTCATACTCAAACTGGTTAAAGGGTCTCCAGACCCCTGCAAGTCCTCCTCACCCTCCTCTGGTTGCCAATCTGGCCTAAAAGAACCAGGGTGGAACAAGGGTACAAATGTACCCGTCGGCGCCTGAACCGGCGTCTGTCGACGTCAGTCCGGCTCAGTGTCCACGTCGGGGTGGAGGGCGGGGTCGACGCTGGCTAGGGACACACAACCGGCATCGGCTGCGGACGTGGTGTCGGTGGAGTCTGCGCCGGGGGAGGTGTAGTCAGGTCAACCAGCGCCGATCTGGATCCAGGCCTGGAACCAAGGGGACCCTGCGGTGCCGGGGCCAATGCCGCCGGTGTCAAAGGCCCAGGGCCCCCAGCCAAGTCCACGGGGCCCAAAGGCGCGTTGGCAGAGTCGGGCTTCCCAAAGATGGCATGCATCACTTCGTAGAAACTCCAAAGCTGGGCAGGGGTCGCACCGGGTCCCGGGACGGGAGGGAGACCCGGAGTCGACCCAGCGGGCTCCACACGCGGAGCCGCGGGAGGGGCACCACCCGCATCCCTAGTCGCGTCGGCCGACGGCTGGGAAGAAGTCGAAGAGCAACAATGCTTCTTCAACTTCTTCTTGTGCTTCGACTTACCGGAGGAGTGTGAAGACTTGGAAGAAGATTGGTGGTGGCTCCGCGACTGGTCCCTCGACCTCTCACACAACAGGGACAGAGCGGCATGAAGCAGACTGCCGGGCCTCGAGAAGCTTTTGGGACTGCTCCAGCAAAGACTTCAGATTCATGGTCCGGCAGTCGGAACACGACTTGAAGTTGTGTTCGGGTTTCAGATAGAACAGGCACACCTCGTGCGGATCCGTCACCGTCATCAACCATCGGCAGGAACCACAAGCCTTGAAACCGGGCATCCCTGACATGCACCAGGAGTCGAAGACTCAAAAAATGACGTTGACAATAGTCGGCAAAAAGTCAGTCAAAAAGTGGCTGGAGGTACCTTTCTCTCTGGATCTGCGCTGGCTGTCGCAGAAAAAGAAAGAACTGACGTCAGCACGCGAGGGCGGCGTCTAAGTAGTTACCGCAACGTCAATCTGGCGACTACGACGCCAACGAAGAACACGGAGCCGACCGACGCCACCTTTCGACGCGCAGGGGTACTGCTGACAAAAAGTTCTCCGGATCCAGTCTGACGCCTGGGGATAATTCTAAGGTAAGGAATCTATAACTAATTGTCTCTTTCAGATACCACCTTACACCTGATGTGAACCCACACACAGAAGGCAGGGAAGGCTTTGAAAGAATTATCATTGAAGACGCCTGTCCATGTGCACTATCAACTGCTGAAATCCACACATGTATTTTAAAAGGTAAAGAAGTGCTCCAAAGATGACGATTGCGCAACTACTTAGATGGAGCCTAAGCACTTACTGCTGAAGAATAAGCAGTCATGAGCCAGACCTGGTGAATTCGCGATGAGCTCAGCATAAGGGAAGGGGGGCTGTTGCTGCGAGACCACTAGATTGTGATCCTCCGAAGTCTATGGGTTTGAGTCGTCGAACTGGCAGACCAGAGCACCAAGGCATCACCAAAACCAAAGCCCGCCTCAAAGACAAAGACAAAGTGTGGTTCCGGGGCTTAGACAAGTGGATTGAAGAGAAAGTGAGAAACTGACATTCGTGCGCCATCACGAGTGGGGACCCACCAACAGCACCTGTGATAATTGAAGAAGCAAGTCTACACCCATGGTCGTCTGTCAGCATGGACTTAAGAAGCGTTCCAAATGGTCGCCTCACTGCTGTCATCATTGACAGCCACACCAAATAGCCTACTGTAGAACTTGAGAGGTCGACAGCTTTTGGAAATATCAAGCTGGCGTTGGGGAAAAAATGGACTGAGCATCCCGATGAGATCAAAACCGACAACAGCCCGTCAATCCAAGGGCAGGAATTCCAGGCATAACTACACAACCTTAATATCAAGCACTGGAAGATAAGTCCCCAATGGCCCCAGGCCAATGGCGAAGTAGAGCGCTTAATGCAAACACTCAATCGTGCGCTCAGGATTGGAGTTGATAGGGGTGAGGATGCAGAATTCTGTCTGCACCATTTTCTGATGGCGTACCACAAGACACCCCATAGAATGACAGGGTGCGCTCCAAGTAACCTGTTATTGCGGAGGTGTGCCTCAAACATCATTCAAGCAGGGTCGAGCTGCAAGCCAGTGATCATTCACCTACAAGCCACACCAGGGAAGTACCAAGCCACAAATGAAAAGGCCAGCAAAGATCGCAGGGCTGTGGAACCTGATATCAGTATAGGTGACAAAGTGATACTGAATGACCGCCCTCTGAGATGGAAGTTCCGCCCCGCGTTTGAAAGAGAAGTGGGTCACCAGAGTGCAAGGAACATTGGTAACTGCTCAACGAGAGGAATCTGTTATATCCAGGAATATTTCATGTTTCAAGAGTCAGATCAGCAGGACCTGAACAATCTGAGTCATGACCATGAGGGCGAATATGCATATGCCGATGATGCTGACCTCAGCACCAGCTCAGACATCCTGCGAGCAAGGGCCCCACAAAGAGAAGAAGAA
Source organism: Triturus cristatus (assembly GCF_964204655.1). Lineage (NCBI taxonomy): Eukaryota > Metazoa > Chordata > Amphibia > Caudata > Salamandridae > Triturus > Triturus cristatus. The sequence continues at coordinate 930,370,774 of NC_140585.1, forward strand.
TCCATAGTAACCCCAGCCAGCTGCCGACAGCACAGACGAGCAACAGTGAGGAACACCCCATGAACCAAGGCTCTAATGGTCATAGCCAGAAGCATGTACTTCGTCCCAACCCGGCCACCAGCCAGAGACTTTGTCTGTGGCGCATCAATGCCATAATCGATTGCTTATTTTGTCATTTTCGATTCATTTTAACTTATTATTTTCACATCAATAAAGATTGGAAGGGATTGAGAGTGCATCCGGCATCTACGATACAATGTAACAAGCATGCAGAGAGAGAGAGAGTCAGGCACTATTTGATGATATAAATAAAAGCTGGTGTGATCGCTCATGGTCACTCTACGATACCAGCATTGTGTGAGCCTGCGTACTTCATTATAATCCCCATGTGTGTGGCCTAATCATACCTCCGTGTGCCCAGATACGACACGCACAAGTGGGAGATATGGACATCGGCATTCACCCGTTAGCTTCGAGAGCTGCATCAAGGTATGGAGGAAGGTGGGGCCTGGACACTGGTGCCCTGCAAAGCTGGCCCAGGCTCTCCTCAAACTTAAATGTCCCTCCCCACCCCGTAGGGGCCAGACTCTCCGGACGGCATTAGAGTGGGAGAATGGGAGCCCCTGTGACACCTGTTTGAAGCAGCAATCATTTAAGGCCCCCTGGTAACGGAAATAGCTGTAACCTTAAGAAGCTCTGGCAGAGCGACCCTTCGGTGTTCTTTCTGCACAGAGCTTTACCGCGGCTAATGAGCCCTCTTACCCTCATATCTGCTGATCCTGCTGTATTGCTGCCCTCTGGGGCCCCATTCAGTGAGGTGCATGGTCTCGTAGAACTCTAAGTTGGGCAGGGGTTGCTCTGGTTCCTGGAAATTCAGGGAGATACGGAGACAGCCCAGGCTCAGGCTCCACCACAGAGCTAGGCCTTGAGTGCTGACGGCCCAAGGATTTGTCTTAAGACTTGCGCAGCGGAGTTGAAGACCTCTTTAACTGCTATTTCTTTTTGTATAACTTACCAAACTTCCTTGATGACCCGGAATGGGACAACTGTCGCCGGGTATGACCTAGTAAACAATCTCAGTACCTTGCTGCGAAGTCAGTTAAAACGACTCAACTGGCTTAATGAGTACTGCATTCCTCTAGACTGCGTAACACCATGTCCCAAATAACAAGAGTAGCTCAATATTTTCATTGGAAGATCCTTCATTGTATAACTAAAACTCAATCCTCTGCTCCCAATATACCACTCTTTCTGTTATTTGCACAACATCCATGAAGGGAAGAGTCCTGGCAGCTAAATGGGAAAGAGATAGCCTTACCACGGTGGATGACCTCTTTGAGAATGAGCAATGTTCCGCCCACCCCCTATGAAGCATTACTAAATCGATTTGATCTCCCCTCCAGCACGTTCCTGACTCATAAGATGCTCTTAGCTCAGATGAACGCTCTTGGATATCATGAACACAAAACCACAATCGCACAGCTAAATGCAGTCTCTTTTCAACATGGGCATGAGTAGCAAGCTCATTACATGGTTATATAGATCACTGCTGAGTTTATTAACCCCTCTCTGTACAAAACTCAAACTTTGCTGGGAGACAGACTTAGACCACCCTCTTAGCAACAAAGATTGCGCTAACTTCCTTGAAAAACCTGAGAAAATCTCTTAGAATGCTAGACTCCAACAAATAGAACATTAATAATTGCAGAGAACCTACATGTCCCCCCCCCCACCTGATCAACAAACTAAAACAGTATGCTGACCCCGCTACCGCGACACAGAACCGGACTTTTACCGTATGATGCAGGATTGCCCCGTTCTAACTCAGTTCTGCCATACGATCCAAGATGTCATAAAGACAGTTACTGGCAGAGAACACTACAATACTCCAGAAGCCTGGTTTTGTTGCAGGGATTCTGTGTAAACAGAACTATGCCTGGGATCACGGAACTTTAGTATGTAGGACTGAGTCACCATACCACATCAGTACCTATGAACCCCAATCCTAACTAGCTCGTAGGGCCTTACCTGCCCTTATAGCCTTCCCAGAGTCACAGGTAAGTTAGCACTGCAGAACACAACTCACTTGTCCCCTCAGGGAACCATGGAAACAAATCGGCACCTTTCGTTTTCTCCATCATGCATCTCCATAATAACCAAAACAAAGACAGAAGAACAGTCTACAATATTTATTAAAACTATGGTGCTATAATATAAAACAACTGCACTGCAACTATAAAACATATGCATGCCATCAAAATGTGTAACATCACTAGTAAACTGTATTCAATGAGAAGCCCTACCTTTTGTAAAGATATATCTGCCTCAGCCTGTCCTCACTACGTGGGCACAGTGATGTATCATAGATCTCTAGGATTAGAACCACCTACACCTGTATTATGGTTAGCTAATCAGCATCTGTGGTTGCACAAGGCTGGCGCGTTCGTCTCAGGACCTCTCCTCTGCAAGAATTGAACTCTCTGTTTTCAAATAGCAAGTCTCCGTATATATGTTATGATGTGTCTTTGATTAAAACAGCAGATGTGAACTTATTTTGTGTCTAAATGCTGAGCTACATTGCTAACCGAGCACAATGTTGTTTGGCCTTGTAGGAGATGTTCCCCAGAGAGAAGAATCAATAACAAAAATTGGTGAAGTGTTTTGCTAAAATAATATTGTGGCACAAAAATAAACATGCTGAGTGTAACATGTGCAAAGCAGCCTACAACTTGCAGTTAGGCTAAAATAAGGGAGAACTAAGTGGGCCGTAAAGGGAACACACAACCCCCCCCCCCCCCTTTGGTAGAGCAAGTAACGGAGCGACTACATAAACACTATGTAGCACAAGCTAAGCGAATTCAATGCTTTGCTAACAGGCAGGTTATACAAAGTACAAAAATAATAATAAAAAAGCACAGCATGTCAATTTGGAAACCTGGCCAGATTAAGGTGTGTTGGATGTATCCATGATGCCTCCCATGAGTTCAAAAGAAAGTGAATCCACGATGAATCCGCCATAGCCCAGTTCAAATCATCCACAGAACAAGCATGATCTTCTGTATTAGCCGATGCTGAGGAAATATATGGGCAATCTGCATCCATGTTATTAGAGCTAAAGTTAAATGAGTCATGTGCTGAAGCACTGATCTCCTCTGAAGGGAGTGGCTCATACCGGGCATGGTGCAGCAGCCGCAAGCCTATGGGACAACTCTGAAATTGGGTCCTTAAAGTACTGAAAAACAGGTTAATGTCCACAGCAACCACCGTTAGCAGAGCCAGGCAAATATCCAGTACCCATTCGAAAGGGCACCATAGGCAATGAAACATGGGTTGGACGCAGGCACACCAGAGAGGTCAGAATGTCAACGATCAGTCAAAATCCAGTTCTTGGAGCGCTAAGATTCCACAGAACTTTACCATGCGTTCACAATATAATTGGACCCGTGGTAGTTCCAGAGGGCTTCAAGCTGGAACATCCATTGCGGAGGCGCAAAAATAGAACCAAAATGTCACAAATGGACAATAACACCAATGGGATGTCTCCGAACACTACAAAAAAGGGAATGAATAAAAGCTGGTATTACTCCAAAGATTTTTGGGAAGGAACTGACTATGCCAGAACAAAGAACTTTAAAAAAGTAAGCAAGGCCGGCAGCATATATATATAATAGTTTATTTTGGACACATCCCATAAAACACATCAAAACAATACAATGAATATAAACACAGATGACATCAAAGTGCAGTGCATTACTATAAAAACGATAAAAACATTAGGTTAAGAAGAGAGAATAATAGACAGGACGTCATCCTAAAACAAGTTGTGGACCTGTCGTACTAACCAATTATACATCTAAGTGGAGAGTTTCCCAGTCCGTCATAAGATCAAAAGGTCCAGCAGGAATGTTGTGCAAAATAGCAGACATGGGGGCAATAGTGTATAGAAAGGTTAGCAGAGCAAACATAAACAACAATTCATAAACACTACATAAATGAGAATGAGGATAAAACAGAATTTGTTAATAGCCTTCTTTCTTGGAGCCCACTTTTAAAAAGTCTCTCCACTTCCCAATAATGTCTCACACCCACGTTTTTGCAAGCAGCCACGAGACATTTTTTACGAGTCGTCCTGTAAGAAGGGCAGAATAGCATGAAATTAGACTTTATTTCAACTATGCTCGGGCAGTTTGGGCAGCAATCGGCCTGATAGGTGGAATTGGCCCATTTGGAGGTGTGTGATCTCAAGGGGAGAACCCCGCACCTGTATTGTAGACAAGCCAGGACCCTGCTCCAAATATAATTTCCCACCAACAACCAGGGAAGGGCACCTACCCCCAGCAGTAAAAGACAGAAGCAGCAAAACTGGAGGCAGGTCAACTCCACTGACAGAAAGAAGCCGGATCCAGACACCATGAGTAAAGAGAGGCAAGTGGTACATCGGGCGCTCTCAGGAGAATCTACCCTCTTGAGGCTTCCTGAAGCATGGGGTGGTCAGGTGATGGGGGAGGGCCTGCTGGAGGACGCGAGCCAGCGGGTCAGTATCTCTAAATGCCTTCATTGCTAAATGTCTGCGACACTGTGGAGCGCCTCCCCACAGCAGATAGAAACCGCGACTGGACACTGCTCCACACCAACCAGGTTGATATGACGAACTGTGGTAGCACATTGTTATTTCATGTTATATACACATTACATTTGGGGTTCTTTCTGTCTTCTTTCACTTCTTTCTCCTCCGCATTTCCACTGAAGATCGGGGTTTAACCCAGCGGCGTCAGGGGCACGCCTAAGATCGAGTTATCTTTAATTTGCATAGATCAACATGGTCTGAAAAGCCCACACAGACCCATTAAAAGAAAAAGGCAAAACCAAATATGGCATACCTTTATCTGTCGTATGAGGCATAAGACCACAAACCCAACAATTAGTGGTATTTACTACTGATGCTGATGCAACAACTGTATAAATGAGTTGTTGACAAATTCTGATCTCTTTGTCTGTTCATGTTCAGGCAACGTATAAAACTGGTGCAAAGAAACAGTAGTAAAAGAAAGCATAGGTTGAGAGGTAGGTGCAGATGTCTGTTGTGTAGCATAGACAGTCCAACCCACACAAGCTAATGTGATACTTAAAAACATCAAAAAGCACAATATTATAAAACATTTTTTATGTATCAATATACAAAATCGTATCTTAAGATCTATTCTCTCAACATCTCTTTCAGTTACAACAGACTCCATCCTCTAACGTGCTGCTCGCGGCAATTTTCCTTCTTCACTCAAGTGTGCGTCCAGGCGTCCTAGACGTCCCTAGAACCGCAGACCTTTCGTCAATACGCGGGCCACCCCTTAAGTTCTTATACCGCGACCCTGCAGCTGAACCCGGATGGTGGTTCGAAAAAGAAAAATAGTCTCTTGTCTGAAAGAGTGTAATTCACAAAAAAAAATCAAATTTTATTTGTCCTTTTTAGACCTTAAGTTGTAGCGTTCTTTACCAGGCACAGTTTGATCCTGAAAGAGTGTCTCTGGGTGCGTAGTATCAAGTTTCAAACACGGCGGCACAGCTTCTTGCAAGACTTTATCATCCGCACGTTCTGACTGAGTCCATTCCAGATGTGCATCGCTAAAAGGTACAAATCTCGGAACCCTTTCACTCTCGGAATCGGCAACACCTTCCCGGACCCACTTATTGTACGGTAAGGGCAAAGGTATCTTCTTACAATGGGTACCATGTACCCAGTTTTTCTTGCCGAACACCTTAATAGCAGTCCGAGTTGATAACAGGGCTTGGTATGGACCGGTCCATCTTGGTTCCAAGTTCTTTAACCTCTGGAAATTCTTGGTTAGAACCCAGTCGCCAGGTTGAATCGTGTGGCCTGCGTCTACAGAAACTGAAGGCAAAGTGTCATGAACCTGTTGGTGAAGAACACGCAATTTAGCAGTCAAATCATGTAAGTAGTAAACCAACATAGGGTACTCGATATCACTGTACTTCTTAGGCCTCGGCACACCCCAGACATTCGCCGGGTGTCCAAAAACAATCTTGTATGGGCTAAGTCCCACGCGAGAATGTGCTGTCGTTCTCGTGGACAAAAGTGCCAATGGTAATGCATCGGGCCATGTAAGACCAGAGCTCGCTTGCTGTTGGACCCGGCCTCGTGGAGTGGTCCTTAACCCCCTGGATTGTGCCCGTTCCCCGCCCCGGCCTTCACGGGCCACCCGTCTGAACTGCACCAAGGCCCTTCACCCGGAGCTGCACGTGGTCGCATACTCCTCGTGGCTCCGCCATCTTGTTGGCATCCACGTCACACCGTGCACCAGCCAGCGCGACCCCGCTCAACCCGGCCTCGACCCCAGCGAAGCCCCGACATCGAGGCACCACGAACTAGCCAGGGGGTGCCGCAGGAACCATTCATCGCCCCCGGCGGAGGACAGTATCGATGGGACCCCCAACTGTCCTCCCCTCTCGAGGTGTGATCGCCCTGCAACTCCCATGGGCCTGGCGCCTCTCCTGCTGGGCGTCTGGCCACCTCCACCCGGCCACTCCGCCCCCTCGGGCGCATAGGTCCGGACATCAAAGGGCTCCAGACCTATATCTGGGGCGACCCCACCACAGATCGGCAGTTGTATCCCGGAGTCGAGAGCCCTGCTGATTGAATCGCGGCTGACCCTACGGAGAAGAACTCTTGTCGGAACCATCACGAGCCCTGCTGACTGCGTCGCGGCTCCTTCTTGTGAACACTTTGAACCACCTGGAACATCGGAGCCCTGCTGACGCTGTCGCGGCCCAACCTCGCTGAAACCTTCCTCGGAGCCCTGCTGACGACGTCGCGGCTCGAGCTGAGCAGAAACCATCTTGAGAGCCCTGCTGATTGAATTGTGGAAATGTGGATTTTCCTGATCAGTTATGTCCCCTATCTTGGACCCCAACGGTTCTATATGCATGTTACAAGTACATGTATGTTCCCTCCAGTTCCAGTTTCTAAGACGCAAACATATGTGTGTCTACCGTCGACATGTTCTCTGTCAGATCCGCCATCAATGGGCTGGATATTCGATTCCTAAGTATGAAAGGCCACCGACTTTATATGGCTAAGTTACTCCATTTTTACAGTTCAGGCGAGTAGGCCCGATTCTGTCCTCAAAGCCTTTCCCTGCTTTCTGTCTCTGACAGCTTCAGCTTGAGCTCGCATCTGTATCCATGAACTTTGTCCTACTCCCTGTGCAGCTAACGGTGCCTGCCTCGGCCAGTTTTCGCCTGTCTGCCAAGAAGTTGTATTTCACCTTCGAATTATCTATTTTGCTCTCCAGCCGATGCATTCCTGTCCAGTGATTTAGGTAAACATTTCCTTTAGCTCACAAGCAAAGGACTCAGCCTTTCCGTCCTCCTGCAAGTGATTCATAGCCCTGTTGCCATGGAAAGTTTTCTATCCCTCGCATCTCATATAGACACTTAGACGCTTGTACACGTACACAGTCAGTATAGAATAGATTCTGTCCGAGAGTCTCTTCCTTGTGGATAACATAGTTCTTTAAACATAGGATGTTAGATATGATTTGGGATTAGGTTGACTTGACCCCAGACTTCTCGTCTCCACATGTAGAGCTAAATGTCAAGTCCCCTTCACCCCCTAGTTGCACGTCAATTACACGTCATGCTGCCGCGCGCGCATCTATGCCAAGTATTATCTTATAGATCCACCTATGTCTGATAATTCTAACCAATCATGTTTCTTTTATTCCTTATTACGCCTAGTTTCGATTATGTCACTGTTTTGTCACTTTTCTTATCAAATGTTACGCCTTCTACATTCGTTTCATTGTAATGTACTTATTATAAAAATACATGTCTGTTAATAAATTATTGTACTTCACTTCCTGAACCCTCGTGGTGACGGAACCTGAAGGCCGCGACTCGAGTCGGCCATTTTGAATGGAATAAAGCCCATTAGAAAACCTCTTATACCACGGATTCTGCCTCTTGTTATTTTGAGCTATTTACTTTATTTTAAGATTCCGTATGAAATTCAGTCCGGTATTTTTATTTACCACATAATGGCGCCCGAACAGGGACACTTTCTCATCTCACGCGCCGGCGGTGCGTTGCAGGCCCGGTCTCCTGCCACAGCTGGACGGACCATAAACGCGTACCAGCAGGATTTCCTGTAAGCTCCCTCCGGTCAAGCGGGGGCGACTGAGGCTGCGATCAACCCAGACGAGGCGGTGAGAAGTGCGAAGTATCCCGACCAGAGCCTAGCTGAGAGAGCAAGATCCGAGGTATACAGAGGCCCACCAGGTTTTCCGAAATCCCGACGTCCAGAGGGTCCGATGTCCGCAGTTATCGAGTCCTGTCCATTCTCTGAGGCCTTCCGTTTCAAGGAGCTACTCGGTGAGTACCATCGCCGGGGAGGCGTGTTGACGCGCACATAGGTTGTGCCGGTCAAGACGGATTTGGGTACACAAATCCGGTCTGCACTGTTTAGCAGTGTATATGTACTGTTTAGCAGTATATCAAGTATTCCGAAGTATTCAGTTATTGTCAAGAATTCATATCAAGTATTCCGAAGTATTCAGTTATTGTCAAGAATTCAGCGTGGTGATTAGTTAGGCAGACTGTCATCATTGTCGATCATTGTTATAATGTTTAATGTTTAATGTTTAAAGTATTCAGAAATGTCTTGCATATTGTGGTATGAATGACTGTTCATTGTTCACTGTTCATTTATGGTGTTTTTCGTATTAAGAAAATTCAAGAGTAAGTATCAGATCAGTTGTCAATATGCCGCTCTTCTCGAAGTTAAGACAGATTACTACCAGAAAAGGGGTGCTTGAAGAAGCAGTTCCTATTCCTCCTAGAGACACCCCAGGACATTTCATGTACCATAAGCATGGCTTAGATGCCATATTGTTTCTTGATCTATGGGTAGATTATACCAGAGGATTACCGGAAAGTCAAAGGTGGCCCATAGCGGGAACCTGGGATGCAGAGTGCATCATGAAAGTGGAGGAAGAGTTATGGAAAAGAAAGGTCAGACAGTCACAGAAAGACGCTGTTGAGTTATGGCGTAAAGAATCTCATAGACGAACAGAAAAAGCACGTAGACAAGAAGAGAGGAGTAAAGAAAGTTCAAATAAAGTTCAAGAAAATCTATTAATTGAGGAAGGTATCCGAGTGAAATCAGAACAAGTGAATAGACAAAGAAATGCTCTTATGAATGGTATGTATCCCCTTCTAGCCGAAGGACTACCTAAGGCTGCTCCAGAGATACCAAAAGACTTGCCACCCCCATTATTTCCAATTAAGGTACATCCAAAGGGGCATCCCAGAACCGCAGAAGATGTTTTTCTTTCCTCATATCTAGACGATGCAGCTCCCGAGTATGCTAACGCCACACCACATAGACCGTCTGGCGGAGGGGTTCAACGTCAGGATCAGGTGTCTGTCCCCGTGCAACAGCAAGTCCCGATACAAGCTTCGGCAAGCACATCTGTTTCCGCATCTGTCTCCGCAGTCGACTCTACAGAGGTATCAACACCCATAGTTGCTGTGTCACGTTCAACGAATCCATTCACACCCGACGCCCCAGATGGGGCCACGGGAGGTGCTAGCAGTACTTTTACACCACCCAGAATAAATAAACTTGTTTTTCAAGAGTCAGCGCATTCACGTACACCTAAATTCGTAAGTGAACGTACGCTTAAGGAACTCCTTGTAAATTGTAGATATGACCCAGTGGTTGGTAAAGAGGACGAAATGGTCCTGGCATCATTACGTATCAGGCGAGCCGCAGAGTATTTAGCAAGGTTACCAGGGATGACTACGCATCTAGATAACATATATCATTTTGTTCAAACAGGACGAGATCCAGGATGTATTAACAGAGCTATGGAATTCCAGAAAGTAGAGATACAGGGGGAACTGTTACGTTTCCTCATAAACTGTGTAATCAGAAATCAAGATCGTCCGGGGGTAGACCCGAATACAATGCTTATTCTTACAAGATGGAGTCAGAATATATCAGAAGGGAGACACGATAAGCAAAATTGTATAATAGCCATGTGCCGAAAAATACGTAAAGAAATAGAGCGTATTCATGAAGAGAGATTGGGAACAGACGAGTTTGAGCAAGATGAAGTGTCCGAATCAGGGAATTCCGCAAGACAATCAGAGACCATAGCCTATGTAGGCAGAGGAAGATCTTGTGAAAATACTAGATGTTTTTCTGATCCCATACACTCTGTATGTCCAAATAATAGCAGAACGTATCCGACGCCTGTAATAAATCTGAAATCTCCTGAACATTTGTTTCAAGCCGCAGATAAAATACTACGAGAACGAAGAGGTTATCACCTCCTCGATTCCATGGATGAGCAAGAATTAGCCAGATCAGCCGTTCACTGGATTGACAGTCCTGAAAAATACGGTGATGAGACCGTAGCACACACGTTTTTTAACCTCAGTACAGATGAACAACGTTTAGCTGGAATATATATGATTCAGCAACTCCTCATATTATATAAGAGCCAACATGCTGACCCTGGTCCTTTACCTGATATATTAACGGAACTACTCACGAACAGATGGAGAGGTTCTAGTAACAAGCTAATTAAAGAGATATTAGTGTCACGTAAGCAGTATGTCCTTTTTGTAAGTCCGGATTCTCTCTCGCTGCCCCACAGAGAAAGAGTGCCGTACTATATGGATAGACAAAATCCCCTACGAGAAGTGCACCCAATAAAAGGCGAAGACAATGAGTTTCACCGTGTATTTGTTTACACACCCATATCAAAAATGGAATTATTAGAAATGAAGAAAGTAGTACCTAGTCATGACAAAGACCCAGCGGGTTTCCACCGAGAAATTAAAGACATGTTACTGATGGGAGAGTACACCTTTCCTGATATTATGACAATATTAAAGGTGCTTTTGCCTGCTGGCATATATGAAAAACTGAAAGAAAAAGAGTGGGAAGTGGGAGACCAAAAGATAGACTGGACAGCATTAGCAGAGGAAGAAAGGGGCCGAGCTGCAGGTTCAGGGCTCGGGGATAAAGTTAAACTATTACCAGGTTTACTAGTACAGGTACTGCCACGTTTATTAACTACAAAAAAGGAAGATTGGGGTGCAATCACAGCCTGTAAACAAAAGCAAGATGAAGACACAAGCGATTATTATGCTCGATTTGAAAAATGTTTTGGTATAAATAGTGGTATAAAAGCAAGTAGTGACTCATATCCACATTTATTTGTGACAAAATTAGTGGAAAATGCATTGCCTCCAGTGAAGAATAGAATATTGAAATTCGAGAGTACCTGGCAAAGTAACACTCCGTCGCAAATGCTACAAATGTTACAGTATCATCACAATAGAATTAGGGATGAACAAGAACACGAGCATAGACGCATGAAGGATACAAAAATGAAAATGCTAGTTTCTCAGACAGTACCAGCAGATGGTCACAAAAAGGGTGTGACACATTCTGGTGATTCTGCAGTTCCTGTAAAAGGAACCTGCAATTACTGTAAACAACTAGGCCATTATGTACATGATTGTCAAGTCCTGAAACGTAATATAGCTACAGGTATTGCAAAAGAGAGACCACGATTAGTTAGACAAGATCAGAATGAACAAGGAGCTATGCAGCATGGACAGTCCATGCCAGTTCAGCAACAGTCTATGCCAGCCTCACAGCAACCCATACAGTTTGTGCCAGCTGCACCACCGTTGCCTGCTACTGCCACACAAACCACAACACGACAAATGTATCAGACTGCACAGTATGAATACCCTGAGTATCAGCGTTACGCATGAACCAGCCTAGAGAGGGAAGTTGACTTACCGCTTATCGAGATTCCGGTAGATCAAGAAGGACCTTATGTACATAGTGAATTATTAGGTCAAGATAGAAAATTCTTACTCGATACAGGGGCAAGTCGAACAACCATAAAACGTAGTGAAGTTCCAGGGGCACCCCTCTCAGGCTCTCAAAATGTTTCCCTTGGTTTTTCAGGAAAACCTATTGTTAATGAAGTATCACAGCCTCTACCACTTACGATAGGACCTTTGACACGAACTACAGATTTATTGCTTACTAAATCATGCCCAGAAAATCTGTTAGGAATTAAAACTCTGAAAGCACTAGGAGCCATAATATGTTGTTCTCCGGAAGGAGTAAGGTTGTTTTTACGTGATTTTAAAGGTCACTATGTGTCTAGAGACATGGATCCCCGACTACAGACTTTACCAGTACATCTATGGGCACAAGGCCCTACGGATGTTGGCTGCATGAACATTACACCCTATCGAGTTACATTGAAAGCAGGAGTGGTACTACCACGAATGCGACAATACAAGTTACCGCATGATGCTGTAGTGGCTTTGTTGAAAATCATTGATGAGCTAATTGCCCAGGGAGTAGTTGTAGAAACAGACTCCAATGTATGTAATTCACCGATAATTCCGATTCTTAAACGAACTGATCCTACTGCTCCACCAGTGTACCGATTGGTTATTGATTTGCGTGAACTAAACAAGTGTATTGTACCACAATTCCCTGTGGTCCCTGATATATCATCATTGTTGACAGCAATTGATTCCGAAGCAACATTCTTTACTGTAATTGATCTCAAGAATGCTTTTTTCAGCGTCCCAATAGATCCGGAAAGCCAATACTTGTTCGGATTCAGTTTAAATGGGCGTAGTTTTAAATTCTCACGCGCTCCCCAAGGATTTACAGAAAGCCCCAGCATCTACAGCCAAGCACTGAAACGAGAACTTGACAGTATCCACATGCCAGTCAATACTGCACTGCTTCAATATGTCGATGATCTGCTGATCACCGCGAGAAGCGAGTCAGAATGTGAAGAAGCTTCTCTGACAGTTTTACATTTCCTAGCCGACAAGGGGCACAAGGTGTCCCCTTCTAAGCTGCAATTCTGTGTTCAGCGAGTTATTTATCTTGGTCACTCGCTGTCCAAGGAGGGAAGGCAGCTTACACCAGATCGCATCCAGTTAATTGCTAACATGTCAATACCCCAGACACAAAAGGAGGTGCGGGCTTTCATAGGCCTCACTTCATATTGTAGGCAGTGGATCCCTCAGTACGCATTTCTAGCAAAACCACTCATTCAGTTAACCACACAGGAGGCAGCCACATCGACTGTTCTCCCTTGGACTCAGGAACATACACAAGCTTTTGAAAGCCTAAAGGAAGCTTTATGTCAAGCACCTGTTTTAGCAACACCATGTTATAGCAAACCTTTTACACTCTTTGTTACAGAACGCGAAGGTACTGCCTTGTCAGTACTCACTCAGGATCAAGCAGGATCATGCAAGCCATGTGCTTATTTTTCCAGTACATTAGATCCCGTAGCTCAGGCTTTGCCTGCATGTCTGAAATCAGTGGCAGCGACAGCTTTAGCAATCAGACAAAGCGATGCCATAGTATTAGGACACCCATTGACAGTTCAAGTACCACATGCAGTAGAGGTTCTTGTGAACCGAACACAAACACAACACTTGACCATAGCAAGACTTACCGGTTATGAACTGACATTGTTTCAACCACACATAGAGATCCGACGGTGTAATACATTGAATCCTGCTACACTATTACCTGTAATTGGAACAGACCCACTAGCTCATGATTGTGTTGAAATCGTTGAAATAAAGACGAAACCTAGACAAGACTTGACAGACGTTCCATTGTTAGATCCAGACCTGACGTTGTATGTAGACGGATCATGCATGAGAGCAAGTACAGGAGATTTAGTGGCCGCGTATGCAGTCACAACAGACACTGAAGTTATTGAGACACATTGTATAGATACTCTGTCAGCCCAAGCAGCAGAACTTATTGCTCTAACGCAAGCCTGTATTCAAGCCACAAATAAGAAAGTTAATGTATACACTGACTCACGTTATGCATTCGGAGTTGTACACGACTTCGGCGTGCTGTGGCGAGAGAGAGGTTATCTAACGTCCCATGGTGCCCACATTCAGCACGGACCCCTCATTCATGCCTTGTTAGACGCAATACATCTACCCACTGCTATATCGATTATGAAATGTAAAGCACACACGAAGGTTACTGATACCATTTCTCAAGGCAATGATTTAGCTGACAGAACAGCTAAACAGACTGCTCAGAATCGCACATTAGACATGACAAAGCCAATAGTTCAGACCCCAACACAGTGTATGACAATTAAGGATCCCGCACTTGACGTAATTGACATACAGACACATGCCACAGCAGAAGAAATAAAGAAGTGGACTGAACTAGGAGGGATCCAGACAGATCAAGGGTGGATGACAAAGGAGAAATCTGTATGGTTTCTCCCTGATTCCATGGTTCAAGCCATTATAGCTACAGTTCACAGTCCAGCACATTTAGGAGAGAAGGCTATGCTAGACAGCATTCAGCACATTTGGTTCAACAAACATTTACGAGCAGCAGCTAAACAAAAAGTTCGTACCTGTATGATATGTTGTCAGTTTAATCCAGGAAAGAGTGTTCCCGTAGAGCAGGGTGGATTTCAGCCTCCTGACCATCCTTTTGAAGTCCTCCAGATGGATTATATTCAGATGGAACGTTGTCGAGGATTCAAATATGTTCTTGTAGTTGTCTGCGCTCTCTCCCGTTGGACAGAGGCGTATCCCGTATCAGATTACACTGCCCCGACTACTGCCAAGCAGCTAGTTCGAGAATTCTTCCCACGGTACGGTTTACCACGTGTTGTATATTCAGATAACGGCCAGCCTTTCTCATCCGAATTAATGAAACATGTCTCACTCTTGTTGGGATATCAGTGGAAATTCCACTGTGTCCGACATCCCGAGGCAGCAGGTCTCGTAGAAAGACATAACCAGACACTGAAAATCAGACTGTCCAAAATATGTAGAGAGAAAGGTGTCGACTGGATAGTAGCATTACCAGTTGCACTCTTTTACATGAGAATGGTAGCACACTCTAGAACAGGGCTATCCCCGTATGAGGTGATCTTTGGTAGACCACCGAATATGTGGGGGACGCCTATACCACGTAAAATAACTGATGTTGACTGTAATATGCTGACAGATTACTTGGCTTCCTTGATGTCTGCACTACAATCTTCTCGTTCACAGGTAGCTGCAGCCTTTCCCGACAACACTGAGGCGAAACCCCATGACGTTGTTCCGGGTAATCTTGTCTTTGTGAGAAACTTCGACAGGAAAAGTCAATTGGAGCCCAGGTGGAAAGCACCCAAGTTGGTCCTGTTGACCACAAGAACAGCCGTGAAGATCGAGGGACGAAAAGGGTGGATTCATTCAAGTCACGTCAAAAAATTTCATGGACTACCTTCAGATATAGACACTGTGCCCTGCACTCCCTCACAGACTGATTCAAAACTTCCTTTTGTTGAAAAGAATGACTCTCAGTGCTATAAATTAAAGCTTAGGCCCAAACAGTCGAGCAATTTGATTGTTTAAGTCCTCTCCAAGGTGAAGCGGTTGAATTGTCTCCGACATGTATCCCTTGGACCTGAGTAGAGAAAATACCCGAGAAATGTTGAAACGACAGGCGTATTGTAAATCACTGCGTAGCTACTGTATGAGGACATTATTAATTTTGTTTTTATCGAGTATTTTAGTAATTATTACGAGTATGATTTTGCACATATATCATCCTATCTCTAGACATGTTTATAATGTTGCTGCAGAACATTCTTTTAGTGACCTACCGCCACATGAATTATCTTATAGACTTGCGCTGCGCAATAACACCTTCATTAGTATGTTACATCATTCCCATCAGACTAGTAATGCGACCAATTGTTGGGTGTGTGGCCGACTTCCTCCCTATCAGAATAACAAAGGAGTTCTGCCTTTCTTTCCACATCCATTCACACACAATGGCTCCTGTGGAGCATGGTTTAGTTTATTAAATTCCATAGACCCAGACACAGCAGTTTATCAACAACATTGGATATGGGGAAATCTGAATCTAGTTTTATTCAAAGTCTGTCACCCTAATAAGGAGGGTCACCCCAGTAGAACAGGAACTGATTTAGAAAATGAAGTGTATAAATTAGGTAATTTTACGCCTAATCTTATGATTCTGAATGTCAAATCCGAAGTTGAACTAATTCTGCCCACTATGTCAGTATTTCCAGTTAAGGGTGAATTATGTGTAAGAAAAGTTGGTTCCATACATATGGGCCATAGCCAATGCGTTACTACAGTAGAATATAGTGATCAAGGTAAATCTTCATTTAGAGCTTCTCGCCATTCTTACTTTATATGTGGTCAGACGGCATATATGCGTCTGCCTCTAGATTGGGATGGTACCTGTTACATAGCATTCCTTTTGCCACCTGTTTTCCTAGCTCCCCCTGATTATTATCGAAATGTTCATTTAGTACACAATAGAGAGCGAAGAGATCTCCCAGTTGTCGATTATACTGAGACAGCATGGGACAAGTATGTAGATTTCAATAAAGGTATCTTTCCCTATATAGGTACAATATCAAATAGTAAGCTGATACGCAGACTCACCAAGACTCTTGAAGCTGTAGTAAACGAGACTATAGCCGCCCTAGGCAATCTGACAGAGGAACAATCAGTGATGAGAATTGTTGTTCTCCAGAATCGTCTTGTCCTTGACGTCATCCTGGCCGATAGGGGCGGAGCTTGCAGGGTCATCGGATCCAGCTGCTGCATATTCATACCAGAAAATTCGCCATCTGTATATAAAGCTATAACACGCCTTCATAAGATTGTAAGCCAGATACACGAGAATCCAGGCACTTGGACGTGGTCCGGGTGGTTTTGGAGTGTGATATCAGCCTGGGGATGGAGAGTTTTATCCTTCCTAGGTATTGGCCTTCTTATGCTCTTCAGTTGTTGTTTATGCCTGCAAGGTGGACCAGCGATTTGTGGTCTGTGTGCCACATCATGCATTCCACATCACAGGTCCCGTTCAGAATGCCGGAAGAAGAAAGAAGAAGAAATGATGCTCCATGAGCAAATCGATGGAATGATGAAGATTGATGTCTCGTGAAGGGCAAGAAGGGGACAAGGAGGGAATGTGGAAATGTGGATTTTCCTGATCAGTTATGTCCCCTATCTTGGACCCCAACGGTTCTATATGCATGTTACAAGTACATGTATGTTCCCTCCAGTTCCAGTTTCTAAGACGCAAACATATGTGTGTCTACCGTCGACATGTTCTCTGTCAGATCCGCCATCAATGGGCTGGATATTCGATTCCTAAGTATGAAAGGCCACCGACTTTATATGGCTAAGTTACTCCATTTTTACAGTTCAGGCGAGTAGGCCCGATTCTGTCCTCAAAGCCTTTCCCTGCTTTCTGTCTCTGACAGCTTCAGCTTGAGCTCGCATCTGTATCCATGAACTTTGTCCTACTCCCTGTGCAGCTAACGGTGCCTGCCTCGGCCAGTTTTCGCCTGTCTGCCAAGAAGTTGTATTTCACCTTCGAATTATCTATTTTGCTCTCCAGCCGATGCATTCCTGTCCAGTGATTTAGGTAAACATTTCCTTTAGCTCACAAGCAAAGGACTCAGCCTTTCCGTCCTCCTGCAAGTGATTCATAGCCCTGTTGCCATGGAAAGTTTTCTATCCCTCGCATCTCATATAGACACTTAGACGCTTGTACACGTACACAGTCAGTATAGAATAGATTCTGTCCGAGAGTCTCTTCCTTGTGGATAACATAGTTCTTTAAACATAGGATGTTAGATATGATTTGGGATTAGGTTGACTTGACCCCAGACTTCTCGTCTCCACATGTAGAGCTAAATGTCAAGTCCCCTTCACCCCCTAGTTGCACGTCAATTACACGTCATGCTGCCGCGCGCGCATCTATGCCAAGTATTATCTTATAGATCCACCTATGTCTGATAATTCTAACCAATCATGTTTCTTTTATTCCTTATTACGCCTAGTTTCGATTATGTCACTGTTTTGTCACTTTTCTTATCAAATGTTACGCCTTCTACATTCGTTTCATTGTAATGTACTTATTATAAAAATACATGTCTGTTAATAAATTATTGTACTTCACTTCCTGAACCCTCGTGGTGACGGAACCTGAAGGCCGCGACTCGAGTCGGCCATTTTGAATGGAATAAAGCCCATTAGAAAACCTCTTATACCACGGATTCTGCCTCTTGTTATTTTGAGCTATTTACTTTATTTTAAGATTCCGTATGAAATTCAGTCCGGTATTTTTATTTACCACAGAATCGCGGCTCTCCACGAACTGTACGCCAGAGCCCTGCTGACGCCGTCGCGGCTCGACCCCTCCGAGATCGGAGGTCCTCCAGCTTGAGGATAAGAACTGGGCCCCAGGTACCCTCGTACCGCATTCCTGCCAAAGACTGTCCCGCTACCCCTACCCTTCCAAAGAGACACTGAGACTTTTTGGTGGATCCCTCGATCCCTTCGTGTAAATATTGACCTCGTAACCTTTTTATTGCTGATAAAGAATTGCTTGTCGCAAGACAACCTCCTTGAGTCCTGTGTGGTGGTGTTACTGTGCTAGTACGTGATAGGAGAAGGATCTCTCAGGAGACTTCTCGGCAGTGCTCGGCTACTTCGTGCAGTGTGAGGGCCCCCCCCTTGGTGGTCTCACCGACTCCTCGGGGTCCGCCTTCCAACATTTGGTGGCCAGCGACGGGATCCGAGCCGAACGCAGTACGTACCAGCCAGTACCCACTAGCTACCCATCCAAACGGACAGCATCATGAGCAGCCAGGAAAACAACGCGACAATGGAGTTCCAGCCCGAACGGCTGGAAGAATATACGCAAAAAGAATTAAAACAGTTCTGCAAAGACAAAGGCATTGCAACCACCAGCCTAGGTACCAAAGAGGAGATGCAGAAAGCTCTGAGGGCATGGTTGGAGGCCGGGGCAGGCCCCTCCCAGGAAGAAGGTCCCTTGCCCCTGACTGAGACCACATCAACCGCACTGACTCCGGCAACCGGAGGAAGAAAGAGCCTAGAAACCGGCCTCTCCGATGACGAAATACGAGAGCGGGAGAAGGTCCGGAGCCACGAGCTAGAGCTCGCACGACTGCGGCTGGACGGCGAACTCCAGCTGGCAGAAAAGAAACTGGCCCTAGAGCAGCTACGGCTTCAAGAAGAGATAGAGGAGAAGAGACGACACCGGGAGTTGGAGGAAAAGAAACTAACTCTTGAGCACGAGCGCAGCCTCAAGGAGCTCGAGATCAAGGCCAAGAACGGAGGGACCGACACCCCCAGTACTAGAGACACTCTACCGCCTTCCGAGACCAAGGTACATATCCCGAAAGAGGTCGTCAAGGAGTATTACAAGAATGACGACATCCAACAATGGTTCAAGGCCTACGAGGTGGCCATGACCTCTCATCGGGTGCCCCGAAAAGACTGGGGCGCGGGCCTGTGGGGGCGGTTCCTGAGTGAGGGGCGAGACACGCTGCTCCAGCTGCCGGAGGAGGTGATGACCTCCTACGATCACATGAAGGAGGCCCTGCTCACCCGCTACGGGCTAACAGCGGAAATGTACCGCCAGCGGTTCAGAGACTGCAAGAAAATCCCGGGTACCACATGGGTGGAATATGTGGACTTTTTCAGTCGGGCCCTAGAAGGGTGGATCAAAGGGAGCAAAGTAACCACCTACGGGCAGCTGGTCGACCTCATCGTGTGGGAACATCTTTCCAACAATTGCTTCGTGGAACTGAGACAGCACCTCCTCGACAGCAAAATGACCGACCCGCGAAAACTTGCCGTCGAGGCCGATCGATGGGTCAACTCCCGGGTCCCCCCGGAACTCAATGGGGGAGTACCAGAGGAACCCCAACGCCCCCCCCCACCAGCGCGGTGGGGGGGGGAGGGCCGAACAGGAACCGAGACCCTCCCGCCGGGGCCCCCAGGAGCCCCCCTCGAGGGCCACCGCAGCAACATCTATCCCCGAGCCTAGCCCGACGGGCGGGCCCGGCCCGACCCGGACCACGGCCACCAGTGACCTGCTACGGCTGCCAACAAACCGGACACTTTGCCAGCGATCCGGTCTGCCCTCTGAACCAAAGAAACGGGGCCGGCGGGCCCCCGCCCCGACAGCTGACAGCCGCCGCCCTGGGAGGAGGAGAAGAGGAAGAGGAGGCCCTCGACCGAGAGAACACTGAGTGGGAGCCGGCAGCCATGTCCCTGGTCTGCCTGGGTAGCCGAGAGATGGTACCCTGCACCCCCATCCCAAACAACACCCAGAAGTACCGGCAGCAGGTCACGGTCAATGGACAACGGGCCGAAGCCCTTCCTGACACAGGCGCCAGTATCACCGCTGTCCGCTGCCACCTGGTGACCCCGGAACAGATTCTACCGAATGTGCTGTGCCCCGTACGGACGGCCGACAACAGTGAAAGCCTATGCCAGATGGCCCTGGTCCCCTTCGAGTGGGGAGGGGTGACGGGCCTGCTGAAGGTGACAGTGCGCGACGACGCCCCGGTCGACTGCCTCCTGGGGAACGACTTGGAGAGTTCCCCCTGGGCTCAAGTAGAGTGACGAGAGCACCTCCGAATGTTGGGACTGGCTGATTGGGCCTGCGCCCTCACCTGGTCCATGACCGCTAAGGCCCCCCGCTCATCCTCGACCTCCGGGGCCGCACAACCCGAGGGGCTCACACCCCCTCCCACCAGCAGCGAGGAGGAGGCGGACACCGACCCTGGACCCAGCGAATCCTCCCCCGAAGAGATGGCTTCTCCGAGCGCCTTACCAGAGCTGACACAATGGCGACACGAAGGGGGCCCCACCCGAGAGCAGTTCCAGCAAGAACAACAGTCCTGTCCCTCTCTCGAAGGGGTCCGACAACAGGCGACCGCGCAAGCCAACGGTGACCAGACCGGCACCCACTGGGTCTACTGGGCCGAGGGCCTGTTGTATAGTGAACAGAAAGTAGCAGAACTCGGGGCCAGCCGCGTGTTGGTGGTCCCCCTCCGCTTCCGGGAGTTCCTTCTCAACCTGGCCCATGATGTGCCCCTCGCCGGACACTTGGGGCAAGACAAAACGTACAGTCGTCTGGTGACCCACTTCTACTGGCCCCGGATGCGGAGAGATGTGGACAACCACTGCCGGTCCTGCCAGACCTGCCAAGCCAGCGGGAAGACGGGGGGGTCGGGTCAAGGCCCCCCTCCAGCCCTTTCCAGCCGTCAGCACCCCGTTCGAACGGGTCGGAATCGATATTGTGGGGCCCCTGGACCCCCAAACCGCCCTCGGCCACCGCTTCATCCTGGTCCTCGTGGACCACGCCACCAGGTACCCGGAGGCAGTCCCGCTAAGAACTATAACGGCCCCTGTGGTAGGCCGGGCCTTGATGGGGATCTTCTCCCGAGTGGGATTCCCCAGCGAAGTGGTGAGCGACTGCGGCACGAACTTTATCTCCAGGTACATGCGGTCCCTGTGGCAGCAGTGCGGGGTCACATCCAAGTTCACGACCCCCTATCACCCCCAGGGGAACGGACTGGTTGAGCGGTTCAACCGAACATTAAAAGGGATGATCCAGGGCCTGGAAGAACCCCTCGGGCGGAAATGGGATGTCCTGCTGCCCTGCCTCCTGTTTGCCTATCGGGAGGTCCCGCAGAAGTCCCTGGGGTTCAGCCCGTTTGAACTATTGTATGGACACCCGGTCCGCGGACCGCTCAGCCGGGTCAAGGAGGGCTGGGAGGTGAAGCCCCGAGGCGCCCCCCCTGACGTCTACCGATACCTCCTGACCCTCCGAAACCAGACCCGCAAGTTCCGAGCCATGGCCGAAGCCAACCTCGAGGCCAGCCAGGAGGACATGAAGCGGTGGTACGATCGAAACACCTCTACTATAGAATTCGAGCCAGGTCAGAAAGTATGGGTCATGGCCCCGGTCGAACCCGGCGCCCTCCAGGACAAGTGGACCGGGCCCTTCAAGGTGGTGGAGAAGAAAAGTCCCGTCACCTACTTGGTCGACCTGGAGTCCCCCCGGAACCCCCTCCGGGTCCTACATGCTAACAGGCTAAAACCCCACTTCGCCCGGACCGAACTGAGCCTGCTGCTGGCGACCGACGAGGGGGGCGAGGACGACTCCGAGCCCTTGCCCGACCTCTTGCAATCCGACATTCATGATGGATCGATCGAAGGGGTCCAACTCGCCTCTTCCCTGACTCCGGAACAGCGCAACGACTGCCAGCAATTACTGCGGGACTACGCAGCCCTCTTCTCCCTCACCCCGGGGGTGACCCACTGGTGCGTCCACGACGTCGACACCGGGGAGAGCCCCCCCCATACGACACAGAGCCTACCGGGTGCCTGACCGAGTGCGGGCCTGCATCCAGGCCGAAGTAGCGAAGATGCTGGCCCAGGGGGTCATCGAACCTTCCGACAGCCCGTGGGCCAGCCCTGTCGTCCTGGTGCCCCAGGCCGCAGCTCCCGGCCACCCCCCAGAGTTGCGATTCTGCGTGGACTACCGAGCCCTGAATGCAGTAACCAAGACAGACGCACACCCGATACCCCGGGCCGATGAACTCATCGACCGCCTAGGGGCCGCTCGCTACTTGAGCACGCTGGACCTCACTGCCGGGTACTGGCAAATCCAGCTCACCCCCGGCGCCCAAGAAAGATCCGCCTTTTCGACCCCGGATGGGCATTACCACTTTCGGGTGATGCCCTTCGGAATGAAGAACGCCCCGGCCACCTTCCAGAGACTGGTGAACAAGGTTTTGGCCGGGCTTGAGGCCTTCAGCGCGGCCTACCTAGATGACATTGCCGTATACAGCAACCACTGGGCCGAGCACCTCCTCCACCTGAAGGCCGTCCTGGCCGCCCTCCAGCGGGCCGGGCTCACAATCAAGGCCAGCAAATGTCAAATCGGCCACGGATCCGTGACCTACCTGGGCCATCAAGTGGGGAGCGGGCAGGTGGCCCCCCTCCAAGCGAAGATAGATGCCATCCAGACCTGGGAACCCCCCACTACCCAGACCGCTGTCCGGGCCTTCCTGGGCCTCACCGGATACTACCGGCGGTTTATCCGGGACTATGGGAGCATTGTTGGCCCCCTCACAGAGTTAACGTCCAAAAAGCAGCCCAAGAAGGTACACTGGACACCCCGCTGCCAAACAGCCTTCGACACCCTAAAGACAGCCATGTGTACTGCCTCGGTGCTGCAAGCCCCGGACTACCAGAAGGAGTTCGTGGTACAGACGGACGCCTCCGAGTATGGGATCGGGGCCGTCCTATCCCAAGCCGACGAAAAGGGGCTCGACCGACCAGTGGCCTTCATCAGCCGACGACTACTGCCCCGAGAGCAACGCTGGAGCACTATTGAGCGTGAGGCCTTCGCTGTGGTGTGGGCCCTCAAGAAGCTCCGGCCCTACCTCTTTGGCACCCACTTCCGGGTCCAGACCGACCACCGGCCCTTGCAATGGTTAATGCAAATGCGGGGCGAGAACCCCAAGCTGCTGCGGTGGTCCATCTCGCTACAAGGGATGGACTTTGCCGTCGAACACCGGCCCGGCAATGACCACGCCAACGCCGACGGCCTGTCCCGCTTCTTCCGCCTTGACGAGGAGAATCCCCAAGGAGATGGGTGACTCTCCATGCCCTCGGCTGGGGGGGACGCCTGTTGGACCCGGCCTCGTGGCGTGGTCCTTAACCCCCTGGATTGTGCCCGTTCCCCGCCCCGGCCTTCACGGGCCACCCGTCTGAACTGCACCAAGGCCCTTCACCCGGAGCTGCACGTGGTCGCATACTCCTCGTGGCTCCGCCATCTTGTTGGCATCCACGTCACACCGTGCACCAGCCAGCGCGACCCCGCTCAACCCGGCCTCGACCCCAGCGAAGCCCCGACATCGAGGCACCACGAACTAGCCAGGGGGTGCCGCAGGAACCATTCATCGCCCCCGGCGGAGGACAGTATCGATGGGACCCCCAACTGTCCTCCCCTCTCGAGGTGTGATCGCCCTGCAACTCCCATGGGCCTGGCGCCTCTCCTGCTGGGCGTCTGGCCACCTCCACCCGGCCACTCCGCCCCCTCGGGCGCATAGGTCCGGACATCAAAGGGCTCCAGACCTATATCTGGGGCGACCCCACCACAGATCGGCAGTTGTATCCCGGAGTCGAGAGCCCTGCTGATTGAATCGCGGCTGACCCTACGGAGAAGAACTCTTGTCGGAACCATCACGAGCCCTGCTGACTGCGTCGCGGCTCCTTCTTGTGAACACTTTGAACCACCTGGAACATCGGAGCCCTGCTGACGCTGTCGCGGCCCAACCTCGCTGAAACCTTCCTCGGAGCCCTGCTGACGACGTCGCGGCTCGAGCTGAGCAGAAACCATCTTGAGAGCCCTGCTGATTGAATCGCGGCTCTCCACGAACTGTACGCCAGAGCCCTGCTGACGCCGTCGCGGCTCGACCCCTCCGAGATCGGAGGTCCTCCAGCTTGAGGATAAGAACTGGGCCCCAGGTACCCTCGTACCGCATTCCTGCCAAAGACTGTCCCGCTACCCCTACCCTTCCAAAGAGACACTGAGACTTTTTGGTGGATCCCTCGATCCCTTCGTGTAAATATTGACCTCGTAACCTTTTTATTGCTGATAAAGAATTGCTTGTCGCAAGACAACCTCCTTGAGTCCTGTGTGGTGGTGTTACTGTGCTAGTACGTGATAGGAGAAGGATCTCTCAGGAGACTTCTCGGCAGTGCTCGGCTACTTCGTGCAGTGTGAGGGCCCCCCCCTTGGTGGTCTCACCGACTCCTCGGGGTCCGCCTTCCAACACTTGCACCTTGGCCAACTTCAGCTTCAGAGTGCCATTATAGCACTCGACCAGGTCTGCTGACTGGGGGTGATTTGCAGCGTGAAATTTCTGTTTAATACCCAGACCCGCACATACTTTCTTCATAATCGGACCCACGAATTCACTTCCATTATCACTCCATACCATCCTCGGCAAGCCATATCTGGGAAAGAATTCTTTGAGCAAAACCTTGGCTGTAGACAAGGCAGTATTATCCTTTAGGGGGTAGGCCTCTATCCATCTGGAAAAGGCACAAACAACCACAAGGACATACTTCAAGTTATTGCATCTTTCCATATGAATATAGTCTATCTGCAGCACCTCGAACGGATACGTTGGGGGAGCAAAATGACCCGCTGGAGTTGGGGTTCCCTTTCCAGGATTATGCATCAAGCAAATCATGCAGTGTTTAACCAAATTCTCAGCACACTTAGGAATTCCACCATTCTGCCATACCGGAGCCAACAACTTACATATCCCTTTTGAACTAATGTGAGCCAACCCATGAGCCATAGTAACCACCGGAAGCACATATGCATCCGGCAACAACCATCGCTGGTGCTCTGACAACTCAACCCAACAGCCTGTTGAATCCAACATTCCCGTACTCTCTCTCCACATACTCAATTCTTTCTCAGTAGCTTCTGCCTGAATCATCCTCACACTTTCTGTAGTATCTTCACACATTCCTCCTTCCACAACCCATCTGGCAGGACCTGCAACATACATCTGACTCGTTTCTTCAACCACACCTTTCTCAACCAAATCATAGATAATCGCTAAAAGAGCTCTTTCACCATCACTGGAAATTTTGTACTGGGGAATGCGAGGTAATTTAGCATTCAACTTAAGGGTAACAACGTAGGGTGGAATCTGCAAGAGACCAACATCATTGGGACCTGTAGCCCAAAGTGTATCAGGGAGAGAACGCAGTTCCAGTGGAAGGCGATCCTTAGACAGATACATCGGGGAAATCACTTTCTTACCCACCGTAAGATGTACTCCCGAAGGAGAACAATGTAATGTCGTATGCAATCTTTTCAACAAGTCCAAACCCAACAGATTCTCGCCACAGCCCGTCGTTAGAATAAGGAGAGCCTCCAATTCACAGGGACCAATAGAAAGGGGCAAAGGACAAGAAACCGGCTTACGAACTGGGGCGCCAGAAAATCCTACTGAAACATTGGTCAAGCCAGACAAAGGTGCGCCGGGGAGTTTAGAGTGCATGATAGAACTCTTTGCTGCACCAGTATCCAAAAGAAAAGGTTCTGCCACACCTGATGTAATCACTTCAACATAAGGTCCACTCTGGTCTACTGGAACTGACACTACTCCCTCCCTTTGTTCATGGCTGTCCTAACTATCATTAAAACCAGCACTCTCACTTCCAACATAATAATCATCAGTGTAGTACTGAGCGGACTGGACGGTCGGAACATTCTTTTGGTCAAAATAATTAATAGGATTCTGAGGGGAAAAGGAACGTTCATTCTGGGGAAACGTACCACGTCCCCTACCCCTAGGTACTTGTTAGAAACCAGACCAGACATACCATTCGCACGCTGTATCAAGATCGGGCAACTATTCTTGAAGTGACCTTCTTCTTTACAATAAGCACACTGATTAGGGCCTAGCGGGAGTCGCGAAGCAAAAGACTCAGGCTTCTGCAACAGTTTCTGAAACTGTGGGGGTTGCTGAAACTGGGAAGGTTGCTGAAACTGATGCTGATTAGGGCGAGGCGGATAAGCCTGCTGCAGAAGAACTTTCGTTTTTAATTCTCTAGTCTTCTTCTCTACTTTATCCTCCTCATCTTTATCTCTATTCTCATAGTATTGTGCAGTAGCCAATATCTGAGCCGAAGAAGAAACAGCCCATGAACTCTCAGAGTCCTTTAACTTATTAGAAAGTTCAGGAAGTAAATTAAAAACAAACTTATCTACAAACAACCTCTGACCACCTTCTGTACTCATATCCTGACCACTATGATCAATGAATGTTTCCTCAAACCTAGTGAAGAAATCAGACACACTCTCGTCTTTCTTTTGTTTGCATGCTGCTAACTTGTCCCAATTCACCCGCAGAGGAGGCATCATAGTTTTCATTAAATTAATAATCCTACCAGGTAGTTCTACAACTAAGGGTTCAGGTTTGGCACCTCCTACCTGCCGACCATCTGCAGCAGTAATATTAACCCACGTATCTCCTAACTCTGGCGCGTGATCCTCGTGACGGATCTTCGCCCACAAGGGTTCTATGTCAGCTAAATTCATAACACACGCATCAACTGTCTGAGACAACTCCTTATAATAACCAGCAGGATTTTTACGGGGGTCAGGCAAAGTCTGCTTAAGAGCCAGGACCTCAGCTCTCTTCCAAGGGACATGCACCCACACTCGCTGAAATGAGCCGGTGCAGCCGCAATACCATGAGCGGCATCAGCCACAACTGCCTCTCTCCATACAGGGGGAACCTCTCTCATAGGATACTGCTTCACTTTTCTCCTAATAGAAGGGTCAGGTTCGAACAATGACTGAGGTGGAAGTCTAGACCTAAAAGTGAGTAGTGTCTCTACCGCTTCCTCAACATCTGAACCCACTATCATCCCTTTAGCAAATTCAGACTGAACATTAAGCAATTCCAGTGGAATTGAACCCAACTCATTATCTTCCCACTCCTGATGAAGGAAGGTACACATGACATCAAAAACATACCTTCCTTTTGGTGCCTCCCACTGTAGAAAGATATCCATAACCACTTGTGGACTGTACTTGGAGGTATTCGAAACCCATCTACGAGCAAGGAGATCTAACACTGCCCGCTCTTCGGGACCAGGGAGCTGACTACGTCTCTGCTTACGTTCAGAAACAGGGGTCATATTCAGTGACCCAAAGAAAGGAGATAAAAGACTAGTGACAGTCTCAGTCATTCGTTGCCGAGCAGAAGGAGAAGAAGTTGACATGAGGGCAGGAGACAAAGTGTTTTGAGGTGACAGAGACGTAGGGACAGAAATAAGAGAAGTCGAAGATAAAGGAGTGTAAGGCAAAGGAGTTTGAGGCAAGGCTGGTGGCAAGACTGTCGGCCCTGGAGGGGGCTACGCCGGGGGAGGAAGAACCACCTGTGAAGCAACGGGTGGCTGAACAACAACAGGGGGTTGAACGACAACAAGGAGTGCAACAACTGGAGGTAACGGAGGTGCAGTAGCACCCTACACATAAGGCGGTGGTAATCTCAGTAAATGTGACATCAAAGGATCCTTTTCAGGGTCTATAGTCACATTTGAAAGGGGAGGTGGCAAAGCCGGGTAACATTTGTCAATGGCCATGCAATGTTGTCTATCTGACACTTCAATCGCACGATCTTCTTCATCTTCCTTAAACTGCCTAGCAGCTTGCATTACCGATATATTCTTTCCTTCCTATCTCTCTTAGCTTGCTTAATTTCTCGCTGTTTGGCTTCCTTACGCCAAAGGCGGAAAGAGTCAAACATCACCGGCCGGGCTTTCTTCTTAAACAGCGCAACTTCTAGGTTATCTAAAACATCTGATTCAAAACTACCATGTTGGGGCCATCGTAAAACACCATCTTTCCTTGTATAACGGACCCATACTTCATTAAAGGTAATGAGACCTACACCATGCTTTGTATAGAGCTCATAAGAACAAAAGTTACTTACCTGTAAACTGTGGTTCTCCAGTATTGGTGTCTTTCATAGATTCACATGCTTGAATATTCCCCGTCGTCGAAGTAGGAGTCCCACGGTACATAATAAAGCAATATAGTAATAACCCAAGCCCATTAGGCATAAAAGAAAGAAAAAACCATAGAGTTTTCATAGATAGACAACTTGTCACTTCTATAACATATCACTGTTGTTATGTTCTAGGCCAAATCCAGCCAATCAGGTGTCCGCACACTATAGAACCCTCTCCCCAGAGACTCAGGCTCTCAGATTTTCATAGCACAAGAGTGACATAAAGTCAAATACACAATAGAGCCTCTGAGGGGAGGTGGGTGGGTCGCATGTGAATCTATGAAAGACACCAATACTGGAGAACCACAGTTTACAGGTAAGTAACTTTTGTTCTTCTCCAGTAATATATATATATATATATATATATATATATATATATTCACAGAAAAAACCATAGGTTTCAGGCACGTTATAGTTAGGAATTAGCATTTAAAAAACCTCAGAAATTCACTGAAAAAACCATAGGTTTCAGGGGTGTTATAGTTAGCTGGACTTTTCACTTGTACAAAACCATTGAAATTCCCCCGTTATAGTTAGTTCAGCTAACTATAACTCGCGCGCCCGCAATGCACTGCTGATGACGTCACATATTACATCACTCATGACATGGTCAGTGACATCACTCATGACATCACTGATGACATCTCAAATGACATCACTGATGACATCACTGATGACATCATCCAGTGAATGTGTGTTTTTCTGAAAATTAAATATGTTTTATATATGTATATCTCAAGGTCGATGGAAGAATAAATGGGTATATAAGTGTCTAAATGGATGATTTGTTTTTGAAAAATTGATTGTGTAACTGACTGATTAAGTGTATCATAGTGAATACATGGCTTAGTGAGTAATGTTTAAATATGTAAATATCTGTATCAGTCTCTCACTTTGTGTATAAGTGGCTGCATGGGTTGGTGAGTAGCTACATGGGTGTCTATATAGGTTATTAGTTGGTTTTTTGAGTATCAGTCTGAGTGTCTGCATGGTTCGGTGGGGGGTATTACGTAGTGCATAGGTGCATGAATGAGTGACTCACTGTTTGTATGTGTTGAACACAGCATGTGTGCAGGACTGTATGGGTGGATGAGTGTGTGTATGGGTGTGTTAGTGAGTGAATGACTGTCTCAATAGTGTCTTTATGAGTAACTACATATGTTTTAAACTAGTATATGTGACTATTGGTGTATATATGTGAGTATATGTGAGAGTGAGAGATTGAAAGAGTTCCTGTATGAATAAGTATGTGTTTCTATAAGTGATTGTTTAAAAGACTAAGTATGTGTAAGTTTCCGTAGAAGTAAGTATGGTGGTGTGTGTATAACTGTATATGCAAGTAAATGTATGTTTGATTCTTTATTAGCATGAGTGACTATGTGTGTGAGTAACTCTATGGATGAGTGGCATTGTGTAACAGGATGTATAGGTGTATGAGTACATATGATGAGTGAGTACATGTATGAGTGACTGTATAGGACTGTTGGTGAATGAGTGGATGTGTATGTGGATCTTAGAA
Organism: Triturus cristatus; assembly: GCF_964204655.1. Classification (NCBI taxonomy): domain Eukaryota; kingdom Metazoa; phylum Chordata; class Amphibia; order Caudata; family Salamandridae; genus Triturus; species Triturus cristatus. The sequence goes on from NC_140585.1 coordinate 930,400,831, forward strand.
TTACTGAAGAGGTTGTTGTAACTGGTATTGGTATGTCCATTGTTTTGAAAATTTTAGTCTCTATTTTTGAATGTGTGTATCAAAGGTTATATTAGGGTGAGAGGAGGTCTGCCACTCTATCACAAGGATGATGTCATCAGTGATGTCATCAGTGATGTCATTTGAGATGTCATCAGTGATGTCATGAGTGATGTCACTGACCATGTCATGAGTGATGTAATATGTGACGTCATCAGCAGTGCATTGCGGGCGCGCGAGTTATAGTTAGCTGAACTAACTATAACGGGGGAATTTCAATGGTTTTGTACAAGTGAAAAGTCCAGCTAACTATAACACCCCTGAAACCTATGGTTTTTTCAGTGAATTTCTGAGGTTTTTTAAATGCTAATTCCTAACTATAACGTGCCTGAAACCTATGGTTTTTTCTGTGAATTTCAAAGGTTTTTTAAATGCTAATTTCTAACTATGCCTACAGAGATAGGACATGTGAAGAAAGAAGAAAAAATGCACAGAAAGAAACAAAAGAAGTGCAGAAAGAAGCAACAGAAGTCCTCAAATACGAAGATAAGTGCAGGAAGAAGGATAACGTGCAGAAAGAACAAAAAGAAGAGCAGAAAGAAGCCTTGTTGCAAAATCATCCTGTACCCTCAACTTTTTCAGACGGATACTGGTGGTAACTGAGTCTGACTAACCAGTCCTAGAGCCAGTGCTATGTTAAAAGACACTTAGAATACAGTGAAAACACCTACATACACTAGGGAACATTATGCGTTGGGGTCCCCCTGTGATTAGCATGACCTCCTCTGTAAGCCCCTAGTGTATAATAGGGCATGGGGATTAAAACTACCTCTTAAAACAGGCCACAGGGCGTTTTTGCACACGTTAACTCAGGCCCCGTCCCCTCCCTTCACCACTGTGTAAACACGCCCTGTGTCCATTTTTAGTTGGGAGATTAAGTTCATTTGAATCCTGAGGGTCCCTAGGGTCCAACTAGCCCACTAGGTACCTCCAGTAAGTGCCACAGAGCTGCGTTGCAGAGAGGTGTAAAAAGTGGCACGGCCTGGACCACCTCTCTGCAATGCAGCTCAGTGGCGCTTACTGGAAGCACTTGGTGGGCTAGTTAGCCCCCAGGGGCCCTCAGTATTGAAGGGAAATTATATCCCCAATTTAAAACGTGCCATAGTGCGTGTTTGCACACGTCACCTCAGGCCCCGTCCCCTCCCTTCACCACTGTGTAAACGCGCCCTGTGGCTGTTCTAAGTTGAGAGATTAAGTCCCCCTGAATCCTAAGGGTCCCTAGGGTCAAACTAGACCACTAGGTACCTCCAGTAAGCGCCACAGAGCTGCGTTGCAGAGAGGTGTAAAAAGGGGCTCGGCCTCAGAACACCTGGCTGCAGCGCAGCTCCCTGGCGCATACTGGAGATGCCTGTTGGGGGCGCGTTTGCAGAGTGCTGCACGGAGGGGGCATGGCCTCCGGCACGATGCCAGTCTTTTATTTATTTTAGTTTTTTAAGAAGGGGGGCTGTTTGGTTCCCCTTCTTATTCTAATTTATTGGCCCTGATGACCCCATCCACCAGGGCCAGTCTCCTAATTATATTTTTTTGACCCCAATCCCCAGGGCCGGCCACTGTTTTTTATTATTTTTAAAAAATATATATTTATAGACACACCTAGGACATGCTGGACAAACCGTACGTACCTATCACCATGACGATTTGCGTGATATTCATTAAAAGGCGACTATGCATGCAATGAATCCACGTGGAATGTATTTACACCACTAGTGAAGCTCTGACATGTCTGATGCCCTACCGTGCCTAATCCTGGTAGACACCCTTGTCGTTTATTTATACAAACATGGGTAGCTATTGACGGGCACATTTAATACACATGCACACCAAGCCATTCAAAGGGGATTCGACAAAAATTCGACCAAAACTATGCAAGAAACCCCCCTCACGGTTAATAAAACACACATCCACTGCCGGATGTGTAATACTTTTTATTTTACTCTCTGGAAAGGGGACGAACATCACTTGAGAGTCACAGCGTGCTCCTGACAGAGCCCAATGCTGTGTTACACCCACCATTGCCTGCCGAGTGCCACACACCTCTGTGTTGTATTCCACTAGCTAGTGCATATGCTATGACACTCTCTAGCCCATGTGCACTGTAACACCACCCCGTGAATATGTCATGCCACACTTGTCTTCGCACGGGTTATATTGCCCCATCTAACGTGCCTTTCTCGATGCCTATGTTATAACGCACAGTGCTATGCCATACATATTACAATCTGGGATCCATATCTTTGTCACAGTGCATATGCAACGTTACACTCCCCAGCACATATTTTATATTACAACTTTAGAGACTAGTTAGGTTAGACAACACTGCCCTGTGCATATTACACTCCAAGGCGCATATCGCATAGCACGCGCTAGTGCCTGTGCTATCTCGCGCTCTCCCATGAATCTGTCAATGCGCACAATGTATTGCATATTATATTTCAGGCCCGGTTCATCTTATATCACACTTTTTGGTGCATAGTTTATACCATACACTATATCTAGTTTTCATTTTCAATCGTGCTCTCAGGACTATGTTCTATATAACACTGTGTTCACCTACCCTTTTCACGGGCATTACATTTTGCGATAGGGGGTGGAGGGTCAGGGGGTGTTTCTGCCAAGTGAGCCCGGAGTCACAATCACAAACGTCCTCTTCTTCCTGAATAAAAGTGAGATTATGCTGCATACTTGTTCATATTTTAAGTAGTTCGCACAGACACAATGTTTTAAAAACAATAAAGTTCCTAATACCCGCCTTTTCTGAACAGTTAGCTTGCTGCCCCATCCCCTTCCTCCCTATCCTCTGTTGTGTGAATCCATGGACTAGCCTCCTCCCTCCTGCCATGCATGGTCTGATGTGCTGCCACTGCCCTCAATTTAGTATGATGTACCAGTCCACTCATCCTGCCCTCCATTGCCCAATTCTATGCCCCATCATTGACCTCCTGCTTAAACTCTGTGCTTAGCTTGCTGCCCCTATTCTCCTTCCCCCTGCCCTCCGATGTCTTTGTGCATGCCCCTGCTCCATCCTTTTTGCCCACCATGTCCCATGGACCTGCCACTCCTATCTACTCTGAGTGTTCTGTTGAGCTGCCACTCCCCTCCCACCTGCCTAGCATTGTCAGATGACTGTAACCTGTCCCTGCCACCTCCACCCTGCCTGTCCACATGCCATGCCCCTATCCTCTTCCTCCTGTCCTACATGGTCCATTGTACTGCCACACCCTTCTGCCCTCCCTGGTCTGTTGTGCTGCAACTGCTCCTCCTGCCTGCCCCGTGTGGTCTGTTGTGAGGTCCCTTCCCCTGAACTTTCTTGTCTGTGCACAGGTCCTGACCCTTCCTTCTATCCTCCATCGTCCTTTGTGCATGCCCCTCCACCCTCCTTCTTGCCCATCATAGCCATTGTGCTGCCACTAACCCTCCCACTTGCCATGCATGGTCTTCTGTGCTGCCATGGCCCCTCCCACCTTCCCTGTGTGGTCAGTTAGCTGCCCCTGACCCCCTCCCACCTTCCCTCCATGGTCTGTGTGTATGCCATCACAGTCTCACTGTTGCTCTTCATGGTGTGTCTTGCTTCTAGTGCCCATCCTGCCTGACCTCCATGGCTATCTTGCTGCTCCTGCCCTGCCCCCTTGCCCCCAGCCCTACTCCCTCCCTCCTGGCTTGTCTGTTCCATTGTAATGCCCCTGATCTGTCCCTCCTGCCCTTTATGGTCTGTTATATTGCAGCTTTCTCTCCTGTCTGTCCATTATGGTCAGCTAGCTACCATTGCCTCTTGCCCCTCTGTTCTCTGTTGTCCATGTGCATGGTCCTGTCCCCTCCCTCTTGCTTTCTATGGATTGTTGTGCTGCACTCCCGTCCTGCATGCCCTGTGTGGTGTATTGTGCTGCTGCAAACCCTGATGCCTGCCCTGCAGGGTCAGTTTGGTGCACCTCTCCATGTCCCTCCTGTCCTCTGTTATCCAAGTCCATGTCCCTATCCCATTTCCTTCCATGATCCAATGTACCATACTTGCGAACATTTTGAACTTGGTAAGAGGGAGATTTTGAAAAAAAACTGGGGTATTGATTTTCCCCTTTGAGTTACATTGAAAAAGAGGATATTGTAGACAGGAGACAGATCAAATAAAGCCCATTTGAGCTTAAAAACATTGGACGTTTCCTGGCTGAATCGGGTCTGTTGGCATGTATGGTTGTACTACCATTGCCTCTTCCTTCTGCCCACAATGGTCTATTACATTGCCACAGCCTTGAAGGAGGGTAGATTTTGTATCACAGGGGGCCCCTGGCCCGTTCTGTCCACACCTGAAGTATGAGACCCTTGTCCTTGCCCTGCCAGCTGCATTTGTAGGCCGTATTAAATTGACCAGCGGGTCCTGTGTTGCTATATAATTATCCTGAGACATCCTTACCACTCAGCCAGCATAAAACCCCTGTGTAGGCCCTTCTGTTCAATATGTAGGCCTCTTTGTTAAATTGATCATAGCTCTGCAATTTTAGTGTATAGCAGTCTGAAGGCAGGTCTGCGAGGCCTTCTGATCCAAACTAGTAGCCCCCACCCTACCCGAATGCTCCGTGCTCGGTATCAAAGTTCAACATCCCCCTGAAGCTGTCGACATACAGTAGGCTGCATCCTGGACTGGTACTTGCTTCCTGGGCAGGTTTCCCGCTTTTAAGGAAGTGGCAACCGCAGAGCGTCAAGTTAGGAGAACTGAGGAGATTTTATACATGAATATATTGAATTCCCGTACAATACCCATTATTTTCTGCTTGCTCTATGGAACTTACGATAAGCGATTGGCCTGAGAGACTGACCTTTTCACCCAGTCCATTGTCAGCATTAAGTGGGTAAATGACGAAATGTCTGGTAAAATCTGCAGACGAAGCTTTTGGGTAGCATACGTAGGTAGATGTAGCGTGCAAAGGAGCCCACAAAATGATATAAAAAGGGAGCACCCACAGATATCGACGGACTACCTCGCCGTCTGTATGTAGGTTAACAGGCAGTGCAGGTTTTCCCCAAGAGCTGGGAGCTCTTGTCTTCCTTTGCTTAAAATGTCTTGCTCTGCTTTGCTTGAAGTATCTTATTCTATTTTACCTATATGAAATGTCATGTTATGTTTAACCATTGTTCTCTTTACTTTTGCATTTAAAAGATTTTGTATTGTAATTGCAGGAATGCTTGCTCTAAGAGTAAACGTGAGTGTTCCTAGGTAACATTTTCCTTGGTGTAACTTGTTTCTCATGATGCATTTATAGATGTGTTTTCTCTCTCTCTCTGTCAGTACATTAATTGAGATACAGAGAATATTATGACAGCTGTATGATTATCTGGATTCTGTATTTTGTACTTTATGTCTCTATTCTGCGGTTTCTTTGAAGTTGCATCTTCTCATTAAACTGCCATTGTATTCTGCCTCCAATTCCATGTCTCATATGTCTGTTTTCTTCATTTTTGGAGCAAGCGTTCCTAGGCACCCCGGCTCAAATTAAGGTGCCCCTTTTGTCCCTGACTCACTCTCCTGCTCAGTTCTGTGGTGGCTCCCGGGGATCTGGGGACCGCCCCTAGCTTCCTTGACCCGTAATAGATCTTCCCTCCAACAGCCTCTCTTGCAAGTCCTGTATTGTTGGTTTGTTGCCCCTGCCCCCCTTTCCACTGCCCTCCATAGTCTGTTGTGCTTCCACGGCCCTTCCTGCCTGCTCAGTGTGGTTAAATTGTTGCCTTTGCACCCTCCTACCTGCCTTCAATTTTCAGAGTCCGTGCCCCTGGCCTCTGCCTCTCAACAGTATCCTAATGAACAACTAGATTGCTAACATTCTATATTTATTACAAAAGTGTGGAACGCCTGACATCATCTTGATGTAATCAAAACTGTAATACCTAGAGCATTTCCTTTAGAAATTACATATATGAGAGGGTCTTATTGGCATCAAAATTATGGTTAGTGCTCTAAAAGACTAAAATAAGGACATATTTTCTGAGTTTTCAAATAGCGACAAAGCACTTTTAAATTATTTGTTATCTTTATGCTTTTTTTATCCAGTTGACCACTTGATTAAATGTTGCACTTAGGGGAGAGGATGTGGTGTTACTTCCAGAACTGCAGACTTTGCAACTGGGGAACCAGGTTGAAGTTTCTGCTTCAGCTCGACATTCTGTGATTCTGGTCAAATCACTTAGTCTCCCCATGTCTACAACCAAAATGAATTTGTTCTTGTGTGATGTAACCAATGCTCATGTAAAGCACTCCAATACCTGACAAGTCTGCACTATATAACACTGCAAAAACACAAAATAATAAGTGTTTTGCACACTTCTGTCATTGGGCTATATTTGGGCTACATCTGGGTGATTTTGGGCTACATTTGGGCTCTTTTGTCTCCGGTGGCCATCTTGGGAGATTTATTTGTTATGAAGTTTCCTAATTTCCTCATGTACTGCAGTCTCCTCAGTAGGAAATGCTTTCAGTTTTTTACTTTGATTCCATCATGAAGGTATTCAGATATGTCACACATTTGCCATAAATTCTGAATGTTAGCACTCTAGTTGCTCATTAGATCACTGTAGTAAAACTACTGCACCATGGAAGTCTGCTCCTGGTATTAAAAGTGCATGTTTCAGTCTGCATGTCAGAATCTTTTAATGAAATAGAAGAGGATTTGAGAAGTCACTCAAAATGTGCCCTCATTTTCTTTCTTCAGCATTAATCATAATTTCTATGGCAAAATGAACCTCCTCATTGTGTTCCTTTTTAAATTAAATGTTTTAAGTGTTACCAGTTTATTCCAATCAAGATGGCTTCAGGTGTGCCTTACTTTTGTCATAATGAAGACAGTAAGCGCTCTAGTTGTTTTTAAGAACATTCTGGGACATTCTGTCATTGGGCTATACTTGGGCTACATCTGGGTGATATTTAGGCTACATTTGGGCTCTTTTGTCTCTGGTGGCCATCTTGGGAGACTTATTTGTTATGAAGTTTCCTAATTTCCTCATTTACTGCAGTCTCCTCAGTAGGAAATACTTTCAGTTTTTTACTTTGATTCCATCAAGAAGGCATTCAGATGTGTCACACATTTGCCATAAATTCAGAATGTTAGCACTCTTTTTGCTCATTAGATCACTGTAGTAAAGCTACTGCTCACCAGGGAAAACTGCTGCTGGTATTGAAAGTGCATGTTTCAGTCTGCATGTCAGAATTTTTTAATGAAATAGAAGAGGATTTGAGAAGTCACTCAAAATGTGCCCTAATTTTTCTTTCTGCAGCACTAATCATACTTTTTATGGAAAAATGAACCCCCTCATTTTGTTCCTTTTTAAATTAAATGTTTTAAGAGTTACCACTTTAATCCAAGCAAGATGGCTTCAGGTGTGCCATACGTTTATCATAAGTAGGACTGTTAGCGCTCTAGTAGTTCTTTGGAACACTCTGGGAAGCTGCAGTAGAACACAAAGGAATCAACTGACAGTCTCTGCCCTTGTTGGATGTACATGTTTTACTGAGAATGTCAGACTTCATTCTCACATGACTGAGAAAGATAATGTGAATTTACAGAAAATAAGCTCTCAGTTTAGCCTATAGATCACCTTCCAAACCTCTGTGGTAAAAGCATGAGAAAATATTTTTCTCTCAATCATGATATCCCAGCAGAAGGCTTTTTCACATGGTGAAATCACCTTAGAACATACCACAATTCCTAAAATGAGTATGGTACCATCAACAAATGATTTATAATGTAACTAAAGTCTTAAAACCTTCTATTAACTGCAATGCTTTTTAATGAGGTGCTATCATGTATATTGGTCCCAAGATGGCTGCCAACACTTCTTGGATGAAGTGCTGACAGCCAATCAGATCTCAGGATGAGATGTGTGGTTAGGCTCCGCCCACATATATATATGCTTTTAAATGCTATTTTCTCAGGAAACACTGAACAGATTTACACCAGACCTGCAAAAGGCACTTCCTTGACCTTATGGCTACCTCTCTGCCAAATTTCAAGTAATTCTGTTCAGCCGTTCGGGCTGTAGCTGTGTCTAAAGGTCCTATGGAAAAATGCATGGGGAAAACGTGTTTTGGGACCCCCCTTTTTTCTCGGCCCCTGCTTGACGAATCCCCCCGAGACTTTCAGGGTAGGAGCGGAGCGTAGCGCCCCACCTATTTTGAAAATTTCGCGAGGATTCGTCGACCGGCGCCAAAGTTATTCCAAATAGAATGTTGCGGATTTCCTATGGAAACAGGGTCCTAACTATATCTACCTACTGGCGACCGCCAGTAGGTAATATATATATATATATATATATATATATATATATTCAGTGAAAAAACCATAGGTTTCACACGTTATAGTTAGCTGGAAATTTTACTGATAAAAAACCAATGAAATTCCCCCCTTATAGTTAGTGCAGGCAACTATAACTCACGCGACCGCAATCCTCTGCTGATGACATAAGTGTCTTTATGAAAAAAAAATATTTGTAATATATGTATAGCTAAAATTTAATGGAAGAAGACATGGGCAAATAAGTGTCTAAATACAGTATTAGCATCAGCAGAAGATTGCGGTCGCGTGAGTTATAGTTGCCTGCACGAACTATAAGGGGGGAATTTCATTGGTTTTTTTATCAGTAAAATTTCCAGCTAACTATAACATGTGTGAAACCTATGGTTTTTTCACTGAATTTGCAAGGTTTTTTAAATGCTAATTCCTAACTATAACGTGTATGAAACCTATGGTTTTTTCAGTGAATTTGTACGTTTTTTTAAATGCTAAGTTACTTTACGCCATTCGTGGCGTGCGCGCCCACTTAACGCAGTTCGTTCCGTGCGCGCACAGTGAGCACGCGGTGCGCTTCGCGCACCGCGCGCCCACTTTACGCAGTTAGTGCCGTGCACGCACGGTGGGCACGCGGTGCGCTACGCGCGCCGCGTGCCCACGTTACGCTAGATGGGCCATGTACGCACGATGCGCTTCGCGCACCGTGCGCACATGGAGGACATATGATGCGCTTCGTTGTGAAAGGTAATATTTTAATTTTTTAAACAATTAATATGCCATGTACAAATGGTGCACTGCAGGCACCATTTGCAAATGGGGTGGGGAGAGTATGGATATTTGTTTTTTTTTAATTAATTTTAACCGTACGCGTACGGTAAGCGTAATCGGCGAAATTATCGAAAAAATTAAAATTCCGTTTTTGGCCTTGGGGGATCTTTGAGGACTCCCTCAACATGGCTAGGTGCTTAGGAGCTGTCTAAACAGCCCCTTTACATGTTTTTGGCCTTTGTTTTTTAACCCCCTCTCAGACTGTGAGAGAGAAAATGGCGGCCGCCGCTTCTTGGTTTCGACCGATTCGAATGTTTACTAAGATCTTACAGCCAATCAGAATCGCGCTCGCGCACGGCGGCGTGCGCGTACGGTAAGCGCACCGTAAGCGCACCGTAAGCTGGCTCAGATATATATATTGATTTAAAGGCTATTTTCTCAGAATCTACTGAACAGATTTACACCAAACCTACAAAAGGCACTTCCTTGACCTGTAGACTACCTCTCTACCAAATTTCAAGGAACTCTGTTCAGCCGTTCGGGCTGTAGCTGTGTCTAAAGGTCCTATGGAAAAATGCATGGGAAAAACGCGTTTTGGGACCCCCTTTTATCTCAGCCCCCGCTTGACGAATCCCCCCGAGACTTTCAGGGTAGGAGCGGAGCGTAGCGCCCCATTAGTTTTGAAAATTTCGCGAGGATTCATCGACCGGCGCCAAAGTTATTCCAAATAGAATGTTGCGGTTTTCCTATAGAAACAGGGTCCTAACTATAACTACCTACTGGCGACAGCCAGTAGGTAATATATATATATATATATATATATATATATATATATATATATATATATATATATATATATATATATTATACATAAATAAATAAAAGTACCTTGTATGCAGGAGGAGGGAAGCATCAGAGGCTCACCTTATTTAAAAAGATTACGAAGGACTGCTTGTCCCACGGCTGTGTCCGTGTTGTCTGCAGCATCCAGACAGTAGTGTCTCGTAAAGGTGTGTCTGCTGGACCATGTAGCCGCTCTACAGATGGATTGAAGAGGGACTCCAGCAAAAAGCGCAGTAGAAGAAGAAACCTTCCTTGTGGAGTGCGCTTTCACGGCAACAGCGAGAGGTTTTGTTGATGGCAAAAGGTAATAGCAGAGGATATCCAACGTGCTATAGATTGTTTGGTGACAGGATGACCTTGTCGCATGCATCCGTAGGCGACAAAGAGTTGGTCATTTTTACGAATGGCAGCAGTTCTCTGAAGATAAAATTTGAGACATCTCTTGACATCCAGAGAATGAAGTGACTTTTCTGCAAAAGTTTGAGGATTAGGAAAAAATGTTTTTAAAACAACCGGCTGATTGAGGTGGAAATCAGATGGCACTTTAGGGATATAGGCCGGATTGGTGCGAAGCAGGACAGAGTCATTAGTAAATTGAAGAAAAGGTGTGTTAATGGTAAATGCTTGCAAGTCACTGACCCGGCGTGAGGATGTAAGAGCTAGGAGAAGAGAAGTCTTCCACGTGACATGTTTGAGGCTGACCTTATGGATTGGCTCGAATGGCGATTTCATGAGCTGCGCCAATACAATGTTTAAATGCCAAGGAGGAGGAAACATCCGAAAAAGTCCTTTGAAGAATTGTTGCATTACTCTTGACGAGTAAAGGGAGTTAGAGCCATCTTGACGGAATCGTGAGATTGCCGCTAAAAAGACTTTAAGGGTAGCATATGAAAGGCCTGATTTTGCTAGGTGCAAAAAGAAAGGTAAAAGTTGCTCTGGCTTGGAATGTATAGGATGAATTTTGGTATCACTGCACCATGAACAAAATCGTTTCCATTTGAGTTTATAAGTTTTTACAGTAGAAGGAGCTCTAGCCTTTGCTAAGACTTCTCTGCACTCCAAAGGGATGTCCAAATTCACAAATTCAAAGTACTCAGGTTCCAAGCCGCTAAGTGTAGAGACGCAGGATCGGGATGACAAATTTGACCGTGTTCCATGGTCAAAAGATTCGGAAGAGGACGAAGCATGATTGGTTCGCACTGAGACAGTAGCAGCAGCTCCGTGAACCATATTTGTCGAGGCCATCGGGGGGCTATTAGGATGAGCCGACAGGGTTCTTTCCTCATTTGCCGTAGAACCTTGGGGACTAGAGGAATCGGTGGAAAGCCGTAAGCATAAGTTGTGGACCAGTTCATCAAAAAGGCATTCCCGCATGACTTTGGTTGGGGAAGCCAACTTGCGTTGAACTGGCATTTCCGGTTCAGATAGGTTGCAAAAAGATCCAGATTTGGGGGACCCCATAGCTGGAATATGTGATCCAGAATGGGTTGGTGCAATTCCCATTCGTGATTGGTCGTGGAGGATCTGCTTAGGGAATCCGCCAGAATGTTGGACGCTCCCGGAACATGTACTGCTGTGAGGGCAATGTGATGTTGAATCGCCCAATCCCAAATCTTTTGAGCCTGAAGGGACAACAGAACGGACCTCGTGCCTCCTTGCTTGTTGATATAGTGCATGCACGTTGTGTTGTCCGTCCGGATTAATACTGTGCTTCCGTGAATGATGGTTCTGAAAGCTTTTAAAGCCAGAAAGATGGCCAGTAATTCTAACAGGTTGATGTGTCTCGTCTTTTGATGAACAGACCACTTGCCCTTCACAGTTAGGCCCTGCAAGTGGGCGCCCCAACCCTCGAGAGATGCGTTGGTGGTGAGGGTAAACTGTGGAGTGTCCGCTAGAAAAGGACGCCCCGCGGAGACATGATCTTCGTGAGTCCACCACAAACGAGCTCTTTTTAAGCGATGGGTGACTCTGACTAAGTCGTTGAAAGTGCCCGAGACCTGAGCCCATTGCTTGTCCAGTTCTTCTTGGACAGGTCTCATCTTCAGGCGGCAGAGAGGGACTACAGGAATGCAGGACGACAACATCCCTAGGAAAGATTTCAACTGTCGGACAGAAACGAACTCTTTTAGATGGATAGAGGCCGCTAGATCGCGAAGACGTTGTTGTCGTTCGTGCAACACAAAAGCTATTCCTAGAGTGGTATCCAGAATGGCTCCCAAGAACAATCTGTTTTGAGCTGGGTGCAACTGAGATTTTTCTAAGTTCAGTGTGAGGCCCAGAGATTGGAAAAGGGATCTGCAAAACAGAGTTTGTTTGGACGCTAGTTCGAAAGACTTCGCCTTTAGAAGGCAGTCGTCTAAGTAGGGAAAGATTTGAACTCCCTGAAGGCGAAGGTAAGCTGCCACCGGTGCAAGGACTTTTGTGAACACTCGGTGTAGGAGAGTAGGGTCTGCTTTCTATGTTCACCCCCACTTTTTGCTTTTGCTTTACTGGTTTTCGACTTAGATGTGGCTGTGGGCCTGCTAATCAGACCCACAGCCCTGCTGTTCTCTCTCTAAATTAAAACTATGTACTTTAGGTGCATAACCCATTTGGATAGGATCACCTTATTGGCCCCTGTACAGTGTACCCTAGGTACCCAGGGCATAGGTGTACCCTAGGCCTACCAGGGGCTGCAGCATGTATTATGCCACCCCTGGCCTGGCCTTCCATTTTGACACAACTGGCTGATCACTCAGCTGGGGCAAGGTCGTGTAATCACCCCTTGCTTAGGTGTAGTATTCCTATACCTAACTTACATATAGACACATGTGTACCTATTAGTCACTCCTATGGCAGGCCTTGACAATCCTGGAGGCAGAGTGCTTGGTAACATGTGAGATGGTGCTCTAGCATGAGCTGAGCCTGTCTGCAGCTTTCGGAACCTTGTCCTTATAGCTGTTCTATGATATAGCCTACCATATACTCTTAAAGTGCCTTATAATCTTAGACGGTTATGGTAACTATGGTTTGGCTTTATCAAAACATATCGTGTAAGGTGTCTAACACTAGGGAATAATACCCCCATGCCATTTCTGGACATGAGAATATTATTCCCCCCTTCTAGAGGGAAAGACATGTTAAAATCATACTTCAACTGTTAGCCTCTGACCAAAGCCTCAGCATCACAAAATGGATGCTGCTGCCACGACACAAGTCTGACCTCCTGCAGCTGGGAGTGATCCCAGCCAGGGAGGCCTGGACAATAGGTTTCCTGCTTGGGGAGGTGCTAGCACCTCCCCAGACAGCCTTTAGTGTATTGGGGCAGGGTGGGCTGAAAGGAATGAGACATGCCTGGGGCACACAAGGTGTTCCTTGCATAGTCCAGTTCAAACCGGCGCTGGGGCACTCCAGCCCCAGCTCTGGCGCGAAACTGGACAAAGGGAAGTGGGTGTAACCACCCCCTCCCAGGTCCCACCCATAAGGCGTGACCTAGCAGGTATCCCAGCCTCCCAGATTAGTATAAGAGTGGGAGTTGGGCCTCAAGACTTTAGATTATCCTGAACCTGCAAAACTGAACAGAAACTCTGGACCTTCGACATTCGACGAGAGAAGAAGACTGAAGAATCTCCCTTGTAGCCAAGGAGTGGCTACCCTGTGCAAACAGGCACCATCAAGAGACTACCCTTTGCTTTGCCCACGTTCTACGAGGAACCGACTGCAGAGCCCGACCAGAGCCTTGACTTCCAGACTTCTCCGACCCTCATCCACATCTGCAGCAGAGCTGAGATCCGTGGAGGCGACGAGCGACGTGGGACCGGCTACCTGGGAAAAGTGGCTAGTAACTTACAGCGCATCTTCTGAGGTACCCTCGAAGTTGTGCACCGGGGATTGAGAAGCCCCAACCCCAAGCACCATCTGCACCGAAGATCAGCCCCCCACACTCCACGAGTCCTGCGTGGGGCCCTTCAGCATTTTCCTGCTTGCCGCGTCTGTCCGGTTGCTTGCCCGCTGGCTAGTGGCCTCTGTGACGACGCACCCTGAAATCTTCTGCGCTGGTTTGGCTCCTCCAGACTGGCTCCCGCTTCTCTGCAAAGAAGAAGCACCCCAGACCTTCCTGGTCTGCACCAGAAGCAAGTCCTTCGTTCTTCGTGGGTTCCGCTTGCCAAGGCTTGGTGAGTCCTAGTCCAACTTCGACGCCGCCGACAGCAAGAGCCTTTGTGGGACAGCTCGCCTCCTGGTCCTGGTCGCCCTCGATGCTTCCTGGTCCTCCTGGCTGCAGCGACAAGCTTCACTTTCACCTGCAACTCTTCACGACATCGCCTGGTTCCTTCCTGGTTCCACGTGGTCACTGGCTAGTGACCTTGACTCTGTCCCTTCTGCTTGCAGGTTTCTTCTCTTCTTGATCCCAGCCTTGGGATCCACCGGACACTCTTCACTGACTGCCTGTCAGCATCTTTCTTCAGGCATCCATAGGAGTCGACGACGACAACGACGCATCTTCACCCCTATGCACCCGCAGCCTGTGGGCTAGGTAACTTGGGTACTCCGGTGCTCATCAGGATAGTGACTATCCTAGTGTCTAGTTTTCAAGTCTCAACTTCCTAGCTACTCCGGAAGTGTCCTAAATCTACCGTTTTCTAAACTGTACTATTGCTATTGACTTGTACGCATTACGCGTGAGTGTTTCCACTCTGCACACGAATCCCGTGGGCCTCCCACTTCCTAACTAACGCTAGTGTAGGGTAGCCCCAGCGATTCCCTAGGCCTAGGCCTATTCTATTTCCATGACAGTGGTTCTTATACCACTTACTTAGTATATGGTTTGCGTGGCCCCTAGGGCCTAACTGTATTACTTACCTGTGTGACTTACTGTATGCATTAATAAGACTGTGTTGTACTTACCTCTAATCTCATAAAGAGTGCTGAGGGTTTGCTTAGAATAAATACACTTTATTTTATATATATATCTGTTGTGGTGTCCTTTCATTTGGTATTCAAGGGATTATATATGGTATCACAGCTGGCTTCACATGCCATTCAGAGTTTAGCCTAAGACTGCTCTTGTCCATGCTACCACTAGGATAGCTGGTCTATAAGGTTGACTTTACAACCAATCACCATAAGGGTATTTGGACTGATATAAGGTGTACACTATAACTAGTGACATCATACATCAGGCCAACTTCTCACACTCGGGGAGCAGAACGAAGGCCGAATGGCAGGACCTTGAATTGAAAATCTCGTCCGGCCACCCTGAATCTGAGGAATTTTCTGTGTCGTGGCAATATGGGAAGATGAAAATAAGCGTCTTGTAGATCTAGTGTTGTCATGAATTCTCCGTGAGAGAGAAAAGGAAGGACTTCTTGTAGGGACAACATACGGAAAGTTTGTGTCTTTATGTATTTGTTCAGGGCTCGCAAATCCAAAATGGGACGCCATTCTCCCAATTTCTTCTGTATAAGGAAGAACCTTGAGTAGAACCCCCTGCCCTTCTGTAGTTTTGACACCACTTCGATCGCGCCCTTTCTCAATAAAATGTTTAGCTGCTTCAGTAGCTCTTTCAAATGTGCAGGAGGAGGACCTCTTGGTGGAGTATTTGGAGGAATCTTTATAAATTCCAAAGCGTGTCCCCTGCGCACAATATCGAGAACCCATTGATCTGTGGTTATTTGCGACCATTTGGAGAAGAAGTGGGAGATTCGACCTCCAAGTTTTGGAGGAGTCCGTGACTGAGGGTAGTGAGAGTAATTGTTTCTTTGAGGAATCCTTTCCTCTGTAAGAAGATTTGCCTCTGTATTGTCTGTAGTTGGAAGAATTTTGCTGCCGATAAGATTGCTGATTTTGTGAGGAATAGCGGTTTTGTCCTTGCCTGTATTGGTTGGAATTACCACGAAAGGAAGAAGAGGAACCACGACCTCTTGCGCCTTGAAAAGGCTGTTTTTTGAATTGTAAAGATCCTAGAGCACGAGCTGTGTCAGTGTCCTTCTTAATTGCTTGAAGGGCATCATCTATATGCTGACCAAAAAGGGACTCGCCGTCGTAAGGCATGTCCAGGATCTTTGTTTGCACTTCGTGACGAAAAGACGTGGCCCGTAACCAGCCCTGACGCCTGAGGACTGCAGCACCAGCCAAAAGACGGAAGCCAGAAGAGGACACATCAATGGCGCAGTCTATAATCTCCGAAGAAATTCTTTCTCCCTCTTGGAGCATCTTCAAAGCCTCTGGCCTGGATGATTCCGGAATGAGATTAATCAGAGATGAAATGTCCGACCACATTTGGCGATCGTAGCGGCCCAAGATCGCCAAAGAATTGGCCGCTCGAACCGTAGCTGCCGCCATAGTGGAAAAATTTTTCCCTATACCATCCAGCCGTCGACCTTTGCGATCTGGAGGTGCCGACAAAGGAGATGAAGGGTTCCTAGATCGGCGTTGGGCTGCCTGAGTAATAATAGAATCAGGCTTTGTTTGTGAAGTCAAACAGGCTGGAGAATTTGGAGGAGCCTTGTATTTTTTGTCTATCCTAGGAAGGATGGCTGGAATCGAATTAGGAGTCTGCATCAATTTAAGGCCCTCTTGCCATATAAAATCAATGATTGGAATGCAGCGGACCTGCTTTTGAGGTTGGTCCTTAAAGTCATATAAGAAACAATCCTCCTCTCTGGTTGTCATAGGGAGGTGAAATCTTTTCGCTGCTCTTTCCATGAGCAAATGAAATCCACCAATGTCAACTGGGGGAGAATCCAAAGGGGCTGGATCAGCGGGAGAAGGTGTTTGAATCTGATAGTTGTCCCAGTCAGAAAGGAGGGAAGCATCATCCAACTCACCTTCCTCCTTGTCAGCGTCATCATCTTGTTCCTCGACAATATCTTCCAGTGTGATTGGAGGAACCCCAAGACATTGTTCTCTGGGCACTGATGTAGGTGTGACTACTGTTTCCCTAGGAAAAACAGGTTGCTGAGGTGTCTGCAGCGTTGGAGTGGTATGGCCAGACCGCGGAAAACGGCGATTATAATCATCCAGCATGTACTGTAAATTGGAAATCAGACTTAAAGGCAATTGTGCCATATAAGGTTCCTGAACTGGACGTGTGTCATAAGATGAGAAATCATCTTGTTGCAAGTCTTCGTCATCATCATCCGTCTCCTGACATTTAATTAGAAGTTCTGAAGGACTGCGAGCAGCCCGAAATCTATCATCCTCGTAGTCTTCATTGTCAGATGAAAACAGCACTTCAGGAGGCTGTGCAGGTGTTTTAAGTGGCATCAGGGTATCCAGAGACGAATGCAGTCGTTGAAGCAGAGAGTTTGAAGTCTCTAATGGTAGCAAATCCAGAGTTGGAGTCGTCACCGTTGTTGCTGGCGGTGAAATCCGACGTTGAACTGCCGTCGACGACGAAGCCACCGTTGACGACGAAGCCACCATCGACGACGAGGTCATCGTCGACGACTAAGCCACCGTCGACGAAGAGACCACCCTCGTCGACGAAGCACCCGCCGACGACGAAGCTACTGTCGACGACGAACCACTCGACGACGAAACACCCTTCGACGACGAAGCACCCGTCGACGACGTTTTCTTCTGCTTCTGTTTGATAGTCGTCGACGACGAAGTTAAGGGTAGCGTCAATGAAATGGGTCTCACCTTAACTGACACCAGCGTCGACGGTGAAGACGCCGACGACATGATCATGGTTGGCTTCATAGACATAGATGCCGAGGTCGTCGATGTAGATGCGACGATAGCAGCTCTCGTCGACGGAGGAGGCGTAGATGAGCTCGTCGACGAGAGAGGCAGTTTCTGAGGTAAAAACTGCGCAGATGGAGTCTTAGACGCCTGAGAATCCGATCTCGGGGGCGTCAATGAAACAGAGAGACTCCTGGGAGGGGGGGGAAATCACCCCTCTTGAAGTAGAAGGTTGTGTAGAAATCTTTTCTCCATGATGTTTCTTAATCACCTTAGGTCTAGGAGAAACCTTTTGAGAGTCACAGGACCTTTTCAAAGAGGGAGCAGTTTGGATGGAAGATACACTCTCCACATCAGAAACAGGATTTTCTGAAGTTTTTAACTTCTGTAGCCACAGAAGGAGACGCCCTTCTCTATTCTTCAAAGTTTTTTGTGAGAAGGTTCTGCAAATTTTACAGTCGTTTACCTGATGTTCAGGGTATAAACAATAAATGCATTTTTTGTGAGGATCTTCAGAATGAAGTCTCAGTTTACCACAGCTCCCACAAGGTCTGAAGAGGGACTTCTTGGTTGTAGACATCATAAACTCAATCTTCTGTGAAGTATGAGAAGAAAAAACTGAGCAAGCTCAGGGAGACTCCCTTCACACGACGTGTGGTAGAAAATCTGAGAGCCTGAGTCTCTGGGGAGAGGGTTCTAGAGGGTGCGGACGCCTGATTGGCTGGATTTGGCCTAGAACATAACAACAGTGATATGTTATAGAAGTGACAAGTTGTCTATCTATGAAAACTCTATGGTTTTTTCTTTCTTTTATGCCTAATGGGCTTGGGTTATTACTACATTGCTTTGTTATGTACCGTGGGACTCCCACTTCGACGATGGGGAATATTCAAGCATGTGAATCTATGAAAGACACCCCAATACTGGAGAAGTTGGAGTTCCAACCGGAGGTATCGGACAAGAGTCCTCTAATCGGGAATCCCTATTACAACTACAACAAAACCATTTCCTAAATTTGCTAAAACCAGGCATCTTTTAGCTCACTAGTCTTGCTTCAAACTTCAAGGGGTTATCAAAAATGATACACCCGCAAATATACGAACCCCCCGGCTTCGACTATTGCAATGGCCGAATCAAAACCAAGAAACAAAACAAAGTCGTGGGAGCGACCCACTTATACTTAACCAAAATGTCTGTTACGCCACCAGAAGACCGTCTAACGTCTCGCCTTACAAATCATCACCAGAGGGTCCAAGACAGGGCGACAGTCAGGGCAGCAGTCCTTCGCAGCCGTCGGAAAGGGGAAGCCTCGCAGAAAAAAACATTCGGTCCACATCAACATGCAGGGGTCCATGAAGTGGCGGCCGTCCTCCAGAATTTCCTCACAGGGCTCCTCACAATCTTCGGGCTTGGACCAGTACCGCTGAAGTCGCCCTACGTTGGGCGCCAGTTGAAGAACCGGGGTTTAACCCAGCGGCACCAGGGGCACGCCTAAGATCTTCGAATTCACCTGTCTTGGTATACAGAGACACGGAACACTTCTGGATGGCATCAGAGACCAAGTTTATTAGCTGCAGCTAGTAACAGTGATCCTAGAAATACATCACGGTGTAAATACTCAGGAGACTGCTCATTTTACTAAGGCGGGATGTCTCCTTTTATACCCAATATTCACATTATAAATGTACACCCACTGCACAAAATTCTAGCCAATAAAGTACATTTTCAAACAAAGTGTCACATAACAAAAACTCAATTTACAGTATCCCAACCCAAAAGTTAATTATTAGGAATGTCCCAAATTCAATCTCCATAAGCCGGACAAACCTATAATTGAAAGCATTACCCATGTAATGAAGAAACATAAAAAAAGAAACGGTAACAGATGCTGAACAAGATAAGGCATGTGCAAGGAAACTGAAAGTTAACGATGTCCTGAACATTGATTGGCAATCTCAGACAAAGATCGATCAGGGAAATTGGCTTTGCGGGGTCAGTTTCAGGTGCAGAGGTCAGTTTCTTACAGTTCATTTCAGAGTCAAAAAGAAACCTAGTTAATGTATACATGAACTAAGAAGGCCAGGCCACTTTATTCGCCAGGCTACCTTCACAGGCCTACGTGAGGGCAACACAAAATGGTGGCACAGAACAAAATGGAGTCAGACTCGAGAATTACAGAACCTCACCACTACTTCCCGGCACAAGGCTATTGCTTTTCCAAACGGACCTAATTCTCACAAATCCATTGTCCTACCCATGAGAATCAGGAAGGGGGACCTGCAGACCCCAGCCCCATGACTCAGGCTATACACATCACTAGTCTAAATGTCCGGGGCTTAAATAGCCCAGTGAAGCGTGCGGCGGTGCTGTCTCTCCTGGAGTGGTCTGGTAACGACATCTGCTTGCTCCAGGAGATGCATCTACTAGCCAATGATACTCCCCCCGCATGCGCTCACGCTGGTTTCCCCAACAGTACTGGCCCTCCGGCCTGACAAAAAAGAATGGCGTAGCTATCCTTCTTCCCCAGGAGTTTAATGGCAAGGTTATATCCACATACACTGAAGTGAGGGGAAATGCCCCAGGGATTAGAGTGCAAGGGGGGGCCATCACTTTTACATCAGCAAATATTTACAAATGACTGGCAAGAGTCGGCCATCATCAACACACTGACGACGGTTATTGCCTCTCCTGACTAGGCCATACTAATAGGGGGAGACTTTAACTTAGTGATGGATTTAGGCATGGATCGCTCAAGTCAGCACTCTTCCCAGACTGGGGCTTTCTCATCCGCCGGGCTCCAATGGTTGGCGGATGGTGCACAATGCGATATCTGGAGACATCTCCGTCCCAGTGCCAGGAACTACACATTCTACTCGGCAGCACACAAAACCCATGCCCTAATTTAAAATTTTCTCATGACCACAGCCCTAACAGCTTGGGTAGGCAAGCATAGAGCCCTGATCTCCGTCTGATCACGCTCTGTTTACATTGATGCTGAATCTGCATACTGCGCAAATCCGCCCTACGCGATGTCGACTGCGACATGCTATGCTGCAATCTGAACAGACGGTAGCTGCGATCTGGTTTACTATAGGGAACTATGGTGCACATGCATCAAAACAAAAAAAAGCGATTCCTTATTTGCAATAAATAAGGAATCGCTAATAAAAAATAAAAATATAGCTAACCGGAATGCATCATGAGATTCGCCAAAAAATAGCGAATCGCTATAAATCGCAAAACCGAGACCGAGTACACAAAAGTGACTCGCAATCACAGGAAATCACAAAAAGCAATTTCAGTAATAGCGATTTCGGTATTAGAGAAATCGCTATTAGCGAAATCGCAAAAAACGGGTCGCACTGGAAGCAGACTGATGACATCCCAACCAGGAAGTCATCCAGTCCATGCTTCATTCAGTGCCCTGAGGAGGAGGCAGAGAACTGAAGCTGAACAGAGAACCCTCACACCCTGTATCCAGCTACTGTTCCCAGACTCAAGATGGACAAAAACGATGCAGGGAAGAGTGCCACGCCTAGAAAGAGGAAGCTGAAGTTCTGAGAGGGAACTTGAACATCTGATTGAGGGTGTCAGCAGCAGTCATGACAAACTGTTTGGTAAATTGTCCCTGAAGGTGCCAGAGGCTGTAAAGCGCAAAATATGGCTGTGCATAAAGGAAAAAGTTAATGCTGAGGGAGTCACACACCGCAGCATAGATGAATTGAAGAAACGTGCAAAGGAGCGCATAGCAGAAAGGGTGAAGGAAGCAGCTGGCACAGGAGGGGGTCCATCTAATGCACCCGCAAACACAGCCCTGGAGGACCTTGTTGAGGGGACAATCGAGCCTGAGGCAGTCGTATGAGTGACACAATTGGACACATACGGCGCAGCAGGAACACGACAAGGTAAGATCTAATCCTCTGCGTACTGTATAATCGTGCACAATCCCCCAGGCAAATCACGGTGTCCAGGTAAAACCCCATGCCACGTTTCACCTCATACACAAAATGCATCATGGAAGTTGTAGTCATGGCAGACAAGTGGTCATTCAATAGCGAAAATGGTTAATTATACATACCAATCCCGCATGCCAGCCAGTGTCTTTAAATCAGTGATTTATTTTGATATAAGTATGCCAAATGATAAACAGAATTAGAATCATACAAGATTAACACTGCACTGTTTCACATCACAGATGCAGCGGAGGCAGACTCCGACGATAGTGATCAGCTCGTCATCTCAGAAACACCTGCAGAGACGGATGCTGAGACTCCTGTGGTCCCAGAAAACACACCACCCCCACCACCAAAACACAGGGCACATGTACCCTCCCTGCTAGTAATGGAATCCGATCAGACTCCAGCACTCACTACATCCAGCCACGTGTCCCTCCACCAACTCCAACATAGGCACAGGTGCAAACAGGACGACGGCGCAGGCCCAGGACCCATATTGCGACACAGGATGAGCAGGTTCCAAATGTATATGGCGGCGTGGAGTCTCAGATGCTACGTGTGCAGCGCCTGTAGGGGAGACATTTGGGCACAATCAATATGCAGATCACAAAGCTGGCCAAAATCATAAGCACAATGGCAGACAATGTGCGCAAACTTACATCTGTGGTTGCTGAGGGCAATCGGCAGACAAACTTGAGCCTACATGAGCTCACCCGTGCAGTACTTGCAGAACAACGCTATAGGCGGAGAAGGCATCACCAGAGCCTGATCCGCAAGGCAGCAAATACAACGGCAATAAACAAGCTCTGTAACACCACTGCGCTATTGGCACGGCGCTCCGTGTCAATGCAGATTGATCTAGGCCATTTCTGCGGTGATGTTGTCAAGTCCTTAGGACAACTGACCGCTGCTGTGGAACACATCCAGTCTGGGACTGTGAGTGCCATCAACATGGAAGGGGAGGAGGGGAGTGAGGAGGCCTCCAGCCCGAGTAGCCTATCGGTGCCAGTGGCCACTAACAGGAGGCGCAGTTCGTGCAGCTCAACATCCATGGGATTACGTATGGGTGATGTTGCAGAGGCAGGAGACAGGAGGCTGGGGGTACATGGCAAGAGGCGCTAGCCAGGCATATACTCATTTTTTGCCATGGTGGGGTAACCATGGTCAAATTCTACTTGGCAATTGCCCTCCAGTGCGGAGTACAATTTAATTTTGACTTTATAGACCAATGCAATCACCTTCCTAATTTACAAAACGCACTTCTCCAGTTTGACATGTGCTCATGTTAATAAACATTTACGTTCAGCATTTGTTTGTAATGGCTCATTCTAACCTACCTCAAAAATGATGTTGTGTGATGTGTGCATGTCTCCTCTGACCCTCTGCTGTGTTTGCCAAATGCGCCTGTCAGTGTTGTGCGGGTGGTTGCTCGTCACCATCAGAGTCACTGTTGTCCATCTCAATGGTAATGCCCCTTCTGGTGGCAATGTTGTGCAGCATGGCACATACAGCCACAATCCTACAGCAGGTCTCATGGCTATATTGCAATGCACCACCAGTTTTATGAAGGATGCAAAAACGACTTTTGAGTATTCCAAATGTCCGTTCTACCACATTCTTTATGCTTATGTGTGCCGCGTTGTACCTCTGTTCCTGTGGTGTGGCTGGGTTGAGGTATGGTGGCAGGAGATATTCGTGCAAGGCATATGCGCTGTCACGTACAGGGTGGAAAGCAAAGGGTTAGCCACAGTAATGCTATTACATTTTGTTTCAAAATGTAGCAACTAGATATATGTCTGTACCAAGTAGGTGTCCTTCTCCAAATTCACCCCCGAGCAGACGCCTGTGGCGGAATATACACGAGTCATGTGTGTTCCCTGGAAATTGTGCCACGATGTTCGGTATTATATGCTTTGCATTGCACACGACCTGCACATTGATGGAGTGGTATGACTTCCTGTTCAGGAAGATGTACTCGTTGGCTGCTGGTGGACAGATGGGGACATGCGTGCAGTCAATGCATCCGATGACATATGGAAAATGTGCCACCTGGTAGAACTCAAGTTTTGTCTGGTTCAACTCCTGTGGGGCTGTGGGGAAGTTGATGTTGGTGTGAATCATTGTCAACATGGCGTCAAGGAATTTTCGGAAGAAGCGTGAGAGTGCGCTTTGGGATACACCGCCGGCTACGGCTACTACCCCCTGGAAACTGCTTGATGCTAGTAGGTGCAGGCTGCATAGGACCTGTACGTGTGCAGGGATGGCATTGGTCCTACGGGTCTGGTGCTGCAGCAGGGGTTCCAAATCTGCTATGAGGCGTATTATCAAAGCATGGTTCAGCCGGTACTTATCATATATTTTGTCTTCATTTTGGCCCAGCAATGTTATGCGCACTCGGAATGCCCTCTCCTGTATCCTCCTCCTGCGCTGGGCTGGTGCATTGATCCTCATCCTCCTTGCCAGCACGTAGAGGGCTGCCATTGTGAAAGGCTTACGGGGTCTCCTGAGGCATTTTTAAAGGGTTTGTAATAGTTTGCACCTGTTACTTTTTTTTTTTGTTTTTAATTTTACCTCCTGGTTGAGATTCCCCTTATTCTGCTCCTACTAAGTAGCGATTTTATGGAAATCGCTAATTGCGAATTTTTGATGCATGGTTTTGCGATTCTTTATTTGCTAATCGCTATTTGCGGGAGCAGTTGTATGTTTCGCTATTATGTTTCACTATTTTGCTAATCGATAAATATGCAAGAGCTTTTTTTGCGATTCTCTTTTCTTTTCGGTATTTCGGTTGATGCATTGGAAAGTTTCGTTTTGCGGTCGCTAAGGGCATATTTTGCATTTTCGCTTTTTTTGCCAGTGCAATTATGCTTGATGCATGTGCCAGTATATCGGCAATACTTACTGTAATGGGGAATCATCTTTCCTCAGTATGGGAGGCATTGAAACTTGTCCTTTGAGGCGAATTCATTGCAATTGTGGCAGCGGAGAACAATGCCTAGAGAAAAGCGACAGAAAATAGAAAAAATTATTTCCGAGCTTAAATTGATCCACAAACGCAAAGGAGCCTCTAAGGTGTGGAGGGAGCTTGAGAAGCAGTGGTCCCTCTTACAACATCTTGATCCTGACGAAGCACAATACGCCCTCTTGCGACTTGAGCATCAATTCTACGTCAGTGGGGATCGATGCGGCCACTTGGTAGCGCATAGGTTGCACGGCAAGGCAGTGTCCGGATCAATTGATTCGATTTGCACACCCTAAGGAGTGGAAGTCCACTCAGAACCCGTGATTGTGGAGGCACTTCATATAACCGGAGATATCGAGACCTACCTGCGAGATGTCCCACTAACATGCCTCTCTTCGGATCTTGTATCTCAGCTAGATCAGCACATCCGAATAGACGAGGTGGTGGCAGCGATTGAACGCCTTAAACCATCCCAGACACCAGGCCCGGATGGCTTTACCCCTCTTTTCTACAAAACCTTTTGCCAAGAGGTAGCTCCCCTACTGACCCAGCTGTTCTATTAGTTCCTGGACTCCGGATTTCTCTTAGACACGATGCTGGAGGCACGTCCATATCTAGGATCCTTAAACTCCATATGCACCTTAAGGAATGTGGGGCCTGCCGGCCCATCTCTCTGTCAACACTCACATTAAACTGTCCACAGGCATTCTGGCCATGCGTCTCAACCCACTCATGCCGGGCCTAGAGGACCCAGATCAGGCAGGATTTGTCTCAAGGAGGCAGTGTGGGAACAATACGAAACGCCTCATCCATCTCAAGAACCTCCACCAATGTTCGCGGAGGGAGACTCTCTTCCTCACTGTAGATGCTGAAAAGGCGTTTGACCGGATCCTCTGGCCTTACTTGTTTGTTACGTTCCACCGGTTTGGATTCGGTGACAGGTTCATAGCATGGATACGCTGTATTTACAGCACCCCCAGGGCCTCGGTCAGGGTCAGTGGGACCTCGTCTGCATCATTTCATTTCCAATAGCACGGGGAACTAGACAGGGCTGTCCCCTCTCCCCGCTCCTCTTTGCGCTCTATATTGAGCCCACGGCGCAGAGGGTACGGGACAACCCATGGGTCACAGGGATCCGTCTCTGGGCAGACACTCACACAATAGCCTCTATGCTGATGACATCATTTTATCCTTGACAAGCCCAAAGACATCACTTCAGAGTTTACTGACTTATCCAGGTTTAAAGTTAACCTTTAAAAATCACAGATTCTGAACCTCTCGGTCGCCCCAGCCCAAGTAGCCAAACTGTAAGCAAGGTTTCCCTTTGAGTGGGCAGCAGAAACAATATCATATCTGGGTATCCTCTTAGCACCCACGCTGGCAAAGATGCTGGTGGCTAATTATGGCCCCCTATTAGATTCAACTGCCAAGACACTCTCCACCTGGAATCGCACAGGCCTGTCGTGGTCTGGCCACATAGCGGCCATCAAAATAACAATTCTCTGGCCTATCCTATACATTTTTCAGAGCATACCTTTAACCCCGCCCCTTCTATTCTCCATAACATACAACTTGCAACCACCCGGTTCAACTGGAATGCCAAGAACCCGCGGCTGAGCAGAAAGCTAATCACGCAACCCAAAACAGAGGGAAGCATGGGGCTGCCCCAGATCTCACAGTACTTCCATGCCACGCAGTTGCAATTTATAGTGGAATGGAACCGACCGCTATCAGAAAAGCACTGGTCCTTCTTGGATCAAACAACCGCAGGAGTCAATATTTGGCAGGAGATCGGGCTGCCTTGCAAGCATAGGGGGTGAGGGCTATACTCTTTGCCGGTAACGGACAGAACCCTGAAAATCTGGGATGTGGTAGCTCTTAAACACAAGCTAACAACATTTCCCTTGCCGATGCCGCCGATAGTTGAGAACCCAGACCTTCCCCCGGGATAGTGGTCAGAGGTTTTCCAGAGCTGGCGCGAACAGGGTTGCATAAGGGTGGGTTCCCTCTTCGACCTCTACGAGATGATTCCCTTCGACCGGCTGCACCAAGATTACTTGTTCCTACCAACAGACTCATTCCGATACACGCAGGTGAGACACTGGGTGACTTCCTCGAGCTACAAACCTGATGTTTCTCGCTCCCTAACCAGTTTTGAAAAATGGCTCACATCCAAAGATGGAGACAAACATTATCTCTGAACTCTATGCTTTCCTTTCCACTGAAATCAATACCTCCAAGGCCAAGGGCCCGTTTCGATGGGAGGAGGAAATACGGCATCCACTTTCCAGTAAGGAATGGCAGGATATTTATTACAGAATACATCACACAGCACACGATATGTCAGGCACTGAGTCCGCCTATAAAGTTGCCTCCTATTGGTATTTAACACCCGCTCGAAATCATGGCTGCAACGGGAGACGTACCGTGCAATGCTGGCGGGGCTGTGATCAAACGGACTCCCTTCTTCATCTTTTGTGGAACTGTCCCAAGCTGGTCAGATACTGGGAAGAGGTCCTGAACGATATCGACCACGCATTTGGCACAATTCCCAGCTTCCCCACATACAAAATCCTGGGACTCTCCAATCCCCTGACCTTTGCCCTACGATCGATTAGAGGCAGACAAATGGCACATGCAGTGAATGCCGCACAACAGGTCCTCATGGCAGCTGGGGCACAGAGGAAGTCACTGATCATGTGACATGGCTTTGAAAAGTCTGGGTGTCGTTGGCAATGGAACGAATGTCAATGATGATAGATAACAGGGCAGATGACTATGCAGAACTTTGAGCCCGGATCATCACGATTCTGTCTAAATACTTTTGGGAAGTGACTTGCCCTAAATACTACCAAATTCTTCGCTTGTTACTTCGAAAAGATAAGGAAAACGTATAAACTGCTGCCTGAGAGAGGGTTCACTTCGCCCATCACATGGAGCCCATTTGACATACTAGAACTTGGGACACAGGAACTTTGGTGCAGAGGAGACGGGGGGACGGTGGGGGATTGCTTAATCTTATATGTCTTCTTAATATTCTCTTATTCTTTTAGCACTGCTTTTACTAATCTTTCATTACCACGTTATTATCTCATAAGTAAAACTCATAACTCTGTGATAAACCGACGGCCTCCGGGTTGTAGGCACTGGGCAGTGTAATACCTTATGCTTTTCACTCGCTGCCGGCCAATAGTTGTAGGCGAAAGCTGTGTTAATACGCAACGGATCACAATAAAAAGAATTGTTCCATAAACTCCCACTGATGCAAGTATTGAGTTAAATTTAAAATGCATATTAGAGATGCCCCCTGAAAAATGACCAGCCCTGGTGTGGTTCCTGAATGGTGCCTGCCATTTGCCACCATCAGACAGGGTTCTGGACGTCTGGGTAGAGGGCATCCGCTCTCTGCATCCAGAAACAAAGCCCATCCTGGGCAGAGGTGTGATGCCATCTCCCCCAGGGTGGGCGGGGTCCACGAAGGGGAAGCTTCAAAGGCCTGCCACCTTGTAAGCTGTCTCTGCCTTTTTCTGCCCCCAGCAACTGGTTCTCACCAGTTCGGACCCCCACTTTGGGTAGGAGAATCGGTGACAAAGCCCAGTTAGGAGGAGAAGTGTGCTCACCTTTGCCAAACCCACCCTTCAGATGGGGAAGGCGATGTGAAGTACACATCTCAGTCTCCTCCATCTTGAAAATAAGGGGACTCAGCCAATTAGGGTGAGGCTCATGCCCCCCTCCTACTGGAGGGTGGCATGTTAGAGGGTGTACCCACCACAAGGAAGAGACCCATTGGTCCCGACCTGCACACTCCTTTAACTCCCTTATGTTCAGTGTTTAGGGGCAACCCTGAACATTGACTCCTCAGAATCGAGGAAGAAAGAAGAAGGACCACATAGCTGTGCCGACCCAGGAAGAAGCGGACACCAACTGCTTTGGCCCCAGCCCTACCGGCCTGTCCCGACTCTTACCTGACTACAGCAGAACCCCGGGGTGTCCAGCAGTCAGCAGCCCGTCAGGACCCGGATAACCTGCCCTGCACCCATGTTACAGACTCTGTCTCTCGTGAGCACTGGATCTGCTCAAGGAAAGACTTCCAACCCAGATCCAGGTGGCTCCGCGATTCTGCACCACTCTGCACAAGACGCCCACGGTGCGAGTACAAGTGGCCCAACACCACGAGGAGGTCTCCGCAGCGATCCTGACCTGGGGTCTGGTGAACCCCGACCTCCCTCAAGCTGACACCTGCAGCCTCAACCTGAAGGGTCCCCCCGACCGGAGCAGGTAAAAACACCCAACGCCAAAAGACACCCCTGCACCAGACACCCCACAGCCTTGGGTGGCCCAACCGACAGTGTACATGCTTTCCCCAGAAATCCAACTTACTTCTCCAGGAGGTGGTTGCCTCCAGGAAGCCTCACTGACCGAGCCTGCAGCCTCTTTACCAAACCGGAGATCACCATTGAAATCTACAGGGCGCCCGTTGTCTCCTTGGCACACTACATCTGGCAGCCTCCGTACCGCTGGGGGTGCAGCTCCTGTGTGGATTGTTGGCCCCTGCAGTGCTGATCCCTATCCCAGGAGCTTTGCTCCCACAGCCTAGTGGCCTGCTGGAAAGCAGTCCCTGACCAAAAACCCCCTTAGCCACATTGGCTAAGATTGGGGCCCAGCACTCTGCACAGGCCGCCCCAGTGCTGCTGGTGGTGCAATTTGAGCATCTGCCTGGACCTTGGGGAACCTTGGCCCTAACCCCCAAAACTCCTACTTGTAAGTTGTTTACTTTTCGTTAAATCGTTAACACTCTTTTTCTCATAGGAACCAATGTTACGAGTTTTCGGTTCCTAAAAACGTCTCTTGACCTGTGTGTTTGTATGAAAGAAAAGTAATTGTGCCTTAAATGTTAAAAAGTCTCACTTACCTTTATATTGTAGGAACCACGGTGTGACATCTAGGCTTATCACCCCGAGTAGTCAATGTAATCCAAAAGTAATGCAAGAGTAATCAGAAGTAGTTTCTATGTAATTTAAACTGTTTTCAAAGCAAATACAGCATTGTAACAATTGCAAATCCATTCCCAATTGCATTACCTTATAAAGTTTAACAATTGAAAGTACATTTTACCTACCTGTACCAAGTCCTGCTTGGTTCTAGAAATAAAACATAGGTATACCTTTTTTATACTTACCTAATTGGTCTGGATTGTGTCTGAGTGTGTGTAATCAGTCCTTGATTGAGCTTAACGAACCCTCCTGAAAACAGCTCAATCCCACTATCAAAAAGAGAGCTGTTAGTGATTATCTAAATTTAGCCTCTGCTATACGTCTGGGGATCCCCTGGACTCTGTGCACACTATACCTTACTTTGGTATAGCATATACAGAGCCTGCTTCCTACATTGGTGGATCAGCGGTGGGATCTAAGACTTTGCATTTGTTGGACTAACTTAGTCAACACCTGATCACACAACAAGAATCTAAAAACTGACTTTAGTACAACTCGTTTTTTTGAATTGACTATTTTCCAAATTCCCAAAAGTCTTGTTAGGGCCTTGTATTAAGACCCTGTACTAATTTTATTTAGTTACTGAAGTTAGGGGGGGGGGGGGGAGTACTTAGAACTTGGTTTAGGTCTCCTAAAAAGAACCCCACTTAAGTAAAACAATCAGCAACCCAGAGAAGATGGCTGAGGAGCTCAGCCTCACCCCTTACTCCAAACTAGAGGTTAGAGAGTTAGGGCTTATCTGTAAAGCTAAACAAATAAGGACAGGGTCCAACCCTACCACAATACAACTCCAGGAGTTTCTGGCAGGGCAAACCCACTACTGAAGATCTCCAGGCAGATGGGGAAAGTAGTGAGGCTGATGAGGCCTTAAACCACCCACCTCAACTACTTAGGGAGGATGGGAACTTGGTGTCCTACCCTCCAAACCCAAAGAGTACAGGATCTGGTTCCTGAAGAGGTAGGGCTATATCTGTATCAGACAGTGAGGGCAACTTCATTGAGAAGGACCACCGTTTAGAAAGTATGGCAAAAAGGTTAGAGCTAGAGACTAGGCTCCTAGCTATAGAGAGAGAAAGAGCAGCGATAGGCCTAGGATCCATCAATGGTGGCCGCCATTTAAACAACAGAGAGAAGGAAGGGTCTTATGACCATAAAATCCCCAAAGGGATTGTCCCTATATTTGAGGATGGTGATGATATCACCAAGTGGTTCACTGCCTTTGAGAGGGCCTTTGAAGCCAGATAAGTGAGGAAGGTTCACTAGGGGGCACTCCTTTGGGAACTGTTCTCTGGTAAGTCCATAGACAGACTCCTGACCCAATCGCGGTTCGTAAGCCACCACTGCAGGTCTTTTGCAGTTCCCTCAGAGATCTGAATGAAGTCAGAGAGATTCCCTTGATGCTGCACCCACCGGACCTTCAGGTCCCACTGCAGAGCCCGCATATGCCATCTGGCATGATTTACCAACAGGATGCAGGAGGCCATAAGGCACAGCAGCCTCAGTCATTCTCACCTAAATTCAGGAGAGGCTAAAACATCCTAACCTGAATATCCTGGCCTCGGTGCTCGGGAGGATAAGCTCAAAACTCCACTGCGTCCGAACATCTCTGATGAAAAGGGAGAGCCTGAGAAGGAGTCAGGTGTGATTTCGGCATGTTTATAGTGAACCCAGCGAATGCATGAGGTCCGCCATAGTCGGGAGGTAGGAAACAGTAGTCTGGGGTGAGGGTGCCTTCAACAGCCAGTCATCGAGGTAGGGGAAGACTGAAACCTTTAACTGGCGCAGATGAGCTGCGACCACCGTCATCACCCTGGTGAACATCCAAAGGGCGCTGGTAAGGCCAAAGGGTAGTACAGTGAACTGAAAGTGCTTGTAGCCTATCTTGAACCACAGGTAATATCTGTGAGCTGGCAGGATTGGGATGTGAAAATACGCATCCTGCAAGCCCAACACTACCAGCCAGTCTACTTAGTCTAAGGCAGACAAGACCTAAGCCAAAGTAAGCATCTTGAATTCCTCTATTTAAGGAAGAGATTGACGGTTTGGAAGTCTAGAATAGGATGAAGCCCCTTCTTCATCTTGGGTGTAAGAAAGTAGCAGGAATAACAACCACTGCCTACTTTTGATATCGGAACCCTTTCGATAGCCTCCTTGGCCAGGAGAGCTGTAACTTACCCTCGGAGAAAGATCAGATGATCCTACGCCAGCCATAAAGGAGATAGAGGTAAAGGGGGCTGGGAGACTGGAAATGGAGGGAGTAATCTCTCTGAATGATCTGCAAGACCCACTTGTCCAATGTTTTGGACTGCCAGTGGAGGAGATGATGTTAGATTCTCCCTCCAACTGTGAACCCATGGTCTTGCTGAACCAAACTCGGAGGACTTGGAGGCTGCGGCTGCCAGGAGGTTGGTAGCGAACGACTTCTGGCTACCATTCCCATGGGTCGTAATGCACCCTGCCACGTCCTCGCACAACTTGGGAAGCTTGTGCAGGACGGTGGCCGGGATATGGTTGGTGCTGTGGCATGCCTCTACCGTAGCCATGAAAGGGGCGAAAGGCAGACTGGGGGGAAGGTGTCACTGAGAGGCCCAAGGACTTGGTCGTAGCCCGCAAGTCCATGAAGCGCTCCAGCCCAGAGTCTACCCTTTCACCAAAGAGACAAGTCCCATCGAAGGGCATATCCATGAGGTTGGCCTGAAAACACAGATTTTCTCAGCCAGGCATGGCGCTGTAGGGCCACTATCGACAAAACACCAGCGAGTAAGTCGTATCCAGACCACACCTAATCGTGAACTTTGTTGATATGGGCTTTCTCCTGGACCTGTAGCAGCACTTGACCAACTGTTTCCCACAGGGTATGAGAGTAACCGCCCAAAAGGCATGCTGCGTTCTCTGACCGCAATGCCAGGCTGGCAGAAGAAAACATCTTCTTCCCAAGTGTGTCCTGCCTTTTGGATTCCCTGTCCGGTGGAGAGGCAGGGAGCGCACCTTGGGAAGTCCAGGCTTGGACTACAAGCTCTCACGGGTGGGGTGTTGGCTGAGGAAACTAGGATCACCCGGGGCAGGGAGATGGCAGCATGCAATTGTCCTGTTCACAGGAGCCCCTGTGCTAGGCTTGGACGAAGTTCATAGAAGGACATCAGTCAGTGCTTCATTAAAGGGCAATAGAGGTTCAAATGAGGAAGTCCTATGCTAAAGCACTTCAGTTAAGAGGTTAGTCTTGACCACCATAGAGGGAAGATGAAGGTCAAGGACCTTTGCTGCCCTTTTCACCATTGCATACGATGCTCCCTGCGCCGTAACCTTAGTAGGTGGAGAGAGGAAACCAGTTTCTGGAGAGGTATCCAGTCCACTGGTCTTTCATAGTTCTCCATACCAGTCCAAAGTCTCCCCAGGGGTGTACAACTGGTGTTCTAAAGGGTCCAGCGACTCCTTCCACTCTTCCCCATGCCTATATGCTCCACAAAATGCTCAGGCAACGACCTAGAGCCACTGGGCTGTGTCGACGCCAGATTCCGCATCAACCGATGCCGTTCTGACTCAGGGATAAGAATGGGGCTGGTGGCGACGAGTTCTTCGCAATTGGGACCGGTGCCGGAGAAGGTTGCGTTGATACGACCGGATTGGCGCTGGTTGTACCAACGCAACCTTCTCCGGCACCAGTCCGGATCTGGAATTTGATCCATGAGACCCCAGCGGAGCGGAGGCCTGAGCCGTCGGCGCGAAACCTGATGGGGCTTCATCCGACCCCGCAGCCCACTCAAAAACTCAGGGCATAGCCTTGTAAAACTCCTTTACTTGAGCTGGGGTCACTCCGGCTCCCGGAAACGGGGGGAGGCGTGCAGTCGGACATGGCAATGGCTCTGCAGAACTGTGCCTGGAACGTCTACGCTCCCCACTCGTCTCGCCAGCTTTCGATGGAGAAGGTGAAATCTGAGTCCATTTATATTTCTTCATCTTCTTGTGCCTCTTCCCCGAAAGTCCCAAGGACCTCCAGTGTGACAAAGAGGACTTTGGCTTCTGGAGCGGTCCCGCGACCTTCTTGTCGATCGAGACCTTCTAGGAATGCCAGGCCGCTAGCAGCTTTAGGGACCGCTCCTTCAAAGCTTTCGATGCCATGGCCCAGCAGTCCGAGAACGACTTAGAGTCATGGTAGCGCTCAAGATACCTTAAACACACAAGATGCAGGTTGCTGACAGGCGCCACACAGCTTATACCCTACCTTCCTAGAGGACATTCTCGAAACACAAGTAAAAATATTCGACAAAATGCCAAAAAAAGTCTCTCAAGAAGAGAAAGAGAGGTAGCTCTCTGGTACAGAAAGAAAAGAACCTATATCCGCGTGCCAGGGGGGGGCGACTATATAGGTGACCGCAATATCACTTCTGGTGCCAATGACGCAGCGCGGATCTGAGCAAAGCCACCTGACGGCATACAGGGGTACTGCTCACGCAAATGTTTCAGGATACAGTCTGACACCTGAGGAATTCAGAGGTAAGGAATCTGCAGCTAGAAGTCTCTATCAGATGAATCTTCACAGAGATTTAGGACCCAACAGAAAATCAGATAGGTTCATGTCCTCCGACAGGAGAGAAAGGTATTTCAATGCAGATAGTGTAAAGTGTTCTAACCATTGTTGAAACATTCATCCCACTGAATAGGCGGTAACATTTCCTGAGTGTTGCAACTGGGAATAACGAGGATCAGGTCACCTAGCTTCAAACCCCGGTGTGGAATTAAAAAAAACTGGCACAACATCAATTTGTGTCCACTGGCCACAATAACCACCTGTGAAGACCTGAAAGCGTGGTGTTAAATGCACCATTCTGTAACATACTATCAAGTTGGTCAGCAGTGAAATTTGTTAAATGTTGCCAATTATCTAACAGTGAAAAGGGAGCAATGGTTGGTGCATTAATTTCTTTAATTTTAGCCAATTCTAGACATGTAGTCTGCTGAGCGGTGTCATCATTTGAGCTGGAATTAGGCATGCTCGAAATAGAGTATCTGCCCCTGGACATGCAAGGATTTTATACCACAACTGGATTTTATATCAATGGTGTCCTTCCAATAATCCTGGCCATTCACAGCTAATTTTGTATCAAATGAACCTGTATAGATTCATTTTGTTTGCATAAGTATGTGTTCTTTCAGTAGTCTAGGGACACGTTTAAAATAAAAGGGCGTTGGATCGTATGTCATACCCTGAAAAATATTTAAATTCATCTTTGTATGTTTTGGAACTCCTTTGTAGAGGAGTTGGACAATGTTCCCATTGTGTGTAATTAAAATGTGTGCGTTGAACTCTAGCCCAATGTAAATAATGATGTCCATAATGGTGGTGAAAGAACATCTAACTATAGTTAGCAGAATTAAGGTAAAAATCCTCCGATTTGAAAACAGTATAATATTACAGCTTTGAGTGCATGTAGTTTACAGTGTCAACATCCCAATCATTAGAATATAACCAATGGACTATCACATCACCTATAGAAGCCCTAAACACATATGGTATCTGCAGGATCTCCGTAGGACCGAATAGGTCATAAGGAACTTTATTCCAAACAATTCCATCACTCACTGGAACAGCTGAAATGTTGACGAGGGAACAGTCTCTTTTTAGTTTATGTGAAGAAGAGTGGGGGGCCAACACCCTATCGACCAGTTCTGTAGTGGAACAGACTGGAAGATAAAGGCCATTAATCAGCAATAAAAGAATGGTCATAAATCCAATCCACAGGAATAGAAAAACCAAGGAAAGTGTTATCCAAACATATATCCAAGGTGGAAACAGATAAGTACATTTCAGCAATAAAACGAAAACACAGATGCGTGCAGGAGGAGTGTTTAAACCAGAAGAATCATCAAAAGAATCTGAAGAAAATCATCTCGACCCACATAATATCCAGAAGCAGTTCAACGAAAAACTAGTGCCCCCGGTACGATTAAAGAATAGATAAAATCCAAGAGTGGCGGATATTTGTAGGAGGCTAGCTTAGCATATGGTGCACACCTATTGAAGTGATGCGCCTTGCACTAACTCAGGCAACCTTTATGGTGATTTTAGTGGTCTTTGATAACAATAGAAAGCCCTCAAAGGTGTACCTGTGGAGAGCAGCCTTCAGGCTTATCTATCTTGGAGTGTTAAGCAGCTTATTCTACCAGTATCATCTTATAGTGTAGGTTAAATGAAAATGAACCACACAGTGCTTATATAAAAATACTTTCATTTAATACACAACACTCACTAACACATTGGTATATCTCCTACCTGAAAATATCAACACGTTACAAAATAATACTTCCAATGCAAGTAGCACAAAATACAGTGGACTCAAGGGGGAGACCAAACCATATAGGAAAGTGGAATGGGAACTGCAAAGGAGGACAGGATTTGGACACAAGACCCAGAGGAGCTGGGGACAAATTGAACCATCCAAGGGAAGTACCCAGAAACCCCACGGAGGCTGTGTGAAGAGTGGAAACACAGCTGTGTGACCAATGGAAGTCAATGGAGAAGTTGCAGTTGAAGTTTTGAAAAAGAAGGACCGTTCTCACAGGACCCTGAAGAATTCCCTTGGAGTACAGAAGGTTGGAGAGCCACCCCACCCGTGGATGCCCTGGGGCCAGGTTACCTACACAAGGGAAGCTAGGTGCATAGGGCTGAAGAGACGTCGGAAACCTTCGTAGATGAAAGTGGAAGACTTCTAAGAAAATGCCTCTGGAGAACAAAGTGAAGTCCAATGGTTATGCAAGGGTGAATCCTGGAAGTGAAGAACCTGCAAGCAGAGGGGACAGAGTCTATGCCACTCGGAAGTGACCAGGAGGCACGAAGACACAATGCCCACTGATGTTAGGGGGTTCAGAAGAGTCGACTGTGACCTTGTCGCTGCAGCTGTGAGGGCCAGGCGACGCTGAGGAAGACCAGGAGCGGTGCAAGAGCTGTCCTACATCGGATGTCGATGACTAGGTTGCTCGGTGTCTGGCAGGAGCTCCAAAAAGTCTTGGCAGCCACAACTGGCATGGAGGGCGAAGACGGAGCAACGTTGGGACCAGCAAGGTCCAAGAGACTCACCAACAGCAGGGGAGTCAGTGCAGGCCTGAGCAAGCAGAGGAGCCCACTGGATCAGTAGAAGACCCTCAGGAGGGCCCACAGGCCAAAGGCACAAGAGTCGCAAGAGAACCTCGAGCAGCTCACCAAGAATGAAGGTCCACAATGCAGAGGATGCGGTGAGGACACTGACCTTGGACGCAAGAGATGCTGGAGCTTCTTGTAGCCTGAAGATCTCTGAAGTGCAGAGCCAACAAGCCTTGGTAACGGCAAGTAGACATGGTGTACAGGGGTTCGGTCCTAGCAGTTCTGGCGAGGGATACTCTCCTCAAAATTGCAAAGAGGCCAGGACAGGCTCCGGGGAAGTTGCAGAACCACCAACTATGTTGCTGAGCATCGGGAAGTCCATAGGACAACAGGAGTTGCAGACCGGTCAGCTTCTCTTTTTATTTTGTAAATATGTTTATTCATTTCAAAACAAAAGATTCTTGCACATACAGGATATATTTCCTCAGAGAACTCTGACATTAAGAAAGTCCAAAGTCTCTAAGAAGTGGTACAATCGTGGGTCACATTTGTTCATACCGGTTCAGTCAATCACAACACAACGCCGCTCACCCGGAACAGTGTGATGAATGATCAGGAATATCAGTCCAAAGGCAATAAAGACCACAATAATGATATCTGAGGTATGTATTTGAAAAGAAAACTAACCAGAAATACCCCCCCACACACATTCCCTCCCTCACCCTCCCCCCAGGCGTGGCACACAGAGCAGAAGAATATAAGAGCAACAGCAGTTGCGCAGAGCGCATCATATCGCTATAGAGGTAGCATACATTATATTGGATAGCAGTAAAGACCTATTGTAAGACAATAAGTGCCTGCGGGGGACACCAGTTTCCCCTATGCATGCGCTAAGCAAGGAGGCATCAGTGCAGGCCGTTCAGATCGCTAGTTGTGGAGTCCACATCTGAGTCCACCTCTGAAGTCTTCAACAACGTGAGGGTTTCCCAAGCCCTTGCGGCCTCGAAGGCTTTTTCGCTTATGCGCGCAACTAGCTGCCTGTAGCCTAACAACATCCTCCCACTCTGCCCATCTGAGAAAGACAACCCTCCACCTCCGGAAACTCGGACCCCGCTTAGATTTCCAGTGTGCTGTAATATCCCGCTTGGCTAACAGAAGGCCCAGATCTGAAAACTTGCTAGTGATCTTGGTTTTGGAAGTGTGGGGAAACCAGTGGAGTAAGCAGGTACCTGTAGCAAGTTCAACATCCCTCTCTGTGATATCACATAACAGCGCTAACACTTTCCGTCGTCAGCTTGGGGCAGTCCCAGAGCATGTGACGGAAATCCGCCCCCTCCATGCTGCATCTCGGGCAGAGCGCTGAGGTCACGTTAAAATATTTGTTAATCTTTGCTGGAGTCAGATACGCCCTATGCAAAAAAATGTAACCAGCTGAAATCGAGCATTTCTAGTGCATTTCCATGGTCGATTAACTCGGCCCACACCTTCTCGGGAATCTCTCCGCCCAAGTTCTCTTCCCACTTCTGTTTCAGCCCCGTCAGTGGAGTTAGTCTCTTGTGTGTTATCCGCCGATATAAACACGTAACTGCCTTGATGGTTCCCGCTGCCAAAACAACATATTAACAAACCATGGAGGTCTGCGGTTCTGAAAGCCCCCTCCCCAGTGCTTTTGAATGGCCGCTATTAGGGCCGAATTAAGCGGATAGTCCCCGCGAGGCAGATCGTGTCGATCCCGCAGAGTCTCGAACGGCAAAAGGGCATTATCGTCATAAATATCTCCTATCGCTGTCAGGCTCAGGTCACTCCATTCATTTAGTGCCGACCAATTGCCCCCGTGTGGTAGTATCATGCACATGGCTATAGGGATCTCGGGGGCATAGGGGCGTGCAATCTGCGCCCTTCGCTGGCTTCTGTTCCAACACAGCCGAACTGTTGTTGTAAGATGATGCAAGACAATATTTGTCTAGGCACCCGCCCACCTTCCCTCTCACCCACTCCCCGGATTTCCAATGCCATCGACTAAGTAAGCCATTGCAGTTGGGCTGCCAAATAATAGGACTCAAAGTCCGGTACCGCCAGACCTCCCTCCCCTCTCGGGCGCAATATGGTCTTCAGGGCCACCCGCCGTCTGCCAGCAAGCCAGAGAAAACTCGTGATCATCGTTTGAAGTTGTTTAAAAATCGTCGCAGGGGAGCCAGATGGGAAGAGTCCTAAAATAATACAGGAGCCTAGTAGTGCCACCATCTTAAGCAGGGCCACCTGGCCCGCCACAGAAAGCGGCAACGTCCCCCAAAACTCCATGCTGCCCTGAAGTCCCCGGATAGCTCTACCCACATTGCCCTCCAGCAAATCTGTCTGTGTATGATAAATACGGGTCCCCAGGTATGTCAAACAATTATATTCCCAGTGCACACCATTAGTAAGCAAAGGGCCCTCTCCTAATGGGGCAGCGGGGAACAGGCACGACTTTGCCCATATCACCTTAAGGCCCGCCACCAGTTGAGATCTTGGAGTCAACGTTTCGCTCCGAGGAGGGCACCTCCAGTATCTGCTAAAAACATGAGAAGGTCATCAGCATAAATCGCGATGTAGTGTGTAATGCCATGTATACCAAGACTCTCATATCGTCGCTCCGTCCTGGCTTGGGCCACTAGGGGTTCAATGGCCAAAGAAAATAACAAAGGGGATAGTGGGCATCCCTGACGTGTCCCCCGGCTCACCGCACACGCTTCTGAGATCAAGCCCCCCGTTTTAACGCGTTCTGTGGAGAACCTATATAACAATGCCGTCCAGCTCACAAAGTCCTCCCCCAGACCAAAAGTGCGCATAACCTAAAATAAGTAAGGCAATTCTAAGCTGTCAAAAGCTTTTTCGATGTCAACCGAAAAAATGGTGGCGGGCGCATTCGAGTATGTATCGGCTTCCAATATGCGGAGTAGCCGTCGTACATTAACAGACGTGTTCCACTTCGGGATGAATCCAGCTTGGTCTTCGTGGACCAAGTGGGCCATATGGGGGAGCAAGAGTGTCGCTAATATCCGACTCAGAATTTTATAGTCGTTAGGAAGCATGGACAGCGGGCGGTACGCATTCCTATCAGAGGGCGATTTCCCTGGTTTCAGTAATGGGATTATTATCGCTTCACGGGTAGTGACTGGGAGATGCTCTGTCTTATTTGCCTCATTATAGAGGATCACTAATTTGGGCGCTAACAGATCAATATAAGTTAGATAGAACTCAACCGGTAACCCATACGCCCCAGGTGTCTTCTTCCGCGCCATATGTTTAATCGCTCCTCTCACTTCTTCCAGCGTGATGTCTCGGCCTAATAAATCAGCCTTTGATCCATCAAGCTCTGGAAGGTCAGCTGCCACTAGAAACTCCCCGAGAACATCCTCGTTCAATGCCACCTTGCTCTGATAGAGCTCCATGTAGTAAGCGTGGAATTGTTCATTAATTCCCTGTTGCGTGCAACAAAGTTCTCCTGTTGGGCTATATAGTTCTAAATTAACCGTCCCTTGCCTCGCTGGATTGGCCAGCCAAGCCAGCAACGTGCCAGATTTGTCACGCTTGGTATGAGCACGTACTATATATTTCTTATAGTCAAAACAGCGCAGTCTCTCAATCCCCACGGCTACTGCTTCTTTCGCTTTCAGCAATTCACTGTGTCTATGAGGTTGCCCAGGTCGATCACGTTCCTGGTCCCGTAAGCGATGGTCCGCAGTATCTATGTCTTGGAGTAGAGTTTTCCTGACCCCAAGCATACAGGAAATACATAGACCCCTCACCACGACCTTAAAAGCATCCCACTCCACAGCGGTCGAAGATGCCATGCCCGAGTTCTCAAGGAAATACTGAGTTACCCCAGTTCCCACTGCTTTCCGAAAGACTGAATCTTCTAATAGCTCCAGGTTTAAACGCCAATTTGAGAATGCGGAGCATGCCTGGTACCACTAAACCCGAATCAGCAGTGGGTTATGATCTGAAAGTGTCCTGGTGAGGTACTCGCTATGCGTGACTGCAGTGTGCAGATCCTGGGAACAGAGTATAGCATCCAGTCGGACATGGAGTTCATGGAGCGCTGAGAAAAAGGAATAGTCGTGCTCAGTCGGGAGACGTGCCCGCTACGTGTCCACCAGTCCCCAGTAAGCCTGCCAGTCCCTCCTGGCCTTAGAGATCTTATGAATAGACGCGGTAGAGAGGGGCGGTTGAGATCTATCTAGAAGGACATCAGTGGCAGAATTAAAATCCCCACCCATGATTACAGTGCCAGTCAAATAGTGTGCCAACTTCCCAGATAGCTGAGCGAAGAAGGCCGTTTGATCCATATTAGGCACATATACGCTGCCTGTCACAACATCCCTGCTGTTAAGCCTACCCATCACCATCACATATCTCCCCTCCGGGTCTGTGAACTGCTGTACAAGCTGGTAAGGGACCCCCGTTCTAATCCAAATTAATACCACACGCGCAAAGGCAGAATAAGCAGTGTAAAAGACCTGGCCTCTCCACCTGCGCAGGCAAAGCAATGCCCTGCTGGCCCGTGATTTGTGTTTCTTGGAGGAAGGGAATTTGAATCCCCCTGTGCACTAAATAAGCGTGCACCTTATGGCGGTGGTCCATGGTATGTAAGCCCCTGACATTCCATGATATGCATTTCAAGTCCAGCAACGATCCCATGATGTAACCTGTGCCCAATGCCCATTGAAACAGTGCCACGCCAGGACCCCCATGAAACAACCCCCAACTCCCCCTTCCAAGGACAGCAACCATCGAACGAGCTCCCATCCAAACTGTAGCAAACTAGAAAAAAAACCTCCGACTAATTCAGAGGTAGAAGTGGATGCAGCTGTCTAGGGACGTGCACCCAGCTCGTAGGGCACCAGCCGCAGTGAAGCAAAGCTAGGTCAGGGACCTCATACATAGTGTGAGAGCAGTTACATTGAGAGGAAGACAGCCATCTTGATCTATTAACATAATCATAAAATATCATCCACGCTTTGGGGTGTTACCATATGGAGTTTCATACTGCTACCATTGGATGTGTCTGAGTCATTGCCTGCTGAGTCTTTAGTAGATCCTGCTTCATCGTCCGTGGGTGGTGGACTTCTACTCTGCGACAAGGACACCACTGCCTGTTGCGCCGCAGCTCGCTCCTTCGCAGCTTGCGTCGTGGAAGGCTTCACCTGGGCTCTCCTCCGCAATCTTCGAGGCACACGCGTCCCAGGGGCCTTGTCCTTCTAACTCGTCCCCTCATGGTTCGCAGCAGTTGTCAGCCCGCCCTTGTAGCCTTCCAGCCAGTCCCACGCTTCCGCAGGGAAATCGAAATAGTGAGTGGTGTTCTCAAGTTCAATGCGCAGCCGGGCCGGGAACATTAAGGAATACTGAAGCCCTTCATCCCTCAACGCTTTCTTGACCTCCAGGTATGAGGCTCGCTTTCTCTGAACCTCCAGAGTATAATCCGGGAACAGAGTGACTTTACTGTTGTCCACCATGAAGGGTCATTCTGCTCTTGCACTCTGCGGCAGTATATCCCTGTCCCGGAAATGAAGCAAGCGGGCCACTACTGGTCTCGGAGGTCTGCCAGGGGTCTGGCAGGCACTCTATGAGCTCGTTCCAGTGTGTAAAAGGAGGACAGCCCCTCTGGGGCCACTATAGATTTGAACCAGTGCTCAAGATAGGACACCATATCGCCCCCTTCAGTTCCCTCCGGCAGGCCGACCACTCGAACGTTGTTCCTTCTATTGCGGCCTTCCGCCTCTTCGGCCCTGCGTTCTAGGACACTGACTCTGTCTGTGAGGACACTCAACTGCTGGTCAGTCGCTTTCTGCACTGGCAGCATTTCTGCCAGACTGGCCTCATTGTCTTTGACCCTGTCCGACAGCTTCTTATGTTTTTCACATAGGAGACCCAGGCCAACCGCCACTGTGCTTATGTCCTGGTGGAGGGTGGCTTTAGTGTCAGTAATGGCGTCAAGGATTTGATTCAACTGCTGTTGATTGGGGTCACCTTGGCCCAGCTGTAAGTGCTCGGTTGCACTGTCATCAGAATCCGGCGCAGCTCCGGCAGTTTTATTCCTGGGCTTGCCCATGATGGGATCTTAGTCCGTGGTGGGGAATCTCCGATCCCCACGTGGATATGTACAGTCGCAATTCAGAGTGCCTCTAGTCACTGCTCCCCGCGTAGTGGTAGTCGGGCCCTCCTAATATACGCTCCCAAGCGTCATGGGCCTACCTCCAGACTCTGCCATTAGTGCCAACAGCCATTTGCAACAGAAGGAGCCCCACCAGATATCGGTCTGTGCAACAGGCAGTGGGATTTAGCTGAATAGGTAGTGCGCTTCACTGATGCACCTCTCAAATCCGAATCAAAATCAAGCACTCAGCCACAGTCCAACAGCAGACGCTCCGGATAAGAAGCCAGCAGTCGCCTCCCCTAGTGCAGGGTGCTGGATTCCGGTCTAATACTCATAGGGACTGCATCACTTCCAGTGCATTAAGCAAGCCCAGCCCAGGATTCAGAGGCCCGATCCCAAGATGGCAGCCAGGCCGCGGTGGCCACTTTTGTCGAAGCTTCTCCGGCTTTTCCCAAGGGTGCGGTGCTCCCCAGACCCCAGGGCCACCCTCCACTTCAATTGCCCTCTGTATCTGTAGGTCTGCTGTCCCAGCAATAGGCAGGCTTCATGCATCCCCACCGGTGCCGTCGCACTTTCGGATCTTGCCTCTGGAGGACGGGGCCCCCGTGCCCGACCTCCTCCGCTGGAGCGCACCATGGAAACGTGCGCGCTCCTGCAACGCCAACCTCCTCCCGGCAAGGCGCCCCTGCAGCGCCCTCTGCAGAAATCCCGGGATCTTCCGTCAACGAAGTCTTCGGCCTGCACAAAGCTCTCTTGCCGGGGTGTCGCGTATTGTCAGGGCCATCCCAACCTTCCAGCGAGGCAGCCTCTGCCCCTGGAGGCCACGCCGGTAAGCGCCGCTCCCGAATCTCGGCACCAGCAACCTCCGCATTCTGCTCGTTGACTCCCTAGGTATTAGGCAGCAGCAGGGCATTTCAGCACAG
The DNA here is from genome assembly GCF_964204655.1 of Triturus cristatus. Lineage (NCBI taxonomy): Eukaryota > Metazoa > Chordata > Amphibia > Caudata > Salamandridae > Triturus > Triturus cristatus. The sequence continues at coordinate 930,444,504 of NC_140585.1, forward strand.
CCCCAGTAAGCTCGGTCAACAGGATAATTGGGCGGCTGGAGCGGAGCTCCTCGCTCACGCGTCCGCCATTGTCCCCAGGCAAGCCACGCCAGCAGACCGGTCAGCTTCGTTGCGGTGCCTGCAGATGCAGAGGAGTGACTCCTTCCCTCCAAGGGAGATTACTTCAGGTGTTCTTGATGCCCAGAGGTCAGTCAAAGAACCTGGAAGAAGCACAGACACAGGCGATGAAGAAGACTTTCAGAACAGCGAGACCAGGAGTAGCAGGAGTCGTCCTTGGTGCAGTCTCGGTTCTAGGCAAAGTCCAGCGAAGTCCAAGTGTCCAGATGGTCGAAGAGTGATGTGGTTTGAGGCTTGAGTCTTGTGCCACGATGAATCTAAGGAACAACCCACAGATAAGCCCTTAAGTCCTCTAGGGAAACGGTTGGAACAACTCAGGGGTCCCTCCCAGAGGAGGGGTGGGACAGAGGGGAGGCTACACCCATGTCCTTAGTCCAGTTTCACACCAGAGTGGGAGTCTAGGGCTCTCTGAACTGGCTCAAACCGGAGTATGCGAGGAGGGCACCAAATGTGCCCTTCAAAGCAGTATGGTGGCACTGGCAAGCGCCCCCACCCCAGCCCGATTCACTAAGTCCTGTCTGGGAGGTGGTCACACCTCCCTGTGACAGGAAACCTATTGTTATACCTTCCCCTGCTTGAGCCTGGCTCAGCAGCAGGAGGGCAGAATCCCGTCAGAGGTCGGCAGCAGCACTAGCTTGCTGTCAGACCCTGAAGGGCTGTTACTGGTAGTGCAGGGGGGTCTGACACTGAAATCGGTGTTGGGGTATGATTGCAACATGTTTGATACTAAACTTCATGGTTCGGTGCCTTCACTATAGTTAGACATCTCGTAATGACGGACTTCCACTATATGTATTAAAATGGCTAGCCGCACTTTCACAGCCTAGAGAATCAACTCCAGAGCTTGTAGGGATTTCCTGCTCATGCATGGGAACCCTCACACTTATAACCAAGCACCCTGCCCTAAGGACTGAAAAGCCTGCCATTGGGGTGACATAGGTTTTAAGTGCAATGACCCCCGATATAAGGAAACTGCAATGGCAGGCCAGTAGTCACAGTTTAAGTTTAAGTGGATTCCAATGGGTGGTACAATACATGCTTAAGCCCATTGTGTACCTATGCCCTGGGTACCTTAGTACCATATACTAGGGAGTTACAAGAGTATACCAGTAGCCAATTATAAATGTACAAAATGACTTAACATGGTCAATTTAGGGAGAAAGCACAGTGACTGGGGTCCTGATTAGCAGGATCCAACTCAGGTTATGTCAAAAACACACTGACACCAGGCAAAACGTGGGGGTAACCATGCTAGAAGGATCCAACCTTTCTGGAATCTGTATAAATGACATCAGCGCCAGAAGATGCAGTAGTAAGTTTAGTACTCACCAGTCGTGTTACTAGCAGTTGTAGCGAATGCAGGTATGGATTGAAGTACATTCTCCGTCCCTCCCAGTCAGGGAGAAACAGCTTCAGTGGTGCTCACTTGTTGTAGAGGAATTTCCTGTATGGTAGCGAGGAGTTAAGAAACTACTGTTGAGTATCGGCCACATGATGCAACTTGATGTTATCAATCGAGACAAAAGAAATGCGTTACTTACCTGTAACTGCAGCTATCCAGTACAGGTATCTTTCATAGATACACATGCCTGAATCATTCCCCGTCGTCGGGATGGGAGTCCCCGATACATAAGTAAAGTAATGTCCCATAAGACATAGAGATTAATAGGCCTAAGGCCTCACATTAGTAACATATCCAGGTCCTTTTGTAATAAGGACCAAACTCTAGAGAACAACCAATCAGCTGTCACCACCCTCTGGAACCTTTCTAGAAGGAGCTCTAGTCCCTCAGATTTTCGTAAGCACAGTGCTATATAGAGGTACAACTGAGAGCACTAGGTGAGCCCTTCCAAGGGAGGTGGGTGGGTTGCATGTGAATCTATGAAAGATACCAATACTGGATAACTGCAGTTACAGGTAAGTAACGCATTTCTTATCCAATATTAGGGTATCTTTCATAGATTCACATGCCTGAATCAGAATAGAAAGCAATGATGAGCACATTTCCTTTTGTACAGAAGGCATAATGCACCAGTTAACAAATGTATCAACATTAAAATGCGGAGCAATAAGTTGCAATTATGGCAAAAGTTATAGAAGTAACAGAGAAATGTGCATCTAGAAAGAGACAGAGGTTGGTGGGAAGGAAGGAAGGCTCACATTTTACTGAAATAGATGACAACAACGCCTGTCCCACCGCAGCATCCTTCATTAGCTCCGTATCCAAGCAAAAATGCTTGGTAAATGTATGTGGCATCTTCCATGTTGCCGCTCTGCAAATGTCTGTGATAGGCACGCCCGCAAACAATGCCATAGAAGTAGAAACAGCCCTAGTGGAATGGACACGAATTCTTGATTGCAAAGGTTGACCAGCTTGTTGGTGACCGAAGACAATAGCACCAGAAATCCATCTAGAAATACTTTGTGTTGTAAGGGGAAAACCTTTCCTAGGTAAACTGTAGGCCACGAAAAGTTGGTTGGACTTGCGAAATGCTTTTGTCCTGTCAAGGTAGAATTTAAGGCAGCGTTTCAAATCCAATGAATGTAGAGCTCTTTCAGCTGCTGTTAGAGGATTTGGAAAGAAGGTCTTTAGGACAATAGGTTCGTTAAGGTGGAAGTCCGACGGGACTTTGGGTATAAATTTCGGATTAGTCCGAAGAATTACCCAATTGTTCTTGAATTGAAGAAATGGATCTTGTATTGTGAATGCGTGGAGCTCACTGACTCGTCTTGCGGATGCAAGGGCCAGAAGAAGTGCAGTCTTCCAGGAGAGGAATTTGAGGTCAGCTCTGTGTATCGGCTCAAAAGGATGTCTCAAGGGCTGAGCAAGGACTGTGTTGAGCTGCCATGTTGGAGGAGGAGACTTTACAGGAGGGAAAGTCCAAAATAGACCTTTGAGAAATTGTTTTACCAGTCTATTGGACCAAAGAGAAGGTCCTGTAGAATTCCTAAAACGGGAGATTGCTGCCAGGTGAACTTTGATGGAAGCGTGAGCGAGGCCTGAAGTTTCTAGATGGAGAAGGTATGGTAAAATTTCTTCCGGAGAGGATGTGAGGGGATGCACCTTAGCAGATCTACACCAGATACAGAACCTTTTCCATTTGAAAGAATAAGTTCTGTTTGCACTATCAGCTCGAGTGCGAGATAGAACTGCCCTGCAGTCTGGAGGAATGTTTAGGCCCTGAAATTCGTGGAACTCAGGAGCCAGGTTGATAATTTGAGAGATGCTGGATCCGGGTGTTGGACTTGTCCCTGGTCCATTGTGAGGAGAGATGGAAACGGTGTTAACGGAATTGGAGGCCGCAGGGAGAGGAGATAGAGTTCCGTGAACCAATGTTGGCGAGGCCATGCTGGAGCTATTAGAATCAGTGTGCAGGGCTCTGCCTTCATCTTCCTGAGGAACCTGGGAATCAGGGGAATCGGTGGAAAGACGCAGGCAAATACGCCGAACCATGCTATTGAAAATGCATTCCCCAGAGATCTCTGTTGGGGATGTCAGCTTGTGAAGTGTTGGCATTTGGCGTTGTGATGTGTGGCAAACAGATCCAACAGTGGTTCGCCCCACTGAGAGAAGATGCTGTTGAGAGTATCTTGGTTCAACTCCCACTTGTGGCAGGTTGTCCGTAGTCTGCTTAGCGAATCTGCCAATGTATTGTCTTTGCCTGAAACATACTCCGCCCTCAGGGAAATTTTGTGTTGAACTGACCAGCTCCAAATTTTTCGAGATTCTAGAGAGAGTGATAGCGAACGAGTTCCTCCCTGTTTGTTCAGGTAGCGCATCGTCGTAGAATTGTCTGATCTGACGAGCACCAGTGAACCTTTTATCCTGGGAAGGAAAGCCAGGAGGGCTAGATAGACTGCTCTCAGCTGTAGGTTTATGTGCAGGTTCAGCTCGGAAGATGACCACTTCCCGCTGATCTGAAGCTCCTGAAGGAAGGCTCCCCAACCTTCTAGAGACGCATCCGTGGTTATCACTTGAGGAGAGGCTTGAGTTAGAAAAGGTAGGCCTCGAGGGAGATTTCGTGGATGAGTCCACCAGTTTAGAGAGGCGACCATCTGAGGAGTTACCTGCATGATGTCGTCGAAGGATCCGTTGATTTGAATCCACTGAGTGGAGAGAGCCTCTTGGAGAGGACGCATGCGGAGGCGACAGTAGAGTACTAGAAGAATGCAGGAGGACATCATTCCGAGGAGGTATTTGAATAGGCACACTGAAAGAGACTTTCTTTTCCGTTTACGCTCTGCTACTTGCCGGAGCTTTTGTTGTCGTTCCTGTGATGGGTAAGCTTTTTTCAGGACCGTATCCAGGACAGCTCCCAAAAATGTTATCCGCCGCAAAGGTTGTAAGACCGATTTGTCTGGGTTGAGGGTGAGACCCAATTTTTTGAAAAGCAATAGACAGGCTCTGGAAGACTTCCTCGCGCTGTCGAGAGGGGGTGCCTTGACGAGCCAGTTGTCAGGATAAGGGAAGACTTGGTGATGCTGCTGCCTGAGGTATGCAGCCACTGGGGAAAGACACTTTGTGAATATGCGCGGGGCTGACTTGGGTCCGAAGGGCAGGACTCGAAACTGGTAGTGCCTGCCGGCCACGGCGAACCTTAGAAACATTTTGTGTCTTTTGTGGATAGGAATATGAAAATAGGCATCTTGGAGGTGCAAGGATACCATGTAGTCGTTCGCATTAAGAAGCTGCAACACTTCTTGAATGGTGACCATGCGAAACGATTGTTTCTTCAAGAATTTGTTTAGACTTCTCAAATCTAGGATTGGCCTCCATTTCTTTTACTTTTTGCGCACCAAGAAGCATCGGGAGTAAAAACCTTGTCCTCTTTGATGGACAGGAACCCGTTCTATAGCCCCTTTTTTGATCCCTTTGAGGGCTTCATCGATATGAGTTCCAAAAAGGAGTTGTCCATCATAAGGCATGTCAAGGATTTTGGTCTGGATCTTAGGCCGGAATGTTGTTGCCTTAAGCCATCCTTGGCGCCTTAGGACCGCCGCCCCAGCCAGTTGGCGGCAACCAGTGGATGCGATGTCCATTGCACAGTCGATAATTTCAGAAGCCGACCTTTCGCCCTCCAGCAACACCTTTTTTGCTTCCTCTTTAGACTCTTGCGGCAGGGTCTCTAGGTAGGGTGCAATGTCTGACCACAGCTGCCTGTTGTAGCGTCCCAATAAAGCCAATGAGTTAGACACCCGTACAGTTAACGCCGCATTCCAATACTGTCTAAGCGCCTGCCCTCTTTATCCAGAGGTGCTGAAAGTGGGGCAGATGGGTTTTTTGACCTGCGTTGAGCTGCCTGAGTAATCACTGAATCAGGCTTGGGATGGCCTATAAGGCAGGCCGGAGCGTCGTCAGGAGCTCTATAATTCTTATCCAATCTTGGCAAGACTGGAGGAACTGTAGAAGGGTTTTGCATTATTTTGATGTCTTGATCCCAGATATAATCTATGATAGGCATAGATCTAACAGATGTTTTGAAAGGTTCCTTGAAGTCGTAAAGGAAACAGTCCAGTTGGTGAGAAGGCATTGAAAGTTTAAAACGTTGTGCTGTTCTTTCCAGGAGATTATGGAAACCTCCAATATCTTCGGGAGGCGAGTCTACCTGAGGAGGTAACGGTGAAGCTGGAAGAGGGCTAACATATTCATCCCATTCGTCATGATGTGACTGAGTGTCCTGAATTTCCCCTTCTTCTTGTGGCTCATCGTCCTCGTCATCTGTAGAGGGGAGAGGCGGCACAGGCACTTCAAAGGCAGGAAGCGGTGAAGGTGGAACTTGCGCCATCTGAGGTGGAGAGAGAACTGTAGCAGGAGAATGAGCAGAGGTAGGGAGCCTCTTTCTGTAGTCTGAAATCATGAATTGCAGGTCAGAGACCAGGGCTAAAGGAAGACAAACCATCTGTGGTTGTTGATGGCTTTCGTCTTGATAGTACGCCTGCTCATCCATATCTTGATCTTCATACTCAGAGTCCTCCTGATATTTAACATTGAGTTCAGAAGGGCTTTTTGCAGCCCGACACATACTGTCCTCGTCGGAATCATCATCTTCGTCCAAAAGATGAGGGAGAGGCAAAGGTTGGTCCCTACTGGGTGATGTCAGGGAAGAAGTCAGCCTCTGCTTGCTGATTTTCTGTTGAAAATATGTACTTTCTGTCTTTGATTTCGGTGTCATCGACGAGGCCATCATCGGTATATTCGTCATCGATGAACAATCAATCAACGATGGTCATACGGGGCACTGCCGCCAAGGAAGGAACTCTCGTCGACGACAAAGTTGTCATCGACGGTACACTCTTCATCGACATACGCACCATCGTCGACGAAGCACTCATCGCCGTGCTAGTCGTCGAGCGAGCCGCTGACGCTATCTTCGACGTCGACGAAGACTTCTTGATCTTCGACGACAAAGGGGTATTTGCCGTCGACTAAGACGTCGACGACGAACGAGATGCCGACGAGACTGAAATTGTTGAAACTGTCGTAGTCGACGAAGTCACTCCAGTAGCTTTAGGAGGAGATCTTGTCGTCGAGAGGCCACCGTCGACGAGATGGTAGTCGACGGGGCTGAGGAAGGCTTTTTAAAAGTGTGTTTCACCCTCGGCGGAGGAGTCAGTGGGTCTGAAGCTGGTTTCTGCGAACTTTGAAGGGGACGAGACTCCCTGGCAGGCAAATCCTTAATTTTTGAAGCCTCTGAAGACTTTTTGTGTGTCTTCTTTTGAGGTTGCTGTGAAGAAGTACCTGGAGAGACATCTCTGGACCTTTCTTGAGGAGTTTTAGAGGAGGATCTTGATGAACTCTCACTCTCCTTAAGCCTCTGCAGCCAAGTCAAAAGCCTTCCCTCACGGTCTTTAACGTCTTTGTAGAAAAGGTACGACATACCTTGCAGTCTTTAGGTGAGTGGTCCGGATAAAGACAGTAGAGGCAGTCCTTATGTTGGTCATCGACATGTAACCTCTTCTGTTTGCAGGTACCACAGGGCCTAAAAAGGCCTTTTTTAGTGGTGTCCAACATGAAGACAGTAAGGACTTCAGTCACACAAAGAGAATCCTGAAGAAAAACACTTTGAATCCAAGAAACAAGGAAAACCTGCGCAGAGCTCAGTGGAGACTCCCTTAGCACGACGTGCGGTAGAAAATCTGAGGGACTAGAGCTCCTTCCAGGCAGGTTCCAGAGGGTGGTGACAGCTGATTGGTTGTTCTCTAGAGTTTGGTCCTTATTACAAAAGGACCTGGATATGTTACTAATATGAGGCTTTAGGGCTATTACTCTCTATGTCTTATGGGACATTACTTTACTTATGTACCGGGGACTCCCATCCCGATGACGGGGAATGATTCAGGCATGTGAATCTATGAAAGATACCCTAATACTGGATAATGAGTGCCTTTAGAACCAGAAAGCGTTGGCAAGATTACAGTTTTTGTACCTTGAAAGCCAAGGACTGGTACTCATGCTCGATATGATGTGCCAAACTCCTTCATTACTGCCATCTTCTCTCACACGAGATCCCCAACTTGTGAAATCAAGCCGAAAGGTTCTGGTTTCTCCTTGATTCTCGCAGCAGCAGATGTCTTCAACTGCTCATTGGATTGGATGTCAAAGAACTTTTGTACGTTCTGTAAGACAGCACAACTATCATTTGTGTCAAAGGGCATGGTTGCTGCCACAATGTCTACATCATCAAGGTCACAAACATTTTGATAGCAAAGAGGACCATGTACAGGGTTCGACCACCCAGAGATCTTTTTGGGAGACTGTTGAGAGCCTGCTGACCCCCATACAGGTGATGGATCCAACAACACCCTGTGCCTATTACTCCAGCTGTTAAGGACTGCTTTAAGTCATGGTTCATACTCTCCACAACAGAATTGCCCTCGGGCCTAAATGGAAAAGAATAATGCACCTGTACAACCAGGGATACCATAGTGTTCCGGCACATTATAGAAGAGAAAGCCGGGCCCTCGTCATTGTAGAATGTACTGCATTCATGTGTCCCTATAAAGACTTGTGTGTCTTTAATAACAGTGCGAGCGTCTGCAGAACGCTGTGGCCAAACCCAGAGTAACCTTGAGCAAGAATCAACTGCAACTAGGATACATTTAAACGCTGTATCCAAAATAAGAGGACCACAGTGGTCCAAATAAATGCAGCCGAAAGGTTTGTTAGATATTAACAGGTGTGTCTGCGGCGGACAAGCCACGGTGGAAGCTTTAATTTGTTGACAAATGTCATAACAAAGGACACATTTGTTGGCCTGTTTATATAAAACAAGCCACAAATAATGTTGCTATAGCAGCAAAATTGTGTCTGCCACACCTGCATGTGCAGAAGTAATACCTTTGTGCACAGCTATCACTAAAGCTGGTCTGCTAACGCCTTATCCGGCAGACATGATCAAGCCGCAGATTCCTTACCTGTGAACTTCCAGGCATCAGTCTAGATCAGGAAGATTTTTCTTAGCAGTACCTCTGCGCGTCAGTAGGTGACGTTGGTCGAGTCCGCGTGACGTCGTAAGGCTTCTTGTTCATCATCGCGATATCCGCGTCATCTATAAAGGCTCCTCCTCGGGGTGCTGACATCAGTATTTTTCACTCCAGAAGTGCGGAGCAACAAAATTGACTAACAGTGTTGTGTTAAAATAACTACGGCCCTGAAGCGCAATAGTCCTGACATGTATAACTGATTCGCAGTGCGGGAAGGATGGGTGGGTTGGTAAGGAATCTGCAGCTAGATCATGTCTCTATCAGATGAGGCATAACCAAAGGTAAGTAACTTGTCCATCTGAGAGAGACATCAAGTCGCAGACTCCTTACTTGTGAACAGATATCCGAGCAATACCAACCTCGGTGAAGAGAATGCGGAAAAGTTTAAACCAGAAACTCCTGTAGGACAAGATGGCCAAAGAGGCCCTCTCTACGGACAAGATTGGCCAGGCAATAATGCTTGTAAAACTTGTGCAAGGATGCCCAAGTAGCCGCCTGGCAGATGTCAAGAACCGAGACACCACACTGTAGAGCCGTGGTGGCGGCTGTGATGGAATGAGCTCTGAGGCCTTCGGGAGGCTGTTTCTTTGCCAGAGAGTAACATACCTTAATGTAGAGGATAACCCATCGTGAGATGGTCCTCTTCTGTACAGCACGTCCCTTCTTTGCTCCAACGTACACCACAAAGAGTTGGTCATCCATCCGGACCTATATATGAAATACGAAACGCCTCATCCATCTCACGGACATCCTCCAATGTTTGCAGAGGGAGGCTCTCTTCCTCTCCGTAGATGCTTAAAAGGCGTTTGAGCGGGTCCAGTGGCCGTAGGTTCACAGCATGGATATGCTGTATTTACAGCACTCCCAAGGATTCGGTCAGGGTCAATGGGACCTCGTCTGCATCATTTCATTTCCAATAGCATGAGGAACTCACCAGGGCTGTCCCCTCTCCCGGCTCCTCTTTGACTCTATATTGAGCCCATGGTTCAGAGGGTACAGGACAACCCGTGGGTCACAGAGATCCGTCTCGGGGCAGACACTCACACACTCAGCCTCTATGCTGATGACATTTTATCCTAGACAAGCCCAAAGACATCACTTCCGAGTTTACTAACTTACCCGGGTTTAAAGTTAACCTTTCAAAATCACAGATCCTGAACCTCTCGGTCGCCCCAGCCCAAGTAGCTGAACTGCAAGCAAGGTTTCCTTTTGAGTGGGCAGAAGAAACAATATTATACCTGGGTATCCTTTTAGCACCCACGCCAGCAAAGACGCTTGCGGCTAATTATGGCCCCCTAATAGATTCAACTGCCAAGACACTCTCCACCTGGAATCGCACCAGCCTGTCATGGTCTGGCTGCATATCGGCCATCAAAATGATAATTCTCTGGCCTATCCTATACATCTTTCAGATCATAGCTTTAACCCCGCCCCCTTCGATTCTCCATAACATACAACTCGCAATCACCCGGTTCATTTGGAATGCCAAAAACCCAAGGCAGAGCCGAAAGCTAATGACGTGACCCAAAACAGAGGGAAGCATGGGGCTGCGCCAGATCTCACAGTACTTTGAAGCCACGCAGTTGCGATTTATAGTGGAATGGAACCGAAAGCTCTCACAAAAGCATTGATCCTTCATGAATCAAACGACCGCAGGAGCCAATATTTTGCGGGAGATCTGGCTACCTAGCAAGCATAAGGTGTGGGGGCTATACTCTTTGCCGGTAATGGGCACATCCATGTAAATCTGGGATGCAGTAGCTCAAACACAATCTAACATTTCCCTCGCCGATGACGTGGATAGTTGACAACCCAGACTTTCCCCCGGTACAGGGGTCAGAGGTTTTCCAGCGCTGGCGCGAACAGGATTGCAAAAGAGTGGGCTCACTCTTTGACCTCTACAAGATCATTCCCTTCGACCGGCTGCAACAAGATTACTTGCTCCTGTCAACAGACTCATACCCTTACACGCAGGTGAGAAACTGGGTGACCTAACCGAGCTACGAACCCGGTGTTTCTCGCTCCCTAACCGGTTTTGAGAAATGGAGATAAACGTATTATCTCTGAACTCTATGCTTTCCTTTCCACTGAAATCAATCCCTCCAAGACCAAGGGCTAGCTTCAATGGGAGAAGGAAATAGGGCATCCACTTTCCAGTAAGGAATGGCAGGATATTTTATCAGTGCCGGACTGGGAACAGAAACCGGCCCTAGCAAACTGCTCAACCCCCCCCGGGGTGAAGGGAAGTGCAGCCGAGCAGTTTGCGAGGGCCGGTTTCGGCCGATTTTGTTACTGGGGGCCGATATTGCCGACCCCCTGTAACAAAAACGGCCTCACAGGGGCCCAAAACCGGCCCCCGCCCTAGCGGCCTACTGGGAAAATGCCCGGTGACCGCTATGGCCACTCTGGCCCTGATATTTATTACAGAATACATCACACAGCATACGATATGTCGGGCACTGAGTCCGCCTATAAAGTTGCTTCCTATTGGTATTTAGCACACGCTCGAATTCATGGCTGGAAAGGGAGACGTACCGCGCAATGCTGGCGGGGCTGTGGTCAAATGGGATGGGCTCCCTTCTTCATCTTTTGTGGAACTGTCCCAAGCTGGTCAGATACTGGGAAGAGGTCCTGAAAGATATCGACCATGCATTTGACACAATTCTCTGCTTCCTAACATACAAAATTCTGGGACGCTCCAATCCCCTTACCTTTTCCCTACGATCGATTAGAGGCAGATAAATGACACTTGCAATGAATGCCGCACGACAGGGCCTCCTGGCACGCTGGGGCACAGAGAAAGTCCCCGATCAGGTGAAGTGGCTTTGAAAGCTCTGGGTGTCGTTGGCAATGGAACAAATGTCAATGATGATAGATGACAGGGCAGATGAATATGCAGAACTTTGAGCCCCATTCGTCACAAATCTGTCTGAATAGTTTAGGGAAGCGACTTGGCCTAAATACTTGCAAATTCTTCTCTTGTTACCCCGAAAAGATAAAGAAAACACAAACTGCTGCCTGAGAGAGGGTTCACTTCACCCATCACAAGGAGCCCATTTGACATACTAGAACTTGGGACACAGGAACTTTGGTGCAAAGGAGACGGGGGACGGTGGGGGGTTGCTTAGTCTTATATGGCTTCTTAATATTCTCGGATTCCTTCGGCACTGCTTTTACTACTCTTTCGTTCCCACGTTATTATCTCATAAGTAAAACTCATAACTCTGTGATAAACTGCCGGCCTCCGGGTTGTAGGCACTGGCTGTGTGATACCTTATGCATTTCACTCCCTGCCTGCCAATAGTTGAAGGCGAAAGCTGTGTTAATACGCAACGGACCACAATAAAAATAATTGTTCCATAAACTCACACTGATGCCAGTGTGGGATTTAATGTAAAATGCACTCAGAGGGCATCTTAGATGCCCCCTGAAAAACGACCAGCCCTGGTGGGATTCCTGAATGGCTGCCCGCCATTTGCCACCATCAGACAGGTTTCTGGACCTCTGGATAGAGGGCCTCCGCTCTCTGGGTCCAGAAACAAAGCCAATCCTGGGCAGAGGTGTCATGCCTCCTCCCGTAGGGTGGGCGGGGTCCACAAACGGGAAGCTTCAAAGGCCTGCCACCTTTGTAAGCTGTCTCTGCCCTTTGCTGCCCCCAGCAACTGGCTCCCTTCAGTTCTGACCCCCACTTTGGGCAGGAGAATCGGTGAGAAAGCCAAGTTAGGAGGAGAGGTGTGCCCACCTTTGTCAGATGGGGAAGGTGATGTGAAGTACACATCTCAGTCCCCTCCATCTTGAAGATAGCGGGATCCAGCAAATTAGGGAGAGGCTCATGCCCCACTCCCACTGGAGGCTGGCATGCTAGAGGGTTTACCCACCTCAAGAAAGGGACCGAATGGTCCTGACCTGCACACCCCTTTCACTTCCCTAAGTTCAGTGTTTAGGGGCAACCCTGAACCTTGCCTCCTCAAATTCGAGGAAGGAAGAAGGACCAAAGAGCTGTGCTGAGCCAGGAAGAAGCGGACACCAACCGCTTTGGCCCCAGCCCTACCAGCCTTTCCTGACTCTTACCTGACTACAGCAGAACCCCGGTGTGTCCAGCAGCCCCCCAGGACCCGGAGGACTTGCCCTGCACCCATGTTACAGACTCTGTCTGTCGTGAGCACCGGATCTGCTCAAGGAAAGACTTCCAACCCAGATCCATGTGGTTCCGCAGTTCTGCACATGAACCCCACGGCGCGAGTACAAGTGGCCCAACACCATAAGGAGGTCTCAGCAGCGATCCTGACCTGGGGTCTGGTGAGTCCCGACCTCCCTCAAGCCGACGCCTGCAGCCTCAACCTGAAGGGTCCACCCCCGACCGGAGCTGGTAAAAACACCCAATGCCAAAAGACACCCCTGCACCCGACGCCCCACGGCCTTGGGTGGCCCAACCGACAGTGCACATGCTTTCCCCATAAATCCAACTTACCTCTCCAGGTGGTGGTTGCCTCCAGGAAGCCTCCCTGACCAAGCCTGCAGCATCTTTGCCAAACCGGAGATCACCATTGAAATCCACAGGGCTCCCGTTGTCTCCTTGGCACACTGCATCCGGTCGCCTCCATACCACTGGTGCTGCAGCTTCTGTGCTGATTTTTGGCCCCTGCAGTGCTGATCCCCATCTTAGAAGTTCTACTGCCACAGCCTAGTGGCCTTCTCAAAAGCAGTCCCTGACCGAAGGCCCCCTTAGCCCCATTAGCTAACATTGGGCCCTTGCATTCTGAACCAGGCCGCCCCAGTGCCGCTGGTGGTGCAATTAGAACGCCTGCCTGGACTTTGGGGAACCTTGGTCCTAACCCCCAAAACTCATACTTGTAAGTTTTTTACTTACCGTTAAACCGTTAACACTCTTTTTCACATAGGAATCAATGTTAAGAGTTTTCTGTTCCTAAAAGAGTCTGTTGACCTGTGTGTTTGTATGAAAGAAAAGTAATTGTGCCTTAAATGTTAAAAAGTCTCTGTTAGACCTGTCAGCCCTTTGGGTGGTCCCTCCTCATCATTATTTATTTTGTCCCACTTTTGCCTCAAACCCTGTTTGAATTTTTCCTTTTTGGGAACCACCAGACTTTTTAGTGTTGCTGCAGATTCAGGGAGCCATTTTACCTACCCCTGAAACTTCTGTCTGAGGGCCTGAAGCACAAAATGGTGGCCACCTGTGACATCACCAGCATCCACTGGAACCTACCAGTACCTTCCAGAACATTCCAGAACCCTGTGACAGTTGGAGGCGGTTTAGAATGTTGGGAAGCTAAGAGGGAGAGTTGGCAGTTGGAGCTGGCAGTTGGCACCTGACTGGTGAGGAGTGAGCAGCAAAAACGTGAAGGAGGAAGGAGTGAAGCAGCAGGGGTGGAAACTTGTGCCTGGAGTGGGGTCCATAAACCCACCCTTGATACTAGTCCCTACTGACGGAGCCCAGCCTAGAGCCCTGTGTGGGAAGAAGTCAGAAAAACCATCCTGAGGACCTGGACAGCAGGAACAGGCCTTAGAGACAAGAGAACAGCAAGATCCTGACCTGGAAGCTGGTTTCCCTGAAGTCCGACGTCGAGTAGCCTAAGACCTGGAGCCCGAGGTGGAGAAGCGGCGCTGACTGGAAAAGCAGACGTCGTACCCGGAGCCGCCAGAGGTCGAGAGAGGGCGCCGTCAGAGGTCGTGAGGAATACCAGAGGTCGAGGAGGAAGTCACCCGAGGTCGAGTGAGCGGCGTCATCGGAGGAGTGAAGTCCGCCCTCCGGAGTCGTCGGAGACCGGGGTGAAGGGTCACGGAGGTCGGGAGTGAGGATCGCACTCCGGAGTCGCCGGAACCTGTGAGAATCGTGCCGGAGGTCGGGAGTGGAGGTCGCACTCCGGAGTCGCCGGAAACCTGTGAGGAGCACCGGAGGTCGGGAGTGAGGATCGCACTCCGGAGCCGCCGGAAGTCGACATCGAGGCAAGGCCGGCCGACGTCATCGAAGCCGAGATCGCCATCGGACCGGAGCCGCCCGAAGTCGACATCGAGTAAGACTGCCCGACGCCATCGAATCGGAGGTCGAGATCGAACCGAGGCCGCTGACATCGAGACCGGAGCCGCCTACCGGCGTCGTCAAAGAACTGACATTGTGCCGAGGCCGCCGACATCGAGCTGGAACCGCCTCACGGCATCGACCCGACTCCAGCGGCGTCGGAGCATCAGAAAAAGGGCAGTAAGTGGAGTAGAGGGCGCCTAAGGCCCTGTGGAGACCTGAGAGACTGCTCTAAGGGGCTAGGGAGGTGCTGGAACCAACCTGACTGTGCCAGGGGTGAACTGGGACTAATCTAGAGAAGTTGTGTGGAGAGAGAGAGCCAGGTCTCTGGTATTTTCCCCCTTTATCTACCTCAGTTTAGGCCTCAGCCTTGCCCAAGCCAGGGAGTAGACACCCTCAAGCCTTCCACACCCCCACAAGCTGTGCCTGGGCCAAATCAGCCCTTAGGAATTCAAAAGTGATCTGATTCCATGAGTGTCACTGTCAGCTTTTAAGTATTTATTAGGGGCACTGTATTTATTGTATTTAACCTATTTATTGTTCCACTGTATTTATTGGTCCACAGTATTTATTGATGCACAATATTTATTGGTTACAGTATTTATTGCCCCAGAATATTTAATTGCCTGTCTGGATTGCACTTTTAATTATGCCTTCAGTATTTATGATCACCCCTATTTATTGAATCCTTAAGCCAGTATTTATTTGTCCTGCACTTTCTAAAAAGTTTGTATATTGTGATTGTTATTTATTTTCTCCAATCAGCAACTAAGAGAAAAAGAAGATAAAGAAAGTTATTTTCATAATTTTTACGGTGTAGAGTCGTTTTTGGAACGGATGCACGCATGGTTATTGTTTGGGTATGTTGTATGCTTAGCACGGAGCCTGATTCCTGACCACTCGAGCCAAGCTACCACAGTGTGTCCGGAAGACCACCACCACCCCTTCTAGTGTGGGAGGGGTTTTCCAACATAAATTGGTGTTCAGTGGTGGGATAGAGCTGTGCCTACGCATACTCAACAATAACTGTGGGTAGTCCATAGGCCTACACCGGGAGTTTTCTCAAGAGCGGCCTTCCTAATTGTGGGTTTTTGTTTTTTCCAAATTTACTTTGGTGGTGGGAGGAGGTATTATTAAAGGTACCCCCCTGCATAGTTACTGCACAAAAACCTGTCCTCTAACCTGAGTGGGCAAGATGGAGTTTGTACTAGAAAATCTAGAAACGTACACTGTGGCCCAACTCAGGGAGTTTTGCCAGCGGGAGGGGGTGTACTGTCCCCCAGGAGCAAAGAAGGGTGCACTCCAAACCAGCTTAAGGGCTTGGGGGGAGGCACGCCGAGAAAGCAAGGCTGAGGAGGAAGACAGGGATGGAGAGCCTGACCCCGAGGGGGCTGAGATGTACCAACCTGAGGTGGGGAACCTGTCAGCAGGGCCCAGAACCATTTCTAGGAAGGGCAGCAGTGCCTCTAGCGGTGGCTTGTCTGAGGTGGAGTTAACAGACCGGAGGGAGAAAAGACAGCTCACATGGGACTTAGCAAGGCTGGAAAAGGAGAAGGAGGAGCAGAGGATGGCCCATGAATTACGACTGAAAGAAATAGATCTTCAGATCTTGAGAATCGGGGCACAACCTGTTCCTAATGGTGGCAGCCAAACCCAAGAGATCACCAGGGAACCTAAACCATACCTGCCAAAGGACATAGTAGCTAGCTATGGAGTGGGCGACGATATCGCCAAGTGGCTAGCGGCCTATGAGGTCTCATTGAGGGCCCATGGGGTTCCAGAGAAGTACTGGGGAGGGGGATTGTACAAGTACATGCCTCCAGCGGGTAGGGATGCTTTATTGGCCCTCGAGGAGGATGAGCAGACCCACTACCCCACCATGAAACTGGCGCTCATCAGAAAGTTTGGACTAACACCTGAAAAGTACAGACAGAAGTTCAGGGGTAGTCACAAACTGGGCACGCAGAATTGGGTGGACTTCCTGGACTATGCAAAGGAGGCACTGGAAGGTTGGATTCAGGGCAGTGAAGTGAGGAACTACGAGGGGTTGTTTGACCTAGTACTGAAGGAACACCTGCTCGAGAAATGTTTCCCTGAACTGCGGCAACACCTGGTGGATAGCAAGCTGACCAGTCCCCGGAAGCTTGCTGAGGAGGCGGACATTTGGGCTAGTACCCGGGTGTCCACAAGGGGGACTGGAGGGGATACTCAAAAGGCCGGACAGGGCGCCCCCCAGAAGAAAGAGGGAGGGGAAAAGAAAAAGGAGTTCTCCAAAGGCCCCCAAAATAACTTCCAAGGGAAGGGAACAGGATTCACCCCTAAGGCTAACCCGCCCAAAAACCCTAATCCTGGCCAGAGTCAGCAGCCAAGGGTTGTCCATTGCTACGAGTGCGGTGGCGTTGGACACTATAAAGGAGATCCGAAGTGCTTGAAACGACCACCCCCTCCCACTGGAGGAAAGACCCCCGGAGTAGCTAGTGTAGTGCTCGGGGAGGAGATGCCCTTAACTAAGGGAAGGGAGTGGGCGGGGGTCACTTTAGTGTCCCTGGGAGAACGGGAGATGGTTCCTAAGATCCAGGTGCCCGCAAATACCGCAAAGTATGGGCAATGGGTCACCATCAACGGCCAAAGAGGGGAGGCTCTGAGAGACACAGGAGCCAGTATGACTATGGTGCGTAGCCAACTGGTGTCTCCAGAGCAGGTAATTCCCGATGTACTCCACCCAGCCGCGATGGCTGACGGCAGAACAGGCCACTATGCAGTGGCCGAGGTTCCCTTTGAATGGGGGGGGGGGTTGCAGGTTCACTTCGAGTTGCCGTAAGCCCTGCCGTGCCAGTCGATTGTCTGCTGGGGAATGACATGGAGCACAACGCTTGGAAGGAGGTGGAATACCGGACTCACACCGAGATGCTGGGTACACCTGATTGGGCCTGTGTTAGCACAAGGTCCGCGACTACCCGAAGAGGGAGTTCATTTCGGCTGGAGCCTGGAACAAAGGCCCAGCCAGCTGCCAGTCAAGGGAAGAACCGAGGACAGGAGGAGCCTGCCTCGGCGTCCCCACCCCGTAGGACGGATAGGCCACCGGAGGTGGTGGACCAGGAGTCTGCGGTGGGGGACGTTACCAACCTGGAGGACCTACCCATCCCGGCCGAGTGGCACGTGGAGGGAGGCCCGTCCAGGGAGGAATTCTGCCAGGGCCAGAGGGAGTGCCCTACCCTTGAGGGGCTGAGGCGACAGGCCGAAGCCCAGGCAGCAGGGAACGTTGAAGGGAACTACAGTGTTTACTGGGAGGATGGCCTCCTCTACAGTGAACCCAAGGCACCCCTACATGGATCGTCACGAGCCTTGGTAGTTCCTCAACGTTATCGAGCCTTCCTTCTGGAGTTGGCTCACGAGATACCATTGGCAGGACACCTGGGGCAAGACAAGACCTTCGCCCGTCTTGTCCCACACTTTTATTGGCCTCAGATGAAAGTGTCGTCCGATACCTACTGCCGGACATGTGTGTCTTGCCAAGCCAGTGGGAAAACAGGGGTGAAGCTGAAAGCTCCCCTGGAACCACTTCCTGTCGTTAGCACCCCCTTTGAAAGGGTGGGCATCGACATTGTGGGTCCATTAGATCCGCCGACTACAGCTGGTCACAGGTTTATCCTGGTTCTGGTGGATCATGCCACACGGTACCCAGAGGCAATACCTCTGAGGACCATAACAGCACCTGTTGTGGCAAGGGCCCTGATGGGAATCTTTACCCGAGTGGGTTTTCCCAAGGAAGTTGTGTCCGACAGGGGGACCAACTTCATGTCAGCGTACATGCGGGCCATGTGGAAGGAGTGTGGAGTGACATACCGGTTCACCACTCCTTACCACCCCCAGACAAATGGTCTGGTGGAGAGGTTTAACAAAACCTTGAAGGGCATGATCAGAAGTCTGCCTGAAAGCCTGCGGAGGAAATGGGACGTCCTTCTACCCTGTTTACTTTTTTCCTACAGGGAAGTGCCACAGAAGGGAGTGGGCTTCAGCCCCTTCGAGCTTCTGTATGGGCACCCTGTACGTGGACCTCTCAACCTGGTGAGAGACGGATGGGAAAGAACTCCCAGAAAGCTTCCCCAGGATGTGGTGAGCTACATGCTGGCCTTCCGGAGCCAAATGGCTAAGTTGTGGAAGCAAGCTTCTGACAACTTGGAAGCCAGCCAAGCAGTAATGAAGGCGTGGTATGACCACAATGCTCACCCGGTGGAGTTGGAGCCTGGCCAGAAGGTGTGGGTGATCGAACCAGGAGAGCTTAGTGCCCTCCAGGATCGCTGGTCAGGACCCTTTGAGGTGTTGGAGAAGAAGGGTAAGGCTACCTACTTGGTGGACCTGAAGACCCTTCGTCAGCCCCTGCGGGTGCTGCATGCCAACCGCCTCAAACCCCACCATGAGAGGCCCGAAGTCATCCTGATGATGGTGACTGACGGAGGAGAGGACGTGGAAAGCGAGCCTCTCCCTGATCTGTTTGCGTCTCAAGAGAAGGATGGGTCGGTGGAGGGAGTGATTCTCTCCCCATCTCTAACTCCTGAACAGCAGGAGGACTGTTGCCAGGTCCTGGGGCAGTACTCCTCGTTGTTCTCCCTTGTCCCGGGTAGGACTCACCTGTGCGTCCATGACGTGGACACAGGAGACAGCCCACCTGTGAAGTCCAAGATCTACCGGATGTCAGACAAGGTGAAGGCCAGCATTCATAGTGAAGTCACTAAGATGCTGGAGCTAGGAGTGATCGAACCTTCTAGCAGCCCCTGGTCCAGTCCGGTGGTGTTAGTACCAAAAGCTGCACCACCGGGTGCCCAACCAGAACTGAGGTTCTGTGTGGACTATCGGGGACTGAATTCAGTGACCAAAACTGATGCTCATCCGATCCCTAGGGCGGATGAATTGATTGACCGGCTGGGAGCTGCCCAATATCTAAGTACCTTTGACCTTACTTCAGGGTACTGGCAGATCTCTTTGACTGATGGAGCAAGGGAAAGGTCAGCCTTCTCCACGCCCAATGGCCACTACCAGTTCTGTGTGATGCCCTTTGGGCTCAAGAACGCACCTGCCACGTTTCAGCGCCTGGTAAACCAGATCCTCACCGGAATGGAGAGTTTCTCTGCTGCTTATCTGGATGACATAGCCGTCTTCAGTAACAGCTGCGAGGATCACTTGCGTCACCTGCAAGCTGTTCTCCAGGCCCTGAGACAAGCTGGATTGACGATCAAGGCCAGCAAGTGCCAGATCGGGCAGGGGTCGGTAGTGTACCTTGGACACTTGGTGGGTAGGGGAGCGGTGCAACCCCTCCAGGCGAAGATCGAGGCCATCATGGCCTGGGAACCCCCCAAGACACAGACTGAGGTCCGAGCATTTTTGGGCCTCACGGGATACTACCGCCGCTTCGTGAAGGGGTACGGTACCATCGTAGCCCCCCTCACGGAGCTCACGTCCAAGAAACAACCTCGACGGGTAGTCTGGACGGAGGCTTGTCAGCAAGCCTTTGAGAGATTGAAGAAAGCCATGTGCGAGGCCCCGGTCTTAAGGGCCCCAGACTTTTCCAAGGAGTTCATTGTCCAGACAGATGCATCAGAACATGGCATTGGGGCAGTGTTATCGCAACTCAACGAAGAGGGTCTGGATCAACCCGTGGTCTTCCTATCCCGGAGACTACTTCCCAGGGAACAGAAGTGGAGTGCAATAGAGCGTGAAGCCTTTGCAGTGGTATGGGCTCTGAAGAAGTTGCGGCCATACCTGTTTGGCTCGCACTTCCTAGTTCAGACCGACCACAGACCCCTTCGTTGGCTGATGCAAATGAAGGGGGAAAATCCCAAGTTGTTGAGGTGGTCTATTTCCCTACAGGGGATGGACTTTCAGGTGGAACATCGGCCTGGAGTGGACCACGCCAACGCAGACGGTCTCTCAAGGTATTTCCGCCTTAGTGATGAGAACTCCCAAGGGGTTGGGTAGCTCTCCCCACTTTCAGCTGGGGGGGACGCGTGTTAGACCTGTCAGCCCTTTGGGTGGTCCCTCCTCATCATTATTTATTTTGTCCCACTTTTGCCTCAAACCCTGTTTGAATTTTTCCTTTTTGGGAACCACCAGACTTTTTAGTGTTGCTGCAGATTCAGGGAGCCATTTTACCTACCCCTGAAACTTCTGTCTGAGGGCCTGAAGCACAAAATGGTGGCCACCTGTGACATCACCAGCATCCACTGGAACCTACCAGCACCTTCCAGAACATTCCAGAACCCTGTGACAGTTGGAGGCGGTTTAGAATGTTGGGAAGCTAAGAGGGAGAGTTGGCAGTTGGAGCTGGCAGTTGGCACCTGACTGGTGAGGAGTGAGCAGCAAAAACGTGAAGGAGGAAGGAGTGAAGCAGCAGGGGTGGAAACTTGTGCCTGGAGTGGGGTCCATAAACCCACCCTTGATACTAGTCCCTACTGACGGAGCCCAGCCTAGAGCCCTGTGTGGGAAGAAGTCAGAAAAACCATCCTGAGGACCTGGACAGCAGGAACAGGCCTTAGAGACAAGAGAACAGCAAGATCCTGACCTGGAAGCTGGTTTCCCTGAAGTCCGACGTCGAGTAGCCTAAGACCTGGAGCCCGAGGTGGAGAAGCGGCGCTGACTGGAAAAGCAGACGTCGTACCCGGAGCCGCCAGAGGTCGAGAGAGGGCGCCGTCAGAGGTCGTGAGGAATACCAGAGGTCGAGGAGGAAGTCACCCGAGGTCGAGTGAGCGGCGTCATCGGAGGAGTGAAGTCCGCCCTCCGGAGTCGTCGGAGACCGGGGTGAAGGGTCACGGAGGTCGGGAGTGAGGATCGCACTCCGGAGTCGCCGGAACCTGTGAGAATCGTGCCGGAGGTCGGGAGTGGAGGTCGCACTCCGGAGTCGCCGGAAACCTGTGAGGAGCACCGGAGGTCGGGAGTGAGGATCGCACTCCGGAGCCGCCGGAAGTCGACATCGAGGCAAGGCCGGCCGACGTCATCGAAGCCGAGATCGCCATCGGACCGGAGCCGCCCGAAGTCGACATCGAGTAAGACTGCCCGACGCCATCGAATCGGAGGTCGAGATCGAACCGAGGCCGCTGACATCGAGACCGGAGCCGCCTACCGGCGTCGTCAAAGAACTGACATTGTGCCGAGGCCGCCGACATCGAGCTGGAACCGCCTCACGGCATCGACCCGACTCCAGCGGCGTCGGAGCATCAGAAAAAGGGCAGTAAGTGGAGTAGAGGGCGCCTAAGGCCCTGTGGAGACCTGAGAGACTGCTCTAAGGGGCTAGGGAGGTGCTGGAACCAACCTGACTGTGCCGGGGGTGAACTGGGACTAATCTAGAGAAGTTGTGTGGAGAGAGAGAGCCAGGTCTCTGGTATTTTCCCCCTTTATCTACCTCAGTTTAGGCCTCAGCCTTGCCCAAGCCAGGGAGTAGACACCCTCAAGCCTTCCACACCCCCACAAGCTGTGCCTGGGCCAAATCAGCCCTTAGGAATTCAAAAGTGATCTGATTCCATGAGTGTCACTGTCAGCTTTTAAGTATTTATTAGGGGCACTGTATTTATTGTATTTAACCTATTTATTGTTCCACTGTATTTATTGGTCCACAGTATTTATTGATGCACAATATTTATTGGTTACAGTATTTATTGCCCCAGAATATTTAATTGCCTGTCTGGATTGCACTTTTATTTATGCCTTCAGTATTTATGATCACCCCTATTTATTGAATCCTTAAGCCAGTATTTATTTGTCCTGCACTTTCTAAAAAGTTTGTATATTGTGATTGTTATTTATTTTCTCCAATCAGCAACTAAGAGAAAAAGAAGATAAAGAAAGTTATTTTCATAATTTTTATGGTGTAGAGTCGTTTTTGGAACGGATGCACGCATGGTTATTGTTTGGGTATGTTGTATGCTTAGCACGGAGCCTGATTCCTGACCACTCGAGCCAAGCTACCACAGTGTGTCCGGAAGACCACCACCACCCCTTCTAGTGTGGGAGGGGTTTTCCAACAGTCTCACTTAACTTTGTATAGTAGTTTCCACGGTGTGATATCTAGGCTCAATACCCGTGAGTAGTGAATGTAATACAAAAGTAACGCAAGAGTAATCAAAAGTAATTTCTATGTAATTTAAACTGTTTTCAAAGCATATACAGGGTAACGATTGCAAATCCATTCCCAATTACATTACCTTGTAAAGTTTAACAATTGCACGTACATTTTACCTACCTGTAGCAAGTCCTGCTTGGGTCTAGTAAGAAAACATAGGTACACTTTTTTATACTTACCTAATTGATCTGGATTGTGTCTCTGAGTGTGTGTAATCAGTCCTTGATTAAGTGAATAGAGAGCTTAACAAACCCTCCTGAAAACTGCTCAACCACACTACCAAAAAGAGAGCTTTTAGTGATTATCTAAACTTAGCCTCTGCCTCTTGGTATCCTCTGGACTCTGTGCACACTATACCTTACTTTGGTATAGTATATATAGAGCCTGCTTCCTACATTAGTAGATCAGCGGTGGGATCTGAGACTTTGCATTTGTAGAACTAACTTAGTCAACACCTGATCACACAACAAGAATCCGAAAAATGACTTTAGTACAACTCATTTGTTTTAAATATTTTTCTTTAATTCCTAAAAGTCTTGTTAAGGCTTTGTATTAAGTCCCTGTAGTGATTTTTTTAGAAGACCCAAGTCACTGAAGTTAGGGCGAAAGTACTTAGAACTTGTTTTAGCTCTCCTAAAAAGAACCCCACTTAAGTGAAACAATCAGCAACTCAGAGAAGATGGCTGAGGAGCTCAGCCTCACCCCTTACTCCAAACTAGAGGTTAGAGCGATAGGGCTTCTCTGTAAAGCTAAACAAATAAGAACAGGGTCCAACACTACCACAATACAACTCCAGGAGTTTCTGGCAGGGCAAACCAACTACTGAAGATCTCCAGGCAGATAGAGAAAGTAGTGAGGCTGATGAGGCCTTAAACCACCCACCTTAACTACTTAAGGAGGATGGGAACTTGGTGTCCTACCCTCCAAACCCAAAGAGTACAGGATCTGGATCCTAGAGAGGTAGGGCTAACTCTGCACCACACAGTGAGGGCAACTTCACTGAGGAGGACCACTTTTTAGCAAGGATGGCCAAAAGGTTAGAGCTAGAGACTAGGCTCCTAACTATAGAGAGAGAAAGAGCAGCAATAGGCCTAGGATCCATCGATGGTGGCCGCAATTTAAACAACAGAGAGAAGGAAGGGTCTAATGACCCTAAAATCCCCATAGGGATTGTCCCTATATTTGAGGATGGTGAAGATATCACCAAGTGGTTCACTGCCTTTGAAAGGGCTTGTGAAGCTGTGGTAAATAAAATTCCTTTACCGGGACTGAATTTGATACAGAAACATTATAAAATAGCTCAGTAAAATGAGAGGCAGAATCCGTGATATTAGAGTTTCGGAATGGGCTTTATTCCAGTAATCGATTATAATCGGTTGCTCCAAGTTCCATCACCACGGGGTTCAGGAAGTGAAGTACATACTTTATTGACAAGAAGTAACTTTTATAGTACATACATGACAATGAAGTGAATGCAGTAGGCGTAACAATTGATAAGGAAAATGACGAGTTGTTCTGCGTAACCAGAAATGGGTGTAATAAAGAGTAAAAAGGAACATAATTGGTTATGATGTCATATATAGGTGGATCTATAAGATAATACTTGGCCTAGATGCGCGCGCAGCAGTATGACGTGTAATTGACGTGTAACTAGGGGGTGAAGGGGACTTTGACATTTAGCTCTACATGTGGAGACAAAAAGTCTGGGGGGTCAAGTCAACCTAATCCCAAATCATATCTAACATCCTATGTTTAAAGAACTATGTTATCCAAGAAAGAAGGACTCTCGGACAGAATCTATTCTATACTGACTGTGCGTGCGTGTACAAGCGTCTAAGTGTCTACACTGAATGCGAGGGGGCAGGAATATTCCATGGTGACAGGGCTATGAATTACTTGCATAAGGGCAGAGAAGTCGGGCCTTTTGCTCGGTAACTGGAAGAATGTTTACTTAAACTACTAGGCAGGAATGCATCGGCTGAGGGGGAAGCAGATAATTCGAAGGTGAAATACAGTTCTTGGCAGAGAATAGGCTGATGTCAGGCTTCGTGAGCCGCGCAGAGAATGAGACAAAGTTCATGGTCACAGATGCAGGCTCAGACTGGAGCTTTCAGAGGCAGAAAGCAAGAAGAGTTTTGATGGCAGAATCAGGGCCTGCTTGCCTGGACTGTAAAATGGCATAAGTGAACCATATAAAAGCCGGTGGCCTTTCATATTTAGGAATGGAATATCCGGCCTATTCATGGCGGATCTGACAGAGGACATGTTGACGTTGGACGCACATGTATTTGCGTCTTCATAACTGGAACTGGAGGGAACATACATGTACTCGTGATATGCACATAGAACCGTTGGGGTCCAAGATAGGGGACATAACTGACCAGAAAAATCCATATTTCCACATTCCCTCCTTGTCCCCTACTTGCCCTTCAAGAGATATCAATCTTCATTAATCCATTGATCTGTTCATATAGCATCATTTGTTCTTCTTTCTTCTTCCGTGACGAATGAAATCTTGGTGGTGGAATACACGATGTGGCACACAGACCACAGATCGCTGGTCCACATTGTAGACATAGACAGCAACTGAATAGTATGAGAAGGCCAATACCTAGGAAGGATAAAACTCTCCATCCCCAGGTTGATATCACATTCCAAAACCAACTGGACCAAGTCCAAGTGCCTGGGTTCTGGTGTATCTGGCTTACAATCTTATGAAGGCGAGTGATGGCTTTATATACAGATGGCGAATTTTCTGGTATGAATACGCAGCAGCTTGATCCGATGACCCTACAAGCTCCGCCCCTATCAGCCAGGATGACGTCAAGGACAAGACGATTTTGAAGCACAACAATCCGCATAGCAGACTGCTCTTCTGTTAAATTGCCTAAGGCGGAAATAGTCTCATTCACTACTGCTTCAAGGGTTCTAGTTAATCTACGTATCAGCTTACTATTAGTAACGGTACCTATGTAGGGAAAGATGCCTTTATTAAAATCTACATACTTGTCCCATGCCGTCTCAGTGTAATCGACAATGGGGAGATCTCTCCGCTCTCTGTTGTGTACTAAATGAATATTTCTGTAATAATCAGGAGGAGCTAGGAAAACAGGTGGCAAAAGGAATGCAATGTAGCAGGTACCATCCCAATCTAGAGGTAAACGCATATATGCAGTCTGACCACATACAAAGTAGGAATGGCGAGAAGCTCTAAATAAAGATTTGCCTTGATCACTGAATTCTACTGTAGTGGTGCATTTACTATGGCCCATATGTATGGAACCAACTTTTCTTACACATAATTCACCCTTCGCTGGGAATACTGACATGGTGGGCAAGACTAGTTCAATTTCGGATACGACATTTAGAATCATGAGATTAGGTGTAAAATTACCTAATCCATATACTTCATTTTCTAGGTCAGTTCCTGTTCTTTTGGGGCGACCCTCCTTGTCGCGGTAACAGACCTTGAGTAAAACTAGGTTCAGGTTTCCCCATACCCAATGATCTTGGTAAACTGCTGTGTCTGAGTCTATGGAATTAATTAAACTAAACCATGCTCCACAGGAGCCATTGTGTGTAAATGGGTGTGGAAAGAATGGCAGGACTCCTTCATAATTCTGATAGGGAGGGAGCCGACCACACACCCAACAATTAGTAGCATTACTAGTCTGATGGGAAGGATGTAACATACTAATGAAAGTGTTATTGCGCAGCGCAAGTCTATAAGACAATTCATGTGGAGGTAAGTCACTAAAAGAATGTTCAGCAGCAACATTATAAACATGTCTAGAAATAGGGTAATATATGTGCAACAACATACTTGTAACAATTATTAAAAGACTTAATAAAAACAGAATTAATAATGTCACTATGCAGTGGCTACGCAGTGATTTACAATACGCCTGTCGTTTCAACATTTTCCGGGTATTTTCTCTACTCAGGTCCAAGGGATACATGTCAGAGACAATTCAACCGCTTCACCTTGGAGAGGACTTAAACAATCAAATTGCTCGACTTGTTGGGCCTAAGCTTTAGTTTGTAGTTTTCAAAGTTACTCTGTTCAACAAAAGGAAGTTTTGAATCAGTCTGTGAGGGAGTGCAGGGCACAATGTCTATATCCGAGGATAGTCCATGAAATTTCTTGATATGACTTGAATGAATCCAGCCCTTGCGGCCCTCGATCTTCACGGCTGTCCTTGTGGTCAGCAGGACCAACTTGGGTGCTTTCCACCTGGGCTCCAGCTGAGTCTTTCGGTCGAAATTCCTCACAAAGACCAGATCCCCCGGAACCACGTCATGGGGTTTCACCTCGGTGTTGTCGGGAAAGGCTGCAGCTACCTGTGAACGACAAGATTGTAGTGCAGACATCAAGGAAGCCAAGTAATCTGTCAGCATATTGCAGTCAATATCAGTTATTTTGCGTGGTACGGGCGTCCCCCACATATTTGGTGGTCTACCGAAGATCACCTCATACGGGGATAGCCCTGTTCGAGAGTGTGCTACCATTCTCATGTAAAAGAGTGCAACTGGTAACGCTACTATCCAGTCGACACCTTTCTCTCTGCATATTTTGGACAATCTGATTTTCAGTATTTGATTATGTCTTTCTACGAGACCTGCTGCCTCGGGGTGTCGGACACAGTGGAATTTCCACTGATAACCTAACAGAAGTGAAACGTGTTTCATTAATTCGGATGAGAACGGCTGGCCGTTATCTGAGTGAACAACACGTGGTAAACCGTATCGTGGGAAGAATTCTCGAACCAACTGTTTGGCAGTAGTCGGGGCAGTGTAATCTGAAACCGGGTACGCCTCTGTCCAACGGGACAGAGCGCAGACAACTACGAGAACATATTTGAATCCTCGACATCGTTCCATCTGGATATAGTCCATCTGGAGTACTTCAAAAGGATTATTAGGAGGATGAAATCCACCCTGTTCTACGGGAACGCTTTTTCCTGGGTTAAACTGGCAACAGATCATACAGGTACGGACCTTTTGTTTGGCTGCTGCTCGTAAATGTTTATTGAACCAAATGTGTTGAATGCTGTCTAGCATAGCTTTTTCTCCTAGATGTGCTGGACTATGTATAGTGTTAATTATAACTTGGACCATTGAATCAGGAAGGAACCATACAGATTTTTCCTTCATCATCCATCCTTGGTCCGTTTGGATCCCTCCTAATTCAGTCCATTTCTTTATTTCGTCTGGTGTAGCATGTGTCTGTATGTCAATCACGTCAAGAGTAGGATCTTTAACTGTCATACAATGTGTCGGTGTCGGGACTATTGTCTTTGTCATGTCGGGGGTTTGAGTTTGAGCAGTCTGTTTAGCTGTTCTGTCGGCTAGATCATTGCCTTGGGAAATGATATCAGTAATCTTCGTATGAGCCTTACATTTCATAATTGATATTGCAGTGGGTAGATGTATCGCATCTAATAAGGCATGAATGAGGGGTCCGTGCTGAATGTGGGCACCGTGGGAAGTTAAATAACCTCTCTCTCGCCACAGCACGCCGAAGTCATGTACAACTCCGAATGCATAACGTGAATCAGTGTATATGTTGACTTTTTTATCCGTGGCTTGAATACAGGCTTGTGTCAGAGCGATGAGCTCTGCGGCTTGAGCTGACAAAGTATTTATACGATTAGTTTCAATGACTTCAGTATCTGTTGTGACTGCGTAAGCGGCCACTAATTCTCCTGCACTTGTTCTCATACATGAACCATCTACATACAACGTCAGGTCTGGATCGGACAATGGAACATCTGTCAGGTCTTGTCTGGGTTTTGTCGTTATAGTAATAACTTCAATACAGTCATGAGCTAGTGGGTCTGTTCCGGTTACTGGCAAAAGTGTGGCAGGATTCAATGTGTTACAGCGTCTGATTTCTATATGTGGCTGAAACAATGTAAGTTCGTACCCTGTAAGTCGCGCTATAGTCAAGTGTTGTGTTTGTGTTCTATTTACAAGAACCTCTACTGCGTGTGGTACTTGAACTGTCAATGGGTGTCCTAACACTATGGCATCGCTTTGTCTGATTGCTAAAGCTGTCGCTGCTACTGATTTCAGGCATGCAGGCAAAGCCTGAGCTACGGGATCTAATGTACTAGAAAAATAAGCACATGGTTTGTGTGCTCCTGCTTGATCCTGTGTGAGTACTGACAAGGCAGTACCTTCGCGTTCTGTAACAAAGAGTGTAAACTGTTTTCTGTAACATGGTGTTGCTAAAACAGGTGCTTGGCATAAAGCTTTCTTTAGGCTTTCAAAAGCTTGTGTATGTTCTTGAGTCCAAGGGAGAACAGTCGATGTGGCTGCCTCCTGTGTGGTTAACTGAATGAGTGGTTTTGCTAGAAATGCATACTGAGGGATCCACTGCCTACAATATGAAGTGAGGCCTATGAAAGCTCGTACCTCCTTTTGTGTCTTGGGTATAGGCATGTTAGCTATTAACTGAATGCGGTCGGGTGTAAGCTGCCTTCCCTCCTTGGACAGCGAGTGTCCAAGATAAACAACTCGCTGGACACAGAATTGCAGCTTAGAAGGGGACACCTTGTGCCCCTTTTCGGCTAGAAATTGTAAAACTGTCAGTGATGCTTTTTCACATTCCGGTTCGCTTCTTGCGGTGATCAGCAGATCATCGACGTATTGAAGCAGTGCAGTGTTAACTGGCATGTGGATACTGTCAAGTTCTCGTTTCAGTGCTTGGCTATAGATGCTGGGGCTTTCTGTAAATCCTTGAGGTGCGCGTGAGAATTTAAAGCTACGTCCATTTAAACTAAATCCGAACAAATATTGGCTTTCCGGATCTATTGGGACGCTGAAAAAGGCATTCTTGAGATCAATTACAGTAAAGAATGTTGCTTCGGAATCAATGGCTGTCAGTAATGACGAGATATCTGGGACCACAGGAAATTGTGGCACAATGCACTTGTTTAATTCGCGCAGATCAATAACCAATCGATATACTGGCGGGGCCTTTGGATCTGTTCGTTTAAGAATCGGAATTATCGGTGAATTACATACATTGGAGTCTGTTTCCACAACTACTCCTTGGGCAATGAGCTCGTCAATGATTTGTAGTAAAGCCACTACAGCATCTGGTGGTAACTTGTATTGTCGCATTCATGGTAGCACCACTCCTGCCTTTAATGTGACTCGATATGGTGTAATATTCATGCATCCAACATCAGTAGGGCCTTGTGCCCATAGACGTGTAGGTAAAGTCTGCAGTCGGGGATCCATGTCTCTAGACACATAGTGACCTTTAAAATCACGTAAAAACAACCTTACACCTTCCGGAGAACAACATATTATGGCTCCTAGAGCTTTCAGGGTTTTAATTCCTAACAGATTTTCTGGACATGATTTAGTAAGCAATAAATCTGTAGTTCGGGTCAGAGGTCCTATCGTAAGTGGCAGTGGTTGTGACACTTCATTAACAATAGGTTTTCCTGAAAAACCAAGGGAAATATTCTGAGAGCCTGAGAGGGGTGCCCCTGGAACTTCACTACGTTTTATAGTTGTTCGACTTGCCCCTGTATCGAGTAAAAATTTCCTATCTTGACCTAATAATTCACTATGTACATAAGGTCCTTCTTGATCTACAGGAATCTCGATAAGGGGTAAATCAACTTCCCTCTCTAGGCTTGTTCATGCGTAACGCTGATACTCAGGATATTCATACTGTGCGGTCTGATACATTTGTCGTGTTGTTGTCTGTGTGGCAGCAGCAGGCAACGGTGGTGCAGCTGGCACAAACTGTATTGGCTGTTGTGCGGCTGGCATGGCCTGCGCATGCTGCATAGCTCCTTGTTCATTCTGATCTTGTCTGAGTGGCCGTGATCTTTCTTGTGTTTTACCTATGGCGATATTATGTTTTAAAACTGGACAATCGTGTACGTAATGACCTGGCTTTTTACAATAATTGCATGTCCCTTTTACAGGTCCTGCTGAATCGGAATGTGTCATACCCTTTTTATGTCCTTCCGCTGGAACTGTCTGGGAAACTAGCATTTTCATTTTCGTGTCTTTCATGCGTCTGTGTTCATGTTCTTGTTCCTCTCTAATTCTATTGTGATGGTACTGTAGCATTTGTAACATTTGTGATGGAGTGTTACCTTGCCAGGTACTCTCGAATTTTAATACTCTATTCTTTACTGGGGGCAGGGCATTTTCTACTAATTTTGTTACAAACAGATGCGGGTATGATTCGCTACTGGCTTTTATGCCACTATTTATACCAAAACATTTTTCAAATCGGGCATAGTAATCACTAGTGTCTTCATCTTGCTTCTGCTTACAGGCTGAAATCGTTCCCCAATCTTCCTTTTTCGTAGTTAATAAACGTGGCAGTACCTGTACTAGTAAACCTGGTAATGCTTTAGTTTTATCCCCAAGTCCTGCTCCTGCAGTTCGGGCCTTTTCTTCCGCTTCTAACACTGACCATTCTATCTTTTGGTCACCTACCTCCCACTCTTTTTCCTTGAGTTTTTCATAAATGCCAGCAGGCATCAATACCTTTAATATTGTCATAATGTCGGGATAGGTATACTCTCCCATGAGTAACATGTCTTTAATTTCTCGGTGAAAACCCGCTGGATCTTTGTCATGACTGGGTACCACTTTCTTCATTTGTAACAATTCTATTTTTGATATGGGCGTATATACAAATACGCGCTTAAACTCGTTGTCCTCGCCTTTTATTGGGTGTACTTCTCGTAAGGGATTCTGTCTATCCATGTGATACGTGGTTCTTTCCTTGACGGGCAATGAAACATGCTCTGAGCATACAAAAACAATATACTGCTTTCTTGATTCTAGAATTTCTTTAATTAATTTAGTACCTGGACCTCTCCATTTATTCATAAGCAATTCAGTCAGTATATCAGGTAAGGGACCAGGGTCCGAATGCTGACTCCGATATAGTATAATGAGTTGTTGAATCATATAAATCCCAGCTAACCTCTGTTCATCTGGGGTGAGATTCAAAAATGTGCGTACTACTGTATCATCACTATATTTTCCAGGACTGTCCACCCAATGGACAGCTGCCCTGGCTAAATCTTGTTCGTCCATAGAGTCGAGAAAATGATAACCCCTTCGTTCTCGGAGTAGTTTGTCGGCGGTTTGGAACGAATGCTCGTTAGACCTTATATTAATTATAGGTATTTGGAAATTCCTGTTATTATCTGGACATATCGGATGTATTGAGTCAGTATGACATCTAGTCTGATTCCTATTACAAGATCTTCCTCTACCTACATAGGCTATGGTGTCCGAATGTCCTGCGGGCAGTCCTGACCCTTCTTCCTCGCTTTGTTCGAACTCGTCTGCCTCTAATCTTTCTTTGTGTAGGCGTTCTATTTCTTTACGGATCTTTCGGCACATGGCTATTATACAATTTTGCTTGTCATGTCTCCCTTCTGATATATTCTGACTCCATCTGGTAAGAATTTGCATTGCTTCCGGGTCCACCCCCGGTCGGTCTACATTTCTGATCACACAGTTTATGAGGAAACGTAACAGTTCCCCCTGTATCTCTACTTTCTGGTATTCCATAGCTCTGTAAATACATTCTGGATCTCGCCCTGTTTGGACAAAATGATATATTTCGTCTAGATGCGCAGTCATTCCTGGTAACTTCGCTAAATACACTGCGGCTCGTCTGATACGCAATGAGGCCAGGGTCATTTCGTCCTCTATACCGGGCACCGGGTCATATCTACAATCTACAAGAAGTTCTTTAAGCGCACGGGCACTTACGAATTTGGGTGTACGTGAATGCGCTGACTCTTGAAAAGTAAGTTTATTTATTCTAGGTGGCGTAGAAAAAATATTGGTAGCACCTCCCGTGGCCCCATCTGGGGTGTCGGGTGTGAAAGGATTCGTCGAACGTGACACAGCAACTATAGGTGTGGACACAGCTATAGAAGTACCTGTAGGAACAGATGCGGAAACAGATGTGCTTGCCGGAACTTGTGACTCGATTTGTTGCTGTAGGGATACGGGTGCTGGATCTTGGCGTGAGACCTCCCTGGTATGCGGCCTATGTGGGGCAGAATTAGCATACTCGGGAGCTGCGTCATCTAAATATGAGGAAAGAAAAACATCTTCTGCGGTTCTAGGATGCCCCTTAGGATGTACCTTGATTGGGAATAATGGGGGTGGCAAGTCTTTCGGTATCTCTGGCGTAGCCTTAGGTAATCCTTCGGCCAGAAGGGGATACATACCATTCATAAGGGCATTTCTTTGTCTGTCTACTTGTTCTGATTTCACTCGGATACCTTCCTCAATTAATAGATTTCCTTGAACTTTATTTGAACTTTCTTTATTCCTTTCTTCCTGTCTACGTGCTTTTTCTGTACGTCTATGAGATTCTTTACGCCATAACTCAACGGCGTCCTTCTGTGACTGTCTGACTTTCCTTTTCCATAACTCTTCCTCGACTTTCATGATGCACTCTGCATCCCAGGTCCCCGCTGCGGGCCACCTCTGACTTTCCGGTAATCCCTTGGTATAGTCTACCCATAAATCAAGAAATAATATAGCGTCTAAGCCATGTTTGTGATACATGAAGTGCCCTGGAGTGTCCCTAGGAGGAATAGGGACGGCTTCTTCGAGAACCCCTTTTCTAGTCGTGATCTGTCTTAATTTCGAAAAGAGCGGCATATTGATAACTGATCCGATACTTAATCTTGAACACACTTAATACAAAAGCACAATAATGAACAACCATTCATACCACAATATGCAGGACGTTTAACACATTAAACATTAAACATTAAACATTTTTTTTACCTTTAAAATAAACAACAATGATGATCGTCTGCATAACTAATCACCAAGCATAACTCTTGACACTAACTAGATACTTCGGAATACTTGATATACTGCTAAACAGTACAGATACACTGCTAAAAACAGTGCAGACCGGATTTGTGTACCCAAACCCGTCTTGACCGGCACAACCTATGTGCACGTCAGAAATGCCTCCCCAGTAATGGTACTCACCGGGTAGCTTCGGAAACGGAAGGCCTCGGTAACTTGAACTTGAACCGGACTGGACTCGACTCGACGGAAACTGGGCTTGACTTCGAACTGGTGGGTCTCTGTATACCTCGGATCTTGCTCTCTCAGCTAGGCTCTGGTCGGGATACTTCGCACTTCTCACCGCCTCGTCTGGGTGTTGATCGCAGTCTCAGTCGCCCCCGCTTGACCGGAGGGAGATACAGGAAATCCTGCTGG
Source organism: Triturus cristatus (assembly GCF_964204655.1). Classification (NCBI taxonomy): domain Eukaryota; kingdom Metazoa; phylum Chordata; class Amphibia; order Caudata; family Salamandridae; genus Triturus; species Triturus cristatus. Next base: position 930,478,505 of record NC_140585.1, read on the forward strand.
TACGCGTTATTGTCCGTCCAGCTGTGGCAGGAGACCGGGCCTGCAACTCACCGCCGGCGCGTGAGATGAGAAAGTGTCCCTGTTCGGGCGCCATCATGTGGTAAATAAAATTCCTTTACCGGGACTGAATTTGATACAGAAACATTATAAAATAGCTCAGTAAAATGAGAGGCAGAATCCGTGATATTAGAGTTTCGGAATGGGCTTTATTCCAGTAATCGATTATAATCGGTTGCTCCAAGTTCCATCACCACGGGGGTTCAGGAAGTGAAGTACATACTTTATTGACAAGAAGTAACTTTTATAGTACATACATGACAATGAAGTGAATGCAGTAGGCGTAACAATTGATAAGGAAAATGACGAGTTGTTCTGCGTAACCAGAAATGGGTGTAATAAAGAGTAAAAAGGAACATAATTGGTTATGATGTCATATATAGGTGGATCTATAAGATAATACTTGGCCTAGATGCGCGCGCAGCAGTATGACGTGTAATTGACGTGTAACTAGGGGGTGAAGGGGACTTTGACATTTAGCTCTACATGTGGAGACAAAAAGTCTGGGGGGTCAAGTCAACCTAATCCCAAATCATATCTAACATCCTATGTTTAAAGAACTATGTTATCCAAGAAAGAAGGACTCTCGGACAGAATCTATTCTATACTGACTGTGCGTGCGTGTACAAGCGTCTAAGTGTCTACACTGAATGCGAGGGGGCAGGAATATTCCATGGTGACAGGGCTATGAATTACTTGCATAAGGGCAGAGAAGTCGGGCCTTTTGCTCGGTAACTGGAAGAATGTTTACTTAAACTACTAGGCAGGAATGCATCGGCTGAGGGGGAAGCAGATAATTCGAAGGTGAAATACAGTTCTTGGCAGAGAATAGGCTGATGTCAGGCTTCGTGAGCCGCGCAGAGAATGAGACAAAGTTCATGGTCACAGATGCAGGCTCAGACTGGAGCTTTCAGAGGCAGAAAGCAAGAAGAGTTTTGATGGCAGAATCAGGGCCTGCTTGCCTGGACTGTAAAATGGCATAAGTGAACCATATAAAAGCCGGTGGCCTTTCATATTTAGGAATGGAATATCCGGCCTATTCATGGCGGATCTGACAGAGGACATGTTGACGTTGGACGCACATGTATTTGCGTCTTCATAACTGGAACTGGAGGGAACATACATGTACTCGTGATATGCACATAGAACCGTTGGGGTCCAAGATAGGGGACATAACTGACCAGAAAAATCCATATTTCCACAAAGCCAGAAAAGTAATGAAGACTCACTGGGGGGGGGGGGGGGGGGGGGGGGGTGGGGGGGCACTCCTTAGAAAACTGTTCTCTGGTAAGTGCACAGACAGACTCCTGACCCAATCACGGTTCGTAAGCCACCACTGCAGGTCTTTTGCAGCTCCCTCAAGGAGATCTGGAAGAAGTCGGAGAGATTCCCTTGATGCTGCACCCACTGGGCCTTCATGTCCCACTGCAGAGCCCCCATATGCCATCTGGCATGATTTACCAACAGGATGCAGGAGGCCATGAGGCACAACAGCCTCAGTCATTCTCACCAAAATTCAGGAGAGGCTGAAACATCCTAACCTGAATATCCTGGCCGAGCTGCTCGGGAGGATAAGCCCGAAACTGCACTGTGTCCAGAACATCTCAGATGAAAAGGAAGCGCCTGAGAAGGAGTCAGGTGTGACTTCGGCATGTTTATAGTGAACCCCAACAAATGCAGGAGGTCAACCATAGTCTGGAGGAAGGAAACAGTAGTCTGGGGTGAGGATGCCTTTAACTGGTGCAGATGAGCTGCAATCACCATCATGATCTTGGTGTAAACCCTAAGGGTGCTGGTAAGGCCAAAGGGTAGCACAGTAAACTGAAAGTGCTCGTGGCCTATCTTGAACCACAGGTAACGTCTGTGGACTGGCAGGATGGGGATGTGGAAATATACATCCTGCAAGTCCAACGCTACCAGCCAGTCTCCTGAGTCTAGGGCAGACAAAACCTATGCCAAAGTAAGCATGTGGAATTTCGCTTTTTGAGGAAGAGATTGACGGTTTGGAGGTCTAGAATAGGATGAAGCCCCTTGTTCATCTTGGGCATCAGAAAGTAGCGGGAATAACAACCACTGCCTACTTCTGATATTGGATCCCTTTCTATAGCCCCCTTGGCCAGGAGAGCTGAAACTTACTCTCGGAGGAAGATCGATGATCCTCCGCCAGCCATTCTGGAGATGGCGGTAAAGGGGGTGGGGAAACTGGAAATGGAGGGAGTAACCCCTCTGAATGATCTGCAAGACCCACTTGTCCAATATTTTGGAATGCCAGTGGAGGAGATGATGTTTGATTCTTCCTGCAACTGTGAAGCCATGGCTGGCAGAAGAAAACATCTTCTTCCCAAGTGTGTCTAGCCTCTTGGATTCCCTGTGCGGTGGAGAGGCAGGGAACGCACCTTGGAACTACCAAGCTCTCACGGGTGGGGTGTTGGCCAAGGAAACTAGGATCACCCGGGGCAGGGAGATGACAGCAGACAATTGTCCTGTTCACAGGAGCCCCTGTGCTAGGCTTCAACCAAGTTCGTAGAACGACATCAGTCAGTGCTTCATTAAAGGGCAATAGGGGTTCGAATGAGGAAGTCCTATGCTAAAGCACTTCAGTTAAGAGGTTAGTCTTGACCACTACAGAGGGAAGTTGAAGGTCAAGGACCCCTGCTGCCCTTTTTATCACCAGCGCATACGATGCTCCCTGCGCCGTAGCCTTGGTTGGTGGAGAGAGGAAACCAGTTTCTGGAGAGGTATCCAGTCCACTGGTCTTTCATAGTTCTCCATACCAGTCCATAAGTCTCCCCAGGGGTGAACAACTGGTGTTCTATATGCCTATATGCTCCACAAAATGCTCAGGCAACGACCTAGTGCCACTGAGCTGTGTCGACGCCAGATTCAGCTTCAACCGATGCCGTTCTGACTCAGGGATAAGAATGGGGACGGGTTCATCGCCAATGGGACCGGGGCTGGAGAAAATTGTGTTGGTACGACCGGATTGGTGCTGGTCGTACCAACACAACCTTCTCCGGCACCAGTCCGGATCCGGAATTTGATCCATGAGACCCCACCGGAGCTGTGGCCTGACCCAACGGTGCAAAACCTGATGGGGCTTCCTACAACCCCGCAGCCCACTCAAAAACTCAGTGCATAGCCTTGTAAAACTCCTTTATTTAAGCTAGGGTCTGTCCGGCTCCCGGAAACGGGAGGAGGCGCGGAGTCAGACATGGCAACGGCTCTGCAGAACTGTCCCTGGAACGTCTACGCTCCCCACTCGTCTCATCAGCTTTCGATGGAGAAGGTGAAATCGTAGTCCATTTATACTTCGTCTTCTCCTTGTGCCTCTTCCCCAAAAGTCCCGAGGACCTCCAGTGTGATAAAGAGGACTTGGGGCTTCTGGAGCGGTCCCGTGACCTTATTGTCGATCGAGACCAAGACCTTCTAGGATTGCCAGGCCGCTAGCAGCTTTAGGGACCGCTCCTTCAAAGCTTTCGGTGACATGGCCCAGCAGTCCGAGAATGACTTAGAGTCATGGTAGCGCTCAAGATACCATAAACACACAAGGTGCAGGTTGCTGACAGGCGCCACGCGGCTTATACCCTACCATCTTAGAGGACATTCTCGAAACACAAGTAAAAATATTCAACAAAATGCCAAAAAAAGTCTGTCAAGAAGAGACAGAGAGGTAGCTCTTCTCTGGATCAGTGCTAACTGGTGCGAAAAGAAAAGAACCTACATCCGCATGCCAGGGGGGGGCGACTATATAGGTGACCGCGATATCACTTCTGGCGCCAACGACGCAGCACGGATCTGAACAAAGCAACCTGACGGCGTTCAGGGGTACTGCTCACGCAAATGTTTTAGGATACAGTCTGACACCTGGGAAATTCAGTGGTAAGGAATCTGCAGCTAGAAGTCTCTATCAGATGAATCTTTTCGTACACAGAAATTTAGGACCCAACAGAAAATCAGATAGGTTCATGTCCTCCGACAGGAGAGAAAGATGTTGTTTCACTGCAGATATTGTAGAGTGTTCTAACCATTGTTGACACAATTGTCTCATTGAAATAGGTGGTAACAATTCCTGAGTGTTGCAATTGGCAATAATGAGGATCGGGTCACCTAGTGGAATAAAAAAAAAAACTGGCATGACATCAATTTGTGTCCAGTGGCTACAATAACCACCTGTGAAGTCCTGAAAGTGTGGTGCTAAATGCACCATTCTGTAACATACTATCTAGTTGGTCAGCAGTGACATTTATAAAATGTTGCCAATTTTCAAACCGTACAAAGGAAGGAATGGTTGGTGCATTCATTTCTTTAATTTTAGTAAATTCTAGACATGTAGTCTGCTGAGCGGTGTCATAATTTGAGCTGGAATTAGGCATGCTAGAAATGGAGTATCTGCCCCAGGACCTGCAAGGATTTTGCACCACAAATGGATTTTAAATCAATGGTGTACTTCCAATAATCCTAGCCTTTCACAGCTAATTTTGTATCAAAAGAACCTGTATAGATTAATTTGGTTTGCATAAGTATGTGTTTTTTCAGTGGTCTAGGGACACGTTTAAAATAAAAGGGCATTGGATCAGACGTTATACCCTGAAAAATATTTAAATTTATCTTTGTATGTTTTGGAACTCCCTTGTAGGGGATCTGGACAATGTTCCCATTGCGTGTAATTAAAAAGTGTGCGTTGAACTCTAGCTCGATGTAAATAATGATGTCCATAATGGTGGTGAAAGAACATCTCATTATAGTTAGCAGAATTAAGGTACACATCCTCAGATTTGAAAACAGTATAATATTCCAGATTCAAGAGCATGTGGTTTACAGTTTAAACATCCCATTCATTGGAATATAACCCAGGGACTATCACATCAACCATAGAAGCCCTAAACACATATAGTATCTGCAGGGTCTCAGTAGGACTGAATAGGTCATAAGGAACTTAATCCCAAACCATTCCATCTCTCACTGGAACAGCTGAAATGTTGATGAGGGAAAAGTCTCTTTTTAGTTTATGTGAAGAAGAGTGGGGGGGGTCAACACCCCATCGACCAGTTCTGTAGCAGAGCGGACTGGAAGATAGTGGCCATTAATCAGCAAGAAAAGAACGGTCCTAAATCCAATCCACAGTTTGGAAAAACCAAGGAAAGTGTTATCCAAACATATCCAAGGTGGGACCAGATAAGTGCATTCCAGGAATGAAACGAAAACACAGATCCATGCAGGAGGAGTGTTTAAACCAGAAGAATCATCAAAAGAATCTGAAGAAAATAATCTCAACCCACATAATACCCAGAAGCAGTTCAACGAAAAACTAGTGCCCCTGGTATGATTAAAGAATAGGTAGAATCCAAGAGTGGTGGATCTTTTGGAAGGCTGGCTTAGTATATGGTGCACACCTATTTAAGTGATGCACCTTGCACTAATTCAGGCAACCCTTATGGTGATTTTAGTGGTCTTTGATTACCATAGAAAGCTCTCAAAGGTGTAGCTGTGGAGAGAAGCCTTCAGGCTTATCTATCTTGGAGTGTGAAGCAGCTTATTCTACCACACAGTGCTTATATAAAAATACTTTTATTTAATACACAAAACTCACTAACACATTGGTATATCTCCTACCCTAAAATATAATCACGATACAAAATAAGACTTCCCATGCAATCAGATAAGTAGCACAAAATACAGTGGACTCAAGGGGGAGACCAAACCATATAGGAAAGTGGAATGCGAACTGCAAAAGAGGACAGGATTTGGACACAAGACCCAGAGGAGCCGGGGACAAAATGAACCACCCAAGGAGAGTACCCAGAAACCTCACAGAGGCTGGGTGCAGAGTGTGAACACAGCTGTGTGACCAATGGAAGTCAATGGAGAAGTTGCAGTTGAAGTTTTGCAGAAGAAGGACCCTTCTCAGAGGACCCTGAAGAATTCCTTGGAGGACGGAAGGTTGGAGAGCCACCCCACCCGTGGATGCCCTGGGGACCAGGTTACCTACACCAGGGAAGCTAGGTGCATAGGGCTGAAGAGACGTCGGAAACCTCCGTAGATGACAGCGGAAGACTTGGAAGAAAATGCCTCTGGAGAAGAAAGTAAAGAAGTTCAATGGAATCCAAGGGTGAATTCTGGAAGTGAAGAACCTGCAAGCAGAGGGGACAGAGTCTATGGAACTCGGAAGTGACCAGGAGGCACGAAGACACAATGCCCACTGATGTCAGGAGGTTCACAAGAGTCGACGGTGACCTTGTCGCTGCAGCTGTGAGGGCTAGGGGACGCTGAGGAAGACCAGGAGCGGTGCAGGAGCTGTCCCACATCAGATGTCGGTGACTAGGTGATCGGTGTCTAGCGGGAGCTCCAACAAGTCTTGGCAGCCACAACTGGCATGGAGGGCGAAGAAGGAGCAACGTAGGGACCAGCAACGTCCAAGGGACTCACCAACAGCAGGGGAGTCAGAGCAGGCCTGAGCAAGCAGGGGAGCCCACTGACGCAGTAGAAGACCCTCAGGAGGGCCCACAGGCCAAAAGTACAGGAGTCGCAAGAGGACCTCGAGCAGCTCACCAAGAATGAAGGTCCACAGTGCAGAGGATGTGGTGAGGACACTGAGCTTGGACGTAAGAGATGCTGGTGCTTCTTGTAGCCTGAAGATCTTTGGCGTGCAGAACCAACAAGCCTTGGCAACCGCAAGTAGACGTGGTGCACAGGGGTTCGGTCCTAGCACTTCTGGCAAGGGATACTGTCCTCAAAATTGCAAAGAGGCCAGGACAGGCCCTGAAGGAGTTGCAGAACCACCAACTATGTTGTTGAGCCTCAGGAAGTCCATAGGACGACAGGAGCAGCAGACCGGTCAGCTTTGTTGCGGTGCCTGCAGATGCAGAGGAGTGACTCCTTCACTCCAAGGGAGATTACTTCAGGTATTCTTGATGCTCAGAGGTCTGTCAAAGAACCTGGAAGAAGCACAGCCACAGACGACAAAGAAGACTTGCAGAACAGCGAGACCAGGAGTAGCAGGAGTCTTCCTTGGTGCAGTCTCGGTTCCAGGCGAAGTCCAAGTATCCAGATGGTCGAAGAGTGATGTGGTTTCAGGCTTGAGTCTTGTGCCACGATGAATCTAAGGAACCACCCACAGGTAAGCCCTCAAGTCCCCTAGAGAAATGATTGGAACAACTCAGGGGTCCCTCTCAGAGGAGGAGCTGGATAGAGGGGAGGCTACACCCATGTCCTTTGTCCAGTTTCACACCAGAGCGGGAGTCTAGGGTTACCTGAACTGGCTCAAACCGGAGAATGCAAGGAGGGCACCAAATGTGTCCTTCAAAGCAGTATGGTGGCGCTGGCAAGCGCCCCCACCCCAGCCCAATTCAGTAAGTTCTGTCTGGGAGGTGGTCACACCTCCCTGTAACAGGAAACCTATTGTTCTACCTTCCCCTGCTTGAGCTTGGCTCAGTAGCAGGAGGGCAGAATCTGGTTGGTGGTCGGCAGCAGCACTAGCTTGCTGTCAGATCCTGAAGTGGAATAGAAATGGTCCCAGAACATACATAAAATTGAAAAAGGTCAACAAAATAACGATTGCAACGAGTAAGGCAGAACCACAGTGTTATTTAATCACACTTGGAACAGGCACATAAATGCATATGAAAAATCACACTATTTACAAAAGTGCAGGGTGCCACGGGGAAGGGGAGGGAGTGACGAGTTAGGTAGGGTAGTAGGGTAAGTGACATATAAAAGTTCATAACAATGGTACAAATCAATTGCTGGGCACCTTACTGTCGTGCCAAATAATCAAGATAAGAGTCATTCATTGACAGAATTGAATGTTTTGCCAAATAACCATATACAAGTGAAAGTACACAGTGCTCAACGCACTATTGAAGGTACTGGCATGGTGAGATGTCGACGTTTCGACCCCTCTTCCAAGGTAGGTTGATTAATTCCTTACGGGTGGGGTCTTCCTCAGGACAAAGAGGATGGTGGAACGGGGAAGGTAGGCACCTATAAAAAGATTGGGTGGGAATTAAAAAGTGATAATGCCAAGCGGAGATTCAACTGCGGGGCTGGATATGGATAAAACTGCCATAATTACCAGTTTAAAGAACGAACATCTAATCAGTGATAGCTTGGCATCAGGGCAAGAAGGCTCCACAGTCGGGTGGGAGTGAAAAGCACCTAAAATGAATTAAAAAGTGACAATGAAGTCAACAATTAAGTTGACTAAGAAGGGGGGGGGGTTATGACTCCATATAAATGTAAACTCACGTGTGTTACTTAGCACAAAAGGGAGGAATAGATTACTCCGTCAAATCACACCGCAGCGTAGATCGGTATGTTGGGTGAAATGAATCACCGGGAGAACAGCCTCTATAAACCAAATGGAGAGAGCGCTCTTTAAATGAGAAACCTGGTAGGTAGTCCAGACCTAGAGAAATACAATGCCAACAGGACCTGGTCCCCCAGCCTATCATCCGTATACTAAGATGGAAAAAAGGGAGCGAGAGACTAGACGGGACTGGCAATTCAATATATGAAAAAACTAGACAGACATCGAATAAAAGGGAAATTTGGAAAAGTCAATTAAGCGGTAAATCGCTTTCACACTATGCAAGGAAAGGGCAGAATCATCAGTTTACACGAGGACGGACTAATCGTGTAAAACATGAGATCCCATAGACAGGACTGGCAATTAAAAGACATCAAAATGGGAAGAGTCAATACAGGAAAAAAACGCTAGCGCAATATGCATGGAAAAGGCAAAATAAACTGTTTGTATGGGGACGGACTGATCGTATGAAACAAGAGTATACTCATCGGTCGAATTGGCCAAATAAAGCGGAGTATAATTCAGGCGGTTCCCCTACCTTGAAACGGCGTACGTGGCTGAAACTGCTCAAATCAGACAGCTTACTGAGACCGCGGAGCGGCTCCCTGATATGGAGAACGCTGAAACCACGTGACGTTACACCGGGTGCAGCCGCTAGATGCTGCCCTTAACGGGAGAATGGAAGAAAGACCATTCGAGTAGTTCGTAAGTGTAACGAAACCGATGCTAAAAGAAATTGTATTGGTAAATTAAATGAGTGATCCAGAAATGAATAAACACTAAGAATAAGTGTGTCAGTGAAAATACGTGTGTTATTAATGAATAGGTGGGTGGAATGCATCACTCGAGGAGCGTCATCGAGGACCGGTAGGTGGGCATGGTCGGCCGGGTTTGAGGTTTGGAGAGGAGAATCTGTATATGAACATGTACAAACGTAGGAAATCCTAAAAAGGAGCGATTGTATTTTGAAGGTACATGGTTGATTAACAAGCATATGAGCACATTTAGATTACATTATTGTACAGACTGAAGGGAGTGCAGCCAAAGCTAATGATCCGTTCTTAGGTAAACAAACGGTCGAAATTAACTTCTTCACATTAGGTACATTAATTGAAGGCGTCTGAAAGTTAAGATGACAAATTGAACCGGAAAAAAAAAATGTGTTTCACTTGTAGAAAATACAAAACATGAAAAAACATTAAAAAAGGGATGAGAGAACATTGGTTGTTTGAAAGCAAGCATGTGAGCTCATGTCAATTAACATTTATTTTCTAATGAAGATACGAGAGAACCAGATGATAGTTACATTGGGAAAAAAACAGTCAGATAGTCATGTGGAAACATGTAAATAGATATTATCTAGCTGGATAATGAGAATATGGCAAAAGACAGATGATAGTTCCAATGGGAAAGAAACTGTCGAAAAAGTCATGTGCACCATGGGTACATTCATCATAAGTGTCTCATGGTCAACATCACACGGTGACTCAGGAACAATGTTGACAACAGGTTAGATTACGGGCTGGGGAAAACAGAACAAAATGAACCTTGTTCACTAGTTATTGAGAATAGCTAATTGAGCATTACTGGGGTCTTGTTCATTCAAACCCGTTAGAATAGTATCAAAGCGTATCATCATTTTTGACTCTCTAATGAGCAGGATAGAGGATATATTACCTCCCCGAGGTCCCAGTTCTGTCTTTTCCAAGACAATCCATTTCATTTCATCAGGGCGGTGTCCCAGTTGGTGATAGTGTTCAACTAGAGGTGCACCTGTCACATTGCATCTTATCCTGCTTTGGTGTTGAAGAATTCTTGCCTTGACTTTCTGCTGTGTCTGGCCAATATATAGTCGGTCACATGGACATAGGATCCCATAGATGACGTTGCTGGAATTGCAGTTTGTATGTGATTGCAATGTAATGGTCTGATGTTTTTATTCAAAGTTCTTTGATTGCATAGTTGTGGGGCATGCTTTACACGACCCACACTTGAAATGACCTATGATTGGTGGTAAATTCCAGAGTGACCGAATGGTCGGTTCAACTGGGTCCTCAAGGAAGGAATGCACCACATGGTCCTTGATGCTCATTGCTTTCTTGAAAGAATGCATCGGTAAGTTAGGTTGGTCAATCTCGGTAGATATAATGCTCCAATGTTTATTGATGATCTTTTTCACTGCATTACTGCGAGTGGAGAATGTTGTGACACATATCATCTTATTATTTTGGCGTGATGCATTGGGATGTTTGGGTGAGAGCAGAGTGTCCCGTGGGTTGTACCAGGCCCTCTTCCGAGCCCTCTTTACCAGGCGTCTTGGGTAACCTCTTGAGATTAACCTGGCAGATAGGTTCTCAGACTCTGTTGTGTAGTCTGTACGTTTTGTGCAGTTCCTGCGGATCCGCAGGAACTGTCCCACTGGGAGATTGTCGCGCAATCCGCGCGGGTGGTGGCTGCTGTACCTCAGTAGGGAATTTCTTTCCGTTGGCTTCCTATATAGGGTAGTAAGAAGTTTCTCATCTTCATGAAAGATTTTCAGATCAAGGAAGGGTATCTCCTGTGTGCTGGACTGAATAGTGAACTGGATATCTTGGTCGCACTGGTTTAGCCATTGGTGGAACAGATTGAGTTGGGTAGTCTCACCATTCCAAATTATCAATATATCGTCAATATATCTCTTCCACATATTGACATGTGCCGAAAATGGGTTGTTGTTGAGGACGAAACGCTTTTCAAAATTATCCATATACAGGATCGCTAGATCTGGAGCGAAGGCAGCCCCCATTGCGACTCCTTTCGTCTGTACATAGTACTTTCCTTGGAAATAAAAGAAATTCTTTTTCATAGCGATGGTCAAAAGAGCTATGATAAAGTCCGTAGGTACCCTTGTTGGTGCTGGTCTTAGATCCAAAACTTGCCGCATGACCGCCAATGCAGGTTCCTGCGGAATGCTGGTGTATAGTGAGACAATATCACAGGTGACAAGTATCTGCTCACTCGAGTTGAATGGTTGTTGGTCAATCATTGCAATAACTTGCATGGTGTCTCGAAGGTATGTTTCTGTTTCTTCTGCTAATGGTTTTAGGAAAATGTCTATGTACTTACATAGAGGTTCCAATAGTGAACCGCAGCCGGATACTATAGGGCGACCTGGTGGATGTAGGATGTCCTTATGTATCTTTGATAGGGTATAGATGGTAGGTAGTCGTGGATGTTGTTGATTAAGATAGTCATATTCCAATTTACTTAGAAAGCCACAGTTCAAAGCGTCCAGAGTTATTTGATGGATTTCCCCCATCAGGTCCTTCGTGGGATCAGACTTCAGTAAAGAATAACTGACACCGTCTTGTAACTGCCTTAAAATCTCCGATTTATATGCAGTCGTATCTTGCACCACTATAGCTCCGCCCTTATCGGCAGACTTGATCACAATGTCTTTGTTATTTTTAAGGGTTAAGAGAGCCGCTTTCTCAGACTTGCTGGTGTTAGGTATGGTGTGTTTGTATGTTGAAAGTTAAGTGTTGACATCGTTCAGAACCATGCTCTCGTACGCCAAAATCCTGCTACTCATAGCATTGGCAGGCGGAACAAACTTGGATGGAGGCCTTAATCCGGTGACCGACTTGGGAGGACTATCTTCCGTGTTCCTGAAAAAATACCTCAGACGGATCTTACGAAAAAAACCATGGAGTTCAGTTTTAAGGTTGAATGAGTTCGGATGGGCAGTTGGGACGAAAGACAGGCCCTTGCAGAGTACAGCCTGTTCGTCAGCGTTAAGGTTATATGCAGAGATGTTGACCACTGGATTATCACTGGGCTCTACCATCTGTAGACTTTGCGCCTCGTCGATATCTCTCCGTGGTTCTCTTGTTGGAATCGGACTTGTTTCGGGGTTGTACCTCGGCCTCTGTCCCAATTGGCGCTCGGTGGATTCTGCTGGCCTCTCGGGGGTCCTCTTGGCCAGTTGCCACCTCGTCCTCGCGGTGGTCTCCATTGGCCTTCCCCTAAAAAAGGGAAATAACCTTGGGGGGGGTACCAGTTATCCCGGTAGTTGTAGTCGTAGCTAAGAATTTCTTTTATTTCCAAGGAAAGTACTATGTACAGACGAAAGGAGTCGCGATGGGGGCTGCCTTCGCTCCAGATCTAGCGATCCTGTATATGGATAATTTTGAAAAGCGTTTCGTCCTCAACAACAACCCATTTTCGGCACATGTCAATATGTGGAAGAGATATATTGACGATATATTGATAATTTGGAATGGTGAGACTACCCAACTCAATCTGTTCCACCAATGGCTAAACCAGTGCGACCAAGATATCCAGTTCACTATTCAGTCCAGCACACAGGAGATACCCTTCCTTGATCTGAAAATCTTTCATGAAGATGAGAAACTTCTTACTACCCTATATAGGAAGCCAACGGAAAGAAATTCCCTACTGAGGTACAGCAGCCACCACCCGCGCGGATTGCGCGACAATCTCCCAGTGGGACAGTTCCTGCGGATCCGCAGGAACTGCACAAAACGTAAAGACTACACAACAGAGTCTGAGAACCTAACTGCCAGGTTAATCTCAAGAGGTTACCCAAGACGCCTGGTAAAGAGGGCCCGGAAGATGGCCTGGTACAACCCACGGGACACTCTGCTCTCACCCAAACATCCCAATGCATCACGCCAAAATAATAAGATGATATGTGTCACAACATTCTCCACTCGCAGTAATGCAGTGAAAAAGATCATCAATAAACATTGGAGCATTATATCTACCGAGATTGACCAACCTAACTTACCGATGCATTCTTTCAAGAAAGCAATGAGCATCAAGGACCATGTGGTGCATTCCTTCCTTGAGGACCCAGTTGAACCGACCATTCGGTCACTCTGGAATTTACCACCAATCATAGGTCATTTCAAGTGTGGGTCGTGTAAAGCATGCCCCACAACTATGCAATCAAAGAACTTTGAATATAAACATCAGACCATTACATTGCAATCACATACAAACTGCAATTCCAGCAACGTCATCTATGGGATCCTATGTCCATGTGACCGACTATATATTGGCCAGACACAGCAGAAAGTCAAGGCAAGAATTCTTCAACACCAAAGCAGGATAAGATGCAATGTGACAGGTGCACCTCTAGTTGAACACTATCACCAACTGGGACACCGCCCTGATGAAATGAAATGGATTGTCTTGGAAAAGACAGAACTGGGACCTCGGGGAGGTAATATATCCTCTATCCTGCTCATTAGAGAGTCAAAAATGATGATACGCTTTGATACTATTCTAACGGGTTTGAATGAACAAGACCCCAGTAATGCTCAATTAGCTATTCTCAATAACTAGTGAACAAGGTTCATTTTGTTCTGTTTTCCCCAGCCCGTAATCTAACCTGTTGTCAACATTGTTCCTGAGTCACCGTGTGATGTTGACCATGAGACACTTATGATGAATGTACCCATGGTGCACATGACTTTTTCGACAGTTTCTTTCCCATTGGAACTATCATCTGTCTTTTGCCATATTCTCATTATCCAGCTAGATAATATCTATTTACATGTTTCCACATGACTATCTGACTGTTTTTTTCCCAATGTAACTATCATCTGGTTCTCTCGTATCTTCATTAGAAAATGTTAATTGACATGAGCTCACATGCTTGCTTTCAAACAACCAATGTTCTCTCATCCCTTTTTTTAATGTTTTTTCATGTTTTGTATTTTCTACAAGTGAAACACATTTTTTTTTCCGGTTCAATTTGTCATCTTAACTTTCAGACGCCTTCAATTAATGTACCTAATGTGAAGAAGTTAATTTCGACCGTTTGTTTACCTAAGAACGGATCATTAGCTTTGGCTGCACTCCCTTCAGTCTGTACAATAATGTAATCTAAATGTGCTCATATGCTTGTTAATCAACCATGTACCTTCAAAATACAATCGCTCCTTTTTAGGATTTCCTACGTTTGTACATGTTTATATACAGATTCTCCTCTCCAAACCTCAAACCCGGCCGACCATGCCCACCTACCGGTCCTCGATGACGCTCCTCGAGTGATGCATTCCACCCACCTATTCATTAATAACACACGTATTTTCACTGACACACTTATTCTTAGTGTTTATTCATTTCTGGATCACTCATTTAATTTACCAATACAATTTCTTTTAGCATCGGTTTCGTTACACTTACGAACTACTCGAATGGTCTTTCTTCCATTCTCCCGTTAAGGGCAGCATCTAGCGGCTGCACCCGGTGTAACGTCACGCGGTTTCAGCGTTCTCCATATCAGGGAGCCGCTCCGCGGTCTCAGTAAGCTGTCTGATTTGAGCAGTTTCAGCCACGTACGCCGTTTCAAGGTAGGGGAACCGCTTGAATTATACTCCGCTTTATTTGGCCAATTCGACCGATGAGTATACTCTTGTTTCATACGATCAGTCCGTCCCCATACAAACAGTTTATTTTGCCTTTTCCATGCATATTGCGCTAGCGTTTTTTTCCTGTATTGACTCTTCCCATTTTGATGTCTTTTAATTGCCAGTCCTGTCTATGGGATCTCATGTTTTACACGATTAGTCCGTCCTCGTGTAAACTGATGATTCTGCCCTTTCCTTGCATAGTGTGAAAGCGATTTACCGCTTAATTGACTTTTCCAAATTTCCCTTTTATTCGATGTCTGTCTAGTTTTTTCATATATTGAATTGCCAGTCCCGTCTAGTCTCTCGCTCCCTTTTTTCCATCTTAGTATACGGATGATAGGCTGGGGGACCAGGTCCTGTTGGCATTGTATTTCTCTAGGTCTGGACTACCTACCAGGTTTCTCATTTAAAGAGCGCTCTCTCCATTTGGTTTATAGAGGCTGTTCTCCCGGTGATTCATTTCACCCAACATACCGATCTACGCTGCGGTGTGATTTGACGGAGTAATCTATTCCTCCCTTTTGTGCTAAGTATATGGAGTCATAACCCCCCCCCTTCTTAGTCAACTTAATTGTTGACTTCATTGTCACTTTTTAATTCATTTTAGGTGCTTTTCACTCCCACCCGACTGTGGAGCCTTCTTGCCCTGATGCCAAGCTATCACTGATTAGATGTTCGTTCTTTAAACTGGTAATTATGGCAGTTTTATCCATATCCAGCCCCGCAGTTGAATCTCCGCTTGGCATTATCACTTTTTAATTCCCACCCAATCTTTTTATAGGTGCCTACCTTCCCCGTTCCACCATCCTCTTTGTCCTTAGGAAGACCCCACCCGTAAGGAATTAATCAACCTACCTTGGAAGAGGGGTCGAAACGTCGACATCTCACCATGCCAGTACCTTCAATAGTGCGTTGAGCACTGTGTACTTTCACTTGTATATGGTTATTTGGCAAAACATTCAATTCTGTCAATGAATGACTCTTATCTTGATTATTTGGCACGACAGTAAGGTGCCCAGCAATTGATTTGTACCATTGTTATGAACTTTTATATGTCACTTACCCTACTACCCTACCTAACTCGTCACTCCCTCCCCTTCCCCGTGGCACCCTGCACTTTTGTAAATAGTGTGATTTTTCATATGCATTTATGTGCCTGTTCCAAGTGTGATTAAATAACACTGTGGTTCTGCCTTACTCGTTGCAATAGTTATTTTGTTGACCTTTTTCAATTTTATGTATGTTCTGGGACCATTTCTATTCCACTGTTTGTTACCCAGGTCCCAGTGACTATTGGGTTTGCCCTTTGTTCTAACGCTTAAATGAGCAGGTGCACACCTGCGAGGTATTCTTTGTGAATTTTCCTTTCTTCTATAAAATGGTGGAGAGTGAAACCCTCTCCTATACTGAGGAATACATCAACCAGCTGCTACAGGACCCCAGGAATCTCTTTCTGTCATCCGATACACCCAATATTGACTTCACCCTTAATGATAAGATAGCAAAACTCTAACGTTTGGAAAAGAAACTAATTCGCACAAAACTCCATGGTCATTTACTCACTAAATATCTACAGGCGAGTATAATACCAGTTGGGCTACAGATAAAAAATGAACCTGCCATTTTCGTGGATCTACCAAAATTCAAGGAAGGTTTCAGTTTCATTGCTAACAACGCGTCGCGACATTGGATGGTTCTCGGAGTAGAAACTGCGGCTGAACAGGTTCAGGTCTTGACCAGAGAAATAGCCGCCCTTAAACAAGAAATTGCAGGTGATTCAACCTTGATCAATGCCAAAAGTGCTCTGGAAAATCTTACAAAATCACTAAAAGACTTTGAAACCACTACGCAGAATAAAAAACTAGATAAACTCTCCAAGGATATTAGGTTTTATGAGAAAAAGAATACATATCCTTATCTCAACGAAGATTATTACAAACAGGATAATTCTGGTCGCTTCACGGGCAGAGGAAGAGGGGCCTTCAGAGGGAGAAGGAATTATACTACGTTTTCCGATTCCACGGTGAGTTCAGACAGTGATCCAGAGGCCCCTGGCCCTAGCTACGACTACAACTACCGGGATAACTGGTACCCCCCCCAAGGTTATTTCCCTTTTTTAGGGGAAGGCCAATGGAGACCACCGCGAGGACGAGGTGGCAACTGGCCAAGAGGACCCCCGAGAGGCCAGCAGAATCCACCGAGCGCCAATTGGGACAGAGGCCGAGGTACAACCCCGAAACAAGTCCGATTCCAACAAGAGAACCACGGAGAGATATCGACGAGGCGCAAAGTCTACAGATGGTAGAGCCCAGTGATAATCCAGTGGTCAACATCTCTGCATATAACCTTAACGCTGACGAACAGGCTGTACTCTGCAAGGGCCTGTCTTTCGTCCCAACTGCCCATCCGAACTCATTCAACCTTAAAACTGAACTCCATGGTTTTTTTCGTAAGATCCGTCTGAGGTATTTTTTCAGGAACACGGAAGATAGTCCTCCCAAGTCGGTCACCGGATTAAGGCCTCCATCCAAGTTTGTTCCGCCTGCCAATGCTATGAGTAGCAGGATTTTGGCGTACGAGAGCATGGTTCTGAACGATGTCAACACTTTACTTTCAACATACAAACACACCATACCTAACACCAGCAAGTCTGAGAAAGCGGCTCTCTTAACCCTTAAAAATAACAAAGACATTGTGATCAAGTCTGCCGATAAGGGCGGAGCTATAGTGGTGCAAGATACGACTGCATATAAATCGGAGATTTTAAGGCAGTTACAAGACGGTGTCAGTTATTCTTTACTGAAGTCTGATCCCACGAAGGACCTGATGGGGGAAATCCATCAAATAACTCTGGACGCTTTGAACTGTGGCTTTCTAAGTAAATTGGAATATGACTATCTTAATCAACAACATCCACGACTACCTACCATCTATACCCTACCAAAGATACATAAGGACATCCTACATCCACCAGGTCGCCCTATAGTATCCGGCTGCGGTTCACTATTGGAACCTCTATGTAAGTACATAGACATTTTCCTAAAACCATTAGCAGAAGAAACAGAAACATACCTTCGAGACACCATGCAAGTTATTGCAATGATTGACCAACAACCATTCAACTCGAGTGAGCAGATACTTGTCACCTGTGATATTGTCTCACTATACACCAGCATTCCGCAGGAACCTGCATTGGCGGTCATGCGGCAAGTTTTGGATCTAAGACCAGCACCAACAAGGGTACCTACGGACTTTATCATAGCTCTTTTGACCATCGCTATGAAAAAGAATTTCTTTTATTTCCAAGGAAAGTACTATGTACAGACGAAAGGAGTCGCGATGGGGGCTGCCTTCGCTCCAGATCTAGCGATCCTGTATATGGATAATTTTGAAAAGCGTTTCGTCCTCAACAACAACCCATTTTCGGCACATGTCAATAGGTGGAAGAGATATATTGACGATATATTGATAATTTGGAATGGTGAGACTACCCAACTCAATCTGTTCCAACAATGGCTAAACCAGTGCGACCAAGATATCCAGTTCACTATTCAGTCCAGCACACAGGAGATACCCTACCTTGATCTGAAAATCTTTCATGAAGATGAGAAACTTCTTACTACCCTATATAGGAAGCCAACGGAAAGAAATTCCCTACTGAGGTACAGCAGCCACCACCCGTGCGGATTGCGCGACAATCTCCCAGTGGGACAGTTCCTGCGGATCCGCAGGAACTGCACAAAACGTACAGACTACACAACAGAGTCTGAGAACCTAACTGCCAGGTTAATCTCAAGAGGTTACCCAAGACGCCTGGTAAAGAGGGCCCGGAAGAGGGCCTGGTACAACCCACGGGACACTCTGCTCTCACCCAAACATCCCAATGCATCACGCCAAAATAATAAGATGATATGTGTCACAACATTCTCCACTCGCAGTAATGCAGTGAAAAAGATCATCAATAAACATTGGAGCATTATATCTACCGAGATTGACCAACCTAACTTACCGATGCATTCTTTCAAGAAAGCAATGAGCATCAAGGACCATGTGGTGCATTCCTTCCTTGAGGACCCAGTTGAACCGACCATTCGGTCACTCTGGAATTTACCACCAATCATAGGTCATTTCAAGTGTGGGTCGTGTAAAGCATGCCCCACAACTATGCAATCAAAGAACTTTGAATATAAACATCAGACCATTACATTGCAATCACATACAAACTGCAATTCCAGCAACGTCATCTATGGGATCCTATGTCCATGTGACCGACTATATATTGGCCAGACACAGCAGAAAGTCAAGGCAAGAATTCTTCAACACCAAAGCAGGATAAGATGCAATGTGACAGGTGCACCTCTAGTTGAACACTATCACCAACTGGGACACCGCCCTGATGAAATGAAATGGATTGTCTTGGAAAAGACAGAACTGGGACCTCGGGGAGGTAATATATCCTCTATCCTGCTCATTAGAGAGTCAAAAATGATGATACGCTTTGATACTATTCTAACGGGTTTGAATGAACAAGACCCCAGTAATGCTCAATTAGCTATTCTCAATAACTAGTGAACAAGGTTCATTTTGTTCTGTTTTCCCCAGCCCGTAATCTAACCTGTTGTCAACATTGTTCCTGAGTCACCGTGTGATGTTGACCATGAGACACTTATGATGAATGTACCCATGGTGCACATGACTTTTTCGACAGTTTCTTTCCCATTGGAACTATCATCTGTCTTTTGCCATATTCTCATTATCCAGCTAGATAATATCTATTTACATGTTTCCACATGACTATCTGACTGTTTTTTTCCCAATGTAACTATCATCTGGTTCTCTCGTATCTTCATTAGAAAATGTTAATTGACATGAGCTCACATGCTTGCTTTCAAACAACCAATGTTCTCTCATCCCTTTTTTTAATGTTTTTTCATGTTTTGTATTTTCTACAAGTGAAACACATTTTTTTTTTCCGGTTCAATTTGTCATCTTAACTTTCAGACGCCTTCAATTAATGTACCTAATGTGAAGAAGTTAATTTCGACCGTTTGTTTACCTAAGAACGGATCATTAGCTTTGGCTGCACTCCCTTCAGTCTGTACATTAATGTAATCTAAATGTGCTCATATGCTTGTTAATCAACCATGTACCTTCAAAATACAATCGCTCCTTCTTAGGATTTCCTACGTTTGTACATGTTCATATACAGATTCTCCTCTCCAAACCTCAAACCCGGCCGACCATGCCCACCTACCGGTCCTCGATGACGCTCCTCGAGTGATGCATTCCACCCACCTATTCATTAATAACACACGTATTTTCACTGACACACTTATTCTTAGTGTTTATTCATTTCTGGATCACTCATTTAATTTACCAATACAATTTCTTTTAGCATCGGTTTCGTTACACTTACGAACTACTCGAATGGTCTTTCTTCCATTCTCCCGTTAAGGGCAGCATCTAGCGGCTGCACCCGGTGTAACGTCACGCGGTTTCAGCGTTCTCCATATCAGGGAGCCGCTCCGCGGTCTCAGTAAGCTGTCTGATTTGAGCAGTTTCAGCCACGTACGCCGTTTCAAGGTAGGGGAACCGCCTGAATTATACTCCGCTTTATTTGGCCAATTCGACCGATGAGTATACTCTTGTTTCATACGATCAGTCCGTCCCCATACAAACAGTTTATTTTGCCTTTTCCATGCATATTGCGCTAGCGTTTTTTTCCTGTATTGACTCTTCCCATTTTGATGTCTTTTAATTGCCAGTCCTGTCTATGGGATCTCATGTTTTACACGATTAGTCCGTCCTCGTGTAAACTGATGATTCTGCCCTTTCCTTGCATAGTGTGAAAGCGATTTACCGCTTAATTGACTTTTCCAAATTTCCCTTTTATTCGATGTCTGTCTAGTTTTTTCATATATTGAATTGCCAGTCCCGTCTAGTCTCTCGCTCCCTTTTTTCCATCTTAGTATACGGATGATAGGCTGGGGGACCAGGTCCTGTTGGCATTGTATTTCTCTAGGTCTGGACTACCTACCAGGTTTCTCATTTAAAGAGCGCTCTCTCCATTTGGTTTATAGAGGCTGTTCTCCCGGTGATTCATTTCACCCAACATACCGATCTACGCTGCGGTGTGATTTGACGGAGTAATCTATTCCTCCCTTTTGTGCTAAGTATATGGAGTCATAACCCCCCCCCTTCTTAGTCAACTTAATTGTTGACTTCATTGTCACTTTTTAATTCATTTTAGGTGCTTTTCACTCCCACCCAACTGTGGAGCCTTCTTGCCCTGATGCCAAGCTATCACTGATTAGATGTTCGTTCTTTAAACTGGTAATTATGGCAGTTTTATCCATATCCAGCCCCGCAGTTGAATCTCCGCTTGGCATTATCACTTTTTAATTCCCACCCAATCTTTTTATAGGTGCCTACCTTCCCCGTTCCACCATCCTCTTTGTCCTGAGGAAGACCCCACCCGTAAGGAATTAATCAACCTACCTTGGAAGAGGGGTCGAAACGTCGACATCTCACCATGCCAGTACCTTCAATAGTGCGTTGAGCACTGTGTACTTTCACTTGTATATGGTTATTTGGCAAAACATTCAATTCTGTCAATGAATGACTCTTATCTTGATTATTTGGCACGACAGTAAGGTGCCCAGCAATTGATTTGTACCATTGTTATGAACTTTTATATGTCACTTACCCTACTACCCTACCTAACTCGTCACTCCCTCCCCTTCCCCGTGGCACCCTGCACTTTTGTAAATAGTGTGATTTTTCATATGCATTTATGTGCCTGTTCCAAGTGTGATTAAATAACTCTGTGGTTCTGCCTTACTCGTTGCAATAGTTATTTTGTTGACCTTTTTCAATTTTATGTATGTTCTGGGACCATTTCTATTCCACTGTTTGTTACCCAGGTCCCAGTGACTATTGGGTTTGCCCTTTGTTCTAACGGTCAGATCCTGAAGGGCTGTTACTGGTAGTGCAGGAGGGTCTCACACTGGAATTGGTGTTGGGGTATGATTGCGACATGTTTGATACTAAACTTCATGGTTCGGTGCCGCCACTATAGTTAGACATCTCGTAATGACTGATGTCCACTATATGTATTAAAATGGCTAGCCACACTTACAATCCCTGGAGAATCAACTCCAGAGTGTGTATGGATTTCCTGCTCATGCATGGGAACCCTCACACCTATAACCAAGCACCCTGCCCTCAGGACTGAAAAGCCTGCCATAGGGGTGACATAGGTTTTAAGTGCAATGACCCCAGATATAAGGAAACAGCAATGAAAGGCCTGTAGTCACAGTTTAAGTTTACGTGGATTCCCATGGGTGGCACAATACATGCCCATGGTGTGCCTATGCCCTGGGTACCTTAGTACCATATACTAGGGACTTACAAGGGTATACCAGTAGTCAATTATAGATATACAAAAGAACTTAACATGGTCAATTGAGGGAGAAAGCACAGTGACTGGGGTCCTGATTAGCAGGATCCAAGTCAGGCTACGTCAAAAACACACTGACACCAGGCTAAACGTGAGGGTAACCATGCTAGATGGATCCTACCTTTCTACAATCTGTATAAATGACATCAGCGCCAGAAGATACAGTAGTACGTTCAGTGCTCAACAGTGGTGTTGCTGGCAGTTGTAGCAGATGCAGGTATGGATTGAAGAGCATTCTCTGTCCCCCCCAAACAAGGAGAAACCTCTTCAGTTGTGCTCACTTGCTGTAGAGGAATTTCCTGCATGGTAGCCAGGAGTTAGGAAACTACTGTTGACTATCGGCCACATGATGCAACTTGATGTTATCAATCGAGACAAAACGAGTGTCTTTAAAACCAGAAAGCGATGGCAAGATTACAGTTCTTGTACCTTGAATGCCAAGGAATGGCACCCGTGCTCGGTATGATGGGCCAAACTCCTCCTTTACTGCCGCCTTCTCTCACACAAGAGCCCCAACTTGTGAAATCCAGCCAGAAGGTTCTGGTTTGTCATTGATTCTCGCCGAGGCAGATGTCTTCAACTGCTCGTTGGATTGGTGGTCACAGAACTTTTGTAGGTTCTGTAAGACAGCAAAATGATCATTTATGTCAAAGGGCGTGGTTGCTGCTACAATGTCTAGATCGTCAAGGTCTCAAACGAACATTTAGATGGCAAAGAAGATCTCGTACGGGGTTCGACCACCCAGAGATCTTTTTGGGAGACTGTTGCAAGCCTGTTGAGCCCCAGACAGGTGAAGGATTCAACAACAGTGTGTGCCTAATACTCTAGCTGTTAAGGACTGCTTTAAGTCATTGTTCATCCTCTCCAAAACAGAATTGCCCTCGGGCCTAAATGGAATAATGGACCTGTACAACCAGGGATACCATAGTGTCCCGGTACACTTTAGAAGCGAATGCCGGGCCCTCGTCAGAGTGGAACGTACTGCATTCATGAGTCCCGATAAAAACGTGTGTTTCTTTAATAACAGTGCGAGCGTCAGCAGAACGCTGTGGCCAAACCCAGAGTAACCTTGAGCAAGAATCAACTGCAACTAGGATACATTTAAACGCTGTATCCAAAATGAGAGGACCACAGTGGTCCAAATAAATGCAGCCGAAAGATTTGTTAGATATTAACAGGTGTGTCTGCGGTGGACGAGCCACGTTGGAAGCTTTAAATTGTTGACAAATGTCATAACAAAGGACACATTTTGTGGCCTGTTTATATAAAACAAGCCACAAATAATGTTGCTATAGCAGCAAAATTGTGGCCACAATACCTGCATGTGCAGAAGCAATACCTTCGTGCACAGCTATCACTAAAGCTGGGCTGCTAACTCCTTATCCAGTAGAGACATGATCAAGCCGCAGATTCCTTACCTGTGAACTTCCAGACATCAGGCTGGATCAGGAAGATTTTTCTTAGCAGTACCCCTGCGCGTCAGTAGGTGGCGTTGGTCGACTCCGCGTGATGTTGTAAGGCTTCTAGTTCTTCATCGTGATGTCCATGTCGTCTATATAGGCTCCTCCTCGGGGTGCTGACATCAGTATTTTTCCCTCCAGAAGCACGGAGCAACAAAGTTTACTGACAGTGCAGTGTTAAAACAAGTAGAGCCCTGAAGGGGAACAGTCCTGACATGTATAACTGATTCGCAGTGCAGGAAGGATGGGTGGGTCAGTAAGGAATCTGCACCTAGATCATGTTTCTATCAGATAAGGCATAACCAAAGGTAAGTAACTTGTCCATCTGATAGAGACATCAATCCGCAGACTCCTTACTTGTGAACAGATACCCAAGTAATACCATACCCAGAGGAGAGACTGCGGATAAGTTTAAACCAGAAAGTCCTATAGAACCGAATAGCCAAAGAGGCCCTCTCTGCAGACAAGATTGTCTAGGCAACAATGCTTGCCAAATGTGTGCAAGGATGCCCACGTAGCCACCTGGCAGATGTCAAGAACCGGGACACCACACTGGTGAGCCGTAGTGGCTGGCGAGACTCTGGTGGAATGAGCTCTGAGGTCTTCAGGAGGCTGTTTCTTTGCCAGAGAGTAATATACCTTACTGTAGAGGATAACCCATCGTGAGATGGTCCTCTTCTGTACAAAAGGGGGTGGTGATGGACGGAGCATCAGAACCAATCAAACACTCACACCCAGTCAACAGATCTGGGTTTGATCCATCACCGTTTTTTAGCCCACTCTGCCACCCCAGTTCAGACATGGCCATATGCAAATCAGTCTGACCCTGTGCCTCATGGGAACAGTCCAGCCCGAACTGCCAAGCCATGCCTTCCCTGGACCGGAAACAAGCTTCCTAGGACCGGTTTCTGGCATTTCAGCCGTCTTCAGCCAGGCTTGCTTGAATCCAGTGGCAAAGTGAGCAAGGGACTCACGTCTGAGCATACCCTGCCAACTTGTGACGAACAAAGCGGTACAAAAGGGGGTGGTGATGGACGGAGCATCAGAACCAATCAAACACTCACACCCAGTCAACAGATCTGGGTTTGATCCATCACCGTTCTTTAGCCCATTCTGCCACCCCAGTTCAGACATGGCCATATGCAAATCAGTCTGACCCTGTGCCTCATGGGAACAGTCCAGCCCGAACTGCCAAGCCATGCCTTCCCTGGACCGGAAACAAGCTTCCTAGGACCGGTTTCTGGCATTTCAGCCGTCTTCAGCCAGGCTTGCTTGAATCCAGTGGCAAAGTGAGCAAGGGACTCACGTCTGAGCATACCCTGCCAACTTGTGGCGAACAAAGCGGTACAAAAGGGGGTGGCACGGAGGGCAGGAGATGCTGACAGCAGATTCCAAAGCTATAATTTTCTCTTTGTTGGGGGTCCTGTACGGATCGGAAGGATGTAATCCAGATGGCTCCCTGGGTTGAGGTTAAGGTTCTGGATGCCGGCCAAAGCCCTCTCTTGTTTTATGTGCCCTCGCGGCAAAGCCGCCACCTCCGGCCCCCCCCAAACCCCAAAGTTAAAGGTGATCCACAACGGTAAAACACATTTCTTTGAAAGACCGCAAGAGGTGTGGCCCTGGCATGAGGTCCAGACACCTAGGAGAATTGCTTTGGCGCCTCCACGAGCTGCAGAACCCCATGAATGCATGGGAGACCCCAAAACTACCCAAGGTAGAAGTGAGTATAGTAGTCAATGGCATACCCTTAATCCAATTTTAGGAAACCGGACCCTACGAAGGACAGGCTGGTGGACATTGTAACCTCAGCAATATTCAAGTTGAAATATTGACGTTGTTAGACGTTGCTGGTATCTACTACCTCTTGATATTTCACTGTTAAAGAGTTTAACTGCCAGCTGGCATCATTTGCCCTGCACTGATATGTGTATCATCTGAAATTATGCCGTCCAAGATCTAACACACGTGTTATTTATTTTTCCTGCCCTGATTCTCTATCCTCGTAAATTTTTAAGATCCCTGTTTCTGAATTATCAGGTTCAAATAACAGCTGATGCTTTATCTCCTCCTAATGAAATGTTTTGTATGTGAGTTTTACGTTTTTAAATGTTTTTACATCTGTATTGATTATGATGTTTTAGTTATTTATTAAAGTTGTTGTCCATCTAATGAAATGTTGGAACTGCACAATTTTTGAAACTTGCTCTATATCTTAAATCATTTATTTTGGGTTGTTTGTATTTTATTGATCTTGTGGACCTCATAAGAACTTCAAATAAAACTTGATTTGGCTTGACTTGGCATTGACATTGACAGACACGACAGCAGGAGTGAAGGATCTGTGATGACCGGCTGTCTACCTCCGCTCCTCTGCTGAACAATCCCACCTTAGAATAATTGTTGCTATCCCTTTTATGCAAGCGGATGCCTTCCTGCTGCTGGGGGAGGTCGGGAACTTGGCTCATGCTGCACACTGTATTACCGTCTATTGCAAGAGACTGGGTCAGCTCTAGATTTTGATCTTAAAGTTTTGTGTGATTGGACCGATTTCTCATTGGGCTGCCTTCAGTTGCTGTTACAAGGTCCTGGAGTTGGGTGAGGGAGACAGATGCTTCACGCTAGGAAGTGTAAGGCGGGAGTTGTGAAACGTATTTCTTATAGATTTTGTTTTAGTTACACACGCACAGCAGCACACAACAGGTCCGTATACTTGCAGGGGCAGCTCCTCCGCAATGGCTGAGGAGCCTCGCCCCACTGCCTCAGCCAGCAGCCAAATAATGAAACAATATTATTCAATTTTTCGGCTACTGGCTGAGCCAGCGTGTGTGGGGATGGGCGGGGTGGGCAATGGGAGGGGGGCGGAGTGATATGCACTACTAATGGTGCATGTCTGTTTGGCCGGCCGTCTGATGCCGGCCAAATAGACATGCGCAGGTAGGTTTCTCAGACCTGGCTGTTTTGTACAGCCAGGTTGGAGAACAGAACAGACTCCCTGAGTGGAGCGGCAAAGCAGCCCGCTCAGGCCAACCCACGTATTGCTCTCATGCAGCATGAGAGCAACAAGGGTACTGGATGGGGAGTCTGCTGCTGTTCCAGTGTCTGCCGGGACCAGGAAGCAGAGGAGCTCTGAGGCGGCAGAAGTAGTATGAGGTAAGTTTTAAGATTTTTTCTCATCACATATCCCCTGTACACCCCCGCGCGCTCCCCCTCACCCCACCACTGTCAATATGTATTGGCCGCCACTGTGCACCACACCTGGAACAATCACATGAGGACAATTGGTGACACCTTTGCTCTCCTCTTCATGAATTTTAACAGTTTTAATCAATAAAGTCAAGAATGGGTCAGTTTTCCAATACCTCAAACGATACACTCCACAGGTCGTCATATTGCAGGAAACTCACTTATTGGGCAAATGTTGTCCCTTACTATAGTGCAATGGCTACACATGGGTCTATAACTTAGGCTATACTAGAAACTCCCGCAGCGCAGCCATCCTTATACACAAACATCTGCCAATCCAGGTTATCCAGGTACACAATAATTACAAGGGTAGATATGTTATTGTGGAATACACAATGGGAGAGACTCATTGGGTGTTTGCCAGCATTCATGTCCCACCCACTCTTTGTGGATGGCATGTTGAAGGTTCTTTCAAGTATTTTGCTCCAAACCCCCTTGTGGATTACTATAGAGGGCGTGATTTTACCTCCATCATGGAGCCAGACAGGACCATCAGAAGCCTTGAGGCAACCCGCAATTTGTACTCTTTTTACCATTGGTCCCGCACACTGGGTTTAGGTGATACTTGGAGGCCCCTGAACCAAACCACAATTGAATTTAGCCACCATTCTAAGCAATACCATTCTTCTTCAAAAATTGACTATATTTTTATTACTGCTGCCAACAGGGTTGATTTGGCGGGGGCATATTCTGTTGTGCACCCTAACGGACCACACCTCAGCGCTAGTAGATGGCCACAGAAATCACACAGGGAATCATGGAGACTTAGGGGTCGATTCCGATCCTGGATTTTTTTATCCCGTACGACTCGTATCCGTATTTTTTTACGTACGAATCGTACAAGGCCCGTACAAACGGCGAAGTACGATTTGTACGTGAAAAATACATACGAATCTCGAAGTCTACGAGACGTCCCCGGATAGTTTTACTTACAACTCGTAAAACTGAAGTCCAAGCGCGCAAGTACGATCCGTACCGCCCGTCCGAAAACAAAAGCACATGGAAAAGGCCCCGTACGGAGCGAACTTTGTACGACCCCTACCCCGAGTACACTTGTGCCCGGGGTACGAGTCGTACGGCCCACCCAGCCTCCCACCCCTCACGCGTACGTCCGCACCGTACCCCCCCACCCCCCGTATGTGCGGACCGTACCATACACCCCTGTATGTACGGACCGTACCCCAGGCATACCCTCCACCCACGTATGTCCGCACCGTACCCCAGGCGTACCCCATTCCTCGCGTATGTACGGTCCGTACATACGCGAGGATTTGGTACGCCTGGGGTACGGTGCGGACATACGCGGGTGGGGGGTACGCATGGGGTACGGTGCAGACATACGCGGGTGGGGGGTACGCCTGGGGTACGGTGCGACATACGCGGGTGGGGGGTACGGTCCGTACATACGGGGGGGTATGGTCCGTACACATGCAATGTTGGGGTACGCACCGTACATGATGACACGTACGATGTGGGTGATGGCGTGTACGTCGCGTAGCGGGCCACCTTTTCCTCGTGCATCGCAGTGTACTTAGCTTTTCCGGCACTTTTTGGCTCCCGTAAAAATATAGCCGTGCGGAGTGCTGTAGGTACGAATCGTACTTGCTGGTCCGTAAAACGCTGCCTGACTCCGTGCGGACGTCGCGTACGCGCTGTCCAGGATCAGAATTGTATGTATTTTTTAGCCGTACTGTGTTTTTTTACGATTCGTACGGAAATGGTATTTCTGTACGAATCGTACTTGCTGGTTTGTACGGTGGAATTCCCGGGTACGAGTCGTATGGAGAAAACGCTCCGTACGACCATTCGTACCCGGGTTTTACAGGATCGGAATCGGCACCCAAGTGTCTCATGTCTCCTAGGTTAACAATTCTCAAAACATTCATGTCATCACACAGCAGAATAATTTAGCTGAACATGGAGTCAGTCTAGTCTAGGGTTATACTCTGGGAGGCCTTCAAGACAGTTTGGAGTCAGGCTTCTTCCTACAAAAGAGAGGCAAGCAAAAAGAAATGGAGGGAGATTGACACCCTGGAGCATGCTTTTATTGAAATGGAACAGCAACAAACATCACTAGGATCCTCCGGTATGTCGTCAGTCACACTGGTTATGCCTCACACTTCAACAAAATATGCAAGGTGAGGCATATGCCATAATGCAATATAGAATATATGACCTAGGCAATTAGGCCAGTATGCTTTTATACTAGCTGGCTAATTATGACCTCGCATGAAAATTGTGCCCCAAATACAGACCACTGGCGGGGAATGTTAACCGACTCTAACCAAATATCTTGGGAATTTGCAAACTATTACATTGTCTGTCTTGCCTGGACCCCCTCATCAGTGGAAACACAGAACCCCATCATTAAGGACTTGCAACTTCCATGGCTTTCAGGAGCAGACAGCCGGAAGCTAGATGAATCCATAAGAAGGTAAGAAATCCTGGAAACGATAACCTCCATGCCTTCAGGAAAGACTCCTGGCCCGAATAGCTTTCCTCATGAATTTTTCCAAAAATACACTTCACTTCTGATCCCCTTCCTTCTCCAACTTTATGAAGAGGCCTATGTAACAGGGACACTACCTTATGATTTGTGTGGTGCGCCAATTTTGGTTATCCTAAAACCAGGACACCCACGGCACAATGGTCTTCCTATCGTAACATCTCTTTGATCATCGTAGAGGCTAAAATCTTGGCCAAAAGCCTGGTAAACAAATCAACCCAAGGTCATTCAGTCACTGGTACACCGTGATAAGAACAGCTTTATACCAGGTCCCACCACTTGGCACTGCTTGAGACATCTAAATGTCGCACTTGAAAGATCCTAGAACTGTGACGAGCGCAGGGCCACTTTCTTAATTGAGTTTGACTCAGTGCATTGACCCTTCTTATTCTAACTGATGGCTCAGATGGATTTTGGGAAACTTTTTTCAGAGCAACGTGAGGGTCCTCTATAAGGATTCCTGGGTGGAGGTCCAGGTTAATGAAACCTTATCTATGCCCCTTCCTATTCAAAGGGGTACAAGAAAGAGGTGTCCGCTCTCGCCCCTACTTTTCACTCTGGTTATTGGAACCATTAGCGGCATGGATCCAATGCAATGTGCAGATCAGAAACTTCGGTGAAGGGTCTCCCAGAAAAGACATGATTTCACTGTATGAGGACAATATTTTAGTACGTTCACAAGTTACCAAACAATCTCTATCCAGATTATTGCACATCTTGGATATCTATAGGGATGTTTCCTGCCTCAAGGTTCACTGGGAGAAAACGATGAACATGCCCATAACAGGCAATCATAAAGATGTGGGGGAAGAATCTACCCTTCAAACGACAAATCATAATAAATACCTTGGAATGCATATTGCTCTAAGCCGGCAGCATGCCTGTGAACTTAACATAGAACCCTTGCTGGCCACCGTCATACAGGATATGGCAGCATAGGGGTGCCGAATGTTCACCGAAGCCGGTGGGGGGAGAAGGGAAGAGTCTTCATGATGGTCTCACTCCCCCACATTCTTTATGTGCTGCAGAATTACTCATAAAAAATACCAGCCTCCACATTCCGGTCACTACAGTCCTCCATACTGTACCTTTTATTGGCGAGCGGGTATGTCCACCATGCCTTCCATAAATATTTTCAGTCACCCTACGACAGAGGATTGGGCTTTGCAAATGTTAAGCAGTACTTTTTAACAAGCCAAATTATACCCCTAAATGACTGGCTGTTTGCAGATCGTAATAACCCATTTGTGGCCTCAGAGTTGGAATGTATTGAGTCATACTAGGTTCTCGGCTTACTCTACATCTATACAGGGGTAGGAACCTTCCACACGCAATGGACACGACCTTTTCATGCTAGCATCAAGTACTCAGGTGGACAAGGTGGAGGGCGTTTTGACTACTGAGATCCCACAGTGGCAGGGTTCATGGCTCTGACTCGTGGCAGCCCTTCACGGCTTCTACAACTGGGACAACACTGACATTTCCACGTAGAAGACTTATGGTTCATTTACACAACCAGTGGAAGCCTATGATATGCATCAGTCTTAATTTTATTGATACCTCTACTTACGCTCCACCTTAGATGTCCATTGCGCGGACTAGGTACACTCCTGGTAGCAGAATCCAATAAAGTCCCACTTACAGCTTGCTGCAATGGGGCTGAAGGGGATATTCCCGACTCTACGGTTTACTTGTATTTAACACCCTACATGCACTTCCACAACTCAAATTGATGGGTACCAGATGTAGATCCCTCAGAAGATGACAAATGGGAGAAGGGAAAGATGGCCCCTCGGGTCCCAGTGGTATCGATGTGCTTTAAACTGATCCAGCTATGCTACTTTCGAGTTTATTATCATCCCACTAGATTACATAAAATAAGAGAAGAGGGAGTCCTCACTGTATTAGATGCAGGGTCAACAGGGGGACCTTCTATCACACAATCTGGTCTTGTCCAGTGATACAAACCTACTGGCCACAATACACCATATATTGTCAGAAGAGACTGCTAGCCACGTAACACCAGACCCCAATTACGGCCTTATTTGGCTTGATGGATGAGTGGGGACGGCCGAGGTACACAAATTCTTTTCTTGACACTTGGGGGCATATATAGAACCGAATGACGGAGTGCAGTGTTACGCCACAGTTGGTAACTCTGATCTTCGACATTCGGGAAACGCAAGGATGCGCTGTATTTACAATAATATGGTGCACTCCTGTGTTTCCCTAGCACTGGTGCTAAATTTAGCTGCCTAGCGCCAACGCAGGCACCCTTGCAAGGGATGATTGTTTATGTCCAGGAAGGAACACTTTCCTGCACATGAACAATCAATAATGGAGATTTGTAACTTCTATGTGTGCTGGAGAATGCAGCACATATAGAAGTTGCAACTCATTTTTTAATGACTGTTTATGTGCAGTAAGTTACACCTTCCTGCACATGAACAATCGCTAATGATGATTTCCTCTTTCTATGTGCTGCAGTATGTAGCACACATAGAAACAGCCAAAATGAGGAGAAATTAATAATTTCTCCTCATTGCACCAGGTTAAGACCAGGTTTTCCTTGGTCTTATTTTTGGCGCTGCCCCATATTTACGCCAGCCTTGTACAAAGGGGGCAGAGTCAAAAAGCAATCGATGTTGCGGTGGAACGTCCACTGCAACACCCATTGCCTGCCCCTTCCACGCTACGTGCTGCGTGAAAGGGTCATTATTTACAAGGCGGTGTTGAGCCACGTTAAGTAGCTTAACGCCACCTTGTAAATAAGGCAAAGGGGTTATCGCCGCCAGAACATTAAAAAAAGTGACATTCTGGTGGCGATAAGCCCCTGTAAATATGCCCCAGAGTTTCCTGGTGACCAAACACGGCATTGCACTTCATTGGAGATCAGTCCCCTCTACAGGGGAATGGACATGAGGTATAGACTATTGCACTAAGTCTGAGGAACATGTACATACTTCCAGGGCCTGTTCTCAAAAATACCACAAGGTCTGGAACCAATGGTAAACTGATCAGGATATATACTCAATGTGACAGGGTACGTGGGTCGGGCAATGTTGCCACCATATTGTGTCGATATGCGCAGACCAAATGGGTGATGTTATGTGCTGCTGCTATATGCTGTTCGATAAAAAGTATCCCAAAAAATTAAATAAACAGTGTATAAAAGCCCCATGTTCTGTTCACTAAGGGGACTTTTGGGGATTTCCAGCAATGAAGTTAAACGGATCGACAAAGAGTGCACATGCCATCACAGACTTAATGAGAAGTAGAAGGCTTTTAAAAGGTGCATATCTCAACCAAATCAACAGAAATGTAATGGTGTGCTCTTGTTATCTTATAATAATATGTTAGCTATACTCTATTTCTTGACATTCTTAATATTCCACTTGGGTTAATGTGTTTATAATAATACTATGCCTGTCCTGTATCTACTATGGTCTAGGTTAGTGTTAAGTAAAGAGTTGTAAAATACAAATAATGTTGTGTCTGTCTTTGACTTCACAGGGCAAAATGGTGATCCCACATATCTAAATGTACTTTGGGGAGTCACTTAGAGGCCTGATATGGTCTTCATACAGGTCCATCAATATAAACTATATTCAAAGGAGGGTTGGTGAGATGCCTACCATATTCCCACTCTCCATAACTCATGGAAAGACCGAGGATTCCATGGGATAAAGGATGGGCAGAGGTTCAAAAGCCTCTTTTAGACTGCTTCACGGGGAGATGAAAGAAGCAAACAGAAAGGTGATTGAAGCAATTGGTTAAATTGGAATTACTTCCGAACCCAATATCTACTCAGAGGTTGATCTGTACAGTGCATACTTGACTGCTGGTGATTTCACTTGATTACTTGTACCAGGTGGTTGAATTTTAAGTTGAAAACAAAATAGGGAGGAATGATCTGTGGTTTATCTAGCAGGATATATTTTTCTTGTACAACTTACAAACACCAAATCTGATTTATCTGGTTCAGATGTGGAAGACGGATTGAATCCATTCCAGGGATGCCCGAAATTCCCATCCACTCTCACAGATGTGTAAACAGGATGCCGGAGTCTTTACTGTATAATAGACTGAAGAAAGGTTTGAGGAACAACCTTACAAAGTGATCCTCTTCTAGAAACATGAGGAAATCAGTTATTTGCCTTTTGCTTAGTTAAAAGCGTAGGGAAGTGTGTGCTGTTCCACATAATTCCAAACATGCCTGGGTAGTACCAATACTAGGATGTTGCTGCTTTATGGTAGGTGATGGGGACCTTAAGCACTGTAGTAAGCTTTTACACAATGTGGTTCTTGCAATATGCTCCATTCGTTTTTGCTGATTTACGACAGTCAAGGCTAACGAGGGAATCACCAAATCAAGAAACTGCTCTCACCACGGTGTGCTTTTAAAATGTACATTTCATGCATGTACCGCATTTGGACAGATCGGTGAACTGCTGCACCCTGATCGGCCTTTGAAATATTCATGAGAGGAATGTTATATGTGAAGTGAATATTGTTAGGCCTGTTGAGTGAATTGGTTTGACAAAAACCCGTGAAGCATCTGTTCCTCCGCGATTGTCCCTCTATCTTACATATGCCTCCTTGAGTAACAAGCTAACTCAACCAAGAGGTATTTGAAATAAACTGGAGAACCTTGTATTTTACTACTGAGCTGTTGTACTGTTACACCAGTAAGCAGATTTTCAAAGATACTGCATGAGTGGAAGACTCAGAAAGGAGTTTATCTACAGACACAATAATATTGAACACCCCACCTGTGCCTTTCCCCCCTAGAAGACCTTACAATAGGCACAGAGACTTATTGATCCTCATTCATTTTTCCTCGCTACTGTCCTAAATTGACTATTCTGACGCTCAGGCGGATGCTCAGTTTGGGCAAGCTTCCTTGAGGAATTTATTTGGATAAAACGTTGTTCAGATTGGGTTGATATGCAGGTATTCGTTCGCAGGGTTCAGGGGATGGGCTTGCTACTCTATTCAGTGCTTATGACTATTGATAAGTATCCCCTGGAAGAGAAGGATCAGTTACTTACCTGTAATCCTAGTTCTCTTCCAGGGGTATACTCATCAAAGTCATAAGCAACCCTCCCTCCTCCCTGGACGAATACCATATTTATAACAGCACGCTGTCTCATTATGATCATTACACCGTGTTACACGCCGTTGAAAAAAGACCTGACCTAACTGTCACCAGTGGGGCATGATGGGAGCCTGGAGGTCCTGGAGGTCTTAAAGGCACAGCGTCAGTTTTTTTGCTGAGTGTTCTATATGCGGCCTTCTGGGCTAATCTGCCTGCTATTACCATGCCTTTTCCCTTAAAAATAAAGGCTATGTTCAAACAAGTTAAGTGTACAGTTCTCTATGTCATAAAAATGTATTTTTATATGTTTTATTTTAAATGAAAAATTCAATGCCATGCTGGAGCCTAATTTGGTGTTTTTAGGCTGCATATTTTATATATATATATGTATAATATATATATTGATGTATTTCTACGCAGGACTAGTCCTTAGATTTGGTTAAACATAATATATAATGTGTTAATGCTCAGTGCTTAAGACTACTGAAGAGTATCCCCTGGAAGAGAACTCATCTAGGTTCAGTGAATTAATGGTTGCCCTCCCAAGAGTATGTGTTCACAGTATCTTGAGTTTTGAGAATCAGTGACCCAGAACAACAATCTGCCCATCGCAATGGTCCGGTTTTTAAAGATTGCTCACCATGGGGGGCGGGGCGGGTGAATATCTACCTCTCCAATTGGGTCAAGTATTCCCCTTATCAGGACTCACCCAATATCAAGCTTCGAAAATCATGCTCTGTACTCCAAAGATTGAAGGTGCAAAGGAGAACCAGGGATATATCATAAAACGTGGAGGTAACATGTTATGTGTGTCAGAGTTAATGTGTGGTAATAAACGCTACATGGAAAACAGGCCTAATTGCACAAAAACATAACTGTGTTTGAAGTGTGTACAGGTTGAATATCTTGCAATTTGATATTTGCCAGCAGATAAAACAGTTCACTCTAGTGAGGCCACCACAAACTCTACTAGAGAAGGCAGTGCAGCCATTCAGTCATTTACCTGGATAACAAGCGCCAAGTCAAACCAATAAATACAAATAAATGCTCGAGCTGTAAATTCTTGAACACGTTTTACGTGTGAGTGGTCAAAGTACTGAATCACAGCTTCTACAATTACAAAAGACGTGTTGTACTTAGTAGAGATGGGTTAATTATGCATTTCACATAGATCAAGAGCCAATTTAAATGCACAGGATAGTAGCAGAGGCACTTGCTGAAGTGGGAGTAAGTCTCCAGTTCTCACACCACTTTGGGCACGATTCAAAAAGGGTAGCCAAAGGAGCCAGTATTATGCTTGAACAAACCTTGAAGCAAGGGTTTTAAGTTAATGTTAAAGCCATTTATAACGCACACGAATCACCCCAAGGGGTATCTCGGTGCGACCAGGCAGCCAAGCAGCATAGCCTGACAAGCTCAGAACAAAGCTGTCTTCAGTAGTTTCCTAAAGCAAAAATGGTCCATGAGGCAATTGCTATCAGACCAGCTCGAAAACATTGTTTTGTGTCAGCAAGGTCTTTTTTAAAGGCGATTACTAACTGAGTGTCGTCATCTTAGGAAATCTCAAACCCAAAGGTTCTTACAATCTTGGCAAGAGGGGCCACATATATGTTAAAGAGCAGTGGGCTGAGACAGGAGCCCTGGGGAACCGCTTTTTCTAATGTAATAGTACACCCTGGATATACAAAATTTTTAGTGCACAGAGAGCTTTAAATAATGTTCCAAGACATGTTTGGAAGAACTGCACACCTCATGAAATTCTATTCGGAGTCAAAATGTAGGTATTCCAGAAGAAGAAAATCCAAATGACCGAATACACCTCGATCTATTAAAGGATTTACAATTTCCACAGGGAACCCCGAGTTAGGCTGTCACAGCCCCCACGTCGTTTACAGTGATTGGCTGGTTATTGAAGGTCAGAGAACTTGTGGCAGAGATTCTGGCAAAGCCGGAAGCGTTTTCAAACCTGTGCCATTACCAGAAACAAAAGGAACATGAACAGTGATTCTATCACTGTTACTGGGGAAAAAGAAGAAGAGACAGGTGTCCATTGTGCAGTAAAGTCGTATCATGTGGCCCGTCCTTTATATCCATCCAGGGATGCTTCCAAAGCGGCAGCAAACTGTGCATCAATGATGCAGAGAGTGGTTCCCAATCGCCACCCCCTCAAAACATAGAAAAAACAGATCCAAGCACAGAACTTTAAGCGGAAAGACTACCCTGACTAACAACACTGTAGCAAGATTTGGATTCAGAAATGTCAGACTATGAGACATTTGCTATCACTGATCTAGCTACAGATTCAAGATTTTAAATAAATGTTCCAAAAGCCCATAATGAAATAGATAGTTACAATTTAGACGTGTCATAGAAATCTGGAAAATACACTTCTGGACATATGTCTGGATAATTCTGACATTGATCTAATTTTTTATTTGGCTAACAATGGTGGTGTTCTTTACAAAGATAGTGCATGGTCAATATGTTCCAGAGATTGAGCAGCCTGATCTAGAAGCAGGAAAAAAAAGCAAAAATGAAGGCCTGCCTTAAGTATCTGCCAATGTGTTGAACAAATCTAAAAATCACCTAATAGCCACCCTGCTGCAATATGCAAGTCTGCCAAATCCTATTGGGAAGATAAAGAGCCTCAAATCTGGCGTCCAACAGAAACTGTTCAAGTGACACACACCTATTTGAACACAGATTACATTTTTTCTCCAGGATAATTTACGGCGACTGAGGTCAAAACATTGTAGAAAAACTTGCTAGTAGATTTACTGTCCCATGCTCCCATGTATGATGTAAATCCTCATTTTACAATTACAGTTATGTTATGCATGACTTTCACTGAGAGCCGTTAGCATGAATGACTGGATTTTAAATCCAGTAATTCACAGCTTTGGCATAGCAATAGGAGGTAACAGAACTTGTTAACCACTGTTGCTAAATCAAAGTAATTCTTTGCTGGTCTGGGTCTCTGAGAGTCTGCTGCAGCTGTGCTGGAAAACAGGGAGCACAGCTTATGGACCAGAGGGGAAAGCACAGAGAGTGGTTAAGGTGGGGAGCAAGAGACTGCGCATTGGGACAGGGATGAGAGGCCATGTTATGTATGCTTCCCTGATTACTTATCTGCCCCTGTGAAGCAGTTAACAGCAGGGCAGGTGATTTTGGGAGCCACACGTAACATAAAATTATAGATCGGTAAAGAGTGAATTCTGGGTACGTTTTTCGCTTCCGGTGCCATAAACAATTCGAAATTCGTTCTCATTGTCAATTTGAGGCCATTCCGAATCCCTCAGAGAAAGAGATCCCCGTAACTGATTGTTGCCCATCTATAATTCTATATGTTGCTATAAGTAATATGATGATTAGTTTTAACATATATCCAATGCCACAAAGACAGTATTTCCTCATCTTCAATGGGAACAGTGCACTGTGCCAATATGGGAGACAGCCTCCACCTGTTGCTAAATTCCCGTATTTCACACCTCCATCAAAGTATATATTTTAACCCAAAACTTACTTTAACAAACAAAATTACACATGCCTGACTCGTGTATCTTTCTAGACATAAAATGATTTATTCGCTTGCATTTTTGGATGAACATACTGAATAGGGGTTTGTGGTTTGGAATAAAACTGTTGCACTCAATGTGAGGAAACGAGGGTTGCCAGATTCAGGGTCAGGCAAGTTGTTTCCTGCTTGTTACTTCTCTAAGGATTTCACTTTTTTAAAAAAAATCACAGTGTATAACAAGCCACATGTTTTGGTTTTGGGAATGCGTAGAGAAGTAGAAGTTTCATTGGTGTCTAGACAAAGTTATTCAAACTATCCAATTTGGGAGAGGAAAAGGACATTGACAAGTGTTGTAATGTATGCATTTACTTTCAATGGCACATTTAGGAAAGTAACTTCAAAATCAAAGAAAACATGTTTGGAATTTACATAGAAATGTCATCAAAGATTTGCCAAAAGAGTTTTGGCAAAGCATGCAGAACGGATCCTATATATGGTTTGGATGTCTTTGTGTGTTTAATATTAATTGTGTATTATTAAAAATTTGCAGAATCGTAATCTTCCTTTAGAATCATATGTGTACAGAGATATAATAATATTGCATTTGAAATTATTTTGATATGACCTGTTAAAGTGCATTTTCTTGGCTCATGCTAAACAGTCCTCAATGCCATCTTTTTCAAAATGGTTGTCTCATTCAGTGCTTAATTTGTAAATAAGAGTGGCGGTGCCCAAAGCTCTCCTCTGAGACATACAGCCGATGTGCAAGTACAGAATACTGAGGCTGCATTATCCTAAAGCCATCTCAGGCCTCTTTAATCCATTTACAGCTACTTCCTGTCCCTTCAAATCGCTCTAGCAGCTTTCTGCTTTCTCCCTTTGGGACACTTTTCTGTCTTCTCTACCTCCTCCTTCCTGTTTGCCTGTTTTTCCCCTCTTTTGTTTGCAGTAAATGCCTGATTCAGAAAAATAAGTGCCGGCCCCAAGAAATAAATGCCGGTGCCCGCCACCGGCAACCATCGGCTCAAATTAAGCACTGGTCTCATCATGTCACATTCACTGTTTATTATTTCTGCAGCACGTAGTCAAGCAAGTCATATTGTTAGAAATGGGGTCTCTGGTTGGCAGGGGTGTGCACTCTGTCCAAGTAGGGACCCTCACTCAAGTCAGGATAAGGGCGTCACACAGCTAAAATAACCCCTGCTCGCCCCCTTGGTAGCTTGGCACGAACAGTCAGGCTTATCTCAGAGGCACTATGTAATGCGTTTATACATATACATACAGTAACAGTGAAAAAACTACAAAATGAGTCCACATCATTTTCGAAAAAAAGCCAATATTTATCTGAATAAAACAAGACCAAAACGACAAAAATCCAACATACACAAGTAATGGAATCTCGTTTCAAAGGTAAATAAGATTAGGGCTCCCGGTTTTATGGTATTTATTTTTTTAACATTTCCATCTGTATTTATCCATATTTATTTTTTTGTCATTTTATCTGTATTTATCCACATTTATTTTTGTCGCAAGCAAAAGAAAAGACGCTGCAGCTAGTATTTTTTCACATTATTTAAATAGACAGTGGGCTCTTGGTTGTTATAGATTTAGATAGATTTATGTAGATGGGTAAATGGGTTACTGCTTTGAACAAGGAGGTCCCTTTTT
Organism: Triturus cristatus; assembly: GCF_964204655.1. Lineage (NCBI taxonomy): Eukaryota > Metazoa > Chordata > Amphibia > Caudata > Salamandridae > Triturus > Triturus cristatus. The sequence goes on from NC_140585.1 coordinate 930,518,240, forward strand.
TACTTGCAGTTCATAAATTGTAATCTTCGAATATAGCACAGTGAGCTACGAACAACATATGGCTCCTTCACCTCGTAACCCCCACTGACTTAATTAACATACCCTACACATTGATTTACAAACATGATTTATTGTCAATGTATAATGTGTACATGTGATATAAAGCGCTCTGACTCCCTGCATTGAGATAAGCAGCACTATAAAAGAAATAAAGAAAATAAATATGCTACTTACCAGTGTGCATCTGTTCTTGGCATGTAGGGCTGCTGACATTCATATCTGTGCATAGATCGCCGCCTAGTGTTGGGTCCGGATGATTGCACATTGTTGTCCTGGAAGAGTCTTCGGAATATCACGAGATAGGTGGCTCCTCCCCTGGACTACAGTGCGCATGGGCATCCCCTCCATCCTTAGATTGTTTTTCGCCATTGTGGCATAGATGGAGTGTAATACAGTGAAAGATGACCATGCTAACTAGTAATTACTGAATGCTACAGCTGCTACAGGCGCCGGGGAGGAGGGTGGGCGATATGAATGTCAGCAGCCCTACATGCCAAGAACAGATGCATACTGGTACGTAGCATATTCGGTTCGAGGCATGTGGGCTGCTGAATTCATATCTGTGCATAGATTATATAGCAGTCCCTCCATTTAGCGGCGGCTTCCTGTGCCAGCTGCAGCAGTCTGAAAAAGAGTTTTGAGAACAGCCTGTCCTACAGCTGCCTGCTGTCTTGAGTGTACATCTACACAGTAGTGCTTGGTAAATGTATGTATAGTGGACCATGTGGCTGCTCTACATATCTCCTCTAAAGGAATATTTCCCAGGAAAGCCATGGAGGCCCCTAACTTTCGGGTAGAGTGGGCTCTTGGAGGAATTGTTAGTGTGCGCTTAGCTTTTTCATAGCAAATCTGTATACACTTAACTATCCACCTAGCTATTCCTGCTTTGGAAATGGGGTTGCCTTTGTGCTGTGGAGAAAAGGCAACAAACAGTTGTTTTGTTTTCCTGAAAGTCTGTGTTCTGTCAATATAGTACAGGAGAGCCCTTTTGATATCAAGTGTGTGGAGCATTCTCTCTGCTACATTCTCAGGATTAGGATAAAACACGGGCAGTTCTATGGATTGGTTCATATGGAACTGCGAGATTACCTTGGGCATGAAAGTAGGGTTGGTGCGTAGTACTACCCTGTTTGCATGAACCTGTATAAATGGCTCTTGAATGGTTAGCGCCTGAAGTTCACTAACTCGTCTTAGGGTAGTAATGGCAACTAGGAAAGCTACTTTCCATGTTAGAAATTGAATCTCACAGGAGTGTAGAGGTTCAAAAGGTGGTCTCATCAGTCTGGTGAGGACCACATTTAAGTTCCAGACTGGTGAAGGAGGGTGTCGTGGGGGAATCACACTTCTGAGTCCCTCCAAGAAAGCTCTGATGGCAGGCACTTTAAACAGAGAGAGGTGCTGCCTATTCCGAAGGTAAGCTTCCAGGGCGGTCAAATGTATACGGATGGAATTGTATGCTAGATTGCATCGGTATAAGTGTAATAGATAACAGATAATGTTTTGCGTTGATGCATCCAGCGGATTGATGTCATTATTTTTACAATAAATGACAAATCTTTTCCACTTAGCCGCGTAGCAGGCTCTGGTAGTGGGTCTCCGTGCCTCCTTGATGATATTCATACATTCTGGAGGCAAGTTTAGGTAGCCAAATTCTAAGATCTCAGGAGCCAGATCGCCAGGTTCAGCTGTTGCGGATCTGGGTGCTGAATCTCGCCATGGCTCTGCGTTAAAAGTGCGGGTGTGAGCCGTAGCCTTTGATGCGGTACCACGGAGAGTTCCAGAAACGTGGTGTACCATGGCTGACGTGCCCACGTTGGAGCAACCAGGATGAGCGTCATCGAGTGTTGCTTGAGTTTGCGTGCCACCAGCGGTATTAACGGCGCTGGGGGAAAAGCGTACGCAAATCTGCCGGACCAGTTCATCCATATTGCATTGCCCTGCGACTGTGGATGTGGGAACCTGGCGGCAAAGTTTTGGCATTTTGCGTTTTCCCGTGTGGCGAAAAGGTCTATCTCTGGATGACCCCACTGCTGGAAGTACGGTTGGAGTACTGATGGATGTATTTCCCACTCGTGCATCTGATGGCTGTGTCTGCTGAGCAGGTCTGCCATCTGGTTGTCTTCGCCTGGGAGGTGTTCCGCCATGAGGAAGATGTTCCTCTGAATGGCCCACTTCCACATACTCTGAGCCAGATGAGACAACTGTGGCGAGTGTGTTCCTCCCTGCTTCTATATGTAGTACATGGCAGTCATGTTGTCTGTTCGGATCAACACGACTTTGTTGCACAGGTGCATTTTGAATGCTTTCATGGCTAGGAAGATTGCCATCAGTTCCAGAAGGTTGATGTGCATCTTCTTTTGCTGTGTCGTCCATAGTCCCTGCACTGTGTGATTGAGTACATGAGCTCCCCATCCCTGGAGAGACGCGTCCGCCGTCAGTATGATTTGTGGAACAGGCTCCTGGAACGGTCGGCCCTTGCAAAGGTTTTGTGGATTCCACCAATGCAGAGAGTTGTATGCCCGACCGCTCACCATAACTAGGTTTTTTAATTGTCCGTGGGCCTGATTCCACTGACGTGACAAGCACTCCTGAAGCGGGCGCATATGTAATCTTACGTGCGGGACTATGAAGATGCAGGAGGCCATCATGCCTATCAACTGCATAAACACTCTTGCTGGGAGTGAGTGTTGAGGTCTGAATTTCTTTATGAGCAACTGAATGCTGTTGATCCTGACTGAATTTGGTTGTGCCGTGGCTGCCAGAGTGTCTATGGTTGCGCCTAGGTACTGCTGTACGTGGTTGGGTTGAAGGTGGGACTTTGGATAATTCAGTGAGAAGCCCAGGCTGTGAAGAAGGTGAATGGTGTGGGACATGTGGCTGGCACAGTGCTTGGCCGACTTTCCCTGGACAAGCCAGTCGTCCAGATAAGGATAGACATGTATGTGTTGTCTCCTTAAGTGTGCCGGCACTGTAGCCAGGCACTTGGTGAAAACTCTGGGTGCCGTAGTTACCCCGAAAGGGAGGACTTTGAACTGGTAATGCTGATTGAGAACAGTGAACCTGAGATACTTTTTGTGTGAGGGGTGTATGGGTATATGGAAATACGCATCTTTGAGGTCTAATGTTGCGAGGAAGTCTCCCTGACTGAGCAACGGTAGTACTTGTTGCATAGTGAGCATGTGAAAATGCTCTGACAGAATGTAACGGTTTAGAGGTCTTAGATCTAGTATGGGTCTGAGAGATCCATCCTTTTTGGGGATCAGAAAATACAGTGAGTACACCCCTGATCCTCGTTCCTTTGCAGGCACGAGTTCTATGGCTCCTTTTTGGAGCATACTGAGAACTTCTTGTTGGAATAAGTGCAAGTGCTCTGCAGACATATGATGGTGTCTTGGTGGTATGTTGGGTGGAGTGGATATGAACTCTAGACAATAACCGTACTGGATAATTTCTCTCACCCACCTGTCGGTAGTAATGGATTCCCAGACTGGCAAGAACTTTTGGAGTCTCCCCCCGACAGGTGTTACGTGGTCGGGGGGCAGTGACATGGCGTCACTGTTTGTTGGTGGTGGAGGACCTTGAGCTGTTGTTTCCACGGCCTCTGCCTTTGACGTTGTTTCCACGGTATCCACCTCTAATATTTTTATTATAGGTGGTCTGTGTACCTCCTTTAGTATACTGCGACTGGTGGGAGATTTGGCTTTTTGATGGTCCTCTGTTGCTGGAGCGACGAAAGGACCCACTTCCAAACTGCTGTGATTGCAGAGCCCCCATAGACTTTGCAGTCTCCGTATCCTTTTTGAGTTTTTCTAGGGTGGTGTCAACTTCGGGGCCAAAGAGGGAGTTGGGGTTGACAGGTTGATTAAGTATAGTTGTTTGTATTTCTGGTTTGAATCCAGAGATTCTCAACCAAGCATGCCGTCTTAACATGACGCTGGTGTTAATAGCCCTAGCTGCAGTGTCAGCTGCGTCAAGGGCGCACTTAATGGAAGCGTTGCTGATAAGCTTCCCTTCTGTAATAAGGGATTCTGCTCCTTCTTTATACTGATCTGGGAGGTGCTGTAGCAGTGTCTCTAGGGTATCATAATGTGCCCTGTCGTATCTAGCCAGAAGTGCCTGAGTGTTGGCAATTCTCCAGATGTTAGCTGCCTGTGCAGCAACCCTCTTTCCTGATGTTTCCAAGACCTTAGACTCTTTGTCTGGGGGAGGAGCATCACCCGTTGTCTGTGAGTTGGCTCTCTTCCGAGCATTGGAAACCACCAATGAGTCCAAAGGCAACTGTCCTCTTATGTAGGCAGGGTCCACAGGAGCTGGCCTATATTTTTTTTCAATTCTAGGGTGAAGGACTCTCGCCCTTGTGGTCTCCTTAAAAATGTCAGTAGCCTGTTTGAGGACCTCCTTCAGCATGGGCAGAGTTTTAACAGATCTTTCTGAGGTAGAGAAGGTATCCATTAGAAAGTCGTCATCAATAGGATCAGTGTGGAGCTGCACGTCATGATTGTTGGCGGCTCTTTCAATTAAGGCATTGAAAGCAGCCGTATCCTCTGTAGGAGACGTTTTCACCACATATGCTTGTGTGTCTGGAGCAGTATGTGGGTCCCCTGCATCAGTATTGTCCACCCAAGGCTGGTTTTGGTCTTCAGGGTCAGTGTCCATAGGATAAGTGCCCTCTATATCATCAACATCTCCAGCATCCACATTAGAATGTGTGGGTGAGAATGACTGAGGTTCTGTGGCACAATATTGAAGTTGTTCCACTAGAACTGGTGATGTGGGTCTTTTTTTCTTCAATGGAATTTTGTAGGGCTCCATTGGTGTCTCTGTTACTATTTTCCTTTTGTATATGGAAAGTCTACCAGTATTGGCGTTGATAAATTGCCTGGGATCCTCATCGTCGCGAGGTATTGCAACAGCTCTCTTTTCTGTTTGAATTCCTGTCGGCGCCTCGACATTTTTCTTCGGGTCGATAGGTTCTTTGGGGTCGAGACCCTTCTTGGCGTCGAACATCTTCGGTCGCACTGCTGGTGGGAGGCCAAACTTGATGTGCGTCGACGCGACGTGAACCGCGCTGACCGCCTTTGGCTGCGGGTCCGTGTTTGCGCCAATCATGGAAGCCTTGGTTTGGATGCGTAATAACGACTCCGACACCTTCTGCTTTACAAAGGGAGACGGTGCCGCGGATTGGACACGGTCCTTCGACGCCTTTTTGGTTGTGGCATCAAGCCCTGTACCAGATGTCGTTTTCGGGACACGAAGACTGGAATGGGGTGGCTCTCGACGGCCGCTCTCCATATGTGTGTCGACGCTCCTTGTGTCGATATTTTCGGGTCGGCAACCTTGACCTTGATTGTAGGTGCCGCCTTCGGCTCGACGTTCGTAAGACTCCTCTCGGCGTCGACAGCCTTCTTTTGTGTCTTCGGCTCCGAGGGCTTCGAGGCCTTGTTGCCGTGGAGAGACTCACTTTCGGTTTCGCTTTCGGTGCCTTCAATTTCGATTCTCGTCGATCGAGTGATGGCGCTTTCGATACCGACGGCTCTTTCGGATAGTTCGACGCCGGGCATTTAAGCGTGGCAGAAGAACGAGAGGAATGATCTTGGGTAAGGCCTTGTGGCGATCCCTCGACCTGAGCCTTATCGAGTGTCTCTTTGGGCCCTGAGTGGACCCATGGGCGTAGCTCCTCTTCCAAGCTATCCTCCTCGGCCCCAAGGGCCTCTCCGTCGTCTCCTACCTGTTCGACGACTTCATCTTCCTCTTCATCTAGAATATGTTCGTCCTCGGCATCATAGTCGGATTCACGCTCCGACGCCGGGTCCGATATCTCTCCTTGAACTTCAAGGTCCACGACCTCCTCATCTTCGGCCCCGAAGATGTAGTCCGGGTTTGGCGCTATCTTCTGCGCCTCGAGCCGAGCTGCTCGACGAATGCGAAGTGTTTTCTTCGATCGAAACCTGGAGCACGCCATACAGGTGGCTTCGTCGTGGTTTGGAGAGAGGCACTTGTTGCACACCGGATGCACGTCGAAGCGAGCATATTTAGCGTTGCAAAGAGGGCAACGCTTGAAGGGGCTATTCGATGTCTTTGGTTCCATCGTCGATCTTGATCGGCGCTGACGTCGAAGGGCAAATGGCTAACTTCGATGAAGATACTCGGCGCCGAACGAAAACAATACCGACGAGTAAGAGCCTAAATACTCTAAGAGCTAAGATCAGGACATCCGAACCCAATGGCGGAAAAAAACAATCTAAGGATGGAGGGGATGCCCATGCGCACTGTAGTCCAGGGGAGGAGCCACCTATCTCGTGATACTTCAAAGACTCTTCCAGGACACCAATGTGCAATCATCCGGACCCAACACTAGGCGGCGATCTATGCACAGATATGAATTCAGCAGCCCACATGCCTCGAACATAAAGGTATTTTAATTGTTATTTGTGTAAATACTGGGACAGACCAGCACATCTAACATTCGTACAGTGCATTCCTATCTCTTATATACAGGGACTGAAGAGCATGCCTCTTAAGTGCCTGAAAAGTGCATTTGTTTTTCCTCCATTGCCTTTAGGTGTGCATCTCCTCCCCATCCCCATAGCCCCGGCCAGGATACTACAACGAAAGGAGGCCTGATGGCCCCTTACTGTCTGCCTGTGTTATGTCACCTCCAGGAATGGTGCACTTCAATGCTGTTCAATGAATGACAAGAAAGCAAAAGTAGTGCTAAACTGGCAAACTCTGTAAAGAGGTGCTAATGTGTTCGAGTGTGAATAAACAAAACCTGGCCCCTTTGTGTCTGCTGTGCCTTGATTTATTTATTTTTACAAGCTTTGAAATGTTTTTTTCTCTGTACCAAGGCTGCACTTTGCAAGAGAAAAATGTCAGAAAAAGATGACATTTCCAGCAAAAGTGTTTTGCTCTTGTTTTGGATCATTTCACAGGGGAAACCTAACAAAAAGCTAGCGTCCGAAACACCTGAAACCTAGCAGACCAATCCACAAATGCAAATATGCTACGTTATTGTAGCTACAAAAAATTCTCTCAGTTAACATATTTACTGCCATTTTTCAGTTTATATTTATAAATACAGACAAAGGAAAAATATTTTTCCGTCTGTATTTATATGAAAAAATCCTTTTAAATGGAAAACCTGGAGCCTTAAATAAGACCAATCCATAGAAATCAATAGATGCGTTTCTTTCAGCACAAAGTAACTTGGATGCATCAAAATTCAAAGATGATATGAGGCGCACAGGAGGGAGGTGCCGAAAAAGCAAAGCGATGCGTCGGTTTGTTACTCCTAGTGGGGGTGATGCGTCGGATCCTTACTGCCAGGGGAGGTGATGCTACAGTTCCTTATTGATACGCAGGGGAGGTGACGCATCGGTTCTTTTCTGTCAGAGGAGGTGATGAGTTGGTTCCTTACTGCTACGCAGGGGAGGTGACACATCGGTTCCTTACTGTCAGGGGACGTGATGCTCTAGTTCCTTACAGGAAGGAGAGGTGATGCGTCGATTTCTCCAGACACACGTCCTTGGTTCCTCACTGCTGGGCAGCGTCGATGAAGAAATTAGTACCTAGGGACAATGCGCTGCATTGATTCCACAGCGATAAAGGAGGGCCCGCGTCGGAGCTGGAGCGGTGCGTCATGAACTTCGGTGATGCGGTGCAGAGGAGGCACTTCAGCTGACACAGAGGGTCTTATATCTCCGTGATGGGTGTCCAGTTTGTGACCAAGACAGGGTCCAACATTGTCTCCCGCCAGGTAATGGGGATTATTTATTTATTTATTTGAAGGTTTTATATAGCGTGAACAAGACCCTTACGGGTATCAGAGCGCTTTACAGGGTAGATGTTGGAAACAGGTACAAGCATAGAGAAAAAAAAATGAAAATAAAAATATAGGTGGGGGGCGTGGCCGAGCCGAGCCGCAAGATGGCCGCCGTTTAACGGGGCTCTGCCGGCCGAACACATTATCCGTCGGCCCATCCGAGTTTGCCTCATTGCCCGGGCAGCCAGAGAGGTTGGAAAGTGGTGTCGACGACCCGGTGACCTGAGGGCAGTTTTCGCGGAGGAAATCGGTGCAGTATTGCAGGCGCGCTGGCCCTGCGCTGTGCTGCCGGATAACCCGCGAGCCGCGGGTCGGCTGTCGCTGCAACGCGAGTCCCCGGCTGGGGCCCTCGCTCAGACACGTGGGGCGGCCCGGCGGAGAGGACCTGCGGCGCTGCTGAGATCGGGGCCCGTGGGGCTGGTGTGCTACATCGTGAACCTGTGGCGATAACGTGCGGACCACTCCTGGAAGTATTTCGCGACCCGAGGATACCACGGAGACTCCGGTGAGGCCTGAGCGCTGCGGAGCCGCCTGATAGTGCTGCCGCGGCTGGTGCTGCTGCCGCGGTGTGGACCGCGATCGGGGGAGCCTGAGAGGTCGGCGCTGGCCTGGCTGCTGGGGGCGGTCGCCTGCCCTTCGCTCTCCCGGCCCTGAGTGAGATTGGGGCTGTTGCCTACTGCTGCCGGAGGGACTATCGTGACAGGCCTGGTGGCGCCGCAGTCGGAGATCAGTGCACCACCAAGGGCGGCAATTCCTTGCTCCTCACGCCCAATTGGAACTTGCGGACGCTACTGGGCAGGGAGCCTTGTCTATTCGGCTGAAAACGCTGGGCGAGGGTGATGGGCCGCTCCCTCCATCTCATGCCTTGAGTCGCCACATCTGCCTGTCCGCGCAGCGGCCTGGAGCCGCGCTATCCGAGTGGTGAGGCTGACCTAGTCCTTCTCTGTCAGCGCGGTGTGCCGGTCGTCGCAGCCGCTGTGCTGGGAATTGAGTGGGGAGACCTGTGGCCCGTGGGACCTCCCGAGGGAGCGGTGCCTGACTGCGCGGAGCGTTTGCCTGTGATCGCCCCCCACCTCGATCCCGCTGGCTGATCTCCCCTGCAGGATCATGGGCAAGCCGGACAATAAACAGCCGCGGCTCCAGTTCGAGCGGAAATCCGCCCGTAATGTGGAAGTGGGGCCGGCTTCGCAGACGGTGGTCCCTGAGACGCAGATGGAGCCCTCACAAGACGAAGACATAAAGGGTATGTTTCGTGAACTAAAGGGCTGCTTGAGGGAGATTGACTCCAAGCTTGACACAATGGCACAGCGAATGGAGGGCCTGTCGCGCACAGTAGATCAACATGGGGAAAGGCTAGCGGCGGCTGAGGCGCGTATTGCTGACTGCGAGGAAGGCCTGGGGGACACCCGGGAACGTTTGCTGCGCATGGACAAAGTCTTGGATGTAATACGAGGGCGCAATGAGGATTTGGAAGCCCGCTCTCGCAGAAACAACGTGCGCATTCTCGGAATTGCGGAGTCCACAAATATCGGCAACATGGAGCAATTTGTGGAAGGCATGTTCCGCGATTTATTTGGGACAGAACTGTCGGCAATGTTCTTGATCGAGCGTGCACATCGAACGCTTGGACCTCGCCCGGTGCCTGGGGCACCACCGAGACCGATCCTGGCTCGCGTTCTCAATTACCGTGACCGAGACACCATACTACGGTTATCCCGGGAAAAGGGAGACCTCACTTTTCAGAACATGGCCATTTCCCTATATCCAGATTTCACACAGGCGGTGCAAGCAGCGAGGCGCGAATTCATACCTGCCAAAAAAATCTTTCAAAAAGTGGGGACCAGATATGCCATGTTGTACCCTGCCAAGTTAAAAATTAACCACAAGGGGAAGCAGCTGATATTCACGGAGGCGAAGGAGGCGCTGAAATTTGCCAGGAAAGCAGAGCGCACGAATGGGGAGCAGCGCGCAAGCTGTGCGGCCTCCCCGGTGGACAAGCTGAGTGATGTGGAATGATCTGTCGGACGTTTCTGTGACCCCTGTTATACTTCTTTGCAGCATGGCGTCATGTCACTCTGCGGATGAGTACCCATAACTTTCTTGAATGTTTATGTCTTGCTGCCTGTGGTGGGTGGGAGATGTAGAACAGGCTCACTGCATCTGGGATCCCACAGACTCCTGTTTGTACATGGTCTCTACGGATGACACCGTTAATACTGAGGGTGATGCATAAGTCGTTGCCTGTTGTGTATGGTCTGCTTGGGGCTTTGGTAGGTAGAATGTTCGGCCACCCTATTGTTCACCGATGGGGGAGTGTGCAGGTAACCCTACGCCCTCGAAGGGATGATTCCCGTGAAACTGACTTCTTTTTGGGTTAAATTTGGGAGGGGTACAGCATCTCAACCTAATTGGGGGGTTGGAGTGGGAGGTTGGGAGGGGGGGACTGTTTTGTTTGTTGTTATTAACCTGCAGAAATGTCATACACGTTTGAAGGACGACACGGTATTGCCTCTACACATCCACGCTTTCATGCTAGGTGCCGGGACTGGTACACTGGATATCTTGCTGCTCGCCCTGCCCCTAACCCCGCGAATTGGCACACTGCTGCGTAGGGAATATTACCCACTGCTTCATTGACCGAGTTACGCTGTCTGACTTGGAACATACGAGGTCTTAATGACCATCGCAAGATTCGGTTGACACACGCGCACTTGGCCAGACACCACATCGACATATGTCTTCTACAGGAGACCCACCTGTTACAGAAAGCGGGAGAACGATTGCGACATGCTAGGTGGGGTGAGGTACACACGTCTGGATGCTCCAGCTACTCTCGTGGGGTGGCCATCTTAATACGCAAAGGATTACCTTGGCAAACATTTAAAGTAAATGCCGACTCGGAGGGCAGATATTTAATCATACTGGGGAAACTGTTCCATAAACAGATAATCCTAATTAACACTTACGGTCCCAACACAGATGACCCGGGTTTTTTCCGGACAGTCTGGCTAAAGGCACAATCCCTTGGCGCGGGGGAGTACATATGGGGAGGGGATTTCAATGCTGTACTCTCGCTGGAAAACGACAGGGAGGGTGCGGCGCGCACGCATCATCCGCACACAGCGAACCTTCTTCGAGGTCTAATGGAAGAATATAACCTGTTGGACTCGTGGAGAATCCTGCACCCCGGCGAGCGAGAGGGCACATGCTTCACCCCACACAGAAAGGCGTGGTCTAGATTGGATTTTTGGCTAATAACCCCACATATTCAAGCCTGGACGTCTGACGTGCAGCACAGAGCGCGCACTCTATCGGACCACTGTCCGGTTGAACTGGTGCTAAGGGTCCCCAAACCATACATCGCCCCATTCACGTGGCAGCTGCCTGCGCAGGCCCTGCTGGATCCGGTGTTCCGCGAGGAGGTACACCAACATATACTCGATTACTTTGAACTCAACACAAACTCAGTGGCGTCGGTGGGCACCCTCTGGGATGCATTCAAGGTGGTCATCCGGGGCCATTGCATTGCGGGACAGGCTAGAGTGCTGAAGAACATTAGAAATACACTCCAGAGACTGGAGGACCGCTTACATAATCTAGAAGTACAATATAGCTCAGACCCCTCAACGACCACTCTAGCGGAAACACGCGCCGCCCTAACGGAATACCAAGCAGAGGCGGACAGGGAGCTTAAATTTTTACATAAACACGCAACGGCGCGCAGATATGGCGAAGGGGATTGCCCGGGCAGAACACTGGCCCGGCTGCTGCGCTCACAAAGGGGCTCCTCTTACATTCCTTCTATAGAAACGACGCAGGGCGACACCGTGTACTCCCCTCCAGAGATACTGGATACGTTTAGGTCCTTCTATAAAAAGCTATACCGCTCCCGGGGTGGGCCTGACGCGGCAGACGTTTCTGATTACCTAGACACGGTTCAGTTGATCTGGTTTAATGCGCACCAAAAAGGTTATTTCGATCGCCCCTTTGAAATTGACGATGTGAAGGAGGCGTTGGGGTCCTTGGCCCCTGGCAAGGCGCCTGGGCCGGACGGTCTTCCGGCACAGTTCTACAAGGAATACGCTGACATCCTCGCCCCCCGGCTGCTGTCTGTATACGCTGAGGCGGTTGAATCTGGGGTACTCCCCGCGTCGATGAGAGAGGCCCTCATTATTGCCCTCTTAAAACCTGAGAAGGCTGCCCAGAGCTGTGACTCGTATCGACCGTTGTCCCTTATAAATACAGACGCAACGATATTTGCGAAAATGCTCGCTTTGCGATTACAACCGGTGTTGCCACTAATGATCCGCCCAGATCAATCGGGGTTCGTGCCGGGCCGTTCCACGACCCACAACTTACGGACCCTGTTTGGAGTGCTACACTACTTGGCCCCTCACGTCAAGGCCGCAGTGGTGCTACTGGACGCCACGAAAGCGTTCGATTCCCTGGAATGGGCTTTTCTGTTCTCCCTGCTGCAGCGAATGGGAGTAAGCGAAGCGTTTATCCGATATATTCGCCTGCTCTATACCAACATTACTGCCCGTGTGAGGGTGAACGGGCTTGTCTCCGAGCCCTTTGCCATCGGTAGAGGCACGAGACAAGGTTGCCCTCTGTCACCCCTACTATTCGCGATTGCAACCGAGCCCTTGGCAGCCCGGATCAGGCAACATCATGCGAACAGGGGCATTGGATTTTCATCCCGTGCGTTGACCATTTCACTGTACGCGGATGATATTACCCTTTATGTGACTGACCCACAAGATAACCTCTCCCCTATGACGAGTGAACTGATGCGGTATGGTCTGCTTTCAGGAGTGACTATTAATTGGGAGAAGTCGGTCCTCCTGCCCTTAACGGAGGCGACACCCCGCTTCACGCCTGATTGCCCGCTGAAGTGGGCAGCCGGGCCGGTGCGTTACCTGGGGGTATGGGTTGGCACAGACATGCAGGAATTGTGGACGGAGAATTACGGGAGGGCCGTGCAGTGGATAGAGGAAAGGGTAGGCCGGTGGAAACACCTGCCCCTGTCCCTGGCGGGTAAGATAGCTGTGATCAAAATGGTCATACTGCCCAAGCTCCTCTACCTCTTTGTTAATATCCCCCTCCCCTTGCCTAAACACTTCTTGAATAAGATACGATCGCTCATGATCGAACTGGCGTGGGAGGGTAGACAGCCGAGGGTAGCCTGGGAGACGCTCACCCTCCCACAAAGACAGGGAGGTATGGCGGCGCCAGACTTCGCGCTGTATGCGTATTGTGCGCAGGCGCAGTTCCTGCACTACTGGGTACACCCCACGCCTTATCAGCCGCATGTGGCGATAGAGGCGGACATGGTTGGCCCGCTACCGCTCCGCACTGCCCTATATGCGCCACACAAGAGCAGGCGGAATGAAATCGATACAGTGCGTGCGCTTCAGTGGGCCTGGGACGGACTGCGCCGCCGGGCCAAGTTAGATCTTCTTTATACGTCGGCAATCCCTCTGCGCGGGAACCCCATGTGGCCCCCGATACAGAGCATGAAAACGGGAGAACGCGCAGCGTCCCGGGGTCTCCATACGGCGGGAGACGTCTTTCCTGATGGTGTCTTCATCACGTTGCCACAGATGTGCGCTGCGGAGGCCCCGACGGCGCTTGACGCCCTGCTTCATCACCAGCTTCGCCACACATGTCGGGCACTGTTCCCTACATTCCCGGAGCCGCCGCCAAGTCTGATGGCTCTGGAGAATGTCCTGAAGGTGGAATCGGGGCGCAAGCTCATTTCCCGTCTATATAGCCGCATGCAAAGCGATCATCCAGTGGTGACCCCGGTGGCGCGCGATCTGTGGAGCGCAGCATTGGGAATTGACATTCTCGATGCCCACTGGGACCTATGCTGCAGAATGCTTGAGACACTATCCCCTAACTACAGACTCCGGCTTATCCATTTCAAGTACATACATATGATATATCGCACCCCACGCAGACTTCATCGTATAGGCTTACGAGACACGGACAATTGTTGGAAATGCACTGCGCGTGGCGCTGACTTCTTGCATATGGCGTGGGAGTGTCCCATGATCGCCTCCTTTTGGGAAGAGGTGCTGCGTCTAGTGTGCCTCATTACGGAGCTTCCGATCCCATGTACCCCTCAGACGGCACTGCTGGGGATCCTACATATGGTCAAGCCTAAACATCGCCGACTGCCGGCCATGCTCCTCCTACTTGCTAAGCGCCAGGTTGCGATACACTGGGGGGCTACCACAACGCCTACTATTATTAGGGAGTGGCTTAAGAGTGTCGTATACTGCCAGACGCAGCTCACCCTATTCTGGGAGCTCCTGCCACCACGCACGCGCCCGCGGGACATATGGGGCCCTTTCTCACAGTGGTTAACTCACACACCGCTCAATCCGTTGTAGTGCGCTGACCCTCGCGCCGGATGATTGGGGGGAGACAGAGGTCGAGATTGATGGTGGGTTGCAGTGGCTGACACTGAAGATGTGGGAGATGTTGGGGGTGTATTGGGGGCTGGGACGAGGGGAGATTCTGCTCTTGATTCTTGCTCTGGCACTATTGTGTGGATACCTATCGGCAATATGGACATCGTTGTATATGGAGGTAACTGTCTCGTCTATACTGGATTCTACACATTCTGCAGTGTATTGTGTTTGTACTGTTGTTGAAATGCAAATAAAAAGAAATTAAAAAAAAAAATATATATATATATAGGTAATTCAAACACAAGGTGATCACTAGTACAATCTAGTAATTATAATATATTGCTAAGTGAGTAATTCAAGTGAATTTAGCCATGAGACTCGATTTCACTTCTTTTTTGAAGTAGGCAGTAGAAGGGTTCAGCCTTGTTTCTGTGGGCAAAGCTTTCCAGATCCTGGGCGCCATTCCTGAGAAGGTCCGGTTGTAAATCTTCTTCTTGGCGAATCGTTGAGGTTTCAGTAGAAGATTCTTGAAGCTCCTGGAGGATCTGTTACCACAGGAGAGTACCAGTATGTAATGCCATGTGTGTCAAACAAGCGATTTTTAGATGAATTCAAGCCTTGAACGGTAGCCTATTGAGGGCTCTAAGGTCTGGGGAGATGTAACAGTTTCTTTTTGAGCCAGTGATGAGTCTCGCAGCTGAGTTGAATAAGGCTCTTAGTGGGGCCGTTGTCGATCTGGGGAGGCCGCATAGGGCAACACTCCCATATTCCACACTTGGGATTACTAGGGCTTGCACTGCCTGCTTGAAATCTTATGCTGGGATGGATCGTCTCTTGAGGGAGGATTCTTGGCTTCACAACTACACACACTCTAGGTACACTCAGAGTAGGGTTCGCATAGTAGTAGTACGGCTGATTACTGCCTTGTTTATATGTCGGCATAAATACACAGTTTTAGCACCATGGTAGAACTGTATCTACTATTGAAGCTTTTGGTACTTTTAATCACTTTCATCTGCTTTGGTCTACTCATTATTGCAGCACATGTATTCTATACAAGAATAACGCTGGTTCACTAAATATATTGAAAATGTCCCTCTGTGTATTTTGTATATTTCTCTGAGCACTTGTAAGCACAACTGGCTGAGCGAAGGGTTCTGATCTGTTACCACGATCCCTGAGGGGTCAGGGTTGTCATGTTCAGTGGCTGCCAGAAACTATTCACTCCCTGGTAAGGATAGGGAGGGGGTTTATGGTGCCACTGTGAGCTAGCTGGTCTCTAGGCCATCATATCCTGCAGGGGTGCCCAGAATCAGTCTAGGCACCTCACCCAATGTTTATTTCGTCCAACAAACGCGCAGGTCCTAAAGATTAGCGAGAACTACACGACATTCCTCACTACTGGGCAACGTCGATGAAGAAATTAGTGCCCAGGAACGATGCGATGAAACTCCAGACAAGTTGCATCGATTCCACAGCGATGAAGAAGGCGCTGCGTCAGAGTTGGAGCAGTGCGTCAAGAACTTCGGTGATGCGGTGCTTGAAACTCACGCTGCGGTGGTTCTTCTGACGTGCTGCAATGGCAAGCTGGAGCCTGCGGTAAAAGCCGTCTGCAATGCACTGATCGGGAACCAAGCTTCTGTGCTGGTAGCGGTGATGCACTTAATTTTGTAGTGATGCGTTGATAAAAACAGATGCTGGAGTCGATGCGTGGATTTTCTCCTTATATTCACCAGATTCTACTTCTCAGGGTCCAGGAACTGGATTTGGCACCACATGGCAAGTCAGGACTCTCAGCAGAAGAGCCCAGGCACTGGTGGGTGAAGTCTTTAATGGCCCTGAGACTTCTTAACAGGAGAGCACCACACACAAACCCTTGGAGAACAGTGGAAGCAGGATACAGAAAGCAAAGTCCAGTCTTTTCACTCCCAGGACAGAAGCAACAGGCCAGCCCAACAAAGCAACACGCAGAGTGTCAGTTCCTCCTAATGCATCGAACTCTTCTTCCTCGCAGAATGTCCTCAGTCCAGAAGTGTTCTGATTTACAAGTGTCAGAGGTCCAATACTTATACCCCTTTCTGCCTTTGAAGTAGGCAAACTTCAAAAGGAAAATCTTTGTGGTACACAAGACCCTGGCTTTCCCTGATCTGGTTCCAGATACACTACAAGGAGGTGGAGATAGCTTTGTGTGAGGACAGGCAAAGGCCTATTAGGTGTGAGTGACAACAACTCCCATCACTCAAGCTCAGGAAGGCCCATCAGCCTTGTGATGACCAATCAGGATATGCAAGACGTACCTCAGCTCCCATTGTGTGACTGTCTAGAGTGAATGCACAAGAGCTCAACTGTCATCCTAACCCAGATGTGGATTCTACAGAGAGGCAGAGGCACAGAACGGTTGAGCAAGAAAATGCCCACTTTCTAAAAGTGGCATTTTCAAACACGCAATTTGAAAAACAACTTCACCAAAAGATGTACTTTTAAATTGTGAGTTCAGAGACCCCAAACTCCAAATCTCTACCAGCTTCCAATGGGAAAAGATATTTCAAGACAATCCCCATGTTACCCTATGGGAGAGATAGACATTTCAACAGTGAAAAACGAAATTAGCAGTATTTTACTATTAAGACATATAAAACACACCAGCACAAGTCCCACCTTTTAAATACACTGCCCCCTGCCCCCGGGCTGCCTTTGGACTACCTTAGGGGTGACCTACATGTACTAAAAAGTAAGGTTTGCGCCTGGCAAGTGGGTGCACTTGCCAGGTCAAACTGGCAGTTTAAAACTGTGCGCGCAGACACTGCAATGGCAGGTCTGGGTCATGTTTACATGGCTACTCATGTGGGAGGCACAAACAGTGTTGCCGGATTACTAGTAGCATTTGATGTACAGGCCTTGGGCACGCCTAGTGCACTTTATTAGGGACGTATTAGTAAATCAAATAAGCCAATCATGGATAAGCCAATCAACAATACAATTTAGATAGAGAGCATGTGTACTTTAGCAATGGTTAGAAGTGGTAAAGTGCCCAGAGTCCTAAAGCCAACAAAAACAGGTCAGAAACAAATAGGAGGAAGAAGGCAAAAGATTTGGGGATAACCACGCAAAAAGGGCCATTTCCTAAACATGTTTATTCCCAAATTATGCTGTTCTCAAAGAAGGCTCTTTAGCATGGGATCAGTAATGTTACTTTTCCTCAAGGCTCTTCCGCCTGCTCACAGTATTGCATTCATTCACAATAGCTCACTGTTGTTTTGTACCTATTTATTTTTACTGACATCACTGGCTGACCTCAGCACAGTAGAGGATGAGTCAATATTCATGCAGCGGGATAGTATTTACCTGGTAAGATTGTATGACACTTTTTAATCCAATATTAAGATTAGTTGAAAATATATTTATTTTACTCACACCATGATGAATCTACACTTTCTAATGTATTCTATGTTTAAATTTCTTACATAAACCCTTGAATTTGGGGGGTCAGCCAGAGAACTTTCAGATGCTACTAGGGATGCTATCCGATTTCTTACTGATTTTGCTGCTCATTTGTTACTTAAAATATTTTTGATTGTGCTTATTATTCTGTTTTACCCTATAATGAAGAGCCTTCAAGGTAATTACTTTAAGCATCTGCACTTTCCAAGTTCTATATTGTACCTTTTGGATTTTGTAATAAATCTTTATAAACATTCTAATTCCCACTGAACTCACTTTTGAGTCTATTCTTAGCTGACTGGCTGTAATTTAATATGCTGATTTTCCACCTCATCTTTGAACATATTGCCTCATGAAATTGAAGTTTAACACTGTCCTTGATGCACCCATCGTTGGTTGTGCTATTAATGTATTTCTTGGGATGTAAGAAAATAGCTGTTCTCTGCATTCACAACAGTAAGGTCCATATCCATACCTACAGAATTGGTAAGTTAAGCCAGTGCTTGGTTCATAATAGACACCATCACCCAACACATAAAAACATTTAAAGAAGGAAAGAGTGCAAATTCTTTCCTTGAAGGTTCGAATCAGAAGATACAGCTAAAAGAGATATAAAATCATCGATTTCCATGGCCCTTATATAGAAATCAGCTAATTTAGAAAAAGCAAGTCAAAGTAGAGAAATAGACACTAAAAATATTTGAGAATTAGAGTGATAGATGTTTGTCTTAGAATGTTGAAAGAAAAGTATTTTCGGATACAGACCTCATCTGCTTTTAACTATTTGAAGTACATGTGAAGCATGAGCAACAACACTAAAAAACAATATTTGCACTGCAATTTTATTTTCAGGTATTAAAATCACACAGAGTGCCATGGAACCTTAACTCCACAATGTTTGAGCCTTATATACTGAGAGGATATTAGACAATATTAATTAAACGTGACTCACCTTATAGTTTAGTCACCATATAGGAGTTTCTCAATGTCACCCTTTACTCCTTATGAAAAACCAAGCATTACATGATACACGGTTTTATTACAATACTGATTCATGTTTTATACATGCAATGTTGCCTCCTGAAAAACAAAACAGAAATAGGATAGTTTACAAAACTGGGAAATTCAAATCTGCATTATTCTTTGTAAATAAACTCAATGTATTGTTTATTGAAAGAACCTGTTGATCTGAATGCAAAGGACTGTAATCGCTGCCTGGGATCTTCTCTCACATGCAAACAGATTACCTTCTATGAAGGAAGTAACACAGCTAACCTAAATGACATACGTACAATATACTAAAGGGGTCTTCACGATAAGAAATATACAAAATAGTTATAGCAATGGAAAATGTTATAAATATTGTGAGAGTTACGGTAAATTGCTGTTGTTTGACCGCTTTACTGCTGAGGATTTTTCACTTCAGTGCTAAGCCCTTTTTTGGCTTTAAGGGGTAGTCTGTGCCTACGCCTCAATAACGTTTTTCCACGCAAGGTATTCACAACAAATTTACGCCCTTTTTTCCCAACATTATAGGTATTATAAAGGTATCCAGGGTTTGTGGATTTACTGGAGGAAATCGAGAACATTGCCAAAATATAGCTACATTTTGGGGGTTTGCAAAAAAATGGGAACAAGTGTCTGGTTTGAGTCCTAAAAACAGCATAGGCAAAAAGTCTGCTGTGCTAAAATCACCATCTTCCCAGCTTTCCAGAACATGCAGAGCTGTATGGAAAAACTATTTTTTAATACATTTTGACTTCTTTTCAAGAGGCAGCTCATTTTTCTGTACTTCCAACCTACTTCCAGTTTGTGATGGAAACAGGGGTGGAGCCCATTGGTGAAAGGCTATATATGTCTGAAAAAGAGACACAATTCTGAATTCAGCAAGGTGTCATTTGTGTAGATTCCTCAAAGGTTTCCCAAAGAAAGTACCTGTTGAAATAAAACAAATTGTTTACAAAAGCAATACACCGATTCATCTGCTAGACTTTTCTGGATTGGGGGATATGTAGGGTTTGTAGGTTCTCCAAGAATCTAAGATACCCAGAGCCAATACATGAGCTGCACCTTACAATGGTTTTTCATTGTGGACAGAGTATAGAGCAATTTGTATGGTAAATGAGCCTTCATGAAAACTATGTATTTCTGAAATGTACACCAGATGCTGACTTGAGGAGCAGTGTTTATTTGTACATCTCTGAATTTGTGTAAAATGTCTTCTTTCTTACACACTGGCTTTCATTTGGAAGGCACAAATGCGAAGAAATCCTATTGGTAATAATAAATGTTCTCTTATTCTGTAGTGCCTCACTTCTCCCGATACAAATCGTACCCCACTTGTGTGACTGGGCCTTGCACTGAGACATTACGCAATTTTTGGAAGCAATTCAGCCCAAAACGTGACCAGATGAATCCACTGCTTTTTTGGTTTTTTTCTTTACAAATTGGGTAGCTGTGGATTTTGGACTCTAGCTAAGAGATCCCCCAGGAAAGTCTACCCAACCTGCAGCAAGTCTAGGATGACGTGACTTGCGTGGCTCTCACCAGGTAATTTTACCATGAAGCCTCTGAAAACCTCTAACTTTGGCTCAAACACCAATTTCCTCTCATTTTTTTGATGGAAAACTTTTCAAACTGCAGGCATCCACAAATTTCCTACCATCCAGCGCCCCCCACCCCCTTCCCCCCACAAGTCACCCTATAAAAAGTGTACATACTTGACTGAGTGGACCTAGCCACCATGACAGAAAAAGGACCAACACGCAACATGGACATGTCACCTTTTTCCACTGAGACTTTTTTTTGCAATTTAGGCAGCTGTTAATTTTAAGCCCTAGCTAAACCGGCACCTAGAGAAACCTTGCAAACCTGCACATTTCTGAAAACTAGACACTCAGGAGAGTCCAGAATGGCGTGACAAGCGTGACTCACCAGGTAATTTCACCCAGAAGCCAATACAAATCTCAAACTTTGGCTAAAAGACACATATTCACATTTCTGTGACAGAGCATTCTGGAATCTGTGGATAGCCACACATTTCCTACCAACCAGCGTTCCCTCAAATCTCCCGATAAAAATGGTAACTCACTAGTGTAAGTGGGCCAAGAGACAGTAACACAAAAGGCACTAAAGCGCTTCATTTACAGATCTGCGATAGGAGTAGGTGTGGTATTTGAGGCCATGCTTAGCTACCACCCAAGGAAAGCAACCAACCAGACATTTTGAAAACTAGACAACCAGGGGATTCCTGGATGGTGTACCATGCATGGATCTCACAATGGTTTCTTACCCACAATGTCAAACGTCAAACTTTGCCTAAAATCATGCATTTTCCTCACATTTCTGTTAAGAAAAGTTCCAGAATCTGTGAGGACTCACAAATTTCCTACCACTCCGTGTTTCCCCACTTGTGCCGATAAAAATGGTACCACACGTGTGTGGGTGACCCCAATAACCATTACAAAAAAGGTCCCAATATGCAACATGGAGGAATCTACAGTAGGGGTAGCAGCGGTATTTGGGCCCGGGTTGGACGGCCACCCAGGGAACCCTACCAAACTCAGACATTTCCGAAAACTAGACGCCCGGGTGTTCAGGGTGCTGTGCCTCGCATGGATCCCATAATGGTTTCATACGCACAATGCCCTGCAAACCTAAAAAATTGCCTAACATCGCACATTTTTCTTGCATTTCTGGGACTTAAAGTTCCGGAACCTGCGGGATCCACATATTCCTACCAGCCAGTGTTCCCCCAATAGTGCTCTATAAAATTTTACCTCACTTCTATGGCCAGGCCCAGTGCCTGTGGCAGGAACGAATCGAACCAAGGTCAATGGCAGTCCTCACAGGGGTTAGTAGGTTTCCCTAGGTAACAGCTGAGCCAGAGCCCAAATTCCAAAGCCACCAACATTACAGAAAAGGGTTGGTATTTGAGCCTGGACACCTTTGGGTGTCTAGCTTTCAGAAATATCTGGGAATGTAGGTTTTCCTGGGTGGAGGCTGAACTAAAGACAAAATCTGCAGCTATAAACATAAAAAAATGGGCTCTGCTGGGTAAAATATGATGCCTTTAGGTCGCGTTTTGAGGTCTATTGTAGCGCAGATGATAGGCCTCGACACACAAAACCGGTACCATTGTTATCAGTAGAACTGTGGGAACACAAAATAATAGAACACTGGTTAGTACCAAATGAATTTCTCTGCATTTGAGCCTTCCAAATGTAAGAAGAGATGAAAGGTAATTCAAGCTGCAGCTGGCTAAATTTAACTTGGAATGCTGCGCAAACAAATGAACAGAATGCTGAACAAATCAGACATTCTACCCCACGTCAAGAGATTCATTATTCTTTTGCTCACCATGTCATCCCAGCCATATATGCAAATTAGTCTTGACCCTGGTCCATCGTTCTTTTGCTCACCATGTCACCCCAGCTTGGACCCAGCCATATGCAAATAAGTCTTGACCCTGCTTCTTACTGGAACAGTCCAGCCCAAACTGCCAAGATAGGTCCTCCCTGGACCTGAAACAGGCATCCGGAGACCTGTTTCGGGGTATCACCCCATATCAGCCATGTTATCTTGAATCTGGAAGGACAGCGAGCAAGGGACCCATGTCTGGGCATAACCATCCCACTGAGGGCAAAAAATGCTGGGCAAACAAATAAATGATGGATGGAACACTGAACAAATCAGACATTAACCCACAGTCAAGCGATCTGGGTTAAATTAATTGTTCTCTTGCTCACCATGTCACCCCAGTTTGGACCCAGCCACATGCAAATCAGTCTTGACCCTGATCCTCATGGGAACAGCCCAGCCCGAACTGCCAAGCCAGGTCCTCACTGGACCGGGAACAAACAACCTGGGACAGGTTTCGTGGTATCATCCCCAATCAGCCAGGCTAGCTTGAATCCAATAGCACAGCGAGCAAGTGACCCACATCTGGGCATACCCATCCCACTTAGGGCAAAAAATACTGTGCAAACAAATGATGGACAATGGATTTAGGCCCAGATCGCTGTACTGGGGTGTGAATGTTTGACCATACTCAGCATTCCATCGATCAATTGCTCTTTTTGCATTTGTCTCCCGAGTGGGACAGGCATGCCCAGACGTGGGTCACGTGCTCACCGTGCCATTAGAGTCAAGATAACCTGACTAATGAGGGGCAATACCCCAATACCTGTCCCAGGATGCTTGTTTCGGTCCAGGGAGAACCTGGCCTGGCAGTTCGGGCTGGACTGTTCTCATGTGGAGCAAGGTCAAGACTGATTCGCATGTGGCTGGGTCCAAACTGGAAAGGGATGGTGAGCAAAAAAGACGATGGATTTAGGGCCAGATCTCTGTACTGGGGTGATTGTTTGACATTGTTCAGCATTCTATCCATCAATTGTTCTTTTTAAATTGGAGGCAGCAAAGGAAGATGATGCTGCCAAGTGGGCCCCTGAGGAAAGGAAAAATGCCCTGGAGGAGAAGCTGGCAGAGAAAAAAAAGGGCTGAAAGCGCCTTGGAAGAATAAAGATCTTGTAGACCCATGAGGTGCGTCCGAGGGAGCTGGATCTCAAAGCTAAGCAAACAGCAGAATCCAGCAGCAACTGTAGCAGCATACATTCAGTGTCCACTGGAGAGGTGAAGGTCCACACACCACAGGGCATGGTTTCTAGCTATGTAGTGGGGGATTGAAATAGACAAATGTTTCTCTGCCTGAGGTAGCCCAGAGGAGCCACAGGGTCTCAGAGGAGTATTGGGGGGGTTAGCTTATGGAACCAATTGCCATCAGTAGGGAGGTACACCTTTCTAACATTAGAGATGGAGGACCAAATGAATTATCAAGCCCCTAAGAAGGCCATTCTTGTCTCCATATTTGGGCTCATCCCAGGCAGGTACCACTTGAAATATAGGGACACTCACAAACTCCTGAACCATTCATGGGTAGATTTCTTGGATTATTCCAGAAAGATACTGAGTGGTTGGGTCAGGGGCAGCAAAGCTGATGACTTTACTGGGCTTTACATTCTGATCTTGAAATATCTGTTTTTCAGAGCTGTGCCAATCTCTGGTTAATAGTAAGTTCTCTGATCCCAGGGACCTTGCTAACTAGGTGGACCTCTGGCTCAGCACCTGAGTATCCAAAAAGACGTCTGGATTGATTCTTAAAATGGTCGTCAGGGTTCCCATTAGAAGTGGCTGGGGTAAAATAAGGAGTTCTCACAAGGCCCCCAAACAGTTCATAGGGGAAAAGTACCCAAACCCAATTTGACCAAAGAGCCCCAGCCTCTTTGATAAGAAGATTGTACGTTTTTCCCCAATTGCTAGGTGTGCTACAGGTTTGAGCACATGAAAGGGGATGCCAGATGTCCCAGGAGAACACAGCACCCACTGGTGGGAAAAACCCCAAGGTTGCTTGTGTAGCACTATTGGACGAGATTGGCCCAGTTAGTGTGGGGGAGATTGCAGAGGTTACCCTAGTGTCCCTAGTTGACAAGGAGATGGTGTCCAAAGTCCACATGCCTTCTCATAATTCCAAGGGCAGGGAGGGTGTCACCATCAATGGGTGGAGGCTCTGAGGGAGACAGGAGTCAGTATAACTACTGTAAAGTGTCATCTGGTGCCCTCAGAGCAGGTGTTCAATACATTCTACAAGGTTGTGGTAGCAAACAACTGGGAGAATCACTACCCAGTGGGGCTCAGGTTCCGTTTGAGTCGAGAGAGAGCGATGTGGGGCGGGAGGGGTCTCAGGTTCTCTTAAGGTAGCTCTGAGCCCTGCCATGCCTGTAGATTGCCTGTTAGGCACAAATCTAGGGTACACTGTCTGGAAAGAAGCAGAGCTCAGGTCACATCTGGAGATGTTAGGGTTGTCCAAGTGGGTCTGCAGGGCTTGGGGTGGCAAGCTGAGGCCCAGGATGCTGGTGATACCACTGGAGATCACCTGATCTTTTGGGAGAATTACCTCCTATATAGTAAGCCTAAGCTGCCCGAGGCAATCCATGCGCTGGCGGTCCCAAGGTGCTACAGGAGCCTTCCGACTGAGGCTGGCTCATAACACAACACTGGCAGGACAAGACCTTTGTAAGGCTTGTCACACACACACATTATACCCAGATGAAAACATCCCCAGATGCTTTCTATAGGGCTGGTCTCACCTGCTAGGCCACTGGGAAAACAAGGTGAAAGCTCAAGGCTCTCCTGGTTCCCTTTGAAAGGGTGGACATTAACATTGTTGGGCCCTTAAACACCCAAACTGCCTTATGCAACAAATCTATCCTGGTTTTGGTGGACAATGCCACCAGATACCCAGATGCCATACCTCTGAGATCTGTGACTGCACTTGCAGTGGCAAGAGCCCTGATGGGATTTTTTACCGGGTGGGTTCCCCAAGGAAGTGGTGTCTGATAGGGGCATCAACTTCATGTCTGCCTACATTAACCTCATGTGGGATGAGTGTGGGGTAACCAACAAGTTTTCTACACCCTATCACACTCAGACAAATGGGCTTGTTGAAAGATTCAACAAGACCCTCAAGTTAGGATTATATAGGTCTGCCTGAGCCCATGAGGCGGAAGTGGTACATGGTCATGCCTTGCCCGCTCTTTGTCTACAGAGAGGTAACATGGAAAGGAGTTGAGTTTAGCCCATTTAAGCTCAACTATGGTCACCCAGTTAGGGGACCACTCAATTTGGTGAAGGAGGGATGGGAGCAAGCTCCCAAGAGACTCCCCTTCCCTAAAATGTGGTTAGCTATATGCTAGCCGTCAGAAACCAAATGCAAAAGTTCTTCAAAAAGGATTCTGAGAACCTAGAAATTAGCCAGGAAGTAATGAAACTCTGGTACGGACAGTAGACCACTCTGGTATATTTTTTGCCTGGCCAGAAAGTTTGGGTGAAGCAGCCAGTGGAGCCCAGGGCCCACCAAGACCCTTGGTGAGGGCCATATTAAGTGAAGGAGAGAAAGGGGGAGGTCTCCTTCTGGGCATCTAGAAACTTCTTAAGGGGACTCCAAGTGAATCGTCTAGAATTATATTATGAGAGGTCTGAGGCCACCATGACAGATAATGGAGTGGAGGAGGAAAGCTAGCATCTCCTTGATCTCCTATCCTCCAAAGACATAGTTGGGTCAGTGAAGGTTGTCAACCTTTCCCGTATCCGGACCCCAGAGCAGCAGTGGGACTGTCGCCAAATGTTGTGATAGTTTGCCTCCGTGTTCTCCCTCACTCCTGGGTTTACACACTTGGGTACCCATGACATTGTTACTGGAGACAGTATGCTTGTGCAATGTACAGGCTGTCGGACAAAACTGAGGGCCAGCATTAAGGAAGAAGTCTCCAAAATGCTTGAGTTGGGAGTGGTTGCCCACTAGAGTAGTCCCTGGTACAGCCCAGTGGTGCTGGTACCCAAAGTCACCCCACTGGGCGCCGTCCAAGAACTCAGATTCGGCGTGGACTCCAGAGGCTCAACTCAGTCACCAAGACTGATGCACACTCATTCCCCAAGCTGATGAGTTCATTGACAGCCTGGGAGCTACCAAGTTCCTAAGTAACTCTGAGCTTAGACTAGTGTACTAGAAGATTGCCCTGACTGAGGGGGGAAAGAGAGATCAGCATTCTTTGCTCCAGCGAGCCACGTACAATACTGCGTGATGCTCTGTGGACTAACGAATGCTCTTGCCAACTTCCAGAAGCTGATCAACAGGATCATGCCCAGGAAAGAGTCCTTCAATGCTGCCTACCTGGAAGACATAGCTGTCTATAGTAGCAGCCGGGTGGACCACCTGTACCGGCCTCAGAAGGTACTCCAGACCTTGCAACAGGCATCAAGTGCCAGATGGGGCACGGAACTCTGGTGTATCTGGGACACCTGGTTGGCGAGGGCAAGGTACTGCCCCTCCAGACTAAGACAGACTCCTGGCCTTGGAGCCCCCCAAAACTCACACAGACATGAGGGCCTTCCTGGGCCTCACTGAATACTATATGTTTGTCAAGGGGTATGGCACCATTGTTGCTCCCTTGACTGAGTTGACTTCCAAGAAGCAGCCCAAGAAGGTGATCTAGACAGAAGCCTTTGGCACTCTCAAAGAGGCCATGTTACAGCACCTGTACTCAAGGCCCCTGACTTTTCCCAGGAATTTATAACGCAGATTGACCTTCAGCGCACTGGCGTAGGTGCTGTACTGTCACAGTTGAATGAGGAGGACCTACACCAACCTTCAGCATGGGGTTACTTTCCAGGCAACAGAGGTGGAGTCCTATCGAAATAGGCTTTTGCTGTGATCTGGGCACAGTAGAAGCTGAGACCGCACCTGTTTGGGACCTACTTCTGAAATCAGACTGACCACAGACCCCTCAGATGGCCTAAGTAAATGAGGGGTGAAAATCCCAAACTGGTGAGGTGGTCCGTATCACAACATGCATGTACTTTTCAGTGGGCCACCATCCTGGGACAGACCACTCCAATGCTGATGGTTGGTCCAGGATCTTTCACCTTAGTGATGAGAACTCCCAGGATGTTGGGTAGTTCTCCCTACTTTCAGCTACGGGGACACTTTTGACATGTCAGCCTTGTGGTGGTCTTCCGCCAAAGGTTTTACCTTCTCCCCTCCTGTGTTTGCTGAATTTGTTTTTTGTTGGCCTTAGGACTTTGTAGACTTTACCACGGCCAACTGGTGTTAAAATGCTTGTGCTCACTCCCTAAAACATGGTAAAATTGGCTAATACCTGATTGGCATATTTAATTTATATAAGTCCCTAGTAAAGTGGCACACCATATATCCAGGACTGGTAAATTAAATGCTACTAATGGGACTGCGAAAGAAGGAGAACAGCCAATTTTTGTACTCTGTTTTTTAGACTTCTCAAGTGGACCAGAGACAAAAAATGATATGATATTTCAGTGTGCACTTTCTGAGGCGGTACTTCCCCCCGCCTATTAAAGTCAGTAGAAATACTGAGACTGCAAGGTCTCAGACAGACTATGCACTAAAAAGCGTCATACCATAATTAACTGGTGTATTTAGTGATGTGTAATATATTCGTACATTGACAAAACATAATTTAAAAGACGTGAAAAATTCTGTGAACAAATTCCAATAAACCAACAGTAAATCAAAGTTGTATCAATTTATTGCTTCATGAATCTTTCTTTTATTGCTTCAATTTTCCTTATGATCTGTATTTCTTACATCAGGAAAAATCTGTGACCTTCTAAACAAACCATCCGTTCCAAACACATGCTTACTTTGGGAATGAAATACTTCCAATGCCAAAAGCCAAATTATGAATACGTTATGGTGCCGTGAATTCAATGTCCCCGTTCCATATGTTAATCAGCTCTCAGTCTGCTGAAAGCAAGAAACGATGTGTGGGTTACAAAACTGCAATTACAATTTGAGCTGCAACCCGCGCGTGTTAAAGATTGTAAAATTCACTCGGTGAGTGACTACCTCATAATCACCTTCTCTCCTGAGAGAGAGAGGCCCCATGTTATGCTAATATTTTCATGATGAAATTCGAGTAAGATTTTATCTTGAATGATACATCTTGGAAGGAACACCTGATCTTGTATCGAAGGTATATCAACGATATACTGATTGTATGGCAGGGCACACAACATGATCTGGAAATGAAACTCACTGAACTGAATGGAAGAAATCCAAGGATTCCATTTACTCATTCTATAGATCCTACGAGTATTCCTTATCTGGATGTGCAGATTACCTTAGCAGATACAGCAATTACCACTTCGGTTTTCAAAAAACCCACCGATCGCAACAATACTCTTCTCTTCACCAGTTTCCATCCTGCAGCCTTTGAAGAGACACTTACCCTTTTCTCAGTTTCTCAGACTCAAGAGGATCATATCAGATGACACTGTGCTCACTGTAACACTAACCCAGTACAAA
Source organism: Triturus cristatus (assembly GCF_964204655.1). Taxonomy (NCBI): domain Eukaryota; kingdom Metazoa; phylum Chordata; class Amphibia; order Caudata; family Salamandridae; genus Triturus; species Triturus cristatus. The sequence goes on from NC_140585.1 coordinate 930,546,879, forward strand.
AACAACTTTTTGGAACGAGGTTTCCTGAGGAGGTTATTGACAATGCAGTAAGTCAAGCACTAATGGTACCCAGATCTGATCTACTGAACAAGAAAGAGAGAAGCACTGCAAAAAGAGAGGTTTTCGTGTCTACATATTCTACTCAGTCAACGGCCATTAAAAGGGTGATTCTTAACCATTGGGAACTCTTGCAGTCGGAACCAGAACTGAAGAATTAGTTTCAAAATCCGCCCATTTTTGCATAGAGCCTGTAGAACAACCTCAAAGAGATTCTTTCCAAAAACAACCCCGTCACCACAAAACAACATAAGGGCATGCTGAAATGCTATAACTGCTCACATTGCAACAATGTTCTAGTAGGAGCACTCATCTCGCACCCATGGACAGGAAAGCCGGTCCACCTAAATTACACTGCCAATTGCAATGAGCAAAATATAGGGCATTTTGTATTCAAAAGGGCATGTATCTCGGCAGAAGTCCTTGCGACTTGTAGATCATAGGTTTCTTTGGCCGAGGTCAGTGGCACAGTTTGTTGTAAAAGAATGGCTTTAATTCTACTTAGAGTATTAATTCATATAGAAGAGATGTTCAGTGAAGGTCATAGAGGCGACTCCCTGAATGTCTGTATTTGTGGAAACGAGACTTGCATACAGCAAGTGACCCTCGATGTAACCGTCACTAGATATATATGGGATACCTGGCAACATGCCACAGCAGCTGTGATCATTCAACATGAGGTAACATCCATTTGAAAGTAGTTCAAAAATTGGATTAATCACTGCAGCTGGTGAGCCTTGCAGGTGACAGGATAAGTTTGTAGTGGAACCATCGCAGGCCCTGTGTAAATGAATAGCCTGACAAAGGAGAGAACCGCTTAGTGCGTTTTCACAGTTTGTATTGCTAAGAAACACTTCACGCCCCCCTCTCCAATATCAATGTGTGTAAGGTAAATCCCAAGATGTCTTGATGTATTCTTTACCCAACCTTTCATATTTGCCTGCTGGTATATGTTTTAGGCAATACTGAAAATGGAAAGTTGTAACTGGCAGAGTAATTTTACCATGTATGATCACTCAGTAGCTGTTTTTTCTGCCACTGTGAATGGTAATTTCTCCAGTTTTTCAATTCTCAGCACCGTATAGTCTGCTCCCCTTTGTGCCAGTTTGATCTGTTTATCAGTGAGATTGAATTCTGAAAACAGTGGCGTAGTGTTGAATAAACACCAAGGCACATAGCCTGAACTCAGGTTTTGGAGCGTACAGCCTAATAGCATTATAGAACGTAATTGAGACTGACCATGTTGCAGCATGACCAAGTCTTGTTCCATGATGTCTATGGCAGAAGACACAATGCTGTCCAATGAATATATCCTGGACGTCAGAGTTGTTAACCCATTGTCTACTACAGAGAGAGATTTCTCTAAATTAATACTATCAATTTCTCGTATTCGTTCTGCAGTCTCTGCTTGGGTAATCTTCCATATTTATTTATAAGCAGCGTAGATACCGGCATATATGAAACGTTTTTTTTTTTAAGTTTTAATATGCTTTATTAGAGAAAATTAGAGAGAACAACGAGATACAGATCATTCGGATAACATTGTCCAAGTTGAATTGAAAAGAAAACAGTATATCAATATTTGCTAACAAAAGAAGCATCAGAAACATAAAAAGCATTTTGTAAAAGATTTTTTTATAGACAAGAAAGAAAAAAGGGAGAAAAAGAAAGGAGAGGAGGAAAGAGGAAAGGAGGGAAAGGAAAAAGAATAGGTAAAAGGCCTTATAAAGAGAATAGAAAGAAAATCAGGCATAAGAATAGGTAAGATAGAGAAAGCAAAAAAGCGTAGGAGAGGGAATAGTTAAGGGCAGGAAACGTAGATGTAAATGGAAAAATAGAAGAAAAATAGAAGAAGAAGGACAGAGAAAGAGTCGTTCATGGAGGCTTAAAATTCTCAGAGGATAAGGGAGAGGTACGTTTCAGAGCCATGCGGTCAAGATATGATGTGAGAGGCAACCAAAAACAATCTCTATTGAGGGTAGGGGTGGAAGCAGCAGCAAAGCGCACATCAAGCCTATGGTAATGACAGAGAGAGTTCCACCAACATTGTATAGAGAGTTTAGTAAGATCCTTCCAGTTAAAAGATATGTGTTGAAAAGCTAGAGCAAGCATAAGGTCTAATAGACCAGAGGAGTGTGGAGGAATATCTAAAGTGTCAGAAAGACTACCTAAAAAGAGAAGAGGGATAGAGTATGGAGCAGAGATCGAAAATAGGCGAGAGACATAAGACCATACCTGACCCCAGAGTATGAGAACAGAAGGGCAAAGAAAGAGTAGATGAAAAAGATCAGCATTAGGGGAGGCGCAGGTCCAACAGTTAGAATCTGTATCAAGAGAGAAACGAGAAATAGAAACTGGAGAGAGATACAATCTGTGGTATAGAAAAAACATAGATTGGGTCAGTGAGGCAGAACGAGAGATTTTTAAGGACCTGGACCAAACTTTATCCCAAAGAGCTATAGGCCAGTCACAGCTCAGATCCGACTCCCAAGCACATTCCAATTTAGATTTTGGACGGGTCGGATTGGGAGAGGAGAAGAATTTATAAATAAGAGAGGCTTTGGGAAGAGTAGACAAAATCTGAAGAAGGAGGGAGTTGGATATGGGAGATGACGAGGAAGGAAGGGAATAATAAACATCAAGTATAAGGGCCATGAGGACAGTGAATCTGCGGAAAAAGGATTGCGGGCAGTGAAACAAAAGTCGGAAACGAGGAAAAGAGCATGGAAGAAAACCATCAAAGAGTTGGTTAACCCACACCAGACCTTTTGACCTCCACGCATTCCAGCTAATAGGGCGATTGTTTAGAAGAATAAGCGGGTTATACCAGAAGGGGAAAATAAAAAGGATTCACGAGTAATAGAATCAGGACGGACCAAAGTGTATAAAAGAGAGGAAGTGTGCTTGAACAAGGGGAGAGGAGTGGTTAAGTTCTTAGCAGAAAAACGCACAACCTCAGATAAAGAGAACGGAGAGAGCAATGAACGTTCAATAGAGAGCCAAAGAGGAGCAAGAGGGGAAGGTGTTAGAGCAAGCCAGTTAGAAGCCTGACGGAGAGAAAAGGACTCATGATAGAGACGAAAGTCTGGAAAATAGACTCCGCCATTCGATTTTGGTTTACGAAGAGCAACTAGAGCAACCCTGGATTTTTTATGGTTCCATAGAAACTTAGAGAGACAGGAGTCGATGCGTTTGAAATAAATATCAGGAATATGTACGGGGAGCATGGAGAGAATGTATATAAGAATGGGGGATATCATCATTTTAATCGAGTCCAGACGACCCCACCATGAGAGAAAGAGAGGATTCCAAGAGGATAACAATTTATCTATACGGGATAGTACAATAGACATGTTCAACCGAATGGATGAAGAGATGGAGTTAGAAAACCATACTCCGAGGTATTTGATTTTAGAAGAGTTCCATGCAAAGCCAGTTGAAGAGAACTGATGAGGGAGACAAAATTTGGTGAGAGGGAGAATCTCAGTTTTATCTGAGTTGATCTTGTAACCAGAAACTTGGGAAAAGGAGTTAAACTCAGATAATAAGGCAGGAATGGATTTTTCAGGGTCAGAAATAAATAGGAGAATGTCAAGAAACGGATCAACAATTTGATTACAATCCCCCCCCCCAAGATAAACATGGAATCAATTTATTGAAAACATTTCGAAGTGATTAAAGGCCAAAAATTGCAATCGGGGTGGGTAGGACCATAAACATTAAATACAGTCAAAGATACAGAATTGATTAACAACTTAACTAAAACCCAACGGCCTTCAGCATCATTCTCTTGAGAAAGAACTTTACATTTGAGCTTCTTGTGGCACAAAATAGCCACACCATTCTTTTTATTAGATGTAGGAGAGAATAAGACCGTTCCCACCCAGCCTCTCTTCAACTTAAGAGACTCAGCTTCAGAGAGATGAGTTTCTTGTAGAAGGTCTAAATCAGGATTATAAGAAGCTAGATGGGAAAGTATTCTCTGTCGTTTAATAGGATTAACAAAACCTTTCACATTCCATGAAATAACTTTGAATTAAAAACAGTAAAATTGTAAGGAACAAAGAAAAGCCATAAATACAAAAAGGTCGTAAAAAGTGCCAACCGATATATGAGAAAAAAGAGCGAGACAAAAGGAAATTCGAGAAATACAATAAGAAAAAGAGAAGGGAGAGAGGGGAAAAGGTAAGAAAGAGGAAGTACAAGAAGAGACAGTACAAATCCAAATAGGATGACTGAGGAAAACATACCTGAGGGGGGAAAAAGAGATGACAATGGGGTATGGAGGGATTCGACAAGAGTGACCTCCTAAGCCAGGAGAACAACATACTGCACCAGGACGGAAAATGAATAAGACGAACCGTATGGAATGGAGAGGGACACATCGGGCAATCTAGGTGAGGAAAAGAGTAACAGGTGACACAAAAATTATGTTAAGCAAAACAACACAAAGGCAGACGACATATGAAAACAGGGAATCCAATCCAACAACCATTGAGGAACCACATCAAAGAAAGAAAAACTCATGCCCAGATAAGAATATATCAGCAAAACCTGCAAGAAGAAAAACGGAAGAGTTAAATAATCAACCATTAGCGGGGTTGGATGTATCCATGCCAGCACTAGTCTGAATATGAATAAAATTCTTGAGTTCAGCTGGATCTTGAAAAGTCCAGGTGTTGTTTTGGTGAGTCACTTTGAAGGTACAGGGGTGAAATAGACCATATCTAGCCCCAAGAGAGCGTAGAGGAGCTCGAAGAGACAAGAACTCCTTCCTTCTGGCAGCAGTGGCATTAGAGACATCTTGAGAGAGAAAAACTCTCTGACCCATCCAGGATACTTGACGCTTTGTTCGAGCTGCAGAGAGGACCAGAAGAAGATCAGTAAATTTTAGGAAAAGGATGATGACCCCTCGCGGCTTAGTTGAGGGGGAGGAACGAGGGCCAAGCCTATGGGCTCTTTGGATGCTTAGAGAAGTAGTAGCAGGAATGTCCAGAAGTTTCAGAAGAAAAGAGGAAAAGAACGCAACAGGATCATCTCCTTCCAAGGACTCCGGCAGGCCATAAATGCGCAGGTTGTTCCTCCTATTTCTATTTTCCAAATCCTCGGTGTGCTGTTGGAGGGTGAGGAGAGACTTCTCCAGAGAGGAAATACGCTGAGAGTTGGTCTGAATCTCTGTAACCTGCTGTTCTACGGAGGGCACACGAGTTTCCATATTTGACCATTTAGCCTCAAAAAGCTGCCTCTTCGTATTGGTCTCCTCCACAAACGGACGCAAAGCGCGAATCTCCTCTAGTAGCAGTTCCATCGATATAGGGGATGGAGGCATCTCAGGTGGAGGAGGAGGAGAGTCTTGCTTCAAGCGCTTAGGCAAGGAAGTAGAAGGAGAAGACTTGTTTAAGGCAGGCTGTGATGGAGAGGAACGACTGGAAGACGCTGCCGCCATTTGATCCGTGGGAGAAGAGTGACCTGCCGTTGAAGAAGAGGCGGCTGAAGGGGAGGTCTTCGAAGGCACAAAGACAAACTTTGGGTTACGTAGTTTGCCCATAGAGGCTTGAACGTGCCAATGACGAGAGGAGTAATAAGCAATCCAGCGCAGTGCTTCGTGCGTAAAAAGCAAAAAATTTCAATAGGCTTAGTTGGAAAGCACAGAGGTCAGTAGGAGCCGTAAGGGACAACAGCTAAAACCATGAAAAAACCCAAAATTAGCTCCAACAAGTAATGAAAGTCTACTTCCAATAGTAACGGGGAAATCACCAGCCAGCGCGGATGCCTTATGCGCAGAGACTTAGTGAAATATTTGCAGTAAAAACCCAGCATTTAGGATTAGTATGAATGTGGTGAAACTTTGCTCTAAATCCGGAATCATGAAAGATGAAAAGAGAAGCAAGAACTGAGGAAATTCGTCAAGTAGAGCACATCAGACGCAACAATTTGTGAGGAGAATATAAAGACAGGAGTGTTCAGTGAGGCAGCATTGCTGAGAAAAAAGAAAGCGTTCCACTCGTGAGTACAGCATGGGGCATGTGATCTTTCCAAGGATATCTCAAAAACAGAGGCGTGTTGGCTGAAAAAATGGAGAGATGCTGAAGAGGCAGAAAGAAGAAGCCATTAAACAGTCACATCCAAGTCCAGTCTCTGAGGAAGTAAACAGAAGAAACATGCCTGCATCCACCTCACCCTCGGGCGCGCGTCGCGCCGATCACAAAATGGCGGTCGCGCTGAGGCACTTACATACAGGAGTGATAACGGGGCAGAAACTGCTTGAAGAAGAAGTCTAGCGGTCACATCCTTAGCGCGATGACATCCGCTCGAAGGAGCCGCAAGAGGTCCAATAAAACGGTCACAGGTAACGGCGAGGAGAGGAAAAGTCCGCCGCGGTGCAGGAGAGCTCCGAGCTCAGGCGGCCATCTTGTTCGGCGTCCAAGCCACGCCCCCATATGAAACGTTTTTGACGCGGTTTTCTTGGTCCTAGCAAGAATTCCTTAAGGTCTGCGCCTTCTGAGTAAAGATAACTCTCGTTTTACATCCTGCAGTGTAGCTTTCTGTAGCCAATCAAGGCAGAGTTTCCCTAAACTGTATGTTGTTACTACCCCTGGATGCTGTCTTTGAACATAGCGTGGGTCTGGCCTATTGATAGTGAAACCCTGTGTTTTGTTCTGGAATCGATCTTGACAGTTGTTTGTGTCTGTGGGTCAGAGCAACCATTTTTTCCATTCTGGATCTGATCTGTTGTGATGCAAAACATTATGTACGTCGACCTTCCCCCGTGTAGTGCTATTACTTGCAGGTATCGGTATGGTCAGTGTGTTCATGTCTTTGATCTTAGCTAACCGAAGGCATGACGTTTGTTGGACAGTGTCATTCAAAAACATAATTTGCTCTGGGATGATACAGGCTCTAAACAAAGCTTCTACCCCCTGCACTTGCCAATCTTTTGTACCCCAGACAGATTTTGTCTCAATGTTGTCTTTCCAAAAGTCGAAACCCTGTCTAGACAGTTGGGCAATAAAGGCTGCAGAATAAACCTGTTTCGTATTGGTTAACATATTTTTCGTTCCTGTCTTATTCATATTCTTAAAATAAAACGATTCTGGATTTTATAAGTTAAATTTAATTGCAAAAGTTTTTGAGCTACCCTTTGGAGGTGTAGGACAATGTTCCCGTTGATTATACATAAATACATTTCTAGGTGATGCAATTTTATGCAAGAAATGATGACCATAGTGGTTATAACAATAGTTACATACATAGTCTGATGAACCCTCTAAATATTCATGATTTGTGAACACTGCAGACATTCCTAGATCAGACATCACGTTATTAACAGTCTCGAAGTCCCAATCATCAGAAAAGGTACTAGAGGCAATAATATCACTTAATTAAATTTTAAATAAGTGCGGAATCTTCAAATGTTCCGACGGGCCAAAAATGTCATATTCAGTTCTGTCCCAAACTATACCATCTGGTATAGGAACGGCTGTGATGTTCACTGCTGACAAGTCTCTTGCTTCACGATGGGATGATTTGTGTGGCTGGAGAAGTAAGTTCACTTGTTAACTTGCTGTGTCCATTTGAATATATCTTCCATTTATCAGCATACCCAGAGTTATTACCAGAGCTAACCAAAGTAGAAAGAAGAATATTCCCAAAACAATCCATAGTTCAATCCATGGTGAATCCAGATAACTCTTTTTCAGGAGATGAAAAAATCTGTTGCTTGTTCTTTGAAAGTTCTTTGTGCTGGCGTCGTTTCAGGCTCGCTGGGATCCTCAGAAAACGTATCAAAGTTAATGAAATAGCCAGAGGCAGTTCTGTCAATGGTTTGAATTACATCAGGATTCGTTGAAATTGCTGGAACCAATTGATCACTTGTTACTTCATTGTAGACAGGTGTATCAGGACGAACTGTTATTTGGGTCTCAAGAGGGACGAGTTCCATAGCTTTGTTGCTTAGTCCTTCATTTCTCACTGTAGAATCTTCAAAGGTGATGAGTCTATCAGTTTGAACCTCTTGGATTGCAGCTAGCGGAGTGCGTTTGCTACATTGTCGGAGTCCACTTGGCCTACTGCTTAGTATCGGCCACATAGTGTGGTTTGATTAGGTCGAAGGACACAAATATTTAATCCTTTTTACCAGCATAGTGCGGCAGTAGTACGGTTCTCGATCCGTGGATTGCTAGGACATGTACTGGTTGTCTGTAAGAAGGCCCAAATTCCTTCTTGTCCGCAATCTTTTCTCTGACTAGATCACCAAGCTTTGGGATCCAGACAGGCCTTGCTGGGATGGTTGGTTTTTCCCCAGTGGTGGTTGGCTTCAGGAACACATTGCTTTGTTTCGATCTTAGTTCATTTAAGTCCTGTAAAACAGCCAAACGATCTTTGATATCAAACCTTTTATTTTCCACCACTGTGCCTTTCATGTCAAGGTCCGGAATCAACATTCTAGTTCCAAATAGGACTTCATATGGCTTTGGACCCCATAAAGATGTTTGACCCACCCATCACCCAAACCTAATACCCTAGCTGTTATAGACTGCTTTATGTCCCGGTTTTTTCTTTCCACAACAGAATTTCCCTCAGGATGGAATAGAGAAGAATACCGCAATTCTACGCCAAAACTGGCCATGGCTTCTTTGTAAGCTCGAGAGCTAAACGCAGGACCCTGTTCAGAATGTAGTGTGCCAATTGCGTATGTCCGATAAAGACTCACAAATCTTTCATAACAGTTCGAGCGTCAGCCGAGCGCTAAGGCCACATCCAAAGGAACCTTGATTTAGTGTTTGTGGGACTGCATTCGTCCACAGGGATAGCTGCATGTAGATAGTCTAATGCTGTCTAACAATGGTGTCTGTACTGGGCTGGCTACGTTGTAGACAGGTACCTGGTGGCGTTCTGTACTGCGATCTCTATTGCAGTCTATGCATTTATTGATAAAAGTGTGAATCCGTGTATTCATTCCTGGTCACCAGTACATCTCTTTTAGTTTTAAAATTGTTTTAGAGATCCCCTGTGTCAGACCCTCTCCCAGATGTGCTTCGTAAATCAAAGCTGCTCTTCGTTCCATGTTCGGTATTACCCTATCCCCCACTCCAGGGATTCGAGCAAACAGAACGCTGTTTGCATCAATTATATATGAGTATTTGAGTGCAAACCTTTTAGGTAACGCTGCATCGCTGCCCTTGCTTGAAGCATTGACAGCCAGTATAATATCACTGTCTATTCTCGTTTTTGAACAAGTGATTGCAGCTACGGAAGCCGTTTGCACAGCCCCTTTCGCGGCTTTATCAGCCAATGAATTCCCTTCAACGTGAACGCCATCACGTTGATGACTTATCGTGTGTATCACGTGAGTGTTTTGTAGTCCGTTTCGCAACTGAACTACTTGTTTCCAAAGCGTTTTATGCTTGATTGTGCCACCTTTTGCATCTTTGAAACCATTTTGAAGCCAATTCTGTAAATATTCATTGTATGATTGAACACAATAAAAAGAATCGCACACTATGAGTGTGGGGAATTCGCGATCCGTATTTTCAAGTGCCATTTTAAATGCTTGTAGTTCAGCTCGCTGAGCTGTACAATCTCCTAGAGATTGCATTTTTGTGACCATTGGTCTAAATTTGCCATCGAGCATACAACCTTTAACGATCGCGCATGCTGCACTATAAGCTTGCTTACCCCCCCATAGCAGGTTGTGCAGATCCGTCAGTATAAATTATAAATTCGTACTGGTCAAGAGGGAAAATTTCAGTAGGCAGAGGAAATCCTTGTTCATATTGCAGGAATGCTTGTGTTTTTAAATAAGGATCAAAAACATATTCAACATCAGTTGCAGCAAGAGAATTAAAACATTTTATTCATCTTGGATGTAAAGCTTTTGCATTCGGAATACTCGCTTATGTAACTGCCTCTAAGGCTGGTACAGGGGTTATGACTATAATGCGATTCCCCTGTGCTAGGGCTCTTTCTTTTGCTACAGCGGTTTGAACTGCTGTCAGAATTTTTTCTGTTGATGTAAATTTCATTTCTGCTTGTGTATACAAATGTGATTTGTATGCAATTGGTACTTTTTCACCTTCATTAAAAGTTAAGTAGGTGAATCCGCATTGACCCGGAATGATTCGGATCACTTAGTTGCGTACGTTTACGTGTGTTTGTAAGTGTTTTGTTGCTAAAATGTCAGCTTGAAGTGAATGCAGGATATCTGTGTGTTACTGTGTCCAATGTGTGATTTTAAAATCAGGTTTGATTAATTCGTAGAGAGGTTTAACCCTTTCTGCGTAGTTTAGAATGTATGTTTTTCCAAAATTTAGGAAACCTAGAATCGACTGTAAGTTTTTCATTGTCTTTAGAGGTTGGAGCAGCGCACACTTTTCTAAAAAGTTGTCTACCAGGCTTTTGCCTTCACTTGATAGTTCATATCCTAGGAAAAGGATGTTGAGATGGGCAATTCTTGATTTTTTTAAATTTAATTTATATAACCTTCAGAGGTGAAGCCCAGTATAATGGTATTCACCCTGTTCAAGTGCCTGTTCAGGTAATCGTCTGTCAGATAGATATCATCGACATATGACAATGCCTCGTCATAATAAATTTGTAGTAACTTACTGACAATAACCCTGGACTATTCTTGAATCCCTGAGGGAGAAGACAGAATTGACGCTGGGTCCCCATTATTGAGAAAGCTGTCAAATACCTACTTTTAGGTGCTATGTTTTGAGAAAAGAAACCGTTAGAAATATCTAATGTGGTTTTATATTTTTTACGCACAATGTTATTCATTAATGCTGTACTATGTGCATTTTGCACTGCAAATGTTTTACAACAAGAGTTTAAGTATCTGTAGTCTAAAAATAGACGATATGTATTGTCTGGTTTGGAAACAGGAAACAAAGGATTGTTCATTGATGAGGTGCATGTTTCAATCACCCCTTGGTTTTCAAGTTGATATAAGATCTCCCTGACCTGTTTTTTTAACTTCTTGCTTAATTGGATACTGCCTTTGTGCAGTTGGTTGATTTTTTAACTGGATCTTATGGTGAGGTGAGTCCTCATCCCATCCTACATGATTTTTGTTTAATGCTGGGGCTTGGGCCACTGCCCATTTCCTGTCATAAGTATATTTTAAATGTACTGGAACATGGTTAGAGAAGGCTGGCATAATGATGTCTTCGCCATGTGGGCCCTCTCTGACAAATTCTGGTGGCCAGTCCCGTTCTGCTAGAAGTATATCATAACCCTTTAAAAGTCGCTCCCAAAAGAGTGCTTTCACTTTTCTTGGTATGTCTCCCTCCATCCGGAGTGTTATTTCATATAACCTTTGTGGAGAACTAACCCTGGTGTCTGCAGTCTCAACTTGATTTGTCTTCATTCAGGTCCACTGTCTCCAGAAGTCCCTTCAGGTTCTGGCGAGCTATTGATACGTCTGCTGCGCTGTCCAACATTGTCTGAGCCCATTCTCCGTTCTTGAGATGTGTTCTCAGAATCCTTGGCATGTTTGATCTTCAGACCTGCTACTTTCTTCTTGGAGAATTGAGGTTTTGGTTTGTTTTTCTGAACGTGTTGATCGTTTTTGGACTTCACGTGTTCTTCTTTTTGATCTGACCGTCCTCTTCTTTCGGATGTCTGTGACGATATCTGAAAGGTACGAGAGGAACGTGCATCAGTATCTTGCTACCTGTCAGGTTTTCTCAAATTATCCCTATTCCTGAGGTTATACCTCCTTTCAGAGGGCTCCTTTTGAGTAGACCTACCTCGCGGTTGAGAATCTTTCTATTTTGAATGTTGTTTGTTATTTTCACACTTCTTTTTAGAAGAGGTAGGATTGTTTTTTAGTAAAGTTCTTTTCAGAACTTTCAGACAGTTGTGGTTTAACTGTGTAATTCTATTAAATTTTGTATCTGATTAAGTAATTCTACGTCTGACATTGCTTCAATGTCAGGATGAGGTGTGTAGCCGGCTAAAATCGGCCATGTTGCTCCTGGTCTACCTAGTGGACCGAGCCTGGTAATGTGATTGTAATGTTTTAGGGCGCCTTTAAACCAGAGATCATGCTCCTGGTATGTGAGTGGAATTTCAATATCCTCGAAAGGAATATATTCCTCAGGTGGTTCATCTTCTTTGTAGAAGTGAAACGTTTTAGTTATTGGATTTGATTCTGGGAATACTATCCATGAATAGAATACCTCTGTCTGGTGAGATTCATGTGCCTCTATCACAAAAATTGCTCTACCACCTCTTGGTGTTAGGCCATGTTTTATAAGATTTAGAGTGATGGCTCTCCTTAAATTTGGAGCGATGATTTTCGCATTTTCATTGGTTTCATTAAAACCTGTATAATCAAAAGCTGCTGCGACATCGTCGGGTACAGCTCCGCCGGTTCCGGTGTTATTATCCTCGTTTAGGGACATTGTTTTAATGAAAATTACAGAGCAAGTTTCAAGGAAACAAAGATAAGGTGCCCAATATTTTGGAACACTGTATCCTTCAACATTGAACAAACCAAACAGCTAATACATAGGATTTGTGTCCTACTCAGCTATGGCGGATATTATCCCTACCCATTCCAGACGTCTTATGGAGAATTATGAGTAGGGGTCTCTGAGAAAAGCATGACTGAGTTACTTCAGTATCCGGTGTTAAATTAGTGTCTTACCAAACCGTTGGGCGCCATGTAGTGTAGTTCCTATATTCCTGATAGGCTCTGCACATTGGAATAATATACACTATAGATTTGACATAGAACTGAGGTCAGTATGTCTCTATTGAGTACATTAAACTTAATTACTTGTGTGTGCCAGCTAACTCAGAGGTCACTAGAAACTTCTTGAATAAACAAGAAGGAATTAGTTTCTGACAACCGCATAAATAGGACAACTTTGTTTCCCTTAGAATCGGAACAATCTCAGAATCGTGGAAACAATAGATAATAGTTTCACTCAGTCAATCGTGCATACTTCGTTTCTACAGAGTTACACAGAAATAGATAGACGGGCGTTTCAATAAAAAGGGTTTATTGAACAGTCTTATTTCTCGTGCAAGAGATATGAACTGCTACAATCGTAAGACAGAATGCGAAGTATAATACGTACAGCGTTAGCAGTAAGATAAAATAATACTGCAATAGCATGGTTTATAGCTATAACAGATATTCATAAAAATACATACATAAATAACACAGGCTAAAATGTTAATACTCATCTGATGCTTCTAGCTAGTTCTACCCCAGTGTACCTAACCTAAGTGTAGTATGTGATAAGAAGTAGGTGCTGTCTATAGTCTAGTTTAGCTATAGATGCCAAGATTTGCCAAAAGTCCCTCTTGGTTCTAGTCCGCACCATACCTTAGAATGAGTGAGGTTGGAATCTCTTTCAGAGTCTCGATCTCTCCCCGCAAGGGGAGTCAGAAACACTGGAGCTGGATTCTCTGCGAGGTGGATGGTCGGTGTGTCAGGCGGGGACTTGACTTCTTTCTGAACTTGCCATGGCGAGCCACGTCGTGCAAGTAGGCAGCCGAACCATGGTTTGCCATGGTAAGTGAAGGTATATTTATACCTTGAAGGTGTTTAGGAATGCCAGTATTGACGTAAAAGATGGGCAGAAGAACTTCATGAATGAACCCTTAAGGAATAGATGTTCATGCATAATAAATGAGTTCTTGGAGAAATCAATATCCAAGCAAGGGGAAGTCCTAAAGGCTTAAGAGTCTGGTTTTCCAAGAACTCCTTGTGACGTAGATGAACGGATGTAGGTGGCCATGCCTGTATTTGGTTAGCATGGATAATGCCTAAATAAGGGTAGGATTTCTATGCCTAAATATGGGCAATGCGAATTGTGCCTATATAAGGACATAAATCGGGAAACCTATATACGGTATCGAAATCGACACACAACAGTTCTTGATCACTTTGTAGATCGATTTTCAGAGATCTATACTCCAGAAAAAGAAATATCTCTTGATGAGTCTTTGGTCCTGTTCAAGGGCTGTTTGGTTTTTAGGCAGTACATTCCTAACAAGATGTATATGTTGTCTGAGAGTAGGACCCCCCTGGTTGTCCGTCCACTTTTGGACTTTGAGAAAATTGTGTGGGATCTTGCTAGAGGAATGTTTAACAGAGGCCACCATTTGTATCTTGATAACGTCTACACTGCTGTGCAATTGTTTAAGGGATTGTTCAAAGTGGACACTTTTGCTTGTGGTACAATCTGCTCTAACCGTAAAGGTTACCCAAAAGAGCTTGTTTGCAAAAAGGGGATAGTGCAGTACCTTGTGTAGTGAGGAACTGCTAGCTGTGAACTTTGTGGACAGGAGGGATGTGTACATGCTGACTACCATTCATGATGAGAGTACTTCACCTATGACTTTTTGGGGTCAGGCTGCTGAAGTGCGCAAACCTGTGTGCATTGTAGACTACAATAAGCACATGGCTGGTGTCGATAGAGTAGATCAGAGGTTGGAACCTTACACTGCTATTCGTAAGGCTTACATTTGGTATAAGAAGTTGCCCATCCATCTCTTCAATTTAGCAACTTTCAATGCTTTTGCTGTGTACAAGGAGTGTTCTCCTGCGGCAAAGATGACTTTTATTCAGTTTCAGGAGTCTGTGATAGGCAGCCTTGTTGTTGTGGAACAGGCAAGTGTTCCTAGAGTTGGAGTGGTGGAGGATGTGGCTAGATTGAAAGAACGCCACTTTCCTGATTTAATTCCTCTCACGTCCAAAAAAAACAATCCCTGTAAGAGATGTAGAGTATGCTTGCAAAGAGGTGTGCGGATGGAGAGTTGTATACACTGTGCCTCCTAATCCTGGGCTGTTGGTGCCCACATGTTTCTGATCACACTAAAAAGTTTTTGGGCGCAACCGTGAGTCTAATAGTGTACTGCCTGGTCGTATGGTTTTATATAGTTGTTCAGTTTCACGTTTGGCAATAGAATGATGTCTTTAGTTACTGCTGTTGTTTGTGTAGTTATAGTTTTGTATCTAGTTGCAATTGGTTTGTGTTTTCTTTCTTGTTTAAAAAAAAAAAAATTATGACTGTGTGCGTGGACTGGCGCTTGGCTGGCGGTGAGTGGACTGGCGCTTGGCTGGCGGTGTGCGTGGATTGGCCCTTGGCTAGCGGTGTGCGTGGATTGCCGCTTGGCTGGCAGTGTGCGTGGACTGGCGCTTGGCTGGCAGTGTGCGTGGACTGGCGCTTGGCTGGCAGTGTGCATGGATGGGCGCTTGGCTGGCAGTGTGCGAGGACTGGCGCTTGGCTGGCAGTGTGCGAGGACTGGCGCTTGGCTGGCGGTGTGCGTGGATTGGTGCTTGGCTGGCGGTGTGCGTGGATTGGTGCTTGGCTGGCGGTGTGCGTGGACTGGCGGTGGCTGGCGGTGTGCATGGACGGGCTCTTGGCTGGCGGTGAGTAGTGACTTGCTGCTGATCACTACACACACTGCTAGCTAAACGCCACGGCACGCAATCCGTGAGCTGGTGTGGTTGCTGTGTCAGGAATGTAGGCATGTGAAAGTGATGGGCCCTTGAATGGCTCTGTCTGCTGGTGTGAGTGTTGTAATGTGCTGGGCCCGCGGCTGGTGGTCTGAATGGTTTTGTATGTGTCACATCTATGAAAGGTGTAAGAATGGCCTGTAAATTGGTTGGTGCCTTGTCGTGGCTTTACAGCTCACGAGCTGAGTCAATGGTTCAGGTTCTTGTCCTTTAAATTATTAACAGTGCATTTCATTTTTGTGAAATCTCTGGTTAATACAACTGTATATACTGAACCATCACGCACCCTCGTGCCAAATCCAACCAGTATGTCTGTGTGCTTGAAGGTGGTTGTGCAGATATATTTGTCTTTTCTGTCTTTCTCAAGCAGGGTATACCTTGTCCCTTTTTGGGAATGTTGTAATGTGTTGGTTTCGTGCCTGGTGGTGTGAATGGTCTAGTGTGCATCACGTATGAAAGATGTGTGAATGGCCTGTAAAGCGGTTGGGGCCTTGACTTGGCTTTACAGCTCACGAGCTGGGAGTCACTGGTTACGTTTTCTGTCCTTTCAATTATTGACAGTGCATTTCATTTTTGGGAAATCTCTTGTTAATAAAATTTTATATACTGAACCATCGCTCACAGGCAAGGGCCCAAAACGTATTGAGGCGACATCAAGATTGCCTATCACAAAATGTTTTGGGCCCTTGCCTGTCGCAGGTACTTGGGCCTCCCACACGAGTGAGGCACCATTTTTATCGGGCGACCTGGGGGAACACTGGGTGGTAGGCAATTTGATGCCACAACTTTCCCACACAAAAATGTGTGGAAAAAGTGATTTTTTCAGCTAAATTTGAGGTTTGCAGGGGATTCTGGCTAAGAAAACGTTGGGGGATCCACGCAAGCCATACCTCCCTCGAATCCCCTGGGTGTCTAGTTTTCAGAAATGTGTGAGTTTGGTAGGTTTCCCTAGCTGCCGGCAGAGCTACAGTTAAAAAAACTACAGCTAGGCACTTTGCAAAAAAGGGATAATTTTTCATTGTGAAAATGTGGTGTGTCCACGTTGCGTTTTGAGCCGTTTCCTGTCATGGGCACTAGGCCTACCCACACAAGTGAGGTACCATATTTATCGGGAGATTGAAGGTAACACAGCATTGTAGAGCAACTGCTATTACCTATTGAATTTTGATCCATTTCTGCCTTCCAAATGAAAGACAATGTGTAAAAAAGTCATTTTGAAAAATGTCCTATAATTCTCATGCTAGTATGGGTATTCCCAATTTCGGAAATGCGCAAATATCTACTGTTTCCAAACACTATATTTTGTTCCCATTTCAGAAATACATAGGTGTCTTTCATACCGTTTCCATGTATACATTTTCCCAGAATAATTGCTATATACCCGGTATATATTAAAAAATCATTGCAAGTCGCTGCTCAGTTATTGGCTATGGGTTTGTCGGGTTCTAGGTAAACCTACAAGTCCTATATAGCCCGACAACCAGAAAGGTCCAACGGATGTAACGGTATATTGTTTTCAAACAGTTGTCATAAGTAGAAAATTTACAGGTGAAAACGTTGACACAAAATGCTGGTTTTTTCAACTAATTTTCAATTTTTCCTATATTTAACTGTTAGTTTCTATAAAGAAACCTTGAAGGATCTACACAAATGACCCCTTGGCTAAATCCAGAATTCTGTCTACTTTTCTAAAATGTATAGCTTTCCAGGATCCATTATTGCTTTCATACCCATTTCTACCATTAACTGGAAGGAGGTTGAAAGCACAAAAAATAGCCTATTTTTGCTTTGTCCCAGAAAAATTCCAAAACTGTGTAAAAAAATTCAGTTTTCTGACAAAAGTCTGCTTGTCCTTGAAAGCTGGGAAGATGCTGATTTCAGCACCACAGCCAATTTTTTTATACCATTTGCAGGGGAAAAAACAGACTCTTTTATCTGTAGCCCTTTTTTACCATTTTTTCAAAATAAAACACAATGTAGCTGTATTTTGGCTAATTTCCAGGTCCCTTCCAGGGGAATACACAAACCGTGGGAACCTTTAGAAGCCCCATGATGTTGGGGAAAAAACAACGCAAATTTGGCATGGATAGCTTATGTGATCAAAAAGTTACAGGGCAAAGCGCGAACTACCCCAAAAAACCAAAAAAAAAGTCTTAGCAGCCCCTGAAGACAGGTGGAGGCCCAGCTGGGGAGTCCGGGGGCTGCACTCTGCTGCTGCGGAGGGATCCACATATTGAAGGCACCGGATACTGCGGAAAGAGACGACGGGGCTCTGGTCGCTCGGACGGAGTGGTGAGATAGGCCGGGACCCCTTGGGTTGCGGACCTGAGGCCGTGCCTGGTCCCCCCGGTCGATGGGACGACCCTTGGTGGCGGAGTGAGAATGATGCACCTGCTGAGAGAGCTAGACCTGATCCCTTAAACAAACGCCTGTGGTTGGGTCGCCTACACGCATTCAGATCTCCCCTCGAGTAAGGTGCTTCCTGCGAAAACCGACAGGCCGAGTGGGGGCTCTCGCTGCTGGCGGCGGTGACTAGCGGGGGCACCCAGGTCATCGGAGGGTGTATCGGAGGCAGAAAAGGATGGCGACCGACAGGGCGAACCGGACTGCGACCCAGTCGAAACTAGATACATTTGCATGGCAGAAGCAACAGGTGGAGGACAAACCAGAGGCCGTGACACCTGGCGACACCACAGAACCCTCGAACAGGGAGCTTCTGGAGGCAATTATGGCGGTAAGGACCTCCCTAGAGGTGAGAATTGACACAGTGGCCACGGGTGTGACGCTGATCCGCGAGAATATGAAGAAATTGACGGAGAGAATGGGAACGGTAGAGAGTACTGCCAAGGAACTAGTCACTGACACCGCCCTGCTTAAGGAACAGGTTAAGGTGCACAGCTCCTCCTACGAGGCGAAGGCCCTGCAGCTGGACGACTATGAAGGACGAATGCGCAGGAATAACATCCGCATTATTAGAGGATCTGGTCCTCAAACAACTACCACCCAGGGGACTCTCCAAATGCTTCACAATTGAGAGAGCACACTGAGTGCCCCGGGGGCATCCGAAGCCTGGGGCACCCCCGCGGCCACTGCTGGCGAGGGTGTTTAATTTCCGTGACCGTGATGTTGTACTGCAGATGGCTAGGGCGGCCCCGCCACTCACCATGGAGAACAGTCGGATCATGTTCTTTCCGGACTTTACACTGAGAGTACAGAAGCAACGCCTCGGTTTTCTGGAGGTAAAGCGGGCACTCCGGGAGCGGGAAATCAAGTATGCTATGATGTTCCCTGCAAAGCTGCGTGTGGAAGCAAACGGAAAATCTTGGTTTTTCACCCGGCCGGAGGAGGCCTGGGAATGGCTGGAGGGCTGGCGCAAAGTGGAGAAAAAAAGTCAGAAGACATCCTCGGTAGCAGATGATGATGTGGACTGGCGCCAACATAGGCGCCCCCGAGTGCATTCTGGCTCGGATTCGCAGGAGACGGCAGGAGGGCGCTAACCGGGCGCCGGGTGTGACGCTTTGGTTCGACTATCTAACCCAGGATGTCTGATTGATTCTGGGGAGTGTGACACTGGTGTAAGAAAGCCCTATAATCTGGGACCTGTATACATGGGGTCGGGCAGGGGCTGGTCTAGAGCTGATACTAGGGGGATATCAACGGTATTGACTCATCGGAACCCGTTCCACCGCTGCCACTAGGTTAAATATGCCATAGAGAGTAATACCCACCTAAGGGGACTGAACAGCTCCTGATTGGACTTGGCTGGTAACGGGTGAAATAGGTTCAGACATGCATACCTGTGATGGCATTACGTGATTTCAAGAAGGGGATTGTGCCGGACCCAAATCGGCCGTACATGATGTCGGGGCGTGGATCGGGTGGGGGGGAGACGCTAGCAGTAGACTCATGACCGCATGGGGAGTGGGGTTACTTGCGTTCCCTAGAATTGTACATGGGTGGGCGACAGGCACTCTGCAGGTTGGGGGTGGCGGGCAGTTCTGGTCCCGCTATGCAGGGAAGCAGGGAGGGGGGGTTTGTTTTTAAGGCAAGGGTTCCAGGGGAGTTTCATTGGTTGGGGGGGGAAGTGCGGGGAGTTGCTTGTTGGCGAGATTTTGCGACTGTGTGCATCGGTACGGATTGATTGGTTGTTCTTTTCAGGCGATAGCATAAAAGACTCGATGCTCAGGTGCTACCATGGTACGTCTAGTCGGTACGCAATTCTCTATACTGAGGGGACCCGGTCATTGCGGGCCCTTGATACAAGTCGACCAGTCACGACCAAGAATGTATGACGATAAGGCAGGGGCTTAGACTTGTCACCTGGAACGTCAATGGGTTTAGGAGACAAGATTAAGTGGTGGTGTTGCAATATGTCCATCGCCAAGGGCTTGACATGGTGCTTCTACAGGAAACCCATCTACATAGGAACTCGTGTAAGGCCCTAGATAAGAAGGGGTACCGTATGTTGGCACACTCAGGTTTCACTACTGGATCTAGGGGGGTAGGAATACTCCTGCGGAAAAACTGTCCCTACGTGCTTCACAAGACCTGGACAGATCAGCTGGGGCGGTACGTAGCTTGCACAGGTATGTGGGAAGGTAGAGTTCTTAATATTGTTTCAGTATATGCACCTCCCGGCCTACAACGTACGACGCTGTCTGACGTAGCAACTCTGCTACTAAACCTACCAATGGGCACACTAGTGATGGGGGGCGACTTTAACTTGACGATGGACGGATTAGTGGATAGATCCCCTTCTAGACGTGACCCAGTACATGGTTCCCATGTACGTGACTTCGTAGAGGTCCTGGGGATGGTAGATGTCTGGAGGTGGGTGCATATCAGGGACACACACTTCACATTTCAGTCGGGGGTCCACGGAAGTCAATCAAGACTAGATTACCTGTTTACACACGTGCAGCATATCCATGATTTTTCGGACTCACAGTGTCTGGCGCGGGGAATCTCAGACCATTCCCCTGTGTTTACGGTCCTGGGTATGCAGCACCTGCTGCAGCCAGGCCCAATACGCATTCCAGCCTGGGCACTAAAGGTCCCTCACATCAGAGACACTTTGAGGACAGATACGGAGTACTATTTTGCAGAAAACACTGATTCGGTCACATCAGCGGTCACACTATGGGGGGCATACGGTGCGGTAATCAAGGGTAGGGCGTTATCGGTGATTGCTGGCCATAGGGCCGAGCGCCGTAGAAGAGTTCTGGAGTTGGAAGCAGACATTCTTTGTCTTGAAGGCGTGAACTCCCGAGATCCGGTGGCAGACACTCAACATTTATTAAACACAAAAAGGCAAGACTATAAACAGCTACTACTAGAGGACGTAAATCGGAGAATGTTGGCCAGCCAACATCATATTTATGAACAAGGGGAACGTACCGGAAAGTTATTAGCCTGGCTGGAGCAGAAGGAGCAGGCAGCACGATGGGTGCGTGCACTCAAGGGGGCTGAGGATACCCAGATCACAGACCCACGGGAGATCGCTGAAACGTTCGCTCAGCACTATAAAACAGTATATGAGGCCCCAGAAGCCTCCCAGGCGGCATGGACGGCAGACCTTCTTGCCACTATTGAGGTGAGGGGTCTATCTGAGCAGGACAGTATGGTACTAGAGGCTGAGCTGTCCACTGAAGAAGTACATAAGGCCATACAAGATGTCCGCTCCGGAAAAGCGGTGGGCCCCAACGGTTTCCCGATTGAGTTAATTAAGCCTATGGCCTCCATGCTAGCACCTTACCTTCTCAACCTTTATAACGAAAGCTGGGAGCACGCCCTTCTCTCGAATGACATCCGAGAGGCCGCAATAGTGGTAATCCATAAACCCGGCAAGCCAGTGGACGAGTGTCAGTCATATAGACCTATCTCTCTGATCGCAATAGAGGCAAAGATATTGGCCAAGCTACTGGCGAATCGGCTGTTCCCCTACTTACCAGATTTGATTCATCCGGACCAATCTGGATTCATGCCAGGACGTAATATGGCAAGTAACCTGCGAAGGGTCAACGGGGTTATAGGGCGGGTGCATACCCTAGAGGAGGAGGCAATACTGCTGGCACTCGACGCACAAATGGCGTTTGATACCGTGGCATGGGAGTACCTGTTCGCAGTCCTAGACCGAATGGGCTTCGGCCCCAAATTCTAGAGATGGGTCCAGTTATTATACTCACAACCCAGGGCCCATGTCTTAGTGAATAACCATCGCTCCACCTCCTTCCCCCTTAGCCGAGGCACTAGGCAGGGCTGCCCACTGTCGTCTCTGCTTTTCGCTCCGGTTCTCGAGCCATTGGCGGTTTGGATAAGGGGGGACCCCGGGATTAGAGGCATGAGATGGACAGAAGAACACGAGGACCGAATATCATTATATGCCGATGATATTTTACTGTACCTTGCCTCCCCAGCTCGTTCATTACGCCGGGTACTCCACATATTTCATATCTTTGGGGCACACTCTGGGTATCAAATAAACTGGTCTAAATCCCAGATGTATTCCCTTTGGGGAGAACCTCCTCGAAGTCCTCGAGGCTACACTATCCAGGTGGCTAGCCAGGGTTTCCGCTACTTGGGGATATTTATCACCACCAATACTACGTTGTTTTTCGAAAGGACTCTTCAGGGGGTGTTGCGGCGGTTTCGTACAGATGTTGTTTATTGGAAAACTCTTCCACTGACATTGCTGGCCCGTGCGTCCTTATACAAGATGCTAGCGCTGCCGCGTTTCCTTTATGCATTACAGAATACGCCCAATCCAGTCCCCAACTCCTATTTTTCGCAGATTGAGGCTGTATTACGAGATTTACTGTGGGACAACAAGCCGCCCCGCATAGCTATGGCTAAGATAACAATGGGATGGTATGATGGGGGCATAGGTTTGCCGGACCTGCGCCTTTATTACCAGGCCTCGCAACTGACGGCCATTAACAATTGGGTGTTCGGGAGGCATGATGATCCGAGCTTCCGTACGGACCATTGGTTACTGGAGAAAGGGAGCTATAACAGAGCCCTTTACACCACTCATACGGCGCGCACAGTGGAGGTGTGGCATGGAGCGCAGAATCGGATGGGATGGCGGGGACGCCTAACGAAGGCTACCCCTCTATGGGAGCCGGATATACTGGGGAGACTAAGCACATATGCGGGGTTCGATAAGTGGGAACTGATCAGAATCTCCAAGGTGGGCAAAAAGGCATCATTCCCGGAACTTCAGGCCAAATATCAGTTAGCTCCATCGGAGGGATTTCATTACCTGCAGATTGGCCATGGCATAGAATCGGCCCGACCTAAAAACGCACCCCCCCTTCCGGACTCCTCTTCCCTGGAGGATAGGCTCTTGTTGGACCCTATGAACCGTAAGGCCATATCATTCACATACAGGAAGCTGATCAACAACCAGGTGGATCCGATGTCGAAGCATAGGGCGGCCTGGGAAGGAGAACTAGGGGATTTGGCCGAGGAGGACTGGCGGGAGGCATTGTCCTCACCCAGAGAGGTGGCTATCCCAATGCGTCTACGCTTGGTGCAGCTTAAAATCCTGCATCGGGTGTACTTTGATGCTATTCTGCTGCACAAACTTAATAGGCGACCAGACTCACTATGCCTTCGGCGTTGCACTCAGACGGGAACATTCCTATATATTTTATGGGGCTGCCCCCTCATACAGAGCTACTGGGCTAATGTTACCAGACAATTGGCTAGGACATGTGGTAAGACAATACACCCGACACCCACGATGTGTCTTCTCAATATCTGGGAAGCGACGGACCTCACGCAGATTGAGCAAGAGTGGGCCACAGTGGGGTGGTGTGTAGCAAAGCGGAACATTGCCCGGCGGTGGGAGTTGACACCATACCGCTAATGACAGATTGGGCTAAGGACATGGATCATGCCATGCTCGCCAAGAAAACAGTATTCAAAGGGAGAGGGTGCCCGCGCAAATGGGATCACAAGTGGGGAAAATGGAATAAGTATAGAGGAGACATATGTATCTCTCCGACGATAGAACTCAGGAGGGAGAGGCAGCTGGTAAATGTGGGGGGAGCGCAGGAACAGCTGCACTTAGGGTGAGGGGTCCTAAATGGCCAGAGTGACACGACGACTCCTAACCCGGGGACAAGCAAGTGCATATTGTAGGGAGCGACTGGCAGCGTTGGAATTTAGTTACCCTGGACTCCAGAGAAGTGGGGGTGCGCTGAGGTTGGGTTGTAATGGTATGGACTGGCATCTCTACATTGTCAAGCTAATTGTCACTGCTGCTGTCTTTGTTTCTAATACAAATTGTTTAAAAAAAAAAAAAGGGCTTAGCACAGGGGGGGAAAAGGCCTAGCAACGAAGGGGTTAATGGGAAGTTATTGTTTGTTTCCAGTGTCAAAACCATTCACTACAGGCATAGTTCTCTGTTGGACCATGCCACCCGTACATCAGCTAACGCCCACGTGTCACACCATCAAACACGCTATCAGCCATGACAGAATCCAGGGGGCGGGGGCTTCTTGTTATTAGCTGGAATGCCTGCGGCCTTCTAGATAAGATCAAGTGGGGGCCATACTTCACCAAGCTAAACGCTACAAAGCGGATGCCCTGCTCTTACAAGAAACCCACCTGTTAGATAATAAGACACCGTCTTTGGCACTGTTTGGATATGCTCAGACCTTTCATTCTGAGTTTACTAGGGGCTCCCGCGGTGTGAAGATCCTCATTCACCGTAGCGTTCCATATGTTCATGATAAGACATGGTCGGATCCCCAGGGCAGATACATTGTAGTGTCAGGTACACTATAAGGCATATCCCTCATCTTCTGCACCGTATATGACACCCACCACTAGCCTGGAACCTTGTAGAGCGCTTGATGAAACAGGGAGACTGGAATGATGTACCGTGCACACTGAGAGATAGATGGCGCAGTACAGGGCGACAGGTCGACACGCAGGAGTCGAGGCTACTGTCACTGACTCAGGGGTTCACAAATTCACATACTTCTCTGGTGTTCACGAGTCCTTCTCTCACCTCGATTACATCTTCATATCTGCACCCCACACCCACAGACTTGCGACAGCAAAAAATCCTGCCTAGAGGCCTCTCCGACCATTGTCCCGTGTCGCTGAAGCTGCGTCTAGATCCCAGACGTTCTCCGTTTTGCTGGCGGCTCTCTCCATGGCATGTGCAGGATGAGCAGTACAGACTACACATGCACACAGCCATCGCAGATTATTTCGCCCACAATAAAGGCACGGTCGAATCCCCCGAAACTCTGTGGGAGGCTATGAAACCTACACTCAGAGGGGTGGATATTGCATTCTGCACTGCACGGTGTAAACAACGTCATGAGAAGCGGATACAGACAGAGGCCCAACTAATTGATTTGGAGTGCAGGAGCAGAGGGGAGGACAGGAGCGCAGCACACCGACAATTGCTTACTACACAACAAACATATGCCAGTGAATTGTTAGATGAAGCCAAACATTTTGGCTCGCTACCCACAGTCGGATATATCAGTGGGGTGATAAATCTAGTGCCCTGTTCTGCCAACAGACACTATGCCCCCTAACGATCCCAGGTATACACTGCCCTGCTGGGGAGATACTGCGGCACGTTTTGCTGAATATTTCATAGACCTATACGCTCCCAGGAAGACCCTCCCAGCAGGCTTTGTCCATCAGTTCCTGGCAGACCTGCCTCCGTGGACCCTGTCTGACTCGGTCAGAGAGGACCTAGATGTCCCACTGACAATTGAGGAGACCCAAAGTGCCTTGTCCGACATGCACTCGAGAAAGCGCCCGGCCCGAACGGCTTCCCATGCAAGTTTCACAAAAAGTATCAATCTCAGTTTACTGCTCCATATCTAGCAGCACTTAACGCCACTGTAGATGGGGGGCGCCTCCCACCGGACTGGCGACACAGAAAAATGTCTCTTCCTAAAACCAGGCCGACCTCCTGAACGCCATTCCTCATACCGCCCGATCTGTCTCTTTAATATCGAGGCTAAACTCCTGGCTAAAGTCCTCGCCAATCGTATTGTCCTACATATCACAGAGTTAATCCACCCTGACCAGGCTGGCTTTATGTCAGGCCATGCCACACAACATAATATTCGCTACACACATAATGCCATTGTGACTGTGGAAAGGTTAGATGGACCAGCAGCGTTTCTCCTTGCAGACATCGACAAGGCCTGGACTTATCTCTTTGCAATCCTGGGTTGCCTGAATATTGGCCCCACCTCTTCACATATATTCACCTCCTCTACACCAACATCATCGCTTCTGCCGTGTGGCAGACTCGACCTCGCAAACCTTCTTTATGCGGTGGGAAACCAGACTGGGATGCCCCCTATCCCCTACTTTATCGCACTAGCCATGGAGCCGCTCGCAGCTTGGGTAAGGATTGATGCTCAGGTCCGTGGCTTTGAGTTGTCACAAGAGGTTTCGGACAGCATAGAGCTTTATGCGGATGATGTGCTGTTCTTCTTTGCACATCCCAATAGATCTGGCCCGCGGCTACTTAGGTTAACGCACATTTTTGGCGAGACCTCTGGTCTCTATATGAATGCCCGTAAATTCTTCCTGTGGCCATTACGTGGGGGAGACCAATTGGGTGAATGGACACGAGAGGTGAGGTGGTCCCAGACGGGTATAATATCTAGGGGTGTTCCTATTGGCCTCCCAATCCACTTCATGGGATAGAAATCTAGCCCCACTATGGACACAAGTCAGGGAACAGGTGCACTCTTGGTCGCACTTACCACTTTCTTTGTTTTGTCAGATCTGCAATATTCAAGATGGCTTCTCTGCCTCGCCTCCTTTCTCAGCTTCAAAACCACCCTTGCCCAATACTACCCACCTGGTTCAGACAAATGAATGCAATTCTTGGTCACTTCCTCTGGGGGGGTGGGGGATGGGGCTCAGCACAAGTAACTCCAAGAACCTGTTTCCAATCTAAATATTGCGGAGGTATCGCGACTCCAGATGTTGAGGCATAACATGCCACTTCGCATCTTCACATCCTTAATGACTGGTGGTATGGGGACAGACGAGATCCATCATACGTGGTCGAGCGTTGGTTAATGGACACAACGTCACTACATATGATCATGTATTAGGAACCGACACTTAAAACGCTACCGCCTGCAACCAGGACAGTATTTGTGACTTGGAGGCAAGCGCTGCACAGGATGGGGTGGTGGGGTAGATTGACAATGGAAGCCCCTCTTTGGCATAACGGCCTACTACCACTGTTGTCCGGATTCGGGGGCTGGGAGGCCATCAGTATCTTTATGGTCGAGGAGGTCTTACATGGTTGGACCTTAAAGTCCTTCCAAGAACTCCAAACAGAATAGGACATGCCCAGCTCGCAGTTTTACAGGTACCTCCAATTCCGCCATGCATTCTCCCCCTACATAGCTCATCAAGAAGACATACCCGACTTTAATCCCATCAAGGCCAAACTCTTTATGGAGGAATTGGGTGACCACAAAATAACCAACAGCAATTCCTCCTAGCTTTTGTACGCCACTCTACAAACACTATTTTTATATGGGTTCCTGAAGAGGTCATAAAATGTCTTTGTGACCATAGCTGACAAGTAATTTTGAAAAGCAATTCCCTTTCCAATACATTTTCAGGGCTTAAATCACAAAATATAAATTCATGCTTATTCTCCAGCTGACCAATTTTAACTGGGACATCTGCTGCAACCTGATTATTACTTTGTTTATTACTAATCCCTACAACTTGTAGAGTAGGTTTGGGGCTTCCACAGAATAAACTGCAGAACACATAGTTTCTATACCAATCAAAAACAAAACAGGTGGCCACTGACTTCTCAGTCAATGTATGGGCCACATCGGTGCACCTCTAACACTGCTCCAAGTAAGCAATTCTCTTCCCCCTCAGGCGCCATCATTGTGAACTGCTCACTCCCAAATCATTCAGAATCAATGGATTTTGGTG
Source organism: Triturus cristatus (assembly GCF_964204655.1). Taxonomy (NCBI): domain Eukaryota; kingdom Metazoa; phylum Chordata; class Amphibia; order Caudata; family Salamandridae; genus Triturus; species Triturus cristatus. The sequence goes on from NC_140585.1 coordinate 930,574,378, forward strand.
GCACCCTGCCCCATAGGCCATCTTGTTCCTCATGTTTTGCTGCATCACTGGGGCTAAAGACATTGACATACAAACTGATTTCTGACTATGCACACTCTGTTCAGAATTTTGCATATTCAGGACTATCACATTATTTCTCTGTAACTGTGATAGTTGTTGTACATTTCCCTGGATCCTGTTAGGAACCGGATGACACATTTTTTTCCAGCACCTGGTCTTCTCACAGAAGTGACAAGTTGTTCTCTTTTTCATCATTTAAACATTCATATTCATAACATCGCGTCAATTCCCTGCAACTTTTCACCAAATTCAATTTTGTAAAATTTCCATGCTAACTTCTTAAGAAACCTCTTCACTTGCCACTGTTCTTGCAGCTGTGAGCACTTTGAATCTGTGTTCCTGGTTGTACATCTCTGCTCCTATAAAGCACTGCTGTCACTACCGTCTGTCGGTGCACTTGGTATCACTCCAGTAGGAGCCTGCACCACTGCACCATCTCTCACAGCAGCTGGATCAGGTCCCACTTTATTAGCCTATTCTGTTGGTGTACAGAGGAGGTCCAGAATTCAAAAGCTCATTTATAAATTTAGCATTTTCAGAATCATATGTCAGCTTCTCTCTTTTGTTTTAACTATGTCATCATTCTCATTACCAATAAAAGGGAATGTCAGCGCTGCGATGGGAGCAGTACCTTGGGGTGGCATTGTACCAAACTCCTGAATTGCTGTATGAGGTGAACTATGGGCGTGTGTTGAATGGGTTGTGTTGGGCTGTTGCCTTCTGGACCTCATTGCCTTTATGGGTCCCCGGCCGTGTGGCCCTCTCTAAGATGATCATGCTTGCGTGTTTACTTTACCTTTTTGCAGCACTCCCATGGGAACTCTCACAACGATTTTCCGGGAGCTAGATACTTTGTTGCTCTCATTTTACTGGGGAACCTCCCCTTGTCGAGTAGCTCTCTAAGGCCTCGATTTAGAGTGGGATTTTATCAGGTCGAGCTATTTTCAGCATTTACTCGACCTTGCTGGTCCATTAACTGAAACCGTAAGGAGCAGGTGTTCTGTTCATTCAGAAAGTAAATGAGCAATAAAGAGGCGGTTAAATCTTGTTTTTGTCTTGACACATTTGCTGTCTGTTCAAGGACAGAAGGTCAGAAGTGAATTATTCTGACAATAATTGTCAAACAAAAGGCTGTAAAATGTCAGGTTTTTTTTTCTAACCCAATATTTAAATGGGTTGAAAATTAATAGTACAGTTATTTCAAAATATATCAGGAATTATGAAAGAACTTTTTTTTATGAATTCAGAAGTGTGATGCAAACAAACATTTACATCGGCGCGAAACAGATCACAGCAATTGGTGATGTACAAATTATCAATATATGCAGAAACTCGATTTCCAGACATTGTACACCATATAGTTTTAAACCCACATGTCAGTGGGAAATTCTTTAGGCATTTCAATGCAAAATCTGCTGATTGCAAATGACAGTGTACTTCTACTTTGTGCTTTAATTGTGTATTATTACAAGTGGCAGTTTTTAATCCCTTTGCTGCAAGGTCTCCCCCCCCCCCCCCCCCCTCCCGCGTGCTAAGCCTTTTTTTGGGCTATTTGGGGTAGTTTGCACTTAGGCCCCTGTAACTTTTTGACCACATGAGGTATCCACGCCAAATTAGCGTCCTTTTCTTCCAACATCATGGGGATTCTAAAGGTACCCAGAGTTTGTGGATTCCCCTGAAAGGGACCCAGAACTTAGCCAAAACAAAGATCCATTCTTTTTTTTCTTAAATGGCAAAAAAGTGCTGCAAATGAAAGCGTCCGTTTTTTCCCCTTCAAATATCATCAACAAAGGGGTTGTGGGGCTAAAATCACAATTTTCCCAGCTTGCCGAGACTGACAGACTTTTGTCAGAAAACCAACATGTTTTACACAGTTTTTGCATTTAATGGGACATAGCCTATGTTTGCAAAATGTTTTGCTTTCAACCTTCTTCCAGTTAATGGTAGAGATGGGTATGAAAGCAATAATGGATCCTGAAAAGCTATACATTTTAGAAAAGTAGCCAAAATTCGGAATTCAGCAAGGGGTCATTTGTGTAGATCCGTCAAGGTTTTCTTATAGAAACTAACAGTTGAAAATAGGAAAAATTGAAAATGAGTTGAAAAAAATAGCCATTTGTGCCAACGTTTACACCTGTAACTTTTTTTAATTATGACAGATGTTTGAAAGCAATATACCGTTACATCCGCTGGACCTTTCTGGTTGCGGGTATATATAGGACTTGTAGGTTCACCAAGAACCCAATGAACCCAGAGCCAATAACTGAGCAGCGTCTTGCAATGTTTTTTTTATTATGTACCGGGTATATAGCAATTAATTTGGGAAAATATATACAGTGAAAAATCTGGATGAAAGACACCTATGTATTAATGAAATTGGAACAAAATATAAAGTTTAGACACATTAGCTGTTTGCACATTTCCCAAATTGTGAGTACCCATACTAGCGTGCGAATTATAGGACATTTTTCAAAGTGACTTCTTTTTTACACATTGTCTTTCATTTGGAAGGAAGACATTAATCAAAAGTCAATAGGTAATAACAGTTGTTCTACAATTCTGTGTTACCCTAAGGCTCCTGATAAAAATAGTACCTCACTTGTGTGGGTAGGCCTAGTGCCTGCTACAGGAACCGGCCCAAAACGCAGTGGGGACACCACATTTTCACTGTGAAAACTGACCCTTTTATTGCAAAGTGCCTAGCTGTAGATTTTGAATCTACCAGATCTCTTGCAAACCTCAAACTTTGTCATAAAAACCACATTTCCCTCACATTTCTGTGGTGGAAAGCTCTGGAACCTGCGTGGATCCACAAAATTCCACCCACCCCGCATCCCTCAAAGTCTTATGACAAAAATGGTACCTCACTTGTGTGGGTAGCTTAGTGCCTGCGACAGGAAACGGCCAAAACGCAACGTGGACACACAACATTTTCACAGTGAAAACTGACTTTTTTTTGCAAAGTGACTAGCTGTAGATTTTGAACCCTAGCTCTGCCAGCACTTAGGGAAATCTGTCAAGCCTATAAATTTTTTTTAAACTAGACACCCAGATTCCAGAACTTTCCACCACAGAAATGTTAGGAAAATATGTTTTTTTTAACTAAGTTTGAGGTTTGCAAGGGATTCTGGGTAACAGAACCTGGTGAGAGGCACACAAGTCACCCTATCCTAGATTCTCCATGGTGTCTAGTTTTGAAAAATTTACAGGTTTGCTAGGTTTCCCTATGTGTCGGCTGCGCTAGGGCCCAAATTCCACAGATAGGCACATTGCTAAAAACAAGTCCGTGACTAGTAGGCTTTCTGCCTCCCGGGAGGAAAGGAGGGAGGGGGGGGCAGAAAGACTGTGGATATTTGTTTGGGGGGTGGGGGCATTGGTTTGCCCATTCTGGGCAGCCCCCACGCATTTAAAAAACAGCATAATTGCTGGCGCCTAGTGGGCTTTGACAACCCCTGGGTGGGGGGGGGAGGAGATCATGGGCTACTGCCCCATCTATCTCCTGGGGGGGGGGCAGAAGGACTGCCATTTTTGGGGGGTGGTGGAGGCATTGGCATGCCCATTCTGGGCAGCCTATACCCCTGAATTAAAAAAATATATATATTCCCTGATGCCTATTGGGCTTTCTGCCCACCCCCATTCTGGGCAAACCCCACCCCTACGTATATATAGATTTAAAAAACTTCCTGGTGCCTTGTGGGCTTTCTGCACCCCAGGGGACAGGTCAGGGGCTACTGCCCCCATCTGCCTCCTGGGGGAGGGTGCAGGGCTGAAAGACTGTGGCTTTTTTTGAGTGCCCACCCCTACATATATTTAAAATTAAAACAATTCCTGGGGCCTAGTGGCCTTTCTGACCCCCCCATCGCAGATCAGGGGCTATTGCCCTCATCTGCCTCCTGAAGGGGGGGGGGGGCAGAAAGTCTTACGCCTTATTTGGGGGGGTAGGGTGGGGGCTTGGCATGCCCATTCTGGGCAGCCCCCACCCCTGGCATATAAAAAATAAATCCCTGACAGCTTCGGTGCTTTCTGCAACCCGGGGGGGGGGCAGAAAGGCTGTCTGGCCAACTTATATGGGGAGGAGCAAAGGCCCTTGCCTATGGGGCCGCTCCCCCCCTTTCTGGTGGCTAGTGGGTGGATCCCTGCTTGGGGATCACCCTCCTAGGCCAAGTCACACAAGTGGCTAGCATTTTTATCAGGACAAGTGGGGGAACACTGGGTGGTAGGGAGTTTGTGGATTCCCAATGTTTACGTCACAGAAATGCAAGGAAAAAGAGTGATTTTAGACAAAATGTGAGGTTTGCAGGTCATTGTAGGTACAAAATATTGGAGGATCCACCCGAGGCACATCACCCTTGACTTTCATGCCTGTCCAGTTATCGGAAATGTCTGTGTTTGGTAGCATTCCTCATGTGGCCACCGAGCCCAGGTCCAAAACACTGGATCTACCTTTGTTGGTGATTTCCCCACATTGCATTTTGGGGCTTTTTGTATCATGGACGCTAAGACAAGCCAAAGATGTGGGGAAACATTTTTATTGGGGCAAGTGTGAGAAGGCAGGGTGGTAGGAATTTTGTGGAGCCCTGAGGATTCCAGAAGTTTACGTCACAGAAATGCAAGGAAAATGTGCAATTTTAGTCAAAGTTTGAGCGCTGCAGGGCATAGTGTGTAAAAATAATATCATGGGGTCCACACAAGACATTCCATCTTGGACAGCCCCATCTGTTTAGTTGTCATAAATGCCTGGATTTGGTTGGTTTCCCCAGGTGGCACTTGTCCCTAGCCTGAAACACGCAGCTATTCATCATAGAAGTAGGACGATATTGGGACTTAGCCCAACTCTGCTACCCATATGTATAAAAAAATCAAAAAGCATCTAAAATCAAAATGCTCCTTCTTGCCAAAATGATGGGTATGCTTTAGCCCCGGGGCTGCTGGGGGGAGACTGATGGGGTCATATTGGAGGTAGACGCTAGGCCCATTGTGTGGGTGGGCAGGCAGGCCACCACCACACCTTGTAGCAATATAGAAAAACTCCCTGGTGTCTAGTGGGCTTTTTGCCCTTCCCACTGGGGAAAATTGGAGTTAAAGTCTTCTTTTCTGCTGGGCAGAAAGACAGTTGTGGGTTATTTGAGGGGTGGGGTTAGGCCCAATGCCTAGGCAGGATGCCCCCACCCATTTCAACACAAATGATCGGTCTAACAGCAATGGCTTCAGGATCAAAAAAGGCATTGAATCAGAAAGGAAATGCTTAACACGACAAGTCACAGCTTGTGAAACGTTTCTTTTCCGATTGTATGCCTTTCTCCTAAACCCATTGCTCCTACACCGGTCATTTAGGCTGCCAGTGCCTTTACGACTTCTTATTGATGTATGCTATTGGTCTGGTTGCTACTTTTGTTTCTGAAGGAAGACCACACCTAATTAATAGCCAGGGGTCTAAACGTCAACTTATCTGTATTACCAATGTTTGCATATGATGCTGGGAACCGAAAAATCCTAAATTTGGTTTTTTATTGGATTCTACATTTAGAATAACGCCTGAATGGTTAAGATAGCTAAATGCACTGCGCACTGTATTGTGTTTTTCTGTATTTTGTCTATGTGCTTATTTCTCACCAGCACTGCACCGTCACTTATAGAACCTATACACTTACTGGAACGATCGCAATCATATATACGTATAGTTTATACACGCACAAATCAACTATTGATTAACCCCTTCAGTGCCACGCCCTTTCCCCCTCCTGTGCCGGGCGTTGCACTAGTGGGTGGGGTTCATGACGAGATAGTCTCGTCATGGGCACAGCGCAACCGTGCTCCATGACGAGACTATCTCGTCATGGGCACTGAAGAGGTTAAACTACTATGTTTATGATTGCGCAATACATCAATTATGTAAGCAGGGCCATTGAGTAAATTAGTCCCTGCGAAAGCAGTTTGAAGTATTTCTAAGATTACTATCAGAACTCTGTTCTGTATATACAACTTATACATGGCATACTCCCATCCAGTGGCAAACCACCCTAGTCAGTGTGTTTGCTCCCGTGCACTCAAGAGCAAGACTCACCGACCTAATTTAAGGCCTCAGCCTAAAAAGGAACACTTATTAGTTAAGAATCTCTATCAATGTGCATGCCGTGCCTCGCTCTGCACACCACTATTACAGAGAAGTAAACAAATATATCTCGAGGAATTCGATAACCAAACAAATACAATTTCAAATGTGATTACAAATATGAAGAATAAGTCAGTACAAAAGTAATCCGTCTACCAATTGTACCCAAAATCATCATTGCATGGCCAAAGACCTCACAATAGAAACAGAAATCCATTGCTCAAACATACTCCACCCTCCATCACAAATGAATACACAAATCAGTTCAGCCTATCCTTACTGCTAGAATGGGGGTCTCTAGTTGGCAGGTTGTTACCCTGTCCAAGTAGGGACACTTCTTCCTGGTCAGGGTAAGGGGGATACACTACCGAAATAACCCATGCTCACCCCCTTGGTAGTTTGGCATTAGCAGTCAGGCTTATCTCAGAGGCAGTGTGTAAACCATCTGCCCTAAACCAACAGTAATACATTAAAACACTATAAAAGGACACCCCACCAGTTTTGGAAAAATAAACAATATTTCTATCTGTGCAAAACAAGACCAAAAACAATAAAAAGAAATTCATCCTACAATTCTTATACTAATCAATAAGCAAAAATAGATTAAAAATACAGTTCCTTGAAGTCGATAGCTCTTTCCAGGCCCAGCACAGCGTTGTGAAAAACAAATCCAAAGAGTTCTAGCTGACCGCCATGTACAGTGTCGTGAAGGCTTTCAAAACAGTACTTTTAGAAATGCATGGCGTCGGGGACCTCACTGTGAGCTTTAAAGAGCTGGCGCCGGCAGATGTCGGTTCCGGAGGTCGGTGCAGAAGTCGTCGGACCCTTGAAGTCATACGCGTTGCAGATCGAACTCCGTGCGGTTGAAGTCAGGAGCGCTGGAGTCGGTGGTGCTGGGGCTGCCCTGTGAAGTGCAGCGGTGCGGTGCGGCGTGCGGTGCCCTTAGGCAACCCCTCGGTGACGGTTGTCCAACAGCGTCGGTGAGACCAGGGCCGCAGTGCGAAGTTGGGCGCCCCTCGCTGTGGTGCTAGCAGGTAACGGTGCAGGAAAAGTCGTTGTTGTTGCTGAAGTGCTGTCATCAGCTGACGAACTGGAGTGGCTGGTGCAGGCAAGTCAAGGCTGCGGTGTGTTACGGGGTAGTGCGTTGTGTAACTTATGAGCAGTGCCCTCAAGCCACGGTGCAAGCTGTGGCATCGATGATGGCTTAGCTGGGGATACAAGGGCGGCAGCGTGAAGCAAGGCGGTGTGAAGTGCAGTGCCCAAAGGTCGCGGTGCAAGCAGCGGCTCGGTGGCGGCAGGTGTGGGACCTGGGTTGCGGAGCGAAGTGCGGCGGTGCCCTCTGCAGTGCCTTCAGGACACAGAGCCAGCAGTGGTGTCGTTGACGGCGTCGGGTTGCTTTTTCTTCTGTTGCAGCACTAAACACACAATTCCCAGTGCTGGCAGCAGATGAACATAAAGTCTTTGCTGTTCCTGAGACTTCTCGAACAGGGGGCAAGCTCCACTTCAAGCCCTTGGAGAAACTCAAAGAAGTTGCAGAAAGTTCAGTCCAGTCCTTTCTCTGTCTAAGACAGGAGCAGCCACTGAAGGCCAACATAGCAAAGTACACAATAAAGTGGTAGTTCCTCCTCACAGCTTCTCCATCTTTTCTTATTGGCAGGTTCCTTGATCCAAAAGAGTTCTAAAGTCCTATGGTCAGTGTCCCAACATTTATACCACATTTTCTCTTTGTGGCAAGGGTCTCTGGACCCAGTCAAAACCAGTTCTACCCTCTCTGGCCCAGCTTCACTACAGGAGGTGCAGAGAGCATTGTGCAGAGGCGACACTGCCTATTCGGGTGCTAGTGAAAACTCCTCCCACAACTCAAAATATGGACCAGGCATATTCAGCCCAACTATGAGTCACCGGGGAAAGGCAGGACACACCTCAACCGCCCTTGTGGCGGTCTACAGTGAATGCACATCCCCAGCCCCTGTCACTCCAAAACGAGGCAGTCAATACACAAACCAGCAGAGGCACACAGAATGGTTAGACAAGAAAATACTCACTTTCTAAAAGTGGTATTTTCAAACTTAACTAAAAGACGTATTTTATTTTTAAATCCTGAGTTCAAGCATACTAAACTCTATTTCCTCATCTTGTCCCAAAGGAAAGTTAGGCTTGTAAGACGTTACAAAGCAACTCCCATGTTAGCCTATAGGACAGATAGCCTGTCAATTGTGAAAAACGAAATTGGCAGTATTTCACTATCAGGACATGTCCCACAGACCAGGGCATGTTCTAACTTTCACATACACTGCACCCTGCCCACGGGGGTGCCTTGGGCCTACTTGAGGGGTGCCTTAAATGTACGAAAAGGGAAGGTTAGAGCCTGGCAAGCAGGGGCACTTGCCAGGTCGAAATGGCAGTAAAAACTGTGCGCAGACACTGTAGTGGCAGGTCTGAGAGACCTTTGAAAGGCTGCTTGTATGGAGACATAATCAGTGCTGCAGGCCCACTACCAGCATTTGATTTACAGGTCCTAGGCACACACAGTGCACCATACTAGAGACTTAAAAGTAAATTAAATAAGCCAAACATGGAAACACCAATCCATAAACAAAATTCACAGTAGGAGCACCTGCACTTCAACACTGAACAGCAGTGAGAAAGTGAGCAGAGGCCCTAAACCAGCAAAACGAAGTCCAACAACCATAAAAACAGGAGGCCTGAATGCTAAAAGACTTGGGAAACACACCAAAATATGCCAGGTCTAACACTTACTTACACTTGAAATTGTTCAGGAATACTCAGTAAGTCACTTCTCAGAAGTCTCCAGCATTGTAACTCTTGGCAAAGTTCCAAAAACTCACTTTTACCCCAAACTAGGAATGAATAACCGGGAAATCTCAGAATTCTTCAGGACTACTCTAATGGTTCCTAAAAGGAGGAGGTGCTTTTCTGCAATCATTTTGCTGAACCCCAATATTCTAATTCACTCAAATGTTTTAGATCACCCCAATTTTTACATTAGAGGTTCCGCTTCAGCATCCTTGATCTTGCGATAAGAGTCATTACCCTCCTCAGGACCAACAAAATTAGCAGAGTAATAACTAACAGGGTTCTAGATTAGGAAAATGTTAAATGGTTTATTACAAAAGTCTCAATTTCAACAATTACAAAGAAATACAAAACATGCCATGAAGGCTCAAATACAAAGTACATAGTCAAAAAATCTGAATCGTTCTAGGGGTCACAATAAACAGCAACATTCATAAATGGAACAGACAACATCCAAAGAGGAAAATGTAAAAATCTTATCTCACCCCCAAATAAGCAAAAACATCAAATTCAGCATGGTATTACTAGTGATAACACATATTGAGCAAATCAGAATTAAGATTGCCACAAATGATCATAGAACACTAAGCCACTTCTAATGAAAAGGAAAACTACAGCAACAGCATAATCCGGAGATGCACAACACCATATGAAATGTTTTTCAAACAAAGACTCATACAGTAGTGTATGACAGCAGGTATACATTGGAACTTCCATCAGAGGTGTCCTTGGGAATGACACAGGCAGCACACAAATACAGTTTCATTCACAATACATACTCTCTAAGGAAAATAACCAGTTAGGTTACAATGTCCCATACTATGTTAAAACTGTGGGGGGAAAAGACATGCAGGGGGGTATTGATTTGGAGGGTTAATGAGAAGCAAAATGAAGAGAACACAAAAACAGCATCCATATTAATAAAACAGAGCCTCTGCAAAAATGTGACACAATGTGGCACAACTAAACTACATTAATAAGCATACTTCTAAACACCTACTCAATATAATTTCAAGTGCAACAATAATAATTCATCAATTCATTAGTATTCAAAAATAATTTGTCACCCAAACTTGCAGATTTAAAAAAAAAAAAAAAACAACCGCACTGGAAAAGGAAGGTGAGACAAAGGATTTCAGAGAACTGAAAAAGAGTTAAAAAAGTAAAATAAGAGCAACAACATAAGATTCATGGTGACATAACAGTAAACTTAAATATTAGGAGTGTCATTTCACCATTAATTATACCATACAGACTCAAGTGTGTTGCATACATACAGGGTCGGATTGGTAAGGTAGACAATGGGTCGGTATCTGAATTGCAGCTGTGTGCTGCTTTTTTGGGCTTCGTGGTTTCCGATTTGGGCTGTATCTGTGCTCTTAAGATGTCGCCAGTGGCTTACTGGGGGACTGAGCGGCCTTTTTAGAGGTAGATGGGCCTCTATTACCTCTTTTACCAACAGGGTGGAGGTGTCATTCGCAGTCCCTCACTGGGTCAGCCCATTAATGTATGCAGTTTGGGCAGGGGGCCTGAGCAGAATTGGCCTCACTTATAAACAATGGATTTAGGCACAGATCTCTGTACTGGGATGAATGTATGACATTGTTCTGCATTCTGTCCATCAATTGTTCTTTTTGCATTTGTCACCCCGAGTGGAATGGGTATGCCCAGACGTGGGTCGCATGCTCTCCATGCCACTGGAGTCAAGCTATCCTGGCTGATGAAGGCTGGATGCCCAAAACCGGTCCTAGGATGCTTGTTTCCAGTCCAAGGAGGACCTGGCCTGGCAGTTCGGGCTGGACTGTTCCCATTGGGCACAGGGTCAAGACTGATTTGCATATGGCTGGTCCAAACTGGAATGGCATGGTGAGCAAAAAAACGATGGATTTAGGCCCAGATCTCTGTACTGGGATGAATGTTTGACATTGTTCTGCATTCTGTCAATCAACTGTTCTTTTTGCAGTTCTCACTTATATTCAGGCGTGGTTCACCATTGTGAACTAATCTGTGCACAAAAAGTCCTGGCAACATTTATGTTTTTATCTCAATGAAGTTAGGAAAACATGCCTCTTTTAGAGAAACTCCCTCCCCTCCTTTTCATAATACTTAAAACACTGAAGCAGTGTTTTGTGAAAAGGGGCAATCCAAAAATGTGGGCCACTTTTTTTTTAGGGTGCCCGAGCCAATTTTTGATCTCAACCCAACCCTGCACACATATGACATGGAAAAGTCACACATAAACACATGGCAAAAAAAAAGAATAGAACGCATTAGCAATATTTAAACTATACATCCCTCCTGGGGGTGTTACACAAGTGTAACATATTCTGCAATGTGGAATGTTGGGGGCATGGAATAGCATGACCACCGGGGTTAAAGGTGGTGGCGTTGGAGAGTGGAGTCCGGTGAATGTCAGAAGGGGCCTGCGGTGCTCCTTACGTCTGAATTATATTTTAAATAAACCACGTACTGAGACTTACCTTCATGGAGCTGTGTACATTGGCGATGACGTTAGCTTAGATTGGAGTCTACAGCTTTGTGTGCTGCTAAGTACCGCACCTGAATTTACCCGGTGTTCTGTTGTACGATGCATAATAATGGTGATCCCGTCTGTGTTAGCGGAGAATCTTCCGGTCTACTACAGCGGTACAGAGAGAAATGTATATCTTGTGTGGTTTCCTGCTATGGGCTGGGCATTGCTTAGCAACGCACGTCAGCAGCCATTTTATGCAGTCTAAGGAGGTAGAGCTAAACAGATATGCTGTATGGCTTCCTGCTGTGGGCTGGGCATTACCTAGTAAAGCATTTCGGCAGCCATTTTCTGGAGGTCAAATTTCCTGCAACTGCTGAGTGTCTCTTGCAACGTGGCTTCTTTGTGAGCCGTTGCTTGGTAAGACGTGTAAGCAGCCTTTTTCTTGTGGCCCCTGCTTTACAACGCGTGCCTTTGGCCTTTCTTGTGTGCTCTTCACAACAAATGACACAAAAGGAAGGCAGTGCTGTAAAGCTGGCTACATTTTGGCAATCATCATTCTGTGATTGGAACGCCTAATGTTAGTGTGTTTTGGGATCTTTGTGGCAGTCTTCGTTCGGTGATTGGCACACCGGATACTGAGTCTGCTTGGAAATCGTTGTGACGGTCATTATTTGGTGATTGGCACACCTTTTTTTCTTCACCCGACTGCATATTGTTTGACAGTCATCTTTGCGAAGACGGGCACGTCTAATTAGCTCTGTAGAATTTTAAAGTATTATTTTGGCTATTGTTTGTCAAATTTAGTTGTATTTTAAGTTATGGCTAGCATACAACCTCCTCCATTTTTCCTGGCTGAATTGGAGGAAGCACCTGTACGTTGGGATTTGTGAATTCATATGTTTGAAGCATATGTTGAAATATTGGAAGAAGGAGAATGTACGGCAGAAAGAAATGTATCTTTACTGAAACACAGATTGGGTGCAATAGGATTAAGGGAGTTTAAGAATTCACCTCCCTTAGAAAATGCCAATATTGTGGATGTGTATGAGTATGGTGTGAAACAGATGCACGAAAGGTTCGGTAGGAAAATTAATGCTCTGCTGGAACGTTTCAAGTTCTATTCGAGAGCAAAGAAAAAGGATGAAACTATTGACCAATTTGTTGCAGCCTTAAGAGGGTTAGCTGTAACATGTGACTTTGAGTGCATGACTTATGATCAAGTATTTAGGGACCATACTAATGAAGACTAAATCCAAGAAAATTCAAGAGAAATTGTGGTCAAGTGCTTAAATGATTTCGACGGCAGCCGTGGAGGTCGCAAGGAGTATAGAGGTGTCAGAGAAATGTCAACAAGCTATGAGGAAGGAAGGTGAGGGGGCTGCATTCGTTTCAGCAGTTGTGGGAGCAAAAGATGTTAAAAGTACAGGGTAAATGTATGAAGCAGAGGGTAAAGAAACCGTGCCTACTGGAGACAAAGGGTTGGTTTGTAATAGGTGTTGATCAAGTAGCCATCTGGCTAATTCGAAAATGGGTCCTGCACTGGTTGTGATATCGTTGAAGACCAACGGAGAGCTTAGACTCTGTGTAGATTTGAGGTGTTTAAACTAGGTTATTTGGGTAGATACATTTCCTCTTCCCAGTTAACTGGAATTGATGTTGTTGACTGGTGATGCTGCTATTTTTTTTCTACAATTGATCTTACCAGTTCTTATCACCAAATTGAATTGGAGGAAGACTCTAAGCATTGTACTGCGTTTACAACACCTGAAAGAACGTTTTAATGCAAGAGGATGCCGTTTGGCATTGAAAGCGCTTCTGCTGTCTTCCAGCAAGGAATGTCCCAGATTTTGAATGGTGCAACAGGTTCAAAAGTGTTTCAAGACAATAGCCTGATTTTCGGTAAGGATCAATACAATCATGATTGGAATCTGGAACTGTTATTGTCAGCACTTATGGAGAATGGGATGTGTAAAAAGAGGGAAGTGTGTTTTTTTGGAAACAGCAAGTTGAACATTTGGGACATGTGATAACCATCGAAGGAATCCATCCTAAAGTAAGCCATGTGGAAGCAAAAGTTAATGTACCAGAGCCCAAAGATAAGGAGCAACTAATGTCTTTTGTAGGGTTAACAGAATTGTATTCACGCTTGGTGGAGAACTATAGTACAAACGTAGAGCAGTTACAAATGTTACTAAAGAAGAACATTACATTTTGTTGGTCGCAGATCAAACAACATGTTTCAAGGCAATTAAGGATGACATTTTTCATGCTTTTAAAATCGTTTGTTATGGGAGCAGACTGTATTATATCAGTAAATGTCAGTGATTACAGGATTGGTGCAGTATTGTCACAAAGGAAAGGAAAGATGGAATGGATAGTAGCATAAGCCTCTCGCATTTTGTCTCCAACGGAGCATAATGATTCCGTCATTGAGAAAGAGTTTCTGGCTGCTACGTGGGTAATAGAACGCTTTGGGTTATATGTGTGGTGTAGAAAATTCAAAATTTGCACCGATCATAAACCATTGATAAACAATTTGAAACCGGGTGGTGGTAGGAATCTTACTCCTAGGTTAGCAAGGTAAGCATCAAAATTGCAAATGTTCTTTTATGAGATTGTGTATGGACCTGGGAAGGATAACAGTACTCCTGATGAATTGTCAGGGATGCCGTTAAAGGAAGGGAATGTATTTGTAGAAAATAGTACTGAGGTGGCTTTCACTTATGAGGATGCTGTATTGAGTGAGGGAGAAAAGTATGGGCAAGTTGTGTCTGTAGTAGGGATGGACGAGTTAGGGGAAAAACTCTGCGTAGCGGAGTTTACTGGCGCGCCTCGACCCTATTCCCTGCCTGGGCGACACATACCTTGGAAATCGATAGAGGCCATAATTCTTCTGTATGCGGACACACGGGTTCAGGTCAGGCTGGGTGATGGTGGCTCTTTATCGAAGAAAATTAGAACATATAATGGTTTAAAGCAGGGTTTTGTTCTTTCTCCTTGCCATTTTAACTTATTTTTAATCGGATCTCGTACAGCATTTGGACTCCAAGATTGGGTGAGGTGCAAATTAATTATCTTCAATATGCAGCTGATACTATATTTCTGAGCAAAACCCCTACTGGCCTACAAAGACTGATGCCGTTGATGACTATATACTAATGAATGGCCTTGAATTGAATGGTAAAAACACTGAAAAATTATGAAAATCGGTCCAGCAAAACAGAAGTTTAAGTAATGGAGGGCCAGAGGTGGGCCAATTGAATTTGTTAAAACATATAGATATTTAGGGGTTGTGTTTGATAATAGTCTCTTTTAGGACCACTTTAAAGATTTAAGGGCAAAAACTGTGACTTTAATCCATGCTTTTAAATGCTTGCAAAAATCATTGAGTTGCCAATCCTACGAACATATTCTCAAAGTCATGAGAGCAAAGTTACAGCCGACCATTTCATATGGCTAACCCATCACCAGGGGAAAAGATGCAAAGATTTATTAGTAGTCAAGGCTTATAAAGCAATTTTTGGGATTCCCAGGTCAGTGGGCCAAGCTGAAATAAGATTGCAGTTTGGTCTCCAAAGACAGTGTTTGGTGTCACAAGGGGCTTTTTTTTAATGTATGTACTCTATGTTTTCTTCCGCCTGTTACCCTAGTGAACAACTGCTGGCTTGAAATAACAAAGCCTGCTTATGCTGCTACCTGGATATCCCATATTTTAACATGCCTGCATGATATTGGTTTGCAAAATGGGCGTCGTGAATTGAAACTGCCCAATTATAAATTAATCCTAAAAAAATTTATCAAATTTAAATCCCTTCATAAGGATAAAACTGATTTAGCCGCCAAAAAGCATGCATGGTGTGTGATCAATTCACATCAGTCTTTACGCATCCAGTCATACCTTAATGCCTATTTCACAGCAATAATAAAAAAAAACTTTTTTTAAAATAAGATTGGGAATAAATCCAACTAAGGAGGGTATGCGATATTGGATTCAACAGTGGCCCGATACCAATAGTAGACTCTGTGACTGGCCACGTGAATATTTATTGCATATAGTATGTGTGGGCCCCAAACTGCTTAAAATACAGCTCATGATTTTAAAACCGCTATTTTTGAAGTTTGGGGTAAGATCTGCCTGCCAGCCCCTTATTCTCCGTTTGTCGGGTGAGTCGATTGTGTTGCTATGCCAATTGATAACGTTTTTAGTTGCGGCAGAAAAATGTTTGGTATTGATTGTTCAATATGTATCATAATTAAATTCCATGGCTTCAAGAGAAATCTTGAATGCATTTCCTCTGATTTTTGCACCGTACGTCCTCTTGTAGAATTCAGTGTCTAGGCTGCTAGGGTAATAATTAGAAATGTCTATAACAAAGTTATCTTGCTTGTAACAGAAACTATAGATGTACTTTGATAGCCTGTTTGCACAATGGCATTATTGTTTACCGCACGCTTGCATTTTAATTCGTAATGATCCAGTCCATGACCGATAGATGTTATAGTTTATTTGTATAATAATTGATAAAAGTTAATCGTTTTATTGCATAAATATGAATGTATTTATAAATTGTCAAGAATATTTTTTGTCATTGTTATAAAAAAGGAAAAGAAGCTCACAAATAGTTTTATTACTGGTCTGTAACTAAATATGATAATGTTTTTTTTATATATTGCCCGATTATTAAGATGTTTTAATTGCAATGATTTTTGTTAATCAAGCAATAAAGACTTTATTCATTCATTCATCCATCCCTAATCCAGACGTCACTTCAGTTCATCCAGCCACGGCCTTGGATATGGATACTGTTGTATCCTAGCGACTGTGTGTACATTCCAATCTTAGTAACCAGCTTCCAGAGGTTCTCAGTTGGAGACGGTTGCTGATGAAGGTACTTGTCCAGGGGTTGTTCCTATCAACTTAATAAAGACACACTTTTTCGACACCCCTGTCTGCGCCTCTTAAAAGTGGCGATGAGGATGGGATGATATTCTCTAGAGGGCAGACTGAATAGGAAGATCCTGATGCAGATTTTTTTTTATCCTTACAACCCCTGGACTACGTTATGTTCCAATCGTCGTTTACTTAACCCCTTCAGCGCTGCGGGAATTCCCCCGCGGTGCTGAAGGGTTCGAGCGCGGGCGGGCCCATGACGGAACGGTTCCGTCATGAGCACAGCGCAACCGATGCTCATGACGGAACCGTTCCGTCATGGGCATGGAAGGGGTTAAGACACTACCGACTGCATTGGGTGGAGAACAATGTCGGTGGTCAAGTCCAGCTGAACTGGCAACACGGATGCGCAAGAACTGAATTCTGCACGACTGAGCTTGGAAGCCTTGGTGTGCACTAGTGCGAAGCGACCGTCTGGTGAGTGTTCTCGACTGAGCCTGGAAGCCTTGGTGTGCACTAGTGCGAAGCAACCGTCTGGTGGGTGTCCTAACCAGTCATGTGTCGACTGAGACTGTGTAAGCGTGTGAATCACGTTTTACTATGGAGGCAGTCGTGCGCTTTTAACAAGTGGTGAATCGCATTTTATTGAGGGGACAGCTGTGCGTGTTTTAATCAAAGGCGGCTATGTGTCTGAAGTGCATCGGAGTTGAGTGCGATCGGCGAAAACGGAGTACGCTGTGTATTCAACTCGAAGGAACTTTGGGTGAGATCAACAGCTGGCAGGTTGTTAATGTTTAAAAAAAACAAAAACAAAGGCT
Organism: Triturus cristatus; assembly: GCF_964204655.1. NCBI lineage: Eukaryota > Metazoa > Chordata > Amphibia > Caudata > Salamandridae > Triturus > Triturus cristatus. Next base: position 930,591,549 of record NC_140585.1, read on the forward strand.
TACTGGACACTTTGGCTTGTAGTGGCTGGCGGACTCTGGCGTGTTCCCTGTCTTGTCATTCTACCCTGGTGTGACGTGCATGGCAAGTACGACGTGAGCGTGTGCGCGAGTCTCGTCATCGCGTTACCAGGCTTTGTGGACATAGCAATTGACGTAGTGAAGTTGCCTGGCAAACACCGGTGTTTGTCTGCACTAATTACTAGTCAGCAAACGGGAAGTTACATTAATCTCGAGCGTTATCTCTTATGCATCTTTGCGAGTAAATATGAAAGAATATAAAGGGAAAAGACAAGAACGCTCACAAGCGTGCATCACAGAGTAGGAAGACCCAAAAGAACTATTTTAAACTGTCAGCCATTCAACAAATACCCACCGATCTGAGCAACGGTGACTATTTTATTTATTTTAACTTGTGTTTTTTTTTATTGATTGGTCTATAGCACTAATTTATTTATATAACTGTTACTATTTTTATGTTCAGGGTTGCATAAATTAAGTATTTAGCGCCCAAATTACCAAGTTAATATTAGTACTACATCTTTAAGCATGGACATGTCAACTATTTTAGCTCCTCCCAAATTTCTACAAAACCTTGGTGAGCCTATAATGCCATGGGAGGATTGGTTAGAATCCTTTGAAACCTGCTTAGAGGCAATTGGTGGTGAGGATTTCGTAGCTTCTAGGAAAGTAGCAGTTTTTAAGCACAATCTGGGTATAGAAGGTAGAAAAGTACCGAAAACATTACCCATTTCCACAAAAAAGAATTATATTAGTCTTGAAGACAAAGAGAGTGATAGAGAGGGTGAGCGAAGTGGCGAAGGTGATGAAGTACAACACGACGAAGAGGTACCAATTGATGAATATGTTGTCAAAGCATTAGAGAAAAACGGGGGCGTGGCTTGGCAGCCGACGGGCATGGACGCGTGAGCGACGAGCTCCGCATCCAGCCCAGCAATTAATCCTGCAACGAGTGTCCCCCCGGCGGTTTGAAGCTCCCGGAGGGCTCCCCCTGCCAACTCGGGACCCCTGGAGCAGTCGGGCGGGGTGGAGCGCAGCGCAGAGGGCTGACGCGGAGCCGGAGAAGCGGCGGAGGCGGGCGGCCGTCGGCCATGTTGGGCGGCCTATGAGGGGACGGGAAGCAGCGGTCCACAGTGCTGGAGGAGCTGGCCGGAAGTGAGGCTGCATCGGCTGCGGGCGCCGGAAGTGCTGGCCTGGCCCTGCCGATCGGAGGGTGGCTGCAGAGATCGCCCTCAATGCGGAGCCCGGGGCTGGGATGCCCGCAACAGCGTGACCTAGCAGCGGTGGCTGAGCTGCGGTGAAGCGGCGACACGGCGGACGGCACTGGGTTTGTGCCGGTAGTGGAGGGCCTGGAACTGGAGCGCCCGCAGTGGGACACCACGTGTTTAGTGGACCAGCGAGGTGGGTGACCGGCGCAGCGAACCCCTCGGAGGTGGCGGCTTGGCTGGCCACAGGTGGCGGACTTGAGGGCCTGGCTTCTGGGTGGTGCCCGCCTTGGTGCGACAGTCCCGGCGTCCCTCGGAGGACAGCGGAGAGGGTCGGACGAGGCCCCCGGCCCCAGCAGCTTTGGAGAAGGCTAGGGGCCGCTCCCGTCGGGGCGCCCTGTGAGAGGCAGGAGGGCGCTGGTTCCTTGTGGGCCGAAGGCAAGGTGGAGCAGGTCCCTGAGGCCGGTGAGGAGGCGCACTTCCCGCAGATCTGGTGAGCGGGCCTGGAGGCCGCTTGGGGAGGGCCTCCCTGACGAACCGCCTGGCCGGAAGAATCGGCAAGCCGCGACTCAAGCCGGGAGGGAATCCAGTGGAGTCGGCGGGAGACTCTGCCGGTAGCTGCAAGGGCGGCACCGGCGCCGACTCTGCGGCGGGCCTACAGCAGCGACAGCTCGACCAAATCTTACAGGCCATAGCGGACACAAAAACGGCACTGCAAAAGGATATCGCCCAGGTATCCTCGGACCTGGGGCTGCTCCGGGCGGACCACAGGAAGTTGGTGGACAGGGTCAAGACCACGGAGGACAGGATGGACCTGGTGGAGCCAGCGCAGAAGGTATTGGAGGGTCAGACAGCGGATCTCCTACGGCGGGTGGTGACTCTGGAAAAGAGGGCCGAGGACGCTGAAGGGCGCAACCGCCGCAATAACATTCGCGTAGTCGGGCTGCCGGAAAAGATCGAAGGGGGAGATATGCTAACCTACCTGGAGACCTGGCTGCAAGAGGTGGTGGCGCCCGAGGGACTTACGCGGTTCTTTACTTTGGAGAGGGCGCATAGGGTTCCGGCCCGTCCCCCGGACCCGGCCCGACCGCTGCATTACAAGGACCGGGATATTATCCTTCAGAGGGCCAGAACTTCGGGACCCTACCAGGTGGAGAACGCTCGGGTTTCTATTTACCCGGATTACCCCATGGAGGTTCAGCGCAGACGTACCTCATTCCTGGCGGTGAAGAGGGCACTGCGGGAAGAGGGGCTGCAATACTCTTTGTTGTTCCCGGCCCGCCTCCGAGTGGTGATGGATGGGGCGGCTTCCTTCTTCACTGACCCCGCGGCAGCCTGGAGTTGGCTGGAGTCGGCCCGGACCCGAGCGGCGGCGCATACTGATGGGGAGGGGCCGCAGGGTACCCCGACGAAGGCCCGTCGCAACAGACGCAACAGGGTGAGGACAGCGGGGGCCCGATCACCGGGTGCGTCCCAGACGGCTCTGGAGAGGCGAGCGGCGCTGCGGGCGGTCTCTGTGATTTCCGGGGCCACAGCCTCCCAGCCCAGCGAGGATTCGGGCTCTAGGAAGGGCACAGAGGACTCCCACTCGGACGGTGCTATCGACGAAGCGGAGGTGCTGCCAGATGTTACCCCGGGGACGGCGGATGGACTGTTGGACGCTTGAAGGTTTGGGGAGTGCTCGGGCCATGAACTGAGGGACTTGGGCAGGGAGGACTGGGTACATGTGGAGAGGGAGGCTGGTCCGGGCTGGATGGGGCTCAGGGAGGGACCGGTACCAGGTGGGGTCCATGGCTGGAGGTTATGACGATTATTGGGGGCCCTGGGGGTAGGGGCGGGGGAGCCTGCAGGGAGTGGACCGCTGGGGGGGATTGACGGAGTCTGGGCGTGGATGCTCTGGGGAGGACTGCCGACAAACCCGTCAGGTGTAGAGCCACCACCTCAACCTCACAGATATAGTGAGACTCTGGTGGCTACCAGAGTATTTGGTTTCTGTTTGGGGGAGTATTTGGATGGGTGACTGTGGTTTAGAGCCTGTTCTGGGGAGGGGTGGGGAATCGGGGAGTTGGGGTGTTTTAGGGTTTCAGGGGGTTGTCAGTGTGCCTTGGAGGGGTGGGAAGGGATGATTGGTTCGATGATGGGATGGGGACCCCCCCTGAATTGAGAATTGTGACTTGGAATGTGAGGGGGCTCACCTCTATGGTGAAGAGACATAAAATCCATGCCTACTTAGTGCGGAGAGGGGTTCAGGTAGCCTTCCTTCAAGAGACCCACTTGGACAGAGAGGAGGGGAAGGCATTGCAGAGGCGCTGGCGGGGTCAATTGTACTACACCACCTTTTCGAGGTTTGCCCGGGGGGCTCTGATCTGGGTGAGAGCAGGTGTCCCTTTCCAACCCCTGATGACATTGGTAGACCCAGAGGGCAGGTTCGTAGCAGTGCAGGGGCGGCTGGATGGGAGGGATTTGAGCATGTGTAGTGTGTATGCCCCTAATATGGACCAGGCTGCGTTTTTCTCCAGGCTGTCGGGGCAGTTGGCGGCGTATTTGACGGGGCCGGTGGTGCTGGGGGGGGACTTTAATTCGGTGACAGATGTGGAGTTGGATAGGTCCCACCCTCCCCTGGCGCAGTCGGCGGTGCGTCGGGTGGCCAATAGTCGACGTAGCTGGCAGGTCACTTGGGGTCTGGTAGACACTTGGCGTACTCATCACCCGCTGGACAGGGATTACTCCTTCTATTCTGCCCCCCATGAGCTGTATGTCCGATTGGATGGTATACTGTGTTCTCCGGACGTCCAATCGCTGATGCGACATAGTGAATATTTAGCTAAAACTCTCTCGGACCATAACCCCTGTATGGGGGTGCTGCAGTGGTCCAGGTAGCGGCAAGTTATTCCCACATGGCGTCTTAACCCCCTGCTTCTGGAGGACCCGGTCTTCCGGGCTGAGGTTAGTGACTGCATAACACAATATTTCGAGCGAAACTCGGGTACGACGGCAAGCCGGGCGACGGAATGGGACGCGTTTAAGGCGGTTGTTCGGGGGGTTTGTATATCGTCCACAGCCGGAGTACGGAAGACGTTATTGAAGGAGGTAGATGGGGCGGAGGCTCTGCTGCGGGCGGCGGAACGGGCGCATCAGACGGGGAGCGGTGAGTTGGCTGCGGTTGCTGAGGCGCGTGAGGGTGTGGCGGTGCAGGTGGAGAAGCTCCGCTGCTTTGATCATAAAAGCTACCTAATGCGAGCGCACGCGGAACGCGATAAGGTGGGATCCCTTCTGGCGTGGCTAGCGAACCCGGCGGCCCGGGGGGAACCGATACTTTCCCTGGCCGAAGCGGGGGGTGCCCCGGTTTATTCCCAGAAGGGGATAAATCAGCAGTTTGCCGGATACTACGCTGGGCTATACGATAGCACCATGGAGGGGGAGCCTGAGGGCCTGGCGGACTTCTTGCTGGAGGCCCGCCTTCCTCGACTGGACCCGGAGATTGGGAACGATCTTGGCGGTGCCATATCGCTGGGCGAGATTCGTGCGGCGATTAGACACATGGCACGTCGGAAAACCCCGGGGGCAGATGGGTTGCCTGTCGAGTTCTTTGCGGCGTTTCCGGATCTGTTAGCCCCGCAGCTGCAGGCCCTCTACAGCGAAGCCTGGCGGCGTGGGTGCTTAACCGCCTCTGCTCGGGAGGCGATTGTGATACCCTTATTAAAGCCCGGAGGGGAGGCCGACGCGCGCACGGCGTATCGGCCGCTCTCCATGTTGACGGTGGACTATAAAATATTGAGTAAGATACTGGCGTTGCGCCTTTTGGGTCATATGACCGCCTTAATCCACCCGGATCAGGCGGGCTTTATTCCTCGACGCAGCACTGCCACTTCAGTGCGAAGGTTGATGCGAGTGATGGAACTGGACCGGGAGGTCTTCCCGGAGGCCTGCACGCTGTCGGTCGACATAGAAAAGGCCTTCGATAGTGTGGAATGGCCTTATTTATACCGAGTGTTGCGGGAGTTCGGCCTGGGGGAGGACTTTGTGCGCTGGACCACGTTGCTTTATAGCGAGGCTACGGCCCGAGTGAAGACGGGGGTCACCATATCGGCCTCCTACCATGTCCGGAGGGGGACAAGGCAGGGGTGTTCCCTCTCCCCCCTGCTGTTTGCGCTGGCCATTGAACCGTTGGCAGCTCATGCCCGACGAGGGGGTGCGTATGTAGGAGTTTCTCTGCGGGAGGATACGCATTATATCTCCCTCTATGCAGACGATCTGTTGATGTTCTTGGCGGATGCGGCGGGAGCACTGGAGGGAGCGGTTGCCCTCTTGGAGGAGTTTGGTCGGCTGTCTGGGCTTAAGGTCAACTGGCGTAAAACGTGTTTGTTCCCGTTGTCACGAGGGGGACAGCCCCCGCAGGCGTTGGGTCATATCCGCTGGGAAGGCAGCTGTCTCCGTTATCTGGGGGTTAACATTTACCATACCCAGACTGATTTGCTGGAGGGGAATGTGGGTAGAGCGCTTCGAGGCCTACGGGGTAGCATGGGGTTTTGGAAAACGCTCCCGCTCTCGTGTGCTGGGAGGGTGGCGCTGCTGAAAATGGTGGCGTTGCCGCGGCTCCTTTACTATTTTCGCACCCTTCCAATATGGATCCCGGCGTCGTTCTTTGCGACGCTGCGGGTATTAACCACGAGCTTCATTTGGGGTTCGGGAAGGCGTCGAGTGGCGCTGACCACCTTGTGGCGGCCACGGGCAGAGGGGGGCTTGGCGGCTCCGGATTTCGAGTGGTACTATCTGGCGGCCCAGCTCCAGTGGCTCACGCAGGCAGTGGCCAGGGAGTACAGGGGCCCGGAAGGCCCTCAGGGCAGACTAATCCCGCGCCATGTGCTGGCCTTTATAGTCCTCCACCAGAGGTTGGACCTCGCCCAGCTCACCTTGGAGGAACGTACCTTCCGGTTATGCTGGAACAGATGCCAGAGAAGGGCCGCCATAGTTCACCCCTATGCCCCGGAGATCCCCCTGGGGATGTGTACGGCGTTCCCGCATGGAGGAGATTGGTCGGGATTAGCGGTCTGGGAGGAACTGGGGGTACAGATGGTGGGGGACTTATTTAGAGAGGGAGTACTGCTGCCTTTCCAAGACTTGCAGGACTCTTATGGGCTTCCGCGGGGAGACTTCCTGCTTCATGCGGCATTGGTGGCGAGCCTCCAGAGGCATTGGAACGTGGGGCTGTCGGAACCGCCGACTGCCGCGGGTTGCCAATATGTAGTGATGGCGGCGGGGACGGCTAAGGCCATCACATGCCTTTATTGCCGGCTGTCGACGGAGAGCCTTCTCCCCCTGGGCGCCCTGAGGGAAAAGTGGGAGGCGGACCTAGGGAAAGAGATCCCTGAGTCTACGTGGTCCACGCTGGTGCGGAGGGCCTGGAAGGGAACGAGGAATGCCAGGTTCCAGTTAGTCCAGTTTTTTACGTTACACAGAGCATACCTGACACCGGCCAAGATACTGAAATATTTCGGGGGAGCGCACTCTCAGTGCCCGCGGTGCGGGGTGGACGGTGCGGACTTTCGACACATGTTTTGGTCCTGTATGCAGTTGGGTGACTACTGGGAAGCGGTGGTGGATTGCTTGAACCAGGTCACGGATCGCTCCATTGCTCCGGAGATGGGGACCTGCTTGCTGCTTTGGTTCCCCCACACTCGCCGCACGAAGGTCACTAGCAAATTTTATGATCTAGGGCTGATAATGGCCAAGAGGGAATTGACTCTGCACTGGAAATCCCGGGGGAGACCTAACTTCCTGCGCTGGAGATCAGCATTGGCGCGTTGGGCAGGGGCTGAGGGCATGCTCCGGGTGCAACTGGCCCTCCGGCGAGATGACGAAAAAGTGCTAGCGACGGCCCGGGCATGGGAAGCGTTGGTGGTAGAACTTCAGGGGTTGATGTCCGAGACGGGGGCGGAGGGGAGTGGGTCTGACGGGGAAGTGGTAGTGGGGAGCGGGGAGTAGCAGAGGCGAGACGGCGGGCCCTGACCGCCAACACTTTGGGCTGGGCTAGCTGGAAGGTCCTGTTGGTTTAGGGAGAAGTTGGGCCCCTGTATTGTAGTGACCAGGGGGAGGGGACACATCGAAAGTGGGACCGGGGTAGAAGATGGGGGCACACGGACAGAGGGAGGGGGGAGGGGGGGTAAGGGACCGGGTGGCAAGGTTGAGCCGTCCTTGGGAGAGTCGGGGATGCTGTTACATGTGGGGTATTTCCTGGACGGGCGGGGATTGAGAGTTGGTTGTTGTATTGTTGTGTTGGAAAACAATAAAAAATGTTTCAACAAAAAAAAAAGCATTAGAGAAAAACTATGGTAAGAAAGTTAGCAAAGTGGTAGAGAGGCACAATTTGTTTTCAAGGGCACAACTATCTGGGAAATCTGTGGAACAGTACATTTCTGTATTAAGAACTTTTGCATCTACATGCAGATTCAGGGATCTACATGTGGAGATTATAAGGGATCAATTCATAAATAGAACGAATAACGTTAAAATACAGGAAAGATTGTTGGATATGAAAGATCCATCTTTGTAGAAAACTATAGAAGTAGCTAGACGTATTGAAAATACCTCCAGATATGTTAAAGAATTGAGCAGGGATCATGTGAAGGAGAAATCTGAGGTGACTAAGGTTTGTGTTCTAGAAAAAAAATTCTGGTTAAAAAAAAGGGAAAACAGCATCAAAAACAAAGTGCCTAAAAATATCTGGGTTTTTTACAGATGTGGCAGCACAAGTCACACTGCGGAGTCTGATAAATGTTTTGCTACTTAGGAAAAGTGTTACAAATGTAAAAATAAAATAGGTCATTTAGCGGGTATGTGTAAAGCTGGATTTGCCCCAGTTGAGAAGCGGAAGCGTTCTGTGCACACTATTAGAGAAGGTTATGAGGATGACAGTTCTGCCAATGAAGGGGAAGTTGAAGTCATGGTCATATACGATAACATTGTCAATGATATATGTGAAGGTTATAATCCACCTAAGTGTGATGTAGGTATCAATGGAACAAAAATAATAGTTTGGGCAGACTCTTGCTCCCCATACACTATTATTGAAAAAAAACACATGGAAGAACGTAGGAGGTTTCAATATGAATTCTCCGGATATAGAGCCAGTAGGTTACTGTGGTTTTAAGCTTCCATTGTTGGGTTTCATTAATTGCATTTTATCTCACAAAGGTAAGGATACTACCAGCAGAGTATATGTGGTGGAAAAAGGAAGAGCGTTGTTGGGGTGGTGCAAACAAAAACGCTTGGTATAACACTGGATCCCAATCATCCGCAGCAAGTCCTAGTCATGGAAGATGCAGAAAAAGCCAAATGTGGTACCAAATTTCCCAAATTACTTTGGGATAAGCTATGATGTTTAGAAAAATGTGAGCATCCTATTGTACTTAAATCCAACAATGTTCCATGGGTACATAGGGAGAGAAACATACCATTTACCCTTAGGGAAAAGCTGAAGAAAGAACTGCAAAGGTTATGTTAAGCACAGGTCATTGAACCATTCGAGTCATCTGAATGGCTCAGTTCCATCGTTTTGGCAAGCAAACCCGACGGAAATTTACGCATGTGTGTTGATTTGAGAGATCTTAACCCCTTCTGTGCCCATGACGAGCTGGACTCGTCATGGAGCACAGTCGCGCTGTGCCCATGACGAGCCCAGCTCGTCATGAGGCATTCCCTGGGGAATCCCTCTGGTGCCCGCACCAGAGGGATTCCCTTTCACTAAAAATAGCCTTGGGAGCTGGGGAAGAGCTTCCCCAGCTCCCGAGGCCCCCCTGCTTTCAGTGTATTGACGATCGGCGCGCATGTCGGGCCGACGTCATTACACTGAAACTGAAACTGAAATGAGCCAAGAGCCTCATTTCAGTTTCACTTTCTACGTGCTCAGGGGGCTATCTCAGCCCCCTGAGCACGTAGAAAGACGGGAGAGGTATCGTTGGAAAGGGGAGAATCTCCACAGGAGGGCGATCCCCAAGCAGGGATCCACCCACTAGACACCAGGGAGTGGGGAGCGGCCGCTTGGGCAAGGGCCTTTGCTCCCCCCTAATTATTTTGGCACCATGGAGTCTTTTTGCCCCCCCTGGGAGGCAGATGGCGGCAGTGGCTCCCAATCTGCCCCCCCCGGGGGAAGGGGGAGGCAAAAAGCCCACTAGACACCAGGGAATTTGAAAAGAAATAGGGGCATTGGCCCCTAATCTGCCCCTTCGGGGGGGGGGCAGAAAGCCCACTATACACCAGGGATTTGTTTTCAGTTTTTTTTTAGGGTGGGGGCTGCCCGAAACGGGCACGCCAATGCCCCCACGCACCCGCCACCATTACAGCCTTTGCATTGGCCCCCAATCTACCCCCCCGGGGGGGGGGGCAAAAAGACTACTAGACACCAGGGAATTTAGGCCTCCCACACGAATGAGGCACCGTTTTTATCAGGAGACCCGGGGGAACGCTAGGTGGTAGGAAATTTGTGTCAGCCCGGTGATGCCACAAATTTCCCACACAAAAATGTGTGAAATAAGGTGATTTTTTCAGCTAAATTTGAGGTTTTCAGGGCATTCTGGGTAAGGAAACGTTGGGGGATCCACGCAAGCCATACCTCCCTGGAATCCCCCGGGTGTCTAGTTCAGAAATGTGTGGGTTTGGTAGGTTCCCCTAGGTGGCCGCCGAGCACCGGGCCAAAAACCCAGGTGACCCCCCTTGCAAAACCAGGTCGTTTTGAGGTAGGCAATTTTCATGTCGCCTCACTACGTTGTGGGCCCTTGCCTGTCGCGGGTACTTGGGCCTCCCACACGAGTGAGGCACCGTTTTTATCGGGAGACCCGGGGGAACGATGGGTGGTAGGAAATTTGTGTCAGCCCGGTGATGCCACAACTTTCCCACACAAAAATGTGTGAAAAAGGTGATTTTTTCAGCTAAATTTGAGGTTTGCAGGGCATTCTGGGTAAGGAAACATTGGGGGATCCACGCAAGCCTGGAATCCCCCGGGTGTCTAGTTTTCAGAAATATGTGGGTTTGGTAGGTTTCCATAGGTGGCCGCTGAGCACCGGGCCAAAAACCCAAGTGACCCCCCCCCCCCTTGCAAAACCAGGTCGTTTTGAGGTAGGCAATTTTCATGTCGCCTCAATACGTTTTGGGTCCTTGCCTGTCGCGGGTACTTGGGCCTCCCACACGAGTGAGGCACAGTTTTTATCGGGGAACGCTGGGTGGTAGGAAATTTGTATCAGCTCGGTGATGCCACAACTTTCCCACGCAAAAATGTGTGAAAAAGGTGATTTTTTCAGCTAAATTTGAGGTTTGCAGGGCATTCTGGGTAAGGAAACGTTGGGGGATCCATGCAAGCCATACCTCCCTGGAATCCCCCGGGTGTCTAGTTTTCAGAAATGTGTGGGTTTGGTAGGTTTCCCTAGGTGCCGGCAGAGCTAGGGTTAAAAAACTACAGCTAAGCACTTTGCCAAAAAAGGTTCATTTTTCACTGCGAAATTGAGGTGTGTCCACGATGCGTTTTGCGCCGTTTTCTGTTGCGGGCACTAGGCCGACCCACACAAGTGAAGTACCATTTTTTTCAGAAGACTTTGGGGAACACGGGGTGGGTGTAAATTTGTGGATCCACGCAGATTCCAGGACTTTCCACCACAGAAATGTGGGGGAAATGTGTTTTTTTGGGCAATGTTTTAGGTTTGCAAGGGATTCTGGGTAGCAGAACCTGGTGGGAGGCAGTCAAGTCACCCCATCCTGGATTCCCCTGGGTGTCTAGTTTTCAAAAATGTATAGGTTTGCTAGGTTTCCCTAGGTGCCGGCAGAGCTATGGTTAAAAAGCTACAGCTAGGCACTTTGCCAAAAAAGGGTCATTTCTCACAGCGAAATTGAGGTGTGTCCACGTTGCGTTTTGCGCCGTTTCCTGTCGCGGGCACTAAGCCGACCCACACAAGTGAGGTACCATTTTTCTCGGAAGACTTTGGGGAACGCGGGGTGGGTGGAAATTTGTGGATCCACGCAGATTCCAGAACTTTCCACCAGAGAAATGTGGAGAAAATGTGTTTGTTTTGGCAATTGTTTAGGTTTACAAGGGATTCTGGGTAACAGAACCTGGTGGGAAGCAGTCAAGTCACCCCATCCTGGATTCCCCTGGGTGTCTAGTTTTCAAAAATGTATAGGTTTGCTAGGTTTCCCTAGGTGCCGTCAGAGCTATGGTTAAAAAACTACAGCTAGGCACTTTGCCAAAAAAAGGGTCATTTTTCGCTACAAAATTGAGGTGAATTTGCAGGGGAAAACCCAGATGCTTTCATTTGCAGCCCGTTTTTCCCATTTTCCCCCCCAAAAACTAAATTTTGCTGTATTTTGGCTCATTTCTGTGACCCCTCCAGGGGACCATTCCTTAATCTCCTGCTGGGTCCCTCTGGATAGCTCCCCCACCCAATCTCGTTCGGAATGGAGGAGAGTGCGAATCTGGCATAAGATCCAGACGGGAAATCTCACAGACATCCTTCAGAGACTACCCTTATTTAGGCCGGAGGAGGGTTATACCAACATTGACATAGCCAGCCAATCCCTTAGTAACACCCTCCAATCAGCTATTGACCACCTACCTCCAGAACGCAGGGAAAGAATAAAGCCCAAACGTAAGGGGGCTCCCTGGTTCAATGAAAATTTGCGGGTAAACAGACAGAGCTTGCGTAAAACGGAGAGACAGTGGAGGAAAGCCTATAACTCCACTGACCTGATCCTTTACAAAGCTGCTCTGGCCCTATATAGGAAATCTATCACTTCTATTAAAGCTGAATACTATGAGGCTCGGATTACAGATGCCCCTAATAAACAGAAGGAAACTTTCAAGATCTTAAAGGAACTCAGCAATAAGGTCGACGCCAAATCAACCTCAATACCTTTCGACGTCAATACCCTGCAGACTTTCTTTCTTCAGAAAGTGACAGATATTCTTCATGAGATCGATAGATCTCCTATTGCTCTGAGTTCCCAGGAACTGGCGCTGCCTTCCTCTTCATCAGTTCAATTCCTCACAGACTTGCCCCCTTTGGATTCTCTCTGGCATCATTAATCAACAAAACCAAATCTGGTTCACCGGCCGATCCATGTCCACCTAGGATCTTCCAGATGGCCCTCCCAGTCTTGGATTGCCAGATCCTCACACTTCTTAATAACTCCCTGGCCACCGGCCAGGTACCATCCAATTTGAAGGAGGCTAGAGTTATCCCCTTATTGAAAAAGCCAGGAGCTGACAGGACTGAGCTGAAAAACTATAGGCCTATCTCGCAACTCCCTTTCTTAGCTAAGGTCATGGAGCAGCATGTCTTGAAAGTATTATCCGGTTTTCTTGAAAATTCTGAGCTACTACACCCACGCCAGGCCGGCTTCAGAGCCCACCACAGTATGGAACTAGTCATGTTGTCTGTTCTTGATGACCTCAGATTAAAGGCTGATAACAGAGAGCCGAGCGCCCTAGTACTCTGAGACCTCCCGCAGCATTCGACACGGTCAGTCACTCTATTCTACTGACTCGACTCGCGGATTTGGGATTTAGGGGTCGTGTCTACAACTGGCTAAAGTCCTTTTTATCGGGACGCTCGCAAAGGGTTCAACTCGGCGATTATACTTCAAACAGGGGTGATATCCCCTGTGGCGTGCCTCAGGGCTCTGCATTATCCCCTCTACTTTTCAATATATACTTGCAGCCCCTAGTGACTGCACTGTATAATCTGGATTGCCAAGTTTTTAACTATGCAGACGACACTCAACTTATCCTGAGTATTGACAACTCGGCCTATGCTCAAGAGACAGTTCAAAACATCCTAAGATTTACCACTAACTGGATGACGGTTAATTCCTTGAAAATTAACCCTGACAAAACGGAGGTCCTCGTCATTCCAGCAATTAACAACTCCTGGAGTGGCTTGTTCTGGCCCAAAGAACTCGGGGCCCCTCCATGTCCGTCACCAGTCGTGAAAAGTCTGGGAATCAAGATCGATTCAGAACTCTCCTTGAGTCACCAGGTCTACTCAGTGGTGGACATCTGCACTGGCGTCCTGAGACAACTGAGGAAACTGGTCCCCCTCCTATCAGTTTCTTCTATGAAATCCATAGTCTCGGCGACTATTCTATCGCGCCTCGACTATGGGAATGCGCTCTATCTAGGACTCCGTCTGAAACTTACGAATCGACTCCAGGTTGTACAGAATGACGCCGCTAGGCTGATTTTTAGCCTTCCTAGGAGGACCCATGCTTCACCCTTGCTGAACAAGCTACACTGGTTGCCTGTCAGACAGCGCACAAAATTCAAAGGCCTGTGCATTGCTCACAAAACCCTCTATGGACACGCCCCCAGCTACATAAGGGAACGTCTAGTTAAATATGTGCCAGGGCGAGTACTTCGCTCTACAGATGCCTCCCAGTTAGTCTGCCCTCGGAGCAATTTGGTTACCAAGGGTGGACGAGCTATCTCAGTTATTCTGCCATGACTCTGGAACCAACTGCCGGATACCTTACGAAAGGAACCGGGTTTGCTCCCTTTCCGGAAGTTGCTAAAAACTCTGTTATTTAAAGACACTTTTTAACCTAACTCACCACCAGGACTGTCCGCACCTCCTTGAATGCAACCTCTTTTCTGTCAAGCGCTAAGAGACCTGTTGGTATATATGCGCTATATAAATAAACATACAAATACAAAATACAAATACAAATACACAAACCCTGAGTACCTTCAGAATCCCCATGATGTTGGAAGAAAAGGACGCAAATTTGGCGTGGATACCTTATGTGGTCAAAAAGTTACAGGGGCCTCAGCGCGCACTACCCCAAATAGCCAAAAAAGGGCGTGGCACAGGAGGGGGAAAGGCCTGGCAGCGAAGGGGTTAATCGCAACATTTTGGTTGACCATTACCCCTTACTAGATGGTGTCCTCTGTCACTAATACAGCTTATTTTTCACTAATAGATCTGTCCAATGCATGCCATCAGATCAGGTTACATCCTACATCAAGACACCTTACTTCTTTCATTACACCAGAGGGGGCTTTCCAATTCATTTGGATGCCATTCGGCTTAGGGTCAACAGTTTTCCAAAGATTAATGTGCAAGATTTTAGATGGTCTGTCCATGGTGTTGGTATTTCATGAAAGATGATGTGCTGGTGTGGGGGGCAAATCGAAGTGAAAAAGATTTAATTTTGGAGCAGACTTTAAACAGATTACAAGATGCTGGTTCATCTGTGGGGGTTAACAAATGCAAGTTTGGTGTGAAACAAATTGATTACCTTGGGCACACTCTATCAAGAGATGGAGTAAAACCAAAAAAGAAATTGTTGGATGTCATTGCAGATGCACCATCACCACGTGACAAAGAGCAATTGCGTTTGTTCCTTGGCCTGGCGGAATTTCATTCCAAATTTGTTCTGCATTTTGCTGACAGAGTACATGTCCTGAGAGCACTAATGAAAAAAGGTGTCAAGTTTGAATGTTCAGATGAATGTCAAGAAGCATTCCTGGCCATTAAAAAACAAATTGTGAAGGCTGTGGCTTTAAAACCCTTCAACCCATTAGATCATAGTATGATTGCGGTGGATGCCAGTGTACACGGTTTGGGAGAGGTACTTATGCAAAAACATTTAGGGCAAGAACTGGTAGTGGCTTTCGCATCCCGCACCCTTAAGGGTGCGGAGGCTACTTATTCTGTCATGAAAAAAGAAGCTCTTGCGTGCTGGTGGGGTGTAAACCATTTTAAAACTTACATCTGGGGTACACATTTTGAAGCCAGATCAGATCACAAACCACTTAGACTTATTCACCACCAAGGGATCCGGAAAAGCGACCCCCAGGATTGCCAAATGGCTGTACAGGCTCCAGGGGTATGATTTCTCTCTGAAGTATGTTACGGGCATTCGCAATGTCAATGCTGACAGTTTATCCCGGTTACCTCTAGATTGTGATGATGATGAAATAGATTCTAATGAGGATTGTGTGGTGGCGAGCATATCTGAATTATGCGAGAATGCCATTTCTGTTGACGAGTAGAAATCTGCAGTGGCGGCATATCCCACATTCAAGGATATAATGACTGAATTATCCAATTCCTTTAGTTCCAGTTTGGTTCTTAAGAAGAAGTTTGGTGAGTTCTGGACGGTTTGGACAGAACTCTCGGTTGAGGACAGAGTGTTGCGCAGAAATGGTAGCCTAGTAGTGCCTGAAAGTTTGCGTTCCAGACTACTAAAACTGTTGCACGAAGGACACAGCGACATGTTGGGCATGAAAAGGAAGGCTAGGGAGACATTTTGGTGGCCTGGGATGAATTTTAATGTAGAAGAACATGTACAGGATGTGTAGAGTCTATGTGTAGTGACAAATCTCATTGTGTAGAGGAATCTCCCATTGTTCCCACCAATTTTCCAAGGAAACCTTGGGAAAGGGTAGCCATGGACATATGTGGACCGTTTTCTGGCAAGGGTATAAACAATAAATTTGCTTTGGTACTAATAGATTACCATTCTAAATGGCCAGAAGTGGCTTTTTCTGGTGCTATCAAAGCGACGAACATAATTGAATTCTGTGACCAAATCTTCCGCAGAGACGGATGCCCCAATAACTTAGTTGCAGATAACGGACCCCAATTTGTAGCAGAGGAAGTCAAAGCTTATCTGTCTAGGATGGGAATTTCCCACCATACCACTGCAGTTTATAACTCCAGGGAAAATGGTTTAGTCTAGAGATTTAACTGTGTTTTGAAGAAGTGCATTCAATTACCTGAAAATAGTGGTGGGGATTGTAAGCTAGCGGTAAAAGAAATGTTATGGACTTACCGCACCACTCCCCATTCTGTCAAAAAGAAAACTCAGTTTATTCTCCTTAAAGGCAGGTAACCAGGTATGAGAGTTTCTCCTGCATGGATGTTCAAGAGTTCACGTAAAGTGTGTAAGAGGTGTCTAGATTGCAAGGTCAAAAAGTACCAGGACAAATATGTGAGCAGACATAACACACTGATAAAGAGAAGAAAAGTCTTTGCAGTTGGTAATTGGTTAAGAACTATTAACCATGGTGTTCAAAAAAGGGGAATATCAAAATAGTCAGTGCCCAAATGCATTACCAAGGTTGCTAGAAACATTGTGTGGTTAAGTGATGGTAAAAAATTGAATCCTCGCAGTGTCACCATGTGTAATGTTTTAGAGCGAGACATGTGGTTGAAAAAAGTGGGAAATGACCAAGAAAAGGTCTTACACGATGTGCCTAATCATAACATGTCTGTTGCATCTAGTAGCACCAAACGTGTCAGGCAAAGTCCAAAATGGCGCAAGGATTACGTGTGTCATTAACATATTGCTATTTTTGCATTCCTTGTAATATGTATAAGCTTTGCGTGTTGTCATATGAAGGGTAACTTTTGTTCACTTACAAGTTGTTTCATTGATAGTTGTAATACTGTGAGGGAGCCTCGGAGCGCGTTCTCACCATCGAGGACGGCGTTCCGCGGGAGACGACATGGACTCCTTACCGGCACAAACACGAAGACGGCTCTGGACCCGTACAACTAATGGATGCCTCTTGCCTCCCTCTGCAGAGCCCCGAACGTCACCCGGATGTGGAAGGCGGGACTGAAACTCACGTCGACCAATCAGGAACCATAGTGGAAGGTCACGGGTGGCAGAAAAGGGAAGGAGGCACAGCAGAAGGCACGTCAGCAAACGAAGACCCGGAAGAAGATCGCCGAGCCCAGCCGAGGAGCAACGCCGACACCGGAGAGGGAGAGAACGAAGACGAGGGACCAGAGACTTGGAGCGATGACTGGTGGATCCCGGAGGACGCACGAGCCGCCACAACTCCGGAGAGTTGTGGCTCTCAGCGGTACATAGCGGACAGAAAGACTTAGGGAGGGGGAGGGAAGGAGTAAGGGTAGCGGGGCTGATAAACAAGGGGAGAGAGAAGCATTACTCCCGTGGCAGCCTTCTTCTGGTGCACTCCGTTTTTTATTCTCTCGACCTCAAGACCCGGTAACCTGTGGCCCTTCCCTAATAGCCTCACCCCCTTGCACAGTACCCCGACACTGCCCTCACACCCCTCCTTCTTCTTTTTCTGTAGTGAACTTCCCCTCACATGGTTGGGGACGGTGTCACGCATTGTTGTAGAACTCAAGTCTGACCGCCACTTTCTTTTTTTTTTCCTTTTGAGCCTGCTCCGGGAGCCCAACAGAGCGTCTGAAACCTGTAATAGGTTTCCCGCCACGATACAAACTATAGGCGAAGCCAACCAAACCCTGAGGGCGCTCCCTACTTCCTTCCCTGGAGTTATCCTTGGAGCCCAGAAACCATCAAATTAACTCTAATCACCTGCTGTGTTTAAACGGATTTTTTTTCTCTCAACCCAAGTGTGTACTACTTTCTGTAATAAACACCTCACTTTTGACCACATACGGCCTCCCCGCTTCTGCTTACGACCATCCCTCCGACATCTGGTGTCAGAAGTGGGATCGGAGGAAATGGAGGCCGTGGTCAAAAAGATGGCGGAAGGACAGGACCGCCTAGAGAAAATTATGGCCCGTTTCTTGGAAAACGCGGAATCTGAACGGGAAGCCCTGCACAAGACCATTACAGGTCAAGGGCAAACCCAAGAAGCCACCCTGGGAAGACTTGCAGAGACTCTCGGACAACCTCGGGGGTATACGGCCCCTCCCTCAGTAGTGGTACAAAAATACGTTCCGGGAGAAGGTCCCGATTTTTTCATCGCTAATTTTGAAAGAATGGCCCGAGCGGCCCAATGGCCAGAAGACAGATGGGGGCAATATCTCGGGCCTCTTCTGAGCGGGGACCTGCAAGCCGCATACCAAGCCGCAAACCCCCTCGAGACCACCCCCTACCCTGGTATTAAGCGCTGTGTCCTAGAAAGGATGGGTATAGATGAGGAGACCTACAGAATGCGTCTCCGACACATTAGGGAAGGGCCTCAAGGAAACCCACGGGCCCTTTGTTACCGCATAAAAGACGCTGCGGATAGATGGTTGAAACCACTGGTCTCCTCTAAAGAAGCTATCCTCGAGAAGATATACCTCGAACAATTCCTTACTTCGCTACATCCCCCAATCCAAAAATGGGTCCGCCAACACACTGATTTGACTCTAGATAAGGCAGTAGAAGTCGCAGCGGCCTATTTCAGGGCACAAGAATTACAGTAGGGAAAAGAGGAGGGCTCTTGGAAACACCCTAACCATCCGCCTGTTCGGCCAGTCCGACCCTCTGGGTATCCGAAAAAAACAGAATCAGTAGCAATGATACCTAACCCCCTACCAGTTACTCCCAGGCCAACCACATCCCTAGGACCCCAGTGCTTCCACTGTGGGGCTTTTGGGCATATTGCATGAGTCTGCCCACAAAAAGAAGAACCTATGGAGGTCGGCTATACACGGGTTCTATATTGTGGTCTGGACAACGAACCCCGACCATTCCACCGACAAGTAGCTGTAAACGGGGAACCCAGAGAAGCCCTGGTGGACACCGGAAGCAAACAAACCCTCATAAAACCTCAAATTGTCCCCGGGGGAACACCTATCCCTACCGGAGTGGTGAATATAAAGTGCATTCATGGAGACAATAAGCAATATCCCGTGACAGAAGTGACTGTACAACACCAGCTAACCCAGAACCCCATAAAAATGAGAGTCGGTCTTCTTCCCCATTTACCTGAGCCCATGATACTTAGCACTGATTATCCCCACATCAACCACCTCTTAGGTAACCCATAAACAGAAAAGAAAGACTGGAGAGAGGAAGCACCCTTCTTTTCAGAACTCTATCCCGAATGGGAACTGGGGAAAGACAGGAAAAGCAAACAACAAAGACGCAGAGAGAAAAAGAGGGGGAAGCCTGTTTTTCTAACAAACCCCAACACCTCTCTATGGGAACATGACAGGAACTTTCGCTCTGCTCAGAGGGAGGATCCTACCTTACAGGAAGCATGGAGACAAGCCAGTGAGCAGGAAGATCCCCTTCAAGTAGGTCCCCAGTTCTTCACTACCAAGGGATTGTTATATCGAAAAAAGGCGGAAAAACGTTTCCTTCCCAACTCCTGGTCCCCGTGCCTTTCAGAGAGAAGGTTTTGTATTTAGCGCACAGCCACCTATTAGGGGGTCATTTTGGCGGGGAAAAAACGGAGAAAGCCGTATTAGAAAGGTTTTACTGGCCAGGAATCTATCAACAAGTCAGAAAATACTGCAGAGAGTGTGTAATATGCCAAAAGACCAGCCACTCTCTCACGCCCCGTGTACCTTTAAGACCGCTACCGGTCATTGATGTCCCCTTTTCACAAGTGGGAATGGATATAATAGGCCCCCTTCTACCTTCCCGTAGCGGGTGTCGGTATGTACTTGTACTAGTAGATTATGCTAAAGATTCCCCGAGGCCGTAGCCTTGCGACAACCTAATACCACTCAGGTCGCCAAAGCAATGATCAATATATTTGCCCGGGTAGGTTTTCCTAAAAAAATACTAACCAATCAGGGCACTCCCTTTAACTCAAGACTCATGAAACAGGTATGTCAATAATTACACATTAAACAGATTCGTACCGCAGCCTACCACCCTCAAACCGATGGGTTAGTGGAACGGTATAACTCCACCCTAAAAACCACTTTAAGGAAATTATTGAACCTTGAAGCCCGCAAGTGGGAAGACATGCTTCCACTGGCTCTATTTGCTATCCGATGTAGCCAACAAAAAAGCTTAGGTTTTTCCCCTTTTGAATTATTATACGGAAGACCTCCACGTACCCTTCTAGATATGGCCCGGGAAGAATGGAAGAGGAAACCGATACCTCCAAACCCTTGTTGGAATACGTGGTTGGTCTAAAGTCCCAGTTAAATCAGGTACGAGAGATCGTACGCACCAACTTAGAGGAAGCCCAAAGAGCACAGAAAAGACAATATGACAAGGCCTCTAAGGAAAGGACTTTAGAGGTCGGAGAACGGGTCCTGTTGTTATGTCCTACTTCAGAACATAAATTACTCAGTCAGTGGCAAGGTCCATTTACGGTATTAGAAAAACTTACTCCGGTTACATATAAGTTAGAAATGGATCCCTCAAACAATACCACTCAGATTTTTCATGTCAATCTGTTAAAAAAATGGGAAGGACCTGCCCCTGGGTTGATGGCCTATCCACAGACAAACCTAACCGAACAATGCATAAACCCTGAGCTGTCTGAGCAACTGAAGCAAGACTTAAGGGAAACCTTAGATCCCCTACAAGAAGTATTCTCTCTGACACCTGGCAAAACCAGCTTAGTGGAGCACGAAATCCCCACACCACCCGGAAAAACAGTACGGTTAAAACCCTATCGTATCCCTGAAGCCAGAAGAGAAGCCATGGACCATGAAATTCAACAGATGTTAGAGATGGGCATCATAAAACCCTCTAAAAGCGAGTGGTGTTCGCCGGTAGTATTCGTAACCAAACCCGATGGGTCCATCCGTTTTTGTATCGACTTTAGGGAGGTGAATGATATTGCAATTTGATGCTTATCCCCTCCCTAAAGTCGATGAAATGATAGAAAAACTAGGAAAAGCCCAATATGTTAGCACCCTGGACCTATGTAAAGTTTATTGGCAAGTACCTTTGAGGTGTCAAGATAAAGAAAAAAACGCTTTCTGCACTCCCAAAGGACTGTACCACATTAAAATGTTACCCTTTGGATTACATGGCGCACCCGCAACCTTCCAAAGGCTTATGAATAAAATTCTTCAACCCCACCAGAAGTACGCGGACGCTTAGCTAGATGATATCCTCATCTATAGTAATTCCTGGGAAGAACATCTTCACCACCTCACCCAGGTCGTCCAATCTCTGAGGAATGCAGGGTTGACCATCAACCCTGCTAAAAGCCACTTGGCTGCCCAATCAGTTAAATATCTAAGCTTCCTTCTAGGGGGTGGGTTTATGAGACCTCAGGAAGAAAAAGTCGCTGCCATTGCCCAGTTCCCCTTTCCCAAGACTAAGAAAGACCTCAGAGCCTTCCTGGGCCTCTTAGGTTATTACCGGCGTTTCATTCCTTGTTTTCCTGAGATAGCCACTCCCTTAACGAACCTCCTAAAGAAGACTAGACAAACAGAAAGATGTTTAAAACACCCCACTCCTGCAGAGGTAGCATTGTTCCAACAATTAAAACAAGTCATCACTTCTAAACCATTTCTTATCAATCCCGATTATGCAAAACCCTTTTTTACTACAAACAGACGCCTCCGATCATGGCATCGGTGCTGTGTTGTCCCAAGAAGATGAGACAGGACAAGAACACCGCATTCTCTTCATTAGCAGAAAATTATTCCCAAGGGAGACCCGTTACGCAGTTATCGAGAAAGAAGCCTTGGCTATCAAATGGGCAGTAGAGACCCTACGATATTATTTAGATGGGAGGGAATTCCTACTGTATACTGACCATGCACCCCTTGAGTGGCTGTCCCGGAACAAAGGACAGAATCAGAGAATCCTACGATGGTTCCTTGCCCTTCAACCTTTTAGGTTCACTGTACATCACCGAAAAGGAAAAGAGCATACCAACGCAGGCTTTTTGTCCCGATACCCCTCTGACCGATTCCTTGTCAACAAGGAAGTTAGGGAAGGGGAATGTGAGGGAGCCTCGGAGCGCGTTCTCACCATCGAGGACGGCGTTCCGCCGGAGACGACATGGACTCCTTACCGGCACAGACACAAAGACGGCTCTGGACCCGTACAACTAATGGATGCCTTTTGCCTCCCTCCGCAGAGCCCCGAACGTCACCCGGATGTGGATGGCGGGACTGAATCTCACGTCGACCAATCAAGAACCATAGTGGAAGGTCACGGGTGTCAGAGAAGGAAAGGAGGCACAGCAGAAGGCGCGTCAGCAAACGAAGACCCGGAAGAAGATCGCCGATCCCAGCCGAGGAGCAACGCCAACACCGGAGAGGGAGAGAACGAAGACGAGGGACCAGAGACTTGGAGCGAAGACTGGTGGATCCCGGAGGACGCACGAGCCGCCACAACTCCGGAGAGTTGTGGCTCTCAGCGGTACGTAGCGGACAGAGAGACTTAGGGAGGGGGAGGGAAGGAGTAAGGGTAGCGGGGCTGATAAATAAGGGGAGAGAGAAGCATTATTCCTGTGGCCGCCTTCTTCTGGTGCACTCCGTTTTTTATCCTCTCGACCTCAAGACCGGGTAACCCGTGGCCCTTCCCTAATAGCCTCACCCCCTTGCACAGTACCTCGACACTGCCCTCACACCTCTCCTTTTTTTTCTGTAGTGAACTTCCCCTCACATGGTTGGTGACGGTGTCATGCATTGTTGTAGAACTCAAGTCTGACCGCCACTTTCTTTTTATTTCCTTTTGAGCCTGCTCCGGGAGCCCAACAGAGCGTCTGAAACCTGTAATAGGTTTCCCACCACAATACGAACTATAGGCGAAGCCAACCAAACCCTGAGGGCGCTCCCTACTTCCTTCCCTGGAGTTATCTTTGGAGCCCAGAAACCATCAATTGAACTCTAATCGCCTGCTGTGTTTAACCGGAATTATTTTTTTTCTCTCAACCCAAGTGTGTACTACTTTCTGTAATAAACACCTCACTATTGACCACATACGGCCTCCCCGCTTCTGCTTCCGACCATCCCTCCGACAAAAACACATTTGTATTTTTTTTTATTATTGTTTTTGTACTTCTGTCCTTTTTTGTTGTTATTGGAGGGGAGATGTGTTGTATCCTAGCGACTGTGTGTACATTCCAATCTTGGTAACCAGCTTCCAGAGGTTCTGGAAGCTGGGCTCAGTTAGAAACGGTTGCTTATGAAGGTACTTGTCCAGGGGTTGTTCGTATCAACTTAATAAAGACACACTTGTTCTACACCCGTCTGCACTTCTTAAAAGATACAAGACAACTCTGTGTTTAGTGGTGGCCATGTTGAAGTGGTTACTGATTCAACCCCATTTGGCCAGCCACAATGCAAGTCTACTTCATGGAGAAGACTGGAGATACAAAAAATATGTATGTGGCGCCAGTGCTGGAGCAGGTAGTACAAAATTTTGTATACCCACCCATTCTGCATGTTTATATTAAAATGAATAATCAATTAATTGTAATATTATTAAATTACACGTGGGAACTGCACTTTGCATGGCTATATTAATTGTAAACTAACTTGAGTACGCATATTAAGAGTAGAAAACTAGAATATTGCATGTTATATGTTGCTTTGGTGATGTATTTGTGATTTGTGCTTTATTTCGTAAGTATAAACCGCTCCGAGTGTTGCTTCTGCTAGATAAATACACACACATATGGGTATTAGCAAAGGGGTAACATTTTATTAGTCATTTCTATGTTTTAATTAAGTTTTTGTGTTTCTTTTACGTAAGTTGACCATTTCGGCCTATACAAGATGGCTGAACGAGACGTTAAACGTGACTGCCCTGACAACACGAGGTTCTGGGTGAAGTGCGCAGGCATCACCGCCAGCAGCAGTGGCCTGGACCTGACCCCGGGAGAACATGTACCTTCCAAGGACGCTCCAGGAACCCATCCAAGACAAAGGACAATGCTTCATTTAAAAACCGGAACCAGCAAGTGCGATGACCTAATTTTGCAGACTATGTGAGAACTTCACCTCGCAACTCCAAATTGACCAATCCGGACTCTCTAAACCCCGATCTTGATACATTTTGACATTATTTTCATTATAAAAGTAGGTAGGAAATTAGGACCGGGAGCGCTCTTCTTTGACGAACTCGATTTCCTGACGTTATGCTGACGGAGAGGACGGTGACACTGCTGGACAGCTGTTATCCTGAATCTTTGAAAGACTGAATTGCGGCCTAACTTTGCTGAATAAAATTCTTCTTTGACTGATTGACTTAGAGGACGACTTTAGCTAGAATAGGTAAATATGATGCTCTGAAATGCTGAAGATGATTTCTAACGTTTCTTGCAATATTTCTTAGATAAAGAATATTTGATTAATTGACAAATGTGTTGTGTCGATTATTTAAGAAGAGAGTTTAATGAGATTTAAAGACTAGATAAATGACTGTGAATCCAAACCTTCAAACAACTAAATGATCCATCTCCTTATGAGAGGGATATCTTAGGTCCGTGGTTTAGAGTAAGATAAAGGTATTCCTCTCATGTCAGCGTTTGGAAGCATCTTTCCCTCAGAAAACAGATCATCCGAGTGTAAGTATATTGGTGTTATGGGCCCCACCAATGAATGTATATGAATGAATTTGAGGCGGAGGTATGTTGGTCTGTGCCGAAGGGGGGAATTTGATGTTCTGCGCTGTAACACTAGCACTAAAAAGGCTTGTTAAAACAGAAATGTCGATGTAGGTACGCTACAAAAGGTTACATTGTTCACTTTACACAAGGTACTTAATTTTAAAATGTCAAAGTATCAACTGGAATTAAGAGGTCAAACTAGTCCCCTGTTGTACAGCCCATTTATACGTTTAATTTGACGAAACACAGACTTAGAGGAATACGTCAAAGGGTCAGGTCTGGTCACACATACTTTTGCATGAGTACTGTCTACACCAGGAGATAGGCAACCCCCGCTCCGCCATCACTCACACATGAGGCTGCTCACAGGTGCAAGGAGGCTTACAGAGGTATGTGTAAAAGGACAATAGAAATAGCATAAAAGCAACACACGCACCTCTCATCTTCCATGCCGCAGCAATACAACACAAAATTACATGACAGCCCTGTCCCCAGCCTTCTCCATGACGCACAACCTGTAGCAGCATATTCCTAGCTACCGCTTTGCGCGACGCTGGCTTCGGGCTCACAAAAGGCAGCCGGTTCTTCCCGTCCAGGGGCGATAGAATCTGGACCCAGCTAGATGGATCCACTCTGCAGGGTGGCCTCACCATCTGCCAGGAGGAGCCAAGGCCTTGCTTGCTGCTCAAGAAGCGAGGTCCTCTGTTCAAGACAATCTGGGTTACCACCATTGCACCCTGTTCTCTTCACGTCTGGCACCTCAAGCCCCAGTGTAAGCCTTCCAGGGGGCCTAAAGAAGCTCGTCATTACGGTGTAGCGGAATGCCACAGAGTTTTTATGCAACTCCGCAGAATTCTGCGTAGTGCAACTCCACAAGCTCCACCCACCCCTAGTCTGAAGCAGAGTGAATGCAGGAAATGGAAAGGGACATGGTTTAGAAGGTGGTACAATAATATATATCAGGAGGTTAGCCAAGGGAATCTCAATTGCATGAAGAATGCATTGCATTTTGGAAGAAATTACAGATGAGCTATCCATGTACAAAAACATTGTGCTGAAAGGAGACATGATTGTACCCCCGAGTTGTGTGCATGAGAATATCATCAAAGTAGGTTGTGAGGGGCAAGGTAGAATGTCGAGCACATGGAGGAAAATAAAAGAACATTTTCGGTGGCCAGAAGTAGATGATCGTTGGGTGAGGAATTGCAAACCTTGTAGTGCAAATGATAAGGCTGTTAAACCACTAAATGTTCTTTTGACAATGGTGGAGTTACCGGTGGAGTTACCGGATAGACCACGGCGTGAGTTGGCCATAGACTTTATGGGGCCGTTTTCGCCAGAGAGGCATAAACCATAATACTTATGGATTATTATTTGAAATGGCCCGAAGTACATATGGTGAGCAAAATTACAACTGATGTGGTAATTGAATTCCTTGGGGATGTCTTTTTAAGGTAGGGTCTTCCTGAAAGCTTGGTATCTGGTAATGGTGTGCAATTTATAAGAGTCAAGTGGTTTTGAAGAGGTCTGGAATTAAACATTTAAAAGTTTCCTTGTACCACCCTGTGAGTAATGGTCAAGTAGAACACTTTAATCGTGTTATAAAAGGAACTATTCAGCTAGCTTTGAAATCTGTGTTATCATGAAGTGATGCGTTCAGGACAAGTTATTGTTCTACAGAATTACTTCCTATTCTGTAACAGGTAGGATTCCTTTTGAGTTGTTGAGAGTGTGGAAATCATCTTCCAAGCTGTTTCCATGGCGGTTAAAAAGGAAAAAGGAGCTGGCGTTTGATAAAATTGTTCATCAGGAAATGAGAAGGAAGGTAGAAATGCTTCAAGAACAAACCAAATGTAGACAGAATATTCATAAGAGTTTACCTATAGTGAGAGAGGGATAGTATGTTCCAGTGAGAAAGCTAGGTTTTGTGGAAAAGGGGGCATCACGTTGGTAAGAACCTTTAAGCTTTATCAAGGTTCTGGGTAGTGCAGTCAAGTTGGAGAATGGAAGAATGTGAAACTTACGTCATGTGAGCCTTCATAATGTGAGAAAATCTAATAATGAGAATGTCAGTTGTTTAAATGTTGAAGGATGTGATGGATATATGATGGGAGATGGTTGGGGTAGTAGTGACTCAGAGATTGTGGGTAGGGGGAAGGAGATGAGAATGCGTGTGCGGAGAAGGCAGCAGTTTCTGTGTCTGACGAGGAGTACATGACAGATTCGTTGGAGTAGTAAAGTGAAGAAATTACTGTGTCACGTCAATAACTTTGTGATGGGATAATGTTATTAGTTGCCTATGTGTAGTATGTATTTAGTTATTATTTTAATATGCATTGTGTATTTGTAATGTCCATTTTTTGTAGTTCAGTGCATAGTATTAGAGTTGTGTTGCTGGGGGAAAGATGTGTGGGACATATTCTGTTTTGTGAAATGTCGGGGGCTTGGAATGGCATGGGCAAGGGGGTTCGAGTTGGTGGAGGTTGAGAGAGAAGTCCGGAAAATGCCAGAAGGTGCCTGCGCCGCTCCTTATGTCTATATTGTATTTTAAATAAACTACGTACTGAGACTTACCTTCATGGACCCGTGCCCATCCTAACAACACAACTGATAAGAATGGTCATGGGAGAAAAGAGTAAGGTGGTACTGCACATGTGGGTAATCGAGCATGGGGAATTCCTTTTTATTATCCTGCTTGCGGCTTGTGTACTCGCTACCTTCAACGGCCCATACTTTAAAATTCTTACCGTCCGCCATTTAAATTCTGCCTGAGACGCGCTGTTTTTGCTTTTACAACAAAACACGGCGCTTACTTACAAAGTTGACCGGACGTTCCTGTGACGCAATGTTTCCCCTTTTTAGTCGTGAAGTATGACTGTGACATTTTTCGTACGTGTGAACTTCAGGGGGTCGGAGCAGGAAACACACCTATGACACATGTTCGTTTATAACCTTTCTCTGTTGACTTCGAGCTGCGTCTCCTAGTCCAGACCGGTAGAAGCAGCACGCTTACGTCGAGACCCTGAGGTGGGAACTGAAAGAGAAGAAGGACTTGTGGATTTCACCATGTGTCCTAAGCCTCATTATTAGTGACCGTTTGCTTCCCTCCCTTTCAGAGTGTTCCAAAGCGAAGTACCAAAAGGACAGTCATGTCGTGCTGACTTTTGAAATGAGGTAAAAACATTTGCAATGCCACACATATCAGCGTTTTTAATATTTCTTGGGTAGACTGAAAGGTGAATAGGTCTTTAAGTGGGATGAAAAAACTGTGGGGTCTCTCAAAGGGGCGTGGCGCATGTAATTAAGGGCGTGGCTTAAAACACATTAGCTAAAAGTTTGTGTTTAGCACAGCGTGCCGTCCGACTTTTGCTGTTTATGTCATTGCATCCGGATATATGATACAGCAAGTAACATCATAACTGCAACAAGAACTATTGGCTTTGTCAATAGCTGTTAGTTGCATAAGATAAATAAGCAGCAACTATGGTGTGTATATAATATTGAAAAAGCTTCCACTTAAAGCCCTGGTGACTTCATGACAGTGTTGCTGCTCCTGAGTTTAAAAAAAAGAAGGGACTCCAGAGAGAAAATGACTCTCTTTCAAGGATTTTCCTTCCCCTACAACGCTCACCTGGCATCAGGGGCGGCTGGTGACATTTGAAAGTGGTGGGGCGCAAAGTTTGTGGTGAGTGCGCGGTGGCGAGCGAGCGTAGCGAGCGAGCTCCAATGTTATAGGGAGGGTTGAGTATAATACTGTACTCCGTCCTGGTCACCCATTGGCACTATACAGAACGCTTTGCATAGTTTTGATGCATTTCTTTCAGGTGACATTTAGTTGCGGACGGTGCATCCATCAGAACAATAAATGACAGAGAGGGGAAACGTGTTAAAACGTCGGGTGGGCAGTGGGTAAGTATTGTGTTTTAGTAGCATGAATTGTACTAGGGTACTTGCATTTAAATTGGCAAAACAGACATATTCTTTCGGCAGATTCTGTCGATTAACCGCTAGCGCCGAGACACCTTCGGGTAAATGCGCGCTTTATAAAATACAGTTAAAAAATCAAAATGTAGTTATTTGAAGAAACAAAATTATTATTTATAAGTTTCTTGCATTTCTTACTCCCACCCCTGCATATAAAATCCAGTAGACCTGCTCAAATAGAACCTTTCAAGTGTAAGCCTCCCAGTTGTAACATACAGACAGGTCGAACACAATACACACATAGATGTAGGGTGAAAGAAAATGCATTTTTGGACGTTTTCGCACTTTTTTATTTCGACATGAAAAACATTTTTCCATATGGATAAACAGTGCTTGAAATGGAACAAGAGAAGTGCAGGTACTCTGTACCAGAGTACCTGCTTGTTTCTGAGAAGTGCTGGTACTCTCCAATTAAAAGTATACCATTCTCTTGAGAAGTGCCGGTACTCTCTCTTCCAAAACAAAAAAGTGCTGGTACTCCGTACCGGATAGTACCGGCCCATTTAAAGCACTGTGGATAAATCCATTCACGTACACCTTTTCCATACACTTTCCCTTTTTGAAAAACACCACTAACTTCACTGCCAATGCTACCGAATAACTTTGTGGATGTTAACCACTTTCACAATAGATACTCCAGTGGCACTCGTATGGGAATATCCATTTTCACTATGACTACACACACTTACGACATTTATTTTCAAACATCTACTACCCTCAAAGCAGGAATCCCACCTTTCATTTAGAATTCCTCAACTTCACTTCCACTCTTTTTACTACATGAACATGAAAGATGTCCTCAAGGGTAACTAAAACTAGAAACAAGGTCCTTAACAAAGTTAACACCACATGCACAAAGGCAGAATGACCACTGCAGACAGCTCGTTCGGAGTTCTGCAAGAATAAAAACAAAACTGTCTTGAGAGCAGCAAAAACGTTCACTCCTAGGCAGAGTTCGTCTTTGTATAGTTGCAGAAATCCCATGGTTTGGTCGAAACCGAGACTGCTTGCTTTGAAATAAAAGGATCGCGCCTTTAATTCTGACACATTTACAACTTTTAAATTCTGAGACGAGGTATTCCGCGCCTCCAGACGGTCTCCTTATCCGTGTTTCAATCAGGTATTTTACGGGACAGGACAGCGCAGAACGGAGGTGCTCAATAGCACAGGGCCCTTTTGTTAAAATCTTCAATTAATCTGTCATGGTCGGTTTTGAGTCACTCCGTTCTGCATGATTTGAGCCAGGCCACTGAGGCCAGGAATATTAATGCTCACTGCATTACCCCCGAATAGGTGAATTTTTTACCGGTGCTTAATTTAGACAGGAATGTGAACGGTCAGGTGCCCAAAGTTTTTCACAGAAGTGCAGCAGAGCAGTTGTGGAATGTAACGGTTACCGTATCACAAGGGTGTCTAATAAGCAATTGACCCTCCCAACCAAAAAAAAAAGGAATGTCCGTCTGCCCCAAATGCAACTACCGGCTCGAATTAAACACTCATCACCCAGCTCATGGTTGGTACGTTTTAGGAGTTTGTTTCTCGTTCTAAACTGCATTTATTATAATTGCATTTATATAGCACGTACTATCCCTGATGAGGCTACAAACACTTACACACTGCTAATAGTTCAAATCAAACGTGCACAGAAGGAACCACGTGACATACACCAGCGGCGGCCCGGGTCACAGTCAGGAAACCTTAACCACCCTAAAATAAATTAAAAAACACTTACCTGACCGGTGACCGCCTCGCCTTCTCCTGGCCCGCGTTGGCGCCTCTCTGCTCCTTCAAACGGTCCGGAACACCGTGACGCGCAAGTGACTGGCAACCCGGCCCTCAGCCAATCCTGGCGTTGCAGCAGCGCCAGGATTGGCTGACGGCACCGCCTACTCCTCGCCCGCCACCTGCCCATTAGGAGACCGAGGGGCTCCTAATGGGCATGCGCAAGGCAGCAAAAACACAAGTACGCATGACTGGGCACGGAGTAAAATAATAAGCTCCATGCCCACTCATGCGCACTTGTGCTGCCTTTCCCATATGTGTCTGACAATGATGTCAGTCAACATGACGCGGACCGCCCACGGTCCGACGTCATGCTGACTGACATTCACAGAGGAGGGAGAGCTGCGGGCGCGAGGCGCGGGCTTCAGAGGAGAGGGAGAGCTGCGGGCGCGAGGCGCGGGCGGGGGGGCTACGCCCCCACGCCCCAATGGACGCACCGCGCCTGCCTGGCATGACGTGAGGCCGTAACTTCTTCACTAGTGAGAATGTCACATCAATGTGCCTGCTGTCACTGTAATCCAGAAAAAAATGGACCGCCTGTGTCAGGGCACAAAACAGTATAGCGAAAAATTATGGTACTGAGAGAGGCCTCAAGGTCCTTGGGTAGCCTGGCTAACACTACTCGGAAAGGTATTGATCAAAGATGGAACGAATAATTCAAAATTTGCGAACATACTTGACAAGAATTTTCAATTCTATTAAGGACAAGGAGGCGAGGATTATGCTTTTCTAATTTCTTTACTAGAAATGCTCAGCAGCCAATAAAAAAACACAGTAGATAAAAGAAAACTTCAATACCCATAAATCCCAGGGTATCACGTGACCAACCATAGAGAACATAGTATAAAAGGTCATATAGAAAGTACCACATCCTCTTACTTTGTCGAGGAAAACAGTTCAAGTAAAACAGGAAGTCCAAGAACAAAGTTGAACATCAGGGATAAAAGACCATCAGCAACAGCAGAAGTCCAAACTGAAGAACACAAGATGGCCGCAGGATCTTGGAAACAGAATAGCATCGAAGACAGGATAAACCAGATGGAAACAGGAACACCGTTACTTCGAGTCAGAACCTGAAAAGAGACAGACTGCCGTAATACACATCCACTATATAGTATAAAACACAATCGGGGGGATTAGAGAAACAATGAATTATACGAAACATGGTGCATATTCAAAAGGTAACACTATAAATGCATAATATGTATAGAACAATAACAACGGGTGGGATAATCCTCACCTCCTTGTCCTTAATAGAATTGAAAATTCTTGTCACGTATGTTCGCAAATTTTGAATTCTATGTCAGGACAGGAGGCTCCGATTATGCTTGTTCAAAGCTGATCCACCACCACTGAAGCAATATGATCAATTGGCTTGTAATAGAAGGTTTTAAACATAGAATCAGAAGACCAATCTGCGGCCTTCATGATGTCAAGCAAAGTAACACCCATCGAGAAAGCCTTAGAAGCCATAGCCCCACGTGCCGAATGAGCACCAAAAATGGAAACATCAATGCCGGCTCCAGACATGAGCCATCTAACCCAACGAGCCAATGTAGCTGGGGTAACAGGGCGAAAAGGCTTCTGCAAAGCAATCAACAGTTGACCCTGCATATCTGAACGTAAAGGAGCAGTACATACCTCATAATCCTTGACGCATTGGACAACGCAAAGGTTGGGATGAGTAGGAAAAGAGGGATAGGTAATCGAGGAAGTCTTTGTTTTAGTACGTCGGGAAAGACGAAAAGTGACACCTTCAGGTGTAAAACTGCAACCTGCCAAGTCCAAAGCACGAACATCAGATACTCGTCTGCAAGAAACCAGGCATAACAACATGGTCAGTTTGGCCGATAATTGTTTGCGTGAGAGCAAAGAATTGGAAGGCCAGGCTTCCAAGAACCTCAGAACAATGGAGACATCCAATAAAGACACGTATTTAGGGCATGGAGGAGTCGCCAGACGAATACCCTTAAGCAATTTAGTAATCAAAGGGTGCTCACCCGCGGGTTTACCATCAATAGGAACATGGCCTGCTGAAATGGCGGAACGGAAATTATTAACCGTCCGATAAGCCAAACCAGAGGAAGCCAGAGACGCTAAAAAGTTAATGATTAGAGATACATCCGCTGCAGCGGGATCAGTTTCCCATTGAACACACCAATCACACCATCGTCTCCAAGAGCCTGAGTAGCGTTTGTGAGTGTTGGGTGCCCAAGATTCACTGATAAACTTGCAAGCGTCTCGTGAAAGGCCTGGGACCGACCAGTCGCCATGCCAGAAGACGAAGAGAGCCTGACTGGATCAGGGGATGCGGATTGCCGAGAGGGTCAAGCAAGAGATTCCACTTCTGGGGAAGAAGGAGCGGCACTGCACAACACATTTCCAGGAGAACTGGGAACCAAGCTTGAGCCCTCCACAGAGGCGCAATCAGAATCAGTTCCGACTGATAACGCTTTGTGCAAACCAGGACTCTGGGAATCATCATGAACGGGGGAAAGGCGTAGCACAGAAGGGGAGGCCAGGTCTGTAGAAACGCGTCCGTGGCCAGGGCCTCCGGATCCGGCCGCCAGCTGAAGAACCGAGGAAGCTGAGTATTGAGGCGAGAGGCAAACAGGTCGATGTGACATAGGCCCCAAACCCGACGAAGAGAACGGAATATGCGGGGATGAAGCCTCCAAGCACTGAAGTCCCGAAGATGACGCGAATGGCAGTCCATAATCTGATTGTTGCGACCGGAAAGGTATTCGGCAATAACAGTGATCTTCTTCTGAAGACAAAAATGCCAAAAATCCTTGGCGATCTCCGCCAAAATCCTGGATTTTGTGCCTCCCAACTTGTTGACGTAACGAACTGCGGACACATTGTCCATGCGGAGAAGAATACAACAGTTGGAGCGAAGAGGAGTGAAACAACGGATCGCAAAGGACCCCGCCAGGTGTTCCAGGCAATTTATGTGGAGAGTCAATTCGTGAGGAGACCACCGACCCCCCATCGATATTGGACCGCACCGGGCTCCCCAGCCCCACAGACTGGCATCGGACTCTATCACCATCTCCGGAGAAGAGCCGAACAGAGCTCGCCCATTCCAGGCTTCTATGTGGTCTAACCACCATTGCATCTCCCCCTTCGCCTCCTCTGAGAGAGGAATTTGATCGGAATAGCGAAGACCTTTCTGGAGATGACGGATCTTCAATCGTTGAAGCGCCCTGTAATGCAGAGGGCCCGAAAAAATCGCCTGAATCGAAGACGCCAATAGACCGAAGACACGTGCTATGGATCTCAACGATACAGTCTGTTTGGAAATAATCGAAGCCAACTCTCTCTTGATGTAGCGAATCTTCTGGTTGGGTAAGAGAAGCTGACAGGTCAGAGAATTGAGCTGGAAACCTAGAAAGTCTAGCACCTGAGATGGGATGAGAACAGACTTCTGAGGATTCACCAGAAAACCCAGAGATTGTAACAGGTCGATCGACCATTCCAGATGCGAAATCAACTTGCGAGGACAATCTGCCAAGATCAGAATGTCGTCCAAGTATACAATCATGCGGACCCCCCGAGCACGTAAGCACTCTGCAACAGGCTTCATAAGCTCCGTGAAGCACCAAGGAGCTGACGCGAGGCCGAACGGAAGAACCTTGTATTCGAACCAGTTCCCCTGCCATTGGAACTGAAGAAACCGACGATGGGGGCTGAAGATTGGAATCGACAAATATGCATCTTTGAGATCTAGGCGAACCATCCAATCCCCTTCCCGGAGAAGATCTCGTAACAGATGGATCCCTTCTATCTTGAAATGGCGATAAACCACCCCTCCGTTGAACTCCTTTAGATTGAGAACCAGACGGGATCCGCCCCCTCGTTTCTGAACCAGAAACACTGTGCTCACTAAACCTCTTGGATGCTGGGAAGTCTGAAGGATAGCCGGGGAAGTCTGGAGGAAACCATGCCGGGGACCCCGCATGCGGACCCTGGTAAGTACTCCTCCTCCCCGGTTTCCATTTACAGGTCCCCGGCATGGTTTCCTCCCTGACCCGCGCTCTCACCCCTCCTGCGTGCCCTTCGTGGTTTAAGTCTGTCCCGTGCTACGGAGTTCTCCGTCAGTCCCTTGATTTAATTTTGCTTCACACTGCCTTGAATAATTGTTTTGACTCTGCTGTCACTATTCCCATATATCTGCACTAGGAGGTTCTCTTCCTTCTCATAGGACTCTCCCATGTTTATCATCTCTCCATTCAATTGCGGTTTATTAAGCTTACTCATGTGTAAATACCAGTTTGTTGCCACTGATGTTCTCGATATCGCTATCCTCAAGGAGTTCCTTCCCTTGACTTCCCGCACCCACATTCATTGTACCTTGCATTAGTAGATGGGACTCTTGGTTGACCCCCCGTTTTTTTCCCCATGTAGATTCTTCTGCTCACACACTTATTGTCCTGATGATGATCTCTAACAATTGAGATTGAAACGCCGTCGACTCCCTTCTGCAACGAACACTCTCTCATTGCATTGAATTAATCGGAGTTTTGATGTTTTGTTGCCAATGTGATGTATTTTTAAATGTCACCAACCCTTCACTTCACGGACCTTCACTATTTTGTGTGAGCACCTGAACTACACCTTGTAAATAAGTGATTCTCCATTTATGCAGTTAATAAATGTGAGATAGTTTCTACCTTGTGTCCCTGCATTAATTGCGCAGTAATTCCCTCTTGTGCATTCCTTGAATTGTTTGTTCCTTCTTTGATCAATACCAAGGACCTTGTGGCCTCTCTCAGTACCATTGTTTTTCGCTATACTATATACTGCCCCTGGTCTAAATACTGGGGCCCCCTTGTTTTTGTTATAATAGGGCACAAAACAGAGCCCAATAGAGACCCGTTTCAGGGCCCCCTTTAAAAAACTGCCGGTGCTCAAACACGGTGAGACCCGGCCCACTTAAAGCCCTGGGTCTGCAGCTGCGCTGCATTTTCAGTCATAAATAAGCCAGGCAGACCTATTTGCTTTGCCCCTTATAGGGTGTTCATGCCCCCTCAACAGAGCCGGCCTATAATTTGGCGCCTAGGTTGTCTGGTAGAAACTAAAGTGAAAAGCTACAGGGTGTCCTATTTCTATTCACAGACAGTTGCTACCTCACCGCAGTGACTGCCTCTGAACATAAACATTTCTGCTCCTTCCCTAAACCACCTCAATTACCCACGTTACCTCCTTGTGAGAGGGACGGGCGGAAGAAGAAACAAGGAGGCCGAAGTTTGCGCTCAATTATGACAGGGTTTTATTAGGGACAACAAAAACAAAGTCAGCACATGTGGAAAACATGTCCTCTTCGCCTCCCCGTGGCTGTAGCTGATGCCCTCCACCGCACTGGTTTGATTTTCTTCAGTGGATATCCCAGGAGGCTCACAAAGGAGAGAGTGAAACACAAAGAGGCGGTAAGTTATTATGGTCTTTATGCAACTGCTAGGATAGAACCCTTCACCATTTCTTAACGGGGTGATATCTGTGCGGACTTTCAAAGAGAAGAAAAAAAAACACAAGGTCCTTGGACCATTCTACCGGATGTCCAAAGCCCCAAAACCACTGGTAGCAGCGTGGACAGATGCTGGTTATTTAACTACTGGAGGTGCTTTTACTTCGTTTGAATTACGGAGTGAGGGGTCGGCAGCTGTGCAGGAAAAGGGGTGAGGATGCGGAATATATACAGTGCTATACAAGTGGAGCAACCCTTTTCCCCGGTTCACTCCTTTCACTCCCTCCC
This sequence comes from Triturus cristatus, assembly GCF_964204655.1. Taxonomy (NCBI): domain Eukaryota; kingdom Metazoa; phylum Chordata; class Amphibia; order Caudata; family Salamandridae; genus Triturus; species Triturus cristatus. The sequence goes on from NC_140585.1 coordinate 930,627,535, forward strand.
CCCTCCCGAGTCACATACCGCATCAGCCGCAACTCTCCTGAGAAGCGGCGACTCACCAGCATCCTCCGGGGGTGTCCACCACTCCTCCGACCAGGTCTCTGGACCTCTGGACCTCCGTCTTCATCTGGATCTCGAGGGTCGAGTCTTCCTGTGGTTTCCTTCTCGCCAGTCGAGGTGCTTCGCTCCAAACCAGGTTCTTGTAGCGCAGTGTCTCCGTTCTCCTTCTCCTCCGGGCTCAGCGCACCTTCCGGATTCCCAGGAACTTCCTTTTGGGCTCGAGGCCCCGCCTCTCCTCGACCACATTGGTCTGTGTCTCCCAGCTGGGCAACGCGTCCCTGTGGTAGCAGGCAGAGTTAATTCTATTACAGGACCGGAGGCTTCGTATTATGCTTCTCTTTCTTATTTATTGCTACTCACAGCAGCCGATGAAAACTTTTCTTATGCAAAACAAACTACATTTCCCATGATGCATGCACCACATCACTTCCTGCAGAGCCCCATAAGAGCCAGTAATACCGGAACCAGTCCACTTTCTTTGCTGCTCACGCAGACAGTTAAGTTGAGCTCTCGATTATTGACATGATTAATGTTTGATTTTAACGATTGATGCGTTATTTGCTGGCAGAGGCGCTTTGTGTTATATTGTTTAAGGCTTCACTAACGCCGCTTTGCATCTCAGCTGAACTGCCCGACTTTGCGGGGCGGTCCGGATTTTACGCCCTGGGCGCTACGGAGCTCCCGCTGGGAGCAGGGATAATTTCAGGGCTTAGCGGAGTTCCCTGTGTACGGCGATCGATGCGTGGGTGCATCGCGCCGAGTTCTGGCAGTCTTGCAAGCGCGCTTTGCAAATTCAATGTCAGAGCGTTTAGCGCTTCAATAATAAACAGCACGGTACCGCCCCGCCTTCGGTGGGTGCAATTCATTCCTGAGCATAGCGCGAAGGCTCCCCTAATAAGCCTGTGCGCTGGGAGCCAGTCACTTTTGCTTTTGTTTAGGTTTCCACGTGCGTAGCCCAATTGGGCTATTTTGGTAGGATTTGGGCTACGCACGTCGTAACTGCCCGTTTTCTGTCGTTTTTCTTTCGTTTTTGGCCATTCCAGGCTGAGTTCCATACAGAGAGCACCCATTATGCCTGGCTGGCTGCAAAAACGACCTGGGCCTGGAGGGAGCACATCTCCTTGGACTTTTTCTTGCTCTTTTTGGCTCCACTACGCCCTGTGGGCTGTAATAATTGAGATACAGCTTTGGCTGAGGAGCTAGGTACCTGTGCTGTGGTACTGTGGGTTGGCTCCCCCCATGTTACTCCTCCTTACTGTTGCCTTATGAGCAAGTATGTCTATAAATTTGGCTCCACCATGGAAAATTGGGTGCACTATGAGGAGGATGACACCTTATACGAGGAGGAAGTAGGTACACCTTCCATCGAGGAAAATATTGTTGAGGCCCTGGAGGCTTCAGTGCAGGAGTCAGTCAACAAGGCCCTGGAGAAGGCAGTTCCGGGAACTGTGCAGCAGGCATTGGTGACTGCATTGAAGCCTATTACTAGGCAATTGGAGAGGTTTGCGAAACATCATGGCTTCACTACCCCAGCTGAAGCTCCGGCAGAAGAGCCACGGCCTAAGTCCTGGCCTCATTCTGCCTCTTACTCGTCACTTCCGTGTCCTGAGACGGAGAGAGAGAGGGTTCAGGATACCGACTCGGAACCTGGTTCCACCTCATCGGACACCCCAGATGATTCCCCTCCCAAGAAGAAATCTCGGAAGGCTAAGAATGTGGAGACTCCACAGACGCCCCCTACGCCTTTCACCTTCAACCCCTCGGATATTGTTCACCCTAGGTCCTCTGATTGGTTGCCTGCCCCGGAGGTGGCAGCGTACCTACATGAGAATTTGCGCAAAAGTTTTGACAAGGAAGTGCACAACAGACTGCGGTCTGAATGTCTCCGACCGGATCTTTCGGACAAGGTGGCGGAAACGCCAGAAATTGACTCCTGTTTGCTAACTTTCCTTAAAAAGTTTGCCAAGGACCTCAAGAAGGGTATAGATCGTGCCTGGCGAGGGTGCCAAGACAAGCTTCTTGATGTGGTCGGTCCCCTGGCCAAGATATTGGAGATGCCTCTAGAGGCGCAGGAATCGGGAACCGCTATTGATTCCCATGTATTGGCGGGCTGGACCCAGCGGGCAATCTACCTATTAGGTAATGCCAACTGCGCAATCTCGACGGAGCGCAGGAAGTCCATCCTGCTGCGCATGGACTCTAACCTTACGGAGTTGGCGGCGGCGGAGCCTGGCCCATTGGCGGACGGAAACCTCTTCGGCGACCGCTTCGTCAAAGATGTGGCGAAATACGTGGGCACCTTCACGACCCTGGACAAAGCTCAGGCAGGAATCAAACGTGTATTCCAGGCTGGGGTTTTCAACAGGGCCGGACAAGGCCGGGGACGCTCGTTTGGCCGTCAATTTTCTCCAGGTCCTCAGCGAGGAGACTTCGGATGCGGCAGGGGAGAGTGGGACTCTACCCGTGGTGGCACCTTCTACCCCACCAGGCAACGTTTCAACAAGCGACGCTTTAACAAGGGATCGTATCGAGGAGGATTCCAGAACACTGAGTCTTCAGGTGAGCGCTCCAGACTTATTTCTTCTTCCATTGTGGGGACGTATTCAGCAGTTTTATCACAATTGGGTTCAACTATCACAGGACGCGTGGGTTTTGCAGACAGTTCAGGGGTTCCATCTAGAGTTCTTTCAGACTCCTTGTCAGGTTCATCGGCCCAGACAGCTTTCTTTTTCCCAACTAGAGTGCGATTTCATAGATTCAGAAATAGAAGGATTGCTGCAGAAACACGCGATAGCACCTTGCGACGAGGGCCCTCGCGGTTTCTGCAGCAATATTTTTCTGGTGCAGAAGAAAGGCGGTGGTTACAGGTTGGTACTCAATTTGAAGGATTTCAACCACTATATGATTTACAAGCACTTTAAGATGGAGGGCATCCATCTGCTGGCAGACCTATTGAAGCAGGGGGACTGGTTGGTCCGTCTGGACCTGAAGGACGCCTATTTGTCCATTCCCATATATCGTCCTCATCGCAGATTCCTTCAATTTCAATGGCGGAACCGGTGGTACGAATATTTGGTCCTTCCTTTCGGACTTTCCTCAGCACCATGGTGCTTCACCAAGGTTCTGAAACCTGTCGTAGCCTACCTCAGGGAACAAGGTGTTTGCATGATTGTCTACTTAGACGACATGCTCATCATGGCGCAGTCTCAGGCGTTGGCGGTTCAGCACTTGCGCATGACCATTCGTATCTTGCAGAACCTGGGGTTCGTGATCAACGAACCAAAATCGGTCCTGTGTCCCACGCAGACGATAGATTTTCTGGGGTTCGTCATAAACTCTCAGACGGCTCAGCTCAGTCTTCCAAATTCCAAACTTTGGGATATCAAGAAGGAGCTTCGCTCCTTCCTGACCAAACAAATGGTTTCTCTCAGGGGGATTGCCCGAATAGTGGGACTTCTTGCGTCGTCCATTCAAGCAATATTTCCGGGACCCCTACACTACAGGGCCCTTCAACGACTCAAAATTCAACACTTGCAAAAGGGTCTTTCATACACGGACGTAGTCCCTCTTTCCCAGGAAGTGAGGGAGGAGATGCAGTGGTGGTTGGCCCACGTAGAGGCGTGGAACGGCAGAGCGATTTTCGGCTCTCTACCGGAAGTGGTCATAGAATCCGACGCCAGCCGTTGAGGTTGGGGAGCGCGCTGCGGAAATATTTCCACAGGGGGACGTTGGTCCCTAGAAGAGTTAAATCTTCACATAAATTGTCTAGAACTCCTCGCAGGATCATTTGCGATCCGGACACTATCTCCCAGGCAGGTCTCATGTTGCATCCTTCTTCGTATGGACAACATATCGGCGGTACGGTACATCAACAAACTGGGGGGCACGAGGTCCTCAATGCTGGTGGAGATAGCGAAGGCCTTTTGGCACTATTGCCTGAGTCATCAGATTTCAGTCATAGCAGAATACATTCCGGGTCAGTCCAATGTGGTGGCGGATTGGAACTCACGCCACCTCAGGGACTACAGCGACTGGCAACTCCTCCCACGGGTGGTCCGGTGGTTGCAGGAGATATGGGGGTTTTGCAAGATCGACCTGTTTGCCTCCAGGCTGAACCGTCAAATGACGAAGTTTTTCAGCTGGAGGCCGGACCCATTGGCTCTGGCGACGGATGCCTTTGCACAGGAGTGGACTCAGAAGTTGAATTATGCGTTTCCACCCTTCATTCTCATTCCTCGCGTGTTCACTCAGGTGATGCGCCAGAAAGCGGAAGTGATAATAGTGACTCCCTTGTGGAAGTCGCAGCCTTGGTTCCCGTTGTTGCTGGAGGTGAGTTGCGACTTCCCCAGGAGGATCCCATGGTCCTCGACGATGCTCCAGGGCCCTCATGGAGAGAAGCACCCGATGGTTCTATCGGGGCATCTGTCTCTGATGGCCTGGAGACTTTCAGGCAGCGTTGGCAAATGCCAGGATTTTCGGAACAAGCTTCGGGCTTTATCAACCAAGCGTGGGTCCCCTCTACCAGGAAGCGATATTCTTCAGCCTGGGGATGCTGGGTTCGTTGGTGCATGGGACAGCATGTGGATCCCGTGGGGGCAGAATTACCCTTTATTGTAAACTTCCTGTCCGGAAAAGCGTCGGAAGGTTTAGCGTATCGCTCTGTTAATAATTTCCGTTTCGCCATATCGGCGGGCTACTCTCAGATCGAGGGCAAACCTGTCGGAATGCATCCTTTAATATGCAAACTGCTAAAGGGTATCAGAGTAGCTAATCCACCCAAACCAAAGTATTCTTCCTTGTGGGATGTCTCGCTGGTTCTGTCACTGTTTAACAGATGGCCCGACAACAATATGTTGTCCAGGAAACAATTATTGGCCATGTTGCTATGCCTAGCGATTTGTAGACGTTCCTCGGATGTTAAGGCTCTTGATATTACAGGTAGAGTATTTACTCCGGAGGGAGTTTCGTTTAATATTACGTCTAGAACTAAAACCATGTCACGCAGTGTAGATTATCATGCTTTTCCCGACAATGCTAAACTTTGTGTGGTCCAATGCCTTAAGGCTTATGAAGAATGTACCAGGTCTACCATCCCTGATGGTGTGGTACAATTGTTGATTGCTCTGCAGAAACCGTACAAACCTGTGACTGCGGCTACTATAGCCAGATGGCTAAAAAATGCAGGAGGCGGGTGTAGATACTCAGGTCTTTGGTGCACATTCTGTTCGAGGCGCTATGGCCTCTAAGACCTTCATGTTGGGTTCTACTGTACAGGATATCATGCATTCTGCAGATTGGTCATCTGAGTCAACATTTAAACAGTTTTATTATAAACCGGTGGGTGTCATATCCTCTGTTGTTTTTAATCAGCGTTAAACTAGCATAATACGAAGCCTCCGGTCCTGTAATAGAATAAAACATTAGCTAGCATTCGCGCCAATAATTTTCAATTCTATTAAGGACACGGAGGCGAGGATTATCCCACCCGGTTAAATTACAGTATTGTAATTATTGCCCACCCGTTTTGCATATATACTCTGATTATACAGAAGTTACGGGTTGTTCTATCTCTGTTTTTTCAGGATCCGAAAAGAAGATGGATTAGTCCTAATCCTGCTTGAAGTTGACGTTCTTCCCAGCTGGTCTGGTTTCTTCCACGTTGAACTTTGTTATAATTATTGGACTTATTGTTCGGAGCAAAGAAAGAGGACTGGTTACGGTATTACTGGCTCTTATGGGGCTCTGCAGGAAGTGATGTGGTGCATGCATCATGGGAAATGTAGTTTGTTTTGCATAAGAAAAGTTTTCATTGGCTGCTGTGAGTAGCAATAAATAAGAAAGAGAAGCATAATCCTCGCCTCCGTGTCCTTAATTGAATTGAAAATTCTTGGCGCGAATGCTAGCTAATTTTTTATTCTTGCTCTCCCGGCTTTGTCGAACTAGAGGCTGTTTGTACAGTGTTCGGAAAACAAGAAGGGAGGGACTGTACACTGAAGTTCCTGTCGGCCCTCTCACACTCCTTCACACTGGTGACAAGTTGTTGTTGGGATAATATGGTGTGAAAATGTGGAATGGGAGGGAGTGAGAGAGAGATGGGGGAATTTAAATGAAAAGAAGGTTAGACAGAATCACTGGAAGCAGGTCAGAGGGAGATTGCTGCATGCACATACTTCATGCGGCCGCCCGCAGCTCACGCAGTGTGCCATCTGAAAGGGTGGCCACCTTAGTGCCACTTAGGCACACTATACCCCCTCTAGTCTTGGGACCTTGAGAGGAGTCCCACAGCCCGACGTGCGGGCCGCGTCATTTCCGACGCACTGAGTGTTGGGGGAAGGTATTTATACCTGGCCCCGCCTTTCGGGCACCTTCTTTGCTGCCGCCCACACCGTCTCCCGCCCTACCTCCTACCCGGCGTGTTGGCTGGGGAGCACGGTTAGGTAGGACTATTTAATGTTTTTGTTTGTGTTGCAGGCGGAGTTACAGGGCGCCCCGCTAGTCCTTCGGGCGGTTGGAAGCCTTAGCAACAGGGGGCTTGCCTTACAAAGTACATTTGTATGGAATAAACCTGCAGCAATCTGTTCCCAACAAAGAATTTTGTTGTGTATTAATTTTCCATTGTGCATGCTAACTTTGAAAAGGGTGGGGAGTGTTGCCTATATAGGCACTATGCACATGCACACAGGTCAGTGCGCTATTCCAAAGAATGGTGCCCTGTTCCTGGGTGCAGCTCACCCATGCCAATGGCTGACTCTGTCCCTGGGAGCTAACTGTGAAAAACACAAGATTATTTTAAGTATTTTCAGAAATCCCGTTAGCTCCCTAGGGACACAAGGCACTAGAGACAAACTAAAAAAAATTGCCTCACTATTGAATTTTTCACATAATCCACATCGTCCACTTAGAGATGTTCTCTGGGCAGTGTTTTACTGGCCTGGTTAGTATTTTCCTTGCACAACACAAGTGAATCCAAAAATAAGCGAAATTATATAAAATCCAACATTTTATTCGAAATGGAAGCAAAGCAAAAATGTTAAAGCTGTCTAACCCGTTCCTATATATTTTGAAAAGCATAGGCAGAATTGCTGTGTTAATAATGAATATATAGGTACAAACTCCACAACAAGCACACATGGGTATTATTTATCGTTGAGAAAGGTGGCAATGTTATCTGTATTGCAATAAGAAACTGTGCGGAGTTGAATTTAGTCAGTAACAGTACCCATTCACCCACATGCCAACATTTTAAAACTAGCTAGAGGGAGAAAAAAAAATCGAGGGACTTAATTTTCCCCATTGACATACATTAAAACAAAGGTAATTTTAATAATTTTAGGTGGGATACAACTAAAATAAATACATTTTTGGCTTAAAAACTCATGTGTCTCCTGCCTGAATGGGGCCTGTTGGCATGTAAGCATTTGGTGTTTGCATTGCAACATGGAGGATGAAGAGTGTTATGTTATTTTCCCAAGATGCACAGAAAGAGACTCAACCATATGCTTTTTTGAAGCACACAAATAAGTGACTGGATTGTCCAAACTATTTTGAAGTAATTTACAGCAGAGTAAAAGAGGAAACATCAAGTTTAACGTATTAATACAAATGTGTTTCCAGGGTCTATAGTGAACAAAAATGGCAGAATTCAAGATGGGTGAGAATACTGATTTTTTTTTTAAATACATTTTTTTTATTAATCGCCATTCACATCTCTACATCTTCTTCATCACATTAGTTGCCTGTCATACACAGATACAATTTGCTCTCCCCGTCCCCCGCACATAGGTGTCATATTGTGCAATCATAAGGTTTACATTATTTCCTTTCTTTCGTTACCGACCTTTGCAAGCTCTAGCGCTTCAGCACCCCCTAATATCCCCGTCCCCTAAATTTCCCAATCCCAAAACTACTATCCCTTCCCTCCCCCAACTGTACCCTCCCCACCAAGGCTGAGAATACTGATGAAATGAATAGACAAGCATTTGCAATGCAATAAGTCTCGTATTTTAGAAACGTTGATCTATTGGTATTGTAAATGACAATGTTTTATATTATTGCAGGTTTTTTAAACACATTAATAAAAGGCATTTTCATTTACAATACCAATAGCTAAAAATCTCGCAATTGCGAAACCTACTGCATTGCAAATGCTTTTTTTGGAGGAGAGGGTTTGATGGGCGAGAGAGCAAAAGTGCCTCTTAGGTACTTCTTGGCACAAGGCCCTGCCCCCTCCTCACATAGTGAAATGTATTTTTAGTGGCCGGTCTGCTTCACCCCAAGACATCTGCTGCAGCCTCAGAAGCTTTTTTTCCCTGGTTGGGGGTGACTGGGTAGAAATGCTTCAGGCGTTCAGGAAGGACCTCAAGACCTGGCTCTTCGACTGAACCGACGTCGCCCTCCCCCCCCCCCTCACCCCCCCCCCTCACCCCCCCCCCCCCAGTGCCTTGAGACCCTCATGGGTGAGTAGTTCGCTTTATAAACCCTTGATTGATTGATTGAGGCTGGGCTCGTCAGAAGGCTCTGATCCCTCAACGCTCTGCCAACTCCTCTCACATGGTGGAACGTTTTTACAAAGCGGCAGGTCTGACACTCACAGTTGTATTGTCAGTTGAAATATGTATCGGAAACAAACAGATGTGCAGGTGGCTCAGGCCAGGTTAATACAGTATGCCTGCATTCGAGGTTCAGTGATAGATGGAGCAGATAGAGACAGTGGTCATGTTAAGTTGCCCATGTTGTGTACAGTATAGGGATGGGTGTTAGTTAGAATATTGCATGGAAAGCTGAATTTAACTCAGCCAATCAGGCTGCTTAGAATGCTGGGACTGCCTATTGGTTTTTGCTTGCATTCTATACTCGGTGACAGTGTGAAGCAGCGAAATGAAGTCACGGCACAGGGACGTGCGCCTGGTGTGTTGAGTGATACTTGAGTGTCAGGTCCTATTAGCCTATTACCAACATCCTTGTTAACAGACGTTGTTGCTCTTTTGCCTCATTAGTGCACCCTCACTATATAGCATTATCTGCTGTTAAATGCGGGTGTCAAGAGTTTGAAAACAAAAACACTGAAATAGAAGCATTTGGCATCCACTTAGGTGTACATAATGACTTACCTGACAGCACATAAAGAGCACAAGAAAGTTGACGCTAGGGAATTAAATGCAACGTTTGCACCCAGTGCCATGTGTGTTAATCATACTGCTTTCTGCTAGAGGTGTGCTAACTAATTTTGCACTGGAACATATGAAAACATTCGCTGTGTCCCCTGTGTGTTCAGCCCTCTCAGAAAATGTGCTAAATTCACTGGACAGGTGATGGAAACCCGGGGCTGCCACCGCACATTGGGGGGGGGGGGGGAGCAAGCCGACACAAGACCAATTTTCTGTGTGTGAAAAAGGCCGCTTTATTGAAACAGGTGCATATCACAAATTCATCCCCTTGGCAACTGCCTTCCAAAACTAAAACCTCACTATACATGAATTTCCTGACCCCTTGTTCCTCCCCCCACCCCTACGATCCCCACATCAGATCCCCCACCCCACAAAATACAACATAACATTCCATAACAATGATATTACCCAATCCTACACAATCTAGCATTTCCAAATCCTCACCTCCCCTGACCCTAATCCCTACCTGTCTTTGTGCTACTGTAACTAACCAACCTCTAATCTAAACTTATCCTACCTGGTTACCCTTTCCCTGCTCCTGCTCACAAAGTACCAACATATAACAAAAAAATACAGCCAATCCCGGTCAACTGTCAACCACCCCGCCACCCAGAAAAAGGTGGGAGTTTAGGGGAAGACGCCGCCTCCCCCCTTTTTCTGCCCCCCCACCAGCCAAGCAAACCCCCGCCCCCTTTCAACGCCTATGAACGCCCAGTAATCTGGCCAACACTTCCCTCAATTCCAACAAATACAAGTCCATACCCAACCGGGAATAGATGGACCCCGTCCCCCCTGAAAAAATCCAGCGTGTCATACCTAATATCTTTATGCGCAATCCTGCAAATCCCTGACTACCGCCAAAACTCACCATTTCCGTATTCAGCTCACGCCTGGCTTTGTCCGCCACACCCGGGTTAACCGCCCCTCTCCAAACCCTGCGAGGAACAAACTCTGTCCAGAAAATGGAACAACCAGCCCACTGAGCTTTAATCAAAGCCAAGTCCCGATTCATACAACGCATAAGTGCCAGGCCTGTCTCCCTTACCATGTCGTTCTCCCCTAAATAAAGTACCAGCACATCCGGGCACCTACCAGCCACCAAAATCCAGTTGAGAACCTGTAACAGCTCATTCCACCGCATACCACCCCTGCCACGCCGGCCACAGAAAATAGTTCTTTATTAAGCCCCAAACTTTCCTCAAAATAGCTGGAGCGGGCCTGGAATTGTGCCCGTTTCACAAAAGAATGGCCGACAATCCAAATGGACATCTCTCTGGCGAGGGGACCCATCATCGAACCTGAAACGAGAAACATGAATGAACAACAGGGAAAAGGAACTACCACGCAATAACCCCCCAGGTACGCTGTGCACATAACACTGATAGCAATCCGAAGACCACCTGCCCAACCTCATAATGTCCCCTCTCTCCCAGCCTCTAGAGTGAGCTTCTGAAGCTGCACCAATCCGAAACGAATGCGTCCCAAAATCTTTTCCTTCGATCCCCAGCCTACCCAGTGCTTTTCACAGTACCGCTAAAAGCTGTGAAGCCTTGACACTCCGACTGTTCCCATGCCCAAAGACCCAAACCCCCCAAGGCCCCAGCAAAAGACCTCCACCTCAGACCCCACTGGTAAGGACAAACCTGCGAAGTCAGCCCCTTTTGCAATGAAACCCATCCCCTTCCCCCCTGATCCGTCTTTGCCTTCCTCAGCCATATGTGAATCCTATCGGCACTAAAAGAAACCTCCCTCCAAAACAGCCCCTGCTCCGCTTTGGATCCCAACAGCTCCGAGACCCGAAAGGCCCCGAAAAACATCCGGGACATCAGTGTGGAGAAAAGTACAACTTCCCCAACGTCAAAACACAACCTAGGCAACATCCCAATCATCCCCTCCAACAGATCCCATGACAAAGGATTCCGCACCCGGGTTGAGCGTCCACATTCACGCGCCCAACTTTCCAAAATGCGCGACCCAAGCTCCTCCTGCGGAGGGGGCACAGCCCCACAATAATTTCCTGACTAAAGCAATCCCCGCCAGTTTGCCTGCTATCGTGACCCTCGTAAGACCCTTCTCAACCAAGTACAAGATAAACTGAATAACATCCTCCTGTCTAGCCGCCAAAGAAGCCTGCCGCTGTGCACCAGACCGCAAGAATTCCTCCCATGCTGCCCGATACGCTGCTTTCATAGAGTGAGCCAGGGAACCTAGAACCAGTTGCAACATCCTGTGTTGCCTACGTACCACAGATGGTGCGGCATTCTGGTCGGGGTCCTGTCCGCGTCCTTGTTGAGCCCACGGAATCTCCCCCACTTCGAACGAGACAAAGCATCCGCAATGTCATTGTCCACACCAGGCACATGCACTGCGCGGAAAGCAATATCATGCTTCAAGCACCCCAACACAAAAACCCTCAACAACTTCAGGACCTGTTCATCTCGGGCAGACTGGCGATTTACAGTGTGCACCACCGCCATATTATCAATTCTGAAGGTGATTTTCTTGTGCGCCAAGAGTTCCCCCCAAAGTGTGATTGCCACCACCAGAGGGAAAAACTCCAAGAAAGCTATGCTCCTGCCCCCTTCCAACCACTCCTCGGGCCAGTGCTCAGCACACCACCTCCCTTGCCAGTACAGACCAAAACCTCTACTCCCCGCCGCGTATGAAAAAATCTGGACATCGCACAACATGTCCACCTCCCTCATCAAAGGTATGTCGTTGAAATGTTGCAAGAAAAACTGCCACATGCTCAAGTCCTCCCGCACCCCCGCTGACAGACGTACATGATGATGTGGAGGCCTCTGCCCCGCAAGTGCCCTGCACAGGCGCCTACAAAAAGTCCTCCCTACTCTGACCACCCGAAAGGCGAAATTGAGGTGACCCAGCAGTACTTGAATGTCTTTAACCGTGACCTTCTGTTTTGCCAACATGATTGCCAGCAGCCCCAACATTTGCTGCTTTTTGTCTGCCGGAAGGCGTGCCTCCATCAACCGTGAGTCCAGTTCAATCCCTAAAAAGGACAGGGCCGTGCTGGGTCCCATAGTCTTCTCTGGTGCCAACAGCACGCCCAGTTCCCTCATGATCTCATTGAAACGGTCCAGAGCCCTCTGGCAGTCCGTGGAGCCTGAGGTGCCTACAAAAAAGAAGTCATCCAGGTAGTGCGTAACTCCTTGGTGACCTGTTCGTTCCATCAACAACCATTGTAGGAACGTGCTGAAACACTCAAAAAGAGCGCATGACATAGAGCAGCCCATCGACAACACTTTGTCCACATACCAGTGACCGCCAAATTGGATGCCCAAAATATCCCAGTCATCAGGGTGAACTGGAAGCAGCCAGAAAGCCGACTTTATGCCGCACTTTGCCATCATTGCTGTTGCTCCCGCGGTCACTACCAGTGACATGGCTACGTCAACAGATGAATAGGATACTGTGGCCTCCCGTTCGTTGATGAAATCGTTCACCGAACCTCCTTCAGGCCACGACAAATGTTGAATGAGGCGAAACTGACCCTGCTCTTTCTTAGGCACCACTCCAATGGGTGACACAATCAAATTTGGCAAAGGCCAGTCTTGAAAGGGACCCGCCATGCGGCCCTCACGCACTTCCTTATCGAGCTTGTCTTGCACTACCTGAGAGTGCTCTTTTGCCGATTTTAGATTGTCCGCCCATCTACTCACCCTTGGTCCCTCGTACCCCAGTCTTAAACCCTCCAGAAACCCCAGTCGCAACTGCTCGGCAGCCTCCAGCTCCGGATACCCCTGCAAGGCTGCCAACAAATTGTCAATGTTAACCGGAGTACGAGCCCTTGGGCCCAGGCCCCTTAGCCCCTCGCCCCCCTCCCAGCTGCTGCTGCTGCTGCTGACCCCCTGCCTTAAACCCTCCTGTCTGCCACTGCTGTGACCCCTGCACCTGACCTTGGCCGCCCCAACAATTGACCAGCGCGTGCCTTCCTCCGCACCCGGAGCAATCGTGCCGGAAACGGCAGTACTCGTGGGTGCACAACCCTTTGTTATAATCCTAGCAAGCCCCATTCGCCCCCGGCTGTCCCCTGCCTGCTCCTCCCACCCCCCACAGGTGGGACATTCTTGAAAGGGCCGATACACAAGCGGGAGCCCTCTGGCCGTAAAAATGGTTTTCCCAGACCCAGCTAGCCCCATCGTATGTTGCCACAAATCCGTATCAAGCTCTCCCCATTTCGCCTCCGGGTCCCACGCCATGCGTGCCCGGAACACCTCATCGTACTGCGCCCAAGCGTAGCCTCCCCCCCATAATCTGAGCCTTCCTGATCACATCCATTTATTTAAACATGGCCACCGACCTTTCAGGGAATTTTTCGCAATACACGCTAGCGTAGATGAGAAATGCTGCCGTCCAATTCTCATTCGTCAACGGCACCTTTGGCCTTTTAGCCAGCTCGAATTCCTCCTCTTTCGAACCCTCTTTCGCCCTCACCTCCCTATGGAGGAGTTTAAGCATCTCAACATATTCCCCATTCCAGATCCGTTCCTTGGTGGACAACATTAGATGAGCACCCAAAGGCTTAGTAACACCCATGTATGGCAACCGTTTTATTTTCACCTCCTTACTCTCCAATTTGGTCTCCTCCGTCTGAATCTCCACCGTCACCTTCTTGTCCGTCATGCCCCTAATGTCTAAGGCCGTCTTACCTGACCCTTCGGCAGAACCCTTACCTGATTCCTCCATTCCTACCCCCACATCCACCACATAAGCGCCGCCCTTGTTCAACCTACTCCCCACCCTCTCCTCCCTGTCAGCCCCACCCACGCCCACCGACACCATCACATGACGCCCACGCGTTGACCGTTTACCTGGCGCCAAGGACTCCGTCCGCCGGTCCACCCTGCGTCCTGGCAGAGAGGCCGAGCTTTCCTCCCGTCCTGCCTGAAGTCGTGACACCTGTAAAATACTAGACAAAACATTACTCGGCCCCCCCTCTCCCTCCACGTCAACATCTCGCACCTCTCCCTCTTCCATATTATCCTCCTCATAATCCAGCTCCTCCTGCCTACGCCCCCAGCTCTCCCCGCTGGTGGCGCAGAATGCATCCTACGAGAAAAACAAAACTCGTCCTCTACGTCGCTCCATCGTCCGCGTTGCCCCCCCTGGACATTGCGAACCCGTGGGTGTTGGGGCCGGCGAGCCCATCCCGGGCCTACTTATGCCAGCCACGCCGGGGTCCCCCGCCGGTACTGGGTACGCCACCCGAGGTTCCACCCTCCCATCTCCTTGATGCCAATGGGCTGCTCCCAGCCCTACCAAGTCTGGCACCTTGCGATGCTCTGGTCGTCGCTCCAACGCCTGCAACAAAAAAGGATGGTCGGGTGTGCTGGGCCTATCTCTCTTCTCTCTCCCATCCCAACCCCTCTTACTTGCGGCCCCCAAAGTGCTCGCTACCCATGCCCGCCCTACCGCGCTTAAGTCTACTACCTCCTCTGCGTCCACCACGTCCCCCTCCCCATCACTCCACTCCAAACCCCCTGCCCCAGACCCCCCCCACAAACTCGGCCAGCCCCCTCCTCCTGTAGGTCGCCTCCTGCCAACCGCGCCGAAAAGTCTTCAACCCCCCCCTCCCGAAACCTCTGGCCCTACCCCCAAGCGAAACCTGTCCTGCTCCAGCGTCCCCGGTGCCCCAGAAACACCCTCGCCCAAGATGAAAAAATGTCCAAACCTGCCCAGAACCCCCCTGGCCCCACAACTCCTACAACTTGGGCCTGCGCCCCCAGCCCAGACACCCTACCCTCTCTCCCAGCCGCTAAAGAAGCCTGCTGTCCCCCCACCTGCCGCCAACTGTGTCTCTGCCACCACCTGGCTCCCTGCACCCTCCCTGGCCTCCGTGACAAATCTCTGGCCTGTTGCCCTGGCCGGGGCCGCTCTTCTAACATATGAGCGGTCCCTCTCAGTTTGCGATCTCGGAGGGGAGCCACGCGACGCGCTCCCCCTCCGATCATGAATCTGGGCCACATTTTCTATTGCCATGCCATTATCCCCCCCGCCCTGCCTCCCCAACGCACCCCGGGCAGCGCGCTCATTCTGCACGCTGCCCCGCTGCCTCACCGCCGTACGTTTCATCGGGGCTGCTCCACTGTACGAGCGGCCCTCGAAAGACTGCGCCACACATTTACCCCCCTCTGGGGCCGCTCCTCTGGCATATGAGCGGCCCCCAGCAACATGCAGGCCTGGCGGGGAGACGCGAGACGCGCTCCCCGCCGATCCACATTGGCCCCAGCCCCGCCGCCAGATCGTGCCTCACCCCGCGCCTCCCGCAACCCCTCCCGACACCACCCCAACATCCGGGGCGGCTCTCCTAACATCCGCGCGGCCCCCACAGCTCACCTTCGTTTTGATGCCCTTCCGGGGGGGCGAGCAGGCCGCGACGGCGGCCGCCCCCCCGGCCAACGAGCACCTCACCGGGCACAGTGGCGCAGCAACCTCGGGGATCAAAAGATCCATCCGCTCCACCTCGCGGAGAAGCCGCATCGCCTCTAGGACTCTGTAATCGCCACCAGCCATGACAACACCTCACAATATAACAACCCTAAAACCACAAACTGCTCCTCACTAGGCCTAACAAAAAACCTAACTAGCCCAGCGCTCCCAGCCACCAGGTCACCAAACCTAAAATGGTGGCTGGGAAAGCGTGAAAACAGCCTAAATACCCCTTGGGCTACAATTGGGCTAGTCCTTTATTTGACTTCAAAGAGTTACAGACATGGGCCTACAACCCCTTGGGCCGGCCGCTAATTAGTATGAGACGTGTCATTTCACCGTTGTACAGATTTGTCAATCAAAAGATCCCGTCAGTCCATCAGCACTCCGAGTGAAGGCAGCGGCAGTAGTCGAGTAACAATTTTAAATACGGTTTCATCTTTCAATTTAAAACTTATAGACATTACACACAAACAAGGCAATAGGCATTGTGAATATCAGGACGCATTCCCCGGGGTAGGAAATCAATGACCTGTGGCAGAGGAGGGAGGGGGGCCTGGGAGCAGAGGAAAAGTCAAACTGTAACCTACTCATAACCTAACAGATGAGGAATGAGCAGCTAGGGGGACAAAGGAACATCCAATACTATTGCCAGAGGAGGGGCACAGATGTCTCCGCGATAAGAATTCCACGGACCCCATACCCTAGTCCATTTCCTAGGCTTGCCTCTCGCTACATACACCGTCTTTTCTCTAAACATGCACCAATCCATATTCTCCTTCCACACCGAGACAGTGGGCGACCTCTGGGAACCCCACAACTGTGCGATGTTGCGTTTAGCCACCATATTCCCCAAAGTCGCCCACTGCGTCTGTGCCACATTATAATCATTTGGCTCCCACACGTTCAGCAGACATCTCCTAGCTTCTGGAAACAGAGCAACATGAGTGACCTCTTCCATTACAGCATGCACCCGACTCCAAAAGCGAGCCACCTCAGGGCATTCCCATAGGACGTGAAGGAAAGTACCCAGCAAACCACAGCCACGCTTACACATCCCATCCACGGAGAAACCCATGCGCATCAGGCGGGGACCAGTGACATACACTCTATGGAGTATCTTTAGTTGTACGAACCGAAGGCGGGCCGGAATTGCCACCTCCCTCGGGGAGGCTATTGCCGAGACCCAGTCCTCATCATCTAATTCCAAACCGTCAGCCACCCAGACCTCCCTCAAGTGGGTCAACAGGTCCGCCCGTTCGTTGATAAGCTTTTAATAGATCAAGGAGATTGTGCTGTCAGGCACGTAGCCATCGAGCACCCTGTCCTCCAGTGGGGAATTTTACGGGATAGCAGTAGCATCAGGGAAAACCGAGCACAACGCATGACGGACCTGAGCATACCGGAAGTACTCCCTATCGTTCAGCTTATATTCCGCTTTCAGCATTTCAAACGTTTTAAACTTCCCTTTCACCCAAAGATCACTCACCTTACATATGCCAATCATATCCCATTTCTGAAATCCTTTAGTTTTCCACAAACAGCCCAGCCTTTCTGAAGCATACAGTGGAGTCGCTCGAGTCAGGCGGTCCTTCCAACCCATCGCAGCATTCGCAGCATGCCACACACGTACCGCTATCTTTGTTGGGCCTGTCAACTGCACACCAGGAGACTTCGAATAGAGTGCTCTATTATAATCCCCCCCCAGGCAACAGCATTTTATCCATCTCGAATGCCGGGTTCAGGGCCAGTCCGTACATCCCGTGGTTCACTGCCGCCAATTGGGACGCCCAATAGTATCGCTTGATATCGGGGAGTGCAATACCCCCATCATACCAAGGGAGTGTCAATTTTGTGAGAGCGATTCGCGATCGCCCGTCCCAAAACAACTGCCGCTGCAAACTCTCGACCTCACGAAAATAGCGGGCCGGTATGACGTCGAGTGTATTTTGTAGTGCATACAGAAATCGTGGTAGCGACATCATTTTAAACAACGCCGCACGTCCGAGCGGCGAAAGCGGAAGCCGTCGCCAACCCGAGATGTCGGCCTTCAGTCGTTGGAGTGGGGGGAGTAAGTTCCGCTCATAACGGGCCACAGGGTCTAATGTTATGAATACGCCCAAGTATTTAAACCCTGACTGCGAAATCTGGATAGGGCAGCCATGCGGAAGGAGAGGAGCATCACCTGAGAGAACATAGACGCATGACTTGGCCCAGTTAATGACCAAGCCGGAGTTACGACCAAATGAGTTCAGAACATCAACTAGTACAATTAAAGACTGCCGGGGAGATGTGAGGTACAGGAGAATGTCATCCGCATAAAGAGAGATGCGGTCCTCAAATTCAGGCGTCCACCTAATGCCTCGCAATGAGGGCTCCCATCGTAACCAGGCAGCCAGAGGTTCCAAGGCAAGTGCGAAGAGGAGGGGCGACAACGGACAACCCTGCCGCATGCCTCTTCCCAACGCGAAGGGTGTCGACACTCTGCCATTCACCACCACCTGAGCCAACGGTTCCTCATACAACAACTTTACCCAACCGATAAACCCGGGGCCAAAACCAAATTTCGCGAGCGCCGCCCAAAGATACGGCCATTCTAGAGTATCAAACGCCATTGTGGCATACAAGGACGCCAAAACGGCCGGCTCACATATGTACGCCGCTCTGGCGAGCACTCCATGAAGACGCCTCAGGTTCAGAGCCGTATTACGGTGAGGTATGAAACCGGACTGGTCCGGATGGATCAAGTCGCCAACGACCCTAACCAGACGATTAGCTAAAACCTTAGCCAGAATTTTGGGCTCAGCATTTAACAGTGAGATGGGCCTGTAAGGAATACACCTATCCCGCGGCTTCCCCTCCTTGTGAATCACGACTATTGTAGCGAGACGCTGATCATAAGGGAGGGAGCCCACGTCACGTGCTTCAAGAAACATTTCGCAGAGATGAGGCGCCATCTTGTCCGGACGCAATTTATACAGTTCGATGGGAAGGCCATTGGGACCCATGGCCTTGCCAGAAGCAACCGAGCGAATGGCCAAAGCAATCTCATCAGGCGACAACGTCGCATCCATCAGTACCCTATCCGCCTCTGACAAAGACGGCAACGCAATATCTCTCAGCAACAGATGAGAGTCATCCTCAAGGCAATCCGAGACTGGAGAATCTACTTCGCGGAAATAAGTCGCGAAACATTCAACAATATCCACAGGGTCAGTCACACGCACGCCATCCGTTCTCTCAATAACCGGCACCCATCGACTCGCTCTCTCTTTCTTGTCCAACCATGCAATCAATTTTCCAGCCTTATCCCCCACATCGTATAAGCGCCCTTGTTGCTCTCTACTCATCACTTTGGCGGCATCAGTGACCAACGCTCTATAGTCAAGCTGCTTGAGACTGAGAACGTGCAACTTATCATTCGTAACACCCAGCTCCAGGTCCCCCTCCAACTTGGCTATTTCGTTTTCAAGGCGAACCACCTCCTCAATCTTGCTTTTCTTGGAGTGGGAAATTAGAGAAAGAGCTTGCCCACGGATCACTGTTTTGAAGGCTTCCCATAACGAGACAGCAGATGATACTGACCCCACATTTTCATTGAAATAGTGTTCAAGAGACTTGACCAGGTCCGCCCGGATTTTAGGATTACGCAGGTACCAAGGGTTAATCGGTGCTACCCTCCCCTCAGCCCCGGGGGTGACCTCAATGTGCAACAGTAGTGGGGAGTGATCAGAAATACCCCGAGCCAGATGTCTTACTTCCCTAACCATCACAGCTTGGGCCGCCGGCATAAGGACATAATCAAGTCTCGATAAACTTCCATGAGCCCCTGAGTGGAAAGTGTATTGCGCCTGCCCCGGGTGCATTAATCTCCAGCAGTCTATCAGTCCGAGGGTATCTATAAACCCACTCAGCCAGGCCTGTGCCCCAGGGAGATCCCTGGGAGGGTGACGATCCGCTCTACCGGATACGACAGAATTAAAATCGCCGCCCATCACCAGAACCCCCCCCCCCCGGGAGTCCCAAGACCATTCGCCCCAAATCAGCAAAAGTTACGGTCTGCAATCCTGGTGGGACATAAACAGAAACTAGCGAGACGGTTCTGCCCTCCCATCGGCCTACAAGTGCAGCATACCGCCCTCTGTCATCATGAATCATATCGTCTACCTCCAACGGGAGAGAGGCTCTAATCAAGATGCCCACCCCCCTCGAGCCAGAAGTGAAACCAGAATGAACAGCGAGACGATATCCCCGCCTATTCATAGCATGGCAAGAATTCCCAATTAGATGCGTTTCCTGCAGAAAGACAATATCTGGCGACAGCCGTTTCAAAAACTGCAGCACTACCCCACGTTTAATCCTGTCCCCCAATCCATTCACATTCCATGAGAGTACTCTCAATCCCCTACCCCCCATCCCAACCCCGCGCACAACTCCCTCCCCCCAGAGAACACGACCCCGGCCACCAGTCGTATAGCGTTACGTTGCCTTGTAAAACATTCAAATATTCCCCAACTCCCCCCCTCCCCACCAACGTTTCCGTTACAACTCCCCCCTCCCTGCACCCCTGCGTGAGCCCATGTAGCCCCCCCAACTTGCAGTGTGCCTGTTGCCCTAGCATTAACTAATCTACAAAAAGAAACCCCAGAGGAGGAAAGAGCCTCACTAAGCACCCCACAACCCCCGGGCATTTAAGGATAAGGCACTGAATAGAAACATCGAACCAAAGTATGGAAGTGTCATCGCAATGTTCAGTCACCGGGAACCAAGAGTCTATTCCTGTCCAGCCAAGCCCACTCCGTTCTCCTCAGTCTGTCCCTCTCGACTTCGTCGCTGGGGCAGGGTATCAAGCCAATCTCCAACCTCCTCCGGCCGATTGAAGAAATGTGTCCGATCCTCAAACTCAACACGCAACCTGGCCGGAAAGAGCATCGCATATTTCAGTTCCATGTCTCTCAGTCTCCGTTTAACACCCATGAACCCTTGTCGCTGCTTTTGGACCAATTGTGTGAAGTCCGGGTAGAAACTTATATTAGTGTTCTCAAACTTCGTCGGCCCACTCACCCTCGAGGCCTGCAGGATAGCGTCCCTGTCCCTAAAATGAAAAATTCTGGCAATGATGGGCCGTGGGGGAGCGCCCGTTTTCGGCTTACTACCCGGAACTCCATGGGCCCGCTCGACCGCAAAGAATTTACTCAATCCTTTGGGTGCAAGATGGTTGATCACGAGGTCTTCCACGAAGAGGTCAGCAGCAGGGACCTCCGATTTCTCCGGCACCCCTATTATGCGCACATTATTCCGCCAAGCCCTACTTTTAAAATCCTCCAGCTGACGGACAGACAAATCATTAGATGTCCGCAGATTACGGACCTCGGTTTGCAGGTCAGACACGTCCATTACCAGACTTGACATTGTCAGACCCAAGGATTTGACCTTTTCATTCGTTTGTGAAAGGTCCGCTCTGACTAGTTTAACGTCGATCAAAACCGTGTCCAATTTATGTGCCAAGGTGTCGAATTGCTGTCCGACCGCCGCTTTCATCTCATCGATGGCACCCATGACGTCCTGCAATGTTAACTCCGTAGACGATCCCGGGCCTTCCTTGGATCTCTCCGGTGACTTATGCAGTCCACTAGGGGATCCTTTTGACTGGGCATAGCGGTCCATGTTATTAGCTTGGGTATAAACTCCCCGCCTAGTCGTCTTGGATTTTTGTTTATCTCCGTCCAATCTAGCCGCCATTGTCTGATGGTCGTCAAGGTTGTCGTCCACCAACACGATTAGCAATCCCCGGACAGCCAATCTAGGGAGCCTCGGCGATCACGAAAGGTAGTCCAGACTAGTGTCCAAGATCCAGGCAGGATACCCGATCTTCCCACTATAAATGTGTGCTGACAATCCAGGGCCCCTCAGCCAGTTTCAACGAGGAGACCCGAAACCGAAAGTGAAAGTATGGGGTGCGCACTGGCCCGGGTCCTGCATGCCGTTGTTGTTCACTTTCTGCCCGGGCACCATGCCAACTCGAATCCGGGGCAAGGTCAGGAGTAGGCCGCCAACTTAAAGTCGATGCTATCCCGGTTCCTGAAGTCCGATTTGAGTTTGGACAACGGGTATCACCTCCGCGTAGGTTCACCTGTAGAAGCCCGTCGATAGAATCAGGATATATTGAGGATAGACGTGGGAGGTTGCGGAGGCCCTCGGGAGCCCTGTGCCTACGCGGCCATCTTGGTTGCGCGCTAGGCTCCTCCTCCCCACAAGTGGTTTTTAAGCATAGAACTACATTAGCCAGGTACCAACACGGGCACAGAACTCAATAAGATGGATTCACTTTCACACCACAACCGAGAAAGAACTACCAATCCCACAAATTTAGTAGTACTGTAGTTCATAAGCAGATCCCATGACTCTCACATGACATGGAAAAGGAAGTAATTTTCTGTTCAAGAAACAAAAACTTGAAATTTACGATGTAATCACTATTATGAATCTGAGCCTAAAATATTGGCTATTAAACCACATGACAAAGATCAATAATACACTGATTCACATCCCAAGGAGGAAAAAGAAAAAAACCTAGAAGTACAATTTCCAAGAAATTTGTAGTCTTTTCCTAGACCTCCCGATCATGTGATGGTCACATGACAAGAAAGAGGATAAAACCAGAGACAGCCGGCTTCCACCGCTTGTTACAGCATGCGAGGAGTTGAATAGGTAAAGACGCGGGCTCTGTCCTTTGACTAACTGAGTACTACAAAGGCAGGAGAGACCCTGATGCACCTTCTGTTTAAAAATCCTTTTTCAGTGCGCCTAATTTCATGCTATGCTTGAGTCTATTTTCTCAATTTGTTCCAACAGCTATAAGGAGTACCCCCCAGATTAACTCTATGAAGCCTTATTGACTAAATAGCCACAAAAAAAGACTGATATACACGGTGATAAAGGCCAGTTACACTTACAAGAATTAGCACAAAAATAAGGTCCTGAAGAAAGCTGACTGACCCACATGGGCAATTCTAACAGCTGAAAGATGTGGACCTCAGATGTTTAGGGTTACCACTCCACTATGACATTGCATTGTTTTTAACCTTGCCAATGGACCAACCATTAAAAAAGTAGTATTTAGTAGTTTTAATTTCTTCTCACAATCCCTAAAACCACATAGCGAAAGAACTCCACTTACAAACGTGTTGAGCCCGTCCCCCCACACTAGGCGAGCGGGACGAGGGTCCGATGATGAAGTAAGCCATAGGTGGTACCTGTAGATGAGGACCCTAAAATATATCCCATAAGGGCGCAGTGATTGTCACTGATTTACCTGGGTGAACAATCCTACAACCGAGTGAGATAGTGGCAACGCAACATTCTGTTTTTTGGATAGTAATAGGATCCAACAAAATAAGGTAACCCTCTTCAAGTATCGTTGTTGCTCTTGAAATACAACTGCTATACTTGCATTCTTTCCATTTGATATCAAATGACATGGTTGAGTGAGCCAATGGTACTCATACGCAATCCTTGACTGTTATGTTGTTTACTCAGGGTTGCTATGGTTTCACAACATGTAGAGGACTCAGAGAGCACTTAAAAATTTGCCTAGAGTAGCATTAGGGGGCTGAACCTCATGCCCAGTGCTTTTTGCGGTCTAAATGTATCTCAGGCTCCTTGGAAGGGTGACAGTGTCAAAACCGAATCCCCTAACTACTACTGAAGATAAAGCTGCTGATAGGTAGTTCCCTAAAGTGGAGGAGCTAATTTGGGTACGGATTCCTGACAAGCAAGTCTTTGGACCATCTTACCACCTATTGCTGTTCTTGGTGTTGAAGGCACACGCATTATAACCCTGTTACCACTTCCTGGTGCAAGGAAAAACAGAAAGGTTTTGATCAATCACATCATCAAGCATTATGTGGCGATTCTGTTCTGCAGATCCTTTCCAACACCAAAGTGCCTCCAGATTAGACAAGTACGGCGTCTCCCTATTCTGGAGTTGTTAAATCAAGAAGAGTACAGTTGAGTTGAAATCAGTAGCCATATTTCAGGGACTGACGTGCCTACTGTCTCTCCAGCTTTACACCCACCTTCAGATATTGATCCGGATATGGTGCAAACATGGTGCAAACATCATCTTCAAAAAGGTGAACCTGCTGCAGCTACAGCAATGATTGCCACTTCTGCAAATGCAGCTAGTATCTTATCTGCATCACTGAAAGAATTTACATCAATTGAAATTATACTGTTGCAATAAAACAAATTGTGTGGAAACGAACCTGATCCAGATCCTGAAACTGGAGACATTATCCTTGTGTCTTTCCAAGAACCACAAGAAACAACCATTTCTGTTATTAGCTGGTGCTACAGATGGATTCTTAGCTATTACTGGGGACCGTGACAGGCACATTTACCCATCATGGTCCTACATTTAGATCATTTCTGAAATACAATTTCTTCTGTGGCTTGCAATGTTAATTATAATTCTTCTAACGATGCATAGGAACTATCTTGATGAAGGTTCAACAACATCTCTTGTGTTTTAGAAATTGCAGCAACATTTTTTTTCACAGAGCTAAAAGGGATTACCATCTTGTAAGCATCACTGCATACCCTTTGCCGGACTCCTTATCAAATCTTGGGCCCTGATTTCTTATGTTTTAAGACTCTCAATGTTTGGCATCATCACTCCAGGGTTTATATTTACAAGGACTTAACGCCGCCGTAGCATCAATTTTTTTACGTTACGGCAGCTTTTTTTACCGCCTTATTTACAAGTTGCTGCTAACTGCAGTTAGCGGCACTTTTCCAGCATAAACGTGAATTTTCAAGATCGGCACTTCTGTTAGCAGTACTTAACGAAAATGAGATGCAAGGTAGGCGTTCTCGTGAAAAAACTGCCGCTAACCACACTTCACGATATTTACAAGGAATTCCTTGTATGGTGCAAAAACAAAAAAACTGCCTCTAAGTCCTCTTAGAGGCCGTTTTAAAAGACCAAAAAATAGCTGGTCTTAAAATTGTAGCAAACACTTGGGCCCACATTTAAGATGTTTGGGTGCTGCTCAGCATTGCAAGGAATGTTGCTGTGCTGCCCTGCACCACAACAAAAGGTCAGAAATGTGCCCTATCAATAAGATAGGGTGCATTACCGGGACTAATTCATGAAAAGTGTTGCATCGCTGCGACAAAACAGAATTGCAACACTTTTCACTGCGCTCTCTTTGTGACACCATGGATGCACCGTATTTACTTTACGGCACTCCATGTCGCAACCAATGACAGATACGTCAGGAATCCTGACATATCACTCATTGCTGCAGTTGTGATGCAAGCATGACGCAAATCCAGAATTGCATGAGGCAGGCCTATCCCTATGGCACTGCGTCACCCTTACGCCCGCCATGAGGCAGGCTTAAGGTTTTGACGCAGTTGCATCCTAGAATTGTCGCAATGAAATCTGATAGATTTCACTGCGCCACTCCTGCGAAGCTTTATTGCGTGGGATCGTCCACCCTGCATACATCATATCTGACGCAGGTAAAATGTGGCGCAGGGCTTTACAAGGTCATGTATATGCCTAGATGCGTCACTTTGTAAATACAGCGCAACATGGTGCAAAATTAATGCTGCAAATATGTCAAAAAAATTACGCAACGGCGGCTTTAAACTGTCGGAAGGGGCTCATGAATCAGCCACCCTTTATTTTTCCCCTACATTAATGCATAATGGCTACCATGCGCCAACGCAGGCATCCTTGCACCATGGTGTTGCACAGTTGATTGATGTTGTTCAGAAAGGGACACCTACCTACACAAAACCTATAAATCCAGGGAATTTCCTCTTCCTCTGTGTGGTGTGTGTTGACTCTGGTTTTGAAGGTTGTGTTAGTTTCAGGGGTTTCGTTTTGACTCCATCTCTTCCCAAGACGTCTGCAGGTGAGTCTGCACTAGTGGAGAGCGGGAGTGAACCAGTTGGCCTTCTTTGTGAGTGTTGTATGCCTGGTCTTTTCTTGAGAGATGCCATTAAGTAGTGCTGCGGGGGGCTTGACAGCTGGGAGGCGGGAAATGCAGGAAAGTACACAGGAGGGTGCAGGGACGCAGGGGATTGCAGCAGCAATAAGTGAGAGGATAGGGAAAAAGGAACTGAAAAAAGCACAGGAAAAACAAACAAAGCCAAACAAAGACAAGATTTTAAAAAAACAAAGGTAGAAAAACAACGGAGTAGAGCAGAAAGATCGACAGGAACAGCAGAAAAGAGGGATAGGATGGCAGTCAAGCTGCAGAGCAGTGACGCTCTACCACTGGCAGGAGCCTGTGGGTGGAGGAGGGACTCAAACACCTGACCTCCAGGTCAGAGGAACCAGCAGCAGCAGATGGGAACAGCAGCAGCAGAAACCAGACGACGCAGCTCTGTGGGAAGAGGAAGTCCACTGAGGGATAGTCTCCCGTACTCCCAAAAGCCAACTAACAGGGGGCAATGAAAGGCAGCACCACCCGTTGCCTCTTCCGATCTAACAGTGGCAATCAGATTCAGTGTTCCCCAGTTCCCCAGTGAGTAACCGCAGATCAAGCTACATACCCAAGGGCCTAGGCCCGAACCGGCCCCCGTGCCCCTGGTACCCACTGCCACCAATGGCCGATCTCAGTGACTTGAGCCAGTTAGTGGAGTCCCCCACCAGTCTTGTGCGGTGCCCTCAGTGATGTAGGTCAGCCGCAGCACAGGGATTGCTCAGGGCATGGTGTGCATCATCCACAGGTGCTCGGCCTGGGCCCGACTCGACCCCCAGGCTTCCTCCGCTACGTGTCCCACCTTCTCCTCACCTGGACATTGACACCGTGGCTCAATGCACTGCACTCTCTTCTAATCTGTGACTCAGACAGCAGTAGTCTCAGCCAGGTGGGATTTCACAAGCCTGGGTACAGCAGTCGCCGTCAAGTCCACTCGGGAACCTCCAGATACAGGTGATGCAACAGGGCCCTTTTACGCGTGAAATTGCAACGCTCACACCACACAAGTTCTGTAGCATCCGGCCAGCGCAACATCCCCCGGCCTGTGATGCAGAGAGGCATGGCACACCATTGGTAATCTCCTCCATGCACCCCGGTGTAGTGGTGGCGTGTGGTATGCGATGCAGACCTCCCTACGTTGGTGCGCAGTAGCGCCTCTACCGTTCTCGGCTCCAAGGGACGCCAGGCGGTCTTCTCACACAGGTCAGCAAAGTGTCTCCATGTGACCTGCCAGACTTCACCACCAGGTAAGGGCAATCGCCAACACCTCGATGTCTACCGCCACTGCCCAGCAGCTCCACCACACCTCTGCCTCCCACTCTGGGTCACAGACGCAGGGCCAGAGAGGCCTCCGGCCCCGGGGACTGTCCGCGCTTTCAAGGTTTTGGCTGCCATGGTATTGCAAGGAGGACGCTATAAAAAGTGATGCATCACAGGTTTTTCCCAGCGATGCGCCTCTTTTCATAAATGAGGCCCTGAATCTGCATTTCCTCTTCCCCTGGGACTCTTGCTGTTCATCCTGGCTGTTGGGGAGTTTGGGGGTTTGTACATTTGTGCTGCACTTGGGTCTTGCTACTCCATTCAGCTTTCCATTGTTTTTATTTTACTTTTTTTCTTTGGAGGTGGACTTATAGGGTATTGTTGCCTCTAAAGGCAAAAGCAAGTGACGTCCGGCAGACTAACGTCAGTTTTTTTTGCTGTTAATTGGCCTTTCATCACTTTTCTCTTGCTAACTTCAAAACTTTCATCTCCTTGACGCTAGTGGTGTCAGCAGTTTTCACTGCGGCTATCTGATACTATCACTATGTAGCGACGTATTGTAAATACATCGCTAACAGGGCAATAGTTTTCGACGATAGGTCGCGTTAAGAAAACTACCGCTAACTAACGCTAACGCTGGTTAGAGGCAGTTCTCGTACATATATCCCCAGGTCTCTTTGCTAGTCCATTGGGATATAAATGCTGTTAAAGAACTGATGACTGACTTCATTTGCATGCTTCATTGGAGAATGAAGATCCGTGTCTTGGTGCAGAAAACCATCAGGAGCTGTTCCGTTTCCATCATTATGGCCATCACTACAGTCATCAATCTATGAGCCCGCAAAAAAAATATGATTTTTTACACAGTGATGACAGCTCTGAGCCTTCTGCATTTATTACTGTAAAGAACCTGAAAAGCCTAAAAAGATTTTAATGACTCTACACAGAGTTATCTATTCAATACAGTTCATTGATTCATTTTTAGAACACTGTTACACTTACTGGAATGAAAAGATTAATGAAGAAAGTATTTGGGGAACTACATTTCGATGTGATCTTTTGAAATAAGACTGTATAGCAAACAGTGTGCGTATGCTTTGTTTCCCTTGAAGATTTAAAAACATAACTTGCAAGAATTTTACATACTTTTCAGATTAGAAATAGAAAGAAAACATTACTGGTAATGATTTGAATTATATGGTTCGTAATGGAAAATACAATTTAACATTGTTTGTCGCAGATTGTATAGTTTTGTGGCCAGCAAATACTGATATGTGTATGCACAGATTTCTGTCTGAAAGCTGCTTTGAATCTCCACTCTTTGACTTGGTTCCTTGTAGGTGCTCCATGCCCATTTTGGGAGCTGCATGGCTCCTGGCCCTGCTTGGGGGCCATATTGGAAGAGGTAGAAATCCTCGTTTGTAATCATTTTATGGGTTTAGGTTTATCACTATTTTGTTAATTTGCTTTGCTTTACCAGTAGTCTTCCTGCGCCCAGGGGAGCCTGGGCAGGAATTCAGGGGTTGCTGGATTTTATTTTCGCCCACCATGTTTTACTTCAGGATCGTTCATGATCAGTGCGAATAAGCCATGCCCCGGCCCCGCCCTACGAGAAATGGTGGCCTGTATACAGAATCACATAGCGCATCTGCGCCAAAGTCAAGCCTGTCTATGCCGGTCCGCTCACAGCGCCAGCCATGCTGCAGGTTTCAATCCAGAATAGGGGCCCAGCTGTCAATATTCTCTATCAGCGTTGCTGAAAATAGGGCAGAAAGGTAAGACCACCAGGTGTGAATGGGCTGACCTTTTATGTTATGATAGGGACTGTATACTATGCGATGCATGTGGTTTTCAATCACACAACTTTGGTGCCATTGCTAAGATTATCGCCCTGCCACAATCTTCCACCACCCGAAATACCACGATCTACCTCTGACTTTCCGTGTGCACTTATTAACGCACGATCTTTAATAAAACACTGTCTTGAATTCA
Organism: Triturus cristatus; assembly: GCF_964204655.1. Classification (NCBI taxonomy): domain Eukaryota; kingdom Metazoa; phylum Chordata; class Amphibia; order Caudata; family Salamandridae; genus Triturus; species Triturus cristatus. The sequence continues at coordinate 930,656,459 of NC_140585.1, forward strand.
ATCTATTTGTTGAATCTTTCAAACTCCATCTTATCTTTGCCTAGGCAAACATGGTTTCTAGCCCAGAATGCCTCATAGCAACTCTTCAAGGCTACTCGTCCGTAAGAGCAGACCGCACCCTGAAAAGGGGCGGTGGCATAGCGATAATTTACCGCTCAGACATTATAGTTTGCTGCTCGCCAATAACAACTCCTATTTGTGAAGCAATGCCTTTTTCATTGAAATTACCAAAACACAAACCCAAAAGGGATTCTTATTTATCGGCCTCCTGGGCCTCTGGCTAAGTTTACCCAGGAGGTAGAAAGTCTTCTGCAAACCGAAGCGAAGCATAATGAATTATTAATTCTCGGGGACTTTAATTTTCATCTCGAGGCATCAACCGATCAGATACCATTGCCCTGTTATCTACGATATCTGTATTTGATCCATTTCAGAAGGTAAATGGCCCAACTCATACGGCAGGCCACGCCCTGGATGGAATATTTCCCAAAAGTACAGCCATAAAAAATCTAAACATAGTCCACTAGCTTGGTCATACCGTATGGCAATCTTATTTGAGATTCAGTAGTTCCATAAAATGCATTGCCCACCGGCCACTACAACCTCAACAATCTCTTGACCATGGCATAAAATTCAGGCGGACGATTTTACTGCACAGCTAGATAGCTCCTTTCATCTTCTTAAAACTGATCCAGGCAAAGCAGCTATGCAATACACTGAATGGCTAGACAGAGTGTAGGAAACATTCTTATTGTCGATGTAATTTAGAATGTTTATGTGGGAGCTCTAAGAAGGCAGTGAGTGAAGCTGTGAGCTGCTGGAGGTTGCTGTTCTCTGAGAGTGAATAAAGAAAGCTGAATTTACACTTGTGTGGTGTAAATTACTACATATTTTGGTGATGAGTGACTGCGCAGGGGGCAGGCACCGGTAACCTCCCCCCCTGGAGAGCTGACATGAAGGTCCATGAAAACGTCTGGCAACTGTAAGTGCAACTATTTTTACATGGACTCTGCTGGTTTATAAAGTGTGCCACAAACAGGGAACTAGCGTATGGATTTGGCGAATTGTGGCATTGGTGCCTTGTGAAGGTGTTCCAGCGTGTACCAGTATTGAGTGGATAAGTAAACAAACGACAAGTGGCTTTTGTAAACTTTAAAGAACCGATTTGGAATGCTTGGAGCATGATGGATTGTGAAGAGTTACTTTGTTGTTCGTTTCAGGCAGCGCGGAGAAATTGACACTAATTGGCTCAGTAATTAACTTTAATTGAGATAGTTTATGAGGTTTCAACGTGTGTGCTCAAATAATTTAAATTGTTTCTACGCGTGTGCTCGAGCGAAGAGTACAAGACACAAGCCAAGGATCTCTGCTCCAAAGTATTCAGACGTGACTACCCAGTAAAAACAATGGCAAAATGCCAAAAGAGGGCCAGAAACCAACCCAGGGAGAGTCTCCTCGAAATAACACCAAAAACACCCACACAGAACACTTTGACTTGCGCTACCACATACAGCATAGCTAGCAACGCAATCAAAAAAATTGTAAACAAGAACTGGCGAATATTAACATCAGGCTCACTAGACTGGCCAAAACCGAGGTTTGCCAACAGGAGAACAAGAAATTTCAAAGATATCCTGGTCCATACAGGACCACAAGAGCCAAGAGTGAGGGAAACTACTAGTACATTATGGACCATGCAACCCGTAACTGGTCACTACCCCTGCGGGACTTGCTCGGTGTGCAAATTGACCACCACCACGAAATCCATTCAATTAACACCTGAACTTAAGTGGACCATGAGGCAACACACTAACTGTAATTCGACAGGTGAGCTACATGATCACATGTCCCTGTATACTTAGGTACATTGGAATGACCTGTCGCAAGATAAAACAAAGGATCTGCGAGCACAGAAGCAATGTGAAGTTCAAAAGAGGAACGACGAAAATGAGCAGCCATTACATTGAACTACAACACACCATTGACGACCTACACTGGGTTATCCTTGAGACACTAACTGGAAAAACTCAAAATGCCAAGAGAATACTCTTTGAAAAAGAACAAAAATGGGTACATCGTTTTAAGACTAATTCCATAGGACTGAATGACAATATTCCCTGGCTCCGTATTACATGACTTCCCTTTCTGATCACATGACCTCTCAGGAGTTAGCGTGTCGTCAAAACTGGATGACCTACATTTTAAGAAGAGTATACAATCGACTTCCAAATGTTAATCAGAGAACACATGCCCATCTTGATACATCCCCCTTATGAGCAACCTGAAACATCTGGCAGGGACCCATTATAATCTGAAGTTTTGACTGTTCTTAAGGAGTAAAGCAAACATATTGACATAATACTCTCTAATTGCATCACCATATGCGCCCCCTTTTTATGTCTCGCTGAGCCCCAGCGTTTGCGCTGGCTCGAAGAGACATTTTGTATGTGGGATTTTCAAAGTGCTGCTGGCTGGCCTAACGCTTGTGTTCACGCGATCGTGCTCGCGCGCAGCCGGCCGCCAGCAGCACTTTGAAAACTCGTGTGCGTCATCACGATCACTTTCGCTTTCAGAGCGATCGCGATGACGCACGTGCACACACAACTCCCGCTTCTCCCCCTCCCCCACCACATTTTGCGTCTCCGGCCGCTCGCGCGCGGCCAACGCTTGTTTAATATTTGTTTTTGGTTTCCCATTGTTTGGGAACGCTATCACCTTGTTTTTGTGTTCCTATTACGTTCTATCCATACTGTGACTACTAACACTATTATGTTGGCCTCTCTTGTTTTCCTTCGCACATCTTTCATTTCTATCTTAACCGTTGCTCTTTTTAGTCCTTCCTTTATTTCCAACTCCCCGTTCCTCCCTGTATTCCCTCTCGCACTGGTTCGAGTTTTAATCCTCGCTCTTTCTCAGACCAGCTCTCTGGGGGCTGTGTAGCTCTCTCGCTCTGTACCCCTCCCTGTACACTCCCATCTCGAGCGATACGTCGGACTCTCACTGCTCTAAATGGTCAGCAGAGGCCAGTAGGGCTGACTCCTGTCAGGCTATCCAAGACCTCCACAGACATCCGCCAGTAGCGGTAGCATTTAGCCCTCCCACAAGCTGAAGGTCATAGCCCCCTTCGAAGGGCCGTGCATCAGCAGCGGCTTCAGTAGATCTGATGTTCAGGAAATGTCAGTGGCTGACGCAGAGATGCCCTTCTCGAGGCAGATCAGACCTGCACTGACCGAGGAGTCCTCTGCGGCCTCATTACTGAGGACGGATGGCGGAATTGAGACCCAAGAGCCACATAGCAGCATACTGGACGAGGCTCAGCGGTAAAGAAATGCGAGTTCAGCAGAACGCACCACAGTAGCATTGAAAGCGCAGATGAGGATTCTTCGTCATAGGCCTTTGCATCTAAAGGTAGCGGCTCCCTCCTGGTTTGCAAGACACACTGAGGCATTGATTTAAAGACATCATGAGATGGTAGAGTTTCCATCTTCATGCACTCGAGGCATGCACACCATTTATGCAGGGGAGGTGTGCACCGAACACAGGTGCATCCTTAAAGCGGGGGGACTCTGAGCCAAAGCTGCCAACTGGCCCAATGCCCTGGGGTTCATGGCTTTTTAACCTAGCGTTATATATCTCATACATTAAGATTCTGAATCCCTTGAAAATACTGCGCAGTTTCATCCTACACAGACATTAGGCCCTTCCAAACCTTTAAGGACCTCTACACCTCCTACATCGACTTCTCCTCTATGCTACTGTTTTTATGACATCACTTGCTCCTTGAGCATTTTCAACAACCTATTAACCAACTTCAATGTTATCCTCACACCTCCAAGAGCAAGTTACCTATTGTCTAATCCCTCGTCATGTATGTATGTAGGTATGTCTGTCTATGTATGTAGGTATGTCTGTCTGTATGTATGTATGTGTGTATGCATGTTTGTATGTATGTAGTATTTCTATAGCGCACATCTAGCCAAAAGCCAATGAAGATGATGTAGGCCGTAACTCACATGAACAGAAGATGCATTTATGTTACACATGTTTTACGTGTTTGTTACATTCCACCACCGATTTGGCATTTTCCCTTGTGCGAGCAAACAAGTTCTTTGAAGGGGGGGCTAAATATATGGAAACTAAGTTCCTGTTTGCAAGTGGGAGGATGTAATTTTCAAATATTGAGGCCTTTTAAAACAAGCATTTGCAATGCAATAGGTCTCGCATTTACGCGAGTTTAAGCTATTGGCATTGTAGATGACAATGCCTTTTATTTATGTTTAAAAAAAAAGGCATTTTCATTTACAATGCCAATAGCTTAAACTTGCGTAAATGCGAGACCTTTTGCATTGCACATGCTTGTTTCATTTCTTTTCATTTCTTTTTTTCATTTTCTTCATTTTTTCCATTGTTTCCATTTTGATATTTTTTATCATATTTTTCAATAATTATCGGACCTGATATCATTAGGCACTTTTTTGTAGTCTGCCTTCCCAAGCTACTATCACAACAAACATTTAATGGCAAAAGCAGCCCTCGCGTCTCCCCGGATCCTGGAGGCAGAGTCAGCACAAGTCGTGCAAGCCTGCTGCGTCAGGTACGAAGAACTGGAAGACTCGATTATCGCCTGGAATCACGTAACGTATCACTATGTGTTCCTTGACCTTTTCAGCAGTGTTCTGCGCCACCCGTGTCCAGAGGAAGCCAAAATTTGGGACTCTAAAGGTACGCGCTTAACTTTGGTATCTCGTAATGCTATACAGTGGTAATGGCAAGGTGACGCAGACATTCTGAGTCACCCGCCTGTGTCCTTTCTCTGTTTGCCTTCTCCTTGTTCCTCTTTGATTCCGACCAATGCGCACGAATCAGCGCCCCAGCAGAGCCTTATGTGTACATTCCAAAATACGCGAGGCGAATCATTGACATAAGCATAACACGATACACGCTGTGTTTAGATAATCTTCAGAACACGCCTTTTTCACATTGAGGCATGTAACCACCCTGATAAGCACACACCACGCGCTGTAGCCTCAAGCAGTTAACCTTAAACACAATATCCAGACCACACATTTCTTTTTTAGCCATCTCACAAAGGCGTGCACTATACCCCTCATAATGATTCTAATATACAAGCCCCAAGACCACCGAGGCTCTACTGCGCTTTAAGTTTAAATCTATCACAATCTCCTATACTTGTAACCATACAGGATCTTCAACCTCACCTATCCCCTGCACTGGCTTTTAAAGTATTGCCATTTTCTCAATTGCTCATTCTGATGACATGTTCAAGTTGAACAATATACAACATCATCATGAGAGCTTTTTAACCATTTTAAGTTTTTTTTATTTAGAATTATCAAATTTTTTCTCTCTTTGTTTTTTTATTCTATACAACTCTAGGTACTTTTGACCTACAATTCAGATATACGAATTCTGATTCACACAGTTGGGACTGGGAAGATATCCAGTTCCACCATCACTTATTCTAGGTCCTGAAGAAGGCCCCCCGACCCTCCTGGGCACCCATAGGGGCCGAATCATGTCGACCATCTATCTGGACTATTAAGTGTAGTGGACTCATAGCCTGTCCAACTACGCACAACACTGTTTTTATCCTCCCCATGCTCCGAACTGAATAAAGTTGAGGCTTAGGTAACAGGATTTTATAAGTTCACCTCACTTGACCACCCTCACTTCTTCCTTTTTTTATTACTCATCACTACTGAAATAACCAGTGGTTTCCCTCCAGGTGCAGGAAGCATAAAAAGAAACCCAATGATGATGCTGACACGTATTTGAAAAAGGCGGAGAATCAAGATATACCGCCTAACGACCTTTTCAAGTGAATGAGGATTTTTTAAGTAATGACGGCTAGAACTCCTGAACCCTGGTTACAGGTACAAGGGATCCATTCCCCATTGATATTTACTGATTACTAGGAAGCTGAATGGATCACAGCTCCTTCTACCTCCCCCCTTCCTTGATTTCAATATAAATAAACAACTAAACAAATAAAGACAAATAAATAAATAAAGAACCTACCTTCACATGTCTGCCTCGTGTCTTGCCTGTTGCTAAGAGGGAATTCAAGTCTGCAAAACCAAAGAAGGACAAGCTGGAAGATACAAAATTAGAAGAAATGAAAAGAGGACTATTTCACAGTGCTTGTGAAGAAGCTTGCACCTGATATCGGGAGCATTATTATTTTAGAATATTATTTTAGTTGGTTATATTAGTTTATTGTTTTAATTAATTATATTAGTCAATTATTTTAATTTATTTTATTAAATCTTGTTTTCAGGATGGCTGACCAAAATATGATGGCACCTCCTACATTTTTACCTATGCCTGGTGAGCCAATGATTCAGTGGAAAAGGTGGAAAAATATGTTTTTCACCTATATGGTTGCGACAGGAGGAGACAAATATGGAGCACGTAGGAGACAAGCAATTCTCTTACACCATCTAGGAACTGAGGACAGGAGAATATTTGACGATTTGCCTGAAGCATCATTGGGTGTGGGGGATGGTCCAGCTGCAAATCTTTTTCATATGTCTTTAATGATGCTTGATAAACGTTTTGTACCAAAGATAAACATTGTATACGAAATACATAAATTCTTTACGCGTGTGCAAAGAGACGATGAAGACATATTAACTTATGTGGCTGCTTTAAGGGGACTAGCTGTTACATGTCAATTTCATGATGTGACAGAAAGTTTAATTAGAGATCAAATTGTGCGTTGTACGAACAACAAGCGGGTCAAGAAAAAATTGTTGGCGAAGGATTCTAATTTGGAGGAGACTATTCAAATTGCTAGGAGCATGGAGAATGCAGCTTTTGTGTCTCAAAGGCATGGAATCAGGAAGTGAAAAAGTGAGGGAAGTTAATGAACAAAACATTGTTGAAGTGAAGAGAGTAGAAAGAAAAAGAGAAATTAAAGTAGGTGAACCAAATGCGGGGTTGACAATGGGGCAGGTACCAGTGGTAGGACAGGAGTGGTTGGAAGTAAAATGTTGGTGAACGATTCGAAAGACATGAGGAGTATAATTTGTTATAGATGTGGGAGTCCTGGACACATTAGTTCAAGTACTAGGTGTGCAGCTAGGAATGCGATTTGCAGAAGTTGTGGTAGAAGGGGTCACCTGGCTAAAGTTTGTAGAACAAAAAGTAGACCGCAGATGCCAGGAGTCAAAATGATAGAGGATGTGTGTGAGAACATTAAGGAGGGGAAGTTGTCTATCGATCAGGTTGTTGTACCGGTGAATGAGGTGAATACCTGTGTACACGTGAGGAGTGACATTGAAGTGAAAATGGAAAGTACCTGTAAGTTAGAGAAACCTCATTGTGAAGTAAGTCTTGATGGGGTGAATGTTCGGATTTTGGTTGATTCAGGAAGTTTATTTACTCTTGTGGGCAAAAGTACTTACTTAGAATGTTTCAAGGGAAGAATGGAAGATTTACAGGTGTCTGAAATCAAAGCTGTAGGATATGGCGGCAAGAGGATAGAGATTGTAGTCATGAGATGGATGAATATTGAGTTCAGGAACAACATAGTGAGTGGAAGAGTGTATATTACAAAGGAAGGTTCAGATCTTCTTGGTTGGCGACATCAGAAGAATTTAAATATTATTCTGAATCCAAATGCTGAAGAACCCGTCATGGTGATTGAAACTAGCGTGCAAGAGATTGAAGATGGAGAGAATATAATACTAATATTTCCTCGTGTCTTTTCAGATAAATTGGGGTTGTTGAAAGGATGTACCCACAAAATAATTTTGAAAGAAAAAGCAATACTGGTCGTGCACAAGGTAAGGTCCATACCGCACTTGATGAGAGAGCCATTACAAAAATAATTGGATAAGCTACTTGCAGAAGGAATTATAGAGCCAATTGAGTCTTCGAAGTGGCTATCTTAAGTGGTTGTGGCTCCCAAGGATGGTGGAAAAATCAGTTTGTGCATAGACTTGAGGGAGCTGAATCGCAATATATGGTTGGACAGACAACCATTACCCAAAATATCTAAGATGCTGACTATGATGGGGGGTGGAAAATGGTTCAGTGTTCTCGACATGTCATCAGCGTACCATCAAGGTACATGAACAATTAAGACCACTGACTCCATTCATCACTCCGCTGGGGGCTTTTCGTTATCGGAGAATTCCATTTGGACTTGCTTCAACTGTTTTACAAAGGATCATGCAAAGTATTTTTAGTGGTATGCAGAAAGTTCTGTGCTTTCATGATGATATATCAGTGGTTGGAGGGTCTGAGGTAAAACATGATGTGTTGGATGAAGTATTATCAAGAATAGGGAAGCATGGTCTGACCATAAAAAAAGAAAAATGTCAGCAAAAAAAAATCTGGTTGATTATTTAGGGCATGACATTTCTGCTACAGGTATTATGCCTAAGAAAAGTATTCTAAAGGCTATATCTGAAGTACCCAGGCCTCAAAATAAGGAGCAGTTAACGTCTTCCTTGGGGCTTGTAGAGTATTGCTTTAAGGTTATAAGCAATTTTACTGAAAAAGTCGAACCTTTGAGGATATTATTGAAAAATGCGGCTACGTAAGAATGGGGAGAAGAGTGTGAACTTGCTTTTAATTACATACATCTATCAGTATGTCACCAGCACTGCATTATTTCAATGTAAATAACAAAACTATAGTAACCACTGATGTTAGCAATGATGGATTGGGGCTGTGTTGTCCCAGAGGGTGGATGGTCAAGAAAGAATAATAGGATTTGCTTCCAGGAGGCTGCAATGAGCAGAACGGTCCTACTCTATTATTGAAAAGGAAGCTTTGGCGCGCTGTTGGGGGATAAATCATTTCAAATATTATTTGTGAGGCTTACTCTTTACAGCCCATATTGTACATATTCAAGTGTGGTAAAGAACTCGAAGTTGGTGTGACACCAGGAATATCTAGGTGGTTGTTATCGGTAATGGATTTTAATTTTGTTGTGGAATATGTTAACCCCTTCTGTGCCCATGACGAGATGGTCTCGTCATGGAGCACAGTCGCGCTGTGCCCATGACGAGACCATCTCGTCATGGGACCCACCCTTGGGGAAAGCGCTGGCGCTCCCCCCGTGATTCCTCGATCTTTTTTTTTTTTGCTGGGGAGGCAGGGGAAGACCTTCCCCTGCCTCCCCCCGCCCGCGTCATCAATGACGTCAGCGCGCGAGGCGCGCTGACGTCATCGGAGGCTTCACCTTTGCTCTCCGAGGCGCAGGAAGCCATTTGCTTCCTGCGCGTCGGAGAGTAAAGGTCAGTTTCGGGGCTGGGGAGGAGGGCTATTTTGTGATCGGTGGGTGCTGGTCGCGTAGGGGGGTGGGGGAATCTAAATAAGTGCGAGGGGTTGCAAAGTGCCCTGATTTTTTTTGTTTTACTATAAAAATACACAGAGTTTGCCAGTCAAATTTACTCGTGTAACGTTGAAGAGCATTGTTGTTCCCAGGGGGGGGCAAATAAAGTGAGACAGAGGGGTTGCAAAGTGGCCAGATTGATTTTATTTGCTTCCAAGTACACCAGCATCAGAGTTTGCCAGTGCAGTGCGACTTTCGTTGTCTCGTCTAACTTTGAACAGCATTGTTGTACCAAGGGGGGGCGAAAGAAAGTAAGACAGAGGGGTTGCAAAGTGGCCAGATTGATTTTATTTGCATCCAAGTACACCAGCATCAGAGTTTGCCAGTGTAGTGCTACTTTAGTTTTCTCGTCTTCCTTTGAACAGCATTGTTGTTTCCAGGGTGGGAGAGTGTACCATTTCTGGAGGTACTGCAATACCTGGTTGATGGGTGAATTGGAAAACACAATGTGCACCATGGTTCTGTGTTTATGGATGTGGTCTACCAAAGAAAGTAAGACAGAGGGGTTGCAAAGTGGCCAGATTGATTTTATTTGCTTCCAAGTACACCAGCATCAGAGTTTGCCAGTGATGTGCTTCTTTCGTTTTTTTGTCTTCCTTTGAACAGTATTGTTGTTCCCAGGGGGGGGGCGAAATAAAGTAAGACAGAGGGGTTGCAAAGTGACCAGATTGATTTTATTTGCATCCAAGTACACCAGCATCAGAGTTTGCCAGTGCAGTGCGACTTTCGTTTTCTCGTCTAACTTTGAACAGCATTGTTGTACCAAGGGGGGGGCGAAAGAAAGTAAGACAGAGGGGTTGCAAAGTGGCCAGATTGATTTTATTTGCTTCCAAGTACACCAGCATCAGAGTTTGCCAGTGATGTGCTTCTTTCGTTTTTTTGTCTTCCTTTGAACAGTATTGTTGTACCCAGGGGGGGCGAAATAAAGTAAAACAGAGGGGTTGCAAAGTGGCCAGATTGATTTTATTTGCATCCAAGTACACCAGCATCAGAGTTTGCCAGTGCAGTGCGACTTTCGTTTTCTCGTCTAACTTTGAGCAGCATTGTTGTTCCCTGGGGGGGCGAAATAAAGTAAGACAGAGGGGTTGCAAAGTGGCCAGATTGATTTTATTAGCATCCAAGTACACCAGCATCAGAGTTTGCCAGTGAAGTGGTACTTTCGTTTTCTCGTCTAACTTTGAACAGCATTGTTGTTCCCAGGGGGGGGCGAAATAAAGTAAGACAGAGGGGTTGCAAAGTGGCCAGATTGATTTTATTTGCATCCAAGTACACCAGCATCAGAGTTTGCCAGTGCAGTGCGACTTTCGTTTTCTCGTCTAACTTTGAACAGCATTGTTGTACCAAGGGGGGGCGAAAGAAAGTGAGACAGAGAGGTTGCAAAGTGGCCAGATTGATTTTATTTGCATCCAAGTACACCAGCATCAGAGTTTGCCAGTGATGTGCTTCTTTCGTTTTTTTGTCTTCCTTTGAACAGTATTGTTGTTCCCAGCGGGGGCAAAATAAAGTAAGACAGAGGGGTTGCAAAGTGGCCAGATTGATTTTATTTGCATCCAAGTACACCAGCATCAGAGTTTGCCAGTGCAGTGCGACTTTCGTTTTCTCGTCTAACTTTGAGCAGCATTGTTGTTCCCAGGGGGGGCGATATAAAGTAAGACAGAGGGGTTGCAAAGTGGCCAGATTGATTTTAGTAGCATCCAAGTACACCAGCATCAGAGTTTGCCAGTGAAGTGGTACTTTCGTTTTCTCGTCTAACTTTGAACAGCATTGTTGTTCCCAGGGGGGGGCGAAATAAAGTAAGACAGAGGGGTTGCAAAGTGGCCAGATTGATTTTATTTGCATCCAAGTACACCAGCATCAGAGTTTGCCAGTGCAGTGCGACTTTTGTTTTCTCGTCTTCCTTTGAACAGCATTGTTGTACCAAGGGGGGGGCAAAAGAAAGTAAGACAGAGGGGTTGCAAAGTGGCCAGATTGATTTTATTTGCTTCCAAGTACACCAGCATCAGAGTTTGCCAGTGCAGTGCGACTTTCGTTTTCTCGTCTAACTTTGAACAGCATTGTTGTACCAAGGGGGGGGCTAAATAAAGTAAGACAGAGGGGTTGCAAAGTGGCCAGATTGATTTTATTTGCATCCAAGTACACCAGCATCAGAGTTTGCCAGTGTAGTGCTACTTTAGTTTTCTCGTCTTCCTTTGAACAGCATTGTTGTTTCCAGGGTGGGAGAGTGTACCATTTCTGGAGGTACTGCAATACCTGGTTGATGGGTGAATTGGAAAACACAATGTGCACCATGGTTCTGTGTTTATGGATGTGGTCTACCATACTGCTTATGTTTTGTAAGGATGTAAGCAATGGACAGTGAAACGGTTCCCTTCAGGGCCCTCTAGTCATGTCCATAACTTTTCAGGTGAAACCACTCGCTGATTTCTGAATAGTTAGTGAGAGATCGTTTTGGTAACCATGTTGTTTCTGCTTACATTTCACATGCTTTGCATTCCCTAGGAGTGTTTTTTTTTTTTTTTAGGCAGCGTATTACTCTTATCAAGTGCATAATTTGAATTGAGCCACATCCAAGTGGTTATAGCGGGCACAATTAGGTTATAGCTGAAGGCAGTGCGAGTTTGTCTCAGTGGGCAAGTATGGCGTTCAGTGGGGATGTGGCACTATGGCCGGAGCTGTTGAATTTGGAAATGGGGAACCGGGTTCAGCATTCATGACCAGTCCACCACACCACTGTACTTTCCCATGCTAGACCGTAGAAGGCCCCACTAGACCTTAGAAGGCTTGATGTCTTAGCACAAGCAGGTGTACTGTAGTGGTGTCAACTTACAAAAGAGTACAAAGTACAAGTAGAGGTATAAAAGTGCAATAAATGGCAGACACGCAAAACACAGGAACACACTGGGTAGGCACTTCTACGGGCATGGAGAACAGAATTTCCTATAATGTAAAGACTTCCTTCACACAATAGAGGGTGTGAATTAAGTTTGGAAGTGTCTTTGCAGGAGGAGAACTTTGAGGTTAGTTTTGAAGGACTGGGAAGAGGGAGGGAGTGGTCCGGAGCTGAGGCTCAGTTCCAGATTCTCGCCGCTTTGCTTGTAAAGGATTGGGCCATCGATCTTTTTTTTTTGAAAGTGGGAGGTTCAAGCAATATATTTTGCGCAGTACGTGATGGTATAGAGCATTATATGCATATGTTACAATAACGTTTTTTTTCTTCTTTTTATTCTAGTCTAAAGCTTTTCGACGGTGGCTGTTCTGCAGTTTTGTGTAGTTGCATTGTGTTGGTAAGAAATTTTTTGTTGTTGTATTTACACCAAATAAGTAATAATATAATGTCTGAATGAATTTTTTTGTAAGTGATGTCATAATGGCAGCATATTTAGTTAGTGGTTTGAGCATGAAATTCTTTGCGATGTGTTTCGCATAGTCTTATGTGTAATTGCTTTTCTCTTTCTTTTTTAATGGGATATTGTTGATCCATACTGTGTCTGTACAGAGTTGGTGGTGGTGAGTAGTTTAGCTGCCTCTGGCAAGTGAGTGGTATTGTTTTGGGGTATATTTGAGTTTTTGATAAAGGTGCTTTTTGTTTATTACTTATTTCACAAAGAGTTTGTTGTTGTTGACTTGTTTGACAAGTTACCTTTATTAGTAAGCAATATGGCTAGCCGTAGAATGACTGCTCAACAGGTGGTCGGTATGCTTCTTGAATCTTCCTCTGAGCATGATTATGAGACTGACAGTGCGTCTGAGGGAGAGGAGGGAGGGGAAGATTCTGGCAGTGAGTTTTCACTCAACATGGAATCATCGGATGATGAAGGTACTCTCAGTGCAGATGAAGGTACTCTTGGTGTGGATGAAGCAACTCTCAGTGCGGATGAAGTGCCTGTCTTAGAGGAGGAAACTGCTGTGCCGATGGTGCAAGAGGCATCTGGATTGCAGTCTGAGGCTGCTAGGCTTCCTACTGGAAGTGCTGGACTTTGGGTTGATCCAAACATGGTGCAGCCGGTGTTGCCTGCCTTTAGCGGTGATGCAGGGTGTACAGTGAATTGTGAAAACTTTTTGCCTATACAGTTTTTTCAGTTGTTTATGGATGATGTATTTTTGGGTGAGATTGTTGAGCAGACAAATTTGTATGCTGAACAGATTTTGAGGAACAACAGCGACAAACTTAGGCCCCAGTCTAGAGCTACCCGGTGGACTCCCACATATCTGGAAGAGATTAAGAAGTTTTTGGGTTTGACTTTATTGATGGGTGTGGTAAGGAAGCCAACCTTGGCTTCATATTGGTCTACTAGCCCCTTGTTGGCAACTGCCATATTTCCTGCAGTTATGACTCGTAATCGGTATTTACTTTTGCTACGTATGCTGCATTTTGTTGATAATTCTATGGCGTTGCCACGAGATCACCCTGACTGTGACCGTCTTTTTAAGATTCGGCCCGTTCTTGATCACTTTGTGGATCGATTTTCTGAGATCTATACTCCAGGGAAAGAAATATCTATTGATGAGTCTTTGGTCTTGTTCAAGGGCCGTTTGGTTTTTAGGCAGTACATCCCTAGCAAGAGGGCACGCTATGGAATTAAGCTGTATATGTTGTCTGAGAGTAGGACAGGATATGTTTTTAATTTTCGTGTGTACACTGGTAAAGATTCTACTATTGACCCCCCAGGTTGTCCGTCCACTTTTGGAGTTGCACAGAAAATTGTGTGGGATCTTGCTAGGAGACTGTTTAACAGAGGCCACCATTTGTACCTTGATAACTTCTATACTGCTGTGCAATTATTTAAGGAATTGTATAAAGTGGACACTTTTGCATGTGGCACAATCCGCTCTAACCGTAAAGCTTATCCGAAAGAGCTTGTTTGCAAAAAACTTCAGAGGGGGCAGTGCAGTTCCTTGCGTAGTGATGAACTACTAGCTGTAAAATTTGTGGACAGGAGGGATGTGTACATGCTGACTACCATCCATGATGAGAGTACTTCACCTGTGGCTGTTTGGGGTCAGGTTGCTGAAGTGCGCAAACCTGTGTGCATTCTAGACTACAATAAGCACATGGGTGGTGTTGACAGAGTAGATCAGAGGTTGGAACCTTACTCTGCTATTCGGAAGGCTTATGTTTGGTATAAGAAGTTGTCCATCCATTTCTTCGAATTAGCAATGTTCAATGCTTTTATTGTGTTCAAGGAGTGTTCTCCTGCGTCAAAGTTGACATTTCTTCGGTTTCAGCACTCTGTGATAGCTAGCCTTGTTGTTGTGGAACAGGCAAGTGTTCCTAGATTTGGAGTGGTGGAGGATGTGGTTCGATTGAAAGATCGCCACTTTCCTGATTTCATCCCTCCCACACCGGCAAAAGATTTTCCCACTAGGAGATGCAGAGTCTGTTGGCGAAGAGGTACGCGGAAGGAGATTCGTATGTACTGCCCCGACTGTCCATCTAAACCTGGGCTGTGTGTCCCTGCTTGTTTTAGAGCGTACCATACGCAAAAGAATTTTTGGGAGCATTCATGAGTGGTAAAGTTAACTGATTGGTTTGTATTCTTTGAAAAATTTGATTCTGTTTCAAGGTTGGCGTTAGTGCAATGTGTTTAGTTTCTGATTTTGTGTTTGTAGATTTGTATCTATTTGTGATTTGTTTGTGTTTTTATGTTTGTCTAAAAAAATCCTAAATGTGTTGGCAGTGTGTGTGGACTGGCACTTCTTTGGCGGTGTACGAGGAATGGTGCTTGGCTGGCGGTGTGCATGGACTGGTGCTTGGCTGGTGGTGTGCTGGTGCTTGGCTGGCGGTGTGCGTGGACTGGTGCTTGGCTGGCGGTGTGCATGGACTGGTGCTTGGCTGGTGGTGTGCGTGGACTGGTGCTTGGCTGGTGGTGTGCGTGGACTGGTGCTTGGCTGGTGGTGTGCGTGGACTGGTGCTTGGCTGGCGGTGTGCGTGGACTGGTGCTTGGCTGGCGGTGTGTGTTGACTGGTGCTTGGCTGGCGGTGTGCGTGGACTGGCGATTGGCTGGTGGTGTGCCTGCACTGGTGCTTGGCTAGCGGTGTGCGTGGACTGGTGTTTAGCTAGCGGTGTGCGTGGACTGGTGCTCGGCTAGCGGTGTGCGTGGACTGGCGCTCGGCTGGCTGTGTGTGAGTAGTGACTTGCTGCTGGTCACTACACACACTGCTGCTAGCTGAGTGCCACTCCACGCAATCCATCTGCTTGTGTAGTTGCTGTGTCAGGAATGTGGGCGTTTGAAAGTGATGGGCCCTTGAATGGCGCTGTGTGCTGGTGTGAGTTTTGTTATGTGATGGGCCCGCGGCTGGCGGTATGAATGGTTTTGTATGTCTCACGCGTATGAAAGGTGTATGAATGGCCTGTAAAGAGGTTGGTGCCTTGTCGTGGCTTTACAGCTCACGAGCTGTGAGTCAATGGTTCAGTTTCTCGCCCTTTCAATTATTAACAGTGCATTTAATTTTTGTGAAATCACTTGCTAATACAATTGTATATTCTGAACCATCACTCACTCTCGTGCCAAATCCAACCAGTATGTGTCTGTGCTTGAGGATTAGATGGCTGTGAAGTAATATTTGCCTTTCTGGAGCAGGTTGTACCTTGTCCCTTTTGTGAATTTTGTAATGTGTTGTTTTTGTGCCTGGTGGTGTGAATGGTCTTGTGTGTATCACGTATGAAAGGTGTGTGAATGGCCTGTAAAGCGGTTGGTGCCTTGCCGTGGCTTTACAGCTCACGAGCTGCGAGTCATTGGTTCAGTTTTTTCTCCATTGAATTATTGACAGTGCATTTCATTTTTGTGAAATCTCTTGTTAATAAAATTTAATATACTGAACCATCACTCGCCCTTGTGCCAAATCCAACCAGTATGTGTGTGCGTTTGAGGAATAGGTGGCTGTGCAGGATTCTTTGTCTTTTTAGTTTCTCTGCCAAGGTGTATGTTCCATGTAAAAATAACCCACCAACTGTAGATATTGTCGTAAACCCATGGGAGTTCATGGTGATGTCTCTCTTGTGAATTCCAAAAAGGTTTTTTATCCTCAATGTCCTGCAAACCTCAAAATATCTGTCACATTGTCCATGCAATATTGTGCCGAAATTCTCACGTTGTAGAAACAATGTCAAAACGTTCTGGTTTTGCAAGGGGGTCAACTGTCTTTTTGGCCCGTGCTCGGCGGCCATCTAGGGAAACCTACCAAACCCACGCATTTCTGAAAACTAGACACCCGGCGGCTTCCAGGGAGGTATGGCTTGCGTGGATCCCCCAACGTTTCCTTACCCAGAATCCCCTGCAAACCTCAATTTTTGCTGAAAAAATCACTTTTTTCACACATTTTGGGGTGGGAAAGTAGTGGCATCACCGGGCTCACACAAATTTACCACCACCCAGCGTTCCCCCAGGTCTCCCGGTAAAAATGGTGCCTCACTTGTGTGGGAGGCCCAAGTACCCGCGGCAGGCAAGGGCCCAAAACGTAGTGAGGCGACATCAAAATGGCCTATCGCAAAACCACCTGGTTTTGCAAGGGGGGTCACTTAGGTTTTTGGCCCGGTGCTCGGCGGCCATCTAGGGAAACCTACCAAACCCACGCATTTCTGAAAACTAGACACCCGGCGGCTTCCAGGGAGGTATGGCTTGCGTGGATCTCCCAACGTTTCCTTACCCAGAATCCCCTGCAAACCTCAATTTTTGCTTAACAAATCACTTTTTTCACACATTTTGGGGTGGGAAAGTAGTGGCATCACCGGGCTCACACAAATTTACCACCACCCAGCGTTCCCCCAGGTCTCCCGGTAAAAATGGTGCCTCACTTGTGTGGGAGGCCCAAGTACCCGCGGCAGGCTAGGGCCCAAAACGTAGTGAGGCGACATCAAAATGGCCTATCGCAAAACCACCTGGTTTTGCAAGGGGGGTCACTTAGGTTTTTGGCCCGGTGCTCGGCGGCCATCCAGGGAAACCTACCAAACCCATGCATTTCTGAAAACTAGACACCCGGCGGCTTCCAGGGAGGTATGGCTTGCGTGGATCCCCCAACGTTTCCTTACCCAGAATCCCCTGCAAACCTCAATTTTTGCTGAAAAAATCACTTTTTTCACACATTTTGGGGTGGGAAAGTAGTGGCATCACCGGGCTCACACAAATTTACCACCACCCAGCGTTCCCCCAGGTCTCCCGGTAAAAATGGTGCCTCACTTGTGTGGGAAGCCCAAGTACCCGCGGCAGGCAAGGGCCCAAAACGTAGTGAGGCGACATCAAAATGGCCTATCGCAAAACCACCTGGTTTTGCAAGGGGGGTCACTTAGGTTTTTGGCCCGGTGCTCGGCGGCCATCTAGGGAAACCTACCAAACCCACGCATTTCTGAACACTAGACACCCGGCGGCTTCCAGGGAGGTATGGCTTGCGTGGATCCCCCAACGTTTCCTTACCCAGAATCCCCTGCAAACCTCAATTTTTGCTGAAAAAATCACTTTTTTCACACGTTTTGGGCCCTTGCCTGCCGCGGGTACTTGGGCCTCCCACACAAGTGAGGCACCATTTTTACCGGGAGACCTGGGGGAATGCTGGGTGGTGGTAAATTTGTGTGAGCCCGGTGATGCCACTACTTTCCCACCCCAAAATGTGTGAAAAAAGTGTTTTTTTCAGCAAAAATTGAGGTTTGCAGGGGATTCTGGGTAAGGAAACATTGGGGGATCCACGCAAGCCATACCTCCCTGGAAGCCGCCGGGTGTCTAGTTTTCAGAAATGCATGGGTTTGGCAGTTTTCCCTGGATGGCCGCCGAGCACCGGGCCAAAAACCTAAGTGACCCCCCTTGCAAAACCAGGTGGTTTTGCGATAGGCCATTTTGATGTCGCCTCACTACGTTTTGGGCCCTTGCCTGCCGCGGGTACCTGGGACTCCCACACAAGTGAGGCACCATTTTTATCGGGAGACCTGGGGGAACGCTGGGTGGTGGTAAATTTGGGTGAGCCCGGTGACGCCACTACTTTCCCACCCCAAAATGTGTGAAAAAAGTGATTTTTTCAGCAAAAATTGAGGTTTGCAGGGGATTCTGGGTAAGGAAACGTTGGGGGATCCACGCAAGCCATACCTCCCTGGAAGCTGCCGGGTGTCTAGTTTTCAGAAATGCGTGGGTTTGGTAGGTTTCCCTAGATGGCCGCCGAGCACCGGGCCAAAAACCTAAGTGACCCCCCTTGCAAAACCAGGTGGTTTTGCGATAGGCCATTTTGATGTCGCCTCACTACGTTTTGGGCCCTTGCCTGCCGCGGGTACTTGGGCCTCCCACACAAGTGAGGCACCATTTTTACCGGGAGACCTGGGGGAATGCTGGGTGGTGGTAAATTTGTGTGAGCCCGGTGATGCCACTACTTTCCCACCCCAAAATGTGTGAAAAAAGTGATTTTTTCAGCAAAAATTGAGGTTTGCCGGGGATTCTGGGTAAGGAAACATTGGGGGATCCACGCAAGCCATACCTCCCTGGAAGCCGCCGGGTGTCTAGTTTTCAGAAATGCGTGGGTTTGGTAGGTTTCCCTAGATGGCCGCCGAGCACCAGGCCAAAAACCTAAGTGACCCCCCTTGCAAAACCAGGTGGTTTTGCGATAGGCCATTTTGATGTCGCCTCACTACGTTTTGGGCCCTTGCCTGCCGCTGGTACTTGGGCCTCCCACACAAGTGAGGCACCATTTTTACCGGGAGACCTGGGGGAATGCTGGGTGGTGGTAAATTTGTTTGAGCCCGGTGATGCCACTACTTTCCCACCCCAAAATGTGTGAAAAAAGTGATTTTTTCAGCAATAATTGAGGTTTGCAGGGGATTCTGGGTAAGGAAACGTTGGGGGATCCACGCAAGCCATACCTCCCTGGAAGCCGCCGGGTGTCTAGTTTTCAGAAATGCGTGGGTTTGGTAGGTTTCCCTAGATGGCCGCCGAGCACCGGGCCAAAAACCTAAGTGACCCCCCTTGCAAAACCAGGTGGTTTTGCGATAGGCCATTTTGATGTCGCCTCACTACGTTTTGGGCCCTTGCCTGCCGCGGGTACTTGGGCCTCCCACACAAGTGAGGCACCATTTTTACCGGGAGACCTGGGGGAACGCTGGGTGGTGGTAAATTTGTGTGAGCCCGTTGATGCCACTACTTTCCCACCCCAAAATGTGTGAAAAAAGTGATTTTTTCAGCAAAAATTGAGGTTTGCAGGGGATTCTGGGTAAGGAAACGTTGGGGGATCCATGCAAGCCATACCTCCCTGGAAGCCGCCGGGTGTCTAGTTTTCAGAAATGCGTGGGTTTGGTAGGTTTCCCTAGATGGCCGCCGAGCACCGGGCCAAAAACCTAAGTGACCCCCCTTGCAAAACCAGGTGGTTTTGCGATAGGCCGTTTTGATGTCGCCTCACTACGTTTTGGGCCCTTGCCTGCCGCGGGTACTTGGGCCTCCCACACAAGTGAGGCACCATTTTTACCGGGAGACGTGGGGGAACGCTGGGTGGTGGTAAATTTGTGTGAGCCCGGTGATGCCACTACTTTCCCACCCCAAAATGTGTGAAAAAAGTGATTTTTTCGGCAAAAATTGAGGTTTGCAGGGGATTCTGGGTAAGGAAACGTTGGGGGATCCACGCAAGCCATACCTCCCTGGAAGCCGCCGGGTGTCTAGTTTTCAGAAATGCGTGGGTTTGGTAGGTTTCCCTAGGTGCCGGCAGGGCTAGGGTTCAAAAACTACAGCTAGTCACTTTGCCAAAAAGGGGTCATTTTTCACTGCAAAATTGAGGTGTGACCACGTTGCGTTTTGCGCCGTTTCCTGTCGCGGGCACTAGGCCGACCCGCACAAGTGAGGTACCATTTTTCTCGTAGGACTTTGGGGAACGCGGGGTGTGTGGAAATTTGTGGATCCACGCAGATTCCAGAACTTTCCATCCCAGAAATGTGGGGAAAATGTGTTTTTTTTGTCATTTTTTTACGTTTGCAAGGGATTCTGGGTAACAGACCATGGTGGGAGGCAGTCAAGTCACCCCATCCTGGATTCCCCTGGGTGTCTAGTTTTCAAAAATGTATAGGTTTGCTAGGTTTCCCTAGGTGCCGGCAGGGCTAGGGTTCAAAAACTACAGCTAGTCACTTTGCCAAAAAAGGGTCATTTTTCACTGCAAATTTGAGGTGTGACCACGTTGCGTTTTGCGCCGTTTCCTGTCGCGGGCACTAGGCCGACCCGCACAAGTGAGGTACCATTTTTCTCGTAGGACTTTGGGGAACGCGGGGTGGGTGGAAATTTGTGGATCCACGCAGATTCCAGAACTTTCCATCCCAGAAATGTGGGGAAAATGTGTTTTTTTTGTCATTTTTTTACGTTTGGAAAGGATTCTGGGTAACAGACCATGGTGGGAGGCAGTCAAGTCACCCCATCCTGGATTCCCCTGGGTGTCTAGTTTTCAAAAATGTATAGGTTTGCTAGGTTTCCCTAGGTGCCGGCAGGGCTAGGGTTCAAAAACTACAGCTAGTCACTTTGCCAAAAAAGGGTCATTTTTCACTGCAAAATTGAGGTGTGACCACGTTGCGTTTTGCGCCGTTTCCTGTCGCGGGCACTAGGCTGACCCGCACAAGTGAGGTACCTTTTTTCTCGTAGGACTTTGGGGAACGCGGGGTGGGTGGAAATTTGTGGATCCACGCAGATTCCAGAACTTTCCATCCCAGAAATGTGGGGAAAATGTGTTTTTTTTGTGATTGTTTTACGTTTGCAAGGGATTCTGGGTAACCGACCATGGTGGGAGGCAGTCAAGTCACCCCATCCTGGATTCCCCTGGGTGTCTAGTTTTCAAAAATGTATAGGTTTGCTAGGTTTCCCTAGGTGCTGGCAGGGCTAGGGTTCAAAAACTACAGCTAGTCACTTTGCCAAAAAAGGGTCATTTTTCACTGCAAAATTGAGGTGTGACCACGTTGCGTTTTGCGCCGTTTCCTGTCGCGGGCACTAGGCCGACCCGCACAAGTGAGGTACCATTTTTCTCGTAGGACTTTGGGGAACGCGGGGTGGGTGGAAATTTGTGGATCCACGCAGATTCCAGAACTTTCCATCCCAGAAATGTGGGGAAAATGTGGTTTTTTTTGTCATTGTTTTATGTTTGCAAGGGATTCTGGGTAACAGACCATGGTGGGAGGCAGTCAAGTCACCCCATCCTGGATTCCCCTGGGTGTCTAGTTTTCAAAAATGTATAGGTTTGCTAGGTTTCCCTAGGTGCCGGCAGGGCTAGGGTTCAAAAACTACAGCTAGTCACTTTGCCAAAAAAGGGTCCTTTTTCACTGCAAAATTGAGATGTGACCACGTTGCGTTTTGCGCCGTTTCCTGTCGCGGGCACTAGGCCGACCCGCACAAGTGAGGTACCATTTTTCTCGTAGGACTTTGGGGAACGCGGGGTGGGTGGAAATTTGTGGATCCACGCAGATTCCAGAACTTTCCATCCCAGAAATGTGGGGACAATGTGGTTTTTTTTGTCATTTGTTTACGTTTGCAAGGGATTCTGGGTAACAGACCATGGTGAGAGGCAGTCAAGTCACCCCATCCTGGATTCCCCTGGGTGTCTAGTTTGCAAAAATGTATAGGTTTGCTAGGTTTCCCTAGGTGCCGGCAGGGCTAGGGTTAAAAAACTACAGCTAGTCACTTTGCCAAAAAGGGGTCATTTTTCACTGCAAAATTGAGGTGTGACCACGTTGCGTTTTGCGCCGTTTCCTGTCGCGGGCACTAGGCCGACCCACACAAGTGAGGTACCATTTTTCTCGTAGAACTTTGGGGAACGCGGGGTGTGTGGAAATTTGTGGATCCATGCAGATTCCAAAACTTTCCATCCCAGAAATGTGGGGAAAATGTGTTTTTTTTGTCATTTTTTTACGTTTGCAAGGGATTCTGGGTAACAGACCATGGTGGGAGGCAGTCAAGTCACCCCATCCTGGATTCCCCTGGGTGTCTAGTTTTCAAAATATATAGGTTTGCTAGGTTTCCCTAGGTGCCGGCAGGGCTAGGGTTCAAAAACTACAGCTAGTCACTTTGCCAAAAAGGGGTCATTTTTCACTGCAAAATTGAGGTGTGACCACGTTGCGTTTTGCGCCGTTTCCTGCCGCGGGCACTAGGCCGACCCGCACAAGTGAGGTACCATTTTTCTCGTAGGACTTTGGGGAACGCGGGGTGTGTGGAAATTTGTGGATCCACGCAGATTCCAGAACTTTCCATCCCAGAAATGTGGGGAAAATGTGTTTTTTTTGTCATTTTTTTACGTTTGCAAGGGATTCTGGGTAACAGACCATGGTGGGTGGCAGTCAAGTCACCCCATCCTGGATTCCCCTGGGTGTCTAGTTTTCAAAAATGTATAGGTTTGCTAGGTTTCCCTAGGTGCCGGCAGGGCTAGGGTTCAAAAACTACAGCTAGTCACTTTGCCAAAAAGGGGTCATTTTTCACTGCAAAATTGAGGTGTGACCACGTTGCGTTTTGCGCCGTTTCCTGTTGCGGGCACTAGGCCGACCCGCACAAGTGAGGTACCTTTTTTCTCGTAGGACTTTGGGGAACGCGGGGTGGGTGGAAATTTGTGGATCCACGCAGATTCCAGAACTTTCCATCCCAGAAATGTGGGGAAAATGTGTTTTTTTTGTGATTGTTTTACGTTTGCAAGGGATTCTGGGTAACAGACCATGGTGGGAGGCAGTCAAGTCACCCCATCCTGGATTCCCCTGGGTGTCTAGTTTTCAAAAATGTATAGGTTTGCTAGGTTTCCCTAGGTGCCGGCAGGGCTAGGGTTCAAAAACTACAGCTAGTCACTTTGCCAAAAAGGGGTCATTTTTCACTGCAAAATTGAGGTGTAACCACGTTGTGTTTTGCGCCATTTCCTGTCGCGGGCACTAGGCCGACCCGCACAAGTGAGGTACTATTTTTCTCGTAGGACTTTGGGGAACGCGGGGTGGGTGGAAATTTGTGGATCCACGCAGATTCCAGAACTTTCCATCCCAGAAATGTGGGGACAATGTGTTTTTTTTTGTCATTTGTTTACGTTTGTAAGGGATTCTGGGTAACAGACCATGGTGGGAGGCAGTCAAGTCACCCCATCCTGGATTCCCCTGGGTGTCTAGTTTTCAAAAATGTATAGGTTTGCTAGGTTTCCCTAGGTGCCGGCAGGACTAGGGTTAAAAAACTACAGCTAGTCACTTTGCCAAAAAGGGGTCATTTTTCACTGCAAAATTGAGGTGTGACCACGTTGCGTTTTGCGCCGTTTCCTGTCGCGGGCACTAGGCCGACCCACACAAGTGAGGTACCATTTTTCTCGTAGGACTTTGGGGAACGCGGGGTGGGTGGAAATTTGTGGATCCATGCAGATTCCAAAACTTTCCATCCCAGAAATGTGGGGAAAATGTGGTTTTTTTTGTCATTGTTTTATGTTTGCAAGGGATTCTGGGTAACAGACCATGGTGGGAGGCAGTCAAGTCACCCCATCCTGGATTCCCCTGGGTGTCTAGTTTTCAAAAATGTATAGGTTTGCTAGGTTTCCCTAGGTGCCGGCAGGGCTAGGGTTCAAAAACTACAGCTAGTCACTTTGCCAAAAAAGGGTCCTTTTTCACTGCAAAATTGAGATGTGACCACGTTGCGTTTTGCGCCGTTTCCTGTCGCGGGCACTAGGCCGACCCGCACAAGTGAGGTACCATTTTTCTCGTAGGACTTTGGGGAACGCGGGGTGGGTGGAAATTTGTGGATCCACGCAGATTCCAGAACTTTCCATCCCAGAAATGTGGGGACAATGTGGTTTTTTTTGTCATTTGTTTACGTTTGCAAGGGATTCTGGGTAACAGACCATGGTGAGAGGCAGTCAAGTCACCCCATCCTGGATTCCCCTGGGTGTCTAGTTTGCAAAAATGTATAGGTTTGCTAGGTTTCCCTAGGTGCCGGCAGGGCTAGGGTTCAAAAACTACAGCTAGTCACTTTGCCAAAAAGGGGTCATTTTTCACTGCAAAATTGAGGTGTGACCACGTTGCGTTTTGCGCCGTTTCCTGCCGCGGGCACTAGGCCGACCCGCACAAGTGAGGTACCATTTTTCTCGTAGGACTTTGGGGAACGCGGGGTGTGTGGAAATTTGTGGATCCACGCAGATTCCAGAACTTTCCATCCCAGAAATGTGGGGAAAATGTGTTTTTTTTGTCATTTTTTTACGTTTGCAAGGGATTCTGGGTAACAGACCATGGTGGGTGGCAGTCAAGTCACCCCATCCTGGATTCCCCTGGGTGTCTAGTTTTCAAAAATGTATAGGTTTGCTAGGTTTCCCTAGGTGCCGGCAGGGCTAGGGTTCAAAAACTACAGCTAGTCACTTTGCCAAAAAGGGGTCATTTTTCACTGCAAAATTGAGGTGTGACCACGTTGCGTTTTGCGCCGTTTCCTGTTGCGGGCACTAGGCCGACCCGCACAAGTGAGGTACCTTTTTTCTCGTAGGACTTTGGGGAACGCGGGGTGGGTGGAAATTTGTGGATCCACGCAGATTCCAGAACTTTCCATCCCAGAAATGTGGGGAAAATGTGTTTTTTTTGTGATTGTTTTACGTTTGCAAGGGATTCTGGGTAACAGACCATGGTGGGAGGCAGTCAAGTCACCCCATCCTGGATTCCCCTGGGTGTCTAGTTTTCAAAAATGTATAGGTTTGCTAGGTTTCCCTAGGTGCCGGCAGGGCTAGGGTTCAAAAACTACAGCTAGTCACTTTGCCAAAAAGGGGTCATTTTTCACTGCAAAATTGAGGTGTAACCACGTTGTGTTTTGCGCCATTTCCTGTCGCGGGCACTAGGCCGACCCGCACAAGTGAGGTACTATTTTTCTCGTAGGACTTTGGGGAACGCGGGGTGGGTGGAAATTTGTGGATCCACGCAGATTCCAGAACTTTCCATCCCAGAAATGTGGGGACAATGTGTTTTTTTTTGTCATTTGTTTACGTTTGTAAGGGATTCTGGGTAACAGACCATGGTGGGAGGCAGTCAAGTCACCCCATCCTGGATTCCCCTGGGTGTCTAGTTTTCAAAAATGTATAGGTTTGCTAGGTTTCCCTAGGTGCCGGCAGGACTAGGGTTAAAAAACTACAGCTAGTCACTTTGCCAAAAAGGGGTCATTTTTCACTGCAAAATTGAGGTGTGACCACGTTGCGTTTTGCGCCGTTTCCTGTCGCGGGCACTAGGCCGACCCACACAAGTGAGGTACCATTTTTCTCGTAGGACTTTGGGGAACGCGGGGTGGGTGGAAATTTGTGGATCCATGCAGATTCCAAAACTTTCCATCCCAGAAATGTGGGGAAAATGTGTTTTTTTTGTCATTTTTTTACGTTTGCAAGGGATTCTGGGTAACAGACCATGGTGGGAGGCAGTCCAGTCACCCCATCCTGGATTCCCCTGGGTGTCTAGTTTTCAAAAATGTATAGGTTTGCTAGGTTTCCCTAGGTGCCGGCAGGGCTAGGGTTCAAAAACTACAGCTAGTCACTTTGCCAAAAAGGGGTCATTTTTCACTGCAAAATTGAGTTGTGACCACGTTGCGTTTTGCGCCGTTTCCTGCCGCGGGCACTAGGCCGACCCGCACAAGTGAGGTACCATTTTTCTCGTAGGACTTTGGGGAACGCGGGGTGTGTGGAAATTTGTGGATCCACGCAGATTCCAGAACTTTCCATCCCAGAAATGTGGGGAAAATGTGTTTTTTTTGTCATTTTTTTACGTTTGCAAGGGATTCTGGGTAACAGACCATGGTGGGTGGCAGTCAAGTCACCCCATCCTGGATTCCCCTGGGTGTCTAGTTTTCAAAAATGTATAGGTTTGCTAGGTTTCCCTAGGTGCCGGCAGGGCTAGGGTTCAAAAACTACAGCTAGTCACTTTGCCAAAAAGGGAAAAAGGGGTCATTTTTCACTGCAAAATTGAGGTGTGACCACGTTGCGTTTTGCGCCGTTTCCTGTCGCGGGCACTAGGCCGACCCGCACAAGTGAGGTACCTTTTTTCTCGTAGGACTTTGGGGAACGCGGGGTGGGTGGAAATTTGTGGATCCACGCAGATTCCAGAACTTTCCATCCCAGAAATGTGGGGAAAATGTGTTTTTTTTGTGATTGTTTTACGTTTGCAAGGGATTCTGGGTAACAGACCATGGTGGGAGGCAGTCAAGTCACCCCATCCTGGATTCCCCTGGGTGTCTAGTTTTCAAAAATGTATAGGTTTGCTAGGTTTCCCTAGGTGCCGGCAGGGCTAGGGTTCAAAAACTACAGCTAGTCACTTTGCCAAAAAGGGGTAATTTTTCACTGCAAAATTGAGGTGTAACCACGTTGCGTTTTGCGCCGTTTCCTGTCGCGGGCACTAGGCCGACCCGCACAAGTGAGGTACCATTTTTCTCGTAGGACTTTGGGGAACGCGGGGTGGGTGGAAATTTGTGGATCCACGCAGATTCCAGAACTTTCCATCCCAGAAATGTGGGGAAAATGTGTTTTTTTTGTCATTTTTTTACGTTTGCAAGGGATTCTGGGTAACAGACCATGGTGGGTGGCAGTCAAGTCACCCCATCCTGGATTCCCCTGGGTGTCTAGTTTTCGAAAATGTATAGGTTTGCTAGGTTTCCCTAGGTGCCGGCAGGGCTAGGGTTCAAAAACTACAGCTAGTCACTTTGCCAAAAAGGGGTCATTTTTCACTGCAAAATTGAGGTGTGACCACGTTGCGTTTTGCGCCGTTTCCTGTCGCGGGCACTAGGCTGACCCGCACAAGTGAGGTACCTTTTTTCTCGTAGGACTTTGGGGAACGCGGGGTGGGTGGAAATTTGTGGATCCACGCAGATTCCAGAACTTTCCATCCCAGAAATGTGGGGAAAATGTGTTTTTTTTGTGATTGTTTTACGTTTGCAAGGGATTCTGGGTAACAGACCATGGTGGGAGGCAGTCAAGTCACCCCATCCTGGATTCCCCTGGGTGTCTAGTTTTCAAAAATGTATAGGTTTGCTAGGTTTCCCTAGGTGCCGGCAGGGCTAGGGTTCAAAAACTACAGCTAGTCACTTTGCCAAAAAGGGGTAATTTTTCACTGCAAAATTGAGGTGTAACCACGTTGCGTTTTGCGCCGTTTCCTGTCGTGGGCACTAGGCCGACCCGCACAAGTGAGGTACCATTTTTCTCGTAGGACTTTGGGGAACGCGGGGTGGGTGGAAATTTGTGGATCCACGCAGATTCCAGAACTTTCCATCCCAGAAATGTGGGGAAAGTGTGTTTTTTTTTGTCATTTTTTTACGTTTGCAAGGGATTCTGGGTAACAGACCATGGTGGGAGGCAGTCAAGTCACCCCATCCTGGATTCCCCTGGGTGTCTAGTTTTCAAAAATGTATAGGTTTGCTAGGTTTCCCTAGGTGCCGGCAGGGCTAGGGTTCAAAAACTACAGCTAGTCACTTTGCCAAAAAGGGGTCATTTTTCACTGCAAAATGGAGGTGTGACCACGTTGCGTTTTGCGCCGTTTCCTGTCGCGGGCACTAGGCCGACCCGCACAAGTGAGGTACCATTTTTCTCGTAGGACTTTGGGGAACGCGGGGTGGGTGGAAATTTGTGGATCCACGCAGATTCCAGAACTTTCCATCCCAGAAATGTGGGGAAAATGTGTTTTTTTTGTCATTTTTTTACGTTTGCAAGGGACAGACCATGGTGGGAGGCAGTCAAGTCACCCCATCCTGGATTCCCCTGGGTGCTAGTTTTCAAAAATGTATAGGTTTGCTAGGTTTCCCTAGGTGCCGGCAGGGCTAGGGTTCAAAAACTACAGCTAGTCACTTTGCCAAAAAGGGGTCATTTTTCACTGCAAAATTGAGGTGTGACCACGTTGCGTTTTGCGCCGTTTCCTGTCGCGGGCACTAGGCCGACCCGCACAAGTGAGGTACTATTTGTCTCGTAGGACTTTGGGGAACGCGGGGTGGGTGGAAATTTGTGGATCCACACAGATTCCAGAACTTTCCATCCCAGAAATGTGGGGAAAATGTGTTTTTTTTGTAATTTTTTTACGTTTGCAAGGGATTCTGGGTAACAGACCATGGTGGGAGGCAGTCAAGTCACCCCATCCTGGATTCCCCTGGGTGTCTAGTTTTAAAAAATGTATAGGTTTGCTAGGTTTCCCTAGGTGCCGGCAGGGCTAGGGTTAAAAAACTACAGCTAGACTCTTCGCAAAACAATTGTAAATTTTCAGTGTGAAAATGTGGTGTGTTCAGCTTAGGTTTTGAGCCACTTCCTGTCGTGGGCACTATGCCTACCCACACAAGTGAGGTACCATTTTTATCGGGAGACTTAGGGTAGTTCAGATTTGTAAAGCAACTGTTATTACCTATTGATTTTGGATGCATTTCTCCCTTCCAAATGAAAGACATTGTGTAAAAAAAAAGTCATTTTGAAAAATGACCAATAATTGTCATGCAAGTAGGAGTATTCCTAATTTCGAAAATGTGCAAATATGCACTGTTTCTAAACTCTGTAATTTGT
Organism: Triturus cristatus; assembly: GCF_964204655.1. Taxonomy (NCBI): domain Eukaryota; kingdom Metazoa; phylum Chordata; class Amphibia; order Caudata; family Salamandridae; genus Triturus; species Triturus cristatus. The sequence continues at coordinate 930,685,275 of NC_140585.1, forward strand.
TCCCATTTCAGAAATACATAGGTGTCTTTCATACCAATTTTTCCATGTATACATTTTCCAACAATAATTGCTATATACCCGGAACAAAAAAAAAAAAACATTACAAAATGCTGCTCAGTTTTTTAGTCTGGGTTCGTTGGGCTCTTGGTGAACCTACAAGTCCTATATATCCCCACAACCAGTAATGTCCAGCGGATGCAACGGTATATTGCTGTCAAAGAGCTGTCATAATTAGAAGAAGTTACAGGTGAAAACGTTGACACAAAAGGCTGGTTTTTTCAACTAAATTTCAATTTATCCTACATTTAACTGTTTGTTTCTATAACAAAACCTTGATGGATCTACACAAATGACCCCTTGCTGAATTCAGAATGTTGTCTTCTTTTCGAAAATGTATAGCTTTCCAGGATCCACTATTGCTTTTGTACCCATTTCTGCCACTAACTGGAAGGAGGTCAAAAGCACAAAAAATAGCAAAAATAGGCTATGTCCCAGAAAAATGCCAAAACTGTGTAAAAAATGTTGGGTTTCTGACAAAAGTCAAGTATCCCCGAAAAGCTGGGAAAATGGTGATTTCAACCCCACAAACCCTTTTTTGATAACATTTGCAGGGAAAAACCCAGATGCTTTCATTTGCAGCCCGTTTTTCCAATTTTTCCAAAAAAACCCTAAATTTTGCTGTATTTTGGCTCTTTTCTGTGACCCCTCCAGGGGAATCCACAAACCCTGAGTACCTTTAGAATCCCCATGATGTTGGAAGAAAAGGACGCAAATTTGGCGTGGCTACCTAATGCGGTCAAAAAGTTACAGGGGCCTAAGCGCGCACTACCCCAAATAGCCAAAAAAAGGCCTGGCACAGGAGGGGGAAAAGGCCTGGCAGCGAAGGGGTTAAAGGAAAAAAAAAGTTGTTGTGGATTGTTTATCCCAAATGCCTGTTGAGGATGGTTGGTGGGATAAGGATGGAGAAGATAATGCTGAAATGGATATTTGTGAACTTACTGGATTTGCTTTGACTGAGGATGATTGGCGTAGAGCTGCAGTGGAAGATGATGAATATAGTACATTGAAAGATCTAATTGCTGGTGATTGGAATCAAGAAGGCGAGGATAGTCAGATAATGATTTATATGGTGTGGTCAAGGATGAATTAAGTGTTTGTGGATTCAAGGTGCTACGGGCTGGCCGTGTGGTTCCCCCAAGTAGTTTAAGAGCAAAATTAATTGATATGGGACACAAAGGACATTTGGGAAGAAGTTTGACTAAGAGAAGATTGAGACAGTTTTTCTGGTGGCCAGGAATGGATAGGGAGGTAGGGAATAAAGTAAGAGATTGCATGACGTGTGTTAACAGTGATAAGAGCAAGGTGGTGAGAGAACCGCCCTTGTGTTGTAAGGAAACACTTGAGAAACTATGGGAACATTTGGCAATGGATTTTATTGGACCAGTGGAGAAGTTGGGAAGGCAGGCCCGGTTTTTACTGGACATTGTTGATTTCCATAGTAAATGGTTTGTTGTTAAGACTATGGAGTACATAACAACAGAGAACGTGATGAGAGCTTTATAAGACATTTTTATGGAGGAAGGGATTCCTAGAGCGAATACCACTGATAATGGGGCACAGTTTGTTTCAACTGAAATGGTAAGTTTTGTGGATCATCTGGGGATCAAACACGAGTAGCATTGTTCAGGCCTCAGGCTAATGGTCTGGTTGAAAGGGTAAACCGTATCATAATGGAAAATATTCAACTTTCTTTGGCCAAAGGATTGCCTTGGAGAGAGGAATTGAACAAGATGGTATGGGCTCACAAAGTGACTCCACACTCCATTACGTGTTTCACCCTTTATTGCCCTTAAAGGAAGACAGTTTGCTATGAAAGAATCACCTATGTGGTTGCAAGATAAGAAGAGAGTTTGGGTGGATAGGGAAGCCATGAGATCCAGAGTGAGGTAAAGACAGAGTATGAACAAACGGATGTATGATCACAAAAGAGGGGTGAAATCTACTCGCTGGAGATGTGGAGATTGGGTAGTAACAAGGAGTGGAGGCATTGTAAAAAAAAAGAGAGTAAGTACTGTCAACCTGGTAGAGTGGTTGGTGTAAAAATAAATGTGGTTGTGTTGGAGGGTGGTAGATAATGGAGTTTTGGTAATCTGAGCAAAGTTGTTGGTCGTAATCATTCTTGATAATGTGTCTTAGTCATGTATAAATTATTACTTTGTATTTTATCACATATTTGACATGTATTTATTTTTCTGTAATTTTACATAGATTTAGTTGTGTTTCTTTGTAAGGGGGGAAGATATGTAGGAAACATTCTTATTGTTGATGTAATTTAGAATGTTTATATGGGAGCTCTAAGAAGGCAGTTCGTGAAGCTGTGAGCTGCTGGAGGGTGCTGTTCCTTCAGAGTGAATAAAGAAAGCCGAATTTACACTTGTGTGGTGTAAATTACTACACAGAGCTTCTCAAGTACTGGCTCCGAAGAAAAAAATCAAGGGCAAAAAGGAATAACCTCTCAGCCTCATGGATCTCTGAGGAGCTCAGGACCCTCAAGCAGAACTGTAGAAAACAAGACAAAAGATGGCGCTCAGCCTATAATCAAGAAGAGAAAGAGAATTTTAAAAGATGCCTAGCTGTGAATAAGGTACAAATTTGTAAAGAAAAAATGGCCTACTTCACAGCAAAGATCGAAGAAGGCAGCAATTGTTCCAAAGAATTATTTTCCCCTGTAAAAAAAAGAACTATCCCCAATGTTAACTCTGTCAAAGACTGCTCACAGGCTTTTTGTAATGAACTCTGTTAGAAATGGGGGTCTCTAGTTGGCAATGGTAAACACCTTTGTCAAAATAGGGACCCTTGCTCCTAGTCAGGGAAAGGGGGATACACTCCTGAATAACCCGTCCTCACCCCCTTGGTAGCTTGGCATGAGCAGACAGGCTTATCTCAGAGGCAGTGTGTAAAGCATTTGTGAACACATACAGTAATACAGTCAAAACAGGAAACAACTTTTACAACGCAGTCATTACATCGCTCTACCTTTACAAAGCAGTCATTACATCGCAACATCCTTACATCGCATGTCATTACAACGCATGTCACTATAACGCAAGCATTACATTGCAAGTCATTACAACGCATACCATTACAACGCATATTACCCTTACACTATCCAACACTTACCCATCTGTCGCACTCACAGTAGTTCGAATAGTAATTTTTACCCCTACACTATGCAACACTTACCCTACTGTTGCACTCACTGGAGTTAGAATAGTAATTATTACCCCTACACTATCCAACCCTTACCTTAAATGCTATGTAATGGTATGTGTTGTAATGGTACAATGTGATGTAATGGAATGTGTTGTAAAGGTGGTTTCTAAAAATGTGATGTAATGGCATGCGATGTAAAAGAATGCTTTGTAAAGGATGTTGCGATGTAAAAACTGCTTTGTAAAGGCATGCATTGTAAATGTATGCGTTGTAACGTCATACATTCAGTGAAAACACAAACACTGAAAATGGACACCACACCAGTTTTAAAAAAAAGTCATCTTTACTAGAATTAACACAAGACCAAACGACAAAAATCCACACTACTGTAATAAAAATATGACTTTAAAATGGTAGAAATAGCTTAGTTCAATGTAGATGGAAAAAGCGACACTTTACTCTCAAAGTACCTTGGATGCGTCATGCAAAACAAACAAAAGGGTCGCAGGGAAGGTGATGCATCGGTGCCTTGCTTCGGGGGAGGTGATGCGTCGGTTCCTTATTGCAGCGCAGGGGAGGTGATGCGTTGGTTCCTTAGCGGAAAGGAGATGATGCGTCGGTTTCTTACTGTGATCCGGTGCGATGCGACAAGATAGCGCCTCGATGCGATGCGAGGATCCGGTGCGATGCTACAAGATGGTGTCTTTGATGCGATGCGACAACAGGGATGCGATGCGTACACGCCCGACGGCCGTGTGACGAAATCGATGATCTTTGGAGCCACGACAGGCTCTGCAACACGCTTCTCCGGTGATGCGACGACGACCTCTGCGGCGGCGGCGGCACGCTTCTCCGGTGATGTGACACTCTTCGTCGGCGATGCGACCGTGAACTGCTGCGGCGGCGGCACGCTTCTTCGGCGATGCGACGGCAACTGCTGCGGCGGCGACATGCTTCTCTTTCCGTCGCGCTTCCAGCACCCAGGGACAAACAGTCTCTAGAGGTCCTAAACAGCTGCAGGCACCTCTCTGTAGGTTAGAATTCCCGGCAAGAAAATTCAGGGGGAGCTGGTGGTGAAGTCTTTGTGTCCCTGAGACTTCAGACAGGAGGCAAGCTCAGTTCAAGCCCTTGGAGATCTTCCTCAAGATGACAAAACAAACAGCAAAGTCCTTTTCTCCTTTCCTTGGCAACAAGTAACCACTGCAGGCCAACCACAGACAGCAAACAGCATAGGAGCAGTAATCCTCCTTCAGCTTCTCCGGTTTCTTCTCCTTAGCAAAGGTTCCTCTTGATTTCCCAGAAGTGATCTAAAGTTCTGGGGTCTGGGTCCTCCTTTTTATACACACAAATCCTTTGTCTCTGAAGGCAGAGAGTGTCTGTACCTAGTCCAAAGCAGTTCTGGGTGCATTCTGCCAGTGCACAACTTCTTCCTTTGTCAGTGTGGGCCAGGGTCATCAGACGCACCACAGGAGGTGGAGCCAGCATTGTGGAAGGCAGGCACAGCCCTATTCAGGCCCAGGTGCTACTCCCCCCACCACTCCCAATGCAGATAGGTCTATTCAGCCTAGTGCTGACTCACCCTGTTGCCTGGAGCCACCCCAGCCCCTGTCACTCACAAACCAGACATGCAATACACAACCTAGCAGAGGCGGGCTGGATGGTTAGGCAAGAAAATACCTACTTTCTAAAAGTGTTATTTTCAAACACAGAATGTTAAAACCAACTTCACTAAAAGATGTATTGTATACAGGCATACTAAATTCGTTTTTCTACCATGTTCCCTGGGTCAGTTAGGATTATAAGATGTTATAATCAAACTGCCCATTCTTGCCTACGGAAACAGGTAGCCGTGCAATCGTGAAAAATGAAATTGGCTGTAATTCACTATCAGGACATGCCACACACATCAGGGCATGTCCTACCTTTCACATACAATGCACCCTGCCCTAATGTGGAAATGTACCTTTTAGGGGTACAGTGGTGCAGGGTCACCCTTTTGTCCACGGGTTCAAAGACCAACAAAATAGAGATCAGCACTGGAGTTGGAAATAAATAACACGTTTATTAATCACTCATGAGAGGGACCACATCCACACAGCACTCTCAAGTGCTGCCTGAGGTAGTACACTGAATTCACAAACACAGGTCTTTTATACAGGTTTTCTGCAGTGTAAGCATGTGAACAGAAATAGGAAGAACAAGTTTTAGAAATAGTTATCGGCAAACAAGGGCAGATGAATAACCACGTGGTCAGCAAAGTGGGAGGGTGGGCAGGAGTGCTTACGGCAGCAGTAAATGGTTGACAGTTAACATCTGAGACCAGGTGCTCTGGCAGCTATAAACTCTCAGCACGTACATTGCTTTTAGCTGAGTCAGGAAGTCAACTAAAATAGATAGCACAAGCAGAGTTAAAAGACAAAAGAATTACGAAGGAAACTTAAATGGATACCACAGCCAAAATGGCTGTCGCTTATGCCAAGTAAAATATTACACGTTTTCCACACTAGGGCCTACCTTAGGGGTGGCTAACATGTAGAAAAGGGAAGGTTTAGGGACTGGTAAGTGGGTGCACTTACCAAGTCAACATGGCAGTCCCAGACTGCACACAGGCCCTGCAATGGCAGGCCTGAGCCAAATTTTACAAGCTGCGTCTGTGGGTGGCACAACCAGTGCTGCAAGCCCACCAGCAGCATTTGATTTTCAGGGCCTGGGCACACATGGTGCACTGTACTAGGGTCTGACAAGTAAATCAAAAAAGCCAATCATGGAGTCACTAATCCATTACCACAATTTACACAGAGAGCATATGCACTTTAGCACTGATCAGCAGTGGTAAAGTGCCCTGAGTCATAAAACCACCAACAACAGGTCAGGAAAAATATAGGAGGAAAGAAAAAAGTTTAGGGATGACCCTGCAAAAAGGGCCAAGTCCAACACAACCCTCTTCCAGCCAAAACGCAGGGTAGACAAATCACTACCTTGGTGGGATTCCCTGCTTTGGGCGATAGAACATGGACCCTGGCCCCCAACTGCAGGGGCATACTCCAGTTCTATGCCAATATGAATCTTTTTGGATCCCTCTGTCCATACTCTCAGGGCCCACTAAGCACCCCCGGGGTGCCACACCTGTCCCCCTCCCAGGGGCAACTCTGTCCACCAGGACAGCAAGCCGCAGTGGCCACGGACAGCTGTCAGTGAGGAGAGCCAGGCCTTTCATGGTTCTCCAACCTCTGTGGCATCAGAGAGTGCCTGGCACCCTTGGTCCACCCTCCCTCCTGTCAGGTCAAGTATGACATCCTGACACTGACCCACCAGCCCTGGGACTGTACCAGGTGGCTGGACAGGAGACTGGGGTGGGCTTTCTCACACCCGGTCCTCCTCCTCGGGGCTCTGCACCCTCCCACCTGGAGCGGTACCCCCTTCCAGAATTGTCGGGACACCTGTCCTGCACAATTCACCCACCAGTTCAGGGGTTCTTGGCCTCAACTGGGATCCTAGCCTAGGGTCTGTACCCTTAGACTGGGCAGAGGTCAGGGGTGAGGCTGCCCTCTCCCCGTCCCCCTTACTGAGACCCTGCACCCTCCCACCTGAAACGGTGCCCCCAGAAGACAAACCGGTAGGGACACTGATTACAGTTGTCCTTCCCTCTAGGTCAGGCAACACGTGAACTTGGCTTCCCAACCCAGGGTCCAACCCCTGTGGTTGAGTACCTGCCGGTGCACCAAGACTTCCTGGGGAGCACACAGGCCCCCCCCAAGGGTAACTCATGACTCATGTGTTGTGTAAGAGTCTGCCTGGCGCAGTTCTCCCGACCCCTGTCCATCTGACAGTGTGTGAAGAACCCCCAGGACAGAAGTGGTGTCACCATGGTCACTCCTAGGAGATGCAACCCCTCTGTCTGGCCCCTGACCCACTGGTTCTTCCACAGGGGACTCTCTCCCCCTCTCATCCCTCAATCTGGACTTCTGCACCCTCCTCTTAGGAGTGGCACTGCCAGACACCAGAACTGATTGAGGTCCACTTACAGACACTCCCAGTTCTCCTGACACTAGGAGATCCCCCTCACATGAACTATTAGTACAGCTTAGGCTCCCTACCGGGTGTTCCCTTAAGGAACCATCCAGGCCCTGAGACTGAGGCTGGGGCACTTCGGGACACATCCCAGTCTCACTCCTTCTCATTGCAGACAGGACGTGAGGCCCTACAACACTCCCACTACACCGGGACCTAGCTGGGCTACTCTGAACCTCTCCCACCACTCTGGGCTGGAAGATACCTGAGACACTCCTCTTAGGGTCACTCCCCAATGCCTCTTCAGACCCTCTGGAATCCACCAAAAGGTCTGCCTCCCTGGTGAGCTCCCTAGGTCAGAGAACTCACACTACAACAGGCGTTGGCATAGTTCTGAAAAACAGGCACTTACAATATGCTCTCCCACAATTGGATCACACAGCCCCCAAACTATCCCTCACCTCACCATCCAATGCCTCGTACACGTATTCCACACCACTCTCCTGAGATTGGCAAGACAGTATCTGACGGTCTCTGTCACTCAACCCACACTCTTCTGGGCGGTCTCCACACTCACACACCAGGATTTCAACCATGGGGGAACCCCTCTCCCTACACCTCTCATCTAGAGTCAGTAGAGTGTCCCGCCCACCACTAGGACCATGAACCCCTGCATCAGTTTCCCAATTCACCTCAGGGACACTGCGCACCACTGGAGCTACCTCATATCTTTGAACCTCCTGGTGTATGTTAACCCCATCCTACAAGTCAGGCCCACATCTCTGGGTGTGTGTACTGCTCCCTCAGCACTAGATAACTCAATTTTGCTGCCACCATCTCAGCTGGACTCCACCTTCAACCCAGCCAATCTCACTTCTTGAGCTACACATATGTCTTCTTCTTGGGTTAAGATCCTCTTAGCCTCAGCCCTCTCGAGCTCCTCATCAAGCTCTCTCAGCCTCTGCTCAGAAGCCCTTCATCTTTTTCTGTTTCTTCCTCACTTTCAGAGAATTACTCCTCCTCAGACTCATTTGGTAGTGTTAGCATCCAGCGTGGTAGTTCATACTGAAATAGGGATGTCTCTAGATCCTCCCTGGACCTTCTCTTCACAGGCAACCTCCTTTCCTTGCAGAACACAAGTAGCTCCCTCATTGTATACCTGAACATGTGCCAGAAGTCAAGTTCCATCTTGTCAAGTCTTCACAGGTGCAACAACTAACCAGAGTCTTAGTAAAAAATACTTACAGGAGGACACTAGAGAACAGAAAAACAGTATGTGGTTGCGTTATGGTCTGCACTCACTAGTAGTGTACACCAATCACTGTATATGAATCACAAATGCAAGTCCGAATCCTCACCGCTGACCACCAATGTTAAAAATGGGGGTCTCTAGCTGGCAATGGTATACACCTTTGTCCAAATAGGGACCCTTCCTTCTAGTCAGGGAAAAGGGGATACACTCCTGAATAACCCCTGCTCACCCCCTTGGTAGCTTGGCACGAGCAGACAGGCTTATCTCAGAGGCAGTGTGTAAAGCATTTGTCAACACATACAGTAATACAGTGAAAACACTACAAATGGACACCACACCAGTTTAGGAAAATAAGTAATCTTTACTAGACTTAACACAAGATCAAACGCCAAAAATCAACAATACTGTAATAAAAATATGACTTTAAAATGGTAGAAATACCTCAGTTTAATGTAGATGGTAAAAGCGACACTTTACTCTCAAAGTACCTTGGATGCATCACGCAAAACAAACAAAAGGGTCGCAGGGAACGTGATGCGTCGGTTCCTTGCTTCGGGGAGGTTATGCGTCGGTTCCTTACCGGAGAGGAGGTGATGCGTCGGTTTCTTACTGTGATCTGGTGCAATGCGACAAGATGGCGCCGCGATGCGACGATCCGGTGCGATGCGACAAGATGGCGTCTTTGATCTGATGCGCAACAGGGATCGATGCGTGCACGCCCGAGCGGCGAAATCGATGATCTTTGGAGCCGCGACAGGCCCTGCGACATGCTTCTTTGATGATGCGATGGAGACCTCTGCGGCGGCGGCACGCTTCTCCGGTGATGCGACGCGCTTTGGCGGCGATGCGACGGCGAACAGCTGCGGCGGCGGCACGCTTCTTCGGTGATGCGACGGCAACTGCTGTAGTGGCGACACGTTTCTCCTCGTTGCGTCGCGGTTCCAGCATCCAGCGACAGTCTCTAGAGGTCCCGAACAGCTGCAGGCACCTCTCTGTAGGTTAGAATTCCCAGCAAGGAAATTCAAGGAGAGCTGGTGGTGAAGTCTTTGTGTCCCTGAGACTTCAGAGAGGAAGCAAGCTCAGTTCAAGCCCTTGAAGATCTTCCTCAAGATGACAAAGCAAGCAGCAAAATCCTTTTCTCCTTTCCTTGGCAACAAGTAACCACTGCAGGCCAACCCCAGACAGCAAACAGCACAGGAGCAGTAATCCTCCTTCAGCTTCTCCGGTTCCTTCTCCTTGGCAAAGGTTCCTTTTGATTTCCCAGAAGTGATCTAAAGTTCTGGGGTCTGGGTCCCCTTTTTTATACACACAAATCCTTTGTCTCTGAAGGCAGAGAGTGTCTCTACCTAGTCCAAACCAGTTCTGGGTGCATTCTGCCAGTGCACAACTTCTTCCTTTGTCAGTGTGGGCCAGGGTCATCAGACGCACCACAGGAGGTGGAGCCAGCATTGTGGAAGGCAGGCACAGCCCTATTCAGGCCCAGGTGCTACTCCTCCCACCACTCCCAATGCAGATAGGTCTATTCAGCCTAGTGCTGACTCACCGTGTCTTCTGGAGCCACCCCAGCCCCTGTCACTCACAAACCAGACATGCAATACACAACCTAGCAGAGGCAGGCTGGATGGTTAGAAAGAAAATACCAACTTCACTAAAAGATGTATTTTATCATTCTGAGTTCAGGCATACTAAATTCCTTTTTCTACCATGTTCCCTGGGTCAGTTAGGATTATAAGATGTTATAATCAAACTGCCCATTCTGGCCTATGGGAACAGGTAGCCTTGCAATAGTGAAACACGAAATTGGCTGTAATTCACTATTAGGACATGCCACACACATCAGGGCATGTCCTACCTTTCACATACAATGTACCCTGCCCTAGGGCCTACCTTAGGGGTGGCTAACATGTAGAAAAGGGAAGGTTTAGGGACTGGTAAGTGGGTGCACTTACCAAGTCAACATGGCAGTCCCAGATTGCACACAGGCCCTGCAATGGCAGGCCTGACCCATATTTTACAAGCTGCTTTTGTGGGTGGCACAACCAGTTCTGCAAGCTCTCCAGTAGCATTTGATTTATAGGCCCTGGGCACACATGGTGCACTGTACTAGTGTCTGAAAAGTAAATCAAATAAGCCAATCATGGAGTCACTAATCCATTACAACAATTTACACACTTAGCATATGCTCTTTAGCACTGATCAGCAGTGGTAAAGTGCCCAGAGTCATAAAACCACCAACAACAGGTCAGAAAAAATACAGGAGGAAGGAAAAAAGTTCAGGGATGACCCTGCAAAAAGGGCAAAGTCCAACATACTCGCAGATTCTTTCCGCTTTAAAGTGGAAGACATTTTTAACAACTTCAAGTCAGTCACTGTAGCAACAACCCCTTACACCACTATTCTTAATTAGCAAACTAATTAGATGGGGCTAAGCTACTTCTCTCCTCCTTCATGGTATGAAGTTATAACATTAATTAGAGAAGCAAACTCCAGATCACCATGTGACCCCCTGTCCCCCCAAGGTAAGTGGCCTTGCAGCTGAGACTATTGCAACAGCTCTCTCAACCATCTTTCAACAGGTATTCCACGGGTATTTTCCCATACTGCTGAAAAAAAGCCTCTCTCCTGCCTCTCATAAACAAGCATTTGCAATGCAATAGGTCTCGCATTACTGAAAGTTTGAGCTATTGCGTTGCATTATTATTTATAACACCAATAGGTCAAACTTTCAGTAATGCGAGACCTATTGCATTGCAATTGCTTGGTGTCAATTGTCCTAAAAAATTCTCAACTGGCTTTTCTAATGTTATGCGGTTTTACTCTTTTATCAAATTGTTTTTACATTTTTATATAACTTTTACTTTATGATTAAAATTGTCAAAAAAGCAAATGGAATCTAAAAAAGGGTTGTCTAAATTCTATTATTATGTTTTTAGCTGGGTGCTATGTTGTGACGAAGGCAGCGTATGAAGTTACGTGGAGCGCTCCACATGGATTACACACCCAGGCTTTTATGCTTCATATTTACCAAATAAAGCTGGAACTGTAAAAGTAGCTTGTGTCCAGAGAAGTTCTTTGTTACTAGCACTTCACAACAGACCCAATCTATGTTGTACATTTTATCGACACATCAAAATTAAATGTTTTGCACTGATTTACTCAATAGTGAGCCAAGGCCTGGATCGTAACCTAGTTCTCCATTATCATGAGTCTGCAGCCCTACCTATTGGGAGGGACACATACCCTACCATGAAATCTTGGCCTGCTTTGGCCTTGAGGTTTGAAAAGGACCTCAAACCTGGCTCCAGAGACATTTTAAGGCATTGGTAAAGTGGTCTCTGGCCCAGGGCCCCAGCCTTTCAGGGGGCCACCTAATAGAGCGCACTCTGTTCTGTTATAAATACCGGTTTCATGCAACATTCATGAAAATTGTTTTTTTTTTCATTTTGACCAAAACATGACTCACATATGGGAGAGTGTCACAGAGATTATTTGCAGTAATATTAGTGAGCTGCTGCTGTGTTACTTTACTGAAAACACAGATCACTATCCCAGGATATTAGATGTAAAAACATTTAGAATTTGGACGAGTGTGCCCACTGTCAGTGACCTGGCCAAATAAGCCAAAAAAGAGTTGAAATTGGATCATAAAACTAAAGTTGTCCGAACAGGGGACCCCAAAATACTTTTGGCCCCGGGCCCCCAAAATTCTTCAGATGTCCCTGCCTGGCTCGAACTTTTAGTGGCTTGCCGACCTTTAGTTAGCATTTCCGTAATATTAAATTAGCATTTTCTAAACTTCCTCACATTTTAAACCTGGAAAACAAACACGCTGAGTTCCTCGATTTACTCCTAAAACGAATAATATGCTGAAAATACGGGCATTGTTCAAAATGAACAGGAATCACACGTGATATTCAAACTGATCCCATATGAGACTGTACTAGTACTACCTTTCAACCCAAATTTTTTGCATATGGCACACAAAAGATCCCTTGACGTGCGGGAGCACGAAGCACAGAAGTCAAGCAACTAAACATGAGTAGTCAACTGCTGCCACTGACGTGATGATCCTTACCAAACAGACACGCCCAGCGACAAGCAGATGCCACCAGTCATAAATCGAAGTGACGCCACCTAGCCAGTCGGAGTGTTCTACTGCAGTGATTTGCCTCCCGCTGCGCCAGTTTTTTTCCCACTGTAGAATAAACTGTTAAGAAACTGAAACAAGTTGTAAACCTGTGAAAGGCAGGATGCTGGAATCAGTAGTCAAGAGTAAAATAGGAGGGTGCGGTTCTTGTACCAGTGAGCGGTGTGGCAGCGGCTGGCACTGGTGGATGGCGAGGTGCTGGCATGGTGACGTATGTGATGCTGGCAGGACTGGTGCCAATGAAGAGGAGAGCTCTGGTACCAATACGATGAATAACGAGATGCACCAAAGCTACGGCTGTGGGAAGTGTAGATTAGCACCAGCAGGTAGTTTGAGGAGGTGGCACCGGTGGTAAGGCATTCGTGGGCAGTGTAAACTGGCACGGGTGGACAGTCTGAGGAAGAGGCATGAGAGGGCAGTGTGAGGAGCAAGCACTCACTGGGAGGGCTGCCATGAGGCGAGTTTTCACCCACTGGCAGAGTTAGCACCGCTGGGCAGTGTGAGAAAGCGGCACGGAGGGCAGTGTCTGGAGTTGGCAGAGTTATCAGTCTTGGCTGAGTTATCGGAGCTGGGCAGCACCTGTCTGACCCCTGTGCTTCAGTCTGACCCTTTCATCACCAGCCACGATTCAACGCGCAACATTTCCCAGGCGCCCGGAGCGATTTGCCTCAGTCAGTGCGCTGCACTCAGCGCTCTCTTACTCCCTACCTGCCGAAGAGGAGGTGGCGCAATAATTGGGACCCTGCGACCGTCAGGACACGGAGATCGCTGCAGCCGGATCATTAATCCAGTCTGCTATCTATCATCAGAACAACCCAGACAGGAATGTCGTAGACTGAATGCAGAAAAAAGAAAGAAAAGCACGGAATCGAAACCAGTGGTGCGCGCGTAACACAGAAGAGCGGGGGCGGGAATCGAAACCAGTGGTGCGTGAGCACCACAGAGGAGCAGGGACAAGGGAGCCTGTTGTCTGTGCCACTGCTGCGCGTAACAGGCACCACTGGGAAATGGGCGGTTACATTTGGAAAGAAGCTGGGACATTTACACGACTTTCACCAATGGTGTGCTGCCTTTTTTACAAAGACGCACGCTAAAGCCAATAGCAGCTGACGAAAACAAAAGCACACGCACGAGCGTGTGGTCAGCTTTCAGAACCCCCTACATGAGGTCTCTCGCTGCGCGAGCAGTGCTGCGCACTGCAATGCTAGGCGTGAGACCTAAAAAAGCATCTCTGGACCCAGGGGCTAGGAACAACTATCGTCCTATCTCTCACCTGCCTCTTCCAGCAAAACTTATTGAAAAGGTGATGAACACACAATTAACAGAACTCACTCTCAAAAATAAATGTTTAGATGTCACGCAATTTGGTTGCCGTGCTGAACACAGAACTGAAACAGCTCTCATCAAAGCCTCTGAAGAAATTTGGATGACTCTTGACCAATGAGGTAAAGCGGCCCTTGTGCTGCTCAATCTATCGGCAGCTTTTGACACAGTCAATAATACTGATGGATTGGCTGAACAAGATAGGGGTATCTGGACTAGCCTGGGAACACCTGAGCTCTTTTCTCAAAAACCGGGAACATTCAGTAAACTTCGGTGGCTTTGCCTCACATACATACACTCTTCTTTGTGGAGTTCCACATACGTCACTTCCCTGGCAGAGCTCAACAGGTCTTTTCATTTTCCGCTCACATCATATGCAGACGATACATAAATTGTTGTATCTCTTAAACCGGGTGAAATGGGCTGCGACCAAAGGTTCACCGAATTGTATGCACGCAGTTAGCATCTGGATGGCCAAAAATTGGCTTAAACTTAACTCAGGAAACCCCGAGATACTAATCTTTGAAGCCCAACCATTCCTTTGGTCTCCAGCACGGTGGCAGTCTGAGCTAGGCTTTCCCCCTGTGCCCATTAGAACAGCAAGGAATCTGGGTGATTTTTAACAATACACTAAATTTCACGGACCAGACAAATGCAGTCATGTCAGCTTCTTTTTATACGCAGAGGCTGCTTAAGAAAGTTCTACCATTTATCCCAGCGCATTTGCATGAACTCGCCGTTACCTCTTTAGTAATGGTCAAGATTGATTATTGCAATGGCTTATACCTCAGTGAACTTTATTTTGTCAAAAAGAAGCTGCAGATGTTGCAGAATGCAGCTGCTGAGCTACTGTTCAATATCGCCAAACATCAATCCATCACCAGGCATCTGAGGGAGCTGCACTGGCTTCCTGTCAGACAGAGGATTGTTTTCAAAGAATTTTACATCACTTACAAAGCATTGCATGGCCAAGGACCTGCCTTTCGAAGAAAAAGATTTACCTGGTATAGTCCAGGTAGGACTCTCTACTCAGCGACGGCCAACCTAGTGACTGTTTCTAGATTCCAGCATATGTCCTGGGGAGGTAGAAGCTTTGTGATTGGAACTTCGAAGGCATTGAAATAAACTCCCTCGTCAGGTTAAAACCATGCCATACTTACTGTTCTTCAGAAAGGTTTTGAAGACTTGGCTGTTCTCATCATTTTATAGATCATATGGGAAAAACATTAGGTTAGTTTTGATGACAGATCTCACGTTCTCACGTGGGGAATATACTCTTAGTAGCGTTCAGCCAGTGTCAAGACACCTTATGGGTAATCGAGCGCTTTACAAAAATAACAACATAACATAACATAAAGCTACTGGCGCCCTAGCAAGCAGACCAGACCTTAGGTATAACACATATTCCCCAATGGCTATAACCACTTATAGTGTAGGCAAGTTATACAATAGATGACTGTCACAATTAAGTTTACATGCAATAAAGAAACATTTATGAAAGATCAGTGAAGATATGGATGTAAGTGATTTTTTTTTAGGACCGCATCCTGTGAAGAATAAAAGGTTTATAACCATGATTTATGCTGATGTAAAAGAACAGGCATATTCTGAGAGAAAAGCTGCTGAGAGAATTAGAGAATCTGATCGGGAAATAATGCAAACCACTTTCAAAGCTAATGAAAATGGCTTTCAGTCTTATTCTAAACATATCTACACAATCTCCACTATCATTTCCTCTGCTTCTGCAGGAAGATTTAAATTATTTGCAAGACTGGCAAGCTAAAATGAAATCACTGATGCAATTCAGTTGGTTGCTACAAACACTTGAGGCTTAAAGTGCTGTGGTCACAGGAATATTATTCCGCCATCTTTCTACCTTAAAGTCTTACTGCTAGACAGATAATGATCTCTGAAAAAAAGACGCATCATACAATTTCAAAATTGAACATATAGAGGGCGCACCTTTTTCTGCAGTTGAATATCCACATCTTATGTGGCTCATGCACCGAGTATTTGTTATGTTATGTTATAGGGGGTATTTGTTAAGTGCACGGCTACTCCATAGAGTGTCCCGACGCTATCCTGACCCCAGGACAGAAAATCTATCAGAAAACGAAACAACACTATTACTGGAATAGCCAGGTTTAGGCTTCGCCTAAAGTTGAGGAGATCACATTCTTGTCGAAGAAAGAGAGGAAGGCTATTCCATAATCTTGCAGCTACCACTTGAAAAAAGCAGCCACCTTTATAAGAGCATCGAAATTTAGGCACAATTGTCAGTTGTTGAGATGATGAACGCAATGTTATAGAGGGTTTATAGGGCTGGGTTTTATTTGTAATATACGGAGCTCCGATATTGTTCAGGGCCTTAAAAGTTAAGACCAGGGATTTAAACTAAATACTTTGTCTTACTGGAAGCCAATGCAGGGTGTTCAGATGGGAGGACATGTGAGCTCTGGGTCCAACAGAAAGTACAGCCCTTGCTGCTGCATTTTGCACCACCTGCAAACAATTTAATAGATAATTCGGGAGGCCCAGATACAACACGTTTACGTAGTCCAGCCTTGATATAATCAAGGCCTGGACCACGGTTTTCCTATGCAAAATAGGAAGAAGTGGAAGGAAATTCCTCATCATTTTTAATAGTCCAAAACAGGTACCTGCAGTTGATTGCACCTGGGACTTCATCGTCATGTCAGAGTCAATCTTTACTCCTAAATTTTTTACAGTTGAAACAGGTTTCTCCGGAGGGGAAAGATTTTTAGGCCATTGGCGCCATTCGATGTCCGGAGTATGCCCAAAAAAGATAATTTCCGATTTGTCGGAATTGCAGAGCAACTGGTTTTGCCTGAACCAGTTAAACACCCGGTTAGGCAGACATTAACATCATTGCCATTAAACACCTCGTCCTTCCAGCAGGTAAATAGCAAATTTGCCATTCTTATCACTGCTTTTCATTTTGAATACTGTCACAAACATAAATCTCTTGGATGTTATGAAAGGCTTCATCGCATATTCCTATAACAAACTTGGACTTTCCATTTTGAGTATCATTGCGGACTAAACCAAATCCTGGTATCATTGTCTCATTTTCTTATACTAATTGTCTAGGACACTCACTTCTTTTGGATTTTATTACTAGTCATGGTGCTTGAATCCTTTGAAGCCTGGCTTTGCTGCTAAACTACTTAGCACCTGCTTATTTCCTTCCTTCTTATCTCATTCTATTCGGAAATGGAAGGTATGTAATTCATACTAAGAATTTCTGTTTTGGGTTGACCCAGGGCTTTATGTATTTGTTAACTGTTCAAAAATAGTAAAATAAAAGAACTACATTTTATCCTCCCTCCAATGACTGTTTTTTAAAGTGCTTCATGTTTGAAAGTAGACATGATAGATACACACTTTGTTAAATTAAATAATCCTATTGCAGTTCTAACTGAGAAAGAGGTACCTTTAAGCTCTGCGGCTGCGATGTTTACTCTCTTGACAGCCCATTATGCATCTGACTTTTGCAAACTCAATTTGCAACACATTTTGCTTATTTACTGCACACTGTAATCCATTTTTCAAATACAACTGGCATCACCCATGTTTATAAAACCATCAGATCTGGCATTTTGGCTCTTTAAAACAATTTTTGGATTTATACCTTCCTGTTTTGGTTCATTGCTTTCAAACATGTTTGATGGAATATCAGCTACTCTTCTCATTGTCAGGTGCATAATTATTTTTTTTCCTGCTGACAAAATTAAATCAATGTCAATGGGAACACACCCTGAATACCAGTGCTGCAGAGCTATTGCATTTTGTCTTGTAAGAAAATTGCTTGCTATGCTCTATGTTTTCCCAAACTTTATCCTCCTTGATTGAGACCTCCTTGACAGCACTCTAGCTTTGATGTGGCTCTAATGCTTGAGGTATTGAAACAGCAGCCCCACAGGATTTCCATTTATGAATAAAGAAATGATAGCATTTTAGTCTTGTGATGACATAGTCACATTTGACTTATACTGGGGGAGTAAGGACCTATGGCAAAGAAGATACCACCATTAAAAATAAAAAGAGAAACAGTACCTATGGTTAGACATTTTGTGGAATGTGGAGATAATGAAGATCAGATAAGGTGGCTTGTAATTTAAAAAAATGAATACAAACAAAAAATGTAATGCTGTACAAGAAAGAATGCTACAAGCTAGATATATATGTTTGATTAAAGCACAAGACTGGGCTAAATGCAGCAATTGATTCGATATTGCTAGTCAATGTGATGTAAGGATGGAATATAAAATGGTTAAGAATCGTGAAAACCTAGAAAAGTTTTGTAACTAGATATGGAATTGTCATATGGGTGGTCTTCTGCTCGCCATTTAGGATCCCCAAATACCTCCCTCCTGATTTCCGTCTCACACCGGAGGAAGGACCCCTCATACCAGTCAGGAAGGTTCGCAACCTTGGGGTGATCATCGATGACGACCTCCAGATGGTGTCCCAGGCAAGCAAGACTGCCAATGTCTGCTTTGCCTTGCTGCGGCTACTCCGGAGTATTCTTCCTCTGCTCCCCAGGGAGTCGCGAGCTACAGTGGTACGCAGCACGGTATTAAGCAGACTTGACTACTGCAACTCCCTTTATCTGGGGGCTCCGCAGTATATCCTCCAAGGATTGCTGAGGATTCAGTCAGCCGCAGCCAAGCTAGTACTTGATAGGCGACGTTGTTCTTCGTCGGCCAGAGCACTAAGGGACTTACATTGGCTCCCGGTGGGGGAAAGGGTCGTCTTTAAGTCCTTGTGCCTAACTTTCAGAGCAGTACATGGACTGGGCCCAGCCCCTCTACAGGATAAGTTTGCTCGCTACCTACCAAGCAGGCAACTTCGCTCTTCTAAAGCTGGTCTTCTGGTGATTCCGAGATTTAAGCGCACTAGGGTAGGCGGAAGATCCTTCAGCATAGTAGCATCCGGCTTGTGGAACAAGCTCCCTGTGAACCTGCGACAGTGTAACTCCCTACTTGAATTTCGCAAGGGACTTAAGACCTGGTTATATCCTAAAGCTTAATCTAGGCAGGTTTTCTTCCCGACTCTCCCTCTGTCACCTTCTGATGCTGTCTTTAAGTCAAAAGCGCCAGGATGCCCGTAGGGCGATAGTTGCGCTATATAAGCTCCACATCAATCAATCAATCAATCATAAGATGAGGAAATGTATATGTGATATTAATATTATATTTTATAATTATCTTCTATATGTGAGGATATACTCTTTCACGGATTGCATTATTTTATTATTATTTTTTTATCTTTTTATTAAAGACAGTAAGGTAGTCACAATCAAAGTAGTGTCGGTTTCTGATTACATAACAGTCTCACAAACAGTTTTCTGGATGGAACAAGTGCTACACAGTTATCTACATTCAGGTTTCACAGTGTTCAGCAGGTACAGGTTCATCAAGGAGGGGAGGAGTAGGAAGAAGGGGGGAGCACAAATGTTTTTACAATACTCTTTCCATTTGGACCATATGTGAATCCATTTTTGGGGACATCCTCTGGAAACGTAGACAGTCTTTTCCCTAAACAGACACCAGTCCATGTCTTGCTTCCATAATTGCAAGCTGTGGGTCTCCCTTGCTCCCCACAGTCTAGCGATGTTACGCTTGGCTATCGTGTCCCAGGGCTACCCATGTTTTTTCTTTACTTCTTAAGTCTGTCGGCCCCCATACATTAAGCAGACACTGTTTAGCATCCCGGTTCAAGTCCTGACCCAGCATCTCAGACATACATTTGAGCACATCCGTCCAATACGTATAAATCTTGGTACATTCCCACAGGATATGCATTAAAGTGCCCTCCCTCCCACAGTTTCTTCTATACCCTGAGTCCTCGCCATAGCCCATCCAGGCCAAGGCAGTTCTGGAATAATATGTCCTGTGTAGGATTTTTAGTTACACTAATTTCAGTCTCAACGAGATTGCAACCTCCCTGGGAGCGGCAAGTGCCTCTATCAGTCTTCGTCTTCTAGTTCTAATAGGTCGTCGGTCCATTTCTCCCGATGTTTTATAAGGGGATCAGTTGCGTGATTGATGCGCTTACGGTATGTGAGGGACATTGACTTATCTGGCATGTATCGGTCAAGAAGCCTGTCTTCAAGCGGCGTTACTTCAGGTAGTGGCTCCCCTACAGTGAGGCACGCATACAGGGCGTGTCTGACTTGGTAATTTCTAAATAATTCAGAATCTGCTAGGTCATTTTCTTGCTGTAATACAGAGAACTCTATAACTTTACCGTCTCTCCACATGTCGCCCAGCTTAGAGAGCCCCCATTTATCAAAGCCCTTAATATTCCAAAGGGTTCCCAAAAAGTATGTATCCCATGGGTGGGGGGTGGGGTAGATTGCGTAGGTGTCTTGTCCCAACCTAGGCTTTTGTGTGCTATGTGCCAGATCCAGACCATGTGTGATGTGGCTCCCGTAAGCCACAACCAAGCTGGTCTGGAGTAGAGAGCCCTAGCGTACGAACACCCCGGTAAAAGCCATCTATCCATCCGGTATCCCGGTTCATACGGTGACCTGTACATGCCCTGGTTTATGGCTGCCAATTGTGCAGCCCAGTAATATCTTTGCATATCTGATAGTCAGATTCCTCCATCATACCATCCTCCAATCTTGGGAATGATATTTGTGGCCTTCCACCAACCCAGAGGAGGGCTCTCTGTTCGCCCTCAATTGCCGAAACGTAGGACTTGGGGACCGGATTTGGTGAGTTGTGTAGAACGTACAGGAAGCAGGGCAGCACCATCATATTAAATAGTGCCGCCCTTCCCAATAGGGACAGCGGGAGAGTCTTCCAGTGCGCCACGTCGCTTTGAAGTCGCCGCAGAGGTGGCCTAAGGTTGCGATCATAGTACAATCCAGGATCTCAGATAATATATATGCCTAGGTATTTGAAACCATCCTTTGCCTCCGTGATCCTGTAACCTCTCTGGGCAGCTTTGGGAACCCCCCCGCATCACATAGATTGATGATTTTGATGAATTGATAGTATATCCGGAATATCTGCTGAAGGTGTTGAAGAAATCGAAGTTTCTGTTTATCGAGGCACTTTGAGATGCTAGGTATAATTGGATGTCCTCGGCATATAGGGAGATACGATCCTCCCATTCCTCTGACTATCTCAAGCCTCTCCCTTTGGATCCAACCCCCCAGGGGCTCTAGTGCCAGGGCAAAAAGCAGTGGGGACAGGGGGCATCCCTGTCGCTTACCTCTTACGAGGGCAAATGTGGCAGACTTTTTATTGTTCACCACCACTTGCGCCCATGGTTCACTATATAGAAGTTTCACCCATCCGATGAAGCGCTGTCCGAACCCCATTTTCTCCAGCACTGCAAAAAGATAGGGCCATTCGATCATGTTGAATGTCATGGTAGCGTATAAGGACATTACCACCACATCCTCCCTCAAAGTGTGCTCCCTCCCAAGTACCCCATGAAGTTGGTGAAGATTCAGGGAGGTATTTCTAGCCGGCATAAAGCCAGACTGGTCCGGATGTACCAGTCCAGAAACCACCCCGACCAGACGCATCGACAGCAATTTGGCTAAATTTTTGCCTCGGCATTCAATAATGAGATGGGTCTATAGGAAGAGCACTGGTTTCTGAGTTTGCTGTCTTTATGGATGACCACTACTGTAGTGACTCGCTGGTCCTGGGAAAGTTGGCCTATCTCTTGGCTTTCTTCATACATAGCTTTGAGATAAGGGGCAATTTTATCGGGCTTTAATTTATAGAGTTCAATTGGCAGGCCATTGGGGTCCATCACCTTTCCGGACTGCAGGTCTCTGATGGTCCGCGCTACTTCTTCAATCGTCAGCTTGCTATCTAGTGAACTGCAGTCGTCCTCCGACAAAATAGGGAGTGCTATGTCAACCAACAATGCCCTCCAATCCTCGATCGAACTATTAGAGTGAGACTTGTATATTCGACTGTAAGATTTGGCAAACTTGTTCGCTATCTTCTGTGGGTCTGTAATCGTTTCCCCCGCCTCGGCCTTAAGCTCTGCATCCAGGCGTTTGGCGTGGTCACGGCGGTCCAGCCATGCTAGTAATTTCCCTGCTCTGTCTCCAAGCTAGTATATCCTACCGAGTTTATCTCTGTGCAGTGATTTTGCCCTGTCCGCAGCTACACTTTTATATTCGTCCTACTTGAGGTTGAGTTTATGTACTATGTCAGGGTCCCCGGACCCCAATCAATCCCCTTCTATCGCCGAGATTGCTCCTTTCTCTAACTCGGCGTTTTTCTCTTTTTTTTCCCCAGCTATTTGGGAGATGGCCTGCCCACGAACCACAGTTTTGAACGCTTCCCAGAGCATGGCCGTCGACTCCACGAACCTCTTGTTCTCTTGAAAGTAGTGTTCAATGGCCTGTACAATATTTTGCCTTATAGTGGGATTGTGAAAATACCCCTGATTTATAGGTGCCACTCTACCCACTTGGCCCCCTTCCACTCCCACCTGCCCCTTTATTGGAGAGTGGTCAGATATTCCTCGTGCCATATGTCTAATTTCTGTGATGTACCCTGCTTGGTCTGCTGGCGTAAGGATATAGTCAATGTGGGAGAGGCTATTGTGAACCACAGAGTGGAATGTAAACTGGGTGTCAGTAGGATGGCGAATCCACCATGCATCTACCAGCCCGATAGCGTCAAGAAAAGTGGGCATAACAATCTGCGCGGGCCCTAGATCCCTGGGTGGACGACGATCACTCCTGCCACACACCACCGAATTAAAATCTCCACCGATTAGTAGTCTCCCCTCGGGGAACTCCATCATAGTGTGTCCCAGATCCCGCAATGCCACAGCTTGTAGCCCCGGAGAGGCAGAAACTGACACCAGCGTTAGTGGCCCACCCTCCCATCTCCCCGACACTGCTGCGTATCTGCCCTGCTCATTGGTCCAGGTGGCATCTATTAACATGGGAAAGGATTTGCGTACCATTATACCAACACCTCATGAGCCCAGGGTGAACTCTGAGTGCACAGCCAGTCGGTAGCCCCACCTATCTAGAGCTTTAGAAGTGTTTCCTATAAGGTCCGTCTGCTGGAGCTTGTCTTTTGATAAATTGTAAAACAATTCCCCTCTTCAGCTTATATCCCAATCCGTTAACATTCCAAGATAGAAGCCTAAATAGTTTCTCACTGATCAGGCCCATGTTTTCCCTAAGCCTGGGCAAAGCACTACGCTACGCTCGCGTAGTTTGCTACGTTTGCGCTACTTCGCACTACGAGAATTGCACATAGCACAGTGCAAACATGCGTAGCGTAGTGCAGCAGTCATTTTTTGCTTGCTCGCGGTCCTCAACATCAAGTTGGCGACCGCGAGCAAGCAAAATGACATCCCAGCGAGACTTTTTCCTTGTTCGCGATCAGCAACATCAAGTTGCCGGTCGCGAGCGTGGAAAATAAACATCCTGGCGAGATTCTCAACGCGAGGAGGTCAGGTTTCTCATTGCGAGTGGTCGCGTATGCTCGGGACCGCTCGCGATGAGAACCTACCAGTCCGCGTTGAGAAAGCTGCCGCTCGAGTAAAAATCTACTCGAGTGGCAGAAAACTACAGCTCGCACTGTGCAAGATGCCGTTTTCAATTATTGCACAGTGCCGGATGCTTGTCCGCACTGTGCAATCATTGAAAACGGCATCTTGCACAGTGCGAACAGGGTATTACGCAGTTCGCAAAGTGCTACGCGTAGCTCACGTAGTGTGAAGTGCACTTTGCGTAGCTTCGCGTAGTGCTACTTCGGTTAGTTCCCCCCCCCACACCCTCCCCCTGTTCCATTGTTTGCTCCTGTATATGAACCCAGATATATATACACTCTGCCGAACATCTGCATCTCCAAACCAACACTTATTGCTGCACAATTACCTTCTCACCCATTTTCAGCAATAAAATGTATTTGGTTGTCCCTTGACTGTACTGGTGTAACTCTTAGTCCCCAACTTCCCCCCTCCCTGCTTCCCCGCACTGTGGGCTTAAAACTGCCCATGTCCCCAATAGTGCAGAGTGCCTATCGCCCTTATCTACTAAACTAACTAGGAAATCGGGGGGCTGGCTACTCCCGCCCAATGGCCCTCAGCCTGCCATTGTTTATCACCAATTGACTTATCCAAACATTGTTTTGTAAAAACAGAATCACTTAACGCGTCAATTGTCTACTTGATCTGCCCGGCGTGCGTTTTCAGAGAAGGATTCAGTTCGGGACAGTCTCAGTCGGTACTCAACGTAGGTCCAGGACAATTGCCTTGTAGGTGTAGTAGCCTCTTTTACATCGTACGCTGTGTTCTTTCGCTGGTCTCCAGCCCTCCATCGACTCCTGTACTGCTTACGGGGTATCAAAGAACCACGATTTGTCATCCACTTGAACTCTCAGTTTTGCGGGGAACAACATTGCGTATCGAATACCTTTGTCTCTTAATAGCTTTTTAACGCCTAGAAAGGTTCTTCATTGTCATTGGACCGCAGTGGTAAAGTCTGGAAAGAAAGACAGTTCACTATTCTCGAATTTGAGAGGAGGATTAGCAGGAGCTGTTTGCAATATAATGTATCGGTCCCTGAAATTGAGGAGTTTTGCCTGGATTGGCCTTGGGCCTTCCTCCTGGTACCCTGTGTGCTCTTTCATCTGTGAAGAACTTCGATAGGTTTGTGCGCCGAAGGTGATTCATAATGAGATCGTCTACAAAGAGGTTGACTGCTGGCCCCTCGGCTCTCTCAGGAACCCCTGTAATTCTGACATTGTTGCGTCTCGCACGCCTTTCATAATCATCCAGCTGAGTGTCTGTTTTTTCTGAGTGGCTTGGAGTTCTTTAATCTCTTTTCGCATCTGTTGGGTTTCACTACTGAGCTCCGCGGTTACCACTTCCATGGTTTTCACTTTCTCACTCATCTTTTGCAAAGTGGCTCTGAGCAGCGTCATTTCCATAGAGATAGTGTCCATTCTATGTTCTAGTGATGTACGCACCCCGCTATGGCTGCCATTACATCCATGAGTGTCGGATCTTCCTTAGTTGTGCTCGTCGTCTTGTCCGCCTCCCCTTTGTTTGATCCATCCACATCGTCTACTTTTTGAGTGGTGTATTTGTCTAATTTAGTCTAGAGCTTACCTTTTTGCTCCTTTGCCCCAGACATGGCGTTGTATCCAAAGAGGAGTCCCACAGGGTGTCCCCCACCGCTTGTCCCTTTAATATTCCTCCCTCTCTGGTCTGAGTAGGACCGCCTGGGAAGCTCTGAGGTCGTATGCTTTGTAGGGCCACCGGTAGTCTTCCTTACTGTCTGGCGCACTGCAGGCATGCCATGTGCATTGGAGCTGCCGACTCCTCCAAATGGTAAATCCGTTTCCTGCAGTCACCACATTCCAAGGCCCAATTACTGTATCTAACGCACGTTGTGCCGTGGGGTCGGTGTACTGAAAGACCCCTCAACACCTCCCTGGGTCGAAATGTAAGCCTCTCTGCCCCTGAGGCTCCTCACCCCCACGTTATTGGAAGCTAGAGTGGATGTCAAAGTTCCCCCCAGTCATTTTTCCGTTCACAATTCAGGAGGGGGGGGGGGGAAATCCTGTCCTCGATAGGATACTTCGTGGGGGTGCAGTCGCGCAGTGCCGCTTTCAATGTTCGGGGCACCGCAAAATGATGAGACCCATGGCCGCCTCTCTTGGAAGTCTCCCACAGCACCCTCCAACTCGAGCCGGGGATTCTAAGGCCCAGATGGTGCATGGCTCCTCCCCTCCGTTAATTCCGTCGCCGGTGATTTCTGTAGTTACGAGGCTACAGCGGGTGTTGAGCTAAAACTTCTGGGGTATGAAACGAATCTGTGGTCGGATTTATAGCCAGGCTTAGGCCAAGGGCGACGGGAGCTTCACCGAAGTGCGGCCATTGCGCTCGGTCAACAAGCCACGCCCCCACTGATTGCATTATTAAGATTTACACATGAAAAATTGTTGGATGAATTAATACAATGAAATTAAGAGAATGAATATTCATATGTAATGTGCACTATTCGTCTTTTAAAGAAACTTTTTGGAGTAAAAAATAGACGTGACATTCTATGAGTAATGGCTCCATAGGTTACGTAATATAGAGGTTAACACTCTGGATATAAAGTGACTCTACCGCTGACGTATTGGCACAGCGGACCCACTGGACTTTCGTTTATGTATGAAGAAAGGTCAGCATTCTAGTCTTAGGGTGAAGAAGTGGCGCTTGATGTATACCAGGGAAGTAATGACCTATATGAAAGAAGATGCAGCGTGAGTGGAGGATTACACATCAAGTGATAGTAGTGATTTATTAGATGCAGAGTCAGGGTTGGATTGGGATTCAAAATCAGCCCTGGCACACTAAAAAAAGTGGCTCACATTTGCATATTGCCTTTCCTCAAAACACTGCTTTGGCGAAATTTTATTAAAAAGAAGGCGGGGGAGATACAAAAAAATGCACGGATTTGTTTATACTGGTGACTGAAAACAAGTGAGGCCACTTCTGCTCAGGCCCCCTGCCCCGCTAGGTATGCATACATTAATGGGCCGGCCCTGTGAGAGAAAGACAGTGACACCTCTGCCTGTTGCTAAACGTGAGGTAATGAGCGCCCATCTGCCTCCAGGAAGGCCACTCAGACACCCACTGGGCCGCTGGCTGTATCCGAACAACAGCGACACCTCCCAAATCTGCCCCCCTGGCTGCTCCAAAAAGCAGCCCACTGTTGGAGCTCGGCACCGGCCCCTCGGGCATTGCCCGAGTGCACGCGTTGCCAATCCGACACTGTGCAGAGTATATGTGGATTGAGCAGTTAGACTTCATGTTTCTCGGCAGGGATTTGGTGAGGGAAACTATGTGAATAGGTTAGAAAACTAGAGGGTAATAAGGATTGCAATAGGCATACCGAGACGGGGAATTGAATATTCCTATTAATATATAGGCTTTATTTATATCTCGACAGTGATGGGGAGAATAAGAGCGCTTTGACTGGAAAAGGAGAATAAGTGGCACTACGATAGAAACTGATTGAAGTTAATAGTAAAGGTTGGGGGTAAAGAAAAATGCAGGTTTATTTTGAGAAGCGTTTAATTTAGATGTTTTTTTTTATCCCCACAGTGTAATCACAAAAGCAAGGATGTCCCCTGACCAATTGTTTTTAGCGAAGAGAAAACTGCCTTTGATTGCACCATATGAAAGTTTAATACCCTATGAGGTATGTCACGGTAAAATGAGTGACAACTTTTTGATAATAAGAAGGGGTCTTTATAGAGACCCATGTGAATTGATTGAATACTCGATATATATGATTAGAGGAAGAAGTGAGTAATTGTGATCTAGGAACAAATCGAGCAAACAAATAATAGTCACTATAAAATATTTGATAGGTGATTGAATAATTGTGTAGTGAAATAAAAACAAATTGGCTGTAACTTATGTAAAGCTTTTAGAAATTGATAAAACTGTATGACCATTTAGGACGTTAGCCAAAACATTGAATTGTGAATGTCTATTGCACTCTATGAAAACCTTATTGATTAATTCACCTTGATTGTACTGTAAATGTGATATGGTATGGAGCGATTATCCGGTGCTGCTGCTGGTGGACTTTCCTTTCACCCGGACCACATCTACCAGCATTCTTGCCGAGAGCGTGTAGCAGCCAACGTGCGTATAGCACTTCTATCTACGCGCTTTTCAAACCTGGTGCCACTCTTGCTATCGTCACTGCCGTGAGGGGAACGGCGCATTGGTGAGAATCCTCCCTGGTCCTGCATCCTAGCCGTGAGGGGAACGGATGGTTCGAACTACACTACCCAGAACTCCCTGATCCGGGCGCCTGCCGTAGTGTCATCAGGCAGCGCCCGGGCTTTACTTAAGGGCTGGCAACTAAACGCAGCGCGGGATGCGCTTTTCAAACCTGGTGCCACTCTTGCTATCGTCACTGCCGTGAGGGGAACGGCGCATTGGTGAGAATCCTCCCTGGTCCTGCATCCTAGCCGTGAGGGGAACGAACGGTTCGAACTACACTACCCAGAACTCCCTGATCCGGGCGCCTGCCGTAGTGTCATCAGGCAGCGCCCGGGCTTTACTTAAGGGCTGGCAACTAAACGCAGCGCGGGACGCGCGCGGGCGAAGCCCGGGCCAAGGGCGGGCCCGTCCTAGCCCGTCAGAGCCAGGAGGAGGCAG
Organism: Triturus cristatus; assembly: GCF_964204655.1. Classification (NCBI taxonomy): domain Eukaryota; kingdom Metazoa; phylum Chordata; class Amphibia; order Caudata; family Salamandridae; genus Triturus; species Triturus cristatus. The sequence goes on from NC_140585.1 coordinate 930,713,417, forward strand.
GGCAGGGCCTGCCTGCTAAGCTGTTGCCAGTGGCAGATCGTTGTGTATCAGAGAAGGTGGGCGGCGCAGCATTTGTCACATTGATGAACGTATTATTTTAGTTTATTGTATTTGTTGCTGCGCTCTGCCTTAGGTTGTTGTGTTGTTAGAGGGGAAGGTGGGCCGCTTTCTGAGCAGGGCAGCTTTCTTTTGTCCTTCTCTAACATGACCAAAAGGAGGGCAGTTGATAAGGTGGGGGGGACATTAGTTGATTATTTAATTCGAGCTGAGTCAGCACTGAATCTTGAGATCTTAGCTGTGGAACGCAGACTCTCTTTAGATCCCGCTTCTTCCTCACTCCCTTGTGCCCAGTTACAGAATGACTCACCCGCTTCTGGTCATCCCAGTATAGTTGACGGCACCACCACCCCCTCATTGCCTATTCTCCCTGATCCGGGGTCATTGGATACCTCCCAGGCCTGTGTTATTATCCAGCGCCCTCCTGGGGTTACTACAAGAGGGAGGTTGGCCCATAAAGGCAAAAAAAAGAGGTCTCTAGTAAAAACAGGAGAGGCCAAGGGTCCAGTAAGCCTTCTGTTGTGTCGCTTCATCCCGAGCCTAGTGGGATTACCGCTAAAGGGAATTGTCCTGACTGTAAGACTACTCCCCTGACCCAGGATTTGATTCAGCCTCTTCTGGATTCCCTACTTGTTAGTCTTAAAGACCATTTAGCTTGCCTTTTAGACCCTGTCCTCCACAAACTGGATCTTGTAGCCGGTAGGTTGGATATGTTGGAAGCTAGACTCGCTGGTGACAAGATCTCAGTAATAGGGCCTCCCCCACTGTCAAATGGGGTGACGTCTGTTGGTGTGACCAATGAGGTTGGTAATGCTAGACCACGATGGTCAGTGGGGGTTTTACCAGTTATACCTCCTATAGGGGAAGAGAAGGGTTACGATCCAGGTTTGGAAGTGGTTACTGCTAGGGGTAACAACAGCTTTTGTGATGAGCAAAGTCGTACCCCCCTGGACTGGTAATGAGGGGGTGGGAGCAGGGGCCCCCACAACCCTTCCCAACTTACATCTTCCTCCCCAAGCCGCCCCTTATTCCATAGTCTTGGCTAATGTTCAACCACTCTTGGAAGGAACCTACGAACATTGGTCAAACCTTAAGAATAAATCCCTGCATTACTTGAGCTCTAAAATTGGGAATAGCAAGGCCTTGTTTGATGATTTCAACATGGTTAGGCGCATCAACTGGATTGGTCAGTCTTATAAGTCTCTCCCTGGGGATTGTGTGGTGTTGAGTTTTAGGTCCCCGGCTCTGGTCGAATATATTTTGGAAGCCGCTTTCCACCAACCTTCAGCATTTAATTCAATTAAAATTCTCCCATTGGGTTTCTTTTCTAAGCCAGGATGCATTCAGCCTATGCGGGATAATCGTGCTTTCTCAAGTCTTCCAGTAAGGTCTAATCAGCCCATTGCGACCACCAATCGCTTTGATATCCTCTCAACATTGGAAGATAATGATTGATGTATGGCTAGCTCTGTTTGTCCCCTACTGACTGATCCTGGGGCTCCGGGTCTTTTTTGTCAACAGAGCCCGGATATTATTATGTTACCACCTCCTAGTGTTGCTTCTTGCATGACTAACCTCTCTGGTTCTATACAGCCTTTTTCTGCTAAAATGACTGACCTCTTGGTTGTCCCAGGACAGGTGGTGGAAACTGGTCTTGTAAATTCGCCACTGAAATTGGGTTCATGGAACATCGCAGGGTTGGGGTCCAGGCTTGATATTCCTGATTGGGCCACCTTTATCGACGATTTCGAGATATGGACATTTCAAGAGACCTGGGCAATGGTCCCCCACTTCCGTACAGGCTTTTTGAATTTCTTCAAACCTGCTGTCAAGGGCCATAGGGGTAGACCGATGGGTGGTTTAACCACTTGGGTCCGACAATGTGAGGGTGTCACTGTGGCAGAGGTCCCAATCGATAGTCCAGATATTTTGATCATCAGGGTTCAATCTCCTAATGGCCTTAATCTCCTCATAATAAACATCTATGTTAGGGGCCTCCCGGGAGGTAAATGTTCACCCACTTGTCTCCTTTTGGAGAACTATTTAGGGTCCGAATTAAAATCCATCAATAAGATTGTGGCTGGAGACTTTAATGTCTGTTTTGAGCCCTTGGGTGTCGACAGTGGGGATTTCACAGAGGATGAAGATTCTCTCTGGGGTGTTCCCCAGCTAGAGCTGGAACCTGTAAGAAAGTGGACACAAGCGGCCCTGTTCATGAAAGGCTTATGTTTAAATCAGGGTATGAGAGCAGTTAATGGGCGAACAAAATCGGATAGGTTGGGGAGGATGACCTTTGATAATGGTAGAACTGGGAGCCGAATTGACTATATTTTAGTCAATCTGGAGTTGTGGTCGCTCATTGATGATATGGTGGTAGTAAGTAGAGTTGAGAGTGATCATAACCCTCTTGTTCTCTGTATTAATGACAATAGTTTTACTGGCCCTTCTACTATTCTTGATGGCCGTACCTCTATGGATGTTATTCTCACAAATGATTTAAGAAGGGTGAGATGGCCGAAAATCGCCACTTGTGAGACTTCCCGGGCGGCTATTAGAAATTTGGTCAGCAATACCATGGCAACCCTCAACCAGTTGAAGTCTCAAGATTTGATCATGGATAATATACGGGATATTCATAACATGCTTTTTGCCGAACTTAAATAATTTTTTGTTAGAACCTCTCCATCCATCGGTAAAGGCAAAGAGTTGAGATCCTGCACGTGGTTCAACAAGGACTGTAGACTGGCTCAAAGTGCCCTGATACAGGCCATTAAATCTAGCTCTCCCACCACCATTCAAAAATGTAGGACTGCATATAAAACTGCCCAACTTAAGGCCAAGCAAAATTGGGATGAGGACCGCTGGAGAGATCTATACCAGGCTTGTCATGACCGTAACATGGTCCAATTTTGGCATCTTCTTAAATGGGGCAACTGCTCCTCGGATATTCGGCCCACTAACCACGTTGAGCCACAGCAGTGGGTAGCGTATTTCGAGGAACAGTTTAAGGTTGGTGATAGGGTGGCTAATAATAACATTTGTCCAATTGATGTTGAAAACCCTTTGGAATTCTCCCCCTGTGAAGTTAAGTCTGTTTTAAAATGTATTAAGAGTGGTAAGGCCCCGGGTCCCGATTGTATCCCTGCTGATCTATTCATTCAGGAGCAAGATGTATGGATCCCGTACCTGACTGTGCTAGCAAATGCCCTCGCGGGTGGTGCTGCTGTCCCTGACTCGTGGCTTGGGGCTGAGATATTGCCGATCTATAAGAAAGGCGATCGCTCTGCCCCGGCCAATTATAGACCAATTAGTCTTATTGACGCAGTACAAAAAATTATAGCCCGTCTTGTACTGGGTCGTATACAATCCTGGATGACTGATTTTAATGTGTTGTCCCCTCTTCAGGCGGGGTTTCGTTCACATATTGGGACCCTGGACCAAGCATTTAGGGTAGTACTCCTTTATTGGAAGGAAGTTTTCTTGGGGGTGGTAAGCTTTATGCGGCTTTCGTGGACCTACGGTCCGCGTTTGACCTTGTACCGAGGGTCAAGCTATGGGAAGCACTTTTGGAGATGGGCATGCCAAAAGAATTGGTATCCTTCCTGGTTATTATTCATTATAATACGTATGCCCGTGTTCGTTGGGGCAAACCAGGGGAGGTGACGGACAGATTTAAAGTGTCCAAAGGAGTTTGCCAAGGGTGTGTGCTCGCCCCCACTTTGTTTTCACTATTCATTAATAGGGTTATAAACTATTTCTCCAACAACCCAACCGATGCACCCTCCCTGGCTGGAATGAAGATTCCCCTACTCATGTTCGCAGACGATACTCTTCTGATTTCGAAGACAAGACAGGGCTTGCAGTTAGCCCTGTCTCGCTTAGAGGTTTTTTGTCGCGAACATGAGTTGGAAATAAATGTTGGGAAGACCAAGTTCATGGTCTTTCGAGGCCCTAGGCGCATTAATGCGCGGGTATGTCTGGGTGGTGTCAGTTTGGATCAAACGGCTGTGTTTAATTATTTAGGGGTCACCTTTAGCGAGACATGCAGCTGGTCTTACCAGCTGGATCTTCTCGCCCTTAAACATGCCCAATTAGGTGGAGCTTTGTTGAAAGAGCATAAACATTCTCTAACAAAACCAATAGCTCCCCTAATGAAGATTTATGGCTCCAAGATTCTTCCTGCCATTTTATATGGTGCTGAAATTTGGGGCTTTAGTAACCTGTCCAAATTGATGACTGCCCAGAACAAATTTCTCCGGTCAGCAATAGGGCTTCCGCAATCTACTCCGCGCATTCCTTTACTATATGACCTGGGAATTCAGCCTCTAGAGGACTTGGCAGGGTATGGACCCCTGGCGTTTTGGCGTCGCCTGTGGACTACACCTGAATTATCTATTTATGCTAAAGCCCTCTTGGAGGTTAAAGGGCTGGAGGGTTCGCACAGGATACCATGGTTGTCTGGTATTAAAACCCTGTTGATTGATCTTGGGATGGGTGACCTTTGGGTTAACCCAGATACTGTAGTTTTCCCGCCGAAAAATGTCCTAAAGGATGCCTATTGGTGCTTTATTAAGAATAGGAGATTTGCCTCCCTTATGGGCCCCTCAATGACTGCCACATTTTTTGCATTTAAGGATGAGTCTGTTTATGAGGGTTATTGGGACACCATTTTGAAACATTTTGATCGTAAACTGTATCATCAGTTTAGAGTGGGCGCCCTACCACTGCGAGGACTCACCAAAAGCTGGAGTCCTCTTGGTAGTGATAAGTGCCCCTTCTGTGTAGATATGATCGAATCTATGGACCATTTTCTTTTCTGTTGTCCAACTTACCTACTTCCTCGACGTGTTTGGCTTCGACCTGTTTGCAGATTAATGAGCTCTCGTTCTGCACAGGTTGCTAGTAGAATTTTGAAAACAGACACATCAAAACCTGTAGTAAAAGGTGTTGCCAAATTCATTAGTTGGGCATGGATTCTTAGGGTACGGAAACTCAAGTCGTGATATCTGTCTCATATGGCCTCAGCTGTTTTTAATTAGCGCCATCACTATGGACTATTAGGTTAGACTGGCGCGTCTTTCACTGTATTTTATTATGTTGTCATTATGTCTTAATCATTTGTTTACTATGAAACATCTTATATGATTTTAGAATTTTTATCTTGTATTGTAATATGAATTGTATTTTATATGAACTGTTTTTTAACTTGTATAGAATGTCTTTTATGATGTTAATCGAATAAAGACTTATTGACTGACTTCTATCTACCCTACAGTGTGGGACGCTTTTCCAGGGCTGCTGCTGGTGGTGCAGGAGGCGCCAAGGACTTTACTTTCACGCAGACCACCCCTACCAGCATTTCGCCGAGCGGGCATGGTCACCAACGCATTTATAGTGCTTCTTACATCCCCTCTGCGTAAGATGTGGCCCCGGTAAAGCCCGACCCAAGAGCTTGCCTGTCTGCATCAGGATGAGGACGGGCTGCCCCCACACTTTCTGCCACTATCTGGAGACAAACTGACCAGCTACCAGGAACAGCCAGATGTGAAGAGTAATGGGCAAGTCCAAGATGGCTGCGCTATCTAATCCACCACATGGAATCACGATTGACAGCATGCTGGAGAGGACTTGTGGGTATTACGAATGAAATTGCGCTTACCGGAAGTATACTCTTTTTCGAGCAGAGGCTAGTGCTCATGATACTCAAGGAGGTGGGTCGGTGGACTGCGTTTACGTCTACGTTGCAGACGCCCTTGCTTGCATCAGTAACCAAACATAAGAAAAGAACAGTTCAGCCTATTGCAGTCAGTGAGTAAAAAAATCTTTATTCGGCCAAAAGGCCACAAAAGCATATCGCAAAGGTAGAATAATTTTTATTTTAAATGCAAAAGCCAATATTCTTATAGTTGACAAACTTAGATCGAAAAGATGCATACAAATTTTAAATGTTTCTGTCATAATAATTTAATACTGAATAGCACACATCCCATGAGCCCAGGGATTACAGGAATATTAGCCCTTCATTACAGAGACTCAGATTTGATTTGTGTAATATTGAGACTAAGAAAGACCGTCTAGGCCCCAGTTATAAAGTGCAAAATAAAATTAAGTGACTAGTGCTCTATGTTGAAACACCATCATACCTGTAGGGTGGAAGATCCCTTTTCCAGACCCCAGCTGAGGGCAATACAAATTTACAGTGCAATGTTCCCAGCCTACAAATTGTTAACCAGTGTCGATATGCCGGATTCTAAATCCACTCAAAGTAAGGCTCAATGCTACGTGTTGTAGAAACAAAAGCATACCTAATAAAAGAGTCCTTAACCTGGGCACTTTCCAACCGTATTTTTATACAATAATCCATATAAAATTGCTTAACACAGTGTTTCCCGAGGTAGGCCCATGTAGCGAAGCAGCTTATTCCTTACATTGTCCTAGAAAATAACATTTCAGCAGTGAACTTTTGCACACATTTGCATGCACGACAATGTTGGATTAGTTTCTTTGTTTACACATCCAGCTTTGCACAACATTATCACAATGCCTTGAACATCATGTACTAGGCCTCTCTGCGCACAGGGTACAAAAGTCATCCTAGCTTCATCCACAGGGCGACGGCGCTACCCACATATTAACAATATCACTAATTTGGTGCGCACATCACGAAGGCTGCTTTTTATTATAAATGATAGGCATAGCAATAGATTGGTAGAGGAGGCACTTCTGCGGACACTGAAGGTCCCTGCATACTGAGAAATCACCACGCACCGGTCTGACATTCCATGAGGGGTGTCCAACTCGAGACCAAGATGGGGTCGTTCACTCTCTCCTATCAGGTAATGGGGTTGGATTGTAACTTGGGGGGATTCTTGGCTCGACACCTACACACACTCTAGGTATACTTAGAATAGGGTTCGCATAGTAGGAGTGCATTAGATTACCCTGCAGCATATATATGCCTGCATATATTCATTGATTCAGCACCATGGTAGAAATGTATCTACTGTTTACCCTTTTGGTGCTTGTAATCTCTTTTATTTGCTTCTGTCTCCTAATCATTGCATCACATGTATTTCATACAATAATAACGTTGGTTCAATAAATATATTGAAAACGTCCCACTGTGTATTCTGTATACTTCTCTGAGACAAAGTAAGCACGAGTGACTGAGCAAAAGATTCTGTACTGTTTCCACAATCCCTGAGCAATCAGGGTTTTCATGCTCAGTGGTTGCCAGTAACTGTTTGCTCCCTGGTTGGTCAGGGGAGCTTACAGTGGCACTGTGAGCTAGCTGGTCTATAAGCCAACATATCCTGTGGGGGTGTCCAGAATCAGTCTTGACACAAAGCCCCTAGTTTATGTTGTCCAAACAATGTGCAGACCCTACGGATTAGTTTCTTATTACGTGCACATATGGCGGTCATTGATATCATATTTACCAACAGTCTCATTATTTTGCGTACATTTGTCATAGCGTACGTTGACATTGTTTTTACTGAAATTGACATGGCTATGCGTGCATAGATTATGGCGTGCATTGACATTGCATTTACTGGTATTGAGGTTGGTATGCGTGCATATATCGTGGCGTACATTAACATCGTATTCACTGGTATTAACAGTTTAAATAAACTAAAGAACTTTTTAAACCCAAATAACATGGAGTTAACAATGGTTTATGCAGCAGAAGCACCATTTGATTTGCAATGATGCCTTTGCCTTCTTGCATAGAAATGGGAAAAAATGTTGAATGTACCTAACTAGGCAAAGTAGAAAATCAAGATACTTAAGGCTAGAGGTTTGTTACCCAAGGAAGGAATCACATTGGATGCATGTATATTACCTTGGAGATTTAATAGACTTCAGATCAACTTAAGTCTGAGCCATATTGCTACGATGAAACCGCATCATATGTTAATCATAATACAGTGGTCTGTGTAATGAAAGGGCTTGCACCTCTAGTTTCCACCTATTTAATGCCTAAATATTCTTGTACGGTACTGAATACGATGAGGTAATTCTTATACCGGACATTTGCAAAATTAAATTATGAAAGAACCTTATGTACCTTGAATAATGACAATCTTCTTGGTGAAACCCTTGAATATTTACAATTTCATTTTAATGGCATTACTTTAACTCTATCGTTTATCACAAAACAGTAAGATCCATGAGATGTTGAGATAAAGTACGTCTGAAAAATTATAACGTTTGCTGTGCATTAAAAGAATGTATGTTTGTAAAAACATTCCTATTCTGTGCCAGTGAAATCATTTATGTTATTAGCCAAACATGAATCATATCATACGTTTCAGTATTTGAAGAGATTCAATTGATCTATTACACAGTGGACACATGTTTTGTCCCCTATGCTGAGTGGCTGGGGCTTTTTAAAGGCTTTCTTTTCCTATGGAGATGAGCCAACCTAGTATCAAGTTTAGGAAAAGTATTTGAGCAGGTCTCATGGGGACCTACTGTGAGAAAGCGAGATGGGGTTCTGTATGAGGTGTTTCCCCTGCGGTCTGTTTCATGAGCATAATTTGTCTCTCAAGGCAATGATGTGAGCCAGAAACACAAAGGGAGACATCTGCTGCACTTCTTCAAATTGTGCCTACTTCTCCTGGTGTTACTGCTTACACTGGTAACATCCCTACTGTGGAGATGCTCAGTCCTCTCTCTATATACAATCCATCTCCTTAACATTTTCTTTTTAATTTGTTTATTCAGTTTTTCATAGAATGCAAACTACAACATAGCAGCGTTGTTACATATTAACATGAGAAGAAAGACAGTTTCCCAGGGCCATCTTGTTAACATTACTCTACCAAATATTGTGCACAAAAGTATTGTCCCTTTGGAGTTAGTAATAGAAAATCTACAGTTAGTGGGATGATATTTTTTATAAACTTTATTTATGATAGTATATTTATTTCAGAAAAGATCTCTGTATATGAAATTCTGACATACAACCCACATCTCCAGGCTCGTATATCTAAAGAGCCCTATGAAAATTGATTTCTCTTCAATCTCATATTTAATTCCTGTAAAAATGATATCCACTTTCTTCCACAATTTGCCCCAGTCACCCTAAAGATATTAACAGAGGCAATATATTCAAAGTAAGAATTGTTAAATATATTCTAATTTGAGGCTGCATCATTACTAGTCTGTAGACCCTAAAGAACATGTATCAAAGTGCGAGCCACCTACCTATTTCTGCCTCTCTTACTCTTCACACTCCGCCTGGAATAGTGGCATATTCTTTGATTCCAAAATGTGACTAAAGCTATTCATCACTATATCAAAAACAGAAGAAGGGGGACCAGGGAGCCAATTAATGGTCCAGTGTCCATGCTCCCAAAATTACATACCAACAAAAAGAGGACACTGTTCCAAGGCAGGGTCAAAAAAGTTACCCATATACCTAGTAATAAAAAGAAAGAAAGCATCATAAAAAGAAGTCCTAAGTTAGGTGGGCCCATAAAGTGAGGGAAAGAACATGTCTTGCTTCTTGTTGCGGCCGTTTTTATGATACTTAGGCATATTGTGCCATATGGGATGATACTCTTATTGAGAGTTTTTATACTGCCAAGAGGGTCATCAGATCACTACAACCTCTAGGAGGTTACCCCTTGTCAGTTTTAACTCACTATGCACGCAATTTTTGTTACCCCTATATAGGACCCACCCCGCACACCCTCATGCACCATCCGGCATGCCTCAAAAGATCTCCGACAAAGTGACCCTTCGGGGGACCCGTTGGGAATTGCAGCGCTGGCCCAACGAGGAGCACATGCCCGATGATGAAGCATGACACCTTTCGGGGCGTGTGAGGGCAACAAGAGGCAAGACATGTTCTTTCCCTCACTTTATGGGCCCACCTAACTTAGGACTTCTTTTTATGATGCTTTCTTTCTTTTTATTACTAGGTATATGGGTAACTTTTTTGACCCTGCCTTGGAACAGTGTCCTCTTTTTGTTGGTAAAGCTATCTCCATTATCTCCTTTTTTCAGACATGCGATACTACTTCTGTAATAGCCTTCTTCTTGTTCTCCACCTTTTGCCCTCCTCCCTGAAACATACTGTTTTAACATTGCCACCCGATCCCAGTTATGTCCTAGCATCTGCATGACAACTGAATACAGTAGTAGTCTGATTTTCAACTTGAGAAAGGAGTTAGCGGCATGCAAAAGACAAGCATCATGCACTGGAGCTTTTGTCAGGATCCGGAAGACCTGCAAACAGTGAGCGCACCATAAGTTGGGAAAAGGGTTTAAAGTTTGGAGGACAAGGAGTTGGAAACTGCATGTCCGCAACAACTAGACCACATACTTAATTTTAGTTTAGCTTCCCACTTCCTGGTTACGATGAGCACTTCTGGGATATGATCAAGTAGTGCCAGTATTTAAAAAGAGTTCTGCTGAAAGCAGGTGCATGGCAATGTTTTGCGTTGTTGCTGCAGTTTTCTCCCTTTTGCTTGAGTTTGCACCCCTATTTGTTCCCACACCTTAGTTGCTTTCCTTCCTTGCCGGTTCCCCTCCGTTTAGGCCTTGAGTCCTCTCTAACCGTGGGTCTTACGTTTCTTGCCCTTTGTTGTGCCTTTAATTGTGCTTCCTTCTCAGTGGTTACATTTGATTGCACTGGCATCCCGGGTCTTTGCCTGGTGCCTGGACTCTCTTAAGGTTTTTCAGTGTACCGTCCTCCAGAAAATTCGGCTAAACCTTTCCTTCACTACTCATGGTTATATTTAACTTATTATTTGGATAGTAACTTCCTTCCCAACTGTTACTCTCCTCTTCCTTTTAGTTGATTCCTCTGTTCCTCTTGCTGTGCAAGGAATCCTGAGAAAGAGAGCTTGCTCGCAATATCAAGGAGATTCTAATCCGAGAAAGTCCAGTCCTGATTTTCTGTACTTTAATTCCTACTTCATTTTCCCTTTAGTCCCCAATCTCATTTAGCAATGTTGTATTCCTCATTAATGCTTCTGAGAGTTTAAGGGAAAGCACTGTTAGCGGGGATGAGGAATCTTCTCTGCAGTGCTTGAAATCTATTGGTGTTGCTATGCAATAGAAAATCCCCTATTGTTAAAACTCCCAAATATTCCCAACTTCTGGATATGCTATCATATACCTGTGCTGGTAAAATTGTAGAATGCCACAGTGAAGTATACCTATTGTATTTAGATATATTTAAGTGCCTCGTAGTTTTCCTCCAGATTCCCCAAGCACTTGTTATAATCTTAAACTTGACTTTCTTATAATACGAGGGTTCCAGCTGCTTTACCAAGAGACCGTTAGCCTTCTCTCCAATAGCCAGCTCGAAGATTGATAGTATGTACTTATCCCTGACTTCTTTTTGGGGTGTTTTAACAAAGAGTAATATGGTCATCTGCTGAAGAAGAGTAGCCCACAAGTAAAATCCCAGGTTAGGCATTGACAAGCCCCCTCTCATAACTGGTAACGAAAGATACTGAATAGATCTTCTTATTTTCCCATACCCCCAGACGAATTTAGCCATCTGGGATTCCAAGGCCTTAATAATTTTATCATCCACTAATAGCGGGATCGCACGGAATAAATATAGAACTCTAGGTAGAATATTCATTTTGAGGAAGTTACCTCTTCCAATGATTGAAAGATGTAAACCATCAACCCTTTTCAAATCATTCTTGATTCTTTGGAGAAGAGGATCGTAATTTATTTTAATAATTTCCTCTATTTTAGAAGATATCCGAACTCCTAGATATACTGCGCTATTGACCCTTCTTGGGTCCACAAATTGAGTATTCTGAGTGGAGATGACCATTGTTTTATCTCTATTTAGAGAATATCCAGAAAAACGACCAAAGACGTGAGTAATCCGTTCAATTTCTACTATGGCCTCGGTGGGGTGCGATGTTATTACCGCCACGTCATCGGCATAGGCTAAAATGTTTGTATCAAAAGGGCCTACTGTAACAGGTTTAATTACCTCTGTATTTAGTAATTTTAAGATTAGGGGATTTATATAGAGGGCAAAAAGGATCGGAGAGCATGGGCAGCCCTGGCGAGTCCCTCGAGATATATCGAAGTATCCAGACTCAAGACCCATTACCAAGACCCTTGCCTTAGGTGTATAATACATCGCTTTGATAGATTTCATGAGACGGGGGCCAACTCCGTTTTGCTCTAGTACTGCCCATAAAAACTCCCATGAAACCCTATCAAATGCCTTCTCAGCATCTAGGAGGATCATCGACATCCGGCCCCCCGCGACACCCACGGCATCAAACAGAGCAATAGCACGACGGGTGTGGTCCGTGGTGCCCCTGCCCGGAATGAAGCCGTGCTGCCACGGGGAGACCAGGCGCTCAACGACCCCCCTGAGGCGGTTGGCTAGAATCTTGGAATAGAGCTTTGAATCAGTATTTATTAGAGAGATTGGGCGGTATGAAGCAGCCAGATCGGGAGGCTTATCTTTTTTTGGAAAGATAACTATATTTGTTTCCATCCATGATCTGGGGGGGATACCGCGGACCTGAATACCTATAAATAGATCGAGGAGTAACGGTATTATAATATTACCTAGAATTTTATATAGCTCCAGTAGTATTTTATCTTGGCCCGTGGCCTCACCTGAAGCGAGCTCTGTGAGGGCCGTTTGTACCTCCAACTGGGTTATATGCCTTTCTAGATCTTGTCTAGTAACAGTCTCTATTCCTGGAGTACCCTCCTGCTCAGTTGCCCATTTAGCGAGTTCATCTTTATTTGTTACAGGATCCAACATATCCTCATTTTGGTATAGTTTCTGGTAATATTCTTTGAAGACCTCTGAGATGGCCTCAGGTGTTGTATGTTCTTGGCCACCTGTCTTAATACTATCAATTGAGCTCAAAGATTGTTTTTGACGAGTGCGGAGGGCCAATTGCTTTCCGACCTTCTCGCCCGCTAACAGTGTATTCAAATTTACACAGATAAACACGATCCTAAATATAAAAAGTGCCGATTTTTCTCTTGACAATATCCCCTTATTTGATTGCTTGACCAAACCCACAACTAGGATTGGTACTATATATGGAATTCTAATTGAAAGCCAGCAGGATGACTTGGAAAAAACGGAAACGAGATAGTCAAATAAATTAAATAATCCCAACGTGGATATTGATATGTCCCTAACCCTCTCAATGAAGATGTTTGTTACATCTAATTTGAAAGCTCAGCTATACAAGACGATATATGATCTCTAGTTTACACCATCTAAGCTTTATTCCTGGGGGAAAAGGGCAACTTCAGAATGCCCAAGATGTGGGAAAATTGGGGCACATTTACTCCACATGCTTTATGAGTGCGATAAACTTAAAGATCTGAAAGATATGATAGCTGGTTTTTGGAGGGATGTCTTTGGGCACTCAGTAGCTGAATCACCCACCTTGTATATGCTGGGCTATGATAATTCACTGGGACACACTAAGGAAGAGGACATATGTCTCTTTTTGGGGGCGGCGGTTTATAGAATAATTTTAACTGCTCGCTGGAAGGATATAGACCCCCCCAATTTCCAGGTGTGGTTTTCCAGGTTGTTAGGCATGTATAATCAGGAGAAGGCGATTTTTGCATATAAAGGTAAAACGGCGAGAGCCCTAGGCAATAAGATCTGGAAACCGATTGAGACTTATATTAATAGATCTGTTTAATTGAATTATGTTTAAATGTGTTTATCTGTGTTTAATGGATTATTGCTTTAAATTTCTAGATATTATGTGTATACATTTTCTTATATGTGACCAATATCTAAGTTCAATCTCTAAGTTTAAAACTGCAATGAATTCTGATTGTAATACTAAAGGTTGCAATAAAAATATATATAAAAAAAAAAGAGTGTTTAAGGGATAGCAGAGAGTTGTCAGCAGGTCCGCATTCTTGTAAACCTGACATTTTCCAAGAACTCACCAGGACAGTGGATAGGAGTAGTCCTGTTGGATGGTTAGCTGCAGACTTTCGGAATTTTTTAGAGATCTACAGCAAAGAAATGTAGTAATTATTTGTTTCCATTGATCTATTGTCTGATGTCTTTGATCTGTCCAAGCACTTGCAATGATTAATTTAGCAAGCCTAAGCCTAAATGAAAACACACCTCAAGTAGGAGTGGAGGCAGGAGTTCCAGAACAAAGAACTTTCTGTGTACCATGCCCCTATGTTAACATCAGTTATCTCAGTTTGGTAAAGATCTCATCCCAGTAGCACCTAAGCACCCAGGTGCTGGCAAACCTGTGCCAGCGCTTTTCCCTTGAGTAGGCACAGGACGTGAAAGGAATACTATATTCATTCTTGAAAAAACAGGGAGAACAGAGTCTTTGTGCAATTAACGTTCTATGGGCCATATGTAGGTGGGCTAATACCGGTCGGTAACGGCCGAAAATTGCTAAATTTTCCGTTACCGACCGGTATTTAGCCCTTTGAGATGTAGGAGGCTGGATTGAAGGATTCGGTAATTTACCGATTCGGTATTTTAAGAAATCGGTAAAATACCGAATCAGTAAATTACCGAATCCTTAAATCCTATGTAGGGAGCACTCAAGTGAGTGCATTTTTGGTTTAAGGATTCGTTATTTACCACCAACTACAAGTTGATGGTAAATACCGAATACCTTTTCAAAAGCAATTTTGTGCTTTTTAAAAAGTGCCATGTGGCAGACATACATGCCCTTAGGGCATGTATGTGCGCCACATGTGCACACATGCACGATTCAGGGGTGCAACAGGGTGTCAATGTGACACCCTGCCAGAGGTCAGGGTACAATGTATTTAAAAAGAACCATATGTACTTGTAAGTTTTAGTTATCATGGTAGTGATAAACTCCTATATTGCTTTTTCGCTACTGTAAGGTCTTTCTTTTCCACAGGATAAAATTGGAGTTGCCTTATTACATTTTATAAGTGTAATTTCCAACTAGGAACAGGTAAGCAGTTCATGTTTGGTGTCTTTAGAATTGTAATGAAAAATCCTAACTTATGGTGAAGTACAATTTTAAATTACAATTCTGAAAATACCACTATTAGAAAGTTTGCATTTTCCTTGCCTTCATTAATTAAGGACTGCAGACTGTCTCTCAGGTCATACGACTATGTGTAGTTGATAGTGTGGCTTCCTTGTAAACAGCTACACACAATGGGAAGCTTAGGTGAGACTTGATAGGCCCTCACTGGCAGGATGAGAGGGAGGAGCAGAACCCAGCCCCACTTACACTTAAACAGGTTTAATCCTGTTTCCACACAAAGAGCTGCACACCCCCAGGGCCAAAAACGTAGGGCACATGTGCACTTCAAAGACATACCTCAAGAAGATTCTCTCCAATTCAAAGGCACAACTGGGTATAAATACTGGACCTCAGACACCAACTCTTCAATGAACTTCTGGACCTGAGGATACTCTGCCAGGAAAAAAGGACTGTTGTATTGCTGAAAGGACTGCCATTCTGCTGGGCTGTTGCTCTGAAGGACTGCTTCTGTGCTATGCTGACCCGCTGCCCTCCTGCCTGGGTGAGAAGAACTGGACCTGCATCTCTTCAACCCAGAGTGACTCCAAGGCTTATTTGGATGGCCTCTCTATCTGAAGCCCCAGGGACGCAAAAGACTTCCAACAACCCTGCACATGCACTTGGACTCTGTCATCTGTGAGCCTATCCTGCAAAATTCTGGAATGCCAGTTCTGGAAAGTGGGCTTAAGGTGGTCTGCCAGCCTCTGTGGATCCAGCAAAAATGATGCACCTCCTCTGCTGTGTGTCACAAATCTGAGCAGAAACAACACTGCTGCTACATGGATTGCCCCATCGCAATGCTCTCATCACCTTTGTGGCCCCATTGGCTCCACCTCTGCGGGGGGCATCCTAAGCACAAGCCCTCACATCCCTCCTCAATGGCAGCCTCAACGGACTCCGTATTGCAGCCTCACAGCTCCTCGGAACCAACACATTGCCCCGACTGTGCCGCATTCCCGATGCCAGACTTCACATTGCAAGCGCCGTCGACGAGATCCTCAACGACAACACAGGTCCTCGCATCTCGGAACCCACACATTGCTTTGGCTGTGCGACTCATCTTCGCAAATCCTCGCAATGCTCAGCACAACAAGATTTAAGTGCCTAACTGGGTCCCTGCAGCCGAATCGCGCTCCATTGCGGTCAGCCTGAACTTCTGACTTTGTCTCATTCTGGTGCGATCAGATATCCACAGTTGGTGCTTTTTGGTGCTATTTGAACTGAAATCTTGGAAATTGCATATCTCCAGTTCTACTGATTGTATTGTTGTCATTTAGGTCTTGTTTTATTTATTTTAAAAAAAGTATATTTTTCTAATTTAGTGTGGGATTCTCTTTGCGTGGTGTTTCCCATTTATTACTGTTTAAAGTGTTGCACAAATACTTTACACATTGCAGCTAAGTTAAGCCTGACTGGTCTGTGCCCAGCTACCAGAGGGTTGAGCACAGGTTAATTTAGGGTTACTTGTACCTCACTCTAACAAGGATTGTAGTTGCTGCTTGACCAGGACTCACTCTCTAGTCAACCGAAAACTGAATTGTTTACAAGTGATAACTGCTGTTTTAAAATGGTTTATTATATCTATCAGCAGTTTTCACAATTAATAACAAGTATGCTATTAGTGCAGTCTGACCCTAAGGGAAATATCAGTCAGGCATATGCCAGGGAAAGTTCATTGCATTGGTCAGTGTTTTTATGTCCTTGTCTGCTTTGTGATTGGCTCCATACCAGTAATGTTTGTTTTGAATTTGAAGTCACTACTGATACTGACATGTCATCTGCTACCACCATCACACTGTAGGAGTCACTGCTTTGGCACAGCTCTTTGCCCATCCGTTGTCCCTCTCTTGTGCGTATTCACCATTCTATTCCTTTTCCCTTCCTGCCCTTTACATTGGAATTCTTCCCTTCCATGGTCTACTCTGCTCTCACTTTTCATTCATTTTTGATGACCATCTATTATCCCTTTCCTCTTTCTCTTCTCTTAACCACTTATTATGTTGCTAGTGATTTTTCATTCTAATGTGCTCTGTACCATTTTTACTTCCGTTGTTCACATGGGGCCAGCTTCGTGCAAGATTTTCAGGACAACCACTGACTGTAAATTAATTTCTTTCACATTTAGTGTAGAAAAACCTACCAATAACTTGAAAATCTGACATGGCTCTCAGTCTCATAAAACAGTGCTATAAGGCCTACCATAAGGTATCTTGAGAGCGTTTTGCTCTCAGCCCACACAATGAAGTTGCTGGTGAGCAGCAGGGGATTTTGAAGGAGTCAGACTCTCAGAGGGTATTGTGGCCTCATGTAAATGGTTTCTTGCCCCTTGCCCCATGGCTGCCAAGGTTTCAGATTACTTGTGTGTTACATTTTAATAATTTCAGTGTAATTATCAGTGACATCAAACGACCATAAGTGACTCTTTCTCGCAAGCAAAATCAAGCAATGAAGACGAGGGAAACATATAAATATCAGGAGCCTGCCCTCCATTTACCCAGATATATCATAAATGTACCCCTTTGAGCAATGAGAAGCTCTAAAAAGATCTTGAAACTTGTACAAAACACCTGAAATTGAAGGTCACTAACCTATTACCCCTTACTACTATGAAACAATTGTGTCACCATACTAAACTGCTTACAAAACAATGAACATCATAGACTGAAATATTTACAGAATATTTTGCCCTTTATGCGATAATGTCTTTGACCCCACTTCCATCCTCAAGCATGACCTCCACTGCACTTCAGTGCTCTGCTGGAGTCTCACCTGTGGCACCCGAAGTCCTCCGTCATCTCCCCCAAAAAACTTTTATCCTCAGTCCACTGAGGTCCATAAATCACCTTGTTGTAGAGCCGCATTTAGTCAGCACCATTTGCCTACTCTTTCACTGAGTACCTTTGAGTTGCGTAAGTATAACAATTTTTTAATTCTAGTTATCATGGCACCATGTTCTTTAGAACATGAATTACTGTATACTCAACTTATTGCCGGATGTTTAGTTACCAGGTGATACAGAAATACTTAACCCTTTGAAAGAGCCTAAACACGTGCTTTAAAATTTACCATCACTAATGGAAAATCTGCCTTGGGCTTCAGAAATGAAACTGTATTTAAAAAGTGACACGCAGACATTGGTGCTGCAAAGTGAAAACATGAGGCTTTGAAATTCACATGCTTTGGTCAGACGTTTCCATTTAACAATTGCACAATTAATTCATAGCTTGACTTAAATGTGTTTAGTTTAGAATTTGTTCTCACTATAGAAATATGATTTTAACTTGCAAAGATGTTAAATGTGCATTCGTAGAATATAACTTGTATTGGAATTAGCACAACATTTTATAATGTAGAAAACAGAACCAGCTTGTGATTCAGCTCTGGCTCTCAGAGTGTCTGTTGGCCTTCGAAATAAGCAAAGGAATTTTTCTCTCTCTGTGTGAAGAAGAACAGTGGCATAATTTAAAGCTGTGACCTTTGAGCTTTATCTCTAGTTGGTGGAAATGTTTAAACAAAGCCTCATTTAATTCTTTGCTTTAGTGAGCATAGAAAACACACATATTTTAAAAGTGCATTACCATGTTAAGTTTAATGTTTCTTGCTTAATCAAAAAGTTCTTTTGCAACTCATGTTATGTGTTTAGTTAGAAAGGTTAGGAGATTAATGTATATTAAATAAGATTCAGAGTACGCCGTGGGAAGGATCTTCGCATGTCTGAGAGATGACATATGCAATCTGCAGAGGGGTGGAGGCATCCTTTTGGAAAATGCTGGATTCAGGTGGAGGAAGATGAAGTCATGCTACATGCTTTTTAACATGATTCTTTGATAAACGCGTTCCTAGTTAGGAGTTTCAGAACACTTTCAGAGCCCTTTGAGAGAGAGAGACAGACAGATTTAGAGATGGAAGGCTGCAGAGGAGTTTCAAACTCAGATGCAGAAATGAAGGGAGGAGATCAGATGTGATTTGCAGATGCAGGGAAGGAGAGGCCAGGCCTTGATGGAGAGCAGAACGTAGGCAGACGTGGGCAGATTAGATGTAGGTTTTGTCCATTCTGACTTTTATTAAAATCCCCAAGCTTTATGCTTTGACTAACTGGCTTTCCCAAGGCTTAGTTGGCCTCTGCTTTATTTCTCTTCATGGGAGATTATGCAATTATTAAATATTGATTTAGCTTCATGCTAAGCTCACTCTTGCTTCTATTCTTGTACTCTTCTATGTGAGTCCTGACTCACATAATTTGTGTCTCATTGTCCTAGAATAGGAATTATTTTTGCCTTTATGGAACGTGCGGTTTGCAATTTGGTACACTGACAAAATATCGACACTCCAAATATCCCCATACAAAAATATCATGACCAAAATATTGCTGTAAAAAATATCTACATCCTATATTTATAATGGTAAGTACAAACATATTGAGGTAAAAAATATCGATGTCATAAATACAGTTGTACAAATATCGTTTTATATATATATATATATATATATATATATATCCAAACGAATCGTTACGCCGTTTTTTTCAAGAAACGATGCAATGGCCACAAAATTTTCTCAGCGTGTATTTATTTAGATGGTTTTGTCACTCTACGCGTTTCGGAGAAACACCTCCTTGATCACGAGTAAGAGCGTCAGTGAAACAACTTCATTTAAATTAATCATGTGACACCACAGTGATAGACAGTGAAGACAGAATCTACATATGCATGGGTTTTTTGAGCTGGGAAAACAGACTGTGTTTTCAACAAAAAATAAAAAATAAACATGAGCAATGCTCACAAATAAATGACAAATTTTCACCAATAGCCACCTTAGGCAATGAAGTGCAGTTCTCGCATTATGTTTAAACACGAACATGATTATATCAGAGATCGTATTCAAGCCCAAGTGGGCATACATGTTGGTAATTGGAATTAAATATTGTAAAAGGCACAGTTAAACATATTGGTATTGATAAGATACCGCTCCCGTTTCGAACAGTCAAACCTTGCCTTAAAGAACCGTAATGGGGTTCAGATGTTTCTCATGCCCCCGTGGGCAACCAAATCATTTTTTAAATTATCTTATAAAGGACTTATTTGATGAATAAGTTTGACCAAATAAATGAACGGATTGCTGATGAGTTCAGCCCTAGTGGGCATACCAATCACGAGTATCTGTGTCTAAGCAAATATTGAAAAATTACCAAACAATTTTACTAAAAAAGATATAACATGTCTTCTTAGACGGTATTCGCAAAATCTGCACTTGATAATGAGTCAATTCAGTCGTGTCCCACTCTCTTTCAAACCACATTAGAGACCTGTGAAACATAATAGAACAAGGTGCAATTAAAACAAGGGTAAGTATTTGTTGTTTACATAGCTATTGTGTTTGTTTAAAAGAAATGAGCACTAAAAACACTTAAAAACTAAGAATCATTCTTCTTATTACACTAAGGCTTGAAGTTATTCAGAATTCCAAAATATACTGATAATCCTAATAGATTACCCTAGATGAACTGATAACCCTTCATCCCCATTGTGTCCTGAAGGCTGCATTGTGTGGTATTTAATAATCATTCTAGACTCTAAACGTCTCAGTTCTTGGGTTCTGTCACCCCCTCTTTCTCTCACGGGGATACTATCTAGAACACAGAAAGACAGTTTAGAACTGTTTTGATTGTGGCAGGCTGTGAAGTGTCTGGCAATGGGGTATTGCTTGTCATTGTTCTTGATTGCCCTCAGATGTTCCAAGATACGTTTTTTGGCTTTATGGATGGTACTTCCTATATAGTATTTGTCACAAGGACATCTGAGAGCATAGACCGCATATTCAGTGTTACACGTGTAGTGTTTTAAAATTTTGAAGGGTTTCATTTCATGTGACAGTGATACCTCTTTACAGTTCGTACTGTATTTGCAGGCTTTACATTTCCCACAGGTGTAAAACCCTTGTATTGTGCTTGTTTTATTGTCAGTGGTCAGTAAAGTCCTGCAGACAGTATCTTTTAGGGACTTGGATTTTCGGTATGTGATCTGGGGAAAGTCTTCAATACATTTGGCCAGATCCTTATCAAGCTTCAAGACTTCCCAAAACTTATTGAGTGCAGTTCTGACTTCAAAAGATCTGGTGTGGAAAGTTGTGATGAATCTTATACTAGATGTTTTCTCATCCTTTGTTGTTCTAGAGCAGTTATTGAAAAGCTCATTTCTTGGTCTTCTATCAACTTCTGTGCATGCTTTATTAATGCAGGTTTTACTGTAACCTCTTGTTCTAAAGCGTTCGCACATTATTGATTTCTCGTTCTCATACTCACTAACTGTACTACAATTTCTTTTAGCTCTAAGGAGCTCTCCAAGAGGGATGCTATTAATTAAACTTCTTGGATGACAGCTATCAGCATGTAGCAGGCTGTTTCCTGCAGTGGTCTTCCTAAAGAGTACAGTAGAGAGTTTGTTGTCATCAATTTTGACTTTCAGGTCCAGAAAATCTATACTTTCTGCATCGATATGACTCGTGAAGGTCAGATTGAAGGTGTTTTCGTTGAGTAATTCAACAAACAAGTTAGCTTCTTCAATACTGCCTTCCCAGATGCAGAAAATATCGTCTATGTATCTCATCCAACTTTTCACATTAGTGTTGAATTGGTCTAGGTTGCTGACTACTTGCTCCTCCCACCAGCCAAGGTAGAGACCTGCAAAGCTGGGGGCGAAGCAAGTACCCATCGCAGTCCCGAGTGTTTGGCGATAAATCTGGCCATTAAAGAGAAAGAAATTTTGTGTTAGGCATGTTAGGATCATGTCCAGTAGCATCTCAGTATGGAACAGTAATGACAATGATCTATGTCTCAAAAAATATCTGCATGTGTTTATTGTTTGATCTGCCCATGCGGTAAATTGTACATAGGCAGTACAGTACACCCAGCTAAGAAAAGAGTCCTAGAGCATCTACGCGCTATCAAAAAACATGACATTCAATACCCTGTAGCCCGTCACTTTTTCAGCATACATGGGCAAAATGAAAAACTTCTTTCCTATGTTGTTATAGATGCAATTGCACGGAATGAAAGAGGAGGTGACAGACAGCGCCAGTTAAGATGCCTGGAATCAAGATACATAATTGATTTTGACACCATGATGCCCGAGGGACTAAATTCGAGTGAAGAAATGGCTGTGCATTTGTGATAATTGTAACAAGTGTAAAAATCAGATGTTGATTGGTTTTCTGTACATTGAGATGTTATTTAGCTAGAAGTGTACAAATTTTGTACAAGTTCTTTGATGCATTGAGTACTATTTCAGTATAGGGGATTTTAGCCTTTGCAGTTGAATTAATTGTTGCTGAGGCGGGTTTCGCTATTTCCCAATGTGGAAGGACCTTGGTTATGGGCTGTTTTTTGACAAATGGCTAGGATAATCGTCATTATGTCTATTTAGGAAACGAAAAACAACAAGCGCTATTCAACAACTGTTTTCATGGTTAATGAGCACATTGTTATATTGGCCCACTTGGGCGAGACAGATCAGTTGTTGTTACCAATGCTTTATCGTAATAGCATGGTAAGTTGGATCGTATTTCGGTCCTCCAGTATTAATATGATTGTGTGAAATGCAACCCACTGGGGTTAACATTATACAATGTCATTAATGCTTTATTGATCATTATTGAATACATCTTGCTTGTCTTGTTGATATGATTCAATGTATAAATACAGACGCATTATTGTGCTAACGCAAAATGTTGAGACAAGATTCGACTGTGATCAGGGTTAAGCGAGTATTATTCATGATTTGTGCTTTGTTGTACGATCTCCCATTATGTGTAATACACACATTCAGTATAACACAACATGCCAAGATGGCGCCCATACTTACAAGAGAAAAAACATTGAATTGATCTAGTCCTTCCTCTGTGTTATTTTTTGAGGCATTATGTAAACACGGGAAAGTGAGATGCCCGCCATACCGTGATAAAGCTGTTAAGCGAAACGCGTTGGTGAGGCGCTATACTGCCCATTAAATCCTTTTCATAGAATCCTGTGTGTCCTGGTATTCTTTTGGAACAGCAAAAGTGTGCGTTTGTGATATATATATATATATATATCAATATATATATATTACTTACTGGCGCTCGCCAGTAGGTAGTTATAGTTAGGACCTATTTTCCATAGGAAATCCGCAACATTCTATTCCCAATAAGTCTGGAGCCGGCTGAAGAATCTTCGTGAAATTTTCCAAACGTTTGGCCAGCTCCAGTCTGCTCCTATGCTGAAAGTTTCGGGGTGATTCATCAAGCGGGGGCCGAGAAAAAAAGGGTGTCCCAAAACGCGTTTTCCCCATGCATTTTCCCATAGGACCTTTAGCCGCAGCTACAGCCCGAACTTCTGAACGAAATTACACCAAATTTGGCAAAAAGGTAGTCCTCAGTTCAGACTCGTGCCTTTTGCTTAAATGGTGTTAATCTGTTGAGTAGTTTCTAAGAAAATTACAGTTAAAAGTACATATATATCTATGGCCACAGAGGATCCGCGCACCCTATGCGCCACAGGGCCCGGCTCCGGCAGTGTCGTGGGGTGCCCACCCCAGGACACTGTTGTTTGCTATGAGAGGGCGGGAGTCTCCTGCCCTCCCATAGCAAACTTGCTCTCTCTTTCAAAATCCAAACGATATTGCTTTTCCACACAGGGAGCTGCATGTCAGCAGCTCCCCATGTCGAAAAGCAATGCCGGCTCCCGAAGGACGCGGGGAGCCGGCTGGGACCATGGGGACGTTGGGGCTCCCCCCACGGTCCCCAATGTTTTATATAAGTCCTGGGGGATGGGGTCCCCGGGGATAATAAAAATTGATGATAGGGGCTGGTTTTTTTTCATGGTAAAATTAGGAGTCGCGCATCCTATCGCGTCGGGTGCACGATTTCTCTCGCGTGGGGTGCGCGGTTCCTAACGCGTTGGGTGTGTGACTCCAAGGAAAAAAAATGACATTTTTTGGCGATAAACATCAAGCTTATGTGTTTCGTTCTTGAGTGGCTCTAAAAAGAGCCGTTGTGTTCATTGAGAGTTTTTGGTACTTATAAGTAAGTACCTATACAGAGTCTAAAGTTGTTGAGGAAGACTCTGTTACAAATAATATTTTTTTTAAAGAAATAAGTAAAAAAAAATGGTGAAAAACAATATATAAAAATAAAATTAAAGAAATTGATACACTGAAAATAAAGATTTAGAAATCCTATGAAAATCATTAAAAATCATAGGTTTAGAGATAAGTTATAGATAGAAATTAGCATTTAAAAAACCTTTCAAATTCACTTAAAAAACCATAGGTTTCAGGTATGTTATAGTTAGGAATTAGCATTTAAAAAACCTTTGAAATTCACTGAAAAAACCATAGGTTTCAAGCACATTATAGTTAGGAATTAGCATTTAAAAAACATTTGAAATTCACTGAAAAAACCATAGGTTTCAGGGGCGTTATAGTTAGCTGGACATTTCCCTGGTACAAAACCATTGAAATTCCCCCGTTATAGTTAGTTCAGCTAGCTATAACTCGCGCCCCCGCAATGCACTGCTGATGACGTCACATATTACATCACTCATGACATGGTCAGTGACATCACTGATGACATCTCAAATGACATCACTGATGACATCACTGAGGACGTCATTCATGTGATCATTTGATGCATCTTCTCACAATCTAATATAACCTTTGATACACCCACTCTAAATTACATACTGCTACTCTCAAAACCATAGACACTCCAACACCAATAAGTACATACCCCCCTCACAGAGTCTTAGGTCTAAACACCCATCCACTCACTCACCCGTACAATCACTCATACTTATGGTCACTCAGTAAAGGACTATCATATGCACTCATACACCTATATAGACACTCACACACCGCTTCTCATCCATAGAGGTACTCACACACGTACTCAGTCATGCAAATAATAATTCACACTGCCATGTACTCACCTATACAGTTATTCACACACTAGCTCAATTACTCATACAAATACTAGCACATTCTTATGGTCTTATACAATCAATGATACAAGCACACACTCATCCATACACACATTCACACTATCACACACTCTCAGTTATAGTCATTTCTGTACTCCAACAGAATTCACATATGTAGTAAATTACACATGTACTAATGAAATATATATTCACTCACTAACACAACCATACACATATTCACCCACCCATACAGTCCATCACAGACCTAGGTGTCGATTCCGATCCGGTAAAACCCGGGTACGAACCGTCGGACGGAGCGTTTTCTCCGTCCGACTCGTACCCGGAAAAACCACCTTACAAACCCGCAAGTACGATTCGTACAGAAACACCATTTCCGTACGAATCGTAAAAAACACCGACCGGCTAAAATATACCCACAATTCCGATCCATGACACCGCGTACGCGACATTCGCACGGAGTCAGGCAGCGTTTTACGGACCAGCAAGTACGATTCGTACCCACAGCACTTCGCACGGCAATATTTTTACGGGACCCAAAAAGTGCCGGAAAAGCTAAGTACGCCACGATGCACGGCGAAAAGGGGGCCCGGTACGCACCGTACCCCCATCCCTACACGCCCGCACCGTACCCCCAGCCCCCCCTGTATGCACCATACCCCAGCACCCATACCTGTACGCACCGTACCCCCACCCCCCGTATGTACGGTGCGTACCCCCCGTATGTACGGTACGTACCCCCACCCCCATATGTACGGTGCGTACCCCCCGTATGTACGGTGCATACCCCACCCCCGTATGTACGGTGCATACCCCCTGTATGTACAGTACGTACCCCCACCCCCGTATGTACGGTGCGTGCCCCCACCCCCTGTATGTACGGTGCGTACCCCCACCCCCGTATGTACGGTGCGTACCCCCCGTATGTACGGTGCGTTCCCTCACCCCCGTATGTACGGTGCGTACCCCCACCCCCGTATGTATGGTGCGTACCCCCAATGCTACGCGCTGGGGGTTCGCACCGTACATACGGGGGTGGGGTACGCACCGTACATACGGGGGGTGGGGGTACACACCATACATACGGGGGTGGGGGTACGCACCGTACATACGGGGGTATGCACTGTACATACGGGGGGTGGGGTACGGTGCGTACAGCTATGGGTGCTGGGGTACGGTGCATACATGGGGGGCTGGGGGTACGGTGCGGATGTACGCAGGAGGGGTGGGATGCTGGGGGGGCGTACAACTCGTACCCCTCGCCCAGGTGTGCCCGGGGTAGGGGTGGTACACAGTTCGCTCCGTACGGGACGTTTTACATGCGGTTGTATATTCGGATGGAGCGTTTTACATGCGTTTGTATATTCGGACGGACGGTACGGATCGTACTTGTGCGCTCGGACTTCAGTTTTACGAATCGTACGTACAACTGTCCGGGGACGTGTCGTAGACTTTTCCCGATGTCATTCGTATGTATTTTCCACGTACGAATCGTACTTGCCCGTTTGTACGGGACTTGTACGATTCGTACATAAAAAAATACAGATACGATTCGTACTGGATTTTTTTTTACCGGATCGGAATCGGCACCTTAGTGTTGAAACCATGCAACAAGTGAATCACCCACTGACACATCTATGCACAGAGTCACACACATCCCACCCACACAAACACTCAGGCACCCATACAGATACTCAGACAACCAATCAATAACTTATATAGACACTCATGTACCTATTCACAAAACCATGCATCCACTTACACATCAACAGACAGATGCATACAGACATTCACACAGTTTAGTCACTAACCCATGCATTCAGTAAGATACGTTTAATCACTCATTTATACAGTAAGTCACGCACCTACTAAATCCTCCATACAGACACTTATACACCCACTCATTCCCCAATACAGCTTGGCATATATATAAAACAAAATTAAACTTTACAGAAACACACAGACACTGAATGATGTCATCAGTGATGTCATTTGAGATGTCATCAGTGATGTCATCAGTGATGTCACTGACCATGTCATGAGTGATGTAATATGTGACGTCATCAGCAGTGCATTGCGGGGGCGCGAGTTATAGTTAGGTGAACTAACTATAATGGGGGAATTTCAATGGTTTTGTACGAGGGAAATGTCCAACTAACTATAACGCCCCTGAAACCTATGGTTTTTTGAGTGAATTTCAAAGGTTTTTTAAATGCTAATTCCTAACTATAACGTGCTTGAAAACTATGTTTTTTTCAGTGAATTTTAAAGGTTTTTTAAATGCTAATTCCTAACTATAACATACCTGAAACCTATGTTTTTTTAAGTGAATATATATATATATATATATATATTGAACAACTAAAACTTTTTTTTTTAAGTAATTAGATTTAATATACATTTTAACAAATATTTTAAACTAAATTTAAAAATGTTAAACACATATTTAATAATTAATATATATATATATAATTTAAAACAATCAAACTGATAATTTTAAAGTGTTTTATAATTTTAAAATATATAACAATTTAACAAATATATATATATATATGTATATATATATATATATATATATATATATATATATATATATATATATATATTATATGTATATATATATATATCCACAACAAAAGTTACCCATTTGAGGAGGCCACAACGGAGGACAACATTCTATCCACGAGGGTTCCACTGAAAAGGCATGTCACCATCCATCAACAGTACGCGGCTCCACGCGTTTCGGGTTTCCCCTTGCCCACAAGCCTGTCAGCAAAAACACACGGCACCTTTAAATGGGAAACACCTGCTTTATTAAGTAGTTGCCGCCCGGTTGGGCGTGTCAAAGCACCGTACTCGGTGTATGCATAAAATTGCATTCTGGTCTCAGCAGTACTATCAGTTCATTAAACCCCAGTGGGTGGTGTAGGTGTTCATGTTCAAATAGTCACTATTAAAATCCCAGTGGATGATGTAACGTAAAAGGAACCAGAGCAGTGGAATTGTCACCCCTTCATTTAGAACACCTCTGCTCCTTCTGGCAAGCGAAGTCCTTTGCCTGGATCCGCAACAGGATATACGGCGGGCCATCCTCGTGACTGGGAAAGGCGGCTAATTCATCCACAACAAAAGTTACCCATTTGAGGAGGCCACAACGGAGAATAACCTTCTATCCACGAGGGTTCCACTGAAAAGGCCTGTCACCATCCATCTACAGTACTCTACGCGTTTCGGGTTTCCCCTTGCTCACGAGCCAGTCAGCAAAAACACACAGCACCTTTAGATGGGAAACACCTGCTTTATTAAGTAGTTGCCGCCCGGTTGGGCGTGTCAAAGCGCCGTACTCGGCGTATGCAAAAACATGCATTCTGGTCCAGCAGTCCCATCAGTTCATTAAACTCCAGTGGGTGGTGTAGGTGTTAATGTTCAAATAGTCGCTATTAAAATTAACCCTGGGCGTAGTTTACGAAGTAGCGCTACGCGTAGCTACACAAAGTGCACTTCGCACTATGCGAGCTACGCGTAGCTTCGCAAACTGCGTAGTGCACTGTGCAAGATGCTGTTCGCACTGATTGCACAGTGCAGGATGCTTCTCCGCACTGTGCAATCAGTGCAAACTGCATCTTGCACAGTGCAAGCGGTCGTTTTCTGCCGCTCCAGTAGATTTCTACTCGAGCAGCAACTTTCTCAACGCGGACTGGTAGTTTCTCATCGCGAGCGGTCGAGAGCATACACAACCACTCGCAATGAGAAACCTGACCGCGTTGAGAAGCTCGCCGGAAGGTGTATTTTCCACGCTTGCGATTGGCAACTTGATGTTGCTGATCGCGAACGAGGAAAAAGTCTTGCCGGGATGTCATTTTGCTTGCTCGCTGTCACCAACTTGACATTGAGGACCGCGAGCAAGCAAAAAATGACCGCTGCACTATGCTACGATACACTACGCGTGTTTGCACTGTGCTACGTGCAATTCGCATAGTGCGACATAGCGCAAACAACGCGAGCGTAGCGTAGTGCTTTGCCCAGGCTTAATTAAAATCCCAGTGGGTGATGTAAGGTAAAAGGAACCACAGCAGGGGAATTGTCACCCCTTCATTTAGAACACCTGTGCTCCTTTTGGCAAGCAAAGTCCTTTGCCTGGATCCGCAACAGGATATGCGGCGGCCATCCTTGCGACCGGAAAAAGGCCGCTAATTCATCCACAACAAAAGTTACCCATTTGAGGAGGCCACAATGGAGGATAACCTTCTATCCACGAGGGTTCCTCTGAAAAGGCCTAACTGGACCATTCCCGATTGAGAGAGGCGTTAGACAGGGCTGTGTGCTTCCCCCGTCCCTGTTTTCCCTCTTCCTCAACGGGCTTATCGAAGATCTCCTTGCCATAAACGACATTGACTCCCCCAAATTGGCTGCCCAAAGATTTCCCGCACTAATGTTTGCGGATGACACGCTGCTGCTTTCTAAATCCCCAATGGGGATGCAGCGGGTGTTGAACCAGTTTTCCAAATTCTGTATTAAAAGGAACCTGGTGGTCAATATAAATAAGACTAAGTACATAGTTTTTAATGCCAATATTGTTAACTGCCCCCATCCAATGATGGAAGGCAGACCCCTCGAAAGGGTTCCAACTTTTGACTATTTGGGTTTAACTTTGAATGACAAAATGGGGTGGGGTCCTCAACTGGCCAAGGCCAATTTAAGACTAACCCAAGCAGCTGGGGGTATCCTAAAAGTGCAGAAGAATTGTACCCACAAAATATTAAGCGCCCCCTTGAAATCTTTAGAGTTCAAGCCAGGGCATCGTCCCTTTATGGGGCGGAACTCTGGGGACATATACCAGTAAGCGACCTATCTATAACTGAAAATAATTTTATAAGGCAACTATTGGATTTGCCAAAAAGCACTCCCTTAGCCCCGCTCAGATTGGATTTGAATATTCGCCCAATTGCAGACGCTATTGCTGTTCGGCCCCTACTTTATTGGAAGCGCCTGTGGAGCATCCCAGAGCTGGTGAACTACAAGGAGGAGCTCAAAGTAGTCATGGCTTTATTAGGATCTGGTAGGATCCCTTGGTTAAGATTTGTAAGATAGCCACTTACATTGACTGGGCTCGAGGAACTCTGGCTAAACCCCGAGGTCTCCTGCCCAGCCATTTCTAAGAAAACCATGACATGTGTTGTAAAAGACTTTAATCTAAGCAATCTCTTTCGCTCAACAAAAACTTCAAGCTTAAATGACATCTTTTTGGACGTTAAGTCCTTTTATAGCTTTGAGCCGGAGATTGATGTAATACAACCAACTTTAGCGAAGAAGCTCTACTTGCAATTTAGATATGGCACTTTGCCTTTTTACTCTAATATTGATAGGTGGTAAGGGGGTCCGGCACGTCCTTGCCCAGGTTGTCAAACTGAGGAAGAAACTACTGTACATGTTATCCTTTTTTGTCCAGCATATGCTAACATTAGGAGGAAAGGGATAATTCAGTTGTGCAAAAATCTGGGTGTAAAGCAATATTTGGTTTTCTTTAGGATTCTAAAAACTGATACCAACGCAGTGATTGTGTCTGCAGTAGCCAGATATTTGCTCTCTATGTGGACAATTCGAAGGAACCTGATAAATAACATTGCTATATATCTGCACTAAGTCTACTGGATAATGAGAGAAAAGATTGCACTTTATTTTTATAACGATCATTATTTTAACAATTTTAGAATTCTGGATAGTATTTAAATTTTTTAACCTTTTAAGAATACGTTTATAACCATCTAAACAATTGTGATTATATGCATGAATTGAACTGACTGACCCACTGTATTGATTGTTTTATTTTTATGTGCTTTTATGGTAAACCAAACCGCAATAAAGCTTGATTGAATTGAATTGAAAAGGTCTGTCACCATCCATCAACAGTACTCTTCGCGTTTCGGGTTTCCCCTTGCTCACGAGCCAGTCAGCAAAAACACACGGCACCTTTAGATGGTAAACACCTGCTTTATTAAGTAGTTGCCGACCGGTTGGGCGTGTCAAAGCGCCGTACTCGGCGTATGCAAAAAAATGCATTCTGGTCTCAGCAGTCCCATCAGTTCATTAAACCCCAGTGGGTGGTGTAGTTGTTAATGTTCAAATAGTAGCTATTAAATATATATATATATATATATATATATATCTATATATATGACACCAAGTTACTCGTTGATAATGACAAAAAGGATGTTCCAGCCCAGTTCCATACACGCAAAAAGATGTATTCCATTATGTCATGTAGCAAGTCAAATGCGTTTGACTTGCTGCATGCCATAATGGAATAAATCTTTTTGCGTGTATGGAATTGGGCTGGAGCATCCTTTTTGTCATTATCGACGAGAAACTTGGTGTCATTGTTGAGGATTCGCCCCCTTGCTCCAGCCCGCCACCATTAGTGGCAGAGAGACTCGCGAAAAAGGTATTGATATATATATATCCACACAACCAAGGCCCAGGATACCTCAACAGCCGCCTCAACTTCTACGCTCCCACACGCCAGCTTCGATCGACCGGACACGCCCTCGCCGCCATCCCCCGCTTCCGAAGAGCCACCAGAGGGGGAAGGTCCTTCTCCAACCTGGCCGCCAAGACCTGAAACTCCCTCCCGACCCACCTCCGCCTGACCCAGGACCATCTCGCCTTCAGGAAGCAGCTCAAGACCTGGCTGTTTAAGCAGTAGCGGACCGCCCCCCTCCCCTAGCGCCTTGAGACCCTCCGGGTGAGTAGTGTGCTATATAAATGCTTGATTGATTGATATATATATATACACCAATAACATAAAATCTATTTAAGAAAAATCTTTATTATAAATTAAAACATTAAACTATTTAAACATCTTTAAACTTACATTTCCCACTCCAGTCAGTGCAACAGTATGGAAAGTGTTGGATAGTGGAGGGGTAAAAACTACTATTCCCACTCCAATGAGTGTAACAGTAATGAAAGTGTTGGATAGCGGAGGGGTAAAAATTACTATTCCCACTCCAGTGAGTGCAACAGTAGGGAAAATTGTTGGATAGCGGCAGGTTAAAATTACTATTCGCACTCCAATGAGTGCAACACTAGGGAAACTGTTGGATAGCAGAGGGATACATTTTACTATTCCCACTCCAGTCAGTGCAACAGTAGGGAAAGTGTTGGATAGCGGAGGGGTAAAAACTACTATTCCCACTCCAATGAGTGTAACAGTAATGAAAGTGTTGGATAGCGGAGGGGTAAAAACTACTATTCCCACTCCAGTGAGTGCAACAGTAGGGAAAATTGTTGGATAGCGGAAGGTTAAAATTACTATTCGCACTCCAATGAGTGCAACAGTAGGGAAAGTTTTGGATAGGGGAGGGGTTAAAACTACTATTCCCACTCCAGGGAGTGCAACAGTAGGGAAAGTGTTGGATAGCGCAGGGATAAAATGTACTATTCTCACTCCAATCAGTGCATCTATAGGGAAAGTGTTGGATTGCCGGGGGTTAAAATTTACTATTCTCACTCCAGTCAAAATTCAAAAGAAACAAAACATCTTCAACAGAATAAAAATAATTTTTAAAAGAAAATGTAAAAAGAAATATAAATATGGTAAAAACAATTACCCTAATTATTTATAAATTAATTAACTAATATTCATTATCAACTAATTATTAATTAATTAAAAATAAATTACTACCCACCCTGTACCCCTAAAAATCCCCACAACTAAAATTAATTACACAATTTCCATATTTAATTGTCAATTAATTGAGTAATATTTATTATCAACAAATCAATAATTAATTAAAAATAAATGACTTCCCAACCTTAACCCCTATAAACCCCACAACCCGCACCTAAAATTAATTACACAATTACCATAATGAATTGTCAATTAATTAAGTAATATTAATTAACAACTAATTATTAATTAATTACAAATGAATTACTCCACATCCTTTACCCCATAAACCCCACAACCTGCACCTAAAATTTACCCCAAAAAATTCAAAACACAATTAAGATGATAAGATCTCAATTAAATAAATATTAATAAATAAAAAATATTCATTCATTTATTATAATTAAATTACTTCCCACCCTATTCCCCTATAAACCCACAACCCGCTACGGAACTAAAAAATACAAAGTTTAATTAAAACAAAATGAATAACTACTACAAATTTAACACATATATTAAACAACATGAACAATACTCATACAAAAAAATACATCACATACATTTAGAATATATACTAAAATACATGCCACTAATCAAACAATTGATATTTTAAACAACTCTATTTTTGCAAACAATATTTCTTTTTAAAACAATTTTTATTAACATGAAATGGACACCTTTTAGCAATTTTGCAAACAATATTAATGACTTTTATATATTTAAAATCGATATTTCTTACCTTAAAGTCGATATTCTTGACCACAATAATATAAAACTCAATATTAGTGTCAGATGGCATTTCCAACTCGATATTTTGACGGAATACCTTGCAATTCATGATGCTTTGTACTAACATAATTTTTCTATTATCAATTCTGTAACCTGATTGATACTTGACTAATGAATGAAGAGTCAGAGATTCTTAAATATTGATTTGAAAATAAATCTCTTTAAAACTACTCACAACTCTCATTATTGACCAAAATGTTTATTTGCATTTGATTAATTGCCAATTTTTATGTAGGAGCTCCCTAGTCAAAACTCGGTGGCCAAGATCCATTAACTTGAGCGGAAACAAGGGTGATGGTAACCAAAGGTGATGGTGCAACATTTCTTACATTTTCCAAAGAGAGATTACTGTGGGATTTCCACTCCATCACCTTCAGCGAGGGAGAAAAGGCACATAAAAAAAGGACATTCACCAGCTCCTTCTTGCAGGCCCTGGGGCTCTGCTCTAATAACTCTGCCATCCATGGTCTCAGAATCCAGATGGCAGGAGTGAGGCGGCAGGCAGCCATGATGGGTGAAGCAACTTGGAGATGATGACCTAAGTCGGAGTGATTGATGAGGAGAGAGAGAGAGTGAGAGTGAGAGAGAGAGAGAGAGAGAGAGAGAGAGAGAGAGAGAGATTGGCACAACGAGGGAAGAGAAGTACACTGCACTGGCACTTAGGAAAGGAAGAGTGGACTTGGGGTTGTCTCTGACGAAAAAAACTAAAAAGATAAGAAGGCTGGTACAGCTTCTGAATTCTTGCTTGACAAAGCTGTATTTTACATTGCCTTAAGACGGCGCTGTATTTATTCACTGGTGCTGTATCTGACCCCTGAGTAAGGAGAAGATACAGCTCCTGTTTGTGAACCTAGGGTGAGGAGATACCGATGCTGCCTAAGTCCTAGGTAAAGAAGACACTAAGGGGCATATTTACAAATGAATGGTGAAGCGTGGTGTTAAGCAAACATTGCTAACGCAATGTTCTGCCATTCTGAAAATGCAGAGATGCTCCGTATTTACAATGGTAAGTAACATCCCTGCGTTTTCACTAGAGCTGCCGCTAAACTCACCTGCCTAGTGCTAACGTAGGCACTCTTGCACTATAGTGAAAGGGTGCCAGCATTGAGGGAATTATTGTTTATGTGCAGGAAGGTGACCCGTCCTGCACATAAACAAGCCAGAATTGCAAATTATAACTTCTGTGTGTGCTGCATTGTGCAGCACACATAGGGCCCGATTCTGATCCGATTAGGTAATCTTCACGATTGAATCAGTTTGGAAATGGTTTCCGACCCACTCGTATTGGGAGAGTCTGACCGACCGAGTACGATGCATCCAGATACTTCCAGATACGATTTGGTAGGACTCCCTTTGACTTCAATGAGAGCCTATGTTTTTAACTGCATCGGAATCGGGCCCTCGTTGGGAAGACACATTCCCGATCCGATTCGGAAGGAGCAAATGCCATTAGGAGGCCTTCTTAACTGCATTGTAATCAGGCCCTAGGTGGGAATGCTTTCCTAACCGCATCGGAATCAGGCCCTTAGAAGTTGTAAATCGTCATTTTTTAAATGATTGTGTATGTGCAGGTAGGGACAACTTCCTGCACATGAACAATCATTCATGGTGAATTGCCTTTTTGTCTTAGTAGCTACTTCATGCACTCTTTATCCTTTTTCTTCTTCCACGCTCTTTGTCCCTCTTACTTTCCCTTCTCTGCACTCTCCCTCTGCAGTCCCTCACTCCCGTCTTTACACCGAGTGGCAGAACGTATGTCTCCTCTCTGTACTGACACCTTTGGCTTTACCATTATCATCTCTCTCTTTGCACCCTGATATAACTGAGTTGTGCCCCTTTCCTCCGCAGTGACGCCACCACTTCACCCCGATATCGCAGAGCTGCTCTCACTGCCCCTGTGTTGTCCACTTGTCTTTGCTCGCTGATGCTCCAGATTCCACTCCTTCTTTGAAACCTATCTCTGCTCAGGCCCTTATGATGTAGAGTTCCCTCGTGTTTCCTGTGTTGGCGTCTATGCATGTTCTGCACTCTGATATTACACATCTGCCTCCTTTCTGGCACCTGTCCCTGCTATGTGGCCTCCTTGCAGAGCGTGCCGGGCAGTGGTCATGTATTTCAGTTGTATTTGTGATTCTGTGCAAAATAATGACAGCTAAAGTAAGCTAAAGTAAATGAAAATTCAGTGCTCGTCATACCAAAGTCATACCAAAGTTTTTCGCCCCACTACTT
Organism: Triturus cristatus; assembly: GCF_964204655.1. Lineage (NCBI taxonomy): Eukaryota > Metazoa > Chordata > Amphibia > Caudata > Salamandridae > Triturus > Triturus cristatus. The sequence continues at coordinate 930,749,148 of NC_140585.1, forward strand.
TTTATTGTCACCAGCTGCCACTGATTATGGCAGAAGGAAGCATTATATGTTCACCTCATGTAGCTGAAACCTAATGGGATTTTTCTGAGCGAAATTACTGCCTGGAAAAATCGTGTCCTGTGTTCCCATACTATGTTAAACCGAGGCCTAAGGCAGGCAGTATGTGGAATGCTCACACATGCTAAAGGAATTAGGCAATGAGAAAAGGGAAAATGTGATGCCTTGTACTTGTACATGCCTTTGTGAACTAACTGGCCTCTAAACCCAAAATTGTCCAACTTGCTATGAGTAGAAGTGCAAATATGACACAGTCCTTTCTATTTGTAGTAATGCTATGGATATGAATATTCCAGTCATGGCTGCCGCATATATACAGTGGCGGGGCGGCAGTGGGGGGCAGGGGGTCGGTATTAAGAAATAAAATAAAAGAGACTTACATGTTGCTGCCGGGCGCCTCGTGCCTCAGTGCTCCTCTGCTCTACTGCTGCTCCTGGCAGTCTCTGGGACACCATCACATCACAAACTCATGCTATGAGAGCAGATCCGGGATTGGCCTGAGAGGGCTGGTTTGATGCTCGCTGAGGCACGGGGGTCTATGCCGTTTCTCCACCCGGCTATGGAACACGGCTGGGTTGAAGAAACCCAAGTGCGGATAGTGGTTTGGTCATCCTAAGACAGCTTGCGAAACAGACATTGCCACTTACAGTGCCCACCACTCCTCCTCCCTGCCATGGCCCGACCATGCCCCTCTCTATACACGAATGGCCCAGCCATGACTTAAAAAAATAAAAGGATAACATTTTTTTTATAATTTTATTTTTCAACTGCTGGCTTTGAGCAGTGGGGCGATGCTCCTCTGCCATTACAGAGGAGCCGCCGCTGGAATATTCCCTGAATTTTCTGGTTTTAGGTGTTTTGGGCAATTCACACAGGCATTTATAAGTACTACTTCACATACTCATAAGTGCCTTTGTGAATTGGCCCCAAAATATCCACCACTCAATAAGCAAAAGTGCAGAGATAGGGTACAGTCCTTTCTATTTGTAATAATGATACATGAATTTTTTTTGAATAGTCCAATTTTAGATTTTTTGGGGCCAATTCACAAAGGCATTTAAGAGAGTGTGAAGTAGGAGCACATGAGTACTAGTTCACATATTCTAAAAAGCCTTTGTGAATTGGGTCCAATGCGTTAGACTGTGGGTAGAATAAGAAGGCCATAAACAAAATTTATAAAACTGTAGACACAATACGTGGGGCTTTGGACGTTTATAGAAAAAAATCAGTACGACCATAAAAAACCTTTACAATTATGGATACAATTAGGATGGCTTGGAAAAAATCACAGAGACAATTAACACTATTCATACGAAAATGGTGACAATCGGTAGGCCCTTGGAAGCAGTCGGTAGGATCATACACAGGATATATATGATCACATACACAAAGTAGAGGATCATGGGCAGTAGGACCACATATATAGATATAAATCACGTTGAGCATGAGGAGAGAGACCAGGAACATCAAGTCATTGATGGACTAATAAGGGAACACCAGCCATAGAAAGATGGGGCAAGAAAATCTCCTAGGGGCAGATTTACAAGCCCCTTGCGCTGCCAGTGCATCACGTTGCATGACGCACCGGTGGCGCAGCCTGCTGAGTGATATTTACAAGCACAGGTAAAGTCACCCTGCGTGACTTAACCCGTACTTGTAAATATCGCCCCTGTTCACGCAACACTTTGCGTGTTTGGGGCGTGACATGGGTGTTGCTGTGGGTGTTCCCACACAACACCCATGTCCACTGATGCATTTCCAGATTTACGAGAAATTGTAAATCTGGAAATGCGTCAGAATGCTACGTCACCCTAGGGGTGGTGTAGTGAGGTGCAACGAGGAGAAGTGTTTTCATTTCTCCTCATTTCTTCCTCTTTCAATGTGTGCTGCATTCTGCAGCACACATTGGACGAGGAAATCATGTCAATTGATTGTTTTTGTGCAGGAAGGTGCCCCTTCCTTCACTAAAACAATCTCCCCACGACGCAGGCATCCTTGCACCATGGTGCAACGGTACCTGCGCCGGTGCATGGCAGCAGTTTGTGTGCCAATGCAGGGGGAAGCACAGAGATGCGACATATTGTTGTAAATATGTCGCATCCCTATGCTTCAAAACTAATGCAGCGTGGCACAGCAAAATAGCTTGCAGCACGGTGCTGCATTAGTTCCTTGTAGATCTGCCCCCTAGACTTTAACTCAACGACTCCTTACGGCTAACAAACTGTGGTTCACTGGTTGACTCAAGTCAATCTTCTGATGGAAGCTTGCTCAACCTTGCTTTGTGAAGATGGCCAGAGAGAAGCTTTGTCTCATCTCTGGAAGCAGTGAATGATAGGCCTGAACAGAGACTATAGAGACAGTAGAGGAACACATTTTATTTTCAGAAGACCAACTCAATGAAAAACAGCGAGAGGACAATATTTTTAATTCTAACTTTTTTTTTTTACAAGTCGCAACTGTTTATTCGTTTTTCTTACAAGTTAAATATTACACATAGCTGTGGCAAGGTATACAGAAGGCAGGCGCTGTGAATGGAGAAGAGGGCAGCGGCGGCACAATACTTCCTCAAGCAAAAGTAAATCAAGTATTGTGATGCAGAGTGAGAAGAAGAGGCTCATGTCACTATGATCTCCTGGGGAATTGATGCAGCATGGAGGACAAGGGGATGCTCTGTTTATGCAACAGTCTGCTTGGCACAAACCTGCACTACATTTAGTGAATCCATCCCTCATCGCCCAACTGATCCTCCGGACCAATTACATACAGGCATCTCTCTGCTGCAGGGCTTTACCTGTGCTGTGTGTCTGATTGAAATAGAAGCTGCGCATGCCCGTTCATTTGCATGTAGATCTGGATGGCCATTTTTAAAATCCGGCGAGCTGAAATGCCTTGAATAGCACTATGAGTAATTATTATACCATTCAGATCATTAAAAACTACTGGATTTACAGACATTGAAAATGAAACAATCTACGCTCTGTCGTGGCCTGAATCGACAGAGTGGTGCATTGGCATGACATGTAAAGTAGCTTGCCCTGCTACTTTCGATCTGCTTACACAGCCTTAGAAGAGAACAGCTGGTTCCCCATGAGGACTCTCCCATTAGTCTGCAGTAAGGCATCCATTTTGGAATTGCCTGATGTTTGGGGTTTCTAGAAAAGCACCCTGAAGCATGGCTCACTGCCCTTGATTGAAGCTAAAACTTTACGTCTAAAAATACCATGTTTGGGGTTTCCTTGGGAACCTATTTTTGCAGTTTTTGAAACACAATATTGCGAGAAACGAACGTTCACGCGCAAACATAATGCTTAGAGTACCACTAATCACCTTATCCATGTTAAATCTGCCTGGTTTAAACCTCTTGACACCCTCCCCGAGGAAGGCAGGAAGAGCCGCATTCCACTGGCCCATTGAATGTTACATATTAAAACAATAAATACCTGCCTAGAGCTCAGATCTGTTGTTGGTACAAGAGAAACCAAGGTCAGCTTTGGCCACTGAATCTAACGCTGAGCCACTGAGGTTGCAGAATATAGGCTACATGTAAATATTGCTAAGAGCATGGAATTGTAAGTGGCCCAGGAAACATCAAGGACGAGGTCTATTACTGCCCAGGGGACCGACGCTTATCAACCTTGCAAGGTGCAGGGAAAGAAAGACCACATTGTAACATTGACATGGTATTTGGTCTGAGCAGAAGCCACCATATTGTACCAATGACTTTGCTGGCGAGATCAAGGTCAGATTGTACCACAATGAAACCTCTGAAGCATGTGTAGCATGTGTGTTGTGGGTGTCATCCAGGTCATATTTCACCACTGCCTAAAGCTCCTACCCATTGATGGTTCAGGGCTCTGCAGTTCCTAACTTTATCGGCCCTTGGTGGTGCAAAGTCATAGTTTATCACAACCAACATATTTTTTTCTTAGTATGTTTAAACGCATTTTCATTAGAAGTGAAGGTGAGCTGTCACCCTCTTAATGAATACAATGACTATTGACTTCATTCAATGATGCCTCTCAACACCTAATCCCTCTTTTATTTGGGGTTAGAGCAACAGATTTAGTGGCATGCACGTCTTATCGATTTCTTATATATTGTAGGCTGATTAAGCAAGGCTAGATCTATGTCTGCTTGAAGCAAGCTGTGACCCTCCAATGAACCCGAGGAATGTGTGAAAGTCTGTCCGCTGCCACACTAGCAGGGGTGCTGTGATGCAGAGCACTGGTATGATCAACCTGCATGCCACCCAAGAGCATCGCTGACTCCGCTATGGCAGAAAAGTAGATTTGGAAAGCCCCGCTACCTTCCAAGACAAATAACAATACGCCACTCAGGCAGTGCAAGTGGAGCAGATTCTACTGCCAGTGAGTAAGATCTCTGGTGTACCGTGTATCTACAAACAGAGGTAAGACCAATCATACTTCTGCCTCAGCAAACCTCAGAACTAGCCCCGGAGCAGTATATCAGACACGTTTGACACACATGTTTACCAGTTGGGATCACTAACTACCCGTCGGAGCAGTAGAATGCAATCACGTATTTATTGCTGAACAGAGATACTTTGGATGTCACACCTTGTGACAAAGGGTGAAACCACTGCCAGAGATATGCCCGCAATTGGTTCTTGATGTGCAAGGATGAGGGATAAAGAAGCTTAGCGCAAACTAAGAGTGCCAGCCAGGACAGGCATTTGTCACTGACCAGATGCCTGGGGCAGAGGTCTCCTTTCAGTGGTAACTTTCCCTTTTGCACAAAATCCAAAAATACTCTCATCTTTTACTGTGGATTAGGGGCATTACCATGCACTTGTTTACATTGATATACTACATACTTAAATTGTTTACATCTTTAAGAGTTGTCTTCTTCATCATGTTAACATTTTCGTTTGAAGAACATCAAGTCCAACTCCCAGAGATGGTTGGTGGTGCTCATTTATCTTAGAAGCTGCGGAAAGATTAACCGCTCTTGGTGAGAAACTGTGAAATGCCTGCTGACAGTGAATGGGTGTGACGGCGATGCCCAGTGACGTCATCACTGTGATGAAGGAGTGGGCACTGCTAGTGGAGGCTCAATGGGAAGAAGAAAAGCCCTCGCAACCCACGCCTTTTGACCTCAGTCTGTCCGTGTTTAAAGCCTTGGAGGTAGTGCTGTTGCTACTGTCAGCACAGCATCCTACTCTGCTCCCAGTCTCTCGCTCCACATGTGAGACTGCAGTGCTCTATCCCACCAGGCCCTTTTCAGTGGTGCCTTAGCTGAGTTTTAGGCTCTGTCTGCACGCCTCTCTGTTTCTCTCGGAAGAGAGATTCCGCGATCTATGCTGCAGGTTGCACTCACTCACTCACTTGCACTCATTCATTCACTCACAAATGACATCTTTTTTCTCTACTTTTATTCTTGTCGCACATGGAAATCTTGGGGCAGATTTATGAGCCCCTTGCGCCACTTTTGCGTCACTTTTAACATGGGAAAAGTGACGCAAAAGTGGCGCAAGGGGCTCATAAATCTACCCCCTTATGTTTAATGTCTGTTTATACTGGCTGTCTCTTTCTCCTCATTATTTCACTCTGTTTTCCTCATGCATCTAGTTCCCCATATAGTTTAATACACACTCTTCCCACTACCTAGCCCCATCTCTCTTTGACTTCTCCCTACAAATCTCTCTATTTCCCACGGTCAGAATATTTGCCTTGCATCTTAATAAAGGAGCCCTTCTAACCCGTCTTTTTATCCCTAGATATTATTCATGTCTCCAATACGCCCACACCATTGATCAAATAGTGTAACTTTCTAAACCCATTCCTATTTATGTCCTATATCCCCACTTCAGTTGTTTACCCCCTCTGTCTATATCTCTTTTCTTCGGGTCCAAATCCCGTTCCCACTTTTTCTGTCCCCAGCTCTTGATATCTCTTCCCATACACCATCATTTATTTTCTAACCGTTCGCCCTTTCTTTGCACATTTTGTATTTTTGGTAGAAAGTAATGGTGATGTAATCAATTGTCTATTTTCGGTCACATTGTGTCCCATTTTCATCTCTATCGTAAATGCTCTGACACTGTCACAAATGCATAGATGCATCTCTGTCATTTTCACAGTTACATACATACATTTTTTACATGTTCACAGTTAAATATACAGACATGTATTTCACATGACTGGTGTTTGTTAACATTGCAGATATGTATGCTTGTAAACGTGAATATTTTAACATGAATGCATTCAATACTTTCATACATAAATGTATTAAAATAGTCACATTTCGATACATACATGTCTATCATGATCACAGCTACATGCACACTTGCATGTGCGGAATAATCACAGCTTCACACATGCATACATGGCTGACATGACCACATCAACTTATAAATATGGTTGGCATTATCATAGATACATACACATACATGAATTGGTCTCAGATACATGTGTCTTACATCTATACTCACATATGTTCATGTGAGCCATGATCAGTTACACACATAAACGTCTGACACGGTTTTCCTCTTACATTCATGTGTATGAGACTTGCTGGTTTCAGCTATATACTTAAACATTTGTCTGGCATTCACACAGTTACGTGCATACATGATTGCCATAGTTATAGTTACATATATCAATGTCTGACATGTTCATATCTAAGTGCACACACTAATGCCTGAAAAGATCATAGTGACCTACATGCATACATGAATGACATATTTATACCTACGTATATTCATTTCTGACTTGCACAGTTAAATTAAGAGTAAGTTTACTTGCCAAATATATGTTTCACAGTGGTATAATTACAGTGATACACGGACCACATAACCATAGTAGCCTATATCTATGCACGCCTGACAAATGACATGTAAATATAAATAGAAACACACACAGACTAACACATATATGTGCGTGTTTGCTTTCATTCAAAGTATTTGTACACACACACACATACACACATATATCATACGTCATTCATGGTCACAGTTACATGCAAATCTTGCAATACAATCTTATTAAATCTATTACAATCTCTAAATAAATATATATAGGACTTACCTGGATATTGCAACATACATGCAAACATGTTTAATATAGTAACACAAAATACGTAAATGCTGGTAATACTGTGCAATGTCATACTCACATGCATAACATAGCCATAGTTATCATAAAACATGCATATGTGAGGTAACAACACCATACATGCAGACACACATCTGTGTCTTATGTGTGTCACAGTAACATATACCCATCTGGCATGGTCACAGTTATACATATAATGTCTGGAATGGTTATGACCCATACATACATTTCTGACATGGTCACAGTTACATTCATGTCTGAGTTGGTTACAGTTACATACATTCACTTCTAGCACTGTCAAAGTCACATACATGTAAGTCATGGTCACAGATTTAGACACTCATGTCTGGGATGGTCACAGTTATTCAAGCATGCCTGACTCTGTCACTGTTACATAGTCACATCTGATGGAGGGTCACATTTACACACACACATGGCATGGCCAGAATTACATACCTGGATGTATACATTTCTGACATGATCACAGTTACATGCATGCCTGATTTTGTTACAATTATATACATTTTCTCATGGCATGGTTTAAGTTACTTACATACTCGCATGTCTGACATTGTCAGAGTTGCATACACTCTTCTGAGGTGGATACAGTTACATAAATGGTAAACATGTTCATAGTGTCACATATACCTCTGACCTGATTAAATGTAAATGTGTGTGTCATATGGTTACCGTAATATACATTGATTCATGTCAGAGATGGGCCCAGTAACATACGTGTGTGATGGGGTCACCATTATACACATGCATATAAGTCTGATATGGTCATGTTTAACATACATTCTTTTGTGACATGGTCATTGTCCCACATAGGCACATCAGTGAGATTGCCACTGTTATGTACATACAGCTCTTATGTGGTGTCAGTTACATACGTACATGCAACTCACACACATGGATTACATGACCTCAATTATGTGCATGCATGTCCAACACAGACACTGATACACCTATGCAATTCTGAGTGAGTCATAGCTACATACATGTTTGTGGTTACAGTGAATACCAGCATAGATGTCTCACATGATAACAACAACTTATTTACATGCCTGACATTGTCACAGCTACATAGATACCTGGCTTGGTTGCAGGCTGACATGGGCACAGTTAAATACATACACACCTGACATGCTACAGACATTTTTATATGTCTGATTGTCACACTTACACTAACATGGGCAACGTCACATATATATGTATTCCATGGTGACAGTTACATTCATACATCTGTGACATGGTAAGATGCACAAACCTGTTCCAGCTACATACGTGCACTCACGTATATGTTCGTCATTGTCTCAGTTACAACCACACATCTGACATCAGTTCTTTTAAATACATTCATTCCTGATACCCTCACAGGTAATTACAGAAGCATTCTCAAGGCCTGCCTGTTATACAGAACAGAGTGTATCTTCCCATGTAACAAGCCCTACTCATTCCCTGCACTCATTGAATTTCTAGGTAAATCTCTGCAGACTCAGCCTGGTGTAATATCTCAGTTTGTACTGGTCTGTAGGCGGGTTCCACATCTCTCACCAAAGCAGCCTCTTTAGCCACTTACCCTTCTTCGTTCCAAAGACAATCACATGGGGGTACACACAGATGGCCAGTGGAGTATTCCACAGCTATTACACGTTTAACATTATTAGGCAATGTATTAGCACATCACTCAGGAAAGGTTTGTCGCCTTCCAAGTACAAATGAGTCCAAAGTGAACCCTGAAGAAGGCATTATGAACTCTTGGCCAAGTAACAGTAATGCCTGGCGGGCAATAAACAAGCCCGTGCCATCACTCAAAATTCAGACCGGGCTAAATAATGCTATGAGGCCTGTCTATAACACAGTACAGTGGTAATCTGTTACAGTCACTGGGGCAGAGACAGGTTATACATAAAGGATGTTGCTGCAAGGAGCGAAATGGAGGACACATCTTTGGTCAATCTCATCCAACACCCTCTATCTCTATCTGAAACGTTATAGGAGGGAACCAGGACATATGCTTTCTTCTTATCTGCAGGCCACACTCTGGCCCTCATGGAACCAGGGCCTGGGTGATTCTCTGTGGAGCCTTATTTCTCAGCTTAGTTTGTGCTGTCTCCTCCCACCACAGCCTTTGACCAGGTAAAAGGTGAAAGACGCCCATGCATGCCTCGAATTACAGCGAGTCCTCTTTCCCTCACTAGTGGCCCGTGAGGCAGTTATACATATTTTTATGAGTGGATTAAAATGCCAAGGATTGCACCAGCAACCAGAAAGTCTATAAAAACAGACATGCAGCCGGTTGTCCTTCCTACTGCAGACGACACAGGGTGATGCTATTCCATTTGGTTTTCCAAGGATCAGCACTTACCGCCCTGCTCTCCTCAGCCAGTTAGTAGATTAAATCGTCCTTTTTCCTGAAGTCTTTCTTCTATGGAGAAATGAGTCATGATTGTTCTGGCCCCTTCACATTCTTATGCTTTTTATGTTGATCTAGATGAGACCGACTCAGTGTGTACTTTCGATCCCCAGAATATTTTGTGGCAAGGGTCGGTCCTTTTGAAGAGGTGAACCCAACACACTGAAACACTCTGCAAATTAACATTCAAGAACCTACGACCGCTAACATTATCTTTCTTGCATGGTTGCATGGACAGGACCTCAGCTCTGTAATAATTGCAAAAGACGCAGTGATTTTTCCAGATGGTGTGAAAGGCAAAGAAATCCCAAGAAAAAAATAAATCTAGTCTATCACTTTCAGCCTAAATAAAGGACAGTCTGTCCTCAGGAAACTATCTGAACCGAGCCCAAAGTTTCATGGCCACCAGTAGCACGTTCAAAAAAGTCCAGAGTTGAGGGGCAAGAGTAGAGTGGAGGCAGCAAGGATTCTCTGGATCCCGGGTTTGGGTAGAGTCCATGGAGTGATGTTTGCAGGGGTTCTCAGCCACAGTGAGGAAGAATGTGATCAGTTTCCTCGGTATGTTTGGTGATATGTTGATGGGTGTCCTGGTACCCTCTCCCTCCCCGAGGAGTGTAAGAGCCATGGAAGAGAAGAGGGAAGTCTTGCTGGTTCCTTCAAGGCGACTGGTGTTGGGCCTTCAAGGAGGCAGTCCTACTCCAGATAGATGTCCTCTGTGGGACATGCATACTCCAGGTGCTCCTGGAAATATTCCTGGAAGGCTCGGCTGGGAAAGAAAACAATGGTGTTACTTTTATCAACGCAGTTATAGGGACAGTCATAAGTACAGCTAATATTTGGTAACATAGTTAGTAGTGTGCATTTGGTCTGTTGGCCTGCAGTGCTCAGTCACCCACATTGTGCTACCAATAAAGTATTACATGTATTGGTTCATTTTTTATTGTCATGATGCAAGCCATGATTGGTAAAGACCCAGAGGAAGGTAAAAAATACAATTAATTTAGTTCCATAAACAAAGACCTACACTGGCCCAAGCCAGAATTCACTTTAAGTTGTTTTGCATGGTACACAGACTTACTAAAGCAAAGTCTACATAACCTATCAAACCTCCTAACTATCTCCCAAACTTCAAGAGGTCTGAAAAGTAGTTATACACCCCTCATGGAAAATCCCAAGTTGAAGAACTCCTTAGGTCACAAACAATCTTTCTCAGGGGCTGGCACCTCAGCATGGAACTCTCTGCCACCGGAATTGAGAAAGATAACCTCTCACACCACCTTCAAAAAGCATCTCAAAACCCACCTTTTAAAACATTTCACTATCCTATTCAATTGAATCTGCTCTCTCTGAATTAATTGTTTAAGCCAATTTTCTAATACACCAGTTAACTCTCCATAAACCTTTGCTTTGGCACCAGGGAGTATTGAGAGTTTTATAAACTTTATTCCCTGATCTGTGTGCCCCTTATGTAATGTGGAATGTTTCGAATATAACTACTCAGTTATCCAAATAAAATGTAGAGCGTCCTAATACAATGTGGCTTCTATGACCTATAAAAACAATTCAAATAAAAAAATAAAAGGTATAACTAATGCGTGCATTGAGATTAAAGTAATCTTAACCCATTTAACCCATCAAGAGGTGTATGGTAAAGATAAGATAGCCGGTATTGGCACATAATAGCAAAGTACCAGATTTAAGTTCCAAGAGAGAACAAGACGTTTGGAAAACCTCTAAACTGAGTATTTAATTAAGTATCTAGTAGTTTTGACTAATTTCTTTTTTCATGGCCCATAACAGCACATTCATCATAGACCCTTTTTGAAAACTTCATGACAGAGTTTCCCATGGAAACTTACTAGTTGAATTAGCAACAGGAAATTCATCCATACAACAAAAAGTCCATGCTGGTGACGTCAATAATTATCAAAGTGTACAAGACTCCATAGATGTGTAAGAAGACGATGCTGTGTCCAATTAACATTCATGTGTGTTGTTGACTCTACCCCACACGTGTCTCATGTTTGATTGAAAGTTAATTGGTACACAGCATCATCTTCTTACACATCTATGGAGTCTTGTACTTTGATAATTATTGACGTCACCAGCATGCACTTTTTAGGTATTTCAGCTTCAGTTTTCCTCGTGTTTGCTATCATGTATGTTAAAATATATTACGCTGTATGTATTAAGAGATACATCTCATTGTTCACAAATTCCTCTGAAGATGGGCTATTGTTTTAAGCCAGAAATGCATTGGGCTGAACATTTACTTCATGCAAGAAATCTGATTGCTTCGTTCATTTAATAAATACACTTGACGAGCTACATGTGAAGTTTGGTCTGTTCCTCTTGAAGACTGGATCACTGTGAATATGGACATTTAATATCATGTCAAATGCTGTTAATCTTATTGTATTTTTGATCAAAGCGAGGATTATATTGTGTTTACGCTCTTTGAGCGATCTCTAGTAGTGCACCAGCAGGCCAGGACATTGTCCTATGTTTCTCTTTTTTCGTTTGAATAAGGAGGGTGGGGCGGTCCCTCCTCTGAGGGTGCACACAGCATATGTTATTGTGGTTTACGTTGTTTAATCAGTACAATTTGTAACACATACGAGTGCATTAGGCTGTTCTCATTTACACTTTTTAAAAGTGGCATTTTCAGAATTGTAATTTAAAATCCGACTCCACCATAAGTTAGGATTTTAAATTTGCATTTCATGAGACATCAAACATGTAGTGGTTAACTGTTACCATTAGGAAAAATACACTTATAGCATATAATAAGTTTTAAATACATTACAACATGCCCTCTAGGCTGTGCAGAGCCTATACTAGAGGTGACTTATCTGTATTAAGAAGGAAGGTTTGTGCCTGGCAAAAGGTTTACTTTGCCAGGTCAAAATGGCAGTTTAAAACTTAACACACACGGGCTTCAGTGGCAGGCCTGAGACATGTTTAAAGTGCTATTTAAATGGGTGGCACATTTAGTGCTGTAGGCCCACTAATCACATTTAATTTACAGGCCCTGGGCACAGGTAGTGCAACTTTACTAGGGACTTACAAGTAAACTCAATATGCCAATTGGGTATAAACCAATCTAACATGGTTTAAGGAGAGAGCACATGCACTTAAGTGCTGGTTAGCAGTAGTAATGTGTGCAGAGTCCTAAGGCCAGCAAAAATCAAGTTAGCAAAAACAGGATGTCTGAAGGCAAAACATTAGGGAAAACCATGCCAAGGATGATAGGTCTAATTGTAAATTGTAAATGTATTTATATAGCGCTTACGACCCCTGATGAGGCATTGAAGCGAGCACACTACTCCGGAACCCACAATTAGAAGTAAGTAGGTTAGTACAAATTTCATTGGTTTTTTTTTTCTATGTGTTAGTTGTGTTAGGTTTGTACTTATGATTTCATGTGTGTTTAGTTGAGTTTGAGGTAAGGATAGAATGATAGGAATGGATTTAAAAAAGGGAATTTGGATTAGAGATAGAATGATAGGAATGGATTTGAAAGGGGAAGTAGTACATTTTTTGTAAGTAGTGCTTATTAGTTGGATGGCATCGCTAGGAAGAAAGGGTAAAAGTTTGAGATGAATGTTTGTGAGTTCACAGTAATCAGAAAGGTTTGGGATGAGAGGTAGGAGGGATGGGAAATTATTCATTTTTTCATGTTTTAATGTATTTATTTATTTTAGATAGCAAAATGAAATAATTTATACATACAGATGTGGGTCATGGATTTGTCATCTATCTAGAAAGGTAAGTGGGCCACTGCCCTTGACACTGAGATCACTTTTTCTTATTTCCAATTTGCTTGACCTTTCATCTTTGGTGTGGTTACCCCAACTGTTTGCCTTCAATCCTTCTGTTTTTGCTGACTTCATTTTTGCTGTGCTTGGGACTCTGCGCACTTTACCCCTGCTAACCAGTGCCAAAGTGCTTATGTTCTTTCCCTAAAACATGGTAACATTGGCTTAGACCCAATTATCATATTTAATTTACGTGTAAGTCCCTACTAAAGTGGTATTGCCTGTACCCAGGGCCTGTAAATCAAATGCTGCTTGTGGGTCTGCAGCTCTTATTATGCCACCCACCTAATAAGCCTTTCAAACATGTCCCAGGTCTGCCATTGCAGCTTGTGTGCGCAGGTTTTAAACTGCCATTTCAACCTGACAAAGTAAACCTTTTGCCAGGCCTAAACCTTCCCCCTTAATACATCTAAGTCACTCCCAGGGTAGGCCCAACAAAGTCCAGATAGCAGGGTGCCATGTATTGAAAAGCAGGGCATGTACGTTTAAGTTTTACATGTCATGGTAGTTAAAACCCCTTAAATTCGTTTTTCACTACTGCAAGGCCTACCTCTCCCATAGGTCTACCAGTCCCCCACCAACCTGCGGACTTGTGGATGGATATTTCTGGGCCATGCCCCCTGTGGGACTGGTGTCACATAGACTGCCAGATATCTATGGTTTAAATCTTTTATTGTTTTGAAAAGAGAAGAATAACAATAGCCGCCACCTACATCCACCGGCCGGTGAGGATCAAATGCATTTTATATTATGAATATAGTGAAAGAATCAAGAGAAAGGAAAGTAGGAGGGGGAGACATGCCTACTATAATCGGGGTGTGAACTGTGGGTCAAGCAGATACTGTGTGGGCATTTGGGGTTTCTGGATGGATACTTTCATTTTTCCTTTTGGGGAGGAGCTGAAGCACCTGTAGATATCTCGGGCATGTGAGTTCTGTGATTTCCATGGATAAAAATTCTATTGTGGTACCCCACATTTTGTCGAACTTAGGGAGAGAGCATGTGAAACTAGCTGTGATCTTCTCTATCCCCAACGTCTCCCAAAGTTTATATAACCAATCCAATCGGGACGGTACCTCCTCAGAGCCCCACCTAGCCAACAATGCTTGTTTGGCGCCTCCCAATGCCAGGGTGATCGCTCTGCCTCAACAGGATCCGAGCGGGTACATCAAGGCGTTGGGGAGTCTTAGCAATATGAAGGAGGGAAGTTTGGGTAGATCTGTGTGGTATATGGTGTCTATATCTTGGAGGATTGCATCCCAGTAACCCTGTATCTTCGGGCAGGACCAAAGGATATGTGTGAGGGTGCCCGGCCACCCACACCGCCACCAGCATAGCCCATTCTCTCCCAGTTTCCACCTATTGAGCCTCGCAGGCGTATAGGACCAGTAATATTCAATTTTTAAAAACATTTCTTTGCCGGCGGTACTGCACAAGGAGGCTCTGGCTCTATGTCATGCCATTCTTTTGGGGAAAATTCATACTCCATTTCCGCTTTCCACCTCAATGCGCAGGAGATTTACTTTGCTTTTTAGGGGCATTTAGAAAGGTATAAATGTCCTACAGTTTATTGGAGGTCCGTGTGATATACCACAGCTCAAACTTGGTCAGGGGGCGACCCATATGGGGGCAGACTTGTGGCTGGGTTACCCAGTGGCGAAGAGCCAGATATTGCCAGTACGCCTTCTGGGGGATCCCGAATCCTGTGGTAGGGATAGCGAATTCCAATACACACCCTTCTCATCAAAGAGGTCGCCAATACGTTTGCAGGTGGCCTCTTGCCAATGCAGGTAACCATTACCCACGCTTGCCGGGGGAAGTACGGGTTTTCTATAAAGGGGGTCAGGGGAGACATAGGGGTTGAAATGCAGCACGACTCCCGAACCATGTCCCACACTCCCAGAGTAGCTCTCAAGACAGGTGACACATACACCACACTGGGTCGATGCCACCTTGGAAGCCACGGTACCTTCCAGATGTGCATTTCCGCTATAGAGCGGTCGATGACGCACCAATGCTTCTTCGACTCCAGCTTGTACCATTGAAGCATATTTCTAAGTTGTGCCGGATGCAAGACCCCAAGCCCCCCTTCTTCCTGCTTCAAATACGTCAGGTGTTGGGCCAATCTCGCCCTCTTCCCTCCCCAAACAAAGTTTTCTATGAGGCGTTGTATCTGTGCTAGCATCTTGGGTGCCGGTCGCAGCGGAAGTGTTTGCATCACATATAGGATGCGCGGGAGAATGGTAATTTTAATGGCTGCCAATCTTCCCAGCCAGAACACGGTGTTCCTCCTCCAATTAGAAAGATCTCCCCTAACCTCCGCCAGGAGAATGGAAAAGTTCACTTGGGCTATCTTATCGAGTGTGGGGAAAATCTGCACGCCCAAGTATGGGACACCATCGGAAGCCCGCGTATTCTTTCCGCAAACGGCTCCATATATAGAGCGAAGAGCAGGGGCGATAAAGGACATCCCTGTCCTGTCCTTCTAATACAAAATGGTCGGGAGGTCACCCCGTTTACTCTAATCCAAGACTGCGGGTCCCTATATATGCAGTCCACCCATCTCAAAAATCGGTCCCCGGCCTCGAATCTGCGCAAGACCCATTTCAAGTATGGCCAGTGGACCCGGTCGAATGCCTTCTCGGCGTCAATCGAGAGAAGCGCGGCGGGTCGCTGAGGACGTTGGGTCTTGTCCTGAAAGTGGCACATCCGCCTCATCCCGTCACTGCAGCCACGTTCCGGGATAAACCCCAACTTGTCAGGGTCGACCAAACCTTGCATATGGGGTGCCAGTCGAGCGGCCAGGATGCTCGTAAAGAGATTCAGGTCAACATTTAATAAAGAGATAGGGCAGTATGATGCGCATTCCAGCTGATCTTTGCCGGCTTAGGGAGCACAACTACTTCGGCCATAGTCATGGTCGAAGATAAACTACCGGTGTCGCTAAAGGAATTGAATAGGTGGACCAGTGTGGGGGCCATATCGTGAGCAACAGTCTTATAAAAGTCTGTTGAAAATCCGTCCTCCCCAGGCGCTTTCCTGGATGTGAGTTCACGAATGGCTCTAAGAACCTCGTCCAGGTGGACATCGGCATCTAACTTTGTCGCCTCCAGTGGGGGAAGGGACGCCACGGGACATCCTGTACATAGTCCCTGTCGGCACTGTACAAGTCTGTATAAAAGGACTCGAACATGCCTGCTATATCGCGGTCCAAGAATAAAATTTTGCCCTGGGTATTCCTAATCCCTGCAATACGATGTGCGTTTGTCCTGGCCCGGAGCAGGTTTGCTGGAGTTTTCCGGTTTTGCTGCTCCCGCATAATACCGTTGCTTGGTCCGCAGGAGTGAGTATTCTGCCCAATCGTAGTGTAGGGCTTTCAGCTGCTGTCTAGCTGCGTAGAGTTACCTTGACTGGCAGATATTTAAAGCCCTCCGAGATGACCTGAGGGTCCTTTGCTCAATTCAAATCCTGGAGGAACTCCCCAGGTGGAAACACTAATGATTTAGCTTTATTCATGGGGAGCCCAGACAATCCTCCAAATATCTGTAGTATCTGCAACACCCTCGGAATCAAACCCTCTGGATTACCCAGTAACACCAGCACATCATCGGCATACAGTGATATTCTGTCTGCTACTCCTGGTGCCCACTCTAATTCCCTGACCTGGGTATCAATGCGATTCCAATGAGCAAGCAGTTCAATTGCCAAGGCAAATAACAGGGGGCTACAGCGGGAACACTGTTGCATGCCCCGCCGCACCAGCAATTCATCTGAGGTCACCCTGCTTACCCTGACCAGCGCTCTCAGATATGTGTTTTATGTGTTTGAGGATGAGTCACCACTTGCGATCTCCCTGAAATAAAATATTTGATCCGATTTAGTGCTGTACCGGTGATACCTTCTGGTTCCAGCGGGTTAAGCAGGATTTTGTGGTCAATGGTATCAAAAGTGTCTGACAAGCCTAAGAGGACTGGTATGCCAGTTTCTGCTTTATCAATGGGTAGGTGAAGATCTTTTAATGGTCAGTGAGACTAGCTGGTTGCAATGAGCGGGGAAAAAAAACACTTATTCGTCCATTAGGTTGTTAGTTTTGGCAAAGTCCTGAAGCTGATGCATGGCAACTTCTACAGAAGTTTGCCTATGTAAGTTAGCAAAGAAATAGGTCATGTCTCAGGATGAACGTCTCTGGCAGAGGTCTCATTATGGCTGCCTTCTAATGGTCTGGGAAAATGTCACGCTTTAAAGAGCTGTTAAAGACGGTCAGGAGAATGTTACTTGCGGTTCAAAGAGTGGCTTTAGATGCTGTGCTGGACAGGATCATCTGGAGATCCTGAGGGGCAAATGTTAGTTATGATCTCCAAGATATATTTGAATGGTGAAGCGGGTAGAGTAGTTGAATCATTACGGATGGAGTCCTAGGTAGTAGAAATCTTCTCAGAGGAAAAAAAGAGCAATATTGTTCGAAAGGACTTGTGATGGTGCTATTGCGATTTTATGGCTGCGGGCTGCTGAAGTTCAGAAACAATGCAAAAAGGTACTTTATAAAGGCTGGTGGAATTACGATCCTTTCAGAGAAAAAGGACATTTCTGAACTTCTAGTTTAAGGAAAGTGACTGGGCATCGCACCTTTCCACGAATTTCAGTGAGTGAGTGAAGTGAGTGAGCTAGACTAGTCTCCATGCAAGACCATTTAGAACATAATGGGGTCAGATAATGCATTTTACAGCATAGTTTTCAAATAAACTCACTAAAAACCACAGGGTTTTTCAGGTTCACCAAAATGTGGTCATCATCACCTTAAGATCCTTTGTTATTCCTTCCTGTGCATCTACATGCCCTACCTCCTCATATACTTTACATTATGTTGAGTGGTGTATGAGTATTTTCTTTGTACCCCTCAATCTCCTGTGCCTATAAGTCCATTTCAGCCCATTTTCTACAGCCTCTTATCTCGGAGTATTCTCATGCCCCTTAACCCTTTGCATCTCTGAGTTACACCATGTAGTTCGTGTACCAGACTCCCCTCAGTTTCTTTTTTTTAAAGTATAGATTTTTATTGGCATTTAACATCAGCAAGACAACAAAGTATCGCAGGTCAGCATGATGACAGAAGAGAAACATAGCAATGTACATTCAGCAACAAAATGGATCCCCACCCACTCAGAGCCACACAACCCAGTCACACTACAGCATAATGGGATATCAGACATGCCAGTTTTCCGAAACCAAGCCTGTCCACATCTCCCCTCAGTTTCTTTACCAACTTCATGAGCCTCTTAATGCCTTCTGGTCCCAAGCCTTAAGCTCTTTTGGCACTTTCAACTCTCTTTGGCCATGGTCATACCCCAGTGCACCTTATGTTACCTGAAACTCACCAATGTGTAGGTTATCTATGGAGTCCCTGGTGTAGCCCCTAGACTTGCATTGCCATCCCACTTTCACTCACTCTCACTTTCTCGCTGTCACTCTACCTGAGTCACTATCTCTCATTGAGTCCCTATCCCTCTCAGTCATTCTATCACCCTCAATCACTCTCTCTATGATTATATCTCTCTCTCACTCTCCCCTCTCTTTGTCATAGTCTCACTCACTCAGTCACTCTTTCAGTCAATCACCCTCTCAGTCACGCTCTCATACTCTCTGTCACTCAGTCTTTCAGACACTCACTCTCATAGTCAAACCCTGTCCTCCCTCAGTCACTCACCCTTTCTCACTCCTCACTCGCTCAATGTCGCAGGCACAAAGTCTTTCAGTGGCTCACTCTAAGTCACTCACTCACTCTGCCAGTCACTCACTCTCCGTCACTTATGCTCTAAGACACTCATTCTCTCAGGCATGCACACATGCGCACTATTTGACACTCATTTGTTTTTCATTTTACATGCCCTGAGCTGCTTGTCAGTGTGTCGCCTCAGGTGCTCCTCAGCTGCTGAAACTGAGTTTCTGGCTCATGGACCTGCTCCCTCCCTGTGATGTTCCTCCTTGTGAGGCATCTAGTCACATGTTGACCCTGCACTGTCAGTCATACCGAAAGTGTGACTTTGGGCTTTGCAAATGCGTAGATCAACAAGAGGCAGCACTCCATTAGAAAGGAGTGAAGCCTGCTTGAAGGTCCACCTCCATTCAAACTGATGCCTACCAGTCCGCACTGGGAAGGCACAGACTGTGCATGGCAGCCTACAGAAGATCCCCTTGTCAGCAAAGACATGCAGGGTCTCTGTATTTTGTAACACTGTCGGTCCAAGAGTGTGAAGCAGTTTCACACTCTCACACTGACAGAAGAAAAAGCTTACAAAATATGCACGTCTTGGCGGCCAGCAAGCAATCATCCAGGCTGTCACGCACACTTTGTATATGCTTTTTGTACTGTCGCTCTGAGAGCCTGAAGATGTGGTGCACAGCTTGAGATGCTCATGCTGACAAGGGGTAAAAAGCTGGTGGGGTAGAGGCACCGCAGGAATGACCCAATAAGAGAAACACCAGTAGTCATAACTTGATTATTACAACATGGTCTTGGCTCGAGCTCGTAAAAAACATTTGCAAAATTGAAGTGCCTACGAAATCCGGAAATAAGACAAAATCTCGTGCTACACAGTTCCAAATGTTGGGATGCCTCACTTCAAAGAAATCAGACCACATCTATCTGGCCTTTAGTGCTTGCCCTTCGTGGTTGTCCGTGTTGCGAAAGAATCTAATTTACACTTCTGTGTTCCACTTTCACACCTTGGGAGAGACTGGTTGACAACTCCAGGACCTGTTCACCCTACAGAATGTAATATTAAACAAGGTAAACTTGATTTTTCAGACCAAATTTTAAAGTATGATGAGAGGAAGAAAATTGATTTCGTTGTTGGGTGTGCAAATTTGGATTGTGATCTGCCCTTACATCAAGAACCTAACAGTGTTGAGGAATGTGAAATCATGCCTGTTCAAAGAGGCTTTTCCATCTTGCCAGATGTTCTCTTTACTACCCTCAATCAAGAAGAGACAGGGCCCCAGAGAGTGCAATATGCCCCCTTTTGAAACCTGTTACTGAAACAAACATTATAACTAGCTGTTGCTATAGTCTCAGGATAGCAAGTTACAGAACTAAATAAATGAGTAGGAAACGCAAACTAAGCATCGTCTTGCCTTTCTCCAAACTTTCAAAAATGTCATGGTCAGTCGAATTGCCCTGGTCGCATGTGGAATATATATGTACATAACCTCCCTCTCAACCACCCAGTCATGAAACATAGTTTAGTAATTATACATTCGTAAAGTTGAACAGTATGAACATTTCACATTTCTTTGTGGTAAGGATTGCTGTGCATGTTGAGATAGCACAGTGATGTTTTTGTATGTTAGGTGATCTTGAAAAGCCCACAAAAGGCACTGACAAGCGTAATGGCACCACATAGACACCACTGGGTCAAATCAGCAGGAAGGCCTCAAATTTGATAACAAGTCCTCCATAACCAGCAATAAACTAGTGAAGCACAGAGGCTACTGCTGGTGGTTCACCTTTACAATGCCCTAGGCATGAGGAAGGATCCTCTGCTGCATTCTATACAGAATAAGAGCGTATAGAGGAAAGAAGATTCAGTGGAAAGAAATTAGAAACCGCCTTCGTTCCCACTACTTACCCGACACATTCAGCCACGTGCCGCATGGAATCCTGGGACACAAACACATGGCAAGCAAAGCGATTCAACACTGGATGCTTGGTGATAAACCCAAAGTAACTGTGGAATAAGGAGAAGAAGCTGGTTAAATGATAAGAAGCTGGATGCACATTTGGACAGTTAGAGCATTCAAATGCTGAGGCTTGATGATAACAAATGAAAGGCTGTTTACTGGGGGTCATTGGAAAGGGAGCTGGGTTTGTCACTCAAGGTAGCTTTATTCTGAGAATTGAACCTAAAAGCAGTGGTCGTTTCTAGTGCTCGGCACTTAATTGTCAACACTGGCAAATGCGAGCAGTCTACCACATGGTGGTGCTGTTTTTCTGATTCAGAGATGAGCACAACAACAGTTGTTTACTATAGCCCGCCGAAGTGGAATATACTGCCCATTGAAGGCCCACTCCAGCTTGAAAGGCCTGAATCAAAGGCGAGGACCTTTAACAAGGGAGTGGGCCTTTAATGGCTGGTATAGTCCGACTACGGCCGGCTATACAGATATTAGAACATTCCGCTGCTAGAGGGCATAATATTCTAACAAATAAAAGAAAGGCATCACTGAGCCAGAGGGGATTTAAATACCCTCTGACTCACTGAGATCTTTGTTCACAGCAAAACCTGTGAACTACAAACATTGGAATGTTGGAGCTCTGGGTCTTTACCGGCCATTGGTAGCTGGGAGCACTCCATTGTTTTCAATGGAGCTCTCAACATTCAAATATTGTGATAATTCATTATGCACTTAAAATGACTAATACCTGCATTTAAACAGGAACAGGGGTGGGAGCACACTGCTACACCTCCCAGCAAGGTTCGCCCCTAGCATTATGGTAAATGCAGTCTCATGTTGTTGGCTTTGCTAGAATATTTACGAGTGTTTTGCCAGAGTTGGCGCAGATGGTGCTGATCTCTAGAAACGTGTTTCTGGTTCTTTAACCATCATCAGTAGAGATTACAGGCTTCAAATTTGGGGTTTGCTGAGTAGGCTGCCAAACATCACATCAGGTCAGGTACCTCTCACTGGCGCGTAGGTGCTTCTTCCACGAGCTCGTCAGCTCAGTGACTCACGGGAGTGTTTTTAAACAGGGGTGGGAGCACACCGCTACACCTCCCAGCAAGGTTCGCCCCTGGCATTATGGTAAATGCAGTCTCATGTTGTTTGCTTTGCTAGAATATTTACAAGTGTTTCGCCAGAGTTGGAGCAGATGGTGCTGATCTGCTAAGGGGTGAACTGTGCTGGGAGGTAAAGCAGTGTGCTCCCACCCCTTCCTGTTTTGAAAAGGCTCCCTTGAGCCATTGAGCTGATGAGCTTGTGGAGATGCACCTGTGTGCCTGTGAGAGATATTGAGACCTGTAAGGATTGTGACAGCCTTCTCAGCAACCCCATATGCAATTTGTTTTTATCTCTACTGTTGACGGATGAAATCCAGAAACACGCGCCCAGAGATGTACAGCACTAACCTGCACCAACTTTGGTGGAACACTCCAGTAAAATCTAAAGTAAGCATGTACTAAGAATTGCATTTACCATAATGCTAAGGGGCGAACTGTGCTGGGAGGTGAAGCCGTGTGCTCCCACCCCTTCCTGTTTTGAAAAGGCTCCCTTGAGCCATTGAGCTGATGAGCTTGTGGAGATGCACCTGTGAGCCTGTGAGAGGTATTGAGACCTGTAAAGATTGTGGCAGCCTTCTCAGCAACCCCATATAAAATTCGTCTTTATCTCTACTGATGATGTATGAAATCCAGAAACATGTGTCTAGAGATGTACAGCACTAACCTGCACCAACTTTGGTGGAACCCTCCAGTAAAATCTAAAGTAAGCATGTACTAAGAACTGCAATTGCCATAATGCTAAGGGGCGAACTGTGCTGAGAGGTGAAGCAGTGTGCTCCCACCCCTTCCTGTTTTGACTAATACCTGCAGTTCAAGTTATTCCTATAGCTTTGGGGGACTGGACTAGTCTGGATTGTCACACTTCTAGGAGGGTGAGGGTTAGCAGTTGAATTGTCATTGGCAGCTTAGGCAGGTGGAATTAATGGTGCAATCTGCAGTGGCCTCATGAGGAGGTCCCCAGGCACTTATTTTTTTTACAAACTAAGCACTGCCTAAAAGGAACGGATTATCACCCAGATAGACCAGTCAGTGAGCAGGAGGCTAATTCTGAGGTCGGGCCCCATAGAAGGAGTAGGTTATCCCTAATTTTAGCTCCGGGCTGAATTCTCTGAGTCAAATCATTGTTGTGTTTAACTATTCATGAGAGATTGTGTGTTGGAATGGGGGCCCAGAGAGATGGCTTTATCCCTCGGATCAAGCTGGCTCTACTCAGCAGAAACAATTATTTACTGCAATGGATTTGTAAGAGGGCATAAACATTCAGAAAGGGAGGGCCAATTTGTTCTGAAGTCTGACCCCATGAAAGTGGATGTTATTCATATATAAGGTACGCATGGGTGCTTGTTAAATACATTCATAGTAAGGGATGACTGCAGATGGATGAATGAAGTGAGAACAGGAGAGAAAGGGAGCCTGACATTAGGAGGGGAACACCAGGCAAGAGTGGTGAAAATGGGGATGAATCAAGAAAGCTAGAGAGGTGGCAACATATAGACCAAGGAGAGATGAGGAGGTAGAAGGAAAGAAATATGGTATAAAGTACACAAGTGGGGATCCTTACCAGCTGTTTCTTGGGTGGCAACCACAGAAAGAAATGTTCTTCATCTGAAAGAAGTGACTGCATCTCTCAAACTGTAAGAGAGTAAAAGAATAAGGAAATGTTCACACACACACACACAAGTCATACGCACACATGCACCACATATCACACATATGTAGTTTGGCTATATTTGTCCATTCTGCACTCTATAATTATTGATTAGGCTGTATTTGTTTTAAGGTTTTCTTTTTGAGTGCCAACATGAACAACTGTATGTGGTAGGCTTTTGAAATTTCAAGTCTTTAAGACCTACTGCTAGTTTCTGTTTGGCTTTTCAGAGGCTCATTTGAGATTGTGGAACATAGTGTTGGAAATTGTTGGAGTACTTACCTGTGACTTCAACGGCTTCTTCCGTAGTTCTTCAAGGACTAAGACCAAATTATCTCCACAAGGGAAGGAAAACCAGAGATGAGAAAGGGAGATTCAAAAATCATACTTGAAGTAGAAGTTGTCTGTGGTGTTCTTAGAATACTTACTTACAAGGTACCACATAAAAGGCAGGAGTACCAATATTCTTATACGGTCAATTGCTGGTAGTTCCCCTTCTCTGATGGGTGTATCTTGCTTCATGCAATTAATACTCTTCTACCCTTGGCCATAAATGAGATTGCAGAGAAGGATATCAACTGCCAAAAAACGCTTAATACTTAACATCAATATACCTCATAAGAGAGTATTGCACCCATTATAAAATAATACAGTTATTACTGACTAGAATTTGGCCACCGTCAAGGAGGAGAGCCAATGTTAAGTGCAGTCGAAGAGATGAGCACAGCAATAGTATACTGAGCCAGAGGGTTGAATGTGTGACAGGCATCGGAGACATGTCCTGATGCTGACATCACTGCCTGGAGCCAAAGGCCTACAGTGTGTGTGTGCAACATCACATCTACATGTGTTGTCGGCGAGCACTATTATGTCATGACAGCGACACATCAGAAGAGTGTTATGACACCGAGTACCCCCACATTGCTGTGCAGCTGGAAAGCTTCTGAAAGCTTCTCGGAGCATCAACGATGCCCAGCTTACAATGGGCACGCTGCTTTTCGGATGCTGAGGAACAACAGCGTGATACATTGTTTGAGGATTTTTGCTGCACTCAGCCTCTTTAATTCCGGGTGGGTGAGCTACTGAGGTAATGCTTTTATAGAAAAAGTATTATAACTAAAAGTTATGCTGAGATATTGATTACTGTTATGAAACTTCAGTTTGAGAAAATCTGAATCTTAAACATGGTAGCATACATTATTAATCTCCGTGATATGAAGTCTATCGCAATAAAGTTGAACACTAAGGAATGAAAGGAGTTTTAGCATCAAGTTCATTTTTAGCTCTTCTGGAGGAGCCAAAAAACATGAAGTTGCAAGACAAGCTTTTATTGATTGACAGGATGACACTGGACAAGGCAATCAATGCTGATGAATGATTCGGAGTACTGGAATGCTTCCTAGTGTGCAAAGGGTAAATGGTCAAATAGATGTTAATGTTGCAAACAGTGTAATTAATGAACCCCAGGAATCAATTCCAAATTAAATGTATGTTGTTTTTTGTGTGGGTGAAAAGTCATGTCACTTTAAGCAAGAGTAGTCCAGTTAGGGGACACATGTGCCAGAAGTAAAACGGCATTGGACATGCGTGTGACTGTAATGAATGACAGGACACCTAAGACACAAGCTTAATTAAGAAAAGTATGTGATACTGCCGTGTCTTAGGAGTTTGTACTTCATGTATATGAAGTCTGCCAAAAAAAGAATCATGGTCCATATTTTCAATATCCTAATTGGAAAAAAAAGGATATAGTATGACGGATTGTTGTGTGAGATACACCTTGATGGGGAACATTTACTGCAAATGTTTTATGGCATGGAATTGAAACCACTTGATATCTAGTTGATGTGGTATGGTAAGCCCATTGATTTTAGGTTACATCAACACCACTTTATAATTCAAGGGCATGACCATTCATGTGAAAGTATACACTGCCAAAGATGGTTCCTGTTGATTAGGTGACCTCGGCAAAGGAATCTTATGATGAAGTTGGACCCTAACCACCCCAGTAAGGTAATTGGGCATGAGGATATCATGGCAGTGTCTGGGAATGAACAGGATGAGGCATCCATGGTGGAACATTTATTTCCAAAGGTATCTAAAAGCTTTCTGAGATTCCCTTTGATTATTGAAGGGTTTTGTTCTTTGAATAGTACAGAAAGAAACAATTGTACCAAGAGTGCACAATGTGAGTTATGTACCATTATCCATGAGGAAAGATTTAAAAAGAGAGATTGAACATTTGGTGTGAGAGAAAGTTATTGAAGAAGCAGAATCTTCCAAATGGTTGTCCCCTTTTATGGTTGTCCGTAAGGAAAATGGCAAGATAAGATTATGTGTAGATTTAATTAAATTAAATTAAATTAAATAGTAGTGTGTGTAGTTCTAGAAGGTTTTATTAAGGACTGGAGCTATGAAGTGTTGAAGGGCTATAATTGGTTTTGAAGATTCTTTCACTTTCTTTTCTGTGCTTGATCCTGACAGCAAATCATTCTTTTGGTTGCATATTATTGGACGATAAGTAATAGTAAGGGAATACTCCACAAAAAACAGAGATCATCTTAATTGTTGAGCAGTTAAAGTCTTTGCTGATTTGAGGTATTGCAAGTAAAGATTATCTTTAGAAACAACTGTATCAAGGAAAGTTGATCACCAACAGCTATCAAGTATTGGGGAGATCCTGCGACTTTGAAGTAAGCTGCAGTGTTCATCACTCTGGATGTGTTGTCTGCTCAGCTCGCTTTTCACAAAGATTCAAGACTTTAACATCTTTTATTACTCTAGAAGGGGAGATTAGGTACAAACGTATGCCTTTTAGTTTGGTGTCTGCTTCTGCAGTTTTCAAGCATGGATGTACCAACATTTCAAGGGCATGATCGATATGGCATATTTTCAATATGACATTGTGATTCATGGTATTTCTTGTGAAGAACATAATAAGTCTTTGTTTTAGGTGTTAATAGTACTGGAAGAGTATAGCTTCACCATTTATCAGGGGCAAGTATAAAATGGCAAACACAGCATGGTCTATTTGGGGCATTGAATCAGTTGGGAGGGGGTAGCACTTAACCAAAAAAGTGTATGTGCCATTGTTGATACTCCCAGTTCTAAGGAAAAGGACCAGTTAAGGTCATTTCTGAGACTTGCTGTGTATCATTCAAACTTCTAAGAGTAAATTCATTTACATATGTGCCTTAACGCTTGCTTATATGCTATGAAAAGGCCTTCATGTGTCTTAAGGAGTGCTGTTCCATTTTATGAATCAAATGTTAATTCCTTTCTGTGCCAGTTTGAATGCCACTAAAGTCAGTAGTATCGAACACTTACACATATGTTAAACAGGTCTTTATCTAGTTATGCTATGTTGAACACTGCACATTTCTGCTGAACCATTCTAGTTAGCATTGCCTAGTTCTGAAGTTGGCACATCAAAATTAGGATATTAGGAAGTAGTGGAGTAAGCTGTTGCTGGCGATACTTGTATCTTTTCCATCAAGCTCTTCTCGCATTCTTCCCACGAGAAGAACCTGGTTGCTGCCCATTAGGTAGGTTTCCATTTACCACCTGTTCTCATTGCCATTCACATGCATTAGGAGAACATGTATAAATGGAGCCTCAAAATGTATAGATTTCGCATAACATGCTCTAACTGATTGAGGGCAAAGCTCTAGTCCATTCATTAGGCAATTGTTTTGCTTATTTTGAATGTTTGCTGGGTATTTTTTTATTAAACACTATGCTATCCTGAGTGCTTGCGTTTTCTTTTACAATTCATTCCGAGGATTGCTGAAAGGATAATGCAGATGAGACACCTCATGACATTATTTTAACCTTTTGAGTGGGATAATGGATGTGAAGGGACATTTGTGCAACTTAAAAAATAATTGTGAGTGCATCTGCAATAGTGCTGTATAATAAGAGATGTGTTCCTGTAATTGTTACTAATGCGAGAAATGTGGGTTTTGGGATCTTGTTAATATAGATAATATAGAATTGGGTAGGTAATTTAGAAACAGTGGCACCTGCTTTACAACTATTCAGAGAGGTGAAAGTGAAATAGTAAGTAAGGGGTGTGAGCTATTTTAGAACATGTGGGGTGGGCGTACCTTTCACAGTACACGCTGATCACGCATCTGGTGGATTTGTTCACAATGAAGGGTTGCACCAAGGTAACTCCCCAAATAGTGAAGTGGCAGTATTGGCTGTTGAAGTTGAACTTTAAAATGGAATATAGCCTGGGTAGCAGCAATGTTTTGGCAGATTGCTTTTCCAGAACCAGAATGACCAGATGACATGAAAGTTATACTAAAGATGATAGTGAAGTTACAGTCTCGGTGTCATCTGTGTGTAAAGAGTCTAGAGGGGGAATTTGGAAAGAGGAATGGTGTGAAGCTGATGTGGAGGATATGGTGTTGTGTCTTGTTGGCGAGTACTCAAGAATAGGGTGGCCAGACAAAAGTAGCTAAGTGGCGAAGTCCTAGCATATTAGGGCTTGAGGACTCAATTGTCACAGATGGATGGAATAGTGTAAATTAGCAGATGTGCCAGAAGGACCTTGGAAGAAATAGTTGCCTGACAATTGGGGTCCATACAAAGTGCTTGGTGGAATGCCAAAGTATGCAGTAGGTGTTGTTGATCATTTCTGACAGTGGCCAGAGAACACATTTGTTTCTCAGGTTATTACAGCGGAGTTGAACAAGTTTTTGAGTGAAGTGTTTAAAATGGAAGGTCTGCCTGATGCGTTAGTAACCAACAATGGTTTTCAGTCGGGTTCTCATAAAATGGAATGCTTCTTGAAATACTATGGAATTAAAGTTTCTCTGACATCTTTTTACTATCATCAAAGTAATAGTATTGTGGAAAGATGAGACCATGTACTTGAGGAGAGTTTAGAGAGTTTAAAGCTAGCACTGTCTGAAGGGAAGGATTGGGAAGCGAATGTGGAAAACAAGATGTGGGTATCACACTATCGCTTGTTTTAAAAGATGTGTGAAAGGAAGGCACGGACTGTATTACAATTGATCTGGACAAGGAAAAAAGGTACAAGTGCTAATTAATATAAGGTGCAAAAAGAGTTCAACAAACAAGACTTTGAGGTTGGTGAGACGGTGAGACTCAAACTGGGTAGGAAGCCACAAAAAGCATACTCACAATTTTCAGGTTTGCTGAAGTCCATGAGAGTGGGTATACAAACAGTTAAGCTGTCTGACATCAATTTGTGGAACAAGAATACATTGGTAAGAGTACTTGAATCACTATGAGAAGAAACCATTCTATTTTCTTTTGATAAGGAGGGCAGTGGGTCAAGAGTACAGGTACAAGGCAAGATGAATGTGTGCCCTCCACATTGAATGCACAATTATGTAATGCACTGATTTTGCACTGATTTTGCATCAAGGAAATACCTACTCCTTATTAGAGTACCTGACTTTATTTATACTTTTATTCTTGCTATAAGTTTGCCATAGTATTGTGCAAAGGGGTTTGTGGTGTTCTTAGAATGCTTTTGATAAGGGTTTATACAGAAGATGGGAATGTCAGTGTGCTTATGTTGACAGTTTCTAGCGGTTCCACTTCTCTGATGGATGTATCTTGTTTCCTGCAATAAATAAATTTCTATCCTTGCTCTGTCTGTCGTTTACACCTCAGAGCACTAGCATTGAGCCCGAAGGCTTCCGTCTCACCCATCCACAACATGTAGAAGGTTTCAGATGTTAAAGGAGCAGTCTGAGACTATCTTCTCGATGTCCAAGAACCATGCAGTTCATGTCACAGCTTCTGAAGCATCTATGCCACCAGCAGACCCTTCCTGAGCAGCACCAATGTTCCATGGGAAGCAACTTCCCTGATCTGTAGCATCCAACTATGTCTATGGATCAACCAAAAATACAGTGGAACATTTTCATTGCATCCTTCAGTCCCTGAAGTATGAATGCAAGCATGTCATTTTTATGTATTCTAAACCAAGATCAAATCTTCCAGAACACAGCACACATGGAACCACCTTCCGGATCAGCACAGCCAGACAATGCATCACAAATGAACTTCCTATTGTGTGGTATCACTACTTTGTGATACGGTAGTCTTATATCCTAACAATGATCCAAAGCCTACACAGATGGTAATATAAAAGCCACTAAGGTCACCAGAAAGATGTCAAAGCAGGGCATATTACAAGGCTTTGTAGCCCTTCAATTTGTCATTGCTTCCCTCTTACAAATCCTTACTTTTTTCCTCGGTTAGTAGAAGCAACCGAAAATAAGCAGAGAGAGTGACCATCACCGTTAATGAAGGGTAGCTAGGCGGGAAGTTTTAATTACCTTGTCCAAAGCTGCATTAGAATATGATTGACAGCAGAATCTGGACCATCAGAGGCTTCTTAGCTAATTCTAACACAGACATGTAAACAATATTTTCCTTAGGTAAAATGTCACAGTACTGATATGGACATAAAGTAAGCTCTCTCCACTGGTACCTTAATTTCCATTCTTTGTCAACTGCTTCTCGAAGTGACATATGCAGGTGTTTCCTCCAGTCGGATTCTACAATGCAGCCTTGGTCAGTACGGCTCATGAGGAGACCTGTTATGAAATGATCTGCCCATATGCCTGATAGTTCAGATCTCCCTGTGAGCTACATTAAATCTCATTTCACAGCAAATACATGTGAATTAGTCTCTACAGAGATGATCACTACTGTTGGTTGGCCCTATTCACATTCATTGGATTGTCTTATCAGTACATCAGCTGATGGCCTTTAAATAGACTGGATGCTTTCCAGATAGAGAAATCCTTGGATTTTTGAGCTGTTACTTAGTTGTAAACCTTTAACCACAGGTGCCAAAAACAAACTGTTCCACAGTTTTTATTCAATGCTACAAAGTAACTAGAAGGGACACAAAATTCCCATGTAAATAAATAAACAAATTATGCTACTACACAGCAATAGAAGGGTTGTAAATCTTGTACTCCATCAATTTAAAACAGTTGATAAGTAAACAACAAGTGTTGTAGCTTTGAACAAATGGTAAATCGCCAACAAATTTTATGGCGACGCTATCCTGAGGTTTAGTAGGTATTGGCATTGGCATGATCAACCAATGAGGCTTTTGATTATCTGCTTTAATCAGCGTGCAGGTGACACACTGTGCAATGCAAACTTCTACATCTCTTGTTAAACTTTTTGTTTTTTTAAACTTTATTTGTCATTTTATTAACACTGTGCAGTAAATAAGGACACACTTATATGCACTTACATCATCTCGTCACATTACCATCAATACTTGTGTGGCACAATTAACTCTCTTGTTAAAGTTGACCACAAGAATTGCCACTCAACAATGTCAATAGTGTTTTGTGATTCCTAAATGGCAAGGCAAAGGATGATCCTGTCACCATGACAGTGCTATAGATTGTAATTCCTTGGTTTACAAGTAAATTAAAGCTTTCTCATACGTAATTCTATTTTGAAAACTTCCTGTTTTCTTCTTTGCAATCCAGTTCATGATTTCTGTGATAGAATTTAATTCTTTAAGGTTTTCTTTAAGGACTGGTGCTATGAAGTGTTGAGGGGCTATAACTGTTTTTGAAGATTCTTTGACTTTCTCTTCTGTGCCTTATCCTGAGAGCAAATCAGCCTTTTGGTTGCATATTCTTGGATGATAAGTTATAGTAAAAGGATATTCTGCAAAAACAGAGACCATCTTAATTGTTGAGCAGTTGAAGTCTTTGCTGATTTGAGGTTTTGCAAGTTAAGATTATCTTTAGAAACAACTGTATCATGAGAAGTCCCAAACAAATTGTGTCTCAGTTCTAGGAAGACTTCCAAATAGCAAATAACTCATTGTCAGCTACAGTGTTGTTCTTCTCATATGGCCTTAATTTTTGAGAATGTAAAGCTGCACGATGTAACTACATTGCTTTGGGATGCTGTTGAGACGAGATTGCCTGCGTGTCCTAATTGGAAGCATCTGCCTTCACCACAAAAAGTAATTCTAGCTGTGGAGGACGAAGATAGGCGGCATGGTGAACACTCCTTTCTGAATTGTACAGACATTGGCGGCCCGGGGAGTCCACTTAAATGAAACCTCTTTCCACAGAGATAGGCGCTTCAATAGATGACAAATGTTTGATGAAGCACTCATAAAGATTAGGAAAACCTAATAAGACCTGTATGTTCTTCACAGATCTTCGAGTTGACCAGTCTCCCATGGCGCAAATCTTTTTTGGATCTTCTGAACTTCTAAAGAAGTCATAACAAGTCCCAAGACCTCCTCAGAAATGATATTAAACTAATATTTCGTAAACTTCACAATTCTCATAATTTTTCCAAGCCCAATTTTAGATGATGTCCATGTTCTTTTTCTGAGTCAGAACAGACAAGAAGGTCATCAATGTAAATGATTACGAAAAAATCAAGATATTCTTGAAATACCTCATTAACAAAAGATTTGATGGCTACTGGTGCATTGCAGAAGCCAAAGTGTCTGACCAAATACTCTTACAAGCCATATTGTCTTAAACATGGTCTTCCAATCATCTGCATCCTCTATCCTGTTCAGATTTTCCACTCCACTCAGATCTAATTTTGAATAAATTGTTGCAGTTTTCACCTGAACAAATAATACAGAATTGAGTGGGAGCTGTTAATGGTTCTTAATAGTAGACTTGTTCAAGGACTCAACCAACCATTGCCTTCCGGGACAAAATATAAAGAAGAGGCCGCTGGAGAACTCAGGGGTTGAATAAACCTATTAGCAAGATTTTCCTCTAAGCATTTTTTGAGGTGCTCATTTTCTATTGAAGGTAAAGCATACACCCTACTGCTAGGAATTTGGCCATCAGGAATTAAATCAATCCAAAAATCAAATGGCCTGTGGTGAGGCAGGGTCTCATCGGTTTTTGGTCAAATACATCTGTGAATGAAGAGTAACCTGTCAGGTAAATGCACTACGGGTTGCTTTGTAGCAGTAACTATGGGGCATATTATCAAGAAAGGGCGTTAAAATTATCGCGATAATGGGCTTGATAATATGCCCTTGAGAATTCCCATAGAAGCCCTTGTTCTGGTGTCAACATGGGCTTCTATGGGAATTCTCAAGTGGGCTAGCTGTTGTGAATGTCCTCCGTCGCCGGGGTCCTCTGTTGTATACCCACCCCCTCTGCTAAGTCTACTGTGGGCAGAAAGAGGATGCCTCAGGAGCTACACTGTCATAGTGTATGCTCTAATGTCCCCCTGCTGAAGAAGCCATCTGCGGACCCGAAAGACCTTAAGAACTTCAGACCTATCTCCCTGCTACCCGTACCCAGACAAGGTAATCGGGAAGGCCATCAACACCAACCACGTCCTGGACATCTCCCAATCCAGCTTCGGAAGCAACCACAGCACCAAGACCGCCCTCCTCGCTGCCACCGATGGCATCCGCTTTCTCCTTGACCAGGGCGAAACAGCAATCCTCATCCTACACCGTCTCCCACCACACCCTCATCACGAGACTTCATGATGCCGGCATCCGCAACATAGCCCTGGACTGGATCCACTCATTCCTCACCGGTTGAACACAGTGAGTCAGACTACCACCGTTCCTCTCAGAACCCACAGATATCAGCTGCAGAATGCCCCTGGGCTCCTCCCTGAGTCCCTCCCTCTTCAACATCTACATGACCCGACTCGCAGCCATCGTCAGGAACCACAGACTCAACATAGTCTCCTATACTGATGACACCCATCTGATCCTCTCCCTCACAAACAAACCCACAGCTGCCACAGACAACTTCCACAATGGGATGAAGGCCGTCGCCACCTGGATGAGAGACAACTGCCTCAAACTCAACTCAGACAAGACTGAAGTCCTCATCCTGGGACCCACCCCATCAGCTTGGTACGACTCCTGGTGGCCCGCTGCACTAGGAAACACCCCATACGCCCACGGACCACGCACTAAACCTTGACATCATACTCGACTCCTCGCTTACAATGAACTACCAGATCAATGCTGTTTCCTCATCTGCTTCCACACACTTCGCCTGTTCCGCAAGACCTTCAGAGGAATTCCCACTGAATCCAGAAAGACGTTCACTCACACACTCATCAGCAGCAGACTCTACTTCCTGTTAAGGGCAATCCTACCTCTTTTCTTTCACAATAGGTCATTTTGAATCTTGGAGGGATGAGGTTGTTTAAAATCACAGGTGATCCATCTTCCATACCTATTAACTATAAATACACATACATCTCTGCTACATATATGTGCTCACATCCACTTGGCTAGATTATGAATGCACTTCCTGACTACTAGTAGAAGCATACTCAATATCTTACACACACTCAAACGAAAATACCCACATGCAATCCCCCTGCATTCACACTTAGTACTGCTACATGCAAAAGACAACCAGGCTTTGAGTCTAAAAACACACACTATTAAAAGCAAACCAGCTATAGGCGCTTATCAACATATTGAGACCGAGGTTGGGTGAAATTGGAAAGGCTATTTATTCGTCGTCCTACATTCAAGTGTTAGAGGCATTCCAGTTTTTTAGTGGTGCACCAGAAACTCCGTTGCTTTTGAAGAACATTTTTGATTTTGGGTGAGATTGTTTAAGACCAGGCCATCACTTGGGTGAGAGTAGACCTAAAGGTGGTACGTTTGAAATATTATTAAGCTTGGCAATCAATTCCATGGAATAAGTTATTGTTGTGATTTTGTCCTTAGCATATATTTGGTAGAGTGAATTTTCGATTTGGCTGGTCATTTGAAAGCCAGTTTAAATAAGAATTGGATGGATTCTTAGCAATAACTATTTTTTGAATCAATAAGGCAATGTTCTAATTATAGAGATTTGAAGTCGTTTTTTTAAAAAATTTATTTTATTGACTGTCTTAGAACATACAGCAGTGAGACTCAGCATACCTAGAAAACACTGCATTGTACACTCACTTAACAGACATGAGACCGTAGGCATCAATTGAAGACACACCAGGTATACGGAGGACACGATAAAGCGTTGAGCTTACCCAGTAGCAATTCGCCACCCATGCTTAGCCATCCGCAGCGTTTACATGTTATGACGGTAACCGGCAACAGTTTGGGAAGTCCACATTAGAGATTTGAAGTAGTTTTGATAAGAATCTTTAAGTGATTTGTTCTTTTCTACGTGCCCCTATATCCGTTTCTACTTGGTTATTCGTGCACTTTCGACATGCACATTTTGCATTATGCTGGATTTTACACACACACACATACTCGCGTGATTCTTTCTGCACATATGTTTACCTCATTACATACAGGAACAATTACACGCATTCCACAATACCTTTTTTCGAGTCACATGCACACAAACATGGCGGAGCTCAGCTATACTAATGGCAATCAAGCAACTTTCCTGGCACTAAATAAACTTCACATTCAGACGAAAAGTTAGGCATATGCATTGCATGCGCCGTGCAAAGAGTCACACTGGTGTAAGATACCCCATTGCTCTCTTCCACCGTCCTCAAGTGTGGCTGCTGTTGCCCCAAGCCTGCCCTCTTACCTCCTCGTCTCGGCTGTACTCATTAACATTCAGGATGAGTTTGATCCCCTGCAGGCTGATCTCCAAGTCGCAGGTTGAAGGGGGTCGCAGATGAACTGTGAGCTTTCTGGTGGTGGCAATCTGAAACAGAAAAACAAAACAAACAAGGAGGGTCAGAGGTTAAAAAATCGAGGGCAGTCCTTGCACCAAAACACATGCGGTTAGCACCGCACTCACAGAGGCTTAGTTCATGCCAGAGGCAGGGAAAGAGCGAGGCTGTCGCCGCACGCTTAAAGTATGTGAGGGAGATGAAAAGTGCACTCATTTTGGAGCTGAGTAAGCTTAGCTACCCAATAGCACATTTTTCCTGCCATGAGAATATTCCCTTGTACATCCAACTCTGAATAATCGATTTATAAATGGGAGTACAAGCCTCTGGGGCACAAAGTCGATGTTGCTGTGTTCTTGCTTCTGTGTACTGGGACACTGATAACCAGGCCCCACTGCATGTGGCCTGACCCCTACAACATGTGGAAATTGGTTACCACCTAATTGGCCTATTTAACTTTCTTATAAGGCTACAGTATATGGTGCCCAAAATACATCTCTAGCATGTAAAGTTAACTGTCACCTACGGAAGACAGCAGTAGTGTGCCATCCACTAGTGTAACCAGGCAAGCATGACCCAGGCCCACCACTCCACCCTGGCAGCTGCAGTTTAAAACCTGCAGTAGGTCCCCTTTTGAGAGGAGAAAACCTCCCTTTTAAAAATTAATAAGTACCCCTAAATAGGCCACAGCTGAAAAAGAAGTGTATGGTATTTAAAAGTAGAACATGTAAAAATGTAGAGTCAACATGTCCTTACAGTGACTAGCAACCAAAAGCTATTTTCACTGTAGAAAGGCTGGCTGGCCCGGTGAGAAACAATGGGAAGCAGGATTAAAGGTTAATTATGCTCTCTCTGGAAAAGGACCAGCTGGTAATGTGACTAAACCACTCTTTTTAATATATGTTGAAAACACAACTTAATGGTGAAATCGGATTAATAATTAAGAATGCTCGTTTAAAGGTGCACCTTATTAAATGTAAAGGTCAAGTACCTTTTAGAAAGTTACCCTTTTCCTGTCTGAAGCTCCTGGAGGCTAATTTGCAATAGCTCTCCAAAAGTATCCCAGCGATTTAATAGTCTCTGATGAGGCGTTATTTACTTTAAAGGAGCCTTCTCTGTCAAAAGGAAATGTTAGGTGATACCTGAAAAGGCCCCAGCTTTTGTCCTTTCAGTCAGGCAGGCACCAACCCAGTGGGGGAGGGCTACACCTAGTACTGGTTTGAAATGACCAAGGATAAGGGCACAGCTTATTACCCTGGCCACTCCTCTGGGTGAAAAATGCAAAAAGGGTGGGTACACAGGTTCCGCACATGGGGAGAAGGGTTTCTCCATCTTGGATTTTGAGAGTAAGAAGCACTGTGGGATTGTTTGTAGTAGGACAAAATGAAACTGCTTCAAAAGTGGGTATTGTTACCCCATGGGACATTTACCTCATTGGTTAGGGAGGGGCCAGGAGACACACCCTCACTCACTAGCTAGTGCCATGCAGAATTATTGCATCACCAGGCACCCTCTTCAGAAACCTTTCTAGACCTGCAGAATAACAGAAGAGGAATGGACCTGCTGTGTGACCTGAGAAGCATGAAGAATTGGACCTGCTCCCTCTTGTAAGGTGAGCACCCTGAATATCACTCCAGAATATCAATAAAACACAAAATCGAGGACAAAATCTAGAAAAAAATATAGACAGGTAAGTCTAGATTTTCTATACCTAACTCCACATTTGGCACATATATCTTCATGGTATGTAGATGTGGAGTTAGGAATAGCAAATGTATAGTTCCCTATATGTACTTATCTTTCGATATTTTGTCCCTCAATACTCCGTTCTCGATATTCTTTTACCACGGTATTCTAGAGGTTGATATTCAGTAGTACAATCCTCTTGTATCCAGGATAAAGAAGTGGACTTCAAGGGTCAGTTGAGTAACTTCCTGTCTGGGTACAGGGCTACAAAAAGTTGGCTGCAAGAGGCATTTTACCGGAAGTTCCCAGCTGCCCAGTACAAACTGGGCTGGACCTGAATCCTGCTGGTGGCCTCTGCTGGAGTGAGTCTTGACCCCTAAGTGCTGTTCCTGTGGTCGTGGGACCCTTGGCTGTGTCTAACGGGCCTACTCTTACCCCCCCTGAAACCATTATGACATTTGTTTTGGGCTTACAGATCTGTGAAGGACAGGGAGAAACCTCCCCGGCCTATCTGACCAGGGTGCGACCTTACTGGGCTAAGTAAACAGGTTTATCCCAATGGGAGTTTCTTCACAGCAGCAAATTCATCTCACTGGACCCTCAGTGAGAACTTATCTGGCCTCGTGGAGCTCCTTGTCAGACACAGCCTGCAGCCTTGCCCTGCTGAAGGATTCCAAGTTTAAAAAAAGAGGCTAAGTATAAATGTGAAAGTCTTGAACAGGCGAAGCTTTCCCGCCAAAACTAATGACTGCAATGGGACCTCGTTCAGTGACTATCCAACTTTATGAGAACGTCCTCGGATACAGCCTGGTGCCTTGCTCCGCTGAAGGATTTTGGCTTCCAAAAGAGACTAAGTCCCAAGGTACAACCTTTCCCGTCGAACCTGTTTGATGTATCTGACTTGTTTTCCCTCACAGACAGCCTGAAATCGCACGTAGGTACCAGTGTCCTGTGACCATTGACTACCATAGACACTTTGTGTTTTTAGGTGCTGTTTTTCCTTAAATCTTTCAAAATTCATATCGCTGGTTCCCCTTTTGGATTTTTGGTCATTTTGCTGTCATCTTGTGAATTAAATGTAACTCTATTTTATAAACTGGAGTGGGATTTTTATTGTGTTATGTTTTTGACGCTTTATTTAACTGTTTCAGTAACTTACGCAGGTCTGCTCTGTGCTATAACCAGAGCTTGAGGTTAAACTAAAAATATGGTATGCTGTGGGAACACATTTTACTTAAGTTAGTGCCACAGTACATTCTGTAAAAAGAATGGTAGGCCGTCGGCTTGCTGGTATAATGATCATTTGAAAATCTTAAAACTGACCTGCCGAAAGGCTGAACGGAAATGGAGGAAGTCCTATTTGGATGAGGACAGGGCTTCTTGGAAGGCCACTATGGCAGAATATAAGAAGGAAATTATTCTGGCAAAATCTAAATATTTTGCCAACATCATTCTAAACTCCAAGAATGACTCTAGAGCAATCTTTAAAATAGTGAAGGATATGACTGTCCCGGAGTGTACTCAATCCAAAATGATGCCAACTCAAGCTCTGTGTGATAGTCTAGCGACCTTCTTTATGGAGAAAATTAGCAACATCATCGATGGACTGAATAAGAATAATTTTTCCCAGAATGAAGGAACCACTCTCAAATGCAATGAGACACAAGACTTAGGGTGGGATATTAGGGTAGAATCAGGTCAACTGTCCTCCCTGAGTTCTTTTGAGCTTCCCTCGGAGGAAGTATTTAATAAAATTGCCATGAGTGTATCCTCAGGGTCTCCTTTAGATCCTCTTCCTTCCAAGATTTGGAAGGAGCTGGGCCCTGAGCTCTTTGCTATTCTGCGTCAGATTTGCAACCGCTCTTTAACCTCTGGTCTGGTGCCAGCATGTTGGAAACAGGCAGTGGTTACACCACTCTTAAAAGAAACGACTTTGGATCCGGCATGTACGGGGAATTACAGACCAATTTCTCTCTTACCATACCCGATTAAAATCATTGAACGGCTGGCCAGTAATTCTTTGTCTCAGTTCCTGGAATCTAATTCTAGACTGGATGATGTTCAGTTTGGCTTTCGACCTGGCCATGGAACTGAGACTGCCTTAGTGACCGTGTTAGACGGCCTTCGACTGCGGGCAGACAGGGGACAATCGGGCATTCTTGTTTTGCTCGACCTGTCTGCTGCATTCGACATGGTGGATCACTGTATTCTGCTGACCAGGTTGGAAGAAGCTGGGGTATCAGGGACAGTTCTGGAGTGGTTTCGTTCCTATCTCTCTGACAGAAGTCAGGCAGTTTCCCTTCCTCCGTACCAGTCTAAATTTTCCAACATCCACCATGTCGTTCCTCAGGGATCGGCTATTGGCCCTATTCTCTTTAACATCTATATGAGACCCTTGATAGGAATTATGAAGGCGCATGGTGTGAGAGTGGTAAACTATGCCGATGACACCCAGCTCTTCTTTTCTTTGGAAGGAGACCAGTCGATCTCCTTAGCATCCTTTCATGACTGCATGCAGGATACTGCCCAATGGTTAAGAAATAACTCACTCCAATTTAATTCAGATAAGACGGAAGTCTTATACTGTGCTGTGGGGAAGGTCCCCCCCCCTTTTCCGCACAGCTTTTGGCCTCCCCCAGCTACGTCTGTTCAAATACCAGTCGGAACAGTACGTAATTTGGGAGTGATGTTTGACGTGAATCTGACCATGGAAATGCAGGTAAATAAGGTGGTGGGAAATTGTTTTTCCCTGATTAAAGCACTAAGGAAGATTCTTCCGCTGCTGCCAAAAACGACTAGGGCGCTGGTCGTTGGTAGCATCATCCTCAGTAGACTTGACTACTGCAATGCCCTATTATTAGAGGCCCCTAAATTTCTGATTGAGTGCCACCAAAGAGTCCAAACTGTGGCAGCCAAGTTGGCATTGATGAAACCTCGCCGCTCGTCTGGGTCATTAGCACTTGCAGAGCTTCATTGGCTACCCATACTGCAGTGGGTTCAGTTTAAGTCTCTGTGTTTGGTCTTCAAGGCCCTCCATGGCCTGGGACCTAGACCTCTTCAGGGGATCTTAACATGGTATACTCCATCAAGGTGCCTCCGGTCTGCCACCGCCTGCTTGGTGAAAGTCCCGAAAACCCAAAGAGCTAGATCAGGAGGAAGAGCGTTTAGCTCGGCTGCGGCCAAACTCTGGAACAGCATCCCTCTGGAATGTAGACAGATGCATGATCTGCTACAGTTTAGGAAAAAGATTAAAACATGGCTGTTTCCCAGAGTTTGATGAACTCGGGAGCCGCTCTGTCAGTCTGTGCTATTTCTCCCCCCCCCACCGCTTGATGAGGATTTACTTACTAGCGCCAAGATACCCGTTGGGTGATAGCTGCGCTCTATAAGTTCCTTATACAATACAATACAATACAATACAGTGAATTAATCACTGGCATTTTCGTATAATTTAAAAAAATATGATTTCTTTTTCTCACTGAGCTGCGTTATACCCTTCACTCTTGGTACTGGTACCTGGAGTGTGCATTAAGAAACATTAAAGTAAACATACGTGACAAAAGAAGGAAAGCAATCGCCGAACTTGTGCATACAACAAAATGAATGTGGCATCTAGAATCTTGCTTCAGTCTTCCATTTGGTTTGAGCAATGTGGCTGTTCTCCTTATTTACTCCACAGTCCACATGGGAGGTAGTCCTTTGGGTGGTTTCAAATAGAGGACAATTCTATGCTCTGTTTTTTAGATGGGTGTCCATAGCATTACTTAATGTATTTAAGATTAGATGACTCCTCCAAAAGAAAGTGTCGACCCATTACTGTGAGCCTCCTCAGGACTTTGGAAGAAGGAAGTTCTTGCTTGGCAAACATGGGTCGTCCGCTTGGGCACGACCTAGTTACTTCCGGGGGGGAAACTGCAGAGTGCGCTTTGAGGGAAGAATAGATCAAGCTAGAGGAAGAAGCGAAGGTCTTCATCTGCTATGGGGGCATGGGTGTGGCTGTCAGGGTTCCGAGTGGTGTAAGCCTACATCCGCTAGTGCAGATTGCTTTGGTCTGGAAGAGAATGGGGAAGCTGCAGGGTGCGCTGACACACGTAGTCGGGACGCAACGGAAGCCTTCGTTTGTTACTCCTTTTGATCCCAAAAGTCTTCCGTGTGTTGGGGTCGGGTCAGACGGCATGTGCAGGTCTGCTCCAGAGTGCCTGACCCGTACATGCCGTCTGATCTGGCCCCGCCATTCATTTTGTTGTATACACAAATTTTGCTTTCCTTCTTTTGTTACGTATGTTTACTTTGATGTTTCTTGATGATGTTTCTTAATGCACACTCCAGGTACCAGCACCAACAGTGAACAGTATTACGCCACCCAATGAACAAAATAAATCATGTTTTTTGTAATTGTATGAAGATACCAGTGATTAATTTGAGTATTCACTGTGGCACTAACGTATGTAAAATCTGTTCCCACAACATACCATATTTTCTGTTTAGCCCCATTTTCATGCCTAGGTATTGTAGAATCACTAGGGAAAACCATTAGATGTCGATACATATAACCAGAGCTTGAGCCCAGGTATAAATTACTGACTGGACATAACAACTTAGTGGAGTACCATCCACTTCAACTAATCAACTAATTATTCATTTTCTCACACCTAGCTCCAGTAAATTTTACTTTAGTATTTAAATTGTATGCAGGAAAAATTAGCTGGCATACTGGTACTACAAAATTAGAAAAAAAAGCATTGGAAGTCAAAATGAATATACATTGTAAAACAACTGAATGTATTTAAGTTAACTATGGGCTGGTATCTTCATGTACATTTGATGGTGTAGTGCCATAGTTTCAAAATGCCAGGACGTGCTTCATTTGAGGCTTGGGGAAAATAGTGTCGCCTGAGCTCAATAGCTTTTGAAGGTCTAGAATTCATTACAAATATCTATGGCCATAAATATATATCTCCATGGGCTGTACCAGACTATTTTAGTCGCCTTAGTTATGAGTCATGCTCCTGTGAGGAACTTCCATTCATGTATGTGGTGGTGTCATCTCTTCCCTGCCCTACCCCTAATAGACTCACTACAATGGGTGAGGGACAAGTGTGGACTTTCAGGGCTTGTCTCTAGAATGCGCCTTGAGACTCCTTACGCAAAGAACGAAACCTTCTTACATTCAAGAATAATCTGTAAAATCTATGTACTACAGTAACGCTACAGGACGTTCAAACCCAGACCAGCGCTTTGAGGCTGGCTTCATTTTGTAGTGCAGTATATACATATTTTCACTACGGATTGATATGCATTGAAGGATTGCTCTGAAACCAATGAGATCCATCCAAAGGCACATTTTTCATAAATCCACCGAATACTGTCGCTTTGATATTCCGAGAAACATTATGCTTCATTCATCAAGTGGTTAATGCCCATCTTGGATGTCTGGGCCCTGAGTAGACAAAAACATGTTTTCTCACATATGCCAACTCAAAATTATGCCTTCCTCTATTCTTAAATATCAGGGACTCTAGCTTTGACTGTGTGGTAAACTCATGTGTTTTTTCTGCAAAAAAATCCTGTGCTCAAGATTATTTTAGGGTACGATGTCAGATTGTTACACCTACCTTCTTCAAGGTAACTTGTATGGGAGCTGTTAGGGTACAACACTTACCCTATCCATATTTTCCAAAGGACATCACCATAATGGTCTACAGGGCAGGAGGGAGGATAGCATGGCCACTTGCTTGTTTGTACACAGGATGCCACATTGA
Organism: Triturus cristatus; assembly: GCF_964204655.1. NCBI lineage: Eukaryota > Metazoa > Chordata > Amphibia > Caudata > Salamandridae > Triturus > Triturus cristatus. The sequence continues at coordinate 930,792,007 of NC_140585.1, forward strand.
CCTTCTACATATTGGCCCATATTCTGCGATGATTCCAAACGATCCTTCTCTATGAATGTACGCAAGATGACATATTCACCTGTCATTGTCACAGAGTGCCAACTGCGGTGTCAGAACCTGTACTCTCTGAACATCCGTCTAAAGTAATTAATAGACCAATTCTGAGCAAAACCCACTAAAACAAACAGAAAATTCAAGAAATTAGCAACACAGTTGTTTTCAAGTAATTTTTGAGAACTTCTTCCTTGAAAATCAGTAAAAAAAACTGCACAAGCAGAAGTGAGCCTGATTCAGGGCACTAATCCCTTCGCATGCCAACTGCACCACTCTTTTCACCTGTGCTGGATGTGCTCCCATACAAGAAAGTTCTCAACCTTCATTGGTGTGTTGTACTGAATTTCCTCCGGCCCTGAAGCTCTCTGACTGTTGGATTCTCCATCTCCAAGTTCATCAATCAGTGTTGTCCTGCGCCAGCCTCTCTCCTGAATTTTCAAGACTCTCTCTTCCTCCCAGAGTTCTTGCCTTTCTCTCACTACCTGCTTGCTCCATTCTCTACCTGACATCTCAGTTGCTTATTACATACATTTCCGTGCTTTTCTCTAGTGTCCCCTGGCTGACGCAGTCTACGATTTCAATAGTCCGCTAACTTCTTTGCCTGCTGTTACCACTCTCCTCTGGCCAAGTTGCTTACCTTCTTTACTGGGTTACCAGACAGGTCAGCCACAGTAATCCATCATCCAGTTTTGGCAGTCCTGTTTCAGCACTGTCCGCCATGGTCTAGAGGCTCAGTAAATCTGCCTGTTACCCTTCGGGGGTTCACTCAGTCCAGAAGTGAGGGTTGTCGCACTCACCCTCTTTAGTTCTTGTCACTCAGTTTCTTCGTGGCTGCACATGGGATGGCATGTTTAGTTGCATAGCTACACATAGGTGCCACCGTTCGGAATGGTATGATCTGTTGCATAGATGCACACAGGGTGCGAGATCACCTTGTGCATGGCTGCACAAAGGGCAACATGCTCACCTTTTGCATAGGAGAACACAGGATAGTACTTTCATCTGTCTGGCTACAAACAAAAGGCCGAACTGTCATTTTACATGGCTCAACTCAGAATGCCACGCTCATCTTCTGTGTGGCTGTCACGTGGGAGAGCATATAATGCCAACATGTTTCAGCTAACAAGATGCTACACATATCTTCAAGACGGGGACACAAAAATTGCCATGTGGACCGAGCATGGCAACACAGAATATGCTATACCCATTCTGCATGGCTACACACCACACACTCTTTATAGTGAAGGACGCAAGAAGTGGAGTCCCCTTCTAAATAGCTGCACTCAGGGTGCACTATTTGCATTCTATATTGTAGCACAACTCGTGACACACTCACATTATGCCTGGCATCTCACAACACAACACACTCATCTTTTGCATGACTGGATAAGGGGACCCCACTACCTTCTTCACAGTAGGACAGAGCATGCCAATCTCACTTTGGAATGGCTGCACATGGGATTCCACATTCACCTTCATAGTTGGACAAAGGAAACCTTACTTAACCTTCTACATGGCAAGTCAGAAGAAGCCATACTCATGCACTCACGCTTGGCCTCAAACAGGATGCTGCACTTACCTCAAAGGCTGCCTCCAGGAAGTCACACAGATGGTGGCATAGAAACGCGTTCTCCTTTTGAATTTGGTGCCCCAAGTGTACCTCAGAATCTACATGGCTGCACACAGGGTGCTATGCTAGCAGGCACACAAGAAGCCACACTTTCCTCCCGTCTGCATCTCTAAACATAGAATGCCATATTGCTCTTCTGCATGGCATAACTCGAGATGGCAGATTCACCTCCTGCATGGCTGAAGACATCAGACAAACTTACTTCATGGCTGCACACAGGATGCTACTATTACCGTGTGCACAGCTGGACATAGGGGGCCACACTAACCTTCTGATGATTACACAAAGGATACTACTTCAATCCTTTCCACTGCTGCATTAAGACTGACAATCTCACTTTCTGCATGATGGCTTATGTCATTCCATAAAAAAGAAAGGGTGCTTCTCTCAAGCTCTTCATTGCTTTACATGCGATGACACCGTGCCTGCAGCATGGCGACGCACCTGCGGCACACTCACCTTCTGCATGGCTGCACATAAGATGCCATTGCCTTGATGACACGGGACTTCCACAGACCCCAGGAACTGCACAGTGAACCTCTCCATCCAGCAAGTGTTCCTCTTGAGTCCTGAAATAGAAATTACACAGTGAAGGTGGCGGCTGGGCTCTCTGTGACGGGTTCTGGAGGTTTCACTTGGTCAAGAATGTAAATTGTACTCAAATCCCTCTTAAAATGTCATAGACGTATTACAGACTGTCCACTGGTAGTGCCCAACTAACAAGCCACCACTTCAATAGCAGACGTTTTAAAGAGCAGTATCTTCTGGGTGGTATATTTTTGCAATGTAATAAACTAATTGTTAGACACTTGGGAAACAATTCTCAGCCTTTCTGTGGTGGATCCACATTAGCTGGAAAGTCAATGGACAATGAAAAGACCTATCCTACAATAAGTCATAACATCATCGAACAAAGATGAGCAAATGAAGGAAACACATTAGCACGTAAGCACTTGTGCAGTGGGAAGTATGGCTCACTGAAGGAGTGATAAAGGGCATTTTCAGTGGCAGAAATGTATTCAGCAATGCGCCACCCGAATATGTGGCAGATCGGATGATACGCAACATCGAAAGACTTTGTGTGGCATAGTATGTGAGCATAGGCAAGAGATCTAGCCCATTTTGTCACATTGTCATCTAACATGTGTTTACTAGGGATGGCCAAAGTGAAACCATACATGCTCAAAATTGGGCACAGTGAGGAATTTGTATTTTTAACCTATGGAAAGAAGGGCATAGTTTTATTTCACGTGACCTGTTCCTATCAGATGGATGACCTGCCCAACGAGAGTGGGATTCAGGCCGAAGGGATTTGTGTTTTTCTGCTGATGATCCGGACTGCTCTAGCCCCAAAGAACAAATGGGAAATACAAATTCCTAGACTCGCAAGCCACATTTACTTCTCTGCTGACATAAATCCCAAAGTAGGACTTCTGGTAAATGAAATGAAAGGTAAACCACACCATCGACAAACAGGCGTAGGAAAGCAGATAATAAGTTCTATCTAGCAGAGTCTTTGCCAATGCAGAATGAATGATAGTCCTAAACTTGCTTTGAAATGGAACAATCTTTTATTTGAAGTTATTGTGCCTGTGGAAATTCTTGCCTCATTAGAGACGATATTGGGTTCAGTACACTCCATAAACTTAAGACTACAAAACTTTTAAACGTTGTATCTGTTATGCTATACCTCTGACAGAATAACAAGGTGAGCTAAGAATGATAGTGGTGAAAAGACTAAATGCCCTAAATGTGGATTAGTGGCCGCAAATATGCTGCATATGTTTGTTTCTTGCCCAAAATTGGGGGCGTTCTGGGAAAAAGTGAATCAGGTTATCAGAATATGTCTTGGCTTTGATTTACAGTTTACTCAAAAGGAGATTATGCTTTGGTATGGGGCTGAAACAGACCTAGGATTAAAACAATTCTTATCCATCACTTTTGTTTCGGCCAGGTTGTGTATAGCTGGGGCATGAATCTCTCCGTTGCCTCCTAGGACAGCAGATAAAGTGGCATCAGGCATTGAATTGTTAGGACAAGAAAATGTCAACTTTGTAAAAGTGGCCTTTTCAGAATTGTCACTTAAAACCCAACTTTGCCATTAAAGAGGGTTTTAAATTCCAATTCATTTGAGTCCAAACTTGACATCACTATCTGTTCGCAATCAAAAGTTAGTACTTAAGTAATATCAATCTCAAAACATGGAAAGGAGATGCCTCTTACCAATGACCTCCTTCACAGGGCTGACCACTTCATGGGCATAGAATGCTGGGAATATCCCCCGCTCCCCCGTTCGCATGTTGTATCCTCTGTACCAGTAATCATCTTCTTCAATCTCCACCAGTATTGGATCATCAACATCAAGCTCCAACTCATCTTCATGGCGGGGGATGAATCTGAAGGGTAAAAGAGACAGAGACCAATGAAAAGGAGAGAAGGAGATATACAGGAAAAAGAGACCAATAGGATGAGAGAAACAGATACAGAGGAAAAAGAGACCAATGAGAGCGGAGAAAGAGTGAGAGGGAAGAGGGACCATTGGGAGCAAAGAACGAGATGTACAGGAAATAGAGACCAATGAGAAGAAAGAAAGACTGTGAGAGGCAAGAGAGACTAATGAGAGAAGAAATAGAGATGTACAGGAAAAAGAGACAAGTAAGGGGAGAGCAGGACTGTGAGAGGGAATGGGATCCATTAACAAGGTCAAAAGGAGATTGAGTCAGCTATCAATGAGAAGGAGGGAAAGAGACTAATAGTGGAGAGAGGCTACAGAGGGAATGATACATTTAATCGAGAAAGGCTGACAAATGAAAGAATGAGAACATGAGAGAACGACTGGGATACAGAAGGTAGGGATGCGTGTGTGTTTGAGAGAGAGGGAGAGAGAGATTAAAATGGACAATGAAAATGAGAATGAGAGATGAAATGAAGGAGAAAAGGTCACAAACAGAAAAGGGAGACATAGATACTGGGGGTAAAATAGATCAATGGCATGTAGGAACAATATCAAAAGGGAAGACGAGGCCAATGCAAGTGATAAAAAGAGATAGAGATGAAAGTGTTGGGAAATCTGTCAGCCTCTGCAGCATCTTTGACCTGTGTTTTTTTGTTGTTAGTCTGAAATGTTCCGATGTACTAATGGAGCCCCCTCAACGGTCATATGGAATGAATGTCTTTAGTTTCTGCTCTACTTGAGAAACCATAGAAGGGAACCTGTCTAGCCTGCAGAGTGCTTTCTGGTGTTCCTGCTGAATATAATATGTGGCATCATTCAGTAAGCAGCCTTTTCCTTTTTAGCTGAACACTTGGTTTAGGCGTTTCATTCTTTCAGGATTTTTGATTGTACGTTTGAAGATAAAAGACCACTGAGTGGGTCTGCCATTATGGTTGACCACCTACATTCTTTTCACTTATCCTTATCAAATGATAGGAGACGGGTGAGAAACAGCTGAGTGACTGGGCCACCTATAAGTTCTAGGCTGGGATCAAGTGAGGCTAATGCAATTCTGCTGTTCCCTGAAGTGCCATTGCTCAATACTTCTGTGAATATTTTTAAACCACTTTATAATTTGTATCCATATTCAAAAGTGTCAGTTGTAGAGGCCTCCCCAGCCTGGGTACATATAAATGATCACGCCACACATGGAGCTCGGTCTTACATGTTTTTATTCTTCTTCAGTGTAACCATTTACTGTCTGTACTACAGCATTCATTTTCTTAACCAGACCCAATCACTTACGTTAGAGGGGTCCCACTATCTCTAACACACACAATACTACATCTCCCACTTTGTTAAACAAAAAGCACAAAACAAAATATATAATAACTCCTCAAATTAGTCTTTGAGGTGCTCGAATCAATCTTCCAGATCTCATGGTGTGAGGTTGAGGAGACACAGGAGACATAAGAGAAGCATCCGCGTCCGTCACAGGTGACACAGGCACAGGTGCAGTCTTTAGATTCTCCTGACTCCCAGATGGAAGGGTCTCACTCTGAACGTCTGGAGTCAATGACATTTGAAGCAGGTGTTTGAAATAAGAAGAATCTCTTGTGATTGACTTTCCAGGACAATGACCTGTCACCATGTGTCCTTTGCTAGTCACAACCCTCAGTGGGTCAGCATCAAAAGGAGCATCAGACTTGCGTTTCCATTTCTTCCTGACAATGGCTTGGTCTCCTCTTTTGAACACAGTACTCTGAGAACAGCGACATCTATCTGCGTTGATCTTCATTTTGCGTTTGTGAGACAAATCAGTAGTGCAAAATTTATCAACGTCAATAGATATTTCAGTGGTCCATTGTGGCAATTTGGTTCCTATGGCTTTCCCAAACATTGAAGTGGCAGTGCTTTCACCTGTGGTAGAATGGGGACTTGACCTATATGCATGAAGAGTAGAGTTAAGAACTGATCTGAGTTCAAGTTCTTTCAGCGCACAGCACTGAACGGTCTTCTTTCGGGTGCCCATAAATGGATCGACGACACCATTTGCCTAAGGCCAGAGAGGTGTTCTTTCCTGATGCTTGACATTTAGATGAGTGAGAAAATCTTTAAATTCCCAACTATGGAAAGGCGGGCCATTGTCATATTTCAAAATCGAAGGAACACCCCAGGTTGAAAAAATGCTTTTTAGTCTCTCATTGACTCTGTTGTGAGTGGTTGACGACAGATCTTCCACAAGGGGAAAATGGAAATATTCATCAACAGCTACTCAAAGATGATGACCATTGTCAAGGGGTGCAAAGAAACCAATTGCCATCTTCTCCCATGCATGCATTGAGAGATCAGACGTGTTTAAGGGATGCATGGTTGTTTTGGATGACAAGCAGTTGCACAAATGACATGCCCTTAATTTCTTTTCAACTCTTTCATCAAGACGAGGGAACCACACTCGATCCTGTAGAGGGCGTTTAGTACCAATAACTCCACAATGTCCTTCATGGGCCAGTTCAATGACTTGTTGTCTCAGGTTCTCAGGTATAACAATTCTCGATCCATGTAATATAGTGCCTTCCGGGGTAACTGAAAGTTCTACCTGCACATTTTTGAATTTCTTGTATTCAAGGTCATCATGAAGAGGTCAAGTATGTTTTCTCTAAGAATGATGTGTAATAATATCTTTGAGCATTAGCACTTCTCTGTCAGTGCTTGTGGCAAAAATGATTTGTTCCACTGATAAGGCAGCAGGGCTACTGTGTTTTACGATGAAGTTAACATAAGCATCATCCGCTTGAGAAGTGCAATGACACAGTATTGGTACACATGAGAAGTAGTCAACCAGGTTTTGATCTTTACCTGGACGATGCAAAATCATATAATCAATAAGAGGAGGACCCTTGGCTTTAGGAAGCAGAAAATGGTCAGTAATGCTTGGTGGTCAGTGACAAGTGTGAAGTGCTTTCCATACAAGAACACATGAAAATGTTCACAAGCCCAAACTGCAGCGAGGCTTTCTTTTTTTCAGGTTCTGAATAAGCATGTTCTGTCTGTGACAAACTCCTCATAGTATAAGCCGCAATGAGGAGGTCAATATTTCTTAGTGCATTAGACTGTCCATAGTGCTGGGCAAGTATGGCACCTAACCCCACTGGGCTGACATCAACAACAATCTCTGTTTGTATTTTCGGATCCAAGTATGTTATTTCAGTAGCATTCTCAATTGCATGTTTGATTTTCTTGAAGCTTTTTTCACATTCATGTGACCATCGAATGTAGCATTTAGTTTCGTTAAGTCTCTCACAAGGGCACTTACAGTGGCAAAGTCACGTATGTACCTTGAACAGTAACTGGCCATACCACGGAAGGATTGCAGCATAGTTACATCTTGTAAGGTAGAAGTGGATAACAAAGCATGTACTTAATTCGGACCAGGGTCATTCCCCCAACAGAAAATATATGACCAAAGAACTTTGTTTTATGAAACTAAACACTTTGCTGCATTTAAGAGTGAGACCTGCATCCACAAGTATACGACTCACTTGTGTCAGAGCTTTATCATGTTCCTTTCGTGTAGCCCCAAAAACCAGTATGTCATCAGCGTAAATGAAAGCATTTGTGACTGGCTGTATCATGAGGCGCATAACATTCTGAAAGAGTTCTGCAGCTGATGACACTCCGAAACGTAGTCTTTTATACCTAAATAAAGCAAGATGAGTCAAAGAGATAGTAATGTACCTGCAATGGAGCGCCCATTCTCTTTCAGTGTGATTTTAGGACAGTCTCCAAATGAATTTTGCACTTGCACTTGTTAATCTCTCTTCGACAGGCATTCTTCCTTACAAGACACTAATCCAAATGCACATGTTGGCCAGTGGTCGACATTGACATCACACACCCATCTTCCTCACTGTTGCTTGACAATGACAAACTTTTAGAGAAGGAATTTGATGACATCTGATGTTGCCGCTTGGCCTTGTGGGTGTGGTTGGAACGTCTCTGGAACTTTCTGGCATCCATTTTGTATTGTAAATGTAATGCACTTGATCTTTCCTTCACTTTTCAAATCGTTACAGAATGGTTCTCTTTCCCACTGCGTTCGCATATCTGTCCAAAGGCACGACACATACCTTTATGTGTATAGGAAAATCCAAATTGAAAACACAACTTCTTTTTCTTTGGAGACATTAATTTGTGGCCTTTTACCTTCTGTTTCGGCTTACTTTTCATACTCAGTGGTAATTCATTTTGGGCCATTCTGGCCTCCATATAAGTTGCTCGTTTGTCAGCTCTTTCTTCTCCTCTAGCAGCCATGAGTACTCACTCGAAACTGAGTGCCTCTTTCAGCATTTTTTGTCAGAAGGAATCGGAGAGACAACTATCAGTTATCCTGAGATGCATGGCCTCTTTATCATTGAACTTGCAATGCTTGATGAGCGAATTAAGTGTTTCTACAAGCTCATCCATCGTTTCACCATCTTATTGCCTTTCTTGACTGAAAATATACCTTTCATAGTCAACATTTGGCATTGCATTGAACTTGGTGTTTAACACCTCTTTGATTTGACAATACGTCACTTCCTCACCATGTGGTATTTTCTTTATCACTTTCTTTACTCCCTCACCTGCCAAATTCTTTACATATTTAAGGATCTTTTTGCCATTTGCTTCTTCCAGCACATCAATAAAATAATCTAAGGATTCAATCTGGGCAGTCAATCTGTCGCCAATATTCTGCCTTTTTGGTGGTATCCAAGGGAGGCGGTAATTTTAGAAATGCAGTAGCTTCATTACGTGTGGAACTTTCTGCTGTTGGGAGCTTCTGCTGCCCACTCCGACTGGCACCTTTGTTAAGCACTAGCGATGCGCTAACATTTGGGTCCCACGCTCCGGTTGTGACGCACCATCTTCTTTGGCGGTGAGTGGCAGCTTTGTTTCTTGTAAGGATCCTCCCCACTCTCACCTCTTTGCATTGTAGCCAGTTTCTACTGCTTTTAGCATTTCTAAGCGTCAGAAATGTTTCCACTTTTAGCGTTTCCTTGCACTCAGCCATGGCTGCCTTTAGCGCTTCTTTGTACGTGGTTGTAGCTGCCTTTAGTGTTGTCGTACTGTATTAATGACGGCTCTGTGTTAGGCTGTTGCACAGTATCCCTTGTCTCGACTTTACCAACAAATCTCTAGCCGACGACAAGCAAACTTTCTGTAAGACCTTCTCTTCCTTCACAGGCCTTGCACTGGCTGGGGAGGCGCTTTGACCCCACATAATCCAATGGTCAGTTTTTCACTTTGACTGAGGCACATGTGGCATGCACTAGCAGTTTGCTGGACTGCAGTAAACACCCCGGGAGAGCACTCTTGGTTTTGCGGGTTGCGGGGTGTACATAATCGCCTATCTCGTCGCCAGTTGCAGCATCTTCCTCAGCCCGGGTACATATAAATGATCACATCACACACAGAGCCCGGTACTACTCGTCTTTATTCTTCTGAGTGTAACTGTTAACTGCCTGTACTACATCATGAATTTTCTTAACCACACCCAATCACTTACATCACTCTTCTACAGAGTCCATCAGGGACTAGATGGGTCCTGCTATCTCTAACACACACAACACTACATCAGTGTTAGATTACATGGTGTGAACCACAGACAAAGACTATATAAATGTGAGAATTGGTGCCCTGGAGGTTAAATACTGATAACCAAGCAGGCTGTTTGCAATGAAGCAGCATCTGCTTCTGATGCTAGCTTATTTTTGTAGGGGTGACCAATAAGCAAAACCAATTTCTTCTAACCTGTCATCTGTAACCTCCTTTGGAGCAATAGTGGAACATTCTATGTGAACGTCTATTCATTTCCGAAACAGGCTTATTTTATCAACGATAGATAATCTCACTTTATTCTGGATGTCTGAAGGGGTAATCTCCAGCGTTTTATTCTGGATGTGTGTATAGGGTACTCTCCAGTGTTTTCTCCAGCTCTGTTCCACTTACCTTCCACTAAATATGATCGCCTAGGGGGTTTACTAAATGATAGCTCAGCAAATGCGTTAATTTCCCTTTTCTCTATAAAATCCTGAGTTTATGGCTGGACATGTTAATCTGTTGAATAGTGACTTTAAGGGGACCCTAAACTCTGTTCGAAGGTAATTTATCCTCGCCTTGATCTATCAAGGGATTTCCCAGGCAATTTATTTGCTAATGCTAAAGTTTGTGAAACATGGAATGCTAATGATCACATTATATACCGGGCAGGACACATCCACTAGCCCTTTGCACAACAGGGACTGGATGTTCATTGCTAAATAGTGTTTTGGATAAATCAACTACTACATTGGCCAGAAACGTACTACATGGACAACCAACACGGAAACCAAAATAGAGAGCTAGTAATGTGGTGGTAGAACCCCCTCAATCTAAGTGTTTTTAAATATTTTTTACTGTGCATATTCCAAAAATACAAAGGAACACAAGCTGTGACTATTCATGCCCAGTACAATACTTCTGAAGACAATCATTGTGCCGCAGCAAAATGAGTGGTCTTGTATGACGTGATCAGGATGACGGGCTGTTTAATAAAGCTCCCTGAACTTTACCAAACCAGCCAAGGTACATTTAAAGTCTGAAATCTCGAATAATCAGAAACAGGATGCTCAGTCAGGTGTCTGAAGGATTAATACAAGACCAGTTCAGCTTAGTGAGAATCTATGTTGCACTGTGATGTGCGCTGACCAGGCCTTCTCCCTGAATGGCGCGTGTGTAGTAACCACAAGATGAGTGTCTGAACTCCAAGCACTTGTGCTGCCCCTGCTCCTCACTGTCATGGTACACTTATGGACAAAGCAAACAAATGGCTCCTATCTCTGTCTCAGTAAACGAGATTGTAAATTTGGGCACAGCCAGGATTATTCAAATGTTTAGTGGTGCTCCTCACTCCCTCGCACTAATCACTTTCTTATACGTCTTGTTTCTTTAGTAGGAGTGTGTCAAATTTGGTAATTTTTCTGTGAAATATGCATAAAAATCGAGGAAAGATGCGTATTATCTGAAACTCGTTACACAAGTATCTCAGCTTATAACCGTGACCATTGCTAAGGGCTCTGGGCTGCTTGGCACTGCCTTCCCAATGTCATGAATGCTGCCTGTGACTCAGAAAAATGGAAATACTCCAGAAACCCTTTGGCTCATATTATTATAAACAAAACCAGCCGCTGGCACAAACCTTCCCAACTTTTCTGATGTTCATGTAGGACACAGTGTCAGTCAGTCAGTCAGTCAGTCAGAATATCTTTATTCGACTTATTACAAGTCATACAAAGAACAAAAAAAAAAATTACTTTGCAATGCAATGCCTACTATACATCTATTTACATTTCCCACACAAAAAAACCTAATAAACAAACAGAAAAAAAAAAAAAAAAATTTAGAAATGAATAAAATATTTCTATACAAATCTATCACGTAAACATGCTCAAACAACAAAAGAAGTTTTAAAGTAAGCTATGGCTAACAGGTTTCGCCCGCATTGCGGCTACCAGAAAGTTTGCCATACAAAAAGTAACATGTATGTTAGGTAGTAGTTGTAGAAAGAGCAGGGCTGGTCTTACTTGGACAAAACCAGCTTTTTTCAAAATAGGCAACAAATATTTCTTTCTCTGCTCATGGTATATACTACAAAACATAACAAAGTGCAGAGTATCCTGCACCGAAAAATTGTCGCAGCAGCACGGTGGGGCCTGCTCAGGCTTCTGCCAGGTCTTAAATGAACCTAGATAAAAATGTATCAAATTAAATCGGAACTTTGATAATAAAAACCTGTGATATGGGAATGTGACAAAGTTCAAGTAGGGGGCGAGTGAGGGTGTACAAACCAGGAGGTTATGTGCCCTTACTGCGGGTTTCAACACTTCGAGATCCTCCCTCCGTGCTTCCTGCCTATCCCTAAATAACTCTTTGATGGTTACTATGTCCTGTCTCCTAATATTTTCCGGAGATGAAAAAAGATCTGGGCGACCCAGATCTGCAAGGGTTTTAGCTACATATGCCAACCAAGGGATACTGGTGTATTTATCCAAGGATAAGACATCGTGCAAAATCTTGTGGTTCAGAGGTAGGTCATCATTTGTCCACAATTTCAGCCACAAGGTTAGCGGAGCAAGGCTCAGGGTATCAGACAGATAGGGCAGACCCACCTCCTTATGGATGGAATACGTTGGGGTGGATTGCGGGACTGAGAGCAAGGATCTAATGAATCTATTTTCTGCTCTCTGAATTGGATCCAGGTTTACGTAACCCCACAGTTGGGAACCATAGGCCGCTATGGCCACTGGTTTGCTCTTGTAGATTTTCAGAAGGGCTTGCATGGGCCTAGCCCCTAGCTTCCCAGCAAAGCCCAAAACCGCTGAGGAGGATCTTATTACCGCCAATCTTTTTGCTCTTATCTGAGGGCCCCAAGTTCCTTTCTGGTCAAATATTACCCCCAAATATGGAAATGTGGACACGTTGGTGACAGGGACTCCCCTGCAAAAAAATGTTTTGTGTCTTTTTTTGTTGCATTCACGCCCCATGAACATCGTGTGTGATTTAGAGGCATTGACCTTAAGGTCCAGCGTCTCCATGAAGCTACCAAAAGCGTCCAGGAGATGCTGTAGGCCTACCCCACTGCATCGTCCGCATACAGGAGCGCTGGAATTTTGACATCTCCTGCATGCGGAACGTCGGCTGCCTGTCCCTGCAGGTGACGGCCCAGCCTGTTGATGTAGATGGTGAATAATACAGGGGCTAGAATACAGCCTTGCCGCACCCCCTTAAGGGATTTAAACAGGGGGGTACGTCTGCCATCATTTGTGACTCGGACAGCTGCAAAAAGCTCCTGGTGCAGTTTAGCCATAAACACAACCAAAGACTCATCAATGCCCATCTCCAACAATAACTGCCACAATTTCGACCTATTCACCAGATCAAAGGCAGAGGAGAGGTCCATAAATGCAAGGAACATGGAGCCCTCCTTTGCCACTGTATATTTAGAAATTAATAGATGTAAGTTTATACATTGTTCGATCGTCCTCTTTTTTTCTCTGAATCCATATTGTAGTTCAGACAACCCTCCACGGCTCTCAACGTTGTCATTAAGTCTGGCTAGAAGAACTCTGCCTAATATTTTTACCGTTGAGTCCAAAAGAGATATGGGCCTATAGGAGGCGGGATCATCTCGCTGGCCTTTATTTTTATAGATAGGGACTATGGTGGATGTGGCCCAAGAACTGGGTACATGGTTGTTGGCTGCGTTAAACACTTTCGACAATACCGCCGACCACAATTTGGGAGAGTACATGAAAAAATCAGCGGGAACACCGTCAGGGCCGGGAGCTTTATGTCTTGTTGTAGCCATCAGGGCTTTTTTCTACTTCTTCGGGGTTGAAGACCAACGGGTCTGCCACTATAGCAGGTACTGAAACATCTGCACTTCCTTTGGACCCACCCTCATATACATTTTTGAAGTGGTTTAGCCATTTGTCGTCGGTGATCACACAGTCCATAAGAGCATTATTGTCTTCAGAAAATAACGGTTGTCTAATGATCTCCCAGAATCTTTTACTGTCCTTCAGTACTGCAGCTGAGAGGAGATTTTCCCATGCTTCGCGTTTAAGGGATTCTTTGCGGTTCTTAATGGCAACCTTGTAGCGTTTCCTTAATCTAACAATATCCTCCCCAGCCCTGGGAGAGGTTTTTAACGCTGTCAACAATGCTCTGTGCGCTTTTGAACAAGCAGAATCAAACCAACGTTTTGTTCCAGAAAATCCTTTTTTTGGCTTGACTAAAAGATCCTTAGCCACCTGGCCACAAATTTCCTCAAAAGCCTCTATAATTTCTTTACCTTGCGCCCCCGATTTTTGACAGATGGCCACTTTGTCCTTTATTTTTGGAAAATTTATTTCATAGAAATTATCCGGGATCACTTTGGCCCATTTCAGTCGTCTGTCTTGGTCGCAGGGTTTCAGGGGGTGTGCTGGTTTAAGTGCTTTTGGCGGTGCTCCCATCTGGCCACCCCAGGCCACTTCAAGTAGTACAGGGTTGTGGTCACTGTAGGGTATTATGACTGTACAATAGACCATAGACCGGTTTAAAATACCTTGTGAAACAAAGATGTAGTCTATCACTGAGCCATGGTGACTGCCAATGTAGGTTGGCGCCCTAACGCCCTTATCGGGTTCATAAAGGTCATGGTTTGCTAATAATTCTTCTAACTCAAGCCCCTCTGTAGAGTGTTCAAAGTGGGGGCCCCGAGGGGCCTCCTCGCCCCCCTCAGTTACATTGTCACCTCTTCCCATACAACCCAGATTACATAGATGAATATTAAAATCTCCTAATAGGATAAACTCATAAACTAAATAGATATTCTGAGACACTTTATTTAAGATATTATCTAGGTTAGCGACATTACTCCCACTGTGTTCGCTGTTCCTAGAGTTGTAAAAATTAATATATATCGTCCTGCAATTGTTACTAGTCGTCCTTTCAACCATTAGGATGTTTACGGAATCTGTATTTATCTGCCTATAGGTGCCCTTCAGATCTAGAGAAAACATAATGGCCAAACCTCCTTTAGCTCTGCCCATGCGGCTAGGGACTGCAGGGATAGAGAAGCAGGTGAATCCATCCCACCAGAAATTAGCCGATATGTCCCACGTTTCTTGCAGGGCATTTATATGTTGCTTAGAAATAAAGCTCACACATGCTTTGTCCTGTCGTTTTGCAGATGAGCCAGCTATGTTCCATGTTATAATTTTACAGGCGTTGTTAGGTAACCTCAGCTCTTTTTCCCCCAACAAACACCCCTCAGCTAAGCTTAAGGATCTGACCGCCTTGTTCTGAGCTACCTCAGGTGCGTTCTGTGTTGGAACGATGTTCAGGGTTGACGCTATGCAACCCTCCCCCTGGTATGATAGCCCAGGGTTGTCCAACGGGACATAACTCTCAAGTGTTTCATAAAATGTAAGCAGGCGGAAACCGTCATTGGTGTAACACTGGCTAAGGTTTATTTCGGGTCTAGTTATGGACTCACTTGCTCGGACATTGCAAGGTTTAAGTCAATCGCAGTTGTTTAGATCCGCTAAGGGAGCATACCTATTCCCCAATCCGCCCCCCCAATCAAAAGGGGTAGCTGCCTGACCTTGACCCATAGCTGCGATGTTCCACATAGGTAAAGGGGTATTTGGGCGTATCGGAAAGTAATCGTTTCTCGCCCATGGTACGAACCTATTGATTCGCCCAATGGGATCCTGGCCCATCCAACCCGGGCCCCAACCATTAACGGCAGGGTCTGGTGGCATGGGAGGCCACAAATTTGACTCATGCGCGTGGTTAGATCTTCCGTGCTCAAAGTTAAACATAGGCCCAGGGCGCTCGTTGGGGAATCTATGTCTAAAACCGCCTTCCCAGTTTGGGGCGTTATTCGCTCTCCTAACTCTAGTAGGGTTAGAAAAGGTAGGGAGCTGAGCCTCACTATAGAAGAATTTTAGGGTGAGCGGGACTATAGAGCCGCTTCGCCTTTGGGGTGGGAAGATGTTATTCAAAATTTTTGGGAGGACCTCTGTGTTGGCAAAGTTTATAATCACACAGTCCCCCTTAAATTTTTTGGGATTGGACCCAATCCAAGGTACCCTCCTGGTCATAACAATATCCCTTGCTAAACTATCCATCCCTTGGGGGGCCATGGTCATGTTTGTAGTAAGCCAATGAAGAGCTTTATCCTTCAAGTCCTGTTTCGATTCTATTTTGTTTTGTGCTAAGACTGGGACATTTGCTAGTACTAGCACAACTGGGGAGGCTTCCAAAATAAATTGGGCTGATATATCCTCATGTATTGTCCCAATTATGTCCCCTGATGATGATGTCGGCGCGGCTCCGCCTGCTAGGTCCTGACTGGGAGCCGTTAATAGAGTTGAAGCTACTGCTAAGGGCCCCTCTGGCAGTGTAGGCTGTGGGACACTCTCATTTGGTAGAGCCTCTACGGCTCCCGATGCCAATTTTGTGACAAGAGCAGATAGATTGGCCACCTCTACCACCAGATTACTTTGTGCACCCCCCGCCTTCTTAACCTCCGAAGTTAATTTATCCAGTTTACCAATCAAGGGCTTGATGATTGTCCTAATTTTTATATCAATCATATCTTGGATCCGATTAAAGAGTTCATCATCAACAATACGTCTGGATTCTGCATCGGCATCAAAGTCAATTTGTTGCCCTTCACGTCTTGGGGGTGGTGTAGCTGCCTTTCTCCTGCCTTGTTGTTTCCCCCCTCTCTTTGAGTGAGATTTTCTACAGGTTCTCACTGGCCGTGGAACGGGCTGCCCCGGTGACGGTACTTCCTCGATGGAAAATGACTGGTGATTATGCTCTGAGGTATTGCCGTTATTGGCCGACGAGTTAACCAAAACATGAGGATCTTCTGCATCGCTGGCCAAGTCTTGTGGGATATGAACTAGGCTATTCGACTGGGGAAGAACTGGCGGTGTGGTCAGTAACTCTGGAGCAGATGCCCTTGCGGGCGGGCTTTCTAACGGAAGAACTGGCGATTGGCTCAAGCCTAGCGATTGCCTCCTCTCATTGTTGATCTTATTGACTTTTTGAACCACATATGAGAGCATTGTGTTGAGGGGCTCCGTCGCAGCAGATGCGGGCTTTTTCCTTACCATAATGCCTACCTCTTACAAACGACCGAGCCAATTGACCAAGGTATGTGTCAGGATCCACAGGCAGATGGCAGAAGACCTGGGGGTAATGAGGGTTAATAGAGTTCTGTACCTTAGTAATCCCAGACGGCGAACCTTAGGGGGGTGGCCTCGCCTCGCTTTCTCGTGCCTCTGAGGGCCACAGAGGGCCCGCCCTTTGCCCGGGCTTAGCCCCGGGCACTCCCGCGCGCTCCCGCGCAGCGAGGCACGTCACTTCTTGTAGGCGTTGGTTAGGAGGAACATGAGGGGCGGGCGGTCAGGGAGAGCGGGCCAGGTGACTTGGCCTCGGGATCGCCGGGGCTCCTGGGAGAGTGAGTCCCGGTTCCCAGCGCTCGCAGCCCTGTCACTCGCGCACACACCCTGCAGGTAACAACACTCGGCTTGGCGACCTTGGCGATGCGGGATCCGCGAAGCGGGTTCCGCGAGGTGTTGACTGGGTCCTCCCTTCTGCAGCAGCGAATCCTCCTTCCAGGTAACAGCACAGCAAACTGTAGAACTGTAGAACTTCCCGGTTTCCCGCTTGGGCGGGCTCCTTTTCAGCTGATTTGCAGGGCGGGGCGGTCAGGGAGAGCGGGCCAGGTGACTTGGCCTCGGGATCGCCGGGGCTCCTGAGAGAGTGAGTCCCGGTTCCCAGCGCTCGCAGCCCTGTCACTCGCGCACACACCCTGCAGGTAACAACACTCGGCTTGGCGAACTTGGCGATGCGGGACCCGCGAAGCGGGTTCCGCGAGGTGTTGACTGGGTCCTCCCTTCTGCAGCAGCGAATCCTCCTTCCAGGTAACAGCACAGCAAACTGTAGAACTGTAGAACTTCCTGGTTTCCCGCTTGGGCGGGCTCCTTTTCAGCTGATTTGCAGGGCGGGGCGGTCAGGGAGAGCGGGCCAGGTGACTTGGCCTCGGGATCGCCGGGGCTCCTGGGAGAGTGAGTCCCGGTTCCCAGCGCTCGCAGCCCTGTCACTCGCGCACACACCCTGCAGGTAACAACACTCGGCTTGGCGACCTTGGCGATGCGGGCCCCTCGAAGCGGGTTCCGCGAGGTGTTGACTGGGTCCTCCCTTCTGCAGCAGCGAATCCTCCTTCCAGGTAACAGCACAGCAAACTGTAGAACTGTAGAACTTCCCGGTTTCCCGCTTGGGCGGGCTCCTTTTCAGCTGATTTGCAGGGCGGGGCGGTCAGGGAGAGCGGGCCAGGTGACTTGGCCTCGGGATCGCCGGGGCTCCTGGGAGAGTGAGTCCCGGTTCCCAGCGCTCGCAGCCCTGTCACTCGCGCACACACCCTGCAGGTAACAACACTCAGCTTGGCGACCCTGGCGATGCGGGACCCGCGAAGCGGGTTCCGCGAGGTGTTGACTGGGTCCTCCCTTCTGCAGCAGCGAATCCTCCTTCCAGGTAACAGCACAGCAAACTGTAGAACTGTAGAACTTCCCCAGTGTAAATAGTGTTGCAGGGTTCTATTATCCCTCTCTGAATCTGACCAGCAGACAGATAATACAAAGGGGAGGATTGCATTGCTGGCCAATGTCTTCCAGAACTTTGAAGTAAAGTTAGTGGCTCGATTGACGGTAAATCTAGATGATGTTAGATATTTTTTTTTTTTAAATGTACTTATTTCATTGTAAAAAGAACATATTCAAGTGCTAAAAAAAATGGGGAATCTTGGAAAAAACATCTTCTTTGACCACACCGCGACAAAAGCAGAGGCACCAGTTGTTAATAAAACTTCCACAAACAGTCTGGTTGCTGCAACTCAAAAGCATATTAGAATCGCTTCAATAATGACACTAAGTATTGGTAATTAACAACGAATTCATAAAACTTGGTAAGTCCCAGTAAACACTGCAAGTGCTGTACCCCTTTGGTTGGCAGCAAATTCTCAATAGCAGTTTTTCCAAATGTTCTTGGGTACAAACTACACGGTTGGGCATATGAATTTAAATATTTTAGATGTAACCAATAATTGATTGTCTTATTGCCATTGCAAACCTGATGTTGCTTATGGTTGCTCTTCCTATATATTTTGATAAGACTCAAGTACATAAAGGCGCATCATGAAGTGGTGACGCACATGTCCACCTGAAAATGACATCCATACATCATGTTCACCACCCTAGGTACTGTCTCAATACTGTCCAAGCCTGGATGTCAACAGCTTATGTCAAACTCTTCCCAATAAAACTGTCGTCAGCACAACTGCGACTAACAACAACAAAATAAAGACTTGTTCTTATCAAGGGAGTTAGTTGGCTGCACAGAAGCTGACCAGCAGTGCCAAGGAACTTTGCTTTCATGTTGACACAACTGCCAGCGTCAAAACCCACAACTCTAAGATGAAAGGAATTGCAAACACCCAATATCACTTATTTAGAAACTAAAGTACTTCCTTATGAAAGCAGATTGAGACCTCCTGTAGAAGCTCTGGTCCTCTCACACTGAACAGAGGCAACACCCGGCTCACAAAATTGCGGCAATCGCACCTCATCCTTCCCAAATGTGGTATTGCGAATTTTGGTAAGATCATGCATGCCCTCTCTCGGATAACTCCCCAGCTCCTCCTGAAAGAGTGCATTATTTTGAAGATGTGCAGTGTCATTTTCAATGCTCGCCACTCAAAGGCCCACATGTACTTGTCTTCCAAGAATCTCACTCCCTGCACCTGCAGGATGTGTCATTTCAAGGTGCAGGAATTTGACCTGATTACCTGCCCACTCGTAATGCCTTTGTCATTTATATGTTACTTTGTTTTATGTGTCCATTTGTATATGCATCCTGTTCTGCCCAGCATCGTCCTAATTCGCCCCTTTATTATTTCAAAGAGCTAATTGCGCTATTATAGAGATGTTTAGGCATTTAATTGCCTCCTTTGTGTTTTTCTTTAATTGTGAGGTGTAGTTGTTTTGTTTCTACATTACCATTCCGTTTTTTCTTTCACTGTTATGTGTTGTTGGTATTCGATTACCATTTTATTAAGTGAATTTGTTTAGACATCCATCCATTTATTTCTTCTGTTTGTATGACGGTATCAGAGGGAAGCCCAATCATCCGTCTCCTACCAGACAAAAAGCAACTGAATCCGTCTGATTTGGAAGGAGAGTTGGTGTGGTGTTAGCCTATGACTGTGCAGACCATACACTGTCTAAGGACTGACATAAATCCCACAGAACAGACACCAACGAGAGGGAGTGAATGAGAACGGGAGATATCTGAGACCAATCACGGGGAGAAGCGCAAAAGGAGAGAAGACGGGCCACTGGAGGCGAAATAGATAGAATGTGCAGCAAGAATGAGTTAAAAACATTGGAAAGAGAACCGTGGAGGAGACGAAGTGCCCTTTAGAAGGTGTAAAAAATCCAGGAGGAAAAAAAAGAAGGAAACAGAAGGAAGGAGAGGAGAGATACAAAGATGGTAATGAAGATCAAAGATAGTGACAGAAAGAGAACTAGGAGGAGACACAAACATGAAAGGGAGCAAAAATGATTAGGAGAGAAGATAGGTGAGTGAAAGCGAGGGAAGAGAAGGAGGACAAATAGAGGGTATTGATAGGGATATGAAAGGCAAACAGTGCAGGGATGATGTGATGGAGATGCGGAGCATAAGAGAAAACAGTGACGAGGACAGAAGGAGACAGGAAGAGAGACAGAGAAGGTAAAAGAGAGTAGGAGAGGTGATGGCAAAGGGAAAGCAGGAAAGCAGTCAAGGAAGAAAGTTGTAAAGATAGGGACTGGGAAACAAAGGAACTAAGGAAGGACTGAACAAGGGTTGACATGAGGCACGCAAGCAAGAAAACCACAGAGGAGAGCAGGGATAGGAGAACAGAATGATGCAAGGAATAGCGGAAATAAGAAGTGGGTGAGGAAAGGAAAGAAGGAAACAAACAAGCAATGATGGAGGAAAGCAAAGAATGGAAAGGGAGAAAGGAAGGAAAGTAATGAGACAAGAACTCTAACCTAAAATTTGTTCTGCATGTATGAGATCTGCATTGATTCCAAATGATTGACAATAAGGATGTTGATCAGTGTTTTATTTTTAGCATCTATAGTTGTGTATTGCAAGTGCTATTAGGATCAATACAGGGTAACTTGGCCACGATATGTTGTGTATGTTTACACTTTGCCATTGAGTACGAGTATCCCTGCCCATAAATATGGCTATCACAGGCTAATCCCCAAGGAATGGTGAACATCAGCGGGATTTCCCATTCCTTGGGATTAGCTTGTGATAGGCAAGGATACTCGACTTTTATTTCCACCCACACCTTCTCCCCACACATACATCTCCATTACTTGTACTCCGTGCCCACGCCGTCTGTGATGCGGGCTTTCAGTCAATTCCTCGTGAATGGAATAACAGTATCATCCTGTGTGTATTACAGTCATACATGATGTCAGTGCAAGCTAGGTATGTTGGCTTTGCCACTGCGGGTTTATTGCTTCCATCTTGCTGTCATTCACCCTCACACACACTGATAAAGAAGATACGTTGTCAACAGTGTATATGTGTGGTATGGGGAAATCCAAAGGACTTGTAGATAAATCCCCGAGCTCGAACACCTGTAAGTGCTTGTCTCTTTAGTGTCACATACTGGCCCTATTGTAATGTAAATCCATGGCGCGGCTTTGCATCCTTTCTTGAGTGTTCATTCTCTATATTACTGTACAGGTTCGCTTTGCAGTTTCATGTCTCTCCACGTGCCTGTCATTTTCTTCTTTTACCCTCAGTAACAGTAACTTGATGTGCAACCAGGAATGGGTGCGCGTATGTACCAGCCCGATGGGTTGTAGTGAAAGTACCAGTGAATGACTATTGAGTAAAGGCAGCTAATATCATAATGGAAAGCAGATAAAGGTGCAGCTCTGGCATGGCCCAGGGTGTGTGTGTGAGGAAAGAATGCACAGAGTCCCTATCAGTGGCTGGCAGTGCCCACCGTCTGCATGTGTAGGGCTTCTAACAAGGCTGGAGGAGATCTTCCTCTTTACCTGAAGACGGCTCTGTGAGTCTGGTCCCGCTCCTCGCCATTGACCATACAGGAGAAGAGCCCAAAAGACTCGGTACCTAAGAAGCAGACAAGAAGTCACTGCAGAAAAAACAACAGGGATCTCCATATGCATCATATACATACAATTTCCATACATACAGGCCACTGTACAGTATGCATGGAGAGAAATTAAGTCCTATATTGCTTCCTGTACATGGGACACACAAGTATAGCGTACAACACCTGTACAGAGCCCTATGATGTTAGCATACATTGTGCGACGTACAGCAGGTCTGTAATCAATATTAGAACATTGGAATGTTGGGAGCTCAATTGAAAACAATGGAGTGCTCCGGGCTTATAATGGCTGGTATAAGCCTGGAGTTCCAACATTCCAATGATTGTCTTTGTTCACAGCTCTGGCTGTGAACAAAGGCTTCAAGGAGCCTGAGGGGATTTCAATCCCCTCGCGCTCCCTGAAGTTTTTCTTTTATTTGTTAGAACATTCTGCCCTCTAGTGGCAGAATGCTCTAATAGCCTTATAGCCCTTTGTAGCAGGGCTATACCGGCTATTAAAGTCCAGCTGCTTTGTTAAAGTCCCTCGCCTTTGGCCTTTAATGATGCAGCGAGCCTTTAATAGCCGGTATAATATAGTACAGAACTAGTTCCATTCATGAGGAACGGAAAAAGCCTTCATCAAATCACCCCGATAAGGGCTTCAAGTAGTCATGTAGCACAGATCAGGTCTCTGTTTTATCATATTTATTTACCTATTTATGGTATATATTTATTTTAATAGCACACACATCCTGCAATTATGTTGTAAAGAGAAGGTCTTAACCAATGCATATAGAACACAACAGGAGGGATACACACAATCACAGCGACCTTTCATTAACAAAGAGCACAGAAGAGGTATAAGTCAATAATATATACAATGTATATAGACATGGGTTATAGTCCACGCCAATCGAAGTTCTTAATTACACACACAGACAACTTAAAAAATGTGTAATTCCACTGAGAGATCCTTGTCTATGTACAATCTCACTCTCTTTGTCAAAGTACATTTTTAAGTTCTTGACTGCTATAGAGTTCAGATGTGCGCAAGAACCATTGATTTTGGTGCTTTCAGTAGTACATATTTTATTTTGGCCACATTAAGAACTTGTCTACTCAGCCTCGTTCACCAACAAATATTCGTAGACAGTTCAGGATGAGAGTCTGTTACCGCCTCATGACCTATTTGCGCTCACAGCTGAATATGGTGAGAAAGTGCAATTTTTTGGGTGGTTACCACCATGTTTTTGTGGACTGATGCTGCTGGTTATTGAACACTGCATAACGGGGCATTGCTTTAAATTCCCAGGTATATGTGCTCTGACTTCTAAAACATGGAAAATTTGCCTACCTCCTAATTGGCATACTTAACGTTCCAGTGAGGCCATGTTATATAGTGTAGAAAAATACACCAATGGCATGCAAAATGAAATGTCACATGTGACTGTAGCACATATTGTGCCATCCACTAGGCTGCCAAAGAAAATATGGCTTCAGGCTTACCTGTGTTGCCTAACTCCTGCAGCTTTTAAATCTGCAGGTGAACCTGTGCAAATAAACCTATTCTTAAATATCAAACAAGTCATCCTTAAGTAAACCTTGCAGCCCACAATGTAGGGTGCTTGGTGTTTAAAAGTGGTACATGGAAGAAGTTAATGTTGGCATGTGCCCACAGTGACTAGCCCCGAAAAGTTATTTTCACTCTAGATGGGCAGCAGCTGTCTTATTAGAAAAATTAAATTCAAAATAAAATTGTAACGCTGTTATCTTTGGTTTGGGACAAGCTACTAGAATAATTCAAACACTATTTTTAATATTTATTAACAATCCAATTCAGTGGTGAAATCTGATTTAGATAAATATTTAGGAAAAGGCACTTTTTGAAAGTTAGACTTTGTCTGCCTGAGCCTCCAGTATTTGCATTAATCTTCCAGGAGGAGACCCTTGTCAGTACTTCCTGTTAGTGAGGTGTGGCAACTGCTCCCAGAGCAGAAACAATGCTTTGGACCTTCTGGGAGGAACACGTGGGTGTGAAGCTTGTGACTCCTATCAGTTCAGGAAGGGCAGCTGGGGAGGGCTCAGGAACTTCATTAACTTGAAAGGGTCCAGAGTGAGGCCTGCCCATTCACAGCTAAGACTAAAAGGAGAACAAGGGGAGAGAGCCTTTTGTTGCCTGGGTTCTTTGTAGCCAGCTTGATACCAGCCCGGCTTGAGGGGGAGTGTGGTCCCAGAAGCAGTTTGGTGTAGTTGAGGGTACTGCTTATTTCCACAAATATACCCCTGATTTGCATAGCCGGAGCCTCCGAAGGCAGAGGGGTGCTGCAATCTTAGACTTGCTTCAGAATAGTGCATTGTGGAATAGTTTGCAGTTAGGCAACCAGGATATGCTATAATACTAGGAAAGGTTCACCTTGGTAAAAATTGTCTTACTGGTTAGAGAGTGTCAAGGAGTTAACCCCCACCCCCAACCACTGGCTATTAAATCCTACAGAAGTGGCACCTCACTCACAGCTCATCAGAACACTCTCTGGACCTGTGGATAAACTAACAAATATTGTTCTGGCTGTTTGAGATCTATGTAGAGACCT
Organism: Triturus cristatus; assembly: GCF_964204655.1. Taxonomy (NCBI): domain Eukaryota; kingdom Metazoa; phylum Chordata; class Amphibia; order Caudata; family Salamandridae; genus Triturus; species Triturus cristatus. Next base: position 930,816,474 of record NC_140585.1, read on the forward strand.
GCAGGGCTAGACCTGCTCATACTTATACCCAGGACTGAGAAGTGGACTCCAGGGGTTAGTTATGTGACTTCTTGTGTGGCTACAGGGCCACAAGTTGTTGCTAAAGGCATGTTTCCTAAAGTGCCAAGCTGATCATTAGCAACTGGACCCTGCTGGTGGCCTCTGCTAGAGTCATTCCTGACCCCTTAAATACGGCTCTGAGGTCCTGGGAACCTTATAAGTGACCCAGAGGAGCTGTTCCAGAAAGTCTAAAAAGTTAAAAGTTAAGACTGAGACGGTTTTAGGTGTTCCAAGACCTCTCAAGCATTAGCGGGACCCTGCAGAAAAGTTGCCTTCTTTCAAGTGGACTTTATTGGATACAGCTTCTGGCTTGCTCTGCGGTTATTGAGCTCCATTAAAAACTAAGTCCGAAGGTAGAAATGGTGACCGGGCGAAGGTGGGGACAGTATCTACCCGATGAGAGGATTTCACTGGCTGATACATTTGAATTTTTCCCACTTTGAGGGTTTCCCACCAAAATGAATGACTTCAGCATGACCTCATCTAGTGGCTATCTTGCCATGCTGGAGGATTTCTACTTCAATTTCAGTTAATATGTCCGAAGGTAAACTCTTTGACGTTGGATGACCCTCTTGGTGTATACAAATCGTGCTCCATTGTAGTTGGTCTGAAATTGTGCGCACATTGACTTCTAATTGATGGTTTACTTTTTCTTGGTGTTTTTTTTGCTTTAAATCTTTGAAAATCTATATCTCCGCTTCCCCTTATTGGATTTTTGTTGTTTTGGTGTTATTCTGCTTATTAAAGTTTTCTCAATTTTAAGAAACTGGTTTTGGGGCCTTTATTGTGTTGTGCTTTGACCTTTTATTTTTTTTGGTGCTGCTAAATACTTTACACATTTTCTTAACCTAATCTTGTCTGCTCTGTCCCATAGCTACCAGGTAGTTGAGCCTAGATTAAACTGTGTTTTACATGACAAGAGTCTGGCCTTATTCTTTGTGGTTGACTCAATTCTGCACAAAATAATATCCCACTTTCTTACAAATATCAGCATAAATTTGAAATTCCAGGTGATGGGTTAATCTCAAATCAGGCAGTGGAGGCATACTGCCATTCAACAGAGGACACAGGACTGATCCACACAACCTTTCTAAAAATGTTATTATCCATTCCAGTTCCACACTTTCCAATCTATATCTCGTTCTTTCTGAAGGAACATCAGTAGAATTGCTGTGAAGTTTCCAATTAAGTTCCCGTTCTTAGCCTCTGAAGGAGCATGGGGAGACTGGCTGTGAAGTAAGAAACTTATCCAGTAGAAAAAGGCCAACCCACTATCTCTACCTCAGTGTATTGGAATCTGTTTTCCACCCGTGCATACACTGTTCCTAGAGAGCACAAAACTCTGAGTGACATCATCTGGTATTGCTTACTCGCTGTGTGATCACAGTTGAGCTGTCACTGTGCTTTCCTTGACTTTGCATTGTAAAGGCCCATCAACAAGACAAGAAAGTTGGCTAACACTTCCTAATAACTCCCCTCCAGCAGACCACAAATAAGTATTATTTGTTCATGAATTTTAGACTTGTGGGTATGGTACCTGAATATCAAGTCTCAAATATTGATACCCAAAAGGACTGTGACTAGAATATTGATGACAAGAGTATCGGCAAGTTGAACATATATATATATATCTTTCAAAATGGTCAGTGAGCAGCGCGCTCTTGATGTCAGTGCCCGGTTGAAGTCAGGCAGCTTCACTGGGTTTTTGTCACCAAAAAGAAGCAGCACTCCAAACTGGTCTTCCAACCTTTTTGACTGTTACACATAGTAGGTAACAAGCCAGCCAATGCATTTTGACTAATCCAGACTGTTTAGTCTAAATGTGTTGGCTGCTTTGTTACTTACCATGTGTAACAGCAAATAAATTCTTCAAAAACGCTTTAGAGTGGCACTTCTTTAAAAAAAAAAAAAAAAAAAAAAAATATATATATATATATATATATATATATCTCTTCAGGCAAGCGAAGCATTTTGGCGTAAATCCATGTCTGCAAATCTTTGTAGATAAGGATTTGCATCAAAACCCATGAGTGGATGCAAAGGAATGCCCAGGCACCACCCTTGCAACGCCTCCCTGACACAAAGTAGCGCAAACAGCTCATTGTGCTGATTTTGTTTACTTTGAGTTACAAACCAATGCAAATCTTGATTTGTGTTGGTTTGTACACCCCACTAGAAGATTTTGCATCCGGTTTGCATTAAAAAAGTAACACATACTCGATGCAAAGTTTTTGTAACTCTGGGCCACACATACTATGCAGGAATCTGCCAAGTATTCCCTATTCTGAAGGGTTTAAGTCTCCCATTTACCACCTGCTTTGAGCAAGTGCTATATGAAAGCAGTGGTTTCTCTGTGGGTGGGAATGAGGTGGAGTAAGGGAGGGAAAGAGAAGGACAGGGTTGCCGGGGAAGTATTGCATGCTATCCCTTTGTCAAAGGCTCGGCTGCTATTGTGCACAAATCCTCATGCAAATGTACCAGCTTGAATTTCCAGACTGTAAAATTAGGTTTAGTGTTCCTGTGCCTGGGAACACCCGGTTCCAGGAACATCAGGTCATTCTTGCTCATGCGAATCAGTGTCCCATCTAGGAATATCACTCCACCTGACTTGTAATCAGGTCCATTGTTAAAGAAAAATAGCCTCCGCATCGAGCTCTTGGAAGAAAGTAGAGAATAAAAAAAGTAACAAGTGGGATTAAGTCCAGGATGTGAAATAAGAGGCAAAATAGGACCTAAGAACAGATTCAGAAGGAGACATTTGGAGAGAGTCCTGAATGGTGAAATAGACAATTGAAAGAGAACACGGGATAGGAAAAGGAATGAGAACCTACAATATGGTGACAAAGACATGTTGAAAGTCTATAATGGCAAAGTAAATACAATGGGCAGAGAAAGAATCATGGGAAATAAGAGGCAGTGGAGAGAGAACCCTGGATAGTACACAGAGAAATGACTGAGAGGCTCTCAAGGTGGTAAAGGCATAATAAAAAGGAAAACCGAGGTCGACAGTATTGGCAACAGAGAAGGGGTCATGAATGAAGAATAAGAGGCAGCAGAGCAAGAAATCAAAGTGGGTTACGGAAAAACCATAGTGAGTGAAACCAGTATATGGTAAGACAATGATAACAAAGCACATGTTGAGGTGCAAACTGGAGACGATGAGAACACAGCAAAGGATGTGGTAAGGAGAGACTTTGGAAAGATGAATACAATGCACCATATAGGCATATCTCCCGTATTCTAAACGGACAACTTCCCTGTGTTACAATTTAAAATACATTGCAGACTTTTGTAAGATGCATCACATTGCAACAATGGATGTGACAATCTTTGTGCGGCCAAATTTGTAGTTATAGTTTGCATAAATAATAACAGTCTGCAACAGCCCCCACGTCCTTCTCTTCTCCAGACTAGCAAAACTTAGTATCTACCCTGGACTGGATAATGGAAAAGTGTCAATAAAAATAAACACTTACTGGATGAGCGTGAGGTGCTGTTCACAAATACGTTGAGGAACTTCTTGGAAAACTGCGTGTTGACTTCGGGTGATGAGGCCTCTGAAGAGGAGTGTCCATCTCGCCCAGTAACTCCATCGCCAAACTCATCCTCCTCATAGTCACAGCTGTCACAGGCTCGCAGGATCTCGCTGTCATCGCTCAACACGGAGGTGCACCTCTTCAGACTCACCAGCTCCAGTTGTGTGTTTTCGTCCACCACCAGTGTGTACTTGATGGAGTCATATGCCAGGGAATCATCCAGTTGCCTGGATTCATTTGTGACTGGTGGAGGCAGGTTATTCAAGTCATTTTCCAGTCTTGGCGTATCATCCAAGTAACTTTCAAAGGGAGAGTTTTGCAGGCTTCCAAAATAGGGGATATCATCTTCATCTGTGGAGTATGTCAAGTTGAAACATCTATTTGTTTTAGCTGTAGAGATATCTAGATTTAGTTGCGATTCGGCTTCTTCTCGGCCAAGCGGTTCTAACCTTATGTCATCTATGTATTCATTATCTTCAAGAATACCAGAGTCAAGGTCTTTGTCAATGGCCCATTCATCAATTTGCTCTTGTTGGTGTGTTGATTCACTGGAACCATTTTCTGAACTGTCTGTGCTTGGCGCTCTGTCAGTGTAATTGAAGGAAAAGCTTTTCACAGTTTCAGTACTACAACCATAGCTCTTTGGCCCTGTAGAGCTGCATGATCTATCAATCAGTTTGGACAGTGAAGTAAAAACTGGTGTGATGGTGTCATGTGTTGGGTTACTCATGTACAGGTGGGAGTCAGAATCATCAATTGGGTAAGCTGGTTGCCCCGTTGGTTCATTACTGGTAGGTCTAGGCTCAAAAGTCTGGAGAGCATTACGCAAGGTTTCCATGTCCACCAGCTCTATGCTCTTCTCTGGACATGACAATTTACCATTCCCTTGGGATGGAGGGACTGTTTTGTCCAAGCTTTGAGGTGAATATGCTAAATCTGTGTCTCTTTCTAATTCATCAGCAATAATGTCTTGCTCTAGATCAGAAGCAGGTGAAATTGTGTCACAGGCAGAGGTGGCCTGCTGAAAGCATTCATCAGGACATTTAATAGGATATGAACCTTCGGAAATCATTTTATTTACAAGGTTACTCAGCAGCCATGGTGAATCTGAGTCCTCACTCAGGTCTGGCTCAGATTCTGAATCAGAATCGAACTCACTGTTTCCATCATCATCAATGTCTGGCATTAGTTTGGGCCCAATAGGAAGGTAAAAGGACCTGCGAATACTCTCCAAGCTGTGATCTGGATCAATCTTCAGATCTAGTGGGCGAGAGACAGTCACATCTGTTTGGTCAATAGGAGCTGAAGTGTCGTCTTGGTTAATGCTGTTGTAATAATCCTCTATCTTTAACTCTGATAAGCTGTCTTTTTTTACCTCATTCATGTCACCAACACAAGTATCTGAAAGCTCGCCTTTTAGGCCTGTATTTTCATCATCCTTACACTTGGCCAGGAGAAGAGAGTCTTTGATTCCCATGACTCCCCCAGCTTCCAGCTCAGTCTCCAATTCTTGATCTGAAGTGGGTGAACTGGCCTCCTCAATGGAGTTGGTGAGGTGAGAGGACCTTCCACTGCTGCTGTCACTGCTGAGGTCCAGCTCAGTCTCTGAGATGGATGATATCATATTGCTCACTAAATGCCCACCACAGGAGAATGCAGCCTCAATTTCTCCTTCTATGTCTGAGTCAGAGCCAGGGGAGTGCAGGTGGTCACAGTGCCGAAGAGATGAAGAATATCGTTTGGAGTTTCGACTTGTGAGGTCCGCCTCAATGCCTGGATCAGAGGATGGAGAAGTTGTCTCATTTGAGGAATTTGATGGATGTCCCCGCATACTTGCTCCAACACTACTACGAGGTACCTCTCCTTCTGAACTCAAGTCATCGTTGAACCCATCCTGGCCAGAGTTACTCTCTTCTGCATTTACTTCTGTTGGAATTCCCATATTTGCAGGTCTGGCAGATTGTCCAGATCTTTTGTCTGGTTCTTCATCTGATCCAGGAGTTCCTGTGCAATTGCAAAGGTCAATGGGAGATGTACATTTGCTATTTAGATCACTAGTGAACTTTGAGGTCATTTCTTTATCCACTGCCTTTTCAGGGATTCTGAGGTTTGTCCTCATGTCTGCCTTTATTGTCTGCTGTAAAGCTTCTGTCCTGTAGCAGGTCTGCTCAGGGTTCAGTTCTTTAGAGTTGATTTCACCTTGATGTAACTCAGGAGTTTCAGAAGGTGGAGTGGGGTGCTGGATTTCTCTGGTTGCATCAAAACTGGAGGCCATATTGTGATGAACGAAAGACCCTGTTGGAAAGAGACAAGGTTTAGCAGGCATCTGACCAGGATGAGATGGCGAATGTGGTTGAGGTGGCGAGCATGGTGGCGAGATGATATTCATGTTATAGTCCTCCCCAGCTTTCTCAGGTTCTTGGTGACCATGCTCTAGGGGGCAATGCCTGTTGCTTTCCAAGTGAAAGAAGTTAGGTTTTAACGGTGCCTGGGTTTGCTCTGCTTCCTGCCCTTTGGCATATGACCCAGCATTCAGTGTCAGACCATTCTGACCTTCAGAACAGGTTCCATCTTGGATGCAAGAGTGTGTAAGGGAGACATGCCCTGAGAAACAGAAAACAAAGAGCATGGTTAGACTTCCTGTACCTGCCCCAGGGCATCGAAAGCCCAGTAGTTTCCCTTTCGACAAGAGCCACAAGTTCTGGGAGGGCCCCATCAGAATAGTGTGTAGTAAATATCTTCCTACAAAAATATCATAGCTAGAAAATTGATTTCCATAATATTGTGACTGTGAGTATATTTAGGTAAGTATAGACTCGCTGTTATTCTGTCTGTCTCTCTCTCTCTCTCTCTCTCTCTCTCTATGACTATATATATATATATATGTATATATACACACACACACGCATACATATATAAACATACACATATATATATATAAATATGTATATTTATACACACGCACACATATATATTTTTTTATATTATATTATATTATATTATATTATATTATATTATATTATATTATATTATATTATATTATATTATATTAAAGAAAACTAAGATTAAAGGGACATTGTGGTTAGGTGAAAGGAACATTGTGGTTAGGTGAAAGTGTTAGTTAAAAAATATTGTTTTAAACCAACAAAACTACTGAAATTCATCAGTTATAGCTATCTCAAGTAACCAAAAATCGTGCGCGGATGGCTAACTATATGTTACAATACTACGGATGTCGTGTTAAGTTAGGCAGGCCCACTGACTTTGTCAAAGGGTCAGAACACCAAAATATAAAAAGTGGGCCTATTAGCTTTATTAAGGGGTGAGCATATTAACATATATAAAGCAGACCTATTGCCTTAGTCAAAAAGTCACTAATAATTATAACCAAATGTATATTATATAAAGTCTCATGAATGTAATGTTTAATAAACATGATTGTCATTCAATTTTGTTTAACAAAGCCTCATTAAAAAAACATCATCCCTTTGAGTCTTCCGTTTAACATTTTTCAGGCCACAAAGTGCAACCATAGAACCCACCACAAGGGGTCCCTGCACTCCAGCTGATGAGCATGCATCTCTAACTAGGGTTACTTTGAAAAAATATGGTAAGCTCTCCTGGAGTCATGGATTTAATGACCCGGGAAACTTACTGGCTTTTTTTACGTTATAATGTTGCTGGGGCAGCTGCCCCCACAACATTAAAAAATGTGTGGTATTGCCTGAGCCCCATCTAGGGGCACCACCATGATCCAAAAATATAAACAAAAAGCCCTTGCTGGGAATTATTAGAAGCTCCTTGTCTGGAGCAGTGAATAAAAATGAGTGTACCTCCCTCCCCCCCTTTTTTCTCGACCCCCGCTTGACGTATCACTCTGAAACTTTCCAGGACAGTAACATCCATGCCAAGCTGGACAGTGACAAAGCCTTTTGCCATCTTTACAGAAAAGCCCTTAACCATAGTATTAGCAAGTGCCATCTGCCTGAAAAATGGCACAAGCCTTTTACCACTCCAGGCACAGTATTACAGACGTTAGAGCTTATCTGAGATGTATAGCTTTGTCCAGACACAAGGTAGCACCCAGTATAAGTCAACACAGTACCCTTTAAGGCTTTGACGGCATCATAAATAATGCAAAAAAAGAAGCAAGGAACTCTGGGTAGTTCCCAAGTTTCATTGGAGGGCAGCTCCTATATATACACACACACACACCATGACAATAACATATCTACGAGCTTCGAGGTACAAAGATGTGGAGTTAAGAATAGTAACTTCTTACTTACTAATTGATACTTACTGTCACAATATTGTAATCAATATTCTGGCTACAATATTTTAAAGTCAATATTTTTCGACATGATTTTCTACCATACAACCATTCTCGAAGGCAGATGTGTGATTTGGGATATGTGGTTTGTGTACAGTATACACAGGTGAATAAACTAAAGTTTCTCTCAAAAAGGTGGGCAGAAGTGGATGCTCTTCTAAGCTTATACTTGCAATTCTTTAGTTGTTTCAATGGCAACTTTCCCTGACCACGCTCAAGGTGACAGTATTTGGATAAACTGATGCAGAAACATGGATTCAAGATTTTAAAATGGTTAACCACCTACACAGATGTCACAGATTCCAGCATTGCAGTTATTGTTACAATTTTCCTCATTAAACAAGCAAATGCAATCATTTCACTAACTGTATATCCCATCAAATCATGGTCTGGCTGAAATGAATGGAACAACTGCCTCACTGGCGGTCAGTCATGTGACCATAATTTCTGATATATAGCAAATCACCTTGATTTATTTTACTGTTTCTTTATGGATCTCTGTTAATCTTCTGATTATGACCAAACAGTTCTTTGTACCACAAAGGTTGAAACGCGTCGACAGAAACTGGCAGACTTTTCCACTTAATTAAACTGTTTGTTTCAGATTTGAGTGTCCCGAGTTCCAGCTTCACCACTTGTACATATGATTTTTAACATTTTGTAAACTTTGTTTTCTTTTTGTATTGCAAATCACCTGCACTGGGCCCTGTGCCTTCTTAAGTTTTGCGCAATAGAATAGGGTGTCTATTTGTAGTAGGAATCTGAGAAATCGTTCAACTTCTTTATCATTCACCACGGAGCAAATTCTATTCTATCCACTTTTTTGACATTTGCAGGGGGAAAAAGGAAAACGCGAATACAGCATCTCCAAGTCAGTTGCCTACTGTTTTGTAAAAAAGTATGATGAAATGTTTGTATGATACTAATTGAAAAAGTAGTACGTGGTACACCTTAGTAGGGGGGATATATTGCATATGTGGATATGGTTACATTCTGGGTCAGGTGTGCACATTAAATTTGTGATTGTGCTTAATATGGCAGATGAGACATCATACTGGTGAATGAGTATTATGAAACTTGTGAATGAGATTTAAATAAAAGTAAAAAAGTCAACTGAGTGTGATGAATCTGGTTAAAATCAAAATCAGATTAGTGCATGACGGTCAGAAGGAGTTTGACTTTCATTGTGTATAAGTACATTGCACTGCAAAATGAGGTTCATTGTGTCATTTGTGGAAATGCTCTTCATGGTAGGTGGTGGTACTATTGGGTGGGGTGCACCTTTGGTGGGGCGGATCCTAAAAGGTGGCCTAAAATCTTAGTAGAAAGCAAACAGAAGTAAACCTCTTCCTCAGATATGAGTAACACTTGTTCATAGGTCTGAGATTTTCATTAGATGCTGTGAGGTTAAGATCTTGAGATTTAGCATAGCACTGGTAGATGGAGGGGCGGTACAATCTTCAAAAGAGGTCTGAGTACTGCTGGATGGGATAGGATTTGATGATGATGGATGGGTTGACGGTGCCCGAGGTGAGCATGGCACTCATGGGTGAGGCGATGATGATTATGAGATGGGGCATGGTGCTGCTACACCTAGTTTACAGGATTATCAAGAGATTGGGTATGATATTGGTGGATGGGGTTATGTTCATGTGAGTTTGGTATGGTGCTAGCAGGTGGGTTTCTGATGTTCATGAGATCTATAGTACTGTTAAATAGAGTTTTAAGGTTAAGAAGATGGAGACAGGGTGCCAGTAAATAGGGTTAAAATGTTCACGATATGTGTTGTGTACAATGAATGGGATTAGTTAATGCTGTTTTGGGAATGGAATGCTAGACATTGGTGGTTCTATGCAGATGCTTTGAGTGTTTAGACATGATATAATTAGGTGTCTGTCTGACCCCGCTCGAGGGGCCCCTGGACAGAGAGGGATTAGTGGGTCTCAACCGAGGTGGCTGATGTTTTTAGAAAATGGTGTTGTGGGATCCGTCCTACTGCAGCTCTGCAAATTGGGATAAGTGTAACCATGTATGCACTTGACTTGGTACTAAGGACAAGGAGTCACAGGCTTCTTGGAGATGTTGTAAGGGGAGGCAAGAGCTCAGAACTCAACACTCAACCAGCTGACACAACAGATTAAAGACTAGCACAGTGCTTGACTTTTAGAAAGAGGAAGAACTTCAACAGAACTAAAAGCGACACAATTCAATGTATGTTAAGCAAATGGAGGGTTGTAATCCATGATTGCATTTTATAGAAGGCACTACACCCTGCCACTCTATTACATTCCCCCTACTCTGGTAACCCTAGGAACTACAGTTCTCATATCTGATGACAAAGGCATGAACTAGGAAAGGTGCAGACTTTCACTGTTATCCCCGTGGAGTTTACAGTGCAAAGGTACAAATCTTCACACCCAACTCTGTAGGAGAGCACATCTCAGTCCCTTTACTCATGTAGTGGTCAAGCCTTGCGATGCCAGCATACCAGTTTTTACAGTTTGGATAGTGAGGTGGAATAGCCTGTCCTTTCTGTCTTTTCTTTCTTCTTTTGCCTCTATTTAGTGCCAACATCATTGGTTTAAGACAGCATAGTCTGTCAGGGACCACAGCATGGAACCTCCAGCATTGGTGGACTCCAAGTCCGATCAGGCTAACAGCAGTGAGGTACAGTTTTGGCTTTTCAGACTGATCATGCTCAACGAGGCGAGGTACAGTTGCGGCCTCCCAGGATGATCATACTCACAGTGGCAAGATGCCATCCTGATCTTCTGGCTTCTGCGGTGGTGGCACTAGTTTACAGCCTCCCGTGGTTGACAACCATGCTTCGTGTGGTGCAGTCTTTAGGGCAATTCTCAGGTAGGCATCGTGCAGAGAGACTAGGGGACCTAATTGCAATATGAGTCATTCCACGCTTCAGTCTCTGGTACTGGCCGCTTTTTAGGGTGCACCACGCACTTTAAGCATGCTGGGCGTTTCCTCCTTGACACTATCTATTCTTGTAGGGTAAGACTTACTTGTTCCCTTTTGCAACAGACAGGTAGGCTTCTAGACACCAGACAGACCCTCCAGCAGAAAATGTTGTCCCCTCACGTTTTGGAGGCTGAATGTCAGGCAGATATCTGCCCTGGTTACACAGCGGCTCTTGGAGTACTTTGCAAAGCATGCTGGTCAAGAAGAACTTGGGGCTGGAACAAAGTGCAGTTAAAAGTGGATACCACTTTTATACACATTTTTCAGAAAGGCGATGTGAATCCTCTATGTCAATCTACAAGACCGGTTTGGTTGTTTCTCCTTTCAAGTGTCCTTCTCAGACTGCTCTGCAGACACAGCTTTTGTGTAAAGTGATTCTTCTCGCACCAGCTAGCACTGGGGCTGTCCCATATCAGGAGCACCCACCACATTAATTCAATGAAGTGTGAGCTAACTGCACCTGGCAGTCATCAGCCTTTTTTAAGGCTGTAATAGGAGGCAAACAAAAGGTCAGACCAGGCCAAGAAACTTCATTACCTTGAACAACAGGAACTCCAGACCACCTTTCAAGGCCTACCACAAACCAAAAGGCTGTGCTCATGAAGAACTAATCAGCAGCCTCTTGCTAACAAAGAGTTCATGGAACTTCTAAATATAGCCTGTCTCCATCGCTGGTTCTCCAACCTTCAGACATAGGAATGGAGGCAATACACGCTTCCACTGTCTGGGGAGCTGTTCTCGAACTCCATCTTTCGCCACACTAAACGAGGGGCATCACACATGGATCCCACTGGCTTCAGTACTCAGACTCATACACCCATAGAACCTTACTAGCACACATGTACTACACACGTACTATGCATGCACAGGCATTTGAAATACACCCAGGATGTCAGAGCAAGAGTCTGTACTTTACATAACAGCGGGTTTTCAAAAGAGGGGGAAGTGGACTACACTCTAACTGACACAGTAAAAAGGTCTAGTCATACTAAGGAGTCACAAAACATGGCATGCTTCTGCCCCCACTTTATGTGCGCTTAGAGACCATTGGTGATTTTGGCGCTACACAAATGGAAATTAACATAACATAACATGTGCTACACTGAGGACAGGAACAGTCCACGCTAGCTGCACCCCTCCAGGTCACAGGGCAGTTTCTGGAGCTCGCATTGTCAGGGAAATGCCTAGGCCTCTGAAGTCATGCTAGATAAGCGTGATGCCAGAGCAAAATAAAAGACAAAATTCTGAGCAGTCAGGCACTCAAGGAGACATCCCTGTGTACCATGTAAGGAACATTTCTTTTCTTTTTTTCAGAACGGGGAAAGCTTTATTCGAACATTATAAAAGCAGACACATTACAAATCACACAGAACATTAAAAGCATAAAAACATTAGATAAAATCACAGTGTAAAAATACATTGAGGGCCTAAGGTCCATTTCATCCTTGGTTCAAAAAGTCATATGAGTCCTGGCACGGATAAAATCACAGTGTAAAAATACATTGAGGGCCTAAGGCCCAGTTCATCCTTGGATCAAAAAGTCATATGATTCCTGGCACGGAGGGCATTTTACAGAAAGGAGCTATTGCTAGAACAAATCAATGGTGAGTTCTGCGTCTGCAGATACAATAAGACTGGTCTATAATTGGTCAAACCCAGGCCCCTCAAGACTGGAATAAAAAAGGGCATTGTATGAAGGGAACATTTCTCCTCTCAACTTTGGTGCTTTTGTCTGATTTGAGAAGAGCATTCTTAAAATATCCTAGTATGGTAACCTTTTGAGATATGCACTGTTTTTCGTGTTCAGTTTATTTGAATTGGTTTCTTATCTGTATACATTGTTTCATTGTTTAATATCTATTATCAGTGGATAGAAAAACATCAAATGTATTAGAGATAGAAAAAATGTAGAGGGAATGGGGTGGATTTCTGTGCCCTTGCCAATTGTATTTCTCTTGCTCTCATTATTTTTGTTCCATGCCGTCTATTTCTCCATGTGTTTTGTTTATTTCTTTGGACTGTTCCTAAATCTTTTCATGTCGGTTTTGCATTCCTCCTTCCATGCTAGATATTATTTTCTTTGGTTACTCGGCCCCCAACTTAGGTACTGTGATAGGCTAACCCTGAAAGTAACTGTGTGTGCCTAGAAATCGGGACTTCTTCCGTAGTGACCAAGCAACCAATCATGAGACAGACAAATGAGTGACAGGTAAAAATGAAGGAAAAAAATATTTGAATGGCACGTGGATATCCAGTCAGATGGGACTCTGTGCCGACAGCCCTCATATTTTGATATGAGACTCTTGGTTCCAACTAAAGGTGGGGGATTCAATTTGCGCCTCATATGGCTTTTAACTGATTAAGCATTCGTAAACTATATTGAAATCTATGTAACAAATGGATTGATTGTGGGCCCATTCTGATAGTTTATCCTGCATATAAGATGCTGCCCCATTTTTTCTCAGCCAGTGCCACTTTGCAGGCCTCCCCCAGAGCTTTTTGGAAAGAGTTCTTCCAAGTTGTTGAGGAAACTGGGATGGAAAATCACAGTTTGATCGGTTCCCATCTTTGTGCAAAAGACATTTTTCTTCAAACTTAAGGTGGATCTAGTTATTCTGTCCTAATCGCAGTGGCGGCTCCTCCATTATGTGTCCAAGGCTTGCGCTGTTACAGTGCGATAGCAGGGGGTGGGGCTAATCAGTGCGAATGCACTGCTAATGCAGATTGGCCGACCAATCTGACCTGCATACGTCAGAGCCTGCAATCCCAAGGCTGAGAAACAGCCGAGGGATTGCAGCTGCAGGCCCCCTGCCTCAAAATGAGCGTTGGGTTAGCCTGCTCCAGCCAATCCTAGAGCCGCAGCGCAGCTCCATGATTGGCTGATTTCGCATTGTCTTAGGGCAGAAGTCCTTCCCTTTCCGCCAAGCCAGCTCAGAAGCGCGCCGGGAGGAAGGAGTGGGAGACCGCATCCAGAGCCTGCCAGGACATGGAAATGAGCGTCGTTCGGCAGATCAGTTCTTTGTATATTTTTCTAATGTTTATGTGTATTGTCTGTTTTCCTCCCTTGCCCCCACCACCTCCTCCCGCCCGCCATTCCGCCCCCACACCAGCCGCTACTGCCTAATAGTCTATGCCAGGGGCCTGGTAGCAGATCTGACTCAGCATTCTTTGGACCCCTGGCAGATCCCTACTCTGCTGGATAGGTCTTCCCCACACCCCTGTTTCTGGGCAACCTTAAGTCTTACTTTTTGCATGCGTGCCAGGTGAGATGTTAGCCACACTAGCCTTCCCCGTTGGTGAATCACAGCACTTTCGAGGTCAATCCGGAGTGTGTCTGTTTCTAGGAAGCGCTGAAGGAGGGTAATGGGGGTGATTTCTCCACCATTGGCATTTGTCTGCACCGAAGCTCCCTGGCAAGCATGGTGGTCACTACCTTTGAAATCCTGCTTAACTGCAATGTAATGAGGCCTGGGACAACACCTTGGCCAGCCGGCGCCTCTGGTGCCAACGGTCTTGAGTTTTATGTGGGGCCAGAAGCATTAATAGAGATCACTAGGAATAATCTTTTGATCTGAGTACAAAACTCCACACTAGGTGTGAGCAGAATGCTAGCCCCACCCCTTTCTAGGTGTCGCTCTTAATGCCTGTGATGTGAGACCAAGTAGAATGTGCAAAGTCTTTATGTGGTGCGAAAACACCATAGATAAGTGCTTGAGGTACTGCAGAACTCCAGCCTAACAGCGAAAGCAGAGAAGTCCAGGCTTGTTCGGGGTGGTTTAGACTTGGACAAGTTGAAGAATTTGTCAAGATGAAGCCCTGAAAGCCTCAGCTGACCCAGACTGTAGATCAAACTTGAGAGAGGGAGTTCATGGCAAGGGCCTGCTCTGACTGCAAGTGTGCCCAGAATTGTCGTGTACCAGCAGCTGACATCTTGGACCTGTCAAGGAAAAAGAAGCCAGTGCCAGCTTTCTGGACATAGTCTGACTTCAAGCCCCTGAAAGAGAGGACGTGTACTGCTCAGTTGCTAAGAGGCCTAGCCCAGGGGATCTCTTTTTATTAAGAGATAGCTTTACAGAGGAGGAGGCAGCAACCATACCAGTGGTGAATAGCTTCCCAGGACGGGGGCTGTGAAGAGGAGTGGTCCAGCATCACATCACTCTTGACAAGCAGATTCCTCCGTAGCGGTCTTGAGGTGAAGGCAGGCGAGTAGGGTTTCGAAAAGGAGTGTTCTCGCTTTTATTTTGATTATTGCCATTCATGTTCTTCCCTCTACAACCCCCATAAAGTTCAGGTTTATGGGTGGCCACTCAGTCAGAGTGATGGGCAGAGGCAGGCTCTCTGTTGTGGTGTACTTTCATGTAGGCCACGTGGATCCTCGGTGCATTGTTAGGCGATCAGGGACGTTGCAGGCTCATCTGCCTAACAGAGTCTGAAGATGTGTTTATGTATCTTTGTGGAGCAGTCAGGTGTGGCCTATTTACCACCAGGGACTTACTTTTTGCTAAAGATATGATATACTGCCCTACAGATGTGAATGCGTTAATAATTTGGTAGAGTACAATAAATTAATCTCAGTTAGCTTCACAACATACTTGCTGCCACAACATAAAGGTGTCTTCAAGTAAGCAATCTCCTAGGTCCACAATATAGGCAAACGTGTAATATGTATATTTTTCAGTTAATATGGCTCATTGTAATCCCCTGTGTAAATAACATTTCATTTCAAGTATACGAGTATGCTGTAGTTGTTACTTAGTGAGTACTCTTGATTCCAGTGGTACCTGTCGTGCCTTGGGAATGAAACAAAGAAGGTGAGTTTGGGAGGAGTCTCTGTGATGCCTCAAAGGAGAGCCTCACCTCTCCTTTGTCACTGCTCAGAGTTTTTCGATCCGCTGTCTTGGAGATGGCGGGTGTGCAGGTGAGTCTGTCTCCTTGGGTGACCCGTCAGGTAGAGACCCAAATAGAAACAAGCTGAAATGGATACTGGTGCAGAGTGGCGGCGAGCGGACACTTGGATGCATGGTAAGACATCTCAAGCAGTTCCTAATACCTGTTCGCATGGGTGAATCTGCTCAAGTATTAATGAGCTGAAATGGAGCTTCAAAGAGCTTCCTGGAGTCGTAATTTAGTGCCCAGAACAAGACACTATGAACAGTATTACAACCTCAGTGAATCATGAGCCATGAAGGGACAATCCAGAAAGACTGGGCTTTTCTCTCAAGGACCTGAAAATGTAGATGTGGTCTGTCTACTACTGGGTCCCTAACCATAGTACATAGGAGTATATCTCTTCCTGCTAAACTCTAAGACATTAATGTTGTTTCTCGCACTCCGATACTGAACTATACAAAGCATAGGGGTGTGTCCTTAAGAAGCCCGAAAACTCAGTCAATAGTTGTCTGTCTCTTACTCTCCCCCTAAACAAAATGAACAATAATGTATCTCTGACTCCAAAGCCGACTTGTTGATGAGTATGGCTCTTACTGCGGCCCTAACTCCACAGAGGGATGTTTGTCTTCCTGTGACCAGAAATGCAGTCAATAGTTGCCTTTCTTCAAATCATGTAGATAGAGACAGATCTCTGTGGCCCAATAAGCGCAGTTTATATGGCCATTTGCCTTGCTGTAACCCTAAACACAAGGTTGAATGATGGAACAATGTAGGTAAAAACATTGCGTGCTTTTACAACGCATTTTTAACTCACATTTTTATTGCACGCATATACATTTACCTCGTGCCCCATTACCATGCATTATTAGTCTAACTAAGGTAAGTATTAGTAAGGTAAGATTAAAAAAATATATATATTCACTGAAAAAACCATAGGTTTCAGGCACGTTATAGTTAGAAATTAGTATTTAAAAAACCTTAGAAATTCACTGAAAAAAACCATATGTTTCAGGGGCGTTATAGTTAGTTGGACATTTCACTCGTACAAAACCATAGAAATTCCCTCGTTATAGTTAGTTCAGCTAACTATAACTCGTGCCCCCGCAATGCACTGCTGATGACGTCACATATTACATCACTCATGACATGGTCAGTGACATCACTTATGACATCACTGATGACATCTCAAATGACATCACTGATGACATCACTGATGACATCATCCAGTGAATGTGTGTTTTTGTGAAATTTAAATATGTTTTATATATGTATATGTCGAGGTCGATGGAAGAATAAGTGGGTATATAAATGTGTAAATGGATGATTTTGTTTGTGTGAAACTGATTGTATAACTGACTGATTAAGTGTATCTTAGTGAATACATGGGTTAGTGAGTAATCTTTAATTGTGTAAAAATCTGTATCAGACTCTCACTTTGTGTATAAGTGGCAGCATGGGTTGGTGAGTAGCTACATGAGTGTCATATGGGTTATTAGTTGTTTTTTTAGTATCTGTATGAGTGTCTCGGTGTCTGGGTGGTTCGTTGGGGTATTACTTTGTGCATAGATGCATGAATGAGTGAGTCACTGTTTATATGTTTTGAAGACAGCATGTGTGCAGGACTGTATGGGTGGATGAGTGCGTGTATGGGTGTGTTGGTGAGTGAATGATTGTCTCAGTAGTGTCTTTATGAGTAACTACATATGTTTTAAACTAGTATATGTGAATATTGGTGTATGTAAGTGAGTATATGTGAAAGTGAGAGATTGGAAGAGTACCTGTATAAATGAGTATGTGTTTCTATAAGTGATTGTTTAAGAGAGTAAGTATGTGTTAGTTTCTGTAGAAGTAAGTGCGGTGGTGTGTATAAGTGTATATGCCAGTAAATGGATGTTTGATACTTTCTTTGCATGTGTGACTATGTGTGTGAGTAACTCTATGGATGAATGGTGGTGTGTAAGTGTATGTATAGCTGTATGAGTACATATGATGAGTGAGTGCATGTATGAGTGACTGTATAGGACTTTTGGTGAGTGAGTGGATGTGTGTGTAGATCTTGGAATTAGTGAATGGGTATGTTGTAACTGGTATTGGTTTGTCCATTGTTTTGAAAATGGTATTTTGTATTTTAGAGTGTGTGTATCAAAGGATTATATTAGGGTGAGAGGAGGTCTGCCACTCTATCGCAAGGATGATGTCATCAGTGATGTCATTAATGATGTCATTTGAGATGTCATCAGTGATGTCATGAGTGATGTCACTGACCATGTCATGAGTGATGTAATATGTAACGTCATCAGCAGTGCATTGCGGGGGCGTGAGTTATAGTTAGCTGAACTAACTATAACAGGGGAATTTCTATGGTTTTGTACAAGTGAAATGTCTAACTGACTATAACGCCCCTGAAACCTATGTTTTTTCAGTGAATTTCTAAGGTTTTTTAAATGCAAATTTCTAACTATAACGTGCCTGAAACCTAAGGTTTTTTCAGTGAATTTCAAAGCTTTTTAAATGCTAATTTCTAACTATAACGTGCCTGAAACCTATGTTTTTTTCAGTGAATTTCAAAGGTTTTTTAAATGCTAGTTTTTAATTATGCCTACAGAGGTAGGACATGTGAAGAAAGAAGAAAAAACGCACAGAAAGAAGCAAAAGTAATTGAAAAAGAAGCAACAGACGTCCACAAAGACGAAGAAAAGTGCAGGAAGAAGCAAGACATGTGCAGAAAGAACCAACAGCGGAGCAGAAAGAGGCCTTGTTGCAAAATCATCCTGTGCCCACAACTTTTTCTGACGGGTACTGGATCATAACTGACTCTGACTAATCAGGCCTAGAGCCAGTGCTATGCTAAAAGACACTTAGAATACAGTGAAAACACCTACATACACTAGCGAACACTATGCGTTGGGGTACCCCTGTGATTAGCATGACCGCCTCTGTAAGCCCCTAGTACATAATAGGGCCGGGGGATTAAAATTACCTCTAAATCAGAGGAGCAGAAATATGCTAATTTAACTAGTAGTTGCGTTTGAGTGGTGGAGAAAGGGTGCTGGGTGTCCAACCAATGCTCAGGAATTCCGCTGCGTAGGACTTATAGGAGGTACCAGGAGGGATTCTTGGCCCCCAAACTCCCTCAGGACTAAATTGGACTTCATCCCCCATCCCGCAGTCTGCCACGAGGCACGTTTGCAGAGTGGTAGAGAAAGGGGGCCATGGCCTCCGAAGACGTCTTAGCAAACCCACTGTGTGGGACTTACTGTAGATAACAAGAGGGGTTGTTGGCCCCCATCCGTGGGGGCCAACTTCCCAAACTATTACCTCCAGTCAGTCACCCGCAGAAGCATTGTTAAGTACTCGTACCAGGCCATGTCCACTTTGCCCACCACTCTACAAACGCAGTCCCTGGCACGCTCTTGGATGTGGATTGAAGTCCCCTTCACTGCTGGGGGTACTTTTGGGGTCAACTAGCCTACCTTTTACCTCCAGTAAGCCCCACACAGTGGGATTGGTGAGAGGTAGACAAAGGCCATGCCCCTTTCTCCACCACTCTGCAAACACGCCCCCTGGCATGTTGTAACTTGGGGGATTAAGTCCCCTTGAATCCTGAGGGTCCCTGGGGTCCAACTAGCCCTCCAGGTACCTCCAGTAAGCGCCACAGAGCTGCGCTGCAGAGAGGTGTAAAAAGGGGCGTGGTCTGGGCCCCCTCTCTGCAACAAAGACCTGTGGCGGTTACTGGAGGTACCTGGTTGGCTAGTTGGCCCCCAGGGCCCTTCAGGATTAAAGGGGAATTAATTTCCCAACTTAAAATGCGCCACAGGGCGTGTATGCACACGTCACCTCAGGCCCTGCCCCCTCCCTTCACCACAGTGTGAACACGCCCCGTGGCACGTTTTCAGTTGAGGGAATAAGTCCCCTTGAATCCTGAGAGTCCCTGGGGTCCAACTAGCCCACCAGGCACATCCAGTAAGCGCCACAGAGCTGTGTTGCAGAGAGGTGTAAAAAGGGGCTTTGCCTGGACCTCCTCTCTGCAACGCAGGTCTGTGGCGCTTACTGGAGGTACCTGGTGGGCTAGTTGGCTCCCAGGGGCCCTCAAGATTGAAGGGGAAATAATTCCCCAACTTAAAACGCGCCACGGGACGTGTTTGCACACGTCACCTCAGGCCCCGCCCCCTCCCTTTACCACTGTGCAAACGTGTCCTGTGGTGCGTTTTAAGTTGGGGGATTAAGTCCCCTTGAATCTTCAGGGTCCCCGGGGTCCAACTAGCCCACCAGGAACCTCCAGTAAGCGCCACTGAGCTGCATTGCAGAGAGATGTAAAAAGGGGTGTGGCCTGGGCCACCTCTCTGCAACGCAGTGTAGTGGCGCTTACTGGAGGTACCTGGTGGGCTAGTTGGCCCCCAGGGCCCCCAGGGACTCTCAGGATTGAAGAGGAATTTATTTCCCAACTTAAAACACGCAACATAGCGTGTTTGCACACGTCGCCTCAGGCCCCGCCCCCTCCCTTTACCACTGTTCAAACGTGCCCCGTGGCGGGTTTTAAGTTGGGGGATTAGGTCCCCTTGAATCCTGTGGGTCCCTGGGGTCCAATGAAATGAAATGAAATGAAATGAAATGAAATGAAAAAAGTATTTAATAAAGCGCACTGTGGCCAAGCGGCTTCCTGGCGCTGGGGACCTGGTCAGAGCTCACAGAAGGGATCCGGGGACTTATGAAGAAAAGGCCTGGGTGAAAAGAAAAGTTTTAAGGGCTTTTCGAAAGTGGGAATAAATGGGGATGGAGCGAATATGAAGTGGAAGGGTGTTCCAGAACTGGGGGGCCAAAACGGAGAGGCGAGTGCCACCAGTTCTGAGTTTACGAAAACGGGGGATGTGCAGAAGAGAAAGAGAAGAAGAGCGGAGGGTTCGACTAGTGACGTGGGATGTAATAAGGGAGGTGATGTAGGGAGGGGCAGAGCGGGAGTGGGCTCGAAAAGCGAAGCAAGCTAATTTGAAAAGAGATCTAAAACGGATAGGGAGCCAGTGAAGAGATTTAAGGACAGAAGTAATGTGAGAGAATTTGGGAAGGGAGAAAATAAGGCGGGCAGCTTGATTTTGAATGGCCTGTAAACGTCGAGACTCGTAGGCAGGAATGCCCACGTACAGGCCATTCCCATAGTCGAGGCGAGAGATGACTAAAGCCAGGACTATGGTTTTAAGTGCCTCCGTAGTGAAAAAACGAGAGATTTTCCTGATGAGACGAAGGGAAAGAAAGCAGGAAGACACAACAGAGCTAATCTGACTATGCATTGTTAAGTCAGAACTGACTTTGATGCCAAGGGTGCGAACAGAGGGAGAGGGCGTGGGAGGGGGACCGAAGGAAAGGGGCCAATGTGCTGGGGACCAGGGGTTAGATAAACCGCCCGTGAGAACAAGTTCCGTCTTATCGGGGTTGAGCTTAAGATGGTTAGCGCTCATCCACTCGGAAATGAAGATTAAGGTGGAACTGAATTTAGGAAGAGAGTCAGGGGAGGGGGAAAGATCGAAGACGAGCTGGAGGTCATCTGCGTAGTTATACACAGAGACCCCCAGCTCAAGAAGAGAAGTGACAAGGGGACAGATATAAAGATTAAAGAGAAGAGGGGAGAGAGAAGAACCCTGGGGAACACCACAAGTGACCGGACGGGGGGGGGGAGAGAAGCCGGAAAGATGAACCGCCTGGTACCTATCCCGAAGGAAGGATGCCAGCCAGGAGAAGGCCGCACCCCGAATGCCCGCTGCGCTGACACGGGCAAGAAGAATGGAATGATCAACCGTGTCAAACGCAGCGGACAGATCGAGAAGGACCAGGGCTTGGGGGAGGTTGGAATCAGCCTTCCCCTTGAGTTCATCCAGAACCGCGAGAACCACTGCCTCCGTTGAATGACCTGAGCGAAACCCCGCCTGATGGGAAGCGAGAAGGCCATTATCCTCGATATACGCGGAGAGGCAAGAGGTGACATGGGTCTCGAGGATTTTAGCTAAATAGGGAAGAAGGGAAATGGGTCGGAAATGAGCAGGGAGGGAGGGATCCAGACCAGGTTTTTTTAGAATGGGGAGAACGACGGCAGATTTAAATGATAAAGGAACAGACCCAGAGGCCAAAGAAGAATTAAGTAGAGTGAGTGAGGGAACAGGAGAATCATTAAAAAGAGTTTTAAGGATACGCGCCGGGGCGCAATCTGTCGGGGAACCAGATTTAACCTTGAGCAGGTAGTTATGGAATAGCTCAAGAGAAATAGGAGGGAAAGTGGTGAGGGAAGAAAGCGGGGAAGTAGCAGGGCACATGGGGGTGGGTTGAGGTACAATAGGAATGTTAGCTTTGATCTTCACAATCTTGTCTATGAAAAAGTCATTGAGTGACAAACAGAGGGACTGAGAGGGGACCAAACCGAGGGAAGAACGATCAGAAGTGGCAAGATTGTGAACCAGAGAAAAGATTTCACGGGATTTGTTTGCTGAGAGAGCTACTCTCTCAGTGAAATAGGAGGTTTTGGCCACAAGGATAGCTTGTTTGTAGTCAGTAAGGAGAGATTTGTATTTAGCACGCAAAGGGGGAGAATACTGCCGTCTCCAGAGACGTTCCGACCGCCTGAGCTCGAGTTTTAAAGCTTTGAGCTCAGGAGAAAACCATTTGTGCGCATCGTAAGGGCGGACCGCCTTGATTTTTTTTAGCGGGGCCACTCGATCGCACGAGGAGGAGAGCCATGTACTGATGGCGTTAGCCTGGGACTCAAGGGGGGGGTTAGTGAGATCAGGAGCAGAGGAAACCAAAGAAAGTGAAAGAGAATCAAGGTCGGTCTGATTCCAGTTACGGGCAAGAAGATTCTTGGGAAAAGAGGGCTTATCAACCACACCCAAGTGAATAGAAAAATAAATAATATAGTGATCCGACCAAACACAAGGAGAAACAGAAGGAGGTGAAGCAAGGGGACGAGAAGACCAGATTTGGTCAAGGATATGACCTTGTACATGGGTAGAGGCTGTGACATGGGAGGAGAGATTCAAACAGTGGAGAGTGGCTGAAAAGTCTTTGGAGAGGAGATCTTCCTTAGGATCTCCTGGCCAGAAGTTGAAATCTCCGAGAAATAGAATGGAGGAGTTGTTAACCACCAAGGTGGCTAGAAGATCCTGAATAGATGCTACGAAAGAAGGCATCGATTGGGGGGGGACGGTAAACAAGAACAACAGTAAGAGGGGAGGGCAGATTAAGGGAGCGGGCCACAAGGTAGTCCACGTTGGGTATGAGGGGGTGAGAGAGAAGTTGAAATTTAAGTGACGACCGGACGATCATCGCCACCCCTCCACCGGCCCTACCATCCGAGCGATCCGCTCGGAGGGCATAGTAGGTGTCGGGGAGGATGGCTAAAAGATCAGGGAGAGAGTCAGCAGTGAACCAGGTTTCAGTCAGAAATAAAAAATCAGGAGAGTCAGTAGTCCAAAGATGAAAGAGTGCTGTCTGGTGTTTGACTGCAGACCGGGTATTAAGTAAATAGGCAGAAGCTACAGTGGGAACAGGGGGGGGACGGGAAACGGGAGATGATGTAGTGGGGCAAAAGGAGGAGTTGAGAGAGGTTGGTAGCGAGTGAGGCAAGGAGGAGGAGAGAATACCAAGTGAGTGTAAATGATGTAAGGGAATAGGGGGAGAAGAAGGAAAGGCAGATAGTGCTATCAGTTGAGCAGGGGAATAAACCAAGTGAGGAGCAGGGTGTGTGGCCCCTGGTCCCGGCCCGTCGCGGACGGGCGCAGACGGGCTTAACTTAGGCGCAACTTCGGCGCGCCTTCGTCGCGCCCGCTGCGCTCGTCCGCTGCGCTGCCGGAAGGCAGGAGCCGTTATATAGGGACGACACATGGGAATGGAGGGTCAAGGGGGCGTGGCAGGGGGTGGAGGAGCCAAAGAGCTGCAGCGCCGAGGCCAGACCCGCCCAAGATGGAGGAGCCGCCCGTCCCTCTCCGAGCGTCAGGCGAGGAGGGGGCGATCAGCGGAGGCGGTCTGGTCGCGTGCAGGAGAGAGGGCAGCCAGGAAGGATCAGGGCGACGGATCCGAGGCGCCTTGAAGACGTGCAGGTAGGCGGCAAGTAAAAGGACTGAAGTCCAGAGTCAGGAGCTCTTATTAAAAATCACGTTGCTCCCGGAGAAGCCTCGGGAGATCTGGCGACAGGTCAGATAGTGAGAGCAAGTGTGCGCCTTAAGTGTCAGCCAGGGGGGGAGGAGCCAAAGAGCTGCAGCGCCGAGGCCAGACCCGCCCAAGATGGAGGAGCCGCCCGTCCCTCTCCGAGTGTCAGGCGAGGAGGGGGCGATCAGCGGAGGCGGTCTGGTCGCGTGCAGGAGAGAGGGCAGCCAGGAAGGATCAGGGCGACGGATCCGAGGCGCCTTGAAGACGTGCAGGTAGGCGGCAAGTAAAAGGACTGAAGTCCAGAGTCAGGAGCTCTTATTAAAAATCACGTTGCTCCCGGAGAAGCCTCGGGAGATCTGGCGACAACTAGCCCACCAGGTACCTCCAGTATGCGCCAAGGAGCTGCGTTGCAGAGAGGTGTAAAAAGGGGCATGGCCTGGACCACCACTCTGCAACGCAGCCCTGTGGCGCTTACTGGAGGTACCTGGTGGGCTAGTTGGCCCCCAGGGACCCCCAGTATTGAAGGGGAATTAATTTCCCAACTTAAAACGCGCCACAGGGCGCGTTTGCAGTGTTGCTGGAGGGGGCGGGCGTGTAAATTTATTTTTTTCTTTTTTAAGAAGGGGGGCTGTATGGCCCCCCTTCCTTTTCTATTTTATGGGCCCTGGGGACCCCATCCCCCAGGGCCTGACCCCTATTTTTGAAAAAAATTTAATGGAAGGGGGCCCCTCCCGTGGCTATATTTGGCCCCGGGGACCACATCCCCCAGGGCATGGCAAGTGTTTTTTGTTTTTTTTATAATTTGGAAGGGGGCTGCGTGGCTCCCGCCCTGCCATAGCAAACAGCAGTGTCCTGGGGTGGGCACCCCGGGACACTGCAGGAGCCGGCCCTGGGGGGGGTGGCGGTCCCCCGGGCCATCACTGCTGTTTGCCATCACATTGACAAATCCCCGGGGGGTGGTGGTCCCCGGGGCTCGGGGGTCCGTTACAGACCCCCACATTTAAATATTAGTGCCCCGGGGAGGTGGCGGTCCCCAAGGCGTGCGAGCACCCCCACACAGGTGTTTTAATTTTTTTTAAAACGCCCCAGGAGGTGGCGGTCCCCAAGGCAGGTGGGGGCCCTGTGCCCCCGCTAATTAATTAATTAAAGCCCCGGGGGTGCCGGTCCCCGGGGCTCAGGGGGCCTCCAAGACCCCCCACAGATTAAAAAACAAGCCCCCGGGGTGGCGGTCCCCGGGGCTGTGAGGGGCCGTGAACCCCCCGCAAATATTTTTGAAAGGCCCCGGGGGTGGTAGTCACCAGGGCAGTGTGGGGGGGATTGGGGCCCCCCCACACATTTTTTAACTGCCCCCGGGACCTGGCCCACCCGGGGGCTCCAATTAAACGAAGCGCGGGAGCCTGCGCTTCGTTTCTTTTTTATTTTCTCGGCCGGATTCGTGCACCCAGCACAAATTCGGACTATTTTTTTTATTTTTATGCTTTTTTGGGCCCTGGGGGTCCTTGTAGGAACCCCTGAAAAGGCCTAGGGGGTCAGGGTGTTTCTACCCTGCCCCCTTTTCTTGTTTTGCGCGTTTCTTTTTCTCTTTTCTTGTGCCTCAGCATCCGGGATGGCCGCTATCCCGGATGCTGACCCCCTGAGCAGCACGGCGCATTCATCGACTATTGGTCATTACGCCGTCCGAGCACATGCCTGTGGCTCCACTCCCGTGAATCCCGCTAGCTCTTGACTTGAGGCCATCGCGCTGCCATCGCGAAGTCGTATTACACACAGCCCCTCCTGAAGTGCTCTCTGAAGTGCCCCTTGATCCTCGACCTGCCAGTACCGCATATCTGCAACGGCCGGAGCCCCTTCCGAACCCGGACGTTCCCGCATCCGGTGTTGTCACACCCACAGTCTCGTGGCAGGCCCCTCGGAATCCCCCAATTATCTTAGGCACTTATATACAGGCATGCTAATATATGAAGATGATCCACGCATTGCTCACTTGGATCGAAACTTCGTCAACACCATAAAACGCCTCATGCACTAAATGTGATGTCATTATTAACTGTGTAGAGACGTTACTTGCGATTTGTTTCGTAAAATTTATACTACTTGTCAAAACAAACCGTAAGCGTTGCCTGAGCCTCGCTTAAATGTTCTCACTATTTTATGTTTGTAAGTTTGTGTAGTAGGATGCAGGCTTGTGTCCCATTTTTCAGTATCTGTGTTTGTTTATAGCCAAGAAACTTGCTGATAAATTAAATATTGAACTTCTGTCCGGCTGGATAAGTTAACCAATACAGCACTGATTGGGTCTGTATTTATTTGTTACTTCCTATCCCTACCTCCCTAGGGACCATTGTAGCACAAAATAATGGATTCCCGAGGTCCCTGGCTGACTTTACTTGGGTCCCCTTGTTGTTTGAAAAGTTCATGGGCTATCCTGGCAGGAAGGGAGGGAGGAGATGGACACAGGCTCACTTACACCTGAATAGGTTGTGTCGTATCCACACACAAAGGGCTGCATACACCCATGTAGTGAGTCTGGAGTCAGGGCAGGAAGGGAGGACATCTGTATACTTCAAATACATCTCTTTGAAGTCTCCCTCACCTCAAAGGTGCCACTGGGTGTGAGTACTGGACCTCAGACACCACCACTTCAGTACACTTCTGGACCTGTGGATACTATGCCAGGAAGAAGGACTGCTGTGCTGCTACTCTGTTGGACTTCTTTGCTCACTGACCTGCTGCCATCTTGCCTGGGTGAGAAGGACTGGACCTGCATCTCTGAACCCAGAGTGACTGCAAGGGCTAGTTGGCGGGCCTCCTGATCTGAAGCATCAGGGACATAACCGGTTTCCAACAACCTTGCAACTGCACCTGTACTCTGCCATCTGTGAGTCTACCCTTCCAAGTATTGCCACCGCAGTCCTGGACACTTAGAAGAAGGCCTAATGTGCTTACCAGTGAAACCAACGCATCTCCTCGGCTGAGCAGTGCATCCTCGAGCAGAACCGACGCATCACTGCTGCTGTGTTGATTAGGCCCGGGGCAGAAAGTACACATCAACCGTGTCTCGTATCTTCAGAACCGATGCATCGCTGATGGCGAAGCACATCTACGACTCACTTCCTTGCATCTCTTGTCTACGGCAGCTCGACGATAACGAAGGCCTCTCAGCTCCTCGGAACCTGCGCATCTCCTCAGCTGCATGCCGCATCCTTGACCCCTGGAATTCGCATCGCAAGCCCTGTCAATGGGATTCTTGGCGATGATGGACAGGACCTCACACGACAGCCTCACCGCATCTTAGATCCGATGCATTGCTTTGACTAGGTGATGCTTTTTGCCACAGATCCACGCAACGCTCCGCAACCACGATTTAGGGTACTTTTTTCAGGGGGCCGATCTTCGTCCATATGGCCAGCCCACTCTCCATTGTGGTCAGCCTGAACTTGGGACTTTGTCCCAGTCCGGTGCGACCAGATATCCCTTGTTCGTGCTTTTTGGGGCTATTTTATCTTAAAACTTTCGAAATCAATATCTCTTGTTCTACTAAGTGGATTTTTGCTGTTTTGGTCTTGTTTTATTTATTCCAATATGCTCTATTTTTCTAAACCTGGTGTGTGATCTATCTGTGTGGTGTTTTTACTGTTTGCAGTGTTACACAAATACATTACACATTGCATTCAAGTTAAACCTGACTGATTGTGCCAAGCTACCAGACAGTGAGTGCAGGTTAATTTGGGGTTTGCTAGTGCCTCACCCTGACTAAGATTGTAGTTACTGCTTGATGAGGTGTCACACCACAGTCAACCAGAAACCCATTTTCTAACACTCTCTCACTAAAACTTTGGGCCTCATTTACAAGAAACTGACGCATCGCTGCGTTACAGCAGCGATGCAACAGTTTTCTTGCGCCTGCAGGAGAAACTCTTGCGCCACCATTGATGCGCCATATTTACAATACGGCGCACCATGACCCAGGATTTTTTGGCGCATTGCTGGCATTGGCATGAAACTGATGCAACTCCAGCAATGCGTCAAAATTAGAGGAAATGCATCCGTTTTAACTGACGCATCGACTTCTGAATGGGGACGAATATATTGGAGCGTAAAAAGGTGATAGAGTCACCTTGCGCTCAAACATATTGGTCCTGGATGTGACGCATACGAGTGGGCAGAGTGCTCACTTGTATGTGTGACATCAGCAAGTAATGTCACAAATGTTGACATTACGTGCATATACTTACCTAAGGTGGCCCACTTACCTCGTGACTTGATTGCATTGTGAAATCAAGTCACTACAGCTGGTGTGATCCCTTGGACACAGCCAATGCGTCATCCCTACGCCTGGGTTTGGCAGGCGTAGGGACTGTGACACATTGGCAGCGCAGCTAAAGGCTGCGCCCCAAAAAAAGTTGTAAATTCCATTGCGGCATTTTCAAGGTAGGTGTTTCCGATGGAACGTCTACCTTGCATAAATTAAAATCTAAGGCAGTGCAGGCGATTTTCAAGCAGTTGAAAACAGACTCAGCCTGTAACAGTGATGCATCTGCATCCATGTAAGTATGGAGCAAGTGCGACGATGCCGTTATGTCAAAAAAAGTGAAGCAATGGCGGTGCAAGAAGGCGCTAGGGGCATGTAAATCTACCCCTTTGTTTTTTGGCACTGGCTGACAGCATCATGTAAATGCGCAGTCAGATTTATACTCTGTTTTGTCACCTAATCCTATCCAAGTGTATGTTGTGCATGTTTGTGGCCTTTGTAGTATATGCATCATACATATAAGCGAAGCAGAGTGATGGAGGCTTGTGGGTTCCATTTTGAAAGCCCGTGGCCTGTTCCTACTCACAAGATTTGGTAGTGATGTAGAAAGTGGAGAGATGCAGGAGTGAGGAGGAGACCTGGACTGTGAAGTGAGGGCAAAGGAGACACGACTCCTATAGGAACTCAATTGGGCCCTTTTGCTGAGAGGGGCTCCTGACTAGTCTTCTTGTGGCACTACCACGTGGTGGGCGGTGGGAGTGAAAGAGGCTGCAGTCTCTGTTATTGTCAGTGGGTTTTTTTAGGTAAGGAGGTGCGTTTTTATGTGTTTCCAGGACTAGCTGACACCTCTATTAAAACATATTTAACAAAATAACTTGAATGCATCAGAATTTTTAAAAAATCTGAAACAGACCTGGAAGACACACTGAACCATGGCCAATAATGATAATAGCTTCTCACGCTCCCGGTGCCAAATAATTCTAACTTGTGATCCGAAATAGGCACACTTCTTGGCGTTGGATAACGCTGAATAAGAGACAGTTTTGTCACTAGACGGTGCGATTTGTTAACGTTGGGCCCCACAATATATTATCTCTACTTTGTTACATTAAAAGGTGCATATATTTTGTGAAAATGCGTGCCTTGTAAGGAAACATTTTGTAATTGCATTTGCAATCAGACAGTAGCAGATAGTGATACTCACAACAGGGACTGCACCAGCGGTTGGTCTGCAGGGCCTCGGCCAGCAGCCGGACCCACTCCAGGCTATCACCAGCAGCTTGAGCTGGCCCAGGGAGTGTGACTCGGCCAGGGTGCGGCACGCGCTCCCGAGGTCACGGTCTGAGAGGCTGCGGGCGCAGCGAGAACAGACGCATTTCCCCCGCAGGCTCGCGGCCATGTCCTTCACCAGGGCGCTGGACATGCTTTTCCAGAAGATGTGGATGGAGCCCAGTAGCATCTTTTTTTTAATTTTTTCATGCAGATTTATATAACGCAAACCCGTAGGTATTGGAGCGCTTTACTAAGCACGGGTTACATTACACGAGGACACATTCAGGCACGGGGAGATTAAGTGATTTGCCCAGAATCACAGGATGTGGACGTGACCCCGAGGCTCAAACCTTGGTTTCCAGAACCAAAGTCTGCAATCTAGCCGGCGGACCACATCCTCTCCTCCATCTTTAGGAAGGGGGGTTCAGGTACCTGCTGCGGAGATCCGTGTGCAGCCTGCAGGTCACAGGCAGTGGAGTTACATAACCTGGTTTGGTGGCGCTTTCCCACACTACACCAAGAGAACATACCCTGCTCCTCTCTTCGGCGGGTGACATTCGCACAGACTTCATCTGTAGGGATTACTTTGACACCAAATCACCACTAATCCTTTATGGCTTCCGGAGTAGCGTGCAACTCGCCGAAAAAGCGATTTTACGCCTCATCAGGGGTAGCAAGCGCTATATAAATGCAATTACAATAAAATACAACTGGGCTCCCAATTTTATGGGTGAGATTCACACTGAACAGATCTCTTCCTTTAGAGGCATTACAGAGTCATTGACAGAAGCCCGGACGCTTTTTCATTCACATTGTCTCGACCCCTTTCTGTAGAGGTCACAATGCCACTTGCCTCTTTCAGCAGAGGTCACAGTGGAAGAGACCCGACCTCTTTATGGACAGACACATTGACCCACATTGTCACGGCCCCCACCCCTTTCTTTAGCGGTCACGTTGACGCAGGCGTGCCTCGCAGGCTTGAGCACTCTCCAGACAGACAGATTGACCCACATAGACACGGGCCACACCCCCTTCTGTAGAGGTCACAATGACGCAGTCGTGCCTCGCAGGCTTGGGCAGTGTCCAGACAGACACATTGACCCACATTGGCACGGGCCCCACCCCTTTCTTAAGAGGTCACATTGACGCAGGCGTGCCTCACAGGCTTGGGCAGTCTACGGACAGACAGATTGACCCACATTGGCACGGGCCCCACCCCTTTCTTTAGAGGTCACGTTGACGCAGGTGTGCCTCACAGGCTTGCACAGTGTCTGGACAGACAGTTTGACCCACATTGGCACGGGCCCCACCCCTTTCTTTAGCGGTCACGTTGACGCAGGCGTGCCTCGCAGGCTTGGGCAGTCTCCGGACAGACAGATTGACCCACATTGGCACGGGCCCCACCTCTTTCTTTAGAGGTCACGTTGACGCAGGTGTGCCTCACAGGCTTGGGCAGTGTCTGGACAGACAGATTGACCCACATTGGCACGGCCTCGAGCCCTTTCTGTAGAGGTCACGTTGACGCAGGCGTGCCTCAGGCTGGTGCAGGTTCCGGACAGACAAATTGCTTCAGTGGCGTGTTTGTTCCATTTTGTGATGTTATTTATAGCCGCTCCTCTGCAGGCAGAGGATTAATGCTCCCGAAGCTCTTTCATGCCCTAATTCAGCGCATACATATTTAATCGGAATTATCTCTGCCCAATGAGGAGGTATTGAGGGAATTGGGCGGGCTCTTCGGAGCGCGGGATCTGACCAGGCGCGTCCTCTGTCTGTCTGACCAGAGAGTGCCCCTCCCTCATGTATTGGCCAGGGCCGTGCATACACTCACTCACTGCTGCATATGATATGTGGTTCTCGGTGCTGCACAAGATGGACTCTGTGCCGAGTGCTGTGTATGCACAGTACTCGCATTGTTTGTTCACTCAGCTCATGATGGGGACGGGCTCAGTGCTTTGCCTTCACTCAGTGCAGCACACGCCCTCGGCGATGTGTATATGTCAGTGATGTATGGGGACGTGTGCGCAGTCCTTGGTGCTCGGCCTGCACGACCGACTCGGTGCTGCGCTTTAACTTCGAAATGCACAGCATCCCAGAGCTCAGTGCTGGGCGCTCAGTGTTTCCCGTGTGTACCCGCCTCCATGCTGAGACTTCCCCCGGTGCCGGAGAGGTGCTCAGTGCTGTCCGTCTTTTCATAGGTGTGTCAGTGCTCAATGTGTACTTACTGCTGTATATGCACTCAGTGCTGTACTATTGGTGGACCTGATGCTACGCCTTTAAGATGTGTACCCCGTGATGTATGTGTACTCCTAGCACACATACGTACTTGCTGCTGTACACAGGCCCGGCAGCCCCCGCGGTGCGGGGGGCCCCCAAGCTCCAGGGGGTCCCCTCAGCACAGCACTCTGGCCGGAGAGCTCCTGATTGAGCCCCTCCACGTACCTTGCAGGGAGGCCCCCCTCAATTTTCGTTGCGCCAAAAGAACTGACCACAAGATAACTCAGTGCCTTATCCACATCCCCCAAAAAGCAAGGAGGGTTCTGGCTCAAGTAGCAGCACGGCCAAACCAAAGCTAATATAAAGAACAAAACAAGTGCCAATACTGTATGTGTTTTCACCTCGAGTTTACGTAGTGAACTGAATTAAACAAGAACACTAGCCACAACTTTGTCGTTGAATTTAATCAAAAAAGTGTTTGCTATTTTATAAACACTGCATTTTTTGTTTTTTGTTAAGGTTAAATAAAGTACGCTCATTACAATACAAAAATACATTACAACATTAATGACAATACTGACAATACAAATACATTTGTTACAATTTAGACACCTGTGCACAAAAAAGAAGAGATTTGTTCTACCTAACATACAAACAAACAACACATTCAAATCACATTATATACAATCTATATACAGGCCATCAGTATATCGCAGTTGACATAGTCATGAATTAATTCACTGTTTATTTTAAACAAAGATTGGCCCGAAGCGGAGAGAGGTCTACGCGTTTCGAATCCCACTGAGTGCTGGGATTCTCATCAGGACCAACATGTGGCTGTGAACCAAAAAACAGAAAGAGTTTTAAATAATAGTGACCCAACTCTAGTGTGTCAAAGCTGCATGAGTTTGTTAAAAAGGCTCTTACCTAACAGTAAGGAAAGCCAACTTATTCTCTAAGGTGTTGCGTCTTCAAACAGAAACCTAAATGGAATCAAGACCAAAGGCGAGTCAATTTCTATATCTATATTGCTACAACCAAACACAGAAGGAGCCCAACAGACAGAGAAAACACACTTTGTTTAAAATGTTGTAATGAGCCGAGGATCTGGGCCAGAACGATTCTTTTGTCTTTATAATTTGTATATGACTCGACAGCCGCTCCAACACGACAAGCGCGTTATCTGAAAAGCCGAAAACGCTGAGTGTAAGTACGCGCAGCATGGTCTTAAATGAAAACAATCATTACTTGAAGCTCATCTGCTTACCTCGGTGCAGAGCGCGAGCAGCCAAGCAATTTCCGTAGTATAGCGGAGGGACGAATCAATCGCGGCGTCCGTTTTACTCTGTGAAGACAGACGAATACAGTGGTCTTTTAGACATCGGTCCGCGAGTGAAGCGTAGGTTTAGCAGGCAGTTGTTGTAGGGAGGTCAACGACCTATTTACCTGCGGGAGCGTCGGTGTTCGTGTTCTAATTTTGCGGTGGCTGGCCTCAGAGTTGCTGCA
Source organism: Triturus cristatus (assembly GCF_964204655.1). Classification (NCBI taxonomy): domain Eukaryota; kingdom Metazoa; phylum Chordata; class Amphibia; order Caudata; family Salamandridae; genus Triturus; species Triturus cristatus. Next base: position 930,849,637 of record NC_140585.1, read on the forward strand.
AGCTGGAAGTGGCCATTGCCAACAGCCGTATTTACGCATTTCCTTCTCACGTGAACAGGACTCTAGGTGACATGGGAGTTGTAGTTTTTTGGACACGATCGGGTTAGCAGTGGTTGTTTCTTTTTTGGTGATGCGACCTGGTGGATGATTTGTTGGAGTATTCAAAGGGTCCTGAAAAAGTTTTTCAATTCCACGCGGCGGGTAAAATGCAAATGAGATAGCATGTGTAGGTGTTCATTGCAGTTGGACCCAGTCAATCCGTCCTTTATTCTTGTGTGGAAAAAGCCTTAGTTCATAATTTGTAAATTTCCGAGAGTTCATTTAACCCATCAATGGACGTATTGAATTTAATTATCAACATTGCTTCTCTCTTCAATAGTTTGGCGTCCAAGTCGCCGCCTCGTAGGTCACGCTCCACTTTGGAAATAACTGTCCATTTTAGTTCCTGTTCTGTGTGATTGTTCAAATGCCAGTGGTTCACCAATGGCGCATTTTGTACTTTTTTACGGATCCTTGATTTATGTTGTTGGATGCGAATCCGTACTTCCTGATTGGTCTTGCCGATATAGAGTTTGTCACATGGACAACGGATGCCATATACTACAAATTTTGATTTGCAGTTTGAAAAGGTCTCGTGTTTCCAGTGTTGGCCTTTGTGGGAAAACAAATTGCTTTCCATAGTGGAGTCACAACAGACACATGTTCCACATTTACGATGTCCTTGTATTGGTGGGAGGCATAGCATACTTCGTAAGTCAGACTCTTTAGTTCTTGGTAATGCTGCCCGTATTATCTGATTGGCGATACTTTTGTCCTTTTTAAAGGCAAATAAGGGAACTTCATTTAATGTTGTGTCCAAGTGTTTTACTAAATGCCAATTCTGTTTTATGGTCTTTTTGAACCAATTTGACGTTGGACAAAATGTGGAAACACATACTATTCTGTCGGACGTCGGTTTCTTGCGTCTCTCAAGTAAAGTTTCACGAGGTGTCCACCATGCTCGTTTAATAGCTCTTTTCAAGAGCTTTTTTGGATATCCTCTAGCTAAAAGATTTTCTTTCAGTCTTTCTGCATGGGAGAAATATTCATCTTTGAATGAACAATTTCTTCGTATGCGTAAAAATTGCCCATAGGGCAAATTTTCTCGTAAACTGCGCGGGTGGTTGCTTGAAAAATGCAACGCTTTGTTTCGGTCTGTCTCTTTTTTGTACAATGTGGTCATGAGGCGTCCATTTGTTGGATATACTTCAACGTCCAGAAATGCCATTTTGGTTTTAGAGGAATTCATACTGAATTGTATGTCTGGTGTTCTATTGTTGAGCCAATTGAAAAATGCTTCTAGCTGTTTTTCATCTCCGGTCCAGATCATAAAAATATCATCAATGTACCGGAACCAGCTATTGATGGAATCTGCAAATGGATTATTGTTGTAAACAAATTGATCTTCATATTTGGACATGAAAAGAACAGCTAGTTCCGGGGCGAATGGACAGCCCATAGCCACGCCTTTGACTTGGTAGAAAAAATCATTTTGGAAACAGAAGTAGTTGTTCTTAAGAGCGAAAGTGGCTAAATCCATAATGAATTTGGTGGGAATTTTCTCGGGTTTTGGTCTGCTGTCCAGGAATGCTTGGATCACCGCTAGTCCCTCGTCTTGCGGAATTTCAGTGTAGAGCGATGTGACGTCTAAAGTCACAAGAAGCTGTGTCCCTTCATCGAATCCCATTGTCTCAAGCTTGTTCAAAAAGTCGGTGGTGTCTTTTAGATACGATTTCACTTCACTCATAAAAGGTTTTAGGAAAAAATCAACGAATTTCGAGATGGGTTCTAATAAAGATTCGCACCCGGAGACTATTGGTCTACCCGGCGGGTTGTGTTGGTCCTTATGAACTTTGGGTAGTACATAAAAGATGGGAATTCGAGGGTGTGTATTCTTTAAATATTCGTATTCTTTTTTTCCCAGAAATCCTTGATCAAACCATTTTTGGAGCATATGAAATAATTTGCCTTGGAGTTCACCTGTGGGGTCTTTAGATATCTTCCTGTAACACAGCTCATTTGAAAGTTGTCTGTTGACTTCTATGATGTAGTTCTCCTTTGCCCAAATAACAATCGATCCGCCCTTGTCGGCTTGTTTAATTATTACCGATGTGTCATTTTTCAGGTTGAGGAGTGCCTCCCTTTGAAGTTTAGTCATATTGGGTCTTATGTATTTCTTTTTTTGTTTCTCTGTTTCAGTTATGGCTGATAGAATCACCTTTTCGAAGATTAAGACCTCTTTGGGGACTTTAATAGAAAGCGGGCAGAACCCTGATTTTTTCTTAAGTCCTGTTGTCTCCATGTTGTCTTTGGGTGGATTTTCAGAAAAAAATGTTTTCAACCGAATTTTGCGGCAGAACTCTATGAATTCTGTTTTGAGTTGAACAAAGTTAGTCACCTTGGTGGGGACGAAGGATAATCCTTTCTCGAGTACGCTAGACTCCGCTTCCGATAAGACTTTATCCGATAGATTGAAAATTGGTGATGTTTTTAGTTTTTGTAGTTGTGTTGTCTGGTGGTCATTTCCCACGGCTGGTTTATATACCTGGACCTCCCTCGAGGTTTCCGTTGGCCTCTTCCTAAAAAAGGCGATGGCTGTTGGTGATTTTGTTGGTAGTTGCCTCTCCTATTGAAATCTGGACCGTTGGTGGATTTATCTATATCACTTCCGTTTGATGAAGATGTCGATTCCGAGAAAGAAATGAATTTTTGTCTTGATCTGCCTTGATATTCCGACAGAAATTTGCGTGAATCTGGTCTTGAATAAAAATCAATCTGTAGATAAGGGTATGCTTTCTCTAATGAGAAGTTCCTTTTGTCGTTCTCGAATTTGTTGCTTTTTTGATTGATTGAGTAGTCCTTGAATTCAGCAATTATTTTGTCAACTTTGTCTAATAATGCCTTTGCATCTGTAATTAGTTGGTTTGATTTGATCTCACTTTCCAAAATGGCAATTTCCTCAAGTTGTTGTTTGGACAACCTTTGGGCCGTCTCCACTGTGAGTACCATGAGGTCCCTACTGCATTTGGTTTCGATTGAGCTATATCCTTTTTTATAGATAGGATCGTCAGTAAAGATGACCGGTACGTTACGGATCTGCAGGCCTCCTGGGATAGTACCCGCTCTTAAGTGTTCTATTAGAAAATGTCCGTGCAAGTCCGTCCTTATTTGTTTTTTCTTTAATCGAATAAGTTTGTCGGATTCGTTATTGATTTTCGCTGTAGAGCTTAGCGCAGCCGACGCAAATAGGGGTGGGTCACTGAGTAATTTCAGAATATGCTCTTCACTGTATGCGAAGGTGTCATGGTCTGACATAATTTGTATAAACTACACACAGCAACTTACAATCACCTTTCTCATAGACAACAATATACAAAATACAAACAATCTTTTACCCTATGATTGAAAGATGAGTCCACAACAAGTGGCCACCCATCTAGCAGTGGAATCTAAACGAAAAACGAAGGAATAACTCCTGGGCAACAACCTCGCGGGCAAGCGCCCGCCAAGTAACCTCAAAAAGCAAGGAGGGTTCTGGCTCAAGTAGCAGCACGGCCAAACCAAAGCTAATATAAAGAACAAAACAAGTGCCAATACTGTATGTGTTTTCACCTCGAGTTTACGTAGTGAACTGAATTAAACAAGAACACTAGCCACAACTTTGTCGTTGAATTTAATCAAAAAAGTGTTTGCTATTTTATAAACACTGCATTTTTTGTTTTTTGTTAAGGTTAAATAAAGTACGCTCATTACAATACAAAAATACATTACAACATTAATGACAATACTGACAATACAAATACATTTGTTACAATTTAGACACCTGTGCACAAAAAAGAAGAGATTTGTTCTACCTAACATACAAACAAACAACACATTCAAATCACATTATATACAATCTATATACAGGCCATCAGTATATCGCAGTTGACATAGTCATGAATTAATTCACTGTTTATTTTAAACAAAGATTGGCCCGAAGCGGAGAGAGGTCTACGCGTTTCGAATCCCACTGAGTGCTGGGATTCTCATCAGGACCAACATGTGGCTGTGAACCAAAAAACAGAAAGAGTTTTAAATAATAGTGACCCAACTCTAGTGTGTCAAAGCTGCATGAGTTTGTTAAAAAGGCTCTTACCTAACAGTAAGGAAAGCCAACTTATACTCTAAGGTGTTGCGTCTTCAAACAGAAACCTAAATGGAATCAAGACCAAAGGCGAGTCAATTTCTATATCTATATTGCTACAACCAAACACAGAAGGAGCCCAACAGACAGAGAAAACACACCTTGTTTAAAATGTTGTAATGAGCCGAGGATCTGGGCCAGAACGATTCTTTTGTCTTTATAATTTGTATATGACTCGACAGCCGCTCCAACACGACAAGCGCGTTATCTGAAAAGCCGAAAACGCTGAGTGTAAGTACGCGCAGCATGGTCTTAAATGAAAACAATCATTACTTGAAGCTCATCTGCTTACCTCGGTGCAGAGCGCGAGCAGCCAAGCAATTTCCGTAGTATAGCGGAGGGACGAATCAATCGCGGCGTCCGTTTTACTCTGTGAAGACAGACGAATACAGTGGTCTTTTAGACATCGGTCCGCGAGTGAAGCGTAGGTTTAGCAGGCAGTTGTTGTAGGGAGGTCAACGACCTATTTACCTGCGGGAGCGTCGGTGTTCGTGTTCTAATTTTGCGGTGGCTGGCCTCAGAGTTGCTGCAAGCTGGAAGTGGCCATTGCCAACAGCCGTATTTACGCATTTCCTTCTCACGTGAACAGGACTCTAGGTGACATGGGAGTTGTAGTTTTTTGGACACGATCGGGTTAGCAGTGGTTGTTTCTTTTTTGGTGATGCGACCTGGTGGATGATTTGTTGGAGTATTCAAAGGGTCCTGAAAAAGTTTTTCAATTCCACGCGGCGGGTAAAATGCAAATGAGATAGCATGTGTAGGTGTTCATTGCAGTTGGACCCAGTCAATCCGTCCTTTATTCTTGTGTGGAAAAAGCCTTAGTTCATAATTTGTAAATTTCCGAGAGTTCATTTAACCCATCAATGGACGTATTGAATTTAATTATCAACATTGCTTCTCTCTTCAATAGTTTGGCGTCCAAGTCGCTGCCTCGTAGGTCACGCTCCACTTTGGAAATAACTGTCCATTTTAGTTCCTGTTCTGTGTGATTGTTCAAATGCCAGTGGTTCACCAATGGCGCATTTTGTACTTTTTTACGGATCCTTGATTTATGTTGTTGGATGCGAATCCGTACTTCCTGATTGGTCTTGCCGATATAGAGTTTGTCACATGGACAACGGATGCCATATACTACAAATTTTGATTTGCAGCCACATGTTGGTCCTGATGAGAATCCCAGCACTCAGTGGGATTCGAAACGCGTAGACCTCTCTCCGCTTCGGGCCAATCTTTGTTTAAAATAAACAGTGAATTAATTCATGACTATGTCAACTGCGATATACTGATGGCCTGTATATAGATTGTATATAATGTGATTTGAATGTGTTGTTTGTTTGTATGTTAGGTAGAACAAATCTCTTCTTTTTTGTGCACAGGTGTCTAAATTGTAACAAATGTATTTGTATTGTCAGTATTGTCATTAATGTTGTAATGTATTTTTGTATTGTAATGAGCGTACTTTATTTAACCTTAACAAAAAACAAAAAATGCAGTGTTTATAAAATAGCAAACACTTTTTTGATTAAATTCAACGACAAAGTTGTGGCTAGTGTTCTTGTTTAATTCAGTTCACTACGTAAACTCGAGGTGAAAACACATACAGTATTGGCACTTGTTTTGTTCTTTATATTAGCTTTGGTTTGGCCGTGCTGCTACTTGAGCCAGAACCCTCCTTGCTTTTTGAGGTTACTTGGCGGGCGCTTGCCCGCGAGGTTGTTGCCCAGGAGTTATTCCTTCGTTTTTCGTTTAGATTCCACTGCTAGATGGGTGGCCACTTGTTGTGGACTCATCTTTCAATCATAGGGTAAAAGATTGTTTGTATTTTGTATATTGTTGTCTATGAGAAAGGTGATTGTAAGTTGTTGTGTGTAGTTTATACAAATTATGTCAGACCATGACACCTTCGCATACAGTGAAGAGCATATTCTGAAATTACTCAGTGACCCACCCCTATTTGCGTCGGCTGCGCTAAGCTCTACAGCGAAAATCAATAACGAATCCGACAAACTTATTCGATTAAAGAAAAAACAAATAAGGACGGACTTGCACGGACATTTTCTAATAGAACACTTAAGAGCGGGTACTATCCCAGGAGGCCTGCAGATCCGTAACGTACCGGTCATCTTTACTGACGATCCTATCTATAAAAAAGGATATAGCTCAATCGAAACCAAATGCAGTAGGGACCTCATGGTACTCACAGTGGAGACGGCCCAAAGGTTGTCCAAACAACAACTTGAGGAAATTGCCATTTTGGAAAGTGAGATCAAATCAAACCAACTAATTACAGATGCAAAGGCATTATTAGACAAAGTTGACAAAATAATTGCTGAATTCAAGGACTACTCAATCAATCAAAAAAGCAACAAATTCGAGAACGACAAAAGGAACTTCTCATTAGAGAAAGCATACCCTTATCTACAGATTGATTTTTATTCAAGACCAGATTCACGCAAATTTCTGTCGGAATATCAAGGCAGATCAAGACAAAAATTCATTTCTTTCTCGGAATCGACATCTTCATCAAACGGAAGTGATATAGATAAATCCACCAACGGTCCAGATTTCAATAGGAGAGGCAACTACCAACAAAATTACCAACAGCCATCGCCTTTTTTAGGAAGAGGCCAACGGAAACCTCGAGGGAGGTCCAGGTATATAAACCAGCCGTGGGAAATGACCACCAGACAACACAACTACAAAAACTAAAAACATCACCAATTTTCAATCTATCGGATAAAGTCTTATCGGAAGCGGAGTCTAGCGTACTCGAGAAAGGATTATCCTTCGTCCCCACCAAGGTGACTAACTTTGTTCAACTCAAAACAGAATTCATAGAGTTCTGCCGCAAAATTCGGTTGAAAACATTTTTTTCTGAAAATCCACCCAAAGACAACATGGAGACAACAGGACTTAAGAAAAAATCAGGGTTCTGCCCGCTTTCTATTAAAGTCCCCAAAGAGGTCTTAATCTTCGAAAAGGTGATTCTATCAGCCATAACTGAAACAGAGAAACAAAAAAAGAAATACATAAGACCCAATATGACTAAACTTCAAAGGGAGGCACTCCTCAACCTGAAAAATTACACATCGGTAATAATTAAACAAGCCGACAAGGGCGGATCGATTGTTATTTGGGCAAAGGAGAACTACATCATAGAAGTCAACAGACAACTTTCAAATGAGCTGTGTTACAGGAAGATATCTAAAGACCCCACAGGTGAACTCCAAGGCAAATTATTTCATATGCTCCAAAAATGGTTTGATCAAGGATTTCTGGGAAAAAAAGAATACGAATATTTAAAGAATACACACCCTCGAATTCCCATCTTTTATGTACTACCCAAAGTTCATAAGGACCAACACAACCCGCCGGGTAGACCAATAGTCTCCGGGTGCGAATCTTTATTAGAACCCATCTCGAAATTCGTTGATTTTTTCCTAAAACCTTTTATGAGTGAAGTGAAATCGTATCTAAAAGACACCACCGACTTTTTGAACAAGCTTGAGACAATGGGATTCGATGAAGGGACACAGCTTCTTGTGACTTTAGACGTCACATCGCTCTACACTGAAATTCCGCAAGACGAGGGACTAGCGGTGATCCAAGCATTCCTGGACAGCAGACCAAAACCCGAGAAAATTCCCACCAAATTCATTATGGATTTAGCCACTTTCGCTCTTAAGAACAACTACTTCTGTTTCCAAAATGATTTTTTCTACCAAGTCAAAGGCGTGGCTATGGGCTGTCCATTCGCCCCGGAACTAGCTGTTCTTTTCATGTCCAAATATGAAGATCAATTTGTTTACAACAATAATCCATTTGCAGATTCCATCAATAGCTGGTTCCGGTACATTGATGATATTTTTATGATCTGGACCGGAGATGAAAAACAGCTAGAAGCATTTTTCAATTGGCTCAACAATAGAACACCAGACATACAATTCAGTATGAATTCCTCTAAAACCAAAATGGCATTTCTGGACGTTGAAGTATATCCAACAAATGGACGCCTCATGACCACATTGTACAAAAAAGAGACAGACCGAAACAAAGCGTTGCATTTTTCAAGCAACCACCCGCGCAGTTTACGAGTAAATTTGCCCTATGGGCAATTTTTACGCATACGAAGAAATTGTTCATTCAAAGATGAATATTTCTCCCATGCAGAAAGACTGAAAGAAAATCTTTTAGCTAGAGGATATCCAAAAAAGCTCTTGAAAAGAGCTATTAAACGAGCATGGTGGACACCTCGTGAAACTTTACTTGAGAGACGCAAGAAACCGACGTCCGACAGAATAGTATGTGTTTCCACATTTTGTCCAACGTCAAATTGGTTCAAAAAGACCATAAAACAGAATTGGCATTTAGTAAAACACTTGGACACAACATTAAATGAAGTTCCCTTATTTGCCTTTAAAAAGGACAAAAGTATCGCCAATCAGATAATACGGGCAGCATTACCAAGAACTAAAGAGTCTGACTTACGAAGTATGCTATGCCTCCCACCAATACAAGGACATCGTAAATGTGGAACATGTGTCTGTTGTGACTCCACTATGGAAAGCAATTTGTTTTCCCACAAAGGCCAACACTGGAAACACGAGACCTTTTCAAACTGCAAATCAAAATTTGTAGTATATGGCATCCGTTGTCCATGTGACAAACTCTATATCGGCAAGACCAATCAGGAAGTACGGATTCGCATCCAACAACATAAATCAAGGATCCGTAAAAAAGTACAAAATGCGCCATTGGTGAACCACTGGCATTTGAACAATCACACAGAACAGGAACTAAAATGGACAGTTATTTCCAAAGTGGAGCGTGACCTACGAGGCGGCGACTTGGACGCCAAACTATTGAAGAGAGAAGCAATGTTGATAATTAAATTCAATACGTCCATTGATGGGTTAAATGAACTCTCGGAAATTTACAAATTATGAACTAAGGCTTTTTCCACACAAGAATAAAGGACGGATTGACTGGGTCCAACTGCAATGAACACCTACACATGCTATCTCATTTGCATTTTACCCGCCGCGTGGAATTGAAAAACTTTTTCAGGACCCTTTGAATACTCCAACAAATCATCCACCAGGTCGCATCACCAAAAAAGAAACAACCACTGCTAACCCGATCGTGTCCAAAAAACTACAACTCCCATGTCACCTAGAGTCCTGTTCACGTGAGAAGGAAATGCGTAAATACGGCTGTTGGCAATGGCCACTTCCAGCTTGCAGCAACTCTGAGGCCAGCCACCGCAAAATTAGAACACGAACACCGACGCTCCCGCAGGTAAATAGGTCGTTGACCTCCCTACAACAACTGCCTGCTAAACCTACGCTTCACTCGCGGACCGATGTCTAAAAGACCACTGTATTCGTCTGTCTTCACAGAGTAAAACGGACGCCGCGATTGATTCGTCCCTCCGCTATACTACGGAAATTGCTTGGCTGCTCGCGCTCTGCACCGAGGTAAGCAGATGAGCTTCAAGTAATGATTGTTTTCATTTAAGACCATGCTGCGCGTACTTACACTCAGCGTTTTCGGCTTTTCAGATAACGCGCTTGTCGTGTTGGAGCGGCTGTCGAGTCATATACAAATTATAAAGACAAAAGAATCGTTCTGGCCCAGATCCTCGGCTCATTACAACATTTTAAACAAGGTGTGTTTTCTCTGTCTGTTGGGCTCCTTCTGTGTTTGGTTGTAGCAATATAGATATAGAAATTGACTCGCCTTTGGTCTTGATTCCATTTAGGTTTCTGTTTGAAGACGCAACACCTTAGAGAATAAGTTGGCTTTCCTTACTGTTAGGTAAGAGCCTTTTTAACAAACTCATGCAGCTTTGACACACTAGAGTTGGGTCACTATTATTTAAAACTCTTTCTGTTTTTTGGTTCACAGCCACATGTTGGTCCTGATGAGAATCCCAGCACTCAGTGGGATTCGAAACGCGTAGACCTCTCTCCGCTTCGGGCCAATCTTTGTTTAAAATAAACAGTGAATTAATTCATGACTATGTCAACTGCGATATACTGATGGCCTGTATATAGATTGTATAAAATGTGATTTGAATGTGTTGTTTGTTTGTATGTTAGGTAGAACAAATCTCTTCTTTTTTGTGCACAGGTGTCTAAATTGTAACAAATGTATTTGTATTGTCAGTATTGTCATTAATGTTGTAATGTATTTTTGTATTGTAATGAGCGTACTTTATTTAACCTTAACAAAAAACAAAAAATGCAGTGTTTATAAAATAGCAAACACTTTTTTGATTAAATTCAACGACAAAGTTGTGGCTAGTGTTCTTGTTTAATTCAGTTCACTACGTAAACTCGAGGTGAAAACACATACAGTATTGGCACTTGTTTTGTTTCTTTATATTATCCACATCCCCAGCCGTGGTGTGTCCTTTACTATTCCGACCACGTACTCTAGTTTATTTGCACTGCCCTTGGCACCGTGAGTCTGTTTTTATTGTTCTTGGCCCTTTATAAATAATACAGTACAAAAGAAAGGGTACTTATCATTATATAATACTATGTTATGCATGTCAGTCACCTAATGAATGCCATTACGTATTCAGTCCTGCAGATTTGCTCTGCGCTGTTAATGTACATACGCATAGGCTCTTGTCGGTCATGTGAGTACAAACCCCTAAACAGAAACGAGAAGTCTATCTCAAAGTGAACCCCGAAGAGAAGAGAGGCATCTGTCTCAATATGAGTCCCAACGTGGAGAAGAAAAAGCTCTGTGGCAATATTATTTTGAGCATCCCAACCCGTCTTTTTCACAGACTTCAAACCATCCGAAAGGCCGCCCCCAGGCTCGTCCTGGAACTCCCGCCCTGAACCCAGACCATTTCTCAGAGACCTCCACTGGCTCCTCGTCCAGAAGCGCTGCCAGTTCAAACTTCTCACACACGCATTCAAGTCACTACACAATACGGGACCCAAGTCACTACACAATACGGGACCCAAGTCACTACACAATACGGGACCCACATACCTCAATCATCGGTCTTACTTTCCCCAACCCACCAGACAGTTTTGCTCAGCATCACTCTCAATCGCACACACACACACCACATCTACAGAAGCAGGACGGGAGGTCGATCATTCTCCTACTACCGCCAAATCCTGGAATGACCTCCCCCAACACGCCAGGGCCTCCTCCTGACTTCTTGAATTTCGCAAAAAGCTGTAGACCTGGCTTTTCAATTAGTCTTTTTGTGGGGCCATCGAGACTGCCTGTACTCATGCCCAGCCTCACCACACGCCTACTCTCACCTACTCAGTGCCTGAATACCCTCACGGGAGACGAGAAGCACTCTACAATCCCCTGTGCCACTTAACCATCAACACTGGCGCTTTTCATAAGCACCAGTTAAGGACACGTTCCTTTATGGTAGGCACGGGGAAATTACGGGATTTGTCCAGCATCACAGGAAATTGAGCCGAAACCGAGATCTGAAGTTGGCAGTTCTGGCCATTATGTCACATCCTCTCCCCACTTTCATGCTTATTAGTTGGCTCTGTTTTAGGTGGCACTAACCGGAGAAATGGGCTGAGGCAAGATGCCTATTGACGAGAGCCCAGGCACTTCTTTTTTTCCAAATAAACCACTGAGAAAACCACCTTACATTTCATTACAAACAGAGTAGACGGGTCTACCTTGTTTTGTGCACCACACACATGAATTCAACAGTCGCGGTTTATTGTAAATTTCTTTCATATAGAAGTGAACACAATCGAGTGACTGGGATCTACGCTCGGTAAAACTACAACGTGTAGGGCGTCCCGTTAATAAAACACTTCGCAAGGAAATAGAAGAGGTGTTAGCCAGCTGAGGCCTTTCACTGCCTGGCAGTGCCTTGGATGCCTGCTCCATCATGCGGCAAGTGCCCTTTAGGCAGTAGTCACCCCAGCCCAAGCCACTAGTGGGACTTTGGCTCTGTACAGGCACATGCTGTCTGACTGGATACCCTAGGGCCATTGTTTCCCCCCACGCAGCATTTCTGTGGTCTCCAGTCTCTCTTCCTCCGCTCTGTACTAAGTACGACTCGGCCCCTCGCGCTCTCTAGACACCTATGTCAGTTGTCCTTCCTCTCTTTCACCTAGAAGGACGGAGAGGGGGCAGCGCGAGAGAGGGGGGAATAACAACGAAATAAAGAACAAGCGAGAGAGAGTCCGAGAGAGAGTGCGAGAGAGACGAAAGAATGAGGGGATAGAGAGGAGCCGAAGAGAGGGGAACAGAGGAGGCACTGGGAGGGGCAGAAAGGAAAGAGAGAAAGAGAAGGTGAGGGATTGAGAGACGGGAGAAAGTGATGGGCAACTAGAGAGGAGGAAAGATAGGAGAGAGAGTGAGAAAGGGAGGACAGAATGAGAAGGAAATATATAGAGAGAAATAGAGAGGGAGACACAGGAAGAGACAGCGAGAAACAACAGAGTGAGGGGGCATCGCGAGACTCGGGAGAGATATAGGTAGGCCATAGATAGGGAAAGCAAGAGAAACAGAGGGATGGGGCTAACAGAGGGGGCAGAGACAGAAAAACAGGGGGCATGGGGAGGGGCAGAAGAGAGGAAAGAGAAAGAAGGTTAGGAATAGAGAGAGGATAGAGCAGTGAAACTCAAAGTACGGCCCAAAGGGGTGCTTGCGGCCCTCTTGACCTTTACATGCGCCCCCCCCCTGTTTAGTTGCTGAGCACTACTATTCAGATTTTTTTTATAAAATAAAATAAATGGGTAAGGATTTATTAACCTGAAAATAAATGCTTCCCCGTTTATTTAACATGTTTTTATACCTCCTTATGCAATCCCTGACCAACCCAGACCCTCTACCGCCACCCTGATGGCATCAGTGCGGGCCTCGGTCACACCATAAACCGTATTTTGTGGCCCCTGGGCAAATGTTTGTGAGTACCCATGGGATAGAGGCAAGAGTCAGTGAATAGGGAGGAAGGAGAGCGGGACAGAGAGGACAGAATGAGAGGGCTTTGAAGAGAGGGAGATAGAAAGAGGGGGCGCAGGGAGAGACAGAGATTTAGAGCGAATGAAAGAGAGATAGAGCAAGAGAGGAGAAAGAAAAACCTATTACAAGATGGCTGGCAATGTGCAAGCATACACTGCATCTGTGCGCCTGTGTTATAAACGAAAGAGCAAACAAGTCAATTGATGCATGAGAAAGCAAGGATGCTGCCAAACAGTGCTTTTCAGCATTCAGGCCATGGTAGAAAAAATAATAACAAAAAATATTAATATAATAATATGGCCTTATAACCGCTGCCAAGGGCTCTACCAGTTGTTAAAGGTCATAAACCTTAGTTGAAGGAGAGTACATTTACCAACCAGGATATCCCGAGGCAGCGGGGCTATAAACCTATTCGAACATTCCACCCACTAAGGTTAGAATGTTCTAACTTAAAAATGGAGAAATATAAAGACAAACATTGGAATGTTGGAGCAGAAGGCTTATACCTGCCATTAGAAGCCTGGAACTACTCCTTTTTCGTCAGTCGAGCCCCTAACATTCCAATGTTCTAATAACAAACAAAAGAGGAGAGATGTGGGCATCATCAGGAAGCTTGCGAGGATAGAGATGAATGTAGCCCACAAACATGGGAAAAAGGAGGGGGAATGGGAGAGTCAGAAGGGATGTGGGAAGTACAATAGGCGGTAGAGAGAAGAGAAACGTACACACTTACATGGAATGTTGGATACAAAAGAAAAACAAGAGTTCCATCATGTATGGAGTGGAAAGTGGAAGGATACAACTCAAGTGTATATATAAGAGTCAAGAGAGCTCAAAGTGTGTAGAAAAGTAAAGGGCATATATTTACAAGACTGTACAAAACTGATAATCAATAAACAGTTAGATGCAACCTGGCCACATGCAAATTATTCATTTGAATTTGTAAGGAGAGTTTCCTTCAGGCTGTAAACCGGAGTAAGGGGGAAGGGGAAATAGGTCCTTTACTTTTCTACACACTTTGAGCTCTCTTGACTCCTATATATACACTTGAACACTTGAGCACTCCTTCTTACACATTCCCTAGAACATTTTCCTACCTTCTTGACCCTCTAATGATTGTTCCTTTAAATGACTAAATAAATATATTATAATAATACTTAGTGTTTTTTTCTGTACATTTATTTTCACGATTTACAGACGTTTGGGAGCTGATTAATGTAAGCTCAAATAAATTGTTAATTCTGTTAATCTAACTCTTCCTTGAATAATTGGTCCAGGACCAATGTTCAGATGCCGCCAGCGGCCCAGTGGGGGCATGAGCGACCTTTCCGGAGGCAGGTGTGCCTTCATTAGCTTTCTTTTAATAACGGGGCAGAAGTGTCATTCCCACTCTCTTGCTGGGCCGGCCCAATAATGCATCCAGATTGAGCAGGTAGGGGCAGGGGGCCTGAGTAGAAGTGGCCTCACTTATATTCAGGTGTAGTTCAACATTGTGAAGTAATCAGTGCACAAATAGTCCTAGCAACATTTGCATTTTTTTTGTTATCTCAGTGAAGTTAAGAAAACATGCCTGTTTTAGAGAAACACCCCTCATCTTTTAATAACACTTAAAAGATTGAAGCAGTGTTTTGAAAAAAGGCACAATCTGCAAATGCGGGCCACATTGTTTAGGGTGCCCGGCCCTATTTTTGCTCCCAGTCCAACCATACCCCATTCCCTTGCTAATTCTTCATTTCAGAGGGTATCCTCAGGGCACAACTCAGAATCCCATCTCACCTCCCCACCCCAGTATCAGTTACTCTGGGTGGGGGTGTACCCTGGGCCATTTTACAGCGCACTTGCAATAAGACCCCAAAAGCAATACTAAGGCTGCAGTACCACTGTACCATCTGGAATTTCTGACACAGCTTACATATTGGAATAAGCATATGTTACAGATCTTACTATCCAACCACAATGTTCTTTACTGTATGTTTTCAGTGGATTCTTTGTTTCTGCAATAATATTATTCATGAAGCTAATTATATTTGGCCGTGGCCTGTTAATATTTCCTCTTAAGAATCCATCTTGTAAGTATGGATATTAATATAAGAAAGGTATTGCTCTAAATGTTGATACAAATGTACACAAAACCTTTGTGATGAATAGATCCACACTATCAAATTTGAACTCTCTGCTTCTTTGTGTTATACTATTGTGTTTCCATTTGTTCCTATAACCATCAATGCCAATTTCAGAGTTTTTAAAGTTTTTATATAGTTACCTACCATTTTTAAATGTAAATATTTTTTGTTAATTTGGGATGAGCGTTAAGATGTAGTCTTGCCAAACAATTTAATTTTCTTTTTCAACTTAATTTTTGCCTCTCTTTTTCTAAATATTTAATTTATTGTTGAATTTTGTTTTGAGAACAAGCCTTGGTGCACAGAATCAGTTGAGAACCATCACTCATTCTCAGAGTTTCACAGAGTAACACAGACCTTGATACTGGACTCGGTTTCTCAAATATAATGTTGTTTTCCTGTTTTTTTGGACGGATAAGGTGTTTTTGGGGGAGTGGGTGCAGGAATGTGCCTACTTTACCATTACATTGTTTCCCATTTTTTTCAGTGGACACAATGATCAGTAGTAAGAGTTTCAAAATGAATTGTGTGTGCATAAAGAGTTGTCAAGAAAATCTCCATAACTGTAATGCTTACATTTTGGGACGTTGAATACATATACACAAGATCACAAAAAACCCACAGAAGGCTCTGTACTCTGTCTATATGACCGGTTTGGTGTTAATCTGTCCAGCATTTGTTTCTGTAGCCTTGGTTAACACGCCTGTCTGAGAACCAAAATGGACAAACTACATTTTGGGATAACCACATAGTTTTTCTTTTGTTGACTGTTAGGTCTGACAGCGGAGGGTGGTCTTCCCCCTACCTTTTGCCTACCTCCCTCCTTTTTTCTGACCTCGTTTTGCTGGTTTTAGAACTCTGTGCACTTTACCACTGCTAACCAGTACTAAAGACCTTCATTGACTAAGCTGCATGAAACATTCCGAGTTCCACCAGACGTGAGTACCATATTTTATGCCACGTGCAGATTCAGAAAACTGTCCCAAAGTTATTATCAAATTAAAAACTACTATCCTTGTTTAACTCTTTTGTTCAAAAGCACAAAGTTCCTCCTACCGACTTTCTGAGTGTGGGTTGTGTAGCCTTTCCAGTTTTCCCTTTCTTCCCCCTCCATGTTTCTTTACCACCTTCTCTTCACTTCTCTTTCCCTAATATGTATTTACCAGTGGCGGCCAGCATGGTTCATGGTTGGCGGGGCAGGCGGGAAGTGGGCATGAGGGTTGCGGGGAAAAGGTGGTCGAGCGAGGGTGCGCGTAATAATAATTAAAAAATATTAACTTACCTTCCCGCCATGTCCCGTGTCTCTGCTCCTGCTCTCCTCACAGAACAAGAAGCACAGCCAGGCTCCACTGACCAATCACAATGCTGCAATGCAGCGTTTTGCTTGGTAGGCACCCAGGCTCCCCAGACCAATCACAATGCAGTAATGCAGTGTTGTGATCGGTTTTGAGCATCCGGGTTTGATGCTCAACCAGGGAATGGGGGCCTGGGCGCGTTCTTCATGAAGGCTGTAATGCAGCCTGCATGGAGAACGGGGAAAGTGTGCATGACTGGTTTGGGCGGCCCGAGAGGGCTGACCAAACAGTCATTGCGCTCTGAGGAGTGGGCAAACCACTCCTCCCCTGCCCTGCTCCGTAAGCAGAGCAGCCCAGCTCACCCGCCCGCAAAGCAGCACAAACTTAAAATGCTAATAACTGAAAGTTATTATCATTTTATGTTTCTACTTCTCGTCTTGCACTGCTTGAAAGCAGTGGGGCGATTCTCCTCCGCCACAGCGGGGGAGTCACCACTAGTATTTACCCAAATAATCCTTCTCTATATCTCCACTTTCTTCATATTCCACCTCCCTTCTTGTCCTTCTCTCCTAAAGGTCATTTTTGATGTTACCTTGCCTTCGTTTACACTGCATGATTACCGGTGTGCACACTCACCCTTATGTGAAGAGGCAGATGAGGAGGAAGAGGTATGAAGCAGTGTGTCCTGCCAGGTTGCCTTTTGAGGGGCTGAATCTCCATTGTTGTTCAGTGAATCCTTTGAAAAAAAGAAATAACCATAATTAAAATAGTGAATGTCGAAATGCACAAGAAGCATTCAAATGACCGACACATGCAATAACAATTTTATCAGAACTGAGGCTCTTTTGTGTGAAATAAATGTAAAGCGTGTAGTGAATGCAGCACATGCAAGGTCTGAGTGAATAAGAGTAGTGGCGGCAAGTGGAATCCATTTTGGATATACCGACCAGGCTTAGCACAAGATGAGGGATGAGGACTATAGTCACTGCCACTTTTTTTGTCCCCCTGTTTTGGGTACTTCAGGAGGGAGACAGCCCTAGGGCTACCAGCGAAAAGAAGGATTACTGTAAACCAAGGCTGTGTCTGGGGAACAGCCTGGAAAAAACACTTTAAAGGAGTATAACCGCAAACTGGTTCGACAGTTTGAGACAGTGATGTTACATCCTCTATCTAGAAGTTTTGGGTAAAAGTGGGACCCAAACCACTTCACTATGTTCCAGTTCCAAATACTTTAAAACTGAGGAGGTAAGTTTTACGCAGCATACCCAAAAGACTGTTGTGCAAACAGGGCTGGTGTCTGCCTGACAACTGTTCTCCAAATGGTGAAGGGACATCACTTGAAGTCTGGATTTTCTACTAGAGAAGCCGTGGGGCTGCCCTCAAGCCCCAAGAAGCCTGCCTGCCTGCCTGCTAAGAGATAGGAAAGGTGTCTGCTTGGCCTTGCAGGAGGAGAGTCTAGGAGGAGCGAGGGCGAGCCCATCCTCAGTGGCTGTGGAACTCCAAGAATCAGCAAACAGCTCAAGAGTGATCTAGAGGTGACCATAGTGCATGTGGGTCTCCCTAAACTCCCACTCCGGCTCTTGTAGGGGAACTGTGACAGCATGCTCCTCATCAGCCCCGCTGTGGCTTCTACTGCATGATTGTCGTGGCCTACCAAGGGCTGCACCTACCTTTGGTCCAGCTGGTCCCACAACTTTCCAAGACTGCCAACTGCGCGACTAACAGACTTTATAACATTCCAGTGGAGTTGCATCACTGAAAACTGAGTTGGCCGGGACCATGCCTGCACCTGCATGTGACCCAGTGACATGACCACAACGCCAGAGGCTGGGAGGGCGCGCTCCAGATGCAGCGCTTGCATGGCTTAGACATGCACTGAAAGACTTTATGGCTCATCACAGCTACTTCTGAGTGTGCGGGAGGGCTGCAAAAGTACAAGACACCACCAGAAAGACTCAGCCTCATTTATGAGGAATTGGTGTAGGGCAGTGCCACAAGTCTTCTTGCTGTGTTGCCCTACACAAATGTGAAGGGTCAGGTATGCACCGTGTTTCCGAAATACGGTGCATTCCTGTGCTTTCCGCCTGTGCTGGTTCACAATTAGCTGAGTAGCGCCAATGTAGGCACCCTTGTCCCATGGTGCAATGGTGCCTCCATTGGAGGGAGGATTGTTTTTTGCAGGTAGGAGTACCTTCTGGACCAAAGCAATCCTGAGAGGCATTTTCCTCTTTCTGTGTGTGCAGCAGAATGCAGTACACATAGAAAGAGGAAACAATTAGGAGAAATAAAAATATTTGTCCTCGTTATGCCTGCTCTGGGTAGGCGTAAGGTTTGGTGCTACCCCTGGTTTACGTGATTAAGTAAATCTGGGGCATTGTCAAAATCCATGGGTGCTGCGTGGTAAAACCCACTGCAACGCCCATGGAATGCCTCCTTGATGCAGAGTAAGGCAAGGAAGTGACTTGTGCTGCTTTGTCTTACTCCATATCTAAGAGGCCATGGAAAGCCACGCAGAGTGGCTTTGTGTTGCCTCATGTATATGATTGAGAGGCCTACGCCACCAGAACACCCAAAAAAGTGATGCTCCGGCAGCGCACGCCTCTCATAAATAAGCCCTTTAGTGCTTTTCTGAAAAAGGGGTAAAAAAAAAATACTGAGTGCATTTTGAACTGTGTGCACCCAACAACTGCTCCTGAGCCTGATTCACAACACTACTGACTTGCCAGTAAGAAGAGAAACGTAGACCCAGCAGGAGTACGCAGAAAGGGAGCAGAGAGGGAGTGGGGCAGGTGTTAAGCCTACCATGAATTACACTCTTGAAGTGTGCAAGATTTGTAACAACCATGTGATTAAAGTCCTTTTTTTCTTTTAGAGACACACACTGGGCCCAACATTAAGATTATTGTGTCTGTTGGTTAATTGTTCAGTGCTGAGTGAGCTTGTACACCCTCACACTACCTGCATGGGAGCCTGTGAGTGCTCGTCTCCACTACCCTGAGAGTCAAGTGCAGTAGGGATTGTGGTTGTCGCAGTTTCCAGAGTCATAGTAGGGCTGAGACATCAGTGGCAAGCAACCTCAATCCCAACAATTGGGGCCCTGTAGTCCCTGTCTGCCCTGTGGCCGCCCAAACAGGCTCTGATACCACTAAGCATAACTGGTGGTGCATATGGAGTGGTAGGGGGAGTCCGTGATTGGCGAGTGTGGCGGGGGAGGTGTTGGTGCTCAGCAGCAGCAAACTACTAATCATGTGGCAAGTATTCTTGAAAGTAAATAGATAGACTTCCTAGGTTATTAATGCCTCTATCTACCATTCTCTGAGTGGCAATCATGCTATTGAGGCCCACAAGAAGAGAAAGAAGCCTTCGCTGCAGCTTTGTTTCAAACCTAAGACTGTCCACTGTTAAATAAACAATTACAACTATTAAATAAATAGTGTGTTTTCAGCCATTGTTTCAATGGAAACAAAAGAGAACTTTTAAAGTTTTTTTGGTTGAATAGCAAAATGCCCTAGATATCGACAGCACTCGCACACCCTTCTTAGACTAGACGTCACACCACACTAGATGCTCTCTAGCCCCCCAGACAGAATACCAATCACACACCGCTGGAGGAATCGTTTCATTCCTTATGTATGATCAGTCTCACATTACTAAGAGCACCGCCAGGCCCATCAGAGTAGCAGCTGCACCCTACAAGAGGCACTCTCAGATGCCTCACAGACTAGTAGACATACACTGCTGATATCTCTCACACCACTTACAGAACAGCAGTCTCAAACAACCTAGCGGACAGTCACATACCTCACAAACTAACCATCACATATTGCCATTGCCGGAAACACCCTCACGCCCCCCCAAAAGCTAGCAGCAAAACCAATAGATCTGGCTGATGACATCATTTGATGACTTGATATGTGTGTGTAGTGTTGTGAATGGGCGAGGAGGTGAATGCAGGAATGGGTCAATGGGTGGATGGATAGAGGCATGTGTGCACTGATGAGTGCATGGATAATGAGTGATTGCGTGCAATGATGGATGGATGAGCTACTGTTTGTATTAAAGCATCCAGGCACTCTCAGTTATAAGCCAAACCTTTTGGCATTGCCAATGATTGTTTCACTTATATTCCCCATTGTACTGCACCTTTTATTTAGCTACAGTTTCCCTTTTAACTGCAGTGTCACACGCTGCATTGTTTTTGATTTCTCTGTAACTTTTCTGATACCTTATTCTTTTTTTTTGCATGCATGCATGATGGCCATCTTGTAATGATTTTTCTCGAACTGAAAGAAAACCCATTTCAAGATGTCTGACGTGCATCTGTGCATACATATAGCGACCAAGGCGGGCAAAAAATCAAGAATTGACAAAGCCCATAGGTGTTGTAGGTGATATATACTGGCATTGCCAGTGTTTGTCAACCAAAAGCTTCTTGTTTCAAATTAGCCTTTCTGATTTTGCAAACACTGTCACCCATTCCGTTAGGACTGTTGTCTTGTTCCTGTAATTTGATCATTACTGCAACTTTATTACACTGAACCATTTCCTATTTGATACAAATGTATTTTGTAAACTCCAGAAAGAACACATTTTTTGTAAACCCCCACCCAACATGAAAGAAATTCATTTTTAAACACTATCACTAATACCATTGTTTGCTGCCCTCGATATTTTTATGCAACGAAACCCGCTTCGTTTCATGTTCCAGAACAGTTCATAAATCTCACCTCCACAGGCACCTACACATACATTTCTCTTTCTTTGGCTAGCTTTCTGGCTTTCTTTTTCTGTCTCCGTTACACACACGCACTCGCACACGCACACACACTTATCTCATACACATACGCTCTTTCTCCCTGTGTCCGTCTCATGTACAGAATAGCTCCCACTGAGGGGTGAAGCATTTACATTCATGGTTGATTGTCAGTGGTGTTGCCACCTTTCCAAAACATTTGTTGTTGTTTTGAGAGTGTGCTAAGGCCTGGAGGCGAGACTAGACACGACTTTAAACAAATACCCGTGTATTAATTTGTAAAGTAACTTTTCTGTCTTTATTTACTTTTATCACTAGTCATGGTTAGTTAACGCAGCCCTAGAACACATTGCGGGCTAGGACGAAGGAGCTACGTGACGGTTTCTGGGGTGTTTCGGTGGTCTTCATTCACTGCTCAACAGAAACTGAAGATTCTTAAGTCCAAGTCATGGACTTTGTGCACTTCCAGTGGGATGTGAGCTGTAATACTGGGATACGCCTTCCAGGCCCACTTACTCCCTCTAGCACATCTATGCTGAGCTGATCCATCCTTTCCTCCTCCACCGCGCCTGGCTAACCTGCTCCCTACATTTCATCATTTCCGGTATCCAACTATTGAACTGCACCCTGTATGCTCTTGAGAGTGGCATAAAGGTGACTAAAGGTCATCAAAAGTTGAGATAGCCAGCAAATACATTGCTTCATAATATCCTGAGGCTTTTCTGATCCCAGTCCTAGAATCCATAGGAACAAGTGTGTGTTAAAAGATTTTATGTAAACTAGGTATATATGCTTTATGCATGCACACAGGCAAGGGAGTAACTACTTGATAACAAAAATATGTTCCCACCAACTTTTTTGACCAAACACTACACTATTAGTCTTACCTGCTCTCCATGTCTCTAAAT
This sequence comes from Triturus cristatus, assembly GCF_964204655.1. Lineage (NCBI taxonomy): Eukaryota > Metazoa > Chordata > Amphibia > Caudata > Salamandridae > Triturus > Triturus cristatus. The sequence continues at coordinate 930,871,914 of NC_140585.1, forward strand.
AACACTGCGGGGCCATCTTCAACACTAATCACCGCACTGCAAGCCCTACCTGTGATCCTGGTGCCATTAGATTTAGGGTTGTTGGACGGATCTTCCGCATGTCCTCAGTGGAGGGTGATGGGATTGGAGAGACCGAGGGTGATGGTGGAGCATCCATGTCATTTCCATCTTCATCGTCCTCCTCGTCTTCATCATCATCGTCAATCATTTCAAATTCTTGAAAATCATCTTGGAAGGTGCAGATTGGGTGAATCTGCTCACACCGTTCCAGCACCAAACAGTCCTGCATTGAAGAGAAACCAAAGGGTTAACAAAAACAGAGCAATAGTTCCACCAGGGAGGACAAACACCTGGGCATGTAATGCACATCGGGTTAGGTTAATATGGGTGTTAGTACATCCATGCTGTACCGGAAAACCCTAAAAATCTAGCGCTAACACAATGAATATACTGGGAGAAATGGACCAGCAGCAGGGCAACCAGCACATATCCAATAGGATACATCTAAAAATCAGGGATGGAGCAATTTGGGTGTCAGGATAAATATTCAACCGGCATACAGCTGTCGATCCCCAATAATTGTATAAATGCTGGGTATCAAAGATGGAGATGTAGGCATGTTCACAAAAATGTATACCCACAAAGACACACATGCACAGCCAGCAGGGGAACAGCCGTGTACCCCCAAAAAAGCTTTATACTAGCAGTGAGGAGTAAGGAAAGTGGGGGAGTGCACTTTACCAACGTGAGACCTTCACGGAGTCATAAACATATGATATACACCGGGAAACAGGGAAGGGCAGATAGGGGTGTCAAGTCGAACATCCACCAGGGAACATCATCTCCATGGATTGTATTCATGGAGAAGAAATAGGCAGTAACCTCTCACATCCGCAGGTGATACCTTCAGTGAGTTCTCACTCTATTTTAGATGTCATGTCTTATGAAGTGGGAATTAAGGTGTAAAGAGGAACATGAGTGTGGGCATAAAGAATGGCCCAACTCGAACCTTTGAAAGACACTGTGGGCACATGGGGTTCAAAGCGCAACGGGGAGGGGGCACATGGCAGTGGCTGTTCAAGGTAAGAGGTTTCCTCTGAAGAACTTCTTTGTGACCATGAACTTGAAATCTCAGGATAAAATGACTGTTAAAATAGTGTGGTTACTTGTTGTGCTCTACTGAACATGCTAAATATATATGTACAAGCGGTCTGAAATGCGATCTGAGTACGGCTTGGTAGGATCCATCGGAATCTAGAAGCATATTAAAAAAAAGTTTTCTCTCAAGATTAAATGCATTTTCTTTGGAACCTGATAGGGCACTTCCGAGCGAATTATGCCAGGCACTCTATTTTACTTACACATTATCTACCCACAACAATATTTGGCTGCGCTTTTGAAGCCATGCGGTCAAGACTTTTTCGCAGAATAAGTTTCATTAAAGCTCCAATAAAGTAGGGTTTGGTCTGGAACCTAAGAGACAAGGCAGCTGTAGGCTTGGAGGTTTACATGAAGAATCGTGCAAACACTTTCTATGTAAATGCCCAACATTTGAAAGATTGCACATGATTAAACTGAAACTCAGTTAACTGTAGGACTGCTCTAAAAGGTGAAAAACTGTTATTATGGTTCCACGAACATGTTAATTTTAATTTGTCAGTTTTATAAATCCCGTATTTAAATATGTTATGGGTTTGGAAGGTTATTAACTGTTTTTATTATCTGTTTTAGGTCTCTTTTCGGAGGAGTGCTTTTAAAAGCATATTGGTGTATTCCGCTTGCTAATAAAGAACCTAAATTGGTTTTGATGAAAGGAAGAACAGAAATGTGCAAATAAGTTCCTACAAAAAGGCAGGAAGTCCTCATCCTCGTTGCAGAGCAGATAGATAAAAATGAAATCCAGCTGTCTCGGACCTACAAGGTAGTCAAGAAAGAGCTAGCCACCAACTAGGCTGTGCATCACGTGTTCAACCCCTGGGCTTACAGCACATTTGCACTTGGATGTACCTTGCTTACCTTAGAGCTCAGTGGTTGACAATGTGTCGTTCTAACCAAGCCTCGCCTGCTCTCCACTGAAGGAACTGAAAAGACCTTCACCAACCAGTGTTACATTATGAAGTCGCCGCGGCACACGGGTAGTTGGGAGCAAGCACAGACTCCTACTTGTTTACTCTTGCAGCCATATCTACTGGTATTCATTGTTAAGTTGCTGAGATGTTGAACATGAGGGTGATCGCCAAATCCTTTGGATTGTGGACTAGCTATCGGTTTTAGTCCCTAAAACAACTGGAGTGATTTGGTTCTATGAAGACATGGGGAGGATGAACAAGGCGACCTAGGTGGGTGCTCAAACAATGCCCAGGGCAGAGGAACTCCTAGAAGCCGATGCCTCTTGCATACGGCTCCATGATGGATCTCGAGGAGAGGTGCTGTAAAGTTGCCGGACCATTCACTGGTAAAGACAGTCCAAGCCCGATACTGGTTGAAGCTAGAAGGCGCTATTTTAAATTAATACAATTTAGATATAACAGCGCATTTTTGCAGAGTCTGATCTTGCTTATTAACTCTCCCCCAGACGAATTCGTATGTCACAACTTGTTTACATTTTTAAAAACTTTTTTAAATGTGTATTGAATGTTTTATGTGTATAGTTATAACAATTGCTTTGTATGAAATTTGTTGTTCTCAGCAGGGAACTAAATCAAATAAATTAAACTAACTAAACTGGTAAAGACAGTCATAATATATCTCAGAGACTCTTTTCGATCCATGTCATCCCATATGGCACTTTATGAACAAGGGGTTGACTGGTTTTGAGCCGCTTAAACTGAGATAGCTCAGTGATATAGTTGTTTTTATGTCAGACTGGGCTCGTCACCTTGAACACGTCATGCTGGAACTAGGCTGAATCAGTCCTGTCAGCTCCGGCAGTCAAAGCTGAGAATTTCCAGTTTTCCCTTGGCAGGAAATGTACCCTACCCAAGTCATTACTATTGCTTGTGTGCGCCAAGGTCAAGGCCTTGTGCAGTCTGGCCTGTCCACAAGACCCGTGAGCAGAGAAGTGGTTTCCCTTGCACCGTGGGGCACTATGTCAAGTTGCTGTTGACTCACGTCAATGGGCCATCCCTGACAGAGTTACTCTTGAAGATGTGCAAGCAAATATTCTAGAACCCACCGCTGTAGGTTTTAGTACCTGCTCCAAAGTGCCATAGCTGAGGCTACATGTTCAGACACAAGTAGTGATCTTATGGCCAGAACAACTTCTCTGCTGGCAGGGAGGAGCCACAGCTCAGCTAACTCATTTAACCAGCAATGAAGCTGAGGGAACCATAGCGTACACTCAATCTACTGCACAGGAACGAAAATATGCAGTTAATTTGTGTTTATTTTGCCTATTACCAGGTAAAATATTTCTAGTCACAGCAGTAAAACATAGAAAAAATATATACAAATAAAAAATATAACTAGATAATAAAAGCTCATAGATGAAGATGTAAAAGAGAGCAAGTACAAATCCAGAAAACTCGAAAACCGGCAGGTGTCCAGCAACTTTCTGAGGTGGATTTGTGAGTAGCATTTCTGACACTGCCTCGTGGGCTCTGCCCAGATACAAGGGCAACATACAGTGGTTGGTTGAATGCAAATGATTTCTAGAGAGTTGGGTCTTTAATTAGGTAAAGTACTACCCATGTGCCCACTTTGTCAGTGGTCGAAATGGATCTTATTCGTCCTGACTTCCTGATACATTTGGGTAGATCCTGCTACAGGCTTAATGTATAATCTATTGACCTAATGGGTACTAGGCCAAGACCCAACAAATTTCACGTCAGAGGGCCCTTAGTGAGGCAGCACAGCGTGGATATCCCAGTCTTGGTAGGGGCTGCATCACAGTGACACTGCTCTTTTTGAGTCCTTTTATGTTAGACCTCTTTCGTGTGTCTGCAGCATTCCCTTTGCTCTCTGCCATGTTTTTTTTAGGTTTTAATGTTTCTTGAATTAAATGCGTCTGATTGAATGTTCTCATGCGACTCAAGTATTTTGTGCTCCTTTAATGATGTGGAGTGACCATTAGGGGTATTTTTACTTGCCGGACTCAGATACAGCGAGCAGGTGTGCACCTTGGTATATATATGAATAAACATACGCTGAACTGAATTTGAGTGGCAGCTCTGTAGTCCTTTGACCCAGGACATTGGTATTGGGTGCGATTACAGTTCTTTGTTGGATATGTGAGGCTTGCTACCTCGTTGCACAGCCTCACATCAAGAGGCTGGAGCAGACGCAACTTTTGTGGGTGGATATATATATATATATGTGATCAAGGCCTCCGTGTTGAGGCCGAAACGCGTCATGGTGGTACGTGGTGCACTTATGGATTAAAAAATCATCCCGCACTGAATTGCTTTGGGTCCGTGTTCGTCCTTCCAGTGTATGTGGCAGCAGTGGCGAAGTTCTTTATATATATATATATATATATATATATATATATATATATATATATATATATATATATATATATATATAATACACCAATATTGCCCGCAAGCTATACACATATACACTACATATACACTCACATATACATGTGTATGACAAAGACATATTTTCAGTCACTCTTTGCAGTGTTCACTGCCCTTAACCTTCCCACCAGGGAACATTCCAGAACTTTTCTAGGCTGTACTGAAAAGCACATTGATATATGAGATTATTGCGTCTAGGTGTCAGCTGAATAGTCATCGACAAAAGGGTGGTTGAAATGAGATTTACGACCCCTTCCTTAAACCTGATACCTTGACACTGACAGGCTATGTCCTTCACAGGATTTACTTCAATTACTGTACATACTGGAAACCCTACTCATTTTGGTTACTCTGAAGACAGTTTACCCCTTCTGCACCATACTCTATTGCAGGTCGCTCCAGAAATTAGATGTCAGTGGCTCAGAATCCTGGCACAAAGGTCTAGATCTCAGTGTATGAGGGTCCTCAAACCTAGACTTCGGTGTGGTAGAAGGGTCCCCTAAGGCAATCTGATCCAGGTATCACTCACAGTCAGTAGAGGGGACTTGTATAGCATTCACAATAACATGCCACCTACCGTATATAATGCATACAGTGGATAATCAATTAATCAATCAGTCAATCTTTAGTGCAACTACTCACCCGTGAGGGTCTCAATGAGCTGGAGGGGGCAGGGAGCTGCAGGTCCTACAGGGCGCTGAGGTTCAGTCAAAGAGCCAGGTCTTGAGATCCTTCCTGAATTGGGTCAGCGACGGGGATAGCCTGATGTGGAGAGGTAGGGTGTTTCAGGTTTTGGCGGCAGGGCAGGAAAAGGATCTTCCTCCGGTCCTGGTCTTGTGGATCCGAGGGACGGTGGCAAGGGCCAGTTTGGCGGAGCGGAGGTGTCGTGTGGGTACATGGAATGAGAGGCAGTGGTCCAGGTATGCTCGTCTGGCATTGTGGAGGGCATTGTATGCATGTGTGAGGAGCTTGTATGTGACTATTTTGTTGACTTGGAGCCAATAGAGTTCTTGTAGGTGGCTGCAGTGGGGGATGTTGAGGACAGTCTGCTTGCAGTATTCTGAACTTTCTGTAGTTTCCTGAGGAGTTTCGGGGCAATGCCTTCACAAAATGCGTTGCTGTAGTCGAGTCTCCTTCTGATGAGCGCGCGGGTGACTGTCTTTCTGGCCTCAGTGGCGATCCATCTGAAGGTCTTTCGAAGCAGGCGAAGAGTGTGGAAGCATGATGAGGAGATGGCGTTGATCTGGAAGTTCATCATGGGCGAGGAGTCCAGTATGATGCCAAGGTTTGGTGTGTGGTCCGTGTGTGTGGGGGGAGTTCCAAATGTGGCGGGCCACCAGTAGTATTCCCAAAGAGAGGTGTTGGGCCCCATGATGAGGACTTCGGTCTTGTCTGAGTTGAGCTTGAGGCACAGTAAGAGCGCGTGCAACTGTATTTACAATCTGTGATAGCTGACATAGGACATACTAGGGATATACCCACACTAAGGGGACCTATATTGTGCACACTGAATATACTCAGATGGTACTCACATTCATAAGGCGTGTACAGCTTATAAGGCATAGAGTGGATATTCCATATTTACTGTCAGGAAGTACAATACACCATAACATGGATTAGGTGACAGTGAGAAGGCACAGGTGCAGCAAAACTTAATATACACAAAGGGTGCATACACTGCAAACAACATGGACTCAGAAGACGCTTATTCAGCATATACGATTGATATACTTACAGCCAAGGAGTGCTTACACATGATTCCAGGTCAATTTGCCATGAGGCATTCACGCTGCACACTCCCTACCGGTGAATGCCCAGTATAGAACAAGAGTGTTTGTGCCTTTCTGATTGTGCATGGATCACATGGTGGGGACTCTCCAGCGCCTTCCCCTGCCTTTGAGCATCTGCATCGGCTGTCTTCTTTATGCAATTATGTCTGGCACTGATCAATGTTGTGCGAGGGATGTGTCCCAATGCAGTGTCTGTGGGGATGTAACCTGGGCAGACCAATCATCTGTGAATTCACTGCACAACATCATATGTAACATGGAACACACTGTATTGTGCACACACTGTGGTTATTCCCACAGCCGCGGTGCACTTACACAGTACATACTGACCATATACAGTTAGAGTGTGCAAACTTAGGACGTACTTTAGATATAATTAAAGTGAGGGGCTCCAGAACAACACTTACTGTTCATATACTTAGGGGGGATTACCCTGCACAAACTACACATTCTCACAGTGCAAGAATAATTATTTAATGCTATGCTAAACACTCCACTACACAAGCAACATTCTGGAGAGAGAAGCCAAGTTCATAGGTGTGTGCAACAACACTAGTTATTCCCCGACTGCCGCTCCAGTTTCAGGCCCGAAGAGTAAAGGACACTGCATCATCAGTCATGTAAATGGAAGCGATCTTCATCCTGGATGAAGGGCAGCTTCGATTCCACTGGACTGCTCCATTAGCTACGGTGGTGTGGGTTGAAGACTGTACAAAAGGGTGGAAATCTCACAGCCTGCATCTGAGTGGATTCAATCATTCTCATTCAGCTGCAGTGGACTGGCTAGGATTCAATTTGAGCCTATCACCTACAGCTGGTAAATGACACGGCAGAGCTGCACGTCAATTTGCTGCACTGCCCAGTGTCTCACGCTGTGCTGGCACACAAATGGCTGCCTAACTCCAATGCAGGCACCCTTGCACCATGGCCCAATGGTGCCTGCATTCAATCAGGTTGTTTTTGTGCAGGACAGCTTCCTGTACAAGAAAAACCTTATGCCACCCCTGGGGAAGCATAGGCATTTGACACATTCCCAGGTTTACAGCATGTTGCAATTCAGGGAACGTGTCAAATGCCTTTGGTATTATGTAGGAACACACACCGTAACGCTCATGGCACACCTCCCTATTGCAGTGTAAGGCAGTGTAGTGACTTGCGCTGCGTTGCCTTACACCATAACTATGAGGCATGGTGGCTTTCCGTGGCCTTGTAGATATGATTGAGAGGCCTGCGGAGCACAACTTTTAGTCTTGTAAATGAGGCCCTGAGCCTTTAACAAGTCACTGACCCACCATTAGGCGGCCCATTAGAGAACCAAAGGAGGGCAGCTATGCCCTCGGCCAATTGCTGCAGAAGTCACTTTGTTCCACTGCTGATTGTTTTGGTTATTTTCTTTGTGCTTGTAATAAAATGGCACATGTTACCTGGACTGACGTCGCCACTATTTCCCAATAGCAGGTGTGGGTAGTTGTTCTCATTAGACCATCTCATAAGCCTGCTAGGATGAAGGTTTGTAACTCCGATGGGTCTCGGCTGGTGGCTGTTGCATCTAGTGGTGACAGACCTGCACCTTTAGAGGCGCATGCCACTGCCAAAGCCGCACATTCACTTTGGCATAGGAGACAGCTCCCAATAGAGAAACACGGGTGATCAGAAATAAAGGTGTGTGTTTGGGAGCTCAGTGGGTCTGTGGGCCAGACAGTGATGTCAATGTTCATACTCCTGAGGCTATATGGGGTTTGCCTCTGTGAAAGGCAGAACAGGGACCCACTTCACTAAAGAGATGAGCCTTTATCCTCTTCTTGCCTACTCATAGTGGTTATTTGAAACACTTCAAACACTTGTCCCAATTATAGGAGAAGTGCAGCCCTTCAAGGAGTAATCTATTCCGGAAGGGACTCTGTCGCCTTTACCTTCTAGCTATCCTTCCTCAGGGGTCACTACAATATGCAAAGCATAGGTTGTGTGCTTGGCCATTCCCAAGTAAGGATGGGCTTCAACCCTCTTCTAACCTTCTGATCCTTTGGAACCTCCCTCCTAATCTCATATTCCAGCCAGCATGCAGGCCTCTGTCCTTCCTTTATGCAGTTCAACAAAGGCCCTTCATTACTCCCCCAAGTGCATAGAATGCATCAGAGACAGGGTTGGGCCTCTCTCCACCACTTACCTTCTCATAGTGGTCCGAGTCATAGTTGAGGCCTATCCCACAGTCATCAGTGATTTCCGACAGGTCCTCATCATCAAATTCTTCAAGACTGATATCTTGAGAGGGCCTGTAGGGGAGGCAAGAACAATCCATGTCATTGATCCTTCCCAGCCAAGGCCAAGGTTCTCCCCCCAATGTTGTGCATTGAGAAAGTACAGGTAGGAGTAATGCATACAATGCCATGGTCGCTATTTACCCATATCACCAAAATCACCTCTAGCCTGTACTTTTTTGCTAAGAGTTTCCTAAAGGCTTGGGATTGTAAAATACATAATGAGAAAGGCATAACTACAAATCCCCGAGTACTGTTGACAAAAACACAAGACTGGCTAATGGTGATCCTGGCGACTTGCTGTTGGGAAGCAACAGGAAATACTTTAATGCGCACACAGGTCAGAATGTGGGCACCCGAGTTCGTACTGTTAATCACTCATATTCATACAGGATGATATTTTTTAACAAGCCATTATTAGTGTGTAAATAAAGATGTATTGTTTTTCTTCATATGCTCACATAGAAGTTGTTTGGAGCGCCTCCTTCCAAAATCACAGATGTTATTCTTTTCAGAGACAGCCAGCATGTGTTTCACCCAGCACTGACTCACAGGTCTGTGGCTTTCTCAAGGCTGAGCGTGTGCTATGAGAGCAGCCATTTGGAATATGTTATGAAGAAAGCCATTGAAATATGCAAAATAAAGTGATAATATACTTGGACAATTTTAGTCCATGCCTATTTATGTGAATCACACTGGTAAGACATTATACATATGATGTACACAGGAAGAGAAAATAAGTGCTCTTGTGTCACACCTGTGTCATATTCTGTATCCTATAAATCAACAAATCATGATGCAGGACAAGAACAAAGTGAGCAATATTTATATATCTTTCTCCAATTTGGTTCTCAAATTGCTCTTTGGGCTATACAAAAAAGATGAAAGTGAAACCAAGTTGGAGTTTGGAAGGGGAAATATATACCGGCAGAGGTTAACTATATCTCTCGAAGAGAAAGCTCACTGTGGTCTCATGGCTCAATGTGGGTGGGAGGAAGAGAGGGGATTATGGTCCATGTAGTGTACGTGACAATAGATGCATGGCATAGAGGGAAAAAAGAGGTCAGAGAGCTAACCTCCAGTCTTTTGTTCGAATAAACTTGTCAGGTCGGGAGGACGCTGTATTTATGTTAAAAACAGTATGAGGGTCAGAGCTTATCACCAGGCACCCCCTGCAAATAGCAATAGGGCACCCTTAGTCACCCCACGGGCTGTAGCCGAAGCAGGAAGTCAGTGATGTCATCTAGGGGTGCCTGGAGTGGCAACCTATAAAGCTTCGAGAGGCTAGAGATCAGCCTCTTTTTTCTCTCCACCGCACACCGCCAACATACCATTTTCGGCTATACTTGCATTAGATCTTGCGGGGCACCCCTTCTAGAGTCCCTATCAGTTCCTCTATTATTGACTTCTATGGGCATGGTACATGTCAACGAATTTTGTGGACCTCATGTAGAGCGTGGTCTATGCCAACAATATTTAGGTGCCAGCCAGCGACAGGCTTGACCACAGGGGTTTCCTGGGATTTTCATAAATTCAGGTAGTGTACTGAATTTAACCAGTTCAGGCCCTGACATCCCCTCAGCACCAACACAGTATGCCTGCAAGTACCTATAGAGTCCACCATGTTACATAAGATCACATAAGGCAACCATGTTCCCAGAATGCCACAGTTTGTGGCACATCCCATGCTGCCCTCAGGTTAGCTGTTGAGTATGTTGATCTAAAGTAAGTCCAGGTAAAACCTCCTGCAGCTATATCCCCAAGAGAAAGTGACTGCAGTAAGTGCCGAAAACCATAACTAATTCCCACAAGGCCTGGCGCTCTAGGGATAATCAAATCCTCTGGTGGTCACTGTTATTTACGGTATGTTCAGTCCCAATCTTCCCACCAGTGGCGATGATGACTATTTGTTCCAAAGGGCAGGAAGATGTAGATAGCACAGTAAGCCATAATTGTTTCACACAGGGCCAGGCTCTCGAGCAATAATCCTCTTATAAGCAACCAGTTGTCAATTTTGTTGCATCCTAGTTATCCAGAAGCATTATGCTCTATCCAGTCCTGGGAACACCTACTTGTATCACTTACACATCATGGTTTGTGTTTAACCACGGTAAGGGGGGTGGCAGGGAGAGTTGCTAGATTATGGCAGGGAGAGAGAGTCTCTTTTGGTTCTCACGGTCCTATGAATACAGTAAAGTCTGCAGAGCAGTGCAGGATGCACTGAAGCCTCTTGTTATGCAAAAGACACACAATTGATGGACGGAATTCAGAACCAATCAAAACATTCACCCCGGTCAAGAGATCTGGGTTAAATCCATCATTCTTTTGCTCACCATGCCACCCCAGTTTAGAGCTGGCCATATGCAAATCAGTCTTGGCCCTGTGCCTCATGGGAACAGTCCAGCCTGAACTGCCAAGCCAGGTCCTCCCTGGACCGGAAACAAGCATCCTAGGACCGGTTTCGGGGTTTCACCCCTCTTCAGCCAGGATAGCTTGAATCCAGTGGCACATGTGAGCCTGGACCCATGTCTGAGCATACCCGGAGCACTTAGGGTGAGAAAGCAAAAGACACACAATTGATGGACGGAATGCAGAACCAATCAAAACATTCATCTCCAGTCATTTGTTCTTATTGCAATAGTCACCTCTTGTTGTTAAGACTGGTAGGGTGTAGGCAGAGACAGTCACTTATCTGGGGCTGCTGACTGTACGGGGGAAGACCAAATTAGGTAGCAGGGTTGACTAATTATGCATGCAAAAAGGGGCCAAATTATGCAGGTAGGGTGCTCACAATGAGTAACTTAGGAAGCACGTGTAAGCGGGAGTTGTTTGCACTGTTTACATATTTTAATATGCCAAGTGGGCTGGGAGGACAGTCTCCAGTTTGGTCACACTCATCTACTTAACAAGATGTGGGGGAGGGGTTAGAGCCTGTATTTCATTTTTAAGGACCAGGAATTAGGATAGGGTAGGTAGGGGGTAATATACGTAGATAACGGACTGGGGGTCTGCAGACCCCCTCGCATTAGATAATCACATAGTGGACAAAGTGGATGACTTAAAAAGGCCCACGCTGACTCATCTAGTCTTGAACATGATTACTGGATGTGTCATTATAAGTTTTAGGTTGGACAGGTGGTCCAGCCTCTAAGGAGTGGTAGAGGCAGCGGCGAGGTACAATATACAGGCTGCATCTCAGGTGCTGGATATTTTAGGTAACCTGCACTACATTATCATATTGGGGGTCAGGCATTTCTATAGCCTGGAGGGACCTCTGGTCATGAATCTTGCATCTGGAAGGGCAAAAGCTCCACCTCCCACATAAAGAGTTGCCTCTGTCAAGTTGCGAGGCTGTCTATTTTCTGTAAACCCAGAATGTCGGGGACTCTTTATAACCTGAGCAGGAGTTCTCGCCGCTCCAGGTGGGATTAATATTCCTGTTCTGGGGAGGAGCCTAGCGCGCAACCAAGATGGCCGCGTAGGTGCGAAGCTCCCGAGGACCTCCGCGACCTCCTGAATTAATCCTGATTATATCCTGTCTTTGACGAGGGGACTGTGTCTGTGTACCCGAGCTGAGGCGGCACCCGTTTTCCGTTTTCGAATCGGACCCCGGACACTGGTGGGAGCACCGATCGAAGATTGCGGCCTTCTCCGCGCCGGCCCCCCGGATTGGAGTTGTGGGGCGATCCGGGGACAAAGCGAACAACAACGGCGGGCAGGGCTGGGCGACTCGCGTACCCCGCGCTTTCACTTTCGCTTTTGCGCCCTCCTTGCCCTCAAGCGAGGTAGGGTTGCGGAGCGGGGTGCGGTGGTGTGGCCTTGCCCCTGTGCCCGGCTGACCCGCCGGCTGTGAGTTGTCCTGCGGTGCAGTGGTCAACCCCCCCCCCCGGAACCTGTGAACTGGTTTATCGGCCCTTTCGAGGAGATTGGCACGACTTCGGGAGTGCGACATGTCCACAAAGCAAGATGGCGACCGGGCCAAGGTGAAATCGACCCGCCGCGGCCCGGCACCTCAGTCAAACAGTATGGACCGCTACACCCTCCAGAAGGGATCCCCAGAGGCACAGCGTACATCCCCCGCGGGCCCGGCTGAGGCGTCTGCTCAACCCGCGGATCTGACCCTCCGGGACGTCATGGGCGCCATTGCCGAAATGAAGGCCTCGGTGGACCAGCGCTTTGATACTCTGGCGCAGAAGATAGACTCGGCCCTGGTGGAGGTGGGCCTGGTGAGAGCCGACTTGTCTAAAACAAATGACCGGGTCGATTCCCTGGCCCACACCACCTTAAGTCTCACTACAGACGTGGCGGCCCTTCAAAAGGAGGTGCACCGGCTTGGCCAGGCGAGCGCCATGATGGACCGTCGATTGGAGGACGCCGAGGGTCGGGCCCGGAGGAACAACGTTCGTATTGTCGGGGTGCCGGAGGGACGGGAGGAGGAGGCGGCAGATTTGTTTGTGGAAGACCTGATCCTCGCCCATCTCCAGCCCCGGGGGCTGAGTAAACTTTTTGCGGTGGAACGTGCTCACAGGGTCCCCGGAGGAAGACCTAAGGTCGGAGCTCCGCCGCGGCCTCTCATTGCCCGGATTTTTAACTTTCGGGACAGAGACGCTATCTTGCAGACTTCCAGGCTACAGGGACCGGTCAAGCTTGATAATATGGACGTGAATTTTTACCCTGACTTTACTCCGACGGTCCAAAAGCAGAGACTGAGTTTTCTCGGAGTTAAACGTCGCCTACGGGACATGAACCTTAAGTACTCAATGCTTTTTCCAGCTAAGCTGAGGGTAGAGGTGGATGGTCGCACGCATTTTTTTGACCGTCCCGAGGCGGCTGGGGACTGGTTGGATACTCTGCCTGGGGATCGGGGCCGGGGGGGTGGGAGGGGTGCGGTTGGCGGGGAGGGCGCACCGGATCAGAACTGAGGGGTGAAAAGTAGGCCTTGCTCTGGACAACATTTTGGTTACTATTCACTGATCGTGTATGTTCCCCTCCTATGGAGGTCGTACGGGGTCCGTTGGGGGCTTTCCCTCCTCCTCTGGGGGACTAGTTAGTTTTTCATCTATGGGGCGACAGGCACACTGCACTTTGGGGGGGCTGTCTGGGCTCATGCAGGGGTGCAGGGAGGGGGGAGTTCTGTTGGGATGGGTGGGTGGGGGTGGAGTGTTGTTTGTTTGCACCGCAAGGCGAACCCTTTACTGTATTGTTGTTTTTGAGATGCTCTTTGGGGGACGATTGATGGCTTCCATGTATGATGGGGGGTAGGGACCTGACTGTGTTATCATGGAACGTTAACGGACTGGGGGATAGGATTAAGCGTGGTGTGGTCCTGCAGTATCTGAAACGAATTTCACCAGATGTGATCTTCCTGCAGGAGACACACCTTATAGGTAATTCCTTTCATGCCATGAATCGGAGAGGCTATCGCTTGGTGGCCCATTCGGGCTTCACCTCGGGCTCGCGGGGGTGGGCATCATGATTAAGAACTCGCTCCCATTGGAGATTGATGAGGTGCGCCATGATGAGAGGGGACGTTACACTGTCTTGGTGGGTAGAATGGAGGGCAGAGTGGTCGTTTTTGTATCAGTGTACGTTCCGCCGGGGTTGCAATCTACCACGTTTGCGGACCTGGGGCGCCTCCTCCTTGACCTCCCGGATGGGCTTCTGGTAGTTGGGGGGGACTTCAATGCGGTGGCTTCAGGGTCTATGGATCGTCATCCCCCCAGGGACCTCCCCCGGGCACAGGCGTGGCTGTCCGGCCTCTTAGATACACTAGGATTGGTGGATTGCTGGCGACTAAAGCATCCCGCTCAGCTGCAATACACCTTCCACTCGGGCGCCCATGGTAGCCTCTCGCGGCTTGATTATATCCTTGTTCCTGCGGCCTCTGCTGGGAGGGTGGGAGAGGTGCGCCATTTGGCGCGGGGTATTTCAGATCACTCCCCACTACTGCTGCATCTGGATGTCTTCCCGAGGGGGGAGGGCAGGGTGGCCCCAATTAATGCCTGGTACCTGCGCGACCCCACTATTCGAGCCGAATTGATCAAATCCTTGCAGCGGTACTTTGAGGAGAATGTGGGGTCTGTCCCTTCTGCCATCTCCCTTTGGGAGGCTTTTAAGGTAGTTCTTAGGGGGGAGGCCCTCTCCTTTATCTCCCATGCCCGGAGGCGCGAGCGGGAGGAGGTAACCCGGGTGGAGGCCGAAATTACTGAACTAGAGGGTGACCTGGGGAGCGGGGTGACGGATGCCACATTGCATGTTCTGCACCTCAAGCAGGCGGCCTATAGGGCCCTCGTCACGGAGGCGGCCAGGGGCCTCAGTAGAGAGCAACAGGGGCGACTGTATGATGTGGGTGATAAGGCTGGTAAATTGATAGCGTGGTTGGATAAAAAGGAGAGAGCGAGTCGTGTGGTTCCGTTGATCGAGAGGATGGATGGTGTATGTGTCACCGAGCCGGACGCCATTGTCTCCTGCTTCGCGGATTATTTCCGCGAGGTATATTCCCCGGTTTCTCCCTGCTCGGAGGAGGATTCCCATGCCCTGCTTCGGGACATCGCGCTGCCCTCCCTTTCGGTGGAGGACAGGGATTCGCTGGACGCTCCTCCCACCTCGGACGAAATTGCCCTTGCTATCCGCTCGGTCGCATCTGGCAAGGCCATGGGCCCCAATGGCATTCCTATCGAGCTGTACAAGCTGCGACCGGATGTGCTGGCGCCCCACCTGCGCGCGATGTTCCTGGCGGCCTGCTCGCGGGGTTCCCTTCCGCCGGACCAGCGTCTGGCCACGATCGTGGTGATCCACAAGGAGGGGAGGCCCCGTGAGCGGGTCACATCCTATAGGCCTATCTCGCTCTTGAATGCGGAGCCCAAAATCCTCGCCAAGGTGCTGGCCAACCGGCTGGTCGGCGTGGTGGGCGACTTGGTCCACCAAGACCAGTCCGGCTTCATACCCCATCGTAACACGGCCCTTAATCTGCGACGCTTGCACGGGGTGCTCGCGCGTGTTCCGTTCGTGCGGGAACCGGCCATCTTGGCGTCCTTGGATGCCACCATGGCGTTTGATACGCTTGAGTGGCCATACATTTGGGCGATGCTGGCGAAGTTTGGCTTCGGACCGGGCTTCATCAGCTGGGTCAAATTGTTGTATTCCGGCCCATTGGCGCAGGTTGTGGTGAATGGACGAGTTTCGGCCCCATTCGCACTGGGACGGGGTACGCGACAGGGCTGCCCCCTGTCGCCTCTCCTGTTTGCACTAGCCCTGGAGCCCCTGGCGGAGTGGCTGCGGTGGCACCCTTCCATCCGTGGTCTCCGTTGGACCCCCGAGCATGAGGACCGTGTGTCCCTCTACGCTGATGATATCCTTCTATATCTTGCCTCCCCGCGTAAATCACTGATCGTCCTAGTTGATGTTTTGCGCTCATTCGGTCGCAACTCAGGCCTCGTCATCAACTGGGCGAAATCCTGTGTATATGTGCTTGCCGGGGAGGCTCCGGTCCTACCACGGGACTGTCCGATCCAGATCGCCTCCCAGGGGTTTCGGTACCTGGGTATATATATTACTCTGGACCCGGAGGCCCGCTACGAGCGGAATTTGCTGCCCCCCCTCCAGCGCTTGAAGGAGGACGTGGTGCGTTGGCGGCGTCTGCCGCTTTCGCCGCTTGGCCGAGCGGCCTTGTTTAAAATGATGTCGTTGCCGCGCTTTCTGTACGCTCTCCAGAACACTATGGATTTGGTTCCGGCGCGCTACTTCCGAGAGGTGGAGAGTTTGCAGCGTCGCCTGTTCTGGGACGGGAGGCCACGTATCGCCTTGGCTAAATTGACGCTCCCGTGGTACGATGGGGGGGTTGCCCTCCCGGATATTAAACGGTATTACTGGGCCTCCCAGCTAGCTGCGATTAATCATGGCCTTTACGGGCCCGCCCTGAACCCGGTATTTGAAATGGACAAGATGCTCCTGCCCGGTGGCGACTACAATCGGGCGCTTTACTCTGGCGCGCCGGACCCTCGCCTGACGGGACCGACGCATGTCATGGTGCGTGTATGGCACGCGGCTAACGCAGCTATGGGGTGGAAGGACCGTTTGACCCGGGCGTCACCGCTATATGCATCGGCGAGGTTGGGCTCCTTGTGGACCTCGAAGGGCTTCGAGAAATGGGATACGATCGGCATCAGCACAGTGGGAGATCTCTGGACGAGGGGGGGATTCAAAACTTTCGAGATGCTGCAGACGGAGTTTCAGTTGCAAGGCAGTGAGTACTTCCGGTACTTACAAGTCCGCCACGCGCTGGGCTCCGTCTTCCCGGATGTCGCGTCCATTCCGGAGTCTTCCCCCCTGGAGGACAGAGTGCTGGATGGCCATGTCCCAGACAGCACGATCTCCCTCATATACAAAAAACTGATTAACGACCGATCGGGCCTGCTGACTGGCCTCCGCGAGGCCTGGGTTGCCGATGGGCTGGAGTTGGACGACGAGGACTGGATGTCCGCGGTGGCTTCTCCGAAGGAGGTGGCCATCCCGGCTCGCCTTCGCTTCGTCCAGCTTAAGATCCTCCACCGGGTCTATGTGACGGGGCCAAGGCTACTACGTATGGGCTTAGCTGAGGATGGACTGTGTAAGCGTGGCTGTGGTGCTTTGGCAACTTTCTTGCATATTCTGTGGGAATGCCCAAAGGTGGAGCGATTCTGGCGTGGTGTGCATGAGGTCCTGTGAGTGGTTACGCGTGTCGTGCTGTTGCCTGAAGCGAGGAGATGCTTGCTGAATGTGTGGGAGCCAACTGACTACTCGGTTCCGCAGACGCGGTGGGTGACTCTGGGATACATGATCGCTAAGCGTGACATTGCTCAATTGTGGGGATCCCAGAGGCCTCCGGCGGTGTCGGCCTGGAAAGAACACATGGATTGGTGTATGTTTCGTGAAAAGGTGGTGTATGTTGCGAGGGGTAAGCCTGGGGCGTGGGTGAAAATCTGGGGCCCCTGGAACGCCTATCGCGGGGGTATTTGCGAGCCCCCGCTGCTGCCGGCTGCTTCACCAGCTCCGTCCCCCTAGCCGACCCCCTCCCCCAGCCATGGGCACGTGGTTCCCCAGTCCCTGATCTGTTCTCATTCCCCTCTTCAGAGTTTGGCGATTGGTTGGGGTCCCCCACTTAAGGAGCGCGTGCTGTCACTTGGGATTGCGGGTTGCCTTGCGGGTGTGGTTGTTTTTGTGTTGTTGTGTTTTGACAAAAGGAAACCGTATTGTTGGTTCGGAGTTATGTGGCCTGCACTACTGATATCTCCTGATTTACTCTTTTCGCACCGCCAAGAGATTTTTCTGTATGTATGTCATATGCTACTGCTACTCTAGCGGCCGGCCAGAAGGTTGTAGGCCCATACTTGTAACTATTTGAGATTGTAATAAACGGTTTCAAAAAAAAAAAACAAAAAAAAAATATTCCTGTTCTGACAATTCTCAAGGAGTAGACGGCGACACCGGGCAAGTCAGGTCGGATTAAGGATGCATTGGCAGTCGCACTACCTTAGGGGCTATTACTGAGGCCCTCCTGCGGTGGCTAGGGGGAGGGCAAGTACGCCAGTGACCTCATCGCCCTGTGGTGGGATTTCTTGCAGCTGAAAAAAGGGGTTACCAAAAATTTGGACTTAACTTGCCCCTTGGAGGGATGTTGTTTTGTGCGGTCCCTGGGCAAGCAGGAGGGGGGACTGAGCTGCTGGTGGTCCTGGACCTTTCTGCCCTACCCTGGGATGCCTGGAGTTGAACATTTTGGGGGGTTTTGCCTGGTGACAGGTGCCCCGGCAGGGACAGAGCACTATGTGCTGCCTTGGTGTATGTGGAAATGTGGGTTTTGCCCATCCCTCTGAGTGATGGAGGGGAAGTTGCCACTAAGTTATGCCCTGAATGCCCTTGGTTGAGGGCATGGGCAATGGATATGGAAAAGGGGCCTGCTGCCACTTTTACATTCCTAAGTGTTGCTAACTGTTTTATTGCTTGTGTTGTTTCTAACACAAACCTGGAGGTAAGCTCCCTGGTTTCTTTTGTCCCTCCAGAGGGAACAAGAAAGTAAGCGGGGTTTGAGGTACTCTAACACTGGTCCCTGATAGGCAGAGAAGTCCTAGCAGGGGCGTAACACAGGCCCCCGCGTTGCGGGGGGGCCCCGTGCTCCGGGGGGCCCCCTCACTCAGCTTGGGCGGGTGGCTGCTTGATTTAATTCATGAGGAGGCCGTGCACCATTTAATTTATAAAGAAGCTTGCTTGCTCCAAGCAAGCCTCTTCATAATTGAAATGGTGCACGGCCTCCTCATGAATTAAATGGTGTGCGCCAGGGCCAGAGTATTTTGTCAGAAAAGGTGATCGATTCCTGCCGCGGTGCGGTTGACGTCACATCCTGCTGCCGGTTGTGGGAGGCTGGCTAGAGGTATTTGCGGCATGGCGCTCGCAGCAGAGCTGCCTGCTTCCACCGTCCCGCTGCATCATGCTCAGCTATCAGAAGAGCTGCAATTAAAATAGGGTGACCAACCGGCCGTCTGTCCGTTGTCCGTGAAGGATTCTTTAACGGACGCCATTTGTCCCTAATTTAAACCGGGCACCGGTCGCAGCACCCTAAGCCGGCACAGCTTCCACCCACCTCCCTTCTTGACTCCGATGCTGTTGATTGAGGTCGGGTGTAACAGACTCCGATGCAGTACCAAACCTCAGATTCCCAGCAGCATTGGAGAGGCACAGCGGGATAGCAACCCTCACACATTCAGCCCTTGATGAGCTGTTAAGAGGTGCTTGAAGGTGACTGAGAGGGAGGGGCTGCACCTTCAGGAGCAGGGGCATCTATTCAGATGCAAACAGCCCTGAATGCGTCATGTCTCTGCAATTTAGAGGGGCCTCACACATTCCCTTTCTGCCCAGGGCCCCAAACATCCTAGAACCGGGCCCTGATTACACCAAGGCAGCAGGTGGTTCTCTTCACAGAGCTTAATTACTGTCACTAAATTGTAAGCAAACCTCAGTTCTTCAAGCATGCAGTCTATAATGTAATAAAAAAAAAAAAAAGAAGTGGCACAATCGCACCCACACTGATTAACAAAGTATGGAGGACAATCAGTTAAATCAGTTCTCTTGGAGTATCTCCTTTAAGTACTGTACATCACAGTGGGGGATGACAAAACTAACATTTTGGAAAGAGAGCCTGTCTTCTCGATGTCCTGTCCAGGAGGGGGTGAGGAGCCCTACCCCACCCTGGAAGAGACCAAGATGATACTAGAATACTGCATGCCCACCCCTGTGCCCAACCTGGAGGATCCTGTTCACTCTCCTGTGATGGCTCCTGCCCCCCAGTGATGGCTCCAGTCCCCCCATGTGGTGGTTCCTGTCCCCCCCTGTGGTGGATCCCGTCTCCGCCCTGGGTGGCTTCTGTCCCAGTCCTGGGATGGCTCCTGCAGCGAGGGTGAAGTTCTTGATGGGCCTCTTCTCAAAAAGGCTCAGCTCAAAATGAATATGAAAAGTTGGGCGAGTGAGTAAGTGAAGGGATGGCTGGATGGCTGGATGAATTAGTGAAAGGGTGAATGGATGAATGAAAGATTGAATAGATGGATATGAGAGAGGATGGATGGATTGATGAGTGAGTGGAGGGATGGATGAGAGAAAAGGTAAATAGCTGAATGTATGGGTGGAAGGGTAGCTGGATGGGTAAAAGGGTGGATGGATGAGTGAAAGGATGGATGAGTGAAAGGATGGATGAGTGAAAGGATGGATGAGTGAAAAGGTGGATGATGAGTGCGTAAGTGGGTGGATGGATGAGTTAAATGATGGATGGATTGATGAATTGATAAGTGCAAGGGTGAATGAATGGACGGATGAGTGAAAGGGTGGATGTAAGGATGGATGAGTGAGTGAAAGGGAGGGTAGATGGACAAAAGGATGAATAGATGAGTGAAGGAGTGAAAGGATAGATGGATGAGAGAAAGGATGGATGTGTGATAGGGTCAATGGATGGATTCATGAGTGGATGAGTAGATGGATGGGTGGGTGGATGAATGGAAGGAAGGGTGGCTAAGTGAAAGGGTCGATGGAGAGAGAAAGGGAGGATGGTTGGATGACTGAAAGGGTGGATGGGTGGAAGGATGAGTGACTGGGTGGATGGATGAGTTAATGGATGGATGGGCAGAAGAGTGGATGGATGAGTGTACAGATGGATAGGGTGAAAGGGTGGCTGGATGGATGATGGATTGATGAGGGAAAGAATGGATGAAAGGATGGATGAGTGAAATGATAGACGGAAGGATACATGATGGATAGGTTTGCAAATGGTTGAATATGTTTGGATATGGCTGGGCTTACTTATATACTATTGCGCGACCTCCTCTGATGTGTCTGTAAAACTTACCTATTGTCCTGACGTTTTGCCCTGAATTTTGACCTCCTGTCCTGAATTTGTGTCCTGAGTTTTGACCCTTTGTCCTGTATTTTTACACTCAAAGTCCTGAATTTGCACCAATGCCAGTTGGTCACCCTAAATTAAAATCAAGCAGCCCCCCCCCCCATGCCCTTCTCGTGCCACGGAAAATTAATTTGCTGAGAGACCGTCCTCGCCACAGAGAGGCGAGCCAGGCTGGTAATCTTTCTTCATTTCTCAATCCCCTGAACAAGTTGGTTCCACCGCCCGATTCATGCCATGTCTGTTCCAGTGCCAAAGACAATGATCTGTCTCCTGAGGAATTACCTTAGGCTTCACGACAATGAGGTAACGTGCGTCAATTTATTTTAGTGTAATAGAGTTGGTTTACGCTTATCTCACCCCAAAAGTAAGTGCTAATGGGCTCCAGCTTGTGCGCACCGTAAACACGGGCATCCGCAATGTCCTTAAAAAGTTACTAGTAGAGAAACACTTAAGAAAAGAGTGATCAGCGGTCCACTGCAGGTCTCAGGTTTGTTCCCCTCGCTCACTGCTGAATATATAGTGTTAAGAGGTGTGCTTTCCTGAATTGAGTTCGAATGACATTTATAGACATTTTATTTCAGCAATACTGAAAGCGGGGACGGGATTACCTGTATTTATTGGCAGCCAGTTGCTTTTCGAACAGATTAAAAGTACTGAGGCTGCTGGCCTCAGATATATGGAAATACAGCAGCATATTAATTTCAAGTAACTGTGTGCCTAGGGTTAATTATAAAGCCCACTGATACCCCATAGGGTCTTGTTCGCGCTATAGAAAATGGCAAAGTAAAATAAACATGTACTTGGAGACTGAACCTCACAATGCTAAACTTAAGCACCACGAGGCCTGCTTCACTGGATAGCCAGAGGCCTGCTGAGCAGCAAAAGCCTTAAACTGGAGCGAACAGTCAGAGACAGGGGTCTTGTGCACACAGAGTCAGAGCGCACTGTATGCAGTCTGAAGCTTGCTGCACACAGACATCCAGCCGCATGTAGGCAGAGTCTGAGAGATGCGGCCTGAGGCATGATCTCTACGGTCTGCTGCACCCAGTTATACCTTACACACAGACGCAAGCCTCCTGCACCCATACATCATAGCACACAGTTCACTGTGCACACAGACGCAAGCCTCCTGCATGCACACAGCAACATGCACAGCTACACTGTGCACACATACACAAGCCTCCTGCATGCACATGGCACCGTGCACAGCTAGAGCGTGTACACAGATGCAGGCCTCCTGCACCCATACAGCATAGCGCACAGCTACACTGTGCACACAGACGCTAGCCTACTGCATCCATACAGCATAGTGCACAGCTACACTGGGCACACAGTTGTAAGCCTCCTGCATGCACATAGCATCGTGCACAGCTACACTGTGCACACCGATGCAAGTCACCTGCACGCAAACAGCATCACACAGCTGCACACTCTGTGGTGCCCACTGCTACACACAGAATGAATCTGCAGTCTATTATACATAGAAAACCTGTTGCGAAAAGGGGCAGTGCAATAAATGCTGGACTGTTTGAGGGCTTCTGCACATGGGGCCAAGACCTGATGCGTCCAGTGCTCCGAGTCATACAGAGATCGAGGGCACACCAAACTCAGCAGTCACTTGTCTGTCTGCAAAGTTGTGCCACTCATTTAATTTACTTTATTAAGAGCGCGTGGGTTCTGCTGTTTGTTTCCCTTGCCTTCATTGCTTGATTTTGCTTGTGAGAAAGTGTCACTCATAGTTGTTGAATGTCACTCGTAATTACATTGAAATTATGAAAATGTCACACATGGCAATCTGAAACCTTGGCAGCTATACAGCTGTCTCCGTGTCTGCACGTCTTCAGGGTGGGGCATAGGGTGGGGCTGGTGACCAATGCCATACAGTCATGCGCATTGCGCAGCAGCGCAATTAAAAGTGCGTGTGACGAGTGAGGTGAGGCATCCCAGGACCCAGCCAGACTACTCAGAAAGGCCGTCACCGTGAGGTGCCCTCAGCCATAATTGAATTATTACTAGCCCCTGCCTGGCTGGCCTTGCCTTTGCCCTCTTCTGCTGCATGCTTGCGCCTGCCACTGAAGCTGCAGGCCAGGCCTCAGGTGAGTCTGTCTGAGCCGAGGCAGGAGTGATCCGTGGTAGCAAGGAGTCTCAGTGGGTGGGTGGGGTGGGAATGAAGCCATCCGCAGCTTCTTCCTCCCGAGCCCCTGCACGCCTACTCTTTCTACCTCTTCAAATCTCCATCTCCTTAAACCCTTTATCCCTGTAGCCCCACTCGCTTTAAAAAAAATGTCACCCCCTTAAGTCCTCCATTCCCTCGGTAGTCTCTGCAGCCTCACCCCCACCTCATACAATGATGGCCTTAGATCAGTGTGTAACGCACTGTCGCCACATGCCTAGTAACTAGATACTTTGGTGGTGAATGAGGAGGAGATAGGTAAAAGTCCAGAGCAAGGGTGTGTGCAGTGAAAGTCGTCCCATGTACAGTACCTCCGTACAACGAAACTAGGACTTGGACTTTTAGCCATCCAGGAACTGAAGAACCCTGCCACTGCACCCGTGTCTCCCCCCTTCTCCCCCACTATGGATGCCAAAGCAAAGTGCTAAATACTCATGTATTAAGGGAGGTACAGGGCGCTACCACAGGGGCAAACACATTGGGGCAATCAGGGGGGGGGGGGCTCATTGTGCTTTGCAGGGGGGCCCCCTAAGGTTTCGTTACACCACTGAGTCCTAGACCTGACCTCGCTATCTTCAACTGTGTCATCGCATGCTGTACTCCAAAGTCCTGACCTGAAGTGCTAGACCTGAGCTCTCTTCTTCAAGTGCGTCATCATGTGCTGTTCTGTACTCCTAACCCGAATCTTTACTGTACTTCTCACCTGTGCTGTACTCCGAACACTAACTCCTCCTAACCCTTTGCTGTACCCGAACCTGTGCTGTACTCCTAACCCTACACATGAGCTCTCTTCCTTCAAGTGCGTCATCACGTGCTGTACTCCTAACCTGAATCGTGTGTTTTCCTTTATCATCATCTATTATCCCCCAGGGTGTAACTATTAATTTTGGGGGGGGGGGGGACTACTGTCCTAACACGTAGACTGCCCAGTAAAAAAAAAACGCTTCAGGCCTAATTGAGAATGTTCTATCCTTAAACGTTTCACAAATGGTGCCCTAGTTACACGGCGATTGACAACCAGAGCTCTACTGTCACTCACAGCATCGAGTCCCGATCGTTATCTCTGAAGCCCCAGTTCTGGCCGGGCTAATTTTTTTTAATTCATTTTTATTGAAGATTACAGAGAACAGAGTTTTTTTTTTTTTTAAACAAACAAGATCTTTATTGTTATCGTTGGCCATACAACTCATCCACTGCCTACATCCCATCGGGCCAGCAGGGCCAAAGTACCAGTGCTAGGTGGTATGTGGGGGGAGGTAGAATACACAGCAAGCCGCCTACAACCTACAGAGAACAGAGTTGCAGCTCCCACAGTAGTAACACATTACAATCAAGTGTCTTCGCTGTGTACAACGAACATCGATACCTAGAGTACTTTGTTAAACTGCTAGAACGTGCTCTTGAAGCTTGATGTCTGGGAGACCCTCCGTTTACCCTAAAACCCTTGTCCCTTCACCCAAACAACATATCCCGCTTCAACAGGTTTACACCGCTAGAAGTGCCTTTCAGGACGAATAAACTCTCACAAGCGGACACCAGAACCAGCGGCTTTTCATGCATTCTGTTTATCCCTTTGAGGGTGTCCATGAGGGGCCGCCCATAGGTCCTGTCTCGTGCATAAGCTGCAGTCGGTTCTTTCAGTCAGTATGCCGGTAGCGGCCCCCAAATATCCTTGGGCTGTAGCTCTGTGTAAATTTCCATTTGCTCCTTGCAGTAAAGAAGATCAGAGACCCATGGCGACTTGGCCGGTACTTTACACCTACCCCAGTGTTTATACACCTGACGCTTGGCTAGAAATCAGGCGAGTGCCATCCTAGTATACTCGCTTTACTGACCTCATGCGCCCAACGCTAAAAATCCACCATGGGGTCCAACCTGAGGTCCTCCTCAACAATTTCTTACAGGGTGACACCAACCTCACTCCAATACCCATTTACATGTGGACATTGCCAGGCGAGAAGCACTATATCCGCATCAGGCGCATCACATCTAAAACAGTTCGGATGCATGCAGAGCCCTGTTTCTCAGAGACTGAGTGGAGTATGATACACCATATACAAATAACACAGATGAATCATTCAAAGTTTACTGCTCGGCTGTGAACAGCAATACTACCAATCCTTAGTCGATATCACTATATACAGGGCACCTTCCCATGTACTTTTGGAGCTAACGACACGCACAGGGGCATCCTGTTGGACAGAGGTGTAAAACGGTACAACTAACTTTTTGGGTGTGTAAAGTGCTCCAGTGGTATGCAACTGGGTACACAATGGGGTGATTCTTGTGGTAAGTATGTCGTAAAGGCGCAAGACGTGACCCTCAACCTAAAATATAAGAACGTATCTAACAGGTGTACTCAGCTCCCTCTGTGAATGTGTTAATGTCCATAAAAATACCATTGCGATTCAGATCACCCCATTTATGAATGCGTAGTCTGTTAAGTTGTGAAACTGCGTTGGGTTCGGCGGCAATTCCAGGATGCCCCATCAAAGGAATAGATGGTGAGTATAACTAAACCAAACCGTTCCTGTCGCTCAATCTGTGCCAGGCCTATGCCATACTATATACAGTATTGATCTTGTTCGAGCGGGTACATTTCATCACACATATGTGTCCGTGCATGGGAATAGGACATGCATTGCCTGCTTCTATCAATGCAATGCGACTGGCCTTAGACAGACGTTACAACAAACAAATGATGGACGGAATGCTGACAATGCATACATTCTCCCCCAGTCAAGAGATCTGGGTTAAATCCGAAACCGGTCCTAGGATGCTTGTTTCCAGTTCAGGGAGGACCTGGCTTGGCAGTTCGGGCTGGACTGTTCCCATGGGGCACAGGGTCAAGACTGATTTGCATATGGCTGGGTTCAAACTGGAATGGCATGGTGAGCAAAAAAACGATGGATTTAGGCCCAGATCTCTGTACTGGGGTGAATGTATGACATTGTTCTGCATTCTGTCCATCAATTGTTGTTTTTGCATTTGTCACCCCGAGTGGGAAGGGTATGCTCAGACGTGAGTCCCGTGCTCTCCATGCCACTGGAATCAAGCTATCCTGGCTGAC
Organism: Triturus cristatus; assembly: GCF_964204655.1. NCBI lineage: Eukaryota > Metazoa > Chordata > Amphibia > Caudata > Salamandridae > Triturus > Triturus cristatus. The sequence goes on from NC_140585.1 coordinate 930,898,146, forward strand.
GAGGGCTGAAAGCCCGAAACCGGTCCTAGGATGCTTGTTTCCAGTTCAGGGAGGACCTGGCTTGGCAGTTCGGGCTGGACTGTTCCCATGGGGCACAGGGTCAAGACTGATTTGCATATGGCTGGGTTCAAACTGGAATGGCATGGTGAGCAAAAAAACGATGGATTTAGGCCCAGATCTCTGTACTGGGGTGAATGTATGACATTGTTCTGCATTCTGTCCATCAATTGTTGTTTTTGCATTTGTCACCCCGAGTGGGAAGGGTATGCTCAGACGTGAGTCCCGTGCTCTCCATGCCACTGGAATCAAGCTATCCTGGCTGACGAGGGCTGAAAGCCCGAAACCGGTCCTAGGATGCTTGTTTCCAGTTCAGGGAGGACCTGGCTTGGCAGTTCGGGCTGGACTGTTCCCATGGGGCACAGGGTCAAGACTGATTTGCATATGGCTGGGTTCAAACTGGAATGGCATGGTGAGCAAAAAAACGATGGATTTAGGCCCAGATCTCTGTACTGGGGTGAATGTATGACATTGTTCTGCATTCTGTCCATCAATTGTTGTTTTTGCATTTGTCACCCCGAGTGGGAAGGGTATGCTCAGACGTGAGTCCCGTGCTCTCCATGCCACTGGAATCAAGCTATCCTGGCTGACGAGGGCTGAAAGCCCGAAACCGGTCCTAGGATGCTTGTTTCCAGTTCAGGGAGGACCTGGCTTGGCAGTTCGGGCTGGACTGTTCCCATGGGGCACAGGGTCAAGACTGATTTGCATATGGCTGGGTTCAAACTGGAATGGCATGGTGAGCAAAAAAACGATGGATTTAGGCCCAGATCTCTGTACTGGGGTGAATGTATGACATTGTTCTGCATTCTGTCCATCAATTGTTGTTTTTGCATTTGTCACCCCGAGTGGGAAGGGTATGCTCAGACGTGAGTCCCGTGCTCTCCATGCCACTGGAATCAAGCTATCCTGGCTGACGAGGGCTGAAAGCCCGAAACCGGTCCTAGGATGCTTGTTTCCAGTTCAGGGAGGACCTGGCTTGGCAGTTCGGGCTGGACTGTTCCCATGGGGCACAGGGTCAAGACTGATTTGCATATGGCTGGGTTCAAACTGGAATGGCATGGTGAGCAAAAAAACGATGGATTTAGGCCCAGATCTCTGTACTGGGGTGAATGTATGACATTGTTCTGCATTCTGTCCATCAATTGTTGTTTTTGCATTTGTCACCCCGAGTGGGAAGGGTATGCTCAGACGTGAGTCCCGTGCTCTCCATGCCACTGGAATCAAGCTATCCTGGCTGACGAGGGCTGAAAGCCCGAAACCGGTCCTAGGATGCTTGTTTCCAGTTCAGGGAGGACCTGGCTTGGCAGTTCGGGCTGGACTGTTCCCATGGGGCACAGGGTCAAGACTGATTTGCATATGGCTGGGTTCAAACTGGAATGGCATGGTGAGCAAAAAAACGATGGATTTAGGCCCAGATCTCTGTACTGGGGTGAATGTATGACATTGTTCTGCATTCTGTCCATCAATTGTTGTTTTTGCATTTGTCACCCCGAGTGGGAAGGGTATGCTCAGACGTGAGTCCCGTGCTCTCCATGCCACTGGAATCAAGCTATCCTGGCTGACGAGGGCTGAAAGCCCGAAACCGGTCCTAGGATGCTTGTTTCCAGTTCAGGGAGGACCTGGCTTGGCAGTTCGGGCTGGACTGTTCCCATGGGGCACAGGGTCAAGACTGATTTGCATATGGCTGGGTTCAAACTGGAATGGCATGGTGAGCAAAAAAACGATGGATTTAGGCCCAGATCTCTGTACTGGGGTGAATGTATGACATTGTTCTGCATTCTGTCCATCAATTGTTGTTTTTGCATTTGTCACCCCGAGTGGGAAGGGTATGCTCAGACGTGAGTCCCGTGCTCTCCATGCCACTGGAATCAAGCTATCCTGGCTGACGAGGGCTGAAAGCCCGAAACCGGTCCTAGGATGCTTGTTTCCAGTTCAGGGAGGACCTGGCTTGGCAGTTCGGGCTGGACTGTTCCCATGGGGCACAGGGTCAAGACTGATTTGCATATGGCTGGGTTCAAACTGGAATGGCATGGTGAGCAAAAAAACGATGGATTTAGGCCCAGATCTCTGTACTGGGGTGAATGTATGACATTGTTCTGCATTCTGTCCATCAATTGTTGTTTTTGCATTGGCCTTAGACAGAGGCAGCTTTATCCAGTGATAAGTTTTGTCTTCTAGTCTGAGGACTGTTTTACCATAGTTTTCTTTAATAATAATGTCTATGTCTCTATGAATCCATATACCCAGATATTTCACCCGATCCTCACACCTTTCGAATGGATACTCCTGATGAAACTTGTCAGTGCGGCTGGTGAGGGGAAACCACAGACTTAGACCAGTTAACAGTGATACCAGTCAGCCGGCCGAACCTAATGATTTGTGGTGTATGGGGTTGAGACTGATCTCCAAATCTTAGATATAGAGGGTCATATTGTCCACATACAAAGAGACCAGCACCACGCGCTGATGGTGGCTCAGGGCATATTAGGTATAATGTTGCCTCTGCTTAGCCACCAGCAGTTCCACCATGAGGACAAACAGCAGTGGCGATAACAGGCAGCCCTGTCGGGTAATTCTTTTGATTTGCATGGGATCTGAAACTAAGCCATTTATTCACAGCAAGGTGATCGGTTCTGTGTAAAAATGTTTACCCAGTGTATTAAGAAGTGAGGGGAGCCCATACGCTTCAAGATGTCGAACATGTTTGGCTACTCGGCTGAGCTGAACGCCTTTGTGGTATCCAGAAATATGGCCTCGGCACACGTCACAAAGTCTGTGCAAATAGTACTAGCTGACCTCCTGGGTCTTTAACACGCTCTTCATCACCAACCTCAGACACCAGCCTTGCACTTGTACCATGTTGGAGACAACGCTGATCGCAATCAGGTACTGAATAAATTAATGGGTGACTTCAACAAACGTTAGATATCAGGAAACCTAAAGTGTCTATTATCTGTGATCCAGAGTCCTTGATATCTTCCTCCGAGACAAGGTAAGGGTTATACTTGACAAGCTGGCATACGTACGCGATTAGAAAACAAAAGCCTAAGATCAAACCCACCCTAGTCTATAACAGTGCTCGGGCTGAAACGGAAAGGAAATGCTTAAAAGTAGAGTGTAAATTTGGACCCTCAGACAATCTCAGCGGCATTACTGAAAGAACCAAATGCAAGACGCCACTAAAGAACACAAAAGTCCACATTTTCGAAGGCATCACCGAGAACCCAAGCAGGGCAAAGGAGATTCTAAACATTCTACTCCTTTTGCAAACAGTCATGTGTGAGGTCCTTCAAGGATCCTCGGTGTTCCCCAGTCTACTTATGCCCTCTTGCCAATATCATCGGACCATACGGGGCGAGGGTAGTCTCTGACACCAATAACACCAGGCTAATTCTGAGACTCAATGTACCTGCCTTCCAGATTCAGGACAGCGTAGATAACTGTCTTTCTGCCATCTGATGCTGGATGGATGGACATTTCCTGAAGAGAAGAGCAGCCAAAACAGAGCTCTTTATGGGCCTCTTCTCTGTGGCCCACTAATATTGCAGAAGCTCCTGCATGTGTTCCTAATGAAAAAAGCCTTTTCTTTATTATTGATAAAAATGTCATTCTTTCTCAACAGATCAGTAAATTAGTGTCTTCCTACAACCTACAGATAAGGCTCATGATGACAATCTTTCCATTTTTTTCCCTGCATCTAAGAGCCTTTGTCATGGATACAGGAATTATTTCCTGGCTCGATTGTGCAAATGCTTGTTTTTTGTGTCTTCCTGCCCATTGTGTTAAGAATTTTAAATGAGTTCTGCATATGGCTGTGCATCTTGGCCACAATTTTAGGAAACCCAACAAGGTTGCTGAAGCATGCATGAAGCTTCAATGGTTTCCGGTTCCCAGCGTAATCCTTTCAGGTGCTCTGTTTTACCTGTAGACCCTTTCATGGGACTGGTTCTAACATCTTTTGGACCACATTGGATAGACGTATCCTGAATCACCTCCTTCGCTTCAGTTCTTTGCTCCCATTTGCCATTCTACAATTCAGATCAGCTTGTGGGAAGGTTGTTTGTTTTTCTGTTATCACACATTTCCTCTCGAACGAACCTCCCCGCCAACTACACTAAATGAATAACTAAAGCACCTTTCAGAGGGCACAGAACACCCACTCGCTCCTTTGAGTTATTGTACTCTCACTGTGTGGATTCATAATGCCTCCGGGTGAACAATTGGTTTTCATAAGCATATAGATAATTCATTTATTAATTTGTTATTGTTCAAGTAATACACAACCCAACGGCTGAAAAATGCCACCCTGAATATCCGTTGGACCTCGTTGAGAATACTATCTTTTTCTTCTTTCAAGTCAGCCCCCTGTTACAAGAGGAAGTGATATAAGTGGCCAAAAGAAGTTCACAAACTTCAATGGAACCCTGCTCAGAAGCATTCGTGAACAGGCATCCCATCTGAAGCCGCTGATCTCACAAGCCTGATTAAAGCCGCTGTCTTAAATGGCACTGTGCCTGGCCCTTACAACTCTCAATCAACACCCTTCTCTTAAGAAAGCTACGGCAAGGGAAGTCAACAGACGACTGCAAGAGTATGTGGAGCAGAACCTCATACTAAACAATCGCCTTTCTCATTCCGACCTTGCTGAGAGACAAACACAACAGAAGACCTTTGTGGTATCCTGGTCTGGTATGGTTAAGATGTGCCAGTGGAATGCTGACAGTGTGATGCTGGATGGAATGTTGGGAGTGGGAATGGACAGTTGGAGAAGGGCTGAGCACCTGGAAGGCTGCTCCTGGTGGGGCTAAACTCTGGCTTAACTGGCTGATTACTGGCTAATGATTGCTGTATTTCTGATCTTGTAACCAACCTCAATAAATCTACATGAAACTACTTTCTGGATCCTGGCTTGATTACTACAATTTTATTGGCGACGAGTTGAACCAAAGAACCTGCGTCTGCTACCTCTGTAATCTTCAATTTCAAGTCTACTTCAAGTCTGGAGTACCTACTATCAAGCTAAAGCAACTCAAGCAACTACAGCTGCGATTATTCAACTAACTGGCACACCATTGCCCCACCAGTGACCTCTACAACGGTCGCCCTCTACGCTACGGTGCCAGTTCCTGTCTTAACTACAGCTCAAATCTCTGTTTGCTGTCAAGAGAGGGTAAGCCTCTGCTGTGCCCTCAAGAGAGGGTAAGCCCAACGCCTTTGTCAAGTGTGGTGCTCTCTGCTGTGCCCTCAAGAAAGGGTAAGCCCAACGCCTTTGTCAAGTGCTGTGCCCTCAAGAAGGGGTAAGCCTGTGCTGTGCCCTCAGGAGAGGGTAAGCTTGACACTTTACTACGTCTTGTTCCTGTGCTGTGCCCTCAGGAGAGGGTAAGCCTGTTCTGTGCTGTGCCCTCAAGAGAGAGTAAGCCTATGCTGTGCCCTCAGGAGAGGGTAAGCCTGACTTTCTATAACGTTTTTTTTATGATCTGTGCTTTCAAGAGACCACAAAATAAGGATTTTGCTTAAGAAGTATAAGGCACTGCATCTGTGTTATTTTTATATGACCCAGCGTCATGTTTTGTGGTTTTGTAACAGTCTATGGCATTTTTAAAAATTCAAGAACTGTTCCTGTTGCCTTTACAACAAGTGCCTAGTGACAGTTTCTAATTAACCTATGGTTTTCAAATGTGCATTCTGAAAAAGAAGCTGTCGTCCTTCATACAAGCTTCCCCTCGCTACTGCCTTCCCACACATGATTTTTATGTACATTTCAAAGGGGTTGGAAGTAAAGGAGAAATGAGGCATCGGTTGGAATAAGACATGGGGAGTCCCTTCTATCTCTAATCAGCATGCGTCCGCAGGTAATGCTGCCTTCCACGATATCATTTGGGACAAGTCTTTTTCTGCCACTAGTTCAGCACACCTTGATGTCGCTGCGCAGAGTGTATAGCTTTAACTATATGCCTGTCAACTTTGTTACATCTAATCTTCATTACTATGATGGTCAGGTTACAAGACGTGTCTCAGCTGGAGAAGGAGAGGTGAGACATTAATGGTATATATTTATTTTGCCTTTGTTTCACTGTTTTTGGCCCTTACAACTCTCAATCAACACCCTTCTCTTAAGAAAGCTATGGCAAGGGAAGTCAACAGACGACTGCAAGAGTATGTGGAGCAGAACCTCATACTAAACAATCGCCTTTCTCATTCCGACCTTGCTGAGAGACAAACACAACAGAAGACCTTTGTGGTATCCTGGTCTGGTATGGTTAAGATGTGCCAGTGGAATGCTGACAGTGTGATGCTGGATGGAATGTTGGGAGTGGGAATGGACAGTTGGAGAAGGGCTGAGCACCTGGAAGGCTGCTCCTGGTGGGGCTAAACTCTGGCTTAACTGGCTGATTACTGGCTAATGATTGCTGTATTTCTGATCTTGTAACCAACCTCAATAAATCTACATGAAACTACTTTCTGGATCCTGGCTTGATTACCACAATTTTATTGGCGACGAGTTGAACCAAAGAACCTGCGTCTGCTACCTCTGTAATCTTCAATTTCAAGTCTACTTCAAGTCTGGAGTACCTACTATCAAGCTAAAGCAACTCAAGCAACTACAGCTGCGATTATTCAACTAACTGGCACACCATTGCCCCACCAGTGACCTCTACAACGGTCGCCCTCTACGCTACGGTGCCAGTTCCTGTCTTAACTACAGCTCAAATCTCTGTTTGCTGTCAAGAGAGGGTAAGCCTCTGCTGTGCCCTCAAGAGAGGGTAAGCCCAACGCCTTTGTCAAGTGTGGTGCTCTCTGCTGTGCCCTCAAGAAAGGGTAAGCCCAACGCCTTTGTCAAGTGCTGTGCCCTCAAGAAGGTGTAAGCCTGTGCTGTGCCCTCAGGAGAGGGTAAGCTTGACACTTTACTACGTCTTGTTCCTGTGCTGTGCCCTCAGGAGAGGGTAAGCCTGTTCTGTGCTGTGCCCTCAAGAGAGAGTAAGCCTATGCTGTGCCCTCAGGAGAGGGTAAGCCTGACTTTCTATAACGTTTTTTTTATGATCTGTGCTTTCAAGAGACCACAAAATAAGGATTTTGCTTAAGAAGTATAAGGCACTGCATCTGTGTTATTTTTATATGACCCAGCGTCATGTTTTGTGGTTTTGTAACAGTCTATGGCATTTTTAAAAATTGAAGAACTGTTCCTGTTGCCTTTACAACAAGTGCCTAGTGACAGTTTCTAATTAACCTATGGTTTTCAAATGTGCATTCTGAAAAAGAAGCTGTCGTCCTTCATACAAGCTTCCCCTCGCTACTGCCTTCCCACACATGATTTTTATGTACATTTCAAAGGGGTTGGAAGTAAAGGAGAAATGAGGCATCGGTTGGAATAAGACATGGGGAGTCCCTTCTATCTCTAATCAGCATGCGTCCGCAGGTAATGCTGCCTTCCACGATATCATTTGGGACAAGTCTTTTTCTGCCACTAGTTCAGCACACCTTGATGTCGCTGCGCAGAGTGTATAGCTTTAACTATATGCCTGTCAACTTTGTTACATCTAATCTTCATTACTATGATGGTCAGGTTACAAGACGTGTCTCAGCTGGAGAAGGAGAGGTGAGACATTAATGGTATATATTTATTTTGCCTTTGTTTCACTGTTTTTTTAAACATTGCGTGTGGGGGATTTTTCAACAAAAACTGTTGGTCGCTTCAGAGACGGCAACAGTTTAACAGCCTCGTGCCATTTTGAAATGCTTGCGCGAGCATTTTTCAGCGTGCGCACTTACCTAACTAATGCTGCCTTCCACGGAGCCCTTGTGACGTGTTATCTTCCTGGAGAGATGTTTGGGAGCACCTGCATGCCGGGAGCCACCCGGTACAACGTGAAAAAACGTGCCGCCATCTTGGAATTTGAGATTGTCTACAAGATTTCCTCCTGCACGGAGTGTCATTTTGCCAACCACGTTTGTCAACCACGTTTTAAATAAAGTTATTTCAATCACAATGTCAGCGGAGCCGTCGTGGGAGCATCATTTTTACGCTGCCTTTGTTTTGTTTCTGCTCATGGATTTTCACTAAACTGCAACACGAAGGTTACGAGCACAGGTGACTTTCATTTGACAACAAGGATTTGTTTAAATTGGAGGTGTAATTCATTCATTTAGAGCGGTGTACATATGTTTTTAAAAAAAAATTGTGAAAACTTGTTTTCGTATATTTTCCACTGCCTTGGCTTACGGTCATCATTCAATGTGTGGTCAATAACATTAGTCTAAATGCATTTCTGTTAAAATGTTTAGTTTTATTTACGGATTGCAATGTTTTAACCCTATTTCTTATTATGCACAATGTTCGCTGTCCTCTCCGTGAGGTGTTTCTATTGGTTTATTTTGTGCATACACATTGTTCCCCAGTAGAGGTGCAATTTCCTAAGTTTTTTTATAGGGTTCATGATTATATTTGGACTACTGTCCCTCTCGCACATGCTGATCTAAGGACCTCTCCGTGAGGTGTGTTAGGGTTATGTCCCTAGTTCATGTGCATATTAGTTGACCTCTAGTAGAGGTGCGTCGCGTGGACGTGTGTCCCGTGTTTTCTATGCACAATTTATTGACCTCTCCGGAGGTGTGTTGTGGGGCTTTTCCCCGTCACTCGGTGCATATCAATTGTTACCTCCAGTCGAGGTGCTTCCGTAGGTGGACGTCACATTATTTGTCAATTGCCTCCGCGGCAGTGCACACTTTACCTTTCTTAGTTGTCTAAGGTTGGACATGTTTTTTTTTCCAAAAGTGCACATATCTATACCTCCACTCGAGGTTGCCCATGCATAAGCTAATGTCTTTACCCTACGTGGGTGTGCGCTTTAAGTTGCCATAGTGCATGGGTTATGTTACTCTGGGCGTTTCAAATGTCTTAGTTTTGTTTTGCACGCTGAAGCCCAGTTGTATTCTATTTATTGTAATTTCTTTTTCTTGCTGTCGTCAGGGAAGAGTGAGCTTTCGGTTTCCGCTTTTTCTCTGTCGTCTTGTTTTCTCCTGATGTGAGCTGTTTTCTTGTATTTCTACCTGGCCAGTGGTTATGCAGAGGACAGTCATTAATGGATGTTTCCTTCTTTTATTCTTTGGAATGGATGTTTCCTTCTTTTATTCTTTGGAATGGATGTTTTCTTCTTTTATTCTTTGGAAGGGAAGATGGGTGTTTTACGTCTTTTCATTTTATCTTATCCCTATCTCTCTCTGGTGTTTTTGTTAGGTTGCTATCCTTGGAAGGGAAGATGGGTTTTGGTTTGTGTTATTCTCGCTCTCCTCTATTTTCTCGTGCTTTCCGGTCTTCTCGTTTCTGTGTCTAGCTTCTGTTCTCTTTCTCTCTTGTCATCCTAGATTTTGGCGTTTCTTTTTGTTTTTGTTGGATCAAAGGAGGATATGTGGTATCCTGGTCTGGTATGGTTAAGATGTGCCAGTGGAATGCTGACAGTGTGATGCTGGATGGAATGTTGGGAGTGGGAATGGACAGTTGGAGAAGGGCTGAGCACCTGGAAGGCTGCTCCTGGTGGGGCTAAACTCTGGCTTAACTGGCTGATTACTGGCTAATGATTGCTGTATTTCTGATCTTGTAACCAACCTCAATAAATCTACATGAAACTACTTTCTGGATCCTGGCTTGATTACTACAACCTTGTCACACGAAATGGAGCCAGCTGCCTTCATCCTCCCTGATGTCAATGCTGCCTCATGTCACAATTGACTACAGAATTCTAATGAGCAGGCTCCAAGAATTGATGGAAACCTCAGGACCGCATTTACTGAAGCAGAAGTGGAGGACGTTTCTGCTCCCACATCGCAGCAAATACCAGGAACAGCCTCCCCACGCACCTCCGGACCATCACCCCACTTCCCGAGTTCCGAATGGCACTCAAGACGTGGCTGTTGGAATAAGCCTCTGGGGCCTGCATACGCCTGGATACCCTATTGGGTGATTAGCTGTGCTTTATAAATCCTGATTGATTGAGGAATGCATTTGCTTGTCTTGCCAAATCATGTTCAACAAATGTGTTTAGGGTTTTATATTTCATCATCCTATGGTGCATCTCTCTCTCTCACTCATGCATTTTGTGACAAAACAGGGCAGGTTCCATCCAGGTCACTGCATTCGTCATCAACCTCCTATGTCAAACAACACCCTTAATAGACTAATATAGCGAAGAAGATACTTGGGGGTTTATGGCCTGAAATTAAGTAAGACACTTGGCAACCACCTCTGAATGGAATCCTGCTACCTTTAGACGATTATTTCAAACCAAAGATTTCAATCAATCTTCACTAAGTCCCACATCTGCATGGGAGAAACCGAAAAATGTGTGAGCTAGGTTCATGCTATCTATAGGACTAGACTTTATTTTTCAAGTTTTCAGAAGTTCATGGACTTATTTTACAGTCAGTGCACGAAAGTGACATAAGTGATGAATACTGCTTAGTAAACCTACTCAATAAATAAATAACCGGATTCTAGAGGGAGCTCGGCAGCACAGTGTTTGTGTTCGCATTGACCACTGCATGGTACTAGAGTCCCGCACTAGCGCCATAAGAGACAGTATAGCAGTACTGTCAGACAAACGCAGTCACACAATAAGATGTAGTACACCGACATCATGAGGGGCTGAGAGAAGAGAAATGAGTACACGTTACAGACAGTCAACAGGGCTCTAAACCCCTATTGGTTTCCTGTTCCCTCCACTGCCTTCATGACTCTTGAGACCAGGTTGAGCCAGGGTAGTGGCCTGGGTAGTAAAGGTCGATTCAGTGGTAGCAGCTGATACCCCTGACTTCCACCAATTGACGTTGATAATAGACAATGACAATGTGTGCAGATTAACAACAATCATGTGAGCACATAAACTGCCCAGTGTCAATGTAAAGAACAACCCTGAGTGCACAGAACAGTTACCACGAGTGTCATCACCAACACACCTTTCAGAGATTAAATCAGCGACCATGTACACCTAACAGTTATTGTATGTAGACATAAACAATGGCCCTGTGGATACATAAAAAGAGTTCCTGAGTCTGGAAAAACAATGAGTCATTGTGCAAATAAAATCCTATGTAGACATAAAAAACGGACCTCTGTATTCATATATTATGACACCCATAAACTATATGTGTACAATTAAACAAGGAGCCATTTTGCACATAAACGATGATTCTGTGTGTAGATGGTGGCACAACATGTACAAAAACAGTAACCACTGTACGCATTATAGTCTCCCTGCGTACATCAGCAGGCTCACATCTCATCTAGCCTAGAACCGAAGGACTAGGTTAGCGTGAGCATTTCTTGTTGCTCGCACTTCTGTCTTTCTTTAGCGCCGGGACACCTCTGCTTGGGGTAGCTGTTCACGCTTTTTATTAATGCCGTTATTATTATTATCTACCAAACTTTGAGGAACAAATAGATCAAGATCACACTAAATACGACCAACCAAGACGCTGAGTATGTGTGACTTACTTTGTAATACTCCTGAATTTCCAGAGTAAGAGAGGAGTATTCCTGGCTTACTCCTGGGATTCAGATGTAAATCGGGGTTAATACTAAAGTAAGTTACTGTCAATCTGTGTAAAACTGGCCAAAAGCAAATAACTATCAGCTTCACTACTTAATATAGTACATATGTTACCCAATGCCCATGCTAAAATCATACATTCTTAGCACTATTCTTACTCTGAAAACAAGAATCGAGGAACAACTGTGGGCAACAGATACAAAGATACAGTATACTGTTATGAAAGAATTACACTGGCAGCCATAAGGTGGCCACAAGGCTCAGGTTCAGCCGAATACATCATAAAAATACAGTGACGAGAAAAGATATTAAAAGAACAGCTATTAATGAAATTCTTTTGATCGCTGGCTCTTCGGATTTTGAGCAGGCGAACTTGGGCATGACAAAGAAATGTACACTTCAATTGTGAAAATGTATACATCAAAAAAGTCTACTCCAAGTATCTAGGCAGCCTTAATTTTCTAGAGCACGCTCAATGACCTGTTTTCCTAGCAAGGGTTGCTCCAATGTGAAACTGTCATTTAAAAACTGTAAACCCTAATATTAGTGAAAGGTAGCACCAACACTGCACCACCCCTCGTGGAATACATACCAGGGCTAGAATATAAGTGTAAATGTTCTTGCAATACTAGGCTAGGCCACACCATTCTAGCCACCAAAATAGGAAACAAATACACAAATGAATGCAACGTCCTCTATACCTGCGGTCCAATCTTCCAGATATCAATCAATCAGGATTTGTAAAGCGCAACTGCTTCACCCTGAGGGTCTCGAGGCGCTGTGGGATCATGCTGCCTGTGCCTATTGGCTGAACATCCAGGTCTTGAAGATATCAGAATAGCATGAGAGTAATCTTGGGCAGGAGTCTACTAAAGTCCATACACACACACATTAATGTTCTAAATGATTTATTTAAAGAGACACTGGTCAATGATTTATTTAAGAAATCGAGTTTGGTGCTGAGCGCTGAAGTATTTCTACAATTACAGTCTGATTGGACTCACGTGCAAGCTCTACATATATACAAACCAACACTCTTAACTGTTGACAAAGGCTGCAGGGAAAACGTGTCCTGGATTCAAGCTGCTGAGATTTTTGTCAACAAAGTAAAGGACAACTTGCGACCCGAGTGCAGATTGTCTCTTTTATTTGGAGGAATATTGTGAATCTCTCTCTCTCTCTCTCTCTCTCTCTCTCTCTCTCTCTCTCTCTCTCTATCTATATATATATATATATATATATATATATATTACCTACTGGCGGTCGCCAGTAGGTAGTTATAGTTAGGACCACGTTTCCATAGGAAAACCTCAACATTCTATTTTGAATAACTTTGGCGCCGGTCGACGAATCCTCACGAATTTCTCAAAATAGGTGGGGCGCTACGCTCCGCTCCTACCCTGAAAGTCTCGGGGGGATCCGTCAAGCGGGGGCTGAGATAAAAGGGGGGTCCCAAAACGCGTTTTTCCCATGCATTTTTCCATAGGACCTTTAGAACGAGCTACAGCCCGAACGGCTGAACAGAATTACTCAAAATTTGGCAGAGAGGTAGTCCCTAGGTCAAGGAAGTGCCTTTTGTAGGTTTGGTGTAAATCTGTTCAGTAGATTCTGAGAAAATAGCCTTTAAATCAATATATATATCTGAGCCCGCTTACGGTACGCTTACCGTACGCTTACGGTAAGCGTACGGTGGCGTGCGCGAGCGCGATTCTGATTGGCTCTTAGCTCTTAGTAAACATTCGAATCGGCCGAAACCAGGAAGCGGCGGCCGCCATTTTGTGTATTTCACTCTGAAAAAAAAGAGTGAAAACAAGGAAAGGGGGCAATGAGGAGAGTTACAGACCCCCTAACATTTGTGAGGGGGTCAAAGAAGGACTGTAAAGTACAAAGAAAACATTTATTGATTTTAAAAAAAATCACGGGGTACGCGTACGGTAAGCTTACGGTAAGCGTACGGTAGAAAAAATAAAAATAAATAAATGAAAAGCAGATTTAAGAGTTTAGATATTAGGGAGCTCTAAAAAGAGCCGTTGTGTTTATGAAATGATTTTTTAGTGGTACCTACAAGTAAGTACCGATGCAGAGTCTAAGGTTCAAGAGGAAGACTCTGTTCCCTTCATCATTGAAGTGCACACCATCTCCTCTATAAATGTCTTGCATGTCATAACGCAAGTTGTTGTGGTAAATGGCACCCATACCATAGTCACGGAGGAAAGCAGAAACAGATTTGTTGACGTGCTTTCTTGCTTTGTCATCGCACCGCGTGCCCACCGTGCGTGCACGGCACTAACTGCGTAAAGTGGGCGCACGGTGCGCGAAGCGCACCGTGCGCGCACGGAACGCGCACGGAACGAACTGCGTTAAGTGGGCGCGCACGCCACGAATGGCGTAAAGTAACTTAGCATTTAAAAAACCGTACAAATTCACTGAAAAAACCATAGGTTTCACACACGTTATAGTTAGGAATTAGCATTTAAAAAACCTTGCAAATTCACTGAAAAAACCATAGGTTTCACACATGTTATAGTTAGCGGAAATTTTACTGATAAAAAACCAATGAAATTCCCCCGTTATAGTTAGTGCAGGCAACTATAACTCACGCGACCGCAATCTTCTGCTGATGACATATGTGTCTTTATGAAAAAAAAATATTTGTAATATATGTATAGCTAAAAATGTATGGAAGAAGACATGGGCAAATAAGTGTCTAAATACAGTATTAGCATCAGCAGAGGATTGCGGTCGCGTGAGTTATAGTTGCCTGCACTAACTATAACGGGGGAATTTCATTGGTTTTTTATCAGTAAAATTTCCGCTAACTATAACATGTGTGAAACCTATGGTTTTTTCAGTGAATATATATATATATATATATATATATATATATATATATATATATATATATATATATATATATATATATATATATTGTGCCTAAAAAGAATGCAGCACCTTTTTTTTTACTGATTGTAACATGCTTCGATGTGCTTGCTCTGCAGTTAAATGACTGTGGCTTCCATGCATTCATGAATGTTTGTCTATTTGGACGGCTATCCTCTTAGTTCTCATTGAATAGCTTGGGCATAAAGTGAAAAACGTCTTAGAAAATGCTCCTTATAGTATCTGCTCTCAGTACTTTGCAATTTTAGCCTCAACTTTCTACTATAGAAATATGAGTACATTATGCATATTCACAAGCTGACAGGTTATTGTAAATATTCTACTATAAGCAATGGGTCTCAATGTGATTGAACAGATACAGTAGGCTGTTTCAAAGCATCAAATGTGTTCAGTGCGTCAAATGCATTAAGTGTAAGGTACACATTTCAAATACCGATTCTCCTTTCAAAATAACAAAGGTAAAACAAAATGGTCAAATATTTTATACCAGAGAGGAGGAGCCTAGCGCGCAACCAAGATGGCCGCGTAGGTGCGAGGCTCCCGAGGACCTCCGCGACCTCCTACGTTTATCCTGTCTTCATCCTGCATCGGTTAAGGGGACTGTGTCGGTGAGCCTGAGCCGAGGTGGTACCCGTTTTCCGTTTTTGAATCGGACCCCGGGTGCCGGGGTGAGCACCGACTGAAGTTTGCGGCCTACTTCCCTCCTGACCCCGGATTCGAGTTTGGGGGTAACCCAGTGGCGAAGTGAACAACAACGGCGGGCTGGGCCTGGCGAGTCGCGTACCCCGCACTTTCACTTTCGCTTTTGACTCCCCTTGCCGTCATCGCAAGTGGGATTACGGCGTTTCTTTGTGTTGGGGTGGCCTCGCTGGGAGACCCTGCCTGCCTGCCTGCGTTGGCCCGCTCTGCCGTCCTGGGGTGACCCCCGGGGCTCTCGGCCTTGATTGATTGCTTGCTCTCCACTGCGTACCTGGTGAGGTCGCGAGCCACACGACGATGGCCACGAAGCAGGAAGGGGATCGGTTGAAGGCCAAGTCTACCCGGCGTGGCACCGCGCATCAGGCCAACATTATGGACCGCTACACCCTCCCGAAGGGGTCTCCCGGCGGATCGCACAAGTCCTCCGAGTGCCCCTCGGATGCCCCGGATTTGCCTGCAGATCTGACTTTGCAGGATGTTATGGGCGCCATTGCTGAGATGAAGACCTCAGTGGGCCAGCAATTCGACACCTTGGCACATAAACTCGACGCGGTCCTCATCGATGTCACCCTTGTTAGAGTCGATCTCTCTAAGACAAATGACCGGGTCGACTCTTTGGCCCACACCGCGTCGGGCCTCACGACTGAGGTAGCGGCCCTTCAGACGGAGGTGCATCGGCTCCGTCAGGCAAGTGCGCTCCTGGATCGGCGCCTGGAGGACTCCGGAAGCAGGGCCCGGAGGAATAATATCCGCATTATTGGAGTGCCCGAGGGACGGGAGGAGTCGGCGGCGGATCTCTTTGTGGAGGACCTGATCTCTACCCATCTCCAGCCTAAGGGGCTGAGTAAATTCTTTGCGGTGGAGAGGGCCCATAGAGTTCCCGGAGGCAGGCCGAAGGTCGGAGCCCCTCCGCGGCCTCTTATTGCCCGTATTTTTAACTTTCGGGACAGGGATGCGATTCTGCAAGCTTCCAGACTGCAAGGGCCGATTAAGCTGGAAAACATGGAGGTGAACTTTTATCCTGACTTTACGCAGGCGTCCAGAAGCAGAGATTGAGTTTCCTGGGTGTCAAGCGGCGGCTTCGGGACATGAACCTAAAATATGCCATGCTCTTCCCGGCCAGGCTGCGGGTGGAGGCGGATGGTCGCACTCACTTTTTTGACCGTCCTGACATGGCCGGGGACTGGTTGGACACTTTGACTGGGGGACATGGTCGGGATGGGGGGGGGGGCGACGGGAGGTGAGCGCTCACCGGACCGGGTCTGAGGTACTAACACCGTGGCTCACCCCGGATGATGCCACTTTTGGCCATGCTTAGGGTCTTTTGCCTATTGTGCCTTGTTTCCCCTCCATGGGAGGTTGTGCTGGGTCTCGAGGGGGTTCTCCCTCCTCCTCTAGGGGGTCTTAGTAGTTCCATTTACATAGGGGCGACAGGCACACTGCAAGTTGGGGGGGCTGTTTGGGCTCATGCAGGGGTGCAGGGAGGGGGGAGTTTTGTTGGGGCTGTTGGGTTGGGGTTGGGTATTGTTTATTTGTACCACAAGGCAGATGTATTGTTGTGCTACTTCTACAGTGCTCCCTGGGGGGAGATGGCTCGATTTCGGCTATGATGGGGGGTAGGGGACTGAGTCTTTTGTCCTGGAATGTCAATGGACTGGGGGACAGGATAAAACGGGGTGTGGTCCTGCAGTTTTTAAAACGTATTTCTCCCGATATAGTATTTCTGCAGGAAACGCACCTCATTGGAAACTCCTTTCGTGCTATGAATAGATGGGGCTATCGCCTTATAGCCCACTCGGGCTTCACCTCTGGTTCGAGGGGCGTGGGAATTATGGTTAAAACTTCGCTCCCGTTTGAAATGGATGAGGTGTTCCACGATGACAGGGGAAGATACACGGCTCTGGTGGGTAGATTGGAGGGTAGAGTGACTGTTTTAGTTTCTGTTTATGTACCGCCAGGGTTGCAAACAACTACTTTCGCTGATCTGGGACGCCTCCTCCTTGGTCTTCCGGAGGAGATTCTAGTGGTTGGGGGAGATTTTAACGCTGTAGTTTCCGGTACTGAGGACCGTCACCCTCCTAGGGATCTCCCCCGTGCCCAAGCGTGGCTCTCCGGCCTCTTGGATACATTGGGGCTGGTGGATTGTTGGCGGCTGAAACACCCTACGCAGATACAGTACACCTTTCATTCCGGGGCTCATGGCAGTCTTTCAAGGCTTGATTATGTTTTGATGCCAGCGGCACAGGCGGGGAGGGTTGGGGAGGTACGACATTTGGCGCGGGGTATTTCGGACCACTCCCCGCTCCTGCTGCACTTCGACATTGTCCCGAGGGGGGAGGGGAGGGTGGTCCCGGTTAATCCCTGGTATCTGCGTGACCCCACAATTCGCGCAGATTTGGTTAAATCTCTGGAGCGGTATTTTGAAGATAATGTGGGGTCTGTATCGTCTGCGGTCTCTCTGTGGGAGGCGTTTAAGACGGTAATCCGGGGGGAGGCCCTGTCCCTCATTTCCCATTCCCGGAGGCGTGGGCGGGAGGAGGTGACCCGTATTGAAACTGAGATAACTGAATTGGAGGGTGATCTGGAATGTGGGGTGACGGATGGCAAACTACATGCTCTCCGACTCAAGCAAGCGGATTATAAGGCCCTCGTCACGGAGGCAGCCAGGGGCCTCAGTAGAGAGCAGCATGGGAGACTGTATGATGTGGGTGATAAGGCTGGTAAATTGCTTGCGTGGCTGGATAAAAAAGAGAGAGCGAGTCGAGTTGTCCCGTCGATTGAGAAATTGGATGGTGTGTGTGTCACTGATCCGGGTGAAATTGTTGATTGCTTCGCAGACTATTTCCGTGGGGTGTATTCCCCGGTATCTTCCCGCTCGGAAGATGATTCCCATGCCCTGCTCAGGGACATTGCGCTGCCTTCCCTTTCGGAAGAGGATAAAGTGTTGTTGGATGCCGCCCCTACATCTGAGGAGATTGCCCTCGCCATACGTTCGTTCGCTTCCGGCAAGGCCCTGGGTCCTAATGGCCTTCCCATCGAATTGTACAAGCATCTCCGCGCTATGTTCCTCGCGGCCCGTTCGGCGGGCTCCCTCCCGCTGGGCCAGCGTCTGGCCACTATCGTGGTTATTCATAAGGAGGGGAGGCCGCGGGATCGGGTCACGTCCTACAGGCCCATTTCTCTGTTGAATGCGGAGCCCAAAATTCTCGCCAAGGTGCTGGCTAATCGGCTGGTTAGCGTGGTGTGCGATCTGATTCACCAGGACCAGTCCGGCTTTATCCCTCATCGCAACACCGCGCTTAATCTGCGGCGTCTGCACGGGGTGCTCGCGCGGGTCCCGTTCATACGAGAGCCAGCCATTTTGGCGTCCTTGGACGCCACTATGGCGTTCGACACGCTTGAGTGGCCATATATTTGGGCGATGCTGGCGAAGTTTGGTTTTGGCCCGGGATTCATTGGCTGGGTGAAACTGTTATACTCCGGACCTCTGGCGCAGGTGGTGGTGAACGGTAGAGTGTCGGCTCCGTTTGAGCTGGGCAGGGGTACGCGGCAGGGCTGCCCGCTGTCGCCGCTCCTCTTCGCGCTTGCCTTGGAGCCCCTGGCGGAGTGGCTGCGGTGGGAGCCTTCCATTCGTGGTCTCCGTTGGACCCATGAGTATGAGGATCGCGTATCTCTTTACGCAGATGATATCCTTTTATACCTTGCTTCCCCGCGTAAATCGCTGATTGTATTAGTGGATGTTTTGCATTCCTTTGGCAGTAATCCTGGCCTAGTCATCAACTGGGCTAAATCCTGTGTGTATGTCCTCTCCGGGGAGACTCCTATCCTACCGCGGGGCTGCCCTATCCAGGTCGCCTCGCAGGGATTTAAGTACCTGGGTATCTTTATTACCCTGGATGCTGAGGCCCGATATAAACAAAATTTGCTCCCCCCCCTCCAGCGCCTGAAGGAGGACGTGGCGCGTTGGAGGCGCCTGCCGCTCTCGTCGCTTGGCCGTGCGGCATTGTTTAAGATGATGTCGCTGCCACGTTTCCTATATGCTTTACAGAACACGATGGATGTTGTCCCGGCGCGCTACTTGCGCGAGGTAGAGAGTTTGCAGCGCCAACTATTCTGGGATGGGAGGACGCGTATCGCCCTTGCGAAGCTGACACTCCCGTGGTATGACGGGGGGGTCGCCCTCCCAGACATCAAACGGTACTACTGGGCCTCCCAGCTGGCCGCGATAAACCACGGCCTTTACGGGCCTGCTCTAAACCCGGCCTTTGAGATGGATAAACTATTACTGCCGGGTGGTGACTACAATCGGGCGCTTTATTCTCGATCGCTCGACGCGCGTCTGACGGGCCCTACGCGGGTCATGGTACGGGTGTGGCACGCGGCAAACTTGGCGATGGGGTGGAAGGATCGATTGACCCGGGCGACGCCACTGTATGCCTCTGAGCGGCTGGGCTCCCTGTGGACCTCGAAGGGCTTTGAGAAGTGGGACATGATAGGCATCAGCAGGGTGGGCGATCTCTGGACGAGGGGGGGATTCAAAACATTCGATGTGCTGCAGACGGAATTCCAGTTGCAGGACAGGGAGTACTTTCGATATCTACAGGTCCGTCATGCGCTGGTCTCCGTGTTCCCGGATGTTGCCTCCATCCCGGAGTACTCCCCTCTGGAAGATAGAGTGCTAGATGGGCATGTGCCGGATGGCACGATTTCCTTGATTTACAAAAAGCTCATCAACGATCGCTCGGGACTGTTGACTAGCCTTCGTGAGGCGTGGGTCGCCGATGGATTGGAGCTGGACGACGAGGACTGGGTGTCTGCGGTGGCCTCCCCGAAAGAGGTGGCCATACCGGCCCGCCTTCGCTTCGTCCAGCTCAAAATACTCCATAGGGTCTATGTTACGGGGCCGGGTCTGATGCGTATGGGATATTCCGTGGATGGGTTGTGTAAGCGTGGGTGTGGTTCATTGGGGACCTTCGTCCATATTTTGTGGGAATGTCCGGAGGTGGCGCGATTCTGGCGTGGTGTGCATGCGGTGTTGCGGGCGGTCACACATGTGCCGCTGCTTCCTGAGGCGAGGAGGTGTCTGTTAAATGTGTGGGAGCCAACTGATTACTCAGTGCCGCAGACGTGGTGGGTGACTCTGGGCTATATGGTGGCAAAGCGTGACATAGCGCAACTGTGGGGCTCCCAGAGGTCGCCAACGATCTCGGCATGGAAGGACAACATGGATTGGTGTATGTTTCGGGAAAAAGTGGTGTATGTCGTGAGAGGTAAGCCTGGGAAATGGGTGAAAGTGTGGGGCCCCTGGAACTCCTACCGTGGCGGAATTTGTACCCCGCCGCTGACGCCTGAACTGGCACTGGCCCCGTCTCCCTAGTCTCCTTGTCTCCTTGGTTCTGGGTACGGAGTCCACTTTGTCTCCGCTCTGGCCTGTCCCCCCCCCCGCTTTTCCTGTGTACCGGTAGGGTCCTCCCCGGGGGAGCGCATACTGCTGCTTCGATTTCTTGCTGCCTTGTGGATTTGTTTGTTATTTCTTACATAAAAATGGAACCGCCATCGGGGGGGTCCGGACGGTGTGGCCGCCAATGTTTTTTCTTTCCAACTCCTGTGATCTCTCTCACGCTGCAGCGTGTGTTTCCCACTTGTATTCTATGCTCTTATCGTTTGCTAGCGGCCGGCCCGAAGGTTGTAGGCCCATTTTTGTAACTCTTTTGACTTCTGTAATAAAGGTTTAAAAAAAAATAAAAAAAAAATATATATTTTATACCATATATATATATATATATATATATATATATATATATATATATATATATATATATATATATATATATATATAGCGCGATAAATGTAAGTAGTAACAGAATAGGGGTTTGTATTTTTAAAAGTGAAAACGCCTGGTATTTTCAGGTATAAGTACACATCATTTAATTACTACCTTTGTCACACTTACATTTAAATGAATTATATGGTTTCAAGCTTATTTGGAAATGCAGCAGAAGACAATGCAAGTGTAAAAACCAACATTTTTCCTAATCAATGCTGTAAATCAATGAAATAACCTGATGAAACTATTCAAATATAATAACTGGCTGAAATATGTTGATTGGTTTCTAGAAGTGGTTTTAATTTGCGTATAGTGCCACAACGTTCCTTCAATGGGCAATTCAGATGAAAACTACTCTGAAATGCACGAGGGACTATTTTACATCTGATAATGAAACTCAATTATCACAATCTTTGCCACATTCAATGCTATATGGTTTATGTGCATTCTATAAAGAAAGCAATCCTCTTTTGCAAATCTTTCCCCCCAGCACTGACAATGTCATCAAGGCACGTTTGAATGGGATCAGAAGCCTGTGTGCATGCAGTGTATGTAAACAGCATTCCTGGATGGCTGCGTTTAAATCCCAGAATGATTGGCTTTGCAATGGCTTGTTACTGAGAGGCACTTCAAAAAACCTGACACTGATTAGTTCTTCATTGTTAAATAAGAAATGACTTATCTTTTATTTAGCAGCTGCGACATAAAATCACATATTAACTAGGATAATCTAACAGATGGAAATTTGCTTTTATCATATTAAATATGCAGAATATTGGAAAATGCTAACTTGTATAATAAATATGCATGAAGTGCTTAACGTGCAGGTAGTCTAGTTGGGGTGTGATACACCCTCCAAAAGAAGAAGCGCACCAGAAAAGCTATGATGAGGAGGGGTAGGGTGAGAAGGGGGGAGAAAGGAATGCAACATGAATGGATGGGTAGGAAAAAGGAGAAAATGACAGAATGTACTACATGCTGAGAAAGAATGAGAGGGACAGCCTCGAATGCTTAGAGAACCTAGAGGTGAGGGAGAGCATTGATGAGAGTTTGTGGTGAAAGGAACAACAAGTGAGGTAAGAGGCGAGAAAAAGCGTTCTGACACAAGGAGGGACGTAATAACGATCAACATGACATTCATAGACTTATTTTTAATGACCCACATGCCTCCAAAGTGGCATCCAAGGAAGGTCTGGCTTGAAGAGGCCAGGGACTCTGAATCTAAACATAGTACTAAAGGAAGAGTGAGCCTGTCAATCCTTTCCATTTTGCTGAATATGGCTGTCCCATATGCTCAGTGCAGGAAAAAGAGAGTTCTGACACTTGGATGGAAATGCTAAACAAACTTAGTTGCCTCAAGCGGTCATCCAGAAATGAAGTACAAAGCAGGGTCCAATACGCAAATGGAGCTATTGGGAAAATAATGGTGAAACTTAGACTTCTGATAAGCATGGTCATTGCGGCAAAGCGCTGTGCCTTGAAACACAACCCTTTTCACCCTGAGGCTTATTAATCATCAACGACCTCGCGCTTCACACCCTACCTCACCACTCCCAATCAGGTTTACGAAGCACGTCAGCACGGAAGTAGCACTCATTGCAGTCACAGACAAGATACTGGACTGGGGAAAACCCTCTGCGCTCGTCATGCACGACCTCTCAGCTGCTTTTGATACAGTATCACACTTCACCCTCATCAGAAGGGTGCACAACAAAGGCATCCAAGGACCGGCCTTCGACTGGATTTGATCCTTCCTCACAGGGAGAACACAGAGAGTCAGACTACCACCCTACACATCCGAACCTAAGAACTTGATCTATGGAGTCCCCAAGGGTGCATCACTCAGCCCAACCCTGTTCAACATTTAAATGACTCCGCTCACCAACATCATCAGAGCACATGGCATTTCCATCATTTCCGATGTTGACGGCACCCAACTCATCTTATTAACGTCTGACAAGTCCACCACCACCAGAAACAACTTTGTCAAATGCATGATCAAGGTAGCAGAGTGGATGAAAGCCAATTGTGTGAAACTCAACTCTGGCAAGATGGAAGTGTTGATCTTCAGGACCAGGAATCTCCCCAAGACTCCAGGTGGGGGCCTTCAGAGCTTGGACCCACACCAACCAACCACGCAAGAAAACTGGGAAATCATCCTCAATGACAAATTCAACATAGCAGCACAGGTCAATGGAGTCAGCTCCTCCTGCTTCCATATGCTCCTCCTGCTTTGCAAAATCTTCATGTGGATTCCCAGGAATACCAGACGCACCATCACACAAGCCCATTTGACAAGCAAACTAGACTACGGCTATGCACTCTACCTCGGAATGTCCAACCACCTCCTCCGCCAAGTCCATACCATCCAGAACGCCACAGCAAGACTCATTCTGACCTCCCATGACGCACCCACATCACACCTCATCCCAGAGAGCTCCACTGACTGACTATACATAAACGGTGATAAATTCAAAGTCCTCATGCACGCACACAAGGCACTGCACAACATAGGACCAACATACCTTACCAACCACCATCACTTCCACCAACCCACCAGACACCTGCTCTCAGCCTTAGTCCCACACTCGCACATACACCTAAAATCGGCAAAAGCATAACAGGAGGTTTGGCATTCTCCCACATTGCACCCAAAACCTGGAATGACCATCCTCTATACAGCAGAGCCTCCTCCTCTCTTCCTGAATTCCACAAGAAGCTGAAGACCTGGCTCTTCGATTAAGTCTCGGAGGCTGGTTCACTCTCAACACCATCTGACACTGCCTGTAAACCTGCTCCATCGCCTGGATATCCTACCGGGTAATAAGCCGTGTTCTAGGAATCCAATTACCTCATTTAGTGGGGTGATAAATAAATGTATGTATGTATTTATGAATGACTATGTATGAAATATCAATTTGGCGTCAAGCTACCCAAAGGCAGAGAAGGGCTGTACAGGTTCAAAGGCAAAAATACAGTCGACAAGTGATTTGAGAGGTACTTGGTTTGTGGACTGTTACTGCAGCATGACATTTTATTTAAAGAGGTGTGTTCAAATCTTTCCTAAATTGGCACAGGGTCAGAGCATTCTAATTTACACAGGGATGCTGTTCTATGTTGTCACCAGTCGGCTAGTGTCTGGCTACGGGTACGCTGTTAGACACCAGAGATGGAGAACCTGTCAGCCAGATAGGCGGAGGTGCAGGTTGTGATGGCTTTCTAAAAGATGTAGCTGGCTTTGAAGCTGGTGTGAGGTGGCAAGCAGGGCCAGTGGAGTTTCGTTAGGATGGGGTTAATGTGATCATATTTCTTCAGGCCCTGAAGAAATGCTGCTTATAGGATGCCCTTAATGGGGGGCCACTGCGGAGTCTGGGAGGCCATGAAGCAGGGTGTTTCCACCATCCAGATACAAGAGTATGACAGCTTGAACAATCGCTTTCTGGGAGGATAGTATTACTTTCTTCAGTAGAGAGAGTTGGTACCAGGATGCAAACTATTCTCTTGGTCTCGAGTTCTATTTTATTTATTGTGTTGATTTTTTAATTTAGTGATGCTGCACCATAAACTATTCATGGAATGTACAGAGAATATGGTATTAAAAATGTATTGGAGTAAAGAACTAGACTGTACATATCAAGAGATAACTGGTTAAATGCAACAGAATGTCATAGCTAAGTTCAGCTCGAGTCAGAAAATGAGAGCTTGTAATTGGTTCCCTACAGAGAGGTGAGGTTGAGTTCTTAAATTATCCAGGAGAGTGTTCCATACTGATGTTGTCACATCTGTGATGATTTGATTCTGTGTTTGGAAAGCTCTGAATCTTAGTGCTTCCAGGCAAAGGAGATGGATGTCTGCCTTCTCCAGAGTCTCACCAACTGGTGCATGAGTGACACTCCATTGTGACTAGGCAAAAGAGACAACACTTAATCGATGAAGTAATTGTGCTGACACATCGCATACATAACTGAAAGAGGCAATGTGAGAAGAAACAAGGTAACAGCGATAGAGAGGGAGAGAGACAAACCCTATGATGAGTGAATGGCCAAGAGGAGGAGACAAAAACCTTGCGAAGAATGAGAGTGACAAGAGTGACAAGGGGCCCTAGTGACTGGATGGACAGTTAAAGAAGGAAATGCCAGGCATAGATCATGTAATATATGGCAGGGTATAGAAGGAAGGAAAGGAGAGATAGAGAACATGTGATGAATGGGGGCTGGGAGATTGTAGGAGTGACTAAAAGCCTGAGATGCATGGGGATGATAGGTAAGGAGAAGCAGATAACCTAGAATGAATGAGTTGCATGGAGATAAAGAGAGAGGAGACTGACAGTCTGTGATGAATGAAGGGCCAGGAAGAGTATTGGGGGGAAAGAAAACCTGTGATGATTGGAGATTATAGGAGAGACTCAGAGACAGTGGTGAATGGAGGTAAAGGAGCAGTAGAGGAATGACAGAACCTGTGATGACTGAATGGCCAAGAAGAGGGGACAACAACCTCGCGAAGAATGAGAGTGAGAGGAGTGACAACTGGCCCTAGTGACTGGATGGACAGTTAAAAAAGGAAATGACAGGCATAGATCATGTGATATATGGCAGGATTTAGAAGGAAGGAAAGGATAGATAGAGAACAGTGATGAATGGGGGCTGGGAGATTGTAGGAGAGACTGAAAGCCTGAGATGCAGATGCTTCGGGACGGAAGGCAAGGAGAAGAAGATGAATGGAGATTATAGGAGAGACTCAGAGACTGAGGTGAATGGAGGTAAAGGAGCAGTAGAGGAATGACAGAACCTGTGATGAATGGAGGGAGAGGGACAGGAGGAGAGGTAGAGAACCTGTGATAAGTCCTGAGGCTGTGGAACCAGAATAGTTTGGTCTAAATATTGTCAGATAAGAATACTGTATGCAAAATATTAACAAAAATAGCGCCCTATTAGAGTTAATAATAGAAAATATACTCCCAATGGGTCGATGTTTTATGAACGCTATGTAGGCCATGACATATAAGGCAGACAATATATTTTGCTATTGATACTCTGACATACAACTGAATGGAGGAACGAGAGCATATGGAAAGAAGAGAGGAGAACTAGCAGCCTACTAGAAAAGGAGTGACGGGGTAGACTAAAATCAACTAAACTTTACTATGCATATGTTCTTTCTCTCCTACACCACAGTGAACTTTACCTGGATGAAAAACGAAGATAGGCAATGCTAAATAAAGGCCTTATTAGGATGTTGGGCGGAAGGCCATCTGACAGCTCGTCTGTGTCCACCCGACATCTGAGGCATAAGTCCGACTCCCATATTATGATACAGGCAGTCCAACCGACGCACGCGGAGGGAATCCGCTGTGCCTCTGACATACTCAAGGAGCCTATCTGGGAGGCGGGCGGATCGTAATCCCCAAAAGGGAGGCAGTGCCTGCTCAGGCACTGAGGAGAATACAATGCACCTTTACAAAAGCCTTTTCATGTCGGTTCTTCCGCCAAGCAAAGGCTGGTGTAAGGGGTCTTTTGGGGCACCTAGCAGGATCCCTGTCCCCTGTGGCCCTCAGCTACGGGCCCTGTGCCCCCCTAAATATCCAAGCATTGTGCGGTGCCTTCCACAAGGTGCATGGATGTTTAAACAGTGTTTTTTTCCTTTTGTAAGTGTGCTGTTACCCAAAGCATAATCCGCAATAGGGTAAATACACTTTCCAACCGCCATGAAGGCGGTCGCATCGTAATTTGGAAAGCGGGACCGCCAACTCCTTGTCAAGTGGTCCTGTTTCAGACACGATGCCTGTCAGATGCTCGTCTGACTGGCATCATAATGAGGCCCTAAGTGTTTGCATTTCTCAGATTTTATGAGGAATGATAACGCAAAATGGATGGTTTATATTTTGTGATATTAAGTGATGTCTGATGAGAAGTCTTGTGCAAAAAATATTTACATTGAAAATGTATGTGTGGTTTTACAAAGGTCCGATGTTTCTAGTTCTTATAGGTTTCTATGCATATTGTACTCTTTGGTAAAGTGTATTTTTGTATATATCACAAGTTTCTTGGTGCTGCACCTTTGTGTATATGTTATATTTCTTTACAGCGAATGTGCTTATATATTTTTTGTTTCGGCGTGTTCTGGGCTGTATTTGTGCAACGGAAATTGTAGTTTTCTTTAAGCTGTGCATTTCTACATGTTGTTACATTGGTAGCATGTTTAAACATGTTTTGTGCAGTATTAGGCACATTTGGCCAATGGCGTCCACCAGCCTGGTAGACGTTCATCCTCCGTATCTTTAATTCCCTTACATTACATCAGGGAATTTTCACAATATGTATTTCTATTTGGTATTTGTTGAGCGCATATATCACCCGTAGGTCTCATAGCGCTAGCTTATACTCAAGAACCAGAAAGAACAGGAGGGAGAGAGCTAAAATAGCCAGGTTTTGAGGGATCTGCAGAATTTCTTGCGATCGGTTTCCAGATGGAGATGTAGAGGCAATGTGTTCCATATCACAGGAGCAGTTCTAGAAAAGGATCTACCACCGTTCTGACTGTGCGGACCTTAGGTACAGTTAGGAATTGTCTACTGGTGGAGCGAAAGGTTCTTACTGGTTGATATTTGATCAGTTTCTTGGCTAGATATTGCGGTCCTTTACTGTTGAGGGTTTTGTGTACCAGACAGCAAAGTTTAAAGTTGATTCGCTTTCTGATGGGAAGCCAGTGGAGGGTCTTCAGACTGTGAGCCGATGGTGCGCGGGTGGGGATGTTTAGGGCCAGCCTGGCCGCAGTGTTCTGCAGGACCTGAAGCTTTGTTAGATGTTCTTCATTTATGGGTGCTAGTAATGCGTTTCTGTAGTCCAAGCGGCTTATGATTAGTCCCTGTACTAAGGACATGCGAGAGGATGAAGGAATCCATTTAAAGATTTTTCTAAGACTACGCATTAGACCATAGCTAGAGCGAGCCACATAGTTAATGTGGTCCGACATGGAGAGTTTGTTGTCTATTATCACTCCAAGATTGCGGACTGCCGTCTTGGGTGCCGGGCGGGGTCCAAGAGAGGGGGGCCACCAGTCTTTGGTCCATAGTTTATGGGCATCACCAAAGAGCACTATTTCTGTTTTACTAGCGTTCAGTAGAAGATGAGTGCTAGTCATCCAGTCATTTACGGCCATCATGCATTGCTTGAATCTGTATTTAGTGTCAGTCAGGTTGGGTCCAAGGGTAATTAGCAATTGCGTGTCGTCGGCGTAGGACACTGTTTCAAAGCCGTAGGCTTTGATTATCTTGGCTAAGGGAGACACATACAGATTGAAGAGCATAGGGCTTAGGATGGATCCCTGTGGGACCCCCTTGTCAATGGGCTGGCTGCTGGAGGTAAAGGCTCCTATTTGGACCTTGGATGATCGGTCCGTCAGGTAGCTCTTGAGCCAGCTTAGTGCGGGGCCCTCGACACCAAGCTCCCATAGGCGCTCCAAGAGGATGCCATGGGAGATGGTGTCGAAAGCTGCCGATACATCAAGTATGACCAGGATGACAGGATGACAGTAGGAGCACCTACCGACATGGAGTGAGCACTTTCAGTGAAATACAACCAGGGGTGTAGCTTCGGGGGGGTAGTTGGGTACAGGTGCTTTCAGTCAGGTATTGTGAGATTCCAGTCGGATTTCACCAGTGATTTTTACTTACACGCAGAAAACAATACTCACACTCTCTCCCTCTCTGTTTTGAAAGTCCTCAAAAATATTGGTTATTTCACAAAATATTGTTTTTTCTCTCTTAGTGCTCCTACTAATTTGCATTCCTCTCCCTTTCCACTGCCCCTTAGGGCCCTCGCATGTACTCTGCATGTCATATAATGTATTTAAACATTATATGCCAGCCTGATTGTCGGAAAATCTGATGCTCACACCCCCTCCCAATCTTACTGGCCAAGTTACAACCCTGCCTCCAATAGCAGGCTTCAAAGCATTGTTTTTTGTTTCCCAAAAACAAACTCACAAACAAAATAGCAAGCCCTGATGCACTTGTTGTTTTTCCCTGGTGCCTGGGGATCATTATTGATTTTTCGGGTGGCCATGTTTTTTATTGCGGACCTTAGCAAAAAAAAACTCAACGACTATAAGGACAGTCTTCCAGTGGGCATTTCGATGTGCTCAAGCTATTAGCCCTGTGGCAGAAGGGCCCTGGGCTTCTGGTGAGTTGTTTTGATGGGAGAGCCACGTACAGATTCACTGAGAAAAATAAGGATGTCCAATTTCTCCACGAAATGAGACGAAACCACCAGTGTGACTCAGGGGAGCAACCATTGGTGTAATGCAAACGCCCTGCATCCACTACACTGTCGATGATGCATTTTGTGTCGTATGTGTTTTTATCCTATTATTTTCTACAATTGTAGGTTCAATGGTGGTGGACTTAGGTTGAAGCAGAGCTACTTGGGTGAAGAAATGGAGGTAGGGTGGGTGTAACTCAGTAACTCACACCCAAGTAACTTTGCCAGCTTAGACATTGATCTTTTGACAAGATCTGAGTTTGGAGGTGGACGGCCAAACTCTGTTTATGCACATATGTATGGATTTATGTATTTAGTAGCACCAGAGGGGTCTATCATGGGTGTGACAGAGCCCTGTGTAGCCCCTGCAGCGCGAGATGGGGGCAACCCTCCAGTGGGCCCTAAATCTTTCCAGTGGGGTCCATTGAGACCAAGTTCAATGAATGTCTGTGAGTTATAGGAGTCTTGGATGCCCCTTGTTACATTCTGCAGA
Source organism: Triturus cristatus (assembly GCF_964204655.1). Taxonomy (NCBI): domain Eukaryota; kingdom Metazoa; phylum Chordata; class Amphibia; order Caudata; family Salamandridae; genus Triturus; species Triturus cristatus. Next base: position 930,927,924 of record NC_140585.1, read on the forward strand.
GGGGCTCCATCATTTTGCGTTATGGCACTGAGCACTGCTGGCTTTGGTTTGTTTCACAGCACTAAACATGACCCCTTATTCCATGAAACTTGGTGAGTGTGGAAGGACTTTACCATTTTTCCTGTGATCTAACTAGAGCATATGGAATGGTTTTAAGGCACATTCGATACAATATTACTTTTTTAATGTAAATTCAATATATAGCTGCCTGAATTTGTACTGTATCCAACTTTCTAAATGCTTTTTGAAGGCCTATGTAGCTGCAGACCAGTAAAGTCTTGAAGAATTGTGACAATGGAATACCATCCATCCACCCGCCTTGGGTACCTTCCAAGATGGCTGACCCTCATGGTAGAAAGTGGTGCTCAATTTTTTTTAAATTGATTACCTCATTGGTGTTTTCCTCTACTTTATATAGGATGGAATGCTTCAAACAGAGGAATGGGAACGAACACGTTAAGGCACTATTGTTGTATTTTTAGTTCATTTTAGTACTTTGCCTGCATTAAAACCTTCCTTTTAATTGATTTTAGCTGACTGGCCACTGTTTACTTAATTTCTTTACTGTGCTGTATTGTATTGCTTGTTTTTTTGTGACTGCCCATCAATTTCCAGAAGATGCTTCTTATTGTCCACATAGCGAAAGGATGACTTCTATAGCGGGCTTCCTTCGCGCCAACTTGCGTTGGCGCGAGTTTTAGTGCCTGGCTCATTTAAGTCTCTGCAAACCCTCTCACTCATAAGAAGGTCGGCAAACTCCTCAAATGTTTATACGTTACATATCTCTATATGCCGTGGGGTTCTACATGCTATAGGCGACTTTAAGAAACGTACTAGACATGAGGTTGTTTTTCATTGGTTTTTCAACAGTATTGTTCTCGCTCAAGCTCTTGTATAGACTCGAGGAAACGACGGTGATCACGTTACTGGTGGAAAGCAGCTCTTGTATCCCGTTTCACTCAAATAAATGGGAGATGATTGCCATCAACAATATCACTGTAGGTTTTTGCGCCTTTCTTGCACGGTGCTGGCATTAGCTTTTTCCTGGTGTTGACAGGGCACAGTACTTACGTGCTTTGATTCTTTTTTATGAAAAACTGAGAAAATAAGCAGTCAGGAAAAATGTAGTAGCTGTACCGCACATTTTTATGTTAACATAAATCTCTGAGGGGTCACTGACATGCACTATTCATTAGTATGTGAGATTTGCTTCTCTAGTTGTAGGATTTTATTGGTGGTATGTTTGTTTCTAATATATATATACATTGCAGTGTTCTGCACAGTACAGTTGATATTTGTAGTATATTTCCATGCGGGGTTGGTTTCTATTCTATTCGTGCTACTCTCTGGTGTTTGTTCCTGTATGTTTTTAAATTGTTCATAGTTCTATATTGTGTGGGTTTCCGTATATGATAAGCATGTTTATGTACTAGGGTTTCATATATTGTGTTTTTCTTGGTGTCAAGGGCTTCTCTCTGCCATAGGTTCAAATTGTTGTTAGTTTAACACGTAAATTATACATGTAGACTGCGATACGTTTCCTTCAGCCACCAAATGAGTTGTCCTAGCGCTGCGTTTGTTCGCAGAGACCCTCTAGGCGCACAGATGGTGCGGCTGATGCGTGCCCTCCCAGGGGCGAGACTTGTCACAGACAGCCAGGCCCTGGGAGGGTAGCGCGGCAAGCGCCTCGAGGTCCCTGGTAATTACACTTCATGCAGGCGCTGCCACCAGGCCGTGGGGACCATGAGATCGGGTTCAGAGGCGTGGATAATAGGATCAGCCGTGCTCGCCGGGTGCTACCCCTGACCTACCAGCACCAGCAGGGCGGGAACGCCCCCAGCAGCGGAGCAGCCACTCTCAGCTCACCCACCCCTGACACTGGCAATCCTGGGCAGAGTGCGACAGATACTTCCGAGCCTGAGTAGACTGATTTGTGCACTACGGAGCTGGGGCAGGATTCCCCCACATTCCCGAGCTATGGCAGGGTATTCCTCACACTCTAGAGCCTGGTGAGAATATTTCAGATACCCCAGATCATGGGCAGAGTATTCTTCATACCCCAGAGCCTGGTGAGAGTATTCCAGATACCCCAGATCATGGGCAGGGTATTCCTCATACTCTAGAGCCTGGTGAGAATATTTCAGATACCCCAGATCATGGGCAGAGTATTCCTCATACTCCAGAGCCTGGGGAGAGCATTCCAGATACTCCAGATCATGGGCAGAGTATTCTTCATACCCCAGAGCCTGGTGAGAGTATTCCAGATACCCCAGATCATGGGCAGAGTATTCTTCATACCCCAGAGCCTGGTGAGAATATTTCAGATACCCCAGATCATGGGCAGAGTATTCCTCATACTCCAGAGCCTGGGGAGAGCATTCCAGATACTCCAGATCATGGGCAGAGTATTCTTCATACCCCAGAGCCTGGTGAGAGTATTCCAGATACCCCAGATCATGGGCAGGGTATTCCTCATACTCTAGAGCCTGGTGAGAATATTTCAGATACCCCAGATCATGGGCAGAGTATTCCTCATACTCCAGAGCCTGGGGAGAGCATTCCAGATACTCCAGATCATGGGCAGAGTATTCTTCATACCCCAGAGCCTGGTGAGAGTATTCCAGATACCCCAGATCATGGGCAGAGTATTCTTCATACCCCAGAGCCTGGTGAGAGTATTCCAGATACTCCAGATCATGGGCAGAATATTCTTCATACCCCAGAGCCTGGTGAGAGTATTCCAGATACCCCAGATCATGGGCAGGGTATTCCTCATACTCTAGAGCCTGGTGAGAATATTTCAGATACTCCAGATCATGGGCAGAATATTCTTTATATCCCAGAGCCTGGTGATAGTATTCCAGATACTCCCGATCATGGGCAGAGTATTCTTCATACTCCAGAGCCTGGTGAGAGTATTCCAGATACTCCAGATCATGGGCAGAGTATTCCTCATACTCTAGAGCCTGGTGAGAATATTTCAGATACCCCAGATCATGGTCAGAGTATTCCTCATACTCCAGAGCCTGGGGAGAGCATTCCAGATACTCCAGATCATGGGCAGAGTATTCTTCATACCCCAGAGCCTGGTGAGAGTATTCCAGATACCCCAGATCATGGGCAGAATATTCTTCATACCCCAGAGCCTGGTGAGAGTATTCCAGATACCCCAGATCATGGGCAGGGTATTCTTCATACCCCAGAGCCTGGTGAGAGTATTCCAGATACCCCAGATCATGGGCAGGGTATTCCTCATACTCTAGAGCCTGGTGAGAATATTTCAGATACTCCAGATCATGGGCAGAGTATTCTTCATACCCCAGAGCCTGGTGAGAGTATTCCAGATACCCCAGATCATGGGCAGAGTATTCTTCATACCCCAGAGCCTGGTGAGAGTATTTCAGATGCCCCAGATCATGGGCAGAGTATTCTTCATACCCCAGAGCCTGGTGATAGTATTCCAGATACCCCAGATCATGGGCAGGGTATTCTTCATACCCCAGAGCCTGGTGAGAGTATTCCAGATACCCCAGATCATGGGCAGGGTATTCCTCATACTCTAGAGCCTGGTGAGAGTATTCCAGATACCCCAGATCATGGGCAGAGTATTCTTCATACCCCAGAGCCTGGTGAGAGTATTCCAGATACTCCCGATCATGGGCAGAGTATTCTTCATACTCCAGAACCTGGTGAGAGTATTCCAGATACTCCAGATCATAGGCAGAGGATTCTTCATATTCCAGAGCCCGGTGAGAGTATTCCAGATACCCCAGATCATGGGCAGAGTATTCTTCATACCCCAGAGCCTGGTGAGAGTATTTCAGATGCCCCAGATCATGGGCAGAGTAGTCTTCATACCCCAGAGCCTGGTGATAGTATTCCAGATACCCCAGATCATGGGCAGGGTATTCTTCATACCCCAGAGCCTGGTGAGAGTATTCCAGATACCCCAGATCATGGGCAGGGTATTCCTCATACTCTAGAGCCTGGTGAGAGTATTCCAGATACCCCAGATCATGGGCAGAGTATTCTTCATACCCCAGAGTGTGGTGAGAGTATTCCAGATACTCCCGATCATGGGCAGAGTATTCTTCATACTCCAGAACCTGGTGAGAGTATTTCAGATACTCCAGATCATAGGCAGAGTATTCTTCATACCCCAGAGCCTGGTGAGAGTATTCCAGACACCCCAGATCACGGGCAGAGTATTCTTCATACTCCAGAGCCTGGTGAGAGTATTCTAGATACTCCAGATCATGGGCAGAGTATTCTTCATACTCCAGAGCCTGGGGATAGTATTCAAGATACTCCAGATCATGGGCAGAGTATTCTTCATACTCCAGAGCCTGGTGAGAGTATTCTAGATACTCCAGATCATGGGCAGAGTATTCTTCATACTCCAGAGCCTGGTGAGAGTATTCTACATACTCTAGATCATGGGCAGAGTATTCTTCAGACTCCAGAGCCTGGTGAGAGTATTCCAGATACTCCTGATCCTCGGCAGAGTTGTGTTCACTCTCCATGGCCTGGGGAGAGTATTCAATATACTCCTGAGCTGGAGAAGAGTGTTCTGGAAACGCCTGTGCCCAGGCAGAGTGTCCTTCAGACACTAGAGCCTTGGGGAAGTATTAGAGGTGCTCCTGAGCCCAGGAAGAGTATTGTGTGCACCCCCAGAGCCTGGTGAGTGTATTCCAGATACTCCAGATCATGGGCAGAATATTCTTCATACCCCAGAGCCCGGTGAGAGTATTCCAGACACCCCAGATCATGGGCAGAGTATTCTTCATACTCCAGAGCCTGCTGAGAGTATTCTAGATACTCCAGATCATGGGCAGAGTATTCTTCATACTCCAGAGCCTGGTGAGAGTATTCTAGATACTCCAGATCATGGGCAGAGTATTCTCCACACTCCAGAGCCTGGTGAGAGTATTCCAGATACTCCAGATCATGGGCAGAGCATTCTTCATACTCTAGAGCCTGGTGAGAGTATTCTAGATACCCCAGATCATGGGCAGAGTATTCTTCATACTCCAGAGCCTGGGGATAGTATTCAAGATACTCCAGATCATGGGCAGAATATTCTTCATACCCCAGAGCCTGGTGAGAGTATTCCAGATACCGCAGATCATGGTCAGAGTATTCTTCATACTCCAGAGCCTGGTGAGAGTATTCCAGATACCCCAGATCATGGGCAGAGTATTCTTCATACTCCAGAGCCCGGTGAGAGTATTCTAGATACTCCAGATCATGGGCAGAGTATTCTTCATACTCCAGAGCCTGGTGAGAGTATTCTACATACTCTAGATCATGGGCAGAGTATTCTTCAGACTCCAGAGCCTGGTGAGAGTATTCCAGATACTCCTGATCCTCGGCAGAGTTGTGTTCACTCTCCAGTGCCTGGGGAGAGTATTCAATATACTCCTGAGCTGGACAAGAGTGTTCTGGAAACGCCTGTGCCCTGGCAGAGTGTCCTTCAGACACTAGAGCCTTGGGGAAGTATTAGAGGTGTTCCTGAGGCCAGGAAGAGTATTGTGTGCACCCCCAGAGCCTGGTGAGTGTATTCCAGATACTCCAGATCATGGGCAGAATATTCTTCATACCCCAGAGCCTGGTGAGAGTATTCCAGATACTCCAGATCATGGGCAGATTATTCTTCATACCCCAGAGCCTAGGGAGAGTATGCCAGATACCCCAGATCATGGGCAGAGTATTCTTCATACTCCAGAGCCTGGTGAGAGTATTCCAGATACCCCAGATCATGGGCAGAGTATTCTTCATACTCCAGAGCCTGGTGAGAGTATTCTAGATACTCCAGATTATGGGCAGAGTATTCCCCATACTCCAGAGCCCGGTGAGAGTATGCCAGATACCCCAGATCATGGGCAGAGTATTCTTCATACTCCAGAGCCTGGGGATAGTATTCCAGATACTCCAGATCATGGGCAGAATATTCTTCATACCCCAGAGCCTGGTGAGAGTATTCCAGATACTCCAGATCATGGACATATTATTCTTCATACCCCAGAGCCTAGGGAGAGTATGCCAGATACCCCAGATCATGGGCAGAGTATTCTTCATACTCCAGAGCCTGGTGGGAGTTTTCCAGATACCCCAGATCATGGGCAGAGTATTTTTCATACTCCAGAGCCTGGTGAGAGTATTCTAGATACTCCAGATCATGGGCAGAGTATTCTCCATACTCCAGAGCCTGGTGAGAGTATACTAGATACTCCAGATCATGGGCAGAGCATTCTTCATACTCTAGAGCCTGGTGAGAGTATTCTAGATACCCCAGATCATGGGCAGAGTATTCTTCATACTCCAGAGCCTGGGGATAGTATTCAAGATACTCCAGATCATGGGCAGAATATTCTTCATACCCCAGAGCCTGTTGAGAGTATTCCAGATACCCCAGATCATGGGCAGAGTATTCTTCATACTCCAGAGCCTGGTGAGAGTATTCCAGATACCCCAGATCATGGGCAGAGTATTCTTCATACTCCAGAGCCTGGTGAGAGTATTCTAGATACTCCAGATCATGGGAAGAGTATTCTTCATACTCCAGAGCCTGCTGAGAGTATTCTAGATACTCCAGATCATGGGCAGAGTATTCTTCATACTCCAGAGCCTGGTGAGAGTATTCTAGATACTCCAGATCATGGGCAGAGTATTCTCCATACTCCAGAGCCTGGTGAGAGTATTCCAGATACTCCAGATCATGGGCAGAGCATTCTTCATACTCTAGAGCCTGGTGAGAGTATTCTAGATACCCCAGATCATGGGCAGAGTATTCTTCATACTCCAGAGCCTGGGGATAGTATTCAAGATACTCCAGATCATGGGCAGAATATTCTTCATACCCCAGAGCCTGGTGAGAGTATTCCAGATACCGCAGATCATGGTCAGAGTATTCTTCATACTCCAGAGCCTGGTGAGTGTATTCCAGATACTCCAGATCATGGGCAGAATATTCTTCATACCCCAGAGCCTGGTGAGAGTATTCCAGATACTCCAGATCATGGGCAGATTATTCTTCATACCCCAGAGCCTAGGGAGAGTATGCCAGATACCCCAGATCATGGGCAGAGTATTCTTCATACTCCAGAGCCTGGTGAGAGTATTCCAGATACCCCAGATCATGGGCAGAGTATTCTTCATACTCCAGAGCCTGGTGAGAGTATTCTAGATACTCCAGATTATGGGCAGAGTATTCCCCATACTCCAGAGCCCGGTGAGAGTATACCAGATACCCCAGATCATGGGCAGATTATTCTTCATACCCCAGAGCCTAGGGAGAGTATGCCAGATACCCCAGATCATGGGCAGAGTATTCTTCATACTCCAGAGCCTGGGGATAGTATTCCAGATACTCCAGATCATGGGCAGAATATTCTTCATACCCCAGAGCCTGGTGAGAGTATTCCAGATACTCCAGATCATGGACATATTATTCTTCATACCCCAGAGCCTAGGGAGAGTATGCCAGATACCCCAGATCATGGGCAGAGTATTCTTCATACTCCAGAGCCTGGTGGGAGTTTTCCAGATACCCCAGATCATGGGCAGAGTATTTTTCATACTCCAGAGCCCGGTGAGAGTATTCTAGATACTCCAGATCATGGGCAGAGTATTCTCCATACTCCAGAGCCTGGTGAGAGTATACCAGATACTCCAGATCATGGGCAGAGCATTCTTCATACTCTAGAGCCTGGTGAGAGTATTCTAGATACCCCAGATCATGGGCAGAGTATTCTTCATACTCCAGAGCCTGGGGATAGTATTCAAGATACTCCAGATCATGGGCAGAATATTCTTCATACCCCAGAGCCTGTTGAGAGTATTCCAGATACCCCAGATCATGGGCAGAGTATTCTTCATACTCCAGAGCCTGGTGAGAGTATTCCAGATACCCCAGATCATGGGCAGAGTATTCTTCATACTCCAGAGCCTGGTGAGAGTATTCTAGATACTCCAGATCATGGGAAGAGTATTCTTCATACTCCAGAGCCTGGTGAGAGTATTCTAGATACTCTAGATCATGGGCAGAGTATTCTTCAGACTCCAGAGCCTGGTGAGACTATTCCAGATACTCCTGATCCTCGGCAGAGTTGTGTTCACTCTCCAGTGCCTGGGGAGAGTATTCAATATACTCCTGAGCTGGAGAAGAGTGTTCTGGAAACGCCTGTGCCCTGGCAGAGTGTCCTTCAGACACTAGAGCCTTGGGGGAGTATTAGAGGTGCTCCTGAGCCCAGGAAGAGTATTGTGTGCACGCCCTGAGCTTGGGCAGAGTTCACCCATAGTCCTGAGCCAGAGCTGAGTGTTGTGCGGACTCTGTAACCAATGGAGAATAGTCCAGATACTCATGCTCAGAATGAGCTTCATACTCCTGAGAATGGAGAGGGTGTTCCCCCTACTCTCTGGATTCTCTTGATTCGGGACAGAGTGCTCTTCTTCCTCTGTGGCCCAGGGAAAGTACTCCTGATACTCCTGAGCAGAATGCCTTTCATACTCTTGAGTTTGGGGAGTGTTCCTGACACTACTGAGTCTCAGCCAAGTTTTACCCATACACCCGTAACCAGTCTGTGCAGCGTACCTCACATACGTCTGAGCCTGGAATAAGTATTCCTGCTGCTTCTGGGACTTAACAGCGTTTACCTACACTAAGAGTTTCCCTAGGAAGGACAGAGGACACTGGCCAATGTGACAAGCTTCATCATTAGGCCCTTTCCTCACAGTGGTGACATCCAGTTATGCATGGTGGGCTCCCCTGCAGCTCTTTGAGGGAAGGAAAATATTTTTCTTGGTTATGCCTTACGTGGCAGAAGGAGGACTAGCTGCAAAATGTGTAAGGAAGTGGAGAATGAAAGAAGAGAAGAGTTGGTAGACGGTCTACCTACTCTGCAGGAAGGCTAAAATCCTCCCTCATGTAGGAAAGGACAAGATCTAATCCTTCCTTTTGCAACAACGGCCCACTAATTTCTGGCAAAGCAGAGTTGTCATAATCCACCCCAGGACCATGTGATGACCGGGATGATGGAGGGAAAACGGGAGACCCCCAGCAAAACCTGCTTTGACGTGTTAAATGCCGCAGTCATCAAGGAGCATAAATAGGTGTTTAGAAAACCCATCAAACCCCACCTGACTTTCAGCTGTCGCGTCTCTGTTGGGCAATGCTTCTCATGCTTTCTTCGAGGGGCGTTTACCCTCCATAGTAGAGTGATTGACTGTTCAGCTCAGAACGTGACCACCAGCGAAACTGATAAAACTCGTGACTTTCCTGGTGGTGAGGCTCTTCCTGTAAAGGTTGTATAATGGCCAATGCGTCTAGGCCCTATTCAAAATGGCCCCATGCATGGCAAATTAGAAGGAGGCGACACGTATCTACCTCCTGCATTTGAGTCCACCATGGGGGACGATCGCTCCAGTCAGCACCCATCCTAGGGCAGAACAATAAACAACCTGCCTCCAACCACAAGCCCGGCTGGGAATCAGGTGTGGACTGCTAGTGGCACCCACCCGAACTTATGGAACTTACTCACCACAAGGCCACTCACACTACCAGGCCACCAAGGGAAAGGGACCCAGTGAACGCTTCATGAAAACTAAAAGGTCTACAGGGAAGACAAACCGGGATGGTTGTTGGGTAATGAGTCCTATATAAGGTACAATTGGAAGTTTAAGGTTTTTGATTTAAGGATATTGCCTTAAAGGTGACTGCAGCGAGGCAGCGCTTCCCACTTGGAAGACGTGAAATGAGAAAGGGGAATGAGGAGGTAATGGCTTCCATCCACTAAGAGGAGTTCCTTCAGTCTAGCTTCCTACTCATTATCCCAGAAGTCCCCTTTCTTCTTTCATCAGGAGAATCCTGTGAATAAACAGATCCAAGCAGACCCTTTCAGGGCCATAGCACCATATGCAGCATTTACACATGCTGTAGCATTAGCTGCTCTTTGTTAAATGAAGATTCCAGAAAGCCATTGTTAAAAAAACATAAAACTGCAAAATAAATCACATGCTTTTAAAACACTACTTAAAAATAGAAAAGAACCTCCTCAGTAACAATAAAACATAAACCACTTATTTTGGAATAAAATAAATAAATGTGCTCCTGCTTGTTCCATCGACGGACACCGTGTATGCCATGCTAATCTACTTCCTGCTTTCAATGATTAATTAGACACCATTGTGAATTAAAGTGACGTGATTAATCACCACAAGTCAGATCTGCTTGGACTCTCAGCAGACACTGCACATTCAGTCTACGCCCTGCATTGTACACACAGCTTCTTATCAGTGCCATCCTGCAGCACATTAAATATTCAGGCACATCCTGCTCCTCTCTTATTCACCAGCCTCAGCTGCTCCTTTCCCGCCTGGCTTGTCCTTGCTGTGGGCTGGAGCCCTACAGGGAAAAGGAGGGCGAGGCTCTATCAAGTGGAAATTCATGGTAGAGTGTCTCGGTTCACAACTGCTACCGTCAAAAAGAGAACTGGATTTATGTATTTTTGGACAGAATATTTGCTGTCAGGCTTGTATTGGTCGAACATTGATTGAATTGCACTCAAGCAGTGATTTTACAGCCTCAAATATTCAAAGAGTAAGTACTGTTAATCGGCTATACAAAAACACCACTGTAGTCTCTTTTTAGCTCTATTTCCATGGTGGACTGTCAAGGAAAAGCCTTAATTTTGCACTTCTGTCTGGGTGTGGTGGGGGACTCCCATACCTCTATCCTATCTTCTTTCTCCTTACCTGTTCCTTATTATTACATTAAATTAAATAGTTTTTCTTTCCTCCATAAATGTGCCTTTCTTCCCTCACCGCACTCAGCCCTGAAAGTGTGCTTCCTCTGTGGTCCATGGCATGGGAATATAAGGTGAGGCTACACAATCAATAACAGTATCAGTTGCCGCCTGCCAAAGTACTTACTTGCTCAGGGTTCTCAGGGGTATATTCACAAGAACGTGTGATAACTACCGCAAGAGTAGCTTAACACAACTCTCAACATCGCAGCCCATCGCGGGAATATAACCCCGTGTCAACGTGGAAGTCACAACAAGGTGGTACCATGCGATAGGCTGCCGAAACCACGGACAATGTCCGCGACACAACCACATCGATGGAGATAAAAGCACAAACCACAAACCACAACACCAAAAAACCTGCGATGGGCCAAAGCGCGATGAGGAAATCAGTGATAAGCAGCGCCAGGCCTGCAACACACACCTGGCCGGCGGGAAAAATCTCCATAAAAGTAGAAAAAAACACCCAAACACAAACTGACCAACACCCAAGCACCATGGAGGCAGCCGGAGCAGGCGCAGAGGATGAGCGCAACCCCACAAGCACCCCAGACGACCTCGGGGACAGGGAAGGGCAAGGACAAGAAGAAGAGGAAGACAAGGTTCAGTCCGCAGGCGAACAGGATCCTAGTCACGGAGGTGATGGAACACCATCAACAACTGTTCGTCACCTCCAATGTGTCATTGGGAACCAAAACTGGAGTATGGCAGGACATCGTGGACAAGGTGAATGCCGTCGGAGAGCACAAGAGGACAATGGACGAGGTCAAGAGGCGATGAAATGACATCAAGCGGAAGACCAAGGAGAAACTCGCAGCCAACCAGAAGGCAGCAATGCAGACTGGAGGTGTGGGCGCAGCGCCACAGCTCGAGCTGGATGACATGGAGGAGCTGGTGTCGACAGTCATCAGTGTGGATACTGTGGCCGGAGTTGGGGGACAGGACACTGCTCGACAGGATACAACACAACCGCAACAGGGTGAGTGACCACCAGGTACTGGGGGGACGGGTGGAGATGGCCATGACGGCACACATGCACAATCAAGCACAGCACAGTGCACACCCTCAATGACTCTTGGTCATCGCCTAGATCCATAGACTGTCACAATGTACAATGCCATGCTGTCTGAATGTCAACATGTACCATGCGACTACATACATGTAGACACATTGCAATATATCATCTACCCTACACATTGCAGGGCCACCGTCAACACCCCCTGCAGAGCAGTCCCAGCCACTCTTCACTGATGACCAGGAGGACAACGCCAGCATTGACACCCAAGCCCTCCTAGACATCATTGACATCATCTGCGACTTACCTCCAGGATCAGGGCTGACCAGCTGCATCGAGTTGACCCCACCTACCACCCAAACCACCCGCAGGAGGCCCCCACAGCCCGCCAGTCTCACAAGACCCCCAGGAACAACACATGGCCTTCCAACGCCGTGTGCCGGAGGCCCAGAGGGAGACGGCTGAGCAGGTGCCGTGGGGTTCGACCTCATGGCTAACAAACTGGACGCCATCCATGGGTGTCTAGGCCCGCTCCATGGCCTCCAACGAGCCCTGACTGGCATCGCTGGAGTCCTGCTGTGGAGAGAAGAACACCTGTCTGCTCAGAGGGGCTCCAGCGATAGCAGCCGTGAGCTGGTACACATGCGGAGGCTCATGGAGGACATGGTGCGGATGGAGGCGGAAAGGATGGCAGCCACCGCTGTGCATCAGCGAAATGTAGCTGGGATCTACCATGCCCTGCAGACCATTATCATGGCATTGCTGCCACAAGGCGTGGTGCTGATGAATGCTGCTGACCCCACACCATCCACATCTCCGCCCCCTGGTGTGTCAGTGCCCCACAGTGCGGCAGGCGTATCCACTCCGGCACCTGATGTGTCACTGCCACACAGTGCGGCCGACAACCCTCCTCCGGCCCCTGATGTGTCAGTGGCACACAGTGCCCCAGCCGGTACTGCAACACCCACAGGTGGGGCAGAGCACACATCCGGGGACGAGGACGTGGATGGGTTTGTGATCAGGAGGCACTAGCATTCATTTCCGCCACCTGGCCTGTTCCTGCTTGGTGCCGCACATGGCCCCATGACCTACCACTGACCCCGATACACTCCAATGCACTCACCTTGGACAGCAACATGGACTGCCATATCCTGTTTGATGACCGATGACACGGCGACCACACTGCGGACTGTACCCTAACTCTTCCGCAGGACTTGTCATCCCCGGATGACAAGTCATCCCCGGATGGCTGGCCCTCCAATGGCCCATATTGTGTAGTGTGCTTGGCATTGCCCTGTACCGCTCCAGCTGCAGGACTGCACTGGATGTGCAATAAACATCCAGTGACGCACTGCTGTGTTATGTCGTTCATCATCCATGTATGAATGTGTGGGTGAATGTAGGGACAGTGATGCCCTTGCGTCAATGATGCTCATCCTGTGGGATGCCATTCAGAGGGCTCTACATAGCATATTGTGTACTGGGTCCCGTGAACACTACAACAGGGACACACCCATCAGTCACTTTCATGTCCGGACATGGACTGAACCACGCCCAGATCCCACGTGTCATTGTTGCAAGCCCTGCGCTGGTCCGGCTTACGGCAGGCCAGACCACTCCTCTTACGCTCCGAGGGGGGGCCCTCATTGCTACCCGTTGCAGGCGAACTCGCTGGTGGTGTGCAGGTCACTGATCTAGTTGTCAGCATGTCACAGGCACTCCCTGAGGGCAGGTTTGCACGCACACCACACCCATCCGGCACAGGCGTCACAGGCCATGTGACTCCACCAACATAAGGGGCTGACGACGTCACATTCCCCTCTGCCGGTGGTGACTGGATGACGGATGCTCCACTGTTCTCAATCATAAAGGGCCCATAAGTTGTTGCACATAGGGTTAGTGGCACCCGAGGCCTTGCGTCTGTCACGGGCCTGCCACCACGTGGTGCTGACTGGGCTTGCACAGGGTTAGTGCCACTCGAGGCCTTGCGTCCGTCACGGGCCTGCCACCACGTGGCGCTGACTGGGCTTGCACAGGGTTAGTGGCACCTGGAGCATTGCGGCCGGCACAGGCACCCCGCCACGGGACGGTGACTTTGGGTGCACTGAGTCAGTGGCACCGTAAGCTGCTGAGCGGGTGTGCAGCCTGCGATAATGCCCCATCCCGGCGGTCCGGACAGCTCAGGTTTTGTGTGCCCTGCTGGACCGCAGTGTAGGCCAGAGCCAGCGGACAGTGTGGGCCTACCGCCACGTGGCGTTGCTTCCGGGATCACAGAGTTGATGGCACCTATTAGGCTGAGCGGGTGTGCAGCCTGCGATGAGGCCGCCCTGGTATGTCCTCTGCCATGGAGTAATCAAGACCCAGCACCAAACGTGAGACCTGGTGGCCTGCGGAGGAGGGCGGCATGGTATGGAGTGTGCCATGTCCGCGGGCCCCGGGCTTGTGGTCTGCAGCGGAATGTAGTGGGACCTACTGTCTGCACGCCGGTGGCATAAGGTGAGCAGTGCGGCCTGGTTGTGCATGGGCGGGCATGCTCCAATGGGCGGCTGGAGGGGCTGGGGTGCCTCTGTCTGGGTGTGCATGGGCGGGCAGGCGATGTTGTCTTGTGTGATTGTGTGTACTGTGCCAAACATGTATCTGGACTCTGTTTCAGATGACGGGTCTGTCTCAGATGTGTGACCTAATGGACTGCACTACATGCCGGCAAGTGGTTGGAAACACACCGGTGGCAGCAGGTGAGCAGTGTGGCCTGGGTGCGCAGTGGCGGCGCTCTCTCTCTCTCTCCCCCTCTCTTCTTCTTCTCTCTCTCTCTCCCCCTCTTCCTTTCTCTCTCTCTCCCATTCTCTTCTTCTCTCTCTCTCTCCCCCTCTTCCTCTCTCTCTCTCCCACTCTCTTCTTCTCTCTCTTTCTCTCTCCCCCTCTTCCTCAAATTCTCTCTCCCACTCTCTTCCTCTCTCTCTCTCTCCCACTATCTTCTTCTCTCTCTCTCCCCCCCTCTTCCTCTCTCTCTCTCCCACTCTCTTATTCGCTCTCTCTCTCTCTCCCCCTCTTCCTCTCTCTCTCCCCCACGCTCTTCCTCTCTCTCTCTCTCTCTCTCTCCCACTCTCTTCTTCTCTCTCTTTCTCTCCCTCTCTTCCGCTCTCTCTCCTTTGCTCTCTCTCTGTCCTTTGAAGTGCGCATGACACACCTTCTCATCATGATTTTTGTCCTGCAGGCTGTGACCTATGGATTGGCCCGAGGAGAGCCGCAATGTGTCTTCATTTCATTTCTGTGTTCATTTTAATAAAGTTTGATTTGTTGTTTCGGAAATGAATGTGTGATGCTCATTTTTGTGACGACACATGCATGTCACCAGTTGTGATTCTGTGACATCATGCAGATAATTTTGTACGTGATTGGGTGAAGCTGATGTGGTGTGTCTTTGGTCGGGGGAGGGCCAGGGAAGGGGGGGTCCAGGGGGTGGTTGTGGCGAGTGTTGTTTCCCTTTCGGCCCTCTGGGCTGCATGTTCAGTTGCCCGGCTGCATCTGTTGTTCTTGAGGCGTGGCTGTGGGCTGCGCTACCTTCTGTGGTGCAGGCTGTGGACCGACTTAACACCAGGTCAGAGCAGGTGTTATTTTCCTGCTGCTAACGCGCCGTATCGCCTGTTTCGTGTTCTTATCGCAGTTCTGTCTGGTCATTGTGAATGTTGTGGAGTGGTGTTGTCGCGGCTTTTGGCACGGGAACGCCTACTCTGCATCTCATTAGCGATAGTTGCGGGGGTCTTCTGTGGCGATGTTTTTTGCAGCTGCTATCGCAGGTAAACTGGTGCTGTGGGCTGTTAACACCAGCTTGTGAATGGGGCAATAGATTTATCGGAACTTTGGCTGTGATAAAGTGCCGTTAACTTGGCGATCGTTACTTGTGAATATGCCCCTCACTCTTTCGAATGTTCACATACACATCAAAGTAATTTCTGTTTTCTCTCTCTTTCCTTTTTTCTAATGATACCACTGCAAATGTTATGCCCTTTTTGGAACAAATGTTGTTAATAACATTTTTAGAACAAGGTATTCGTTCTCTTCTGCAAATAGCAATAATTAGACCCTGAATTTTATCATCCCTTTTATTCTATCTTGTCATTTTCTATTCATCGTGAGCCATCACAATAAAACACACACTCATGGGAAATGAATATCAAAATATGTGTAGAGTAAACCGTGGTCAACAGGAGCCTTAACCAGTCATTATTTAAATATGCAAGACTTGGAACCGTGTGGTGGCCAAAGTTTACAATATAGGTGAGTCTTAACTTGCTTAGTACAGTTTAATCACTAACCTTCATTTGCCCTTGCAGTCGAAGGAAGAGGGATGTAGGTACCTTAATTTTACTAACTCTGAATATTGTTTTTTAAAATATAGGCTTTTTAAAAAGTAGGCAACAAGGATGAACCCTTTGCATAATTGCCAACAAGTGAGAAATCTTCAATGCTTTGTGTTTGTAGGATGGTTTGTAGCCAAATGCACAGAGAAATACCCATAAAATCAAAAAGAAACTAATTGTCAATGATGAAAGTGTTTGACGCCTTAATTACAATTTACTCTGGATAAGATTTAAATCACAAACTTCGTGTAAAGCTGCTTAAACAGGAAACGGGTTAAGTAATCCTGCAGATGTAAACAGTGCAAGATGGCCCACATTATAAGTCTAATTCACAGCTCTGACTTTTTTGCGGTGTGTCGTTTGGGGGAGCCCTAAACACAAGAACATCTAGTGACATCATATATGTCATGAACAGGACATCTGGTGAACCTAGAGGTGCCCCTTGTATTGATCCTGCACGTCTGCCTACCGCCCATCCCATACTAGCTGTAGCATTTTTTTTTTAAAAAATGCAGATCTGAAAACCCAGAAAAAAGTCAATCCTTCAGCAACTGTCATATGTGGCTACTGTCCCAGGATTTCCCTGTGAAATCAAGGCTTTGTGAGAAGCTTGCCATAGGTCCCGTATTAAGAGGTATCCAGGCGCGCAGCCATTGCAGATTAGCTTTTCATGGCACATTCTCTTGTCACGTTGGCCACTGGGCATGACAGCTGGTTACACCAGGCAGGACTCTGCAGCAGGCATTAACTCACTGAGCTATGTTATCAGATTAGGCTAAATCAAAAAGACGAAAACAGCCTATAAACGAGACTGTGCATGATGTTTCCATGTAATCACAGATCCCCGACGAAGATGCACTAGTCCGCCGATAGGCTATACTGAGGACAGTGGAGGTGCAACTGAAATGAGTCATCTGAATTGGTAACTAATAGCAAAAGCCCCTTGAGCAAAGCATACAATAGTAACAGCCCTCTGTAGGGGGAAAAGAGGTCCCATTGACCCCCGACATCTCCTGGTGGTGGCTGAAGTCACTCACTGCACCCGCATGCAAGGGGATCTCTTATCCCTCTAAAGAGGGCCGGCGGGTTGCCGCCAGCACTATAAACACGGAGCCGCTCTACTTTTCACATGAATGCGCAGCCCTGGGGGTAGCGCATTCATCCTAATACTGTGCATTTTCCTTGTTTGCGCCGGGCGCACCTTTTAAAAGGTATTTGCACTGCCAGTGGTTGTTAGCTTTACAAAAATAAATGAGTAACAACAAGGATTTTGTTGTAAATACCATTAAAAATGTTTCAATTCTGAAATGTTGAGACTGTGAATTAAACATTACAGATGTCTGTGGAAGATGTAGTGGGCTAAAAAGTGGCCACCGTTCCTGTTTTTCCTTTCCTCCCACAAAATCCACGGCAGTCTACATTAGACATGTGCACCCTGTTTCTCGTCACATCTTTCTGAAATCCTCCATCTGCATATTTCACACTTCCTCTCTTTCCCCTTCAGCACAAACCTTTTACTCTCACTTGTACTTCTGCGCATCTCCTTCATTTTACCACTCACTCACACAACGTGCCCACTCACCTCTAAGCACTGTATTTTCTATTACATAAGCCTTGTCAATAATGTGGCTGCTCTTTGTTCCCTTCACCCACATTTGCACAGAATAACAGTTGCAGCTGGCATTCATGTCGATTGCTCTGTGCGCTCGGCAGAAATGCCGAAATGCCAAGGATTGGGTGACCATAGACTCTGTCCACATTTTTGACCCAGTGGCAGCCACTGTGAGGAACTTGTACTTCCTTCAGCCACATCTTCAGAACTCTCAATTATGGTAGTCCATTATAAAAACACGGATCCAACTCATTTCCAAATATGCACTATACAAGCGTCACATGCTTCACAAAAAAACTACCGAAACACAACATCCAAGAAATAATGCACACTCTTATGGAAGGAAGATTAAGTAAAACATATTGAATCTAAACAGGTCCCACATCGTTGACTTGGATTGCCGCAACATTGTTTACATTCACTGTTCAGAAATCGAGCAGTGTTTTGTCTGTAAAATTAAGAACATGATTATAGGCTCCTATGCGACTCGTTTCAATGTTAACTTTTAGTCACTACTGGGTCTGAGACCCGGGAGGGACCCGGCCCACATAAAGCCCTGCCTGGGAGTGCGAGTGCCAGTTGTTTACCTTCTCTGTGACCATAGTGAAGCCTAAGAATTGACCTCCTGACGTCTGGTGCAGGCTTGAACTCTCGTCACAGTAGGTGGGTGACTGCATATGCGCACACCCCCAGACCATCAGGCTCTCAGTCACAGACTGTAGCACTAGCCCTGGACACAGGAGCTATGTTTTAAACGTATCAGCGCGACTCACTGAGAGCTATCAGTGGGTAAAGGTCACACATGTATGTGCCCTCTCTTCTTATCCTTTCCATGTGACCTTGCACTGTGGCACACAATGATGGAGGAGTGTGGCTCAATGGTTAGAGCGGCAGACCCTGAACCAGAGTTCTGGCCAGGGACCAGGGTTCGATTCCCGCCTCGGTGGGGCTCGGGCTCAATTTCCTCGGACCTGTCTATTCTCGCCTCGGTGCCTATTCTAATCACGGGCCCAACGCTGCAACTCTGGGCAATAGCTTGCTTAGCCTCCACACCGGCCCCAACAGCACTAAGGATGCCTGGCTTCACCCTGGGGGTGCCCAAGAGTGGACACTTCACAGGGAAAGCCAGGAGGGGTGCCACAGCGGTATGAGTATCAGCGCCAGGAAACCGCAAAGGCGACACCGCAAGGTGGCCGTCTGGTGACAGTGCGCTCTATAAGTACCTTGACATTTTACATTTACAATGATGACGTCGCCTCTTAGTGGTCAGCATTCCTGGCTGTCCGGCTCATTTTACACATGTGGCTTGTTACCACAGTCCTTATATCGGTGCTAGCTAAAATGGCTGCGGGGGATTTCAGTGCGGAATCAATGCACTGGAGCTACTGGAACCTCAGCTTCTCCCCTTGTCCGATGTACAGCAATGGAGTCTTCCCACATAGGCACAAATGGGCTCACATGTGAAATATCAAAAAGAGCAGGAAGCTATGGGGATAAGTCAAGCCCTATGGAATTTATCTCACAATGAAACCCATTTAGCATTGTTTGTCTGAATGTCTCAGTATACCCATCAGTGAATCATCATTTATTTATGGCGCCTAACGTAAAGGAACATATTATATTTTCTCCAGACTTTAGGTCTCAGGACAATTGACATACATTACATTACATATATGTACATATATATATACCATATACGGTAAACAGTGTTTAGTTCACGTGCTAAACAATGCATGCCATAACAACGCGGTCGTTACAACGACCGCGTTGTTATTTCGCAAACCGTTACAACGCAAGTCCGAACAATGACCTGCGTTAGGGGCAGAAGGTGTTGGATTTCAAATCCAACACCTTCCCAAGTGTCCGCAAATACTGGAGTTGGAATAGTAAATTAAACTATTCCAACATCCAGCGCCCCCTAAAAGCAAGTCGTTGTTCCGACTTGCATTGTAATGGTATGTGAAATAACAACGCGGTCGTTGTAACAACCGCGCTGTTATGGCATGCGTTGTAAACGCATGCGAAAAAACTTCATATATTCACAATGTACAGCATAGAAAATGTATAGATTTTATTTTGTTCCTTGTTCCTCGTTGTACATCTTTGAGTGTGTAGCTTTTTATCTCATTATTTGGTTCATAATCCACTCACCGATAAGCAGGGCAGGAAGAGAGCCATGCGGGAATATATGACCTTGTCTTTCTTTGGTCCTGAGCAGGCCACGATTTAATATTGATAAAATGTGTGGACCTTTATCATTTGGAGGAGTCTTTGTGGATAAAATGGACTTTGAACGCATTCATTGAGACTGCAAGGAGCAGGTAATGAACGGAGGGCTCTTCGCCTGACTCCCTGCTATTTTAGACAACCTCAGGGTAGATGTTTTCTTTTGTCAGTGCTAATCATCATCTGCAATATCGAGTTTTCCACCTTTGCTGAAAGTATTGGCAAAGCCAACAGATTTACAATGGTGAAGCTAAAAGGCCATACATATTGTCTTTACCAGTGCTTGTTTATTTTTTTATTATTGTTCAATGTAATTATCTTTCGGATGAATAGGTTTTAGAACTAATTGATTTGAACTAACTGTATTTTTGTCAATTTGATTTAAATGAACCACCTTTTAAAACCAACAAAGTCCTGTGTGACCGCCAGGCTGGAGGTACTGTGTTGTCTAGAGGGCGAGAATCCCAGCGATAAATCCCTGCAGAGACATCCTAGTTATTCAAGGTTAGAGAGACAGCATTAGCACATGGCTGAAAGGTGAATGGCACACATCCCTGCAGAGCCCAAATGTCCATGTACCTTACAAGATGTGTGGGAAGCAAAGTCAATGGATTCCAGAATTGTGGAGGGAATTTCAGGTGCTCCTCGAGCAGCACTTTACGATGCACTCATCCTAGCAATCAAAAATTCATGAAGTATAATTTTAAGTGGTACGTGCTTTTGGGGGGGGCAGAAGAGTAGAAATGATCCACAAGTGCAATAAACAATGGATTAAAAGCCAGAAAGTGTTACATCTCCCTAAGGATCTTTTCAGCATTGCCTCACTTGTGAGAGCAAAGTGTCACATATGGAAGAAGTTTTGTCCTGGTTGGCCAAGTAAATTTAGCACATAGGGCCTTATTTAGGGTTTGTAGGACAGGACACTCTGTTAAAACATGGCTGATTTCCCGGCTGCCATTTTTAGAGTGTCATTGACTATGATGCACTTGTAATAAGCAGGATGGGTCATCTGTCAGGTTTTTGATGAAGTGCCCTCTTCACCAAACTATGAATGAGGCCCTTAGTAATTTTAAAGGAAAAATTCCCAACATCTCACCCGAGTATGGCTCCTCAGGGTCAGGTACACTGATCTGGTAACTTCAGAGACAGACGAAGAAGTAAACCTAAAGGCCGACAAACAGCTTCTCGAGGGATGATGCTGGAAGCAAAGTCTGAGGAAACGTGGATTGCTTAACTCGGTCATTTCGTCTTTAAAGCGCTGCGGGAGATGTAGCCTGACCACCAAGCAGGCAGGGTTACATGTGACTGTATGAGTATGACGATGGACGATGGCACGCGCGGTATAACGTTCAGAAGTGCAGCAGACAAAGGTAAGAAAGGTTATGTTGTTCTAAAACTTAATCCTAGTCTTTCAATGGGTCTCAGAAACAGGTCTGTATTTTCGGGTGCTAAAAAGGTGATCCTGAGCATAACAAATGAATGACTCAAATCAAACAGGAACCATCAGGCAACCTTGAAAGAATTTGTCCATGCCAGCTCAAGTCACACTTCAAACACCGCTTACATTCCCAGAATTGTCTCCACTTCTTGGTACAGCCTTTCTTCCTCTTTCTCTCTATGCCTATTTAAAACGTTTTAAGCATACCCAGAGAGTCCAGAAGGTATTTTTGGGGACAGATGCGTAGAAACCCTTTTTGAGATGCACTGTTACTAAAAAAGTATCCTCATGTACACACCACTGGGCCTAGCACTCGTACAGACCAGGCACGTATTCGAGTGTGCAACTGCTTCTTAGAAACAGACCAACTGGAGTAAAAAATACAGACCCCAATCTACAGTGGAGGCAAAAGTGTAGGTGCAGAAAGAGTAAAAATTGAGAAATAGAAACTCGTGCAGCTACAGTCCAAGATTTTGTAGTCCGGGGAAAGGTTTTTCCCTGTGATAGAGTAGTAATGTGCCACTTACTATGTTTTATACGAATCTTCATACAACTTCTTTACTCTCCATATCACCCACAACCCACGGAATTGGTTGTACGCTCTCGGTCTCTCAAAGACTGTCAGTCATCATCCAGGGGCACTAAAGGATGTTACACACCAGGAAATACCACTCCAGATGTCTTTCTGGGGTGTCAGTTTGTAACCCTGGCAACACACAGGATCTAGTCGCGCATCCTTTCTTGTGGTGTCTGTGACAGGGGTCTGTGGCAATGAATGAGCATCTTTTGGATCCACCAGAACTTTATTTTCTCATGCCAGGTCCCTTTAAGCCCACACCTTTTGTTCGTATTTCTCTCCATACTGTTGCTGAAGAATGGCATAGAAGGTGGAATGCGGTACCTGGATCTGGCTGACCTGCAACTAAATATTTGTGTTGAGCTATTTCCTCTTACTGACAATGGAGGTTGATTAGTGGGTTTGTGCTGAGAGCTAGAGAGGGAACCAGGATGCGAGCATAATCATATATATTTACCTTTTGAATGCTTGATGCCACATTGTGTATAAAGACTGAGTTGAAAGATTGAATTTCTAAGTAGGTTTAATAGGAATGTGAGGGAAGTGTCCAAGAGATGCTTAGTATCTCATTGAGACAGACAGACAGACAGACAGACAGACAGACAGATAGATAGATAGATAGATAGATAGATAGATAGATAGATAGATAGATAGATAGATAGATAGATAGATAGATAGATAGATAGATAGATAGATAGATAGATAGATAGATAGATAGATTGGTTGATTGATTGATTTGTGGTGTATAGAGCAAGTCTGCAGACTCGATTTCAGAGATCTTTATAACATGGTAATATAAAGTTGTCTTTCTGTGCTACACAACAATATGTTCATAAAGCGGCCAAAAACCAATAAGAGCTACTATGCACTGAAGCTAGCTAGGAAGAACAGACTTACCCAAGCAGATTGTTTGTGAAGCTTTCATAAATGATATAAGCTAATGTTTATGTGTTAGATCTTCTGGCGGGGCATCTCACAGCAAGATGTACTTCCAGCCTTTATCCTAATGCTCATGGGTAAGTAAAGTGGCAAATCTGCTCAGCTGAAAGCTCTCTATGGGCATTACGGAGGATGCCAATTAGACCTCAGTAGGTCGCCCACCATCAGAGGGGAATGCTTTTGCCCCACTGGAAGCCCAGTGGCGGACATGTCCGATGGCAGAGCCAGTTAAGGCTGCTTTGGTGGAAACCCTATGGTTCCCCTGCCACTGAATGTGGTGGGAGGATCGCAAGGTTGATGGACTGGGAACCTGTCATTTTTTGCCATATGTCCAGCATACGAAAACTTTAACATGACCCACAAAATCATAATTTGTTTCAGATATTCAGGGCCTTTGCTAAACAATTATGTGTGTGTATGTAATAGTAGGTAGCTTAAATATGCTTCCAAAACCCACCAGAGTCAGTGTAGTTCTTGTCAGGGAGCAGGGATGCGAACCATCTTTGATAGATTGTAAAGTGCCCTCATTGCAGAGGCCTGAAGGGCCTGTAACTTGTTGACATTGGCTGTAGAAGCCCTGCCTAATAAAGCATTGCCATCATTGATCTCTGAAATGATAATTGTTCCTGTAATGATTGACCTGCCTTCTGAAAACTGAAGAATGTGTGTTTTTCAGACCAGTTTATGGTGATCTTTAGGTAACTGTATAACCTTTGATCAACCATTAAAAGGCACTCATTGAAGCAAACCCCAAAGTTTTTTTTATGTTTTTCATAATCTGGATATCAGCATTGACCACCCCAGAGCTATGATTCTGCAGCCAATGATTGGTCCACTTAGCAAGAACTCTGCATTTGAAGCGTTCAAGATCAGCCGACTTCAATTCATCCAATCCAGGATTGTAGCAAACACTTCAGGTGCCCTCATTGTGTCTGCTAGTACATCATTGGTTAGCTGCCACACTATGTCAGTGTCATCAGCATAGTTCTGAAAGTGGACACTCAGATGAGCCAGTGCTGATTTATGGATTAAACATGGATATTAGAAAGGGAAGGGAACAGGCAGGAACCTTGCGGCACACTGCATTTGGCTGTCGTAGTTTTAGTTGATGCCTGTCCCAAGTGTAACGCTGGCTCTACATTCAGAAAAGGAAGGACTCCAACCAATTTAGTGACACCCCTGACATATCTGTAGTCTTTGCCAGTCTATCCAACAGCTTAGAGTTGCCAAGGGTTTCAAATGCTGCTGGTAGGACCAATAGCATGGCACTGGGCCTCCTGAGTGTACAATGTTCAAAATTATGGAATCAGTCTGGCCAGAGTCTATTCCTCTAAGGCGATGGAACACTGATAGTTTATCCCAAACTATACCAGTTAGCTTAACATGCTCTTGAAATTGTATTGTGTCTACCATCTCCAGTCACATAAGGAGGCAGGGAATGTTTGAGATAGGACTGTCGTTTTTCAGCTCTGTCACCACAAGGCCAGATTTTTTCAGAACTCTTTATATTTGCTGGGATAACTCATTCCCTGAAGGAGCTACTCATAATTTCTCTGATATTCGGGGCCAAAAAGATCTGGGTCGGCTTGAATGTAATGATTATGGAAACATGTCAACAGGAAGCATCTGGACTGAATCTTATATTTGCTATTGCAGAGTAATGTATCATTGTAAACCTGACTCTGCTGGTAGGGGGATAGGCGTGCTGGTCTGCTGCTTCATTACAGTTAACCCAACTGAACACATAGTTATAAGTCTTTATTTGATTAACACGGAGTCAGCATGTATCCTTCTCATTTATGGCTACCAAAGAATTCAGTAGAGTCTGACAGGGAGACATCGTTTACAACGCATGCATTATAAAGTGTGCATTACAACGCAATTTTTACAATGCAAAATCCATCACAACACATGCCATTACAATGCATGCCATTACAATGCATTCCCCAAAGTAACGCTGCAGCGGAGTTAGAATAGTAATTTCTTTGTCATGGACTATGCTTTGTAATGGCTTGCATTGTAATGACATTCGTTGTAATGGATTTTGTGTTGTAAAAATGCGTTGTAATGGCACGCGTTGTAAATGCGTGTGTTGTAACAGGTCCTATTCGTCTGACAATGCCCTACTAAATGCTTGTTTTCCCTTTGCTTTACCAAATTCAAAATTGGAGACTTTAGGCAATTTTAATATACGATACGGCGATCCCTTGGATAAGATTGCTCTAAATCTTGTGATGATCATTGATGCTCAAGAAGCTCTGCAGCTGCTTCTTGGTAGGCTTTCAGAGCATGTCCTCCACTTGTTAGCTCCTGGCCCTGGGCTAAACCTCGTCCCTGCAGCTGACTACAACCTCATCTGCCCTTACGGATCCACACTTACTCTTCTGCCATCTTTGTTATGGTTGATTACAATCCTCTTCCAACACTCCACCATTCCTGTTCTTAGTATCACGTTCACTGCACCTCTGACATCATTTCCTGCCTGGTATGTCACTCCTACCTCTTTCAGTAGGGCATCCACTTAAGGGCGTCACCAGACTTTGGTTCATGCTCTTGTACCACACATCTCCGACAGAAAGTGACCAAATGCATCAACTCTTTACAGCAGTGGATGGTACTGCACTTCCTTAAGTTGAACTCTGCCATAACAGAAACCATGCACATTCAATAATCATCAGCACTTGGCGAGGGCAGAATTTCAAACATGCCGGAGTAATTTCAGCAAATCCGTGTTACTTTTTTTTTTTTTTTTTTTTGAAAAACCTTTATTGACATTTCGATCATTGACAAGTATGGGCCTACAACCTCCCAGGGCCGGCCGCTAAGCAATCAGAGCAATAAGGTCAAATATAAGCACATGCGGCACCTCAGTAGCAAAATCTTCATACTAGGATAGTTCGGCCCGGGAGCCGCGCAGGTAGGACACCAGGAGAAAAGGGGTTTTTCATTTTATAATGAAACAAAACAGTAGGATCAGGTGCCATACAATTTCCCAACAGCGATAAAGGGCAGGCCGCATGATAGACGTTAGCAATAAACAGCAATCAATTGAATCCATGGCGCAAACACAGGAAATGATGGGGAAGAATATCAAAAACAGTTGCGCCTGCAGGCCCCCATACCTAACGCCCAGAGAACCCCCGGAAACTGTGGCACACACGGAGAGGCAACGGTTCACAGCAAAAGAAGCGTACCACGCTGATCCCAGAAAAGAAACAAAAAGAAACGGAGAAGAAAAAGGAGGCCATGGAAAAGGAGAGGAAGACTAAGAAAGAAAAGAGTCCCCCCCCAACCCCCCACCCTGCACCTCTGCAAATGAGTATGGCCCCTCCCCCCAGCAGTGTGCCTGTCGCCCTGGAACTAGACCCGAAATATAGAAGAAGCAGGGAAAAAGGAATAAGAAAGAACCCCACCAGGCGGGGGGGTGGAGAAAATATAATAGACTGGAGGAGGGCCTTCAGAACATACCCCCGGCTTCTCCCTCCCGCACCGTAAGGTATCCCAGCAGCAAACAATAAGTAGCACCAAATCGACCATAACAAAAAAGGGGAAATGGGGAGCATTGCGCACCGAATATGCTAGTAGCTATGTCCTGGGAATACACAACCATGAGTCCGCCCGTCCACCAGATGACCACCCCGAGGGATCAGCATCATCCCTGACCACTCCTGGCGATGCTGCCCATGCCTACCCCTCGACCCAGCGCCATGTCCGATGTTCCAAGGTGAAGGGATGTCCCAAAACAACCGGGAAGCGACGCACACCGGTGGGGTGGAGGTCTCAGAACGCCAACACAGTCCGCATCTCGGAGGGACGTCTTTCCCAGTGCTGCCCCAGGATCTGTACTGCACACAAGGTCCGGGGAGGCTAAATCATCCAAAGTAGACAGACATTGCTGGTAAAGTCCCTGGGTCACCGGAGGTCGTACACGGGACGAGGCCACCACCTTCCACTCGGAACCACTACCTCCGGAACAGATCAAACCCTCAGTCAGCCGATCATACGGTAGCATACTGTCCGGAGCGTCCGGCTGCGCACTAATCGCAGGGATGGCCGCAACATTATCCTCCTGTGTGCAGTGTAGGAAGTCCCTGTGCAACTGTGGACTAGCATGCCGCCATTGTCCCAACGCTGATGCCACACCGTCGATCTTACTCCCCAAGACCTCGATGCCACGAGCCAAGGAAAAATGAAGGGCACCAAGGGCCTCAAGGAGGTCGCCGTACCCCAGCACTGCTCCCCGCGGTCGCTCCGCCACACTCCCAAAAGTCACGCACTCCCAATCCTGCTGCGACCCGGTGGACAGGATAGTAGGCCGCATCGCAACAAGATGGCCGCCGGGGGAGGCCCGGCTCGTATGGGGGCCGGGACCCAGGGACAAGCAACTCGGGGTCCACGTCGCTGGAGACAGGGGTCCGGGGGCAGGTGCAAATTCAGCCGTTGCGTGGACTCGGGCAACAGTCGTCTCCACCAAGGACCAGCGGCCGCGAAAATCCGGGAGCAGTCTGCAAGGGTCAGGGCGAGCTAGGGGCGGTGTCCGGGCAGCTCACCGTCAAAGGCAGGGGCAAACACCGAAGAGTCTGAGAGCTGCACCCCCGGGCATGCCCTCGATCCACTACGCGTCAGCAACGGGAGCGGCCGTGGCGAAATGCAGGCCGGGGGGCAGCACCGCTCCGGTGGACCGACTCCACCCAGTCACCACAAGCCGTTGTTGTTAAACTGCCACCCGGCCAAGGCGTCCACTCGAGGTCCCGGCTCCGGGGCCGCACGGGCCGCAAAGTTCATCCGCGAATTTCTCAGGCGGTACAGTAGCCAGAAACCCCGGAGACACACGATCGGTTGCCACTCTCCTTCACAAACACGATCCCATGGCGCAAGCTGAGGATCTAGTACAGGATATCCGTGCGGGATGCGGAGGTTCACGGAGCCGGGAATCTACGCTGCCGTCTCGGTCGCCATCTTGGCTCCTCCCCCCGTGTTACTTTTTGATGCAGAATTACCTATAATAACGCGTTACTCCTCATGTAATTAAGAGTCATTTGGAGGAATAAAACATACCCTGAGAGCACATTTAACAAGAGTAAGCAGCCGCTCGCACTCGCTATTCATGTTCTGCTGCATTTAGCGCTATTTCTTAGCACAAAATGCATCCCCGCTTCCATTCTGGATGCAAGAGTGTATTATACACTAAGAAAATAGCGCTAAGTGCTGGGAGTAAGGTGGGGGGAAATCCTACCGCAAGAGCACATTTATTGCTATTTCTTAGTGCAAAATGCATTCTCACTTCCTTTTTTGACGCAAGAATGTATTGTGCACTAAGACAATAATGCTAAAAGCTGGAAATAAGCTGGGGGGAATCCTACCCCAAGAGCACATTTTGGGCTATTTTGTAGAGCACAATGCATTCTTGCACCCATTTTAGACATGAGGGGCATTTTTGTGCAAAGAAATAGCGTTAAATGCACAATTACTCTTAGGAATTCTTAGGCAATTCTGTATAATCACACTACACTGAATTAAACGAGTAACGCCCACCGCTAATCAGTACGTGAAAGCATTCTCAAAGCCATGCTTTTATCTCCTTGGTAGCCTAACACAACACAGGAGCCCAAGTCTAAATTCTCAACATCTGAAAGATCTGCCCGCATCTCATATTTAATTCTTCCAAAACCCTGTTTGGTACTGTAACCTCAGCCAGCTGGCCTACCATAATGTTCTTCGTGAATGTCTCCCTCACTCCTCATTCTTGCCCCTTGGCAAAGTTCTCAATTTTACTCTAGGGCCCCTTACACGTTCACAGATCCTCTCCTAATGCATCTTTGTAACCAGTGCTTAACTTAAAAAAAAAAAAAGTGCCAGGGCCCTCACCAGGACAGCACCACACATTGCCCCAGCCATCCTGCCAATGACAGTACCTCCACAACTACTAACCATCACACGGCCACAGGTGTGACATTTCAGACTGTTCGAGGCTCCCCAAGCTATAAGAATGGTTTGGGCAGCGGTATTAGTTGTTTTTAATGTATATTGAATTAATAAACAACTGTTGTTCTGCTTATCTTTCATTGCAAAAAGTGTCACCATATGGCAGCTGTTATAAGTACCGGTGTTGACGATTAAGTGCCAGTGCCGAGCACCGGAAACCACCGGCTCAAATTAAGCACTGCTTGTAACACATGGCAAATGGTCAAGAGGGCACTTCAAACAATGTCTCATTTTAAATGTTTCTTCGGCCTAATTCTCATCTTCTCACCTAGCTCAAATATTCTGACTCTACTTATAACCTCTCCCCTTCACTCTTAGGACAATGTAACCCAAAATCCACTGACCTCCTTCACATAAAAGTGTCCTTAAAGAAACTAACTTGCCAACCCATAAAGGTTTAGCAGCGCTTATGTTGGCACTACTACAAACCATGGATGATGTATATGGACTTTAATGGACCAATAGATGTTTGCTCACTTGCTTGTACAGTTCCACTTAATTATCATTGTATACAAGTTCCATGCATCCATGGCTTATATCACCTCCCCAATATTTTGTTAACCATTCTCTTCATATCCTATTTAAAGCATTTCTGTCCGAAATATTCAGGAATTCAGCAAGTAAAGATAAAATACAATTGCAAGAAAAACTCTTTGCTGCATTTTTGGGAACTATTGGTGGGGACTAAATAAAATATACTTTCTACTTTGATCTCTTCCTCAGTACCTTTGTGGTGGCACAGTTCCTGTACACCTCTTACCACTCTCCAAGTTCCATTGATTGCCCAATGTTCATTCAATCTAAAAAGGCAACAACGTTCCTGGCACTTAAAGAGCTCCATTTAAAGCCACGGCCATTCCTATAAAACCCCGTCAGAGCATTGGCTCTGCTGTTCTCTATAACTGGGCTGGTCCTTATTTTCCTGCTCATCAACTCAGGTTGAGTCAATTGTGCTTGCTTTGAGGGTTTCCTCTTACTCCACTGAGATCTGCCCACCATTCGTTTTCATTCTTGGTTCTTAAGTTCTGGACTTATCTTCCTGTTTCTGTTCACGTTTTACTGGCTTTCATTTTGTTTTAAGTACCAGGCACATTGATTGGCTTTAGAGAGCTCTATGAAAAACGAAATGTTCCAATTTGTGGATTGCTTATTTTGTTCTGGTGTCTTTTATGTATTTAAAACCACCTATGTATGTTTCTCATTATTTGGGGGGTTGGGAGACAATCTAGAAGACTGTGGAGTATATTTACAAGCCCTTATCACCAAAGGAACGTAACTTTTTATGTCATTCCTGTGGTGATCGGGGCTTTGCCCTATTTACAAGGCGCAGTTAATCCACTTAACGTGGCTTGATGCCGCCTTGTAAATAACGCACCCTTACATGCTATACTTAGCGTGAAAGGGGTGAGCAATGGGTGTTGCAGTGGTGTTTTGGTGCAACACCCATTGATTTTGACGCTGCCCCATATTTACAAGGGTGGCGTAAATATGGGGCAGCACCAAAATTAAGACCAGGGAAAGCCTGGACTTACCATGGCGAAACGAGGAGAAATTATTAATTTATCCTTGTTTTTGCTGTTTCTATGTATGCTGCATTGTGCAGCACACATCGAAACAGCAAAACGCCATGAATTATTGTTTATGTGCAAGAAGGTGTCCCTTCCTGCACATAAGCAATCATTAAAAAAATGACGATTTTCAACTACTATGTGTGCTGCAGAATTCAACACCCCTGGGAGCCACAAATCGCCTTTTGTGATTGTTTATGTGCAGGAAGGGACACCTTCCTGCACATAAACAATCATTTCCCTCAACGCAGGCACTCTTGCTTAGTGCAAGGGTGCCTGCATTGGCGCAAGGCAGCTTAATTTAGTGCCAGCGTTAGGGGAAACATAGGGGTGCGCCGTATCTTTGAAAATACGGTGCATCCCTGCGTTTTCAGAAAGGCGGAGCATTGCGTTAGCAAGTTGTGCTTATTGCCACTCAATGTTATTCTGTTGTACATATGTCCCCGTGTTCATTGTGGAAGGATTGCTGAAATTATTTTTTTATTTGTCAGGCACAGGGAGATTAAGTGATTTGCCGAGAATAACACAATGTTGAGAATAGCACCGAAGCTGGGATGTAAACCTGGATGCCCAGGTTCCAAAGTCAGCAGCTCTAGCCACTAGGCCCCCAATTCCTAACATTGGAGGTAGAGGTGGCTTGAACAAACTCTTTCTACCACTTCTCGATGCTAAGAGCACATATTTCGCAAGGGAAACATCAGTTACATCGCGGTCTTCACACCACAATACCTTTATAACGCGGGCATTACAACGCAAGTCATTACAATGACTTGCGCTGGATGGCACTCTAACCTTAGGAATAGTATGATTTACTATTCCAACACCTTTCCTACTGTAACGTACGCTGGAGTCGGAATAGTAAATCATACTATTCCTAAGTCCAGCGCCCTCCAGCGCAAGTCGTTGTAACGACTTGCGTTGTAAGGCCTGCGTTGTAATGGTATCGCGGTGTGAACACCGCGATGTAACATCGTATATTCATTTCGCAACCATCACCTAATCATCTAATTGCTACAGCATCATCCAACGTCTCATATATATCAATACCTTATTGTCCCCATGCCCATTTATCACGCACTACATACTCTCAGCCACAGATTTTACATCATATATTTTGTCCATTATTACCTCTATCAGGGGCACCCTCACTACTTCCGTTACTTACCCTCTTACCCATCCTTAACTCCTATCACCCACCCCATCCTCACTCCACTACTTTCGCACATCTCGACTACTTCACCCACATAACATCTTCATTCTCAAATCGGCTCATCCCTCATTTGCACAACCCAAACTCTTAAAACCTCAAACTATAATTCAGCTCTTTCTATCCAATGTACCGTTCCGCTTAACTACACTATTCACTGAACCTCCTATTCTTGTCTGCCAAGACCTTCCTGCAGTAGAAAGAAAGTCTCCTCCCTTTGTTGGAATATTTTTACTTTGAAAGTCTTATGTTTATATCAATCGATTTAAA
Source organism: Triturus cristatus (assembly GCF_964204655.1). Taxonomy (NCBI): domain Eukaryota; kingdom Metazoa; phylum Chordata; class Amphibia; order Caudata; family Salamandridae; genus Triturus; species Triturus cristatus. Next base: position 930,959,924 of record NC_140585.1, read on the forward strand.
AAAATCACAAATTGTGGATAGTGCCAGATCGTTCCCATTTGTCTCTACTGATCCAGAACATCAATGGGTATCTTTCACCGCTGTTTGTAAAATCGGGGTCGCCAGATGATATGTGACAACTTCCAATATTTCAGCTTCAATCACACCATGTCTTACAAATATGTCCAACTGCTCATTTGCCACAGGGGCGCTGTGCTCACAGCCAAGTATGGCAGTATCTGCCCCTTCTTAAAAACTAATCTTTAGACAGCTCAATGGTGGAACGTTATCACCGCATTAATCTTCTATTTTCGGCTAAAAATGTAAAACGATAATTGCCAGACAATTGCCATATTATCCTCAAGCTCCAAGACCACTGGTAGCTGGGTTTGTGGCCAGAAAGAGGCACAGAGACTCTAGCATTGTATCAGGAGGAACATTGTGGATCAAAGAGAAAGAGTTGGCTGGTATCATTAGACCTATCTGCTGCTTTGATACAGTGACCGTGGTATCCTTAAAACAGGCCAGGGAAGGAGAAGTGGTGGGAAGAAGGCTTCAATCCGCCTAGATCACTGCTCACAACTTCCAAGCCAATCATCCTTCAGGTCCAATAGTTCTACGGTGTACAGAGTGAGAGTATGCTGGGATCCTCACTCTTGCCTGTTATGTTTAATATCTATGTGAGTCTCCTAGTTCAATTGATCAGACCCTTTATTTGCCAAGTTCTGTCTTATACTTACTGATACTAAACTTTTTACTTGCATCAAAATGCCCCTGCTTCACATACAAATTTCAACATTCTGAAGTTTAATGGCAATAAAACAGCTAATATTTACTGGCAAAAACCAACAATGCTGGCAAGAATCCAATCTGCAGGTGGACCTTACAACCCCTATCAGTGCCAATCGATGGGTTGAAGTCCCTTGGAGTTCAACTGGTAGAAATGGGGGTCTCTCAATGGCAATGGTTTGCACCTTTGTCCAAGTAGGGACCCTTCTTCCTAGTCAGGGTAAAGGGGATACACTTCTAAAATAACCCCAGCTCACTCCTTTGGTAGATTGGCACGAGCAGACAGGTTTATCTCAGAGGCAGTGTGTAAAGCATTTAAGCACGCATACAGTATTACACTACAAATGGACACCACACCAATTTAGAACAAAAGGTAATCTTTATCTAAACCAAACAAGACCAAAATGACGAAAATCCACAATACAGTAATCAAAATATGACTTTTAAAAGATAGAAATAGTTCTGTTCATCGAAAATGGTGGATGCAACACTTTCAACACAAAGTACTTTGGAAGCGTCAAAAACACAAGCAAAAAGGGTCGCAGGGAAGGTGATGTGTCTGTTCCTTGCACACAGGGAAGGTGATGCATTTGTTCCTTGCACAGGGGGAGATGATGCGTCGGTTACTTACTGCTGCACAGGGGAGGTGATGTGTCGGTTCCTTACCGGAGACGGGACGATGCGATGAGTAAAGATGCGGGATGCGTTGCGACGATACCAGCCGCGTCCAATCGATGCGTCGGTTCTTACACAGCAAGGCCTGCATCAGAGTAGGTGCGATGATCTCGGACGTTGGAGATCGTTACACAGGACTCACCGCATGGCAGACACTTCAGCCGCGGGCAGGCGCTGTGTCGATTCTTTGGCTGCGGCGATGCGTCAGAAATACTTCTCGCACCGCTGCGATGCGTCAGAACCAGGCGATGTGTCAATTTACACCGTTCTTTTGTCCTTTGCATTTCCCAGCCCCAGAAACAACCTCCAAAGGCCCAGAACTCTGATTGGCACCTCTTGGCAGGTCGGAACTCGCAGCAAGGAGTTCATGGTGAAGTCTTTGTGTCCCTGAGACTTCAGAACAGGAGGCAAGCCCTAATTCAAGCCCTTGGAGATCTTTCTTAAGCAAGGGACACAGCACACAGCAAAGTCCTTGTCCTTTCCTTGGCAGAAACAGCCACTGCAGGCCAACCCCAGAAACAGCAAAGGGGCAGTACTTCTCCTCAATTTCTCCATCTCTTATCCTAGGCAAAGGTTCCTCTTGAATTCCAGAAGTAATCTAAAAGTTTGGGGTCTGGGCCCCACTTTTTATAGCACAAATTCCTTTGTTCTCTGGTGGCAGAGAAGCCCTTTACCCAGCCAAAACCAATTCTGTCCTCTCTGGTGCAGCTTCCTGGCAGGAGGCGGAGACAGCTTTGTCCAAGGTAGGCCAGGCCCATTCAGGTGTGAATGCAATCTCCTCCCCCCTCTCTGAATGCAGTCCAGGTCTATTCAGCCCAGCCCTGGCTCACCCTGGAAAGGCAGGACACCCCCCCAAGTGACTATCTGAACAGAATACACATCCCCAGCCACTGCCACTCCAAATCAAGACAGTCAATACACAAACCAGCAGAGGCACCCAGGATGGCTAAGCAAGAACATTCCTACTTTCTAAAAGTGGTATTTTCAAACCCAGAATGTAAAATTCATTCTTACTAAAAGATTTATCTTTAGATTCTAAGTTCAGGCATACTAAACGTTATCTTTCTATATTTTCCCAATGGAAAGTTATATTTATAAGATAATATAAATGAACTCCCATTCAATCCTATAGGACAGATAGCCTTTCAATAGTGGAAAACAAAATTGCCTGTATTTCACTATCAGGACATGCTACACACATCAGGATATGGCCTACCTTTCACATACGCTGCACCCTGTCCACAGGGGTACCTTGGGCCTACCTGAGGGGTGACTCACATGTAAGAAAAGTGAATGTTAGGGCCTGGCACGTGGATGCACTTGCCAGGTCGACGTGGCAGTACAGACTGCACACAGACACTGCAAAATCAGGGCTGAGACCCCTCTTGTAAGGCTGCTTGGGTGGGTGGCACAATCAGTGCTGCAAGCCCACTAACAGCATTTGGTTTACAGGCCCTGGGCACACACAGTTCACTGTACTAGGAACTTAATAGTAAACCAAATAGGCCAATTATGGAAACACTAATCCATGACAACAATTTACAGAGGGAGCACTTGCACTTTGGCACTGAACAGCAATGACAAAGGGGCATATGTAGGTAAATTATATTTACCGATTCTTAAATACCGAATTTTACCGATTCGATATTTATGAATCGGTAAATAGAATGTAGGTAACCATTCGGTAATTATTACCGAATCAGTAATATTCGGTATTTAAGAATCGGTAATTACCGATTCGGTAATAATGCATCCCTTCCCATTCATTCCTATGGGCTTGGAGGCCCATAGGAATGAATGGGAAGCCATTCACTATTACCGATTCGGTAAATAGCGAATCGGTAATAGGGGGAGCATATTCATGGGTGGCAGGGTGTCACATTGACACCCTGTTGCACCCCTGAATCATGCATGTGTGCACATGTGGCGCACATACATGCCCTAAGGGCATGTATGTCTGCCACATGGCACATTCCAAAAAGCACAAAATTGCTTTTTCAAAGGTATTTGTCATTTACCATCAACTTGTAGTTGGTGGAAAATAACGAATCCAGAAACAGAAATGCACTCACTTGAGTGCCCCCTACATAGCATTTCAGGATTCGGTAATTTACCGAATCTGTATTTTACCGATTTCTTAAAATTCCGATTCGGTAAATTACCGAATCCTGAAAATCAGCCACCTACATCTCAAGTGCCTAAATACCGGTCGGTAACGGGATATTTACCGATTTTCGGCCGTTACCGACCGGTATTTAGGTACCTACATGTGGCCCAAAGTGTCCAAAGCATCTAGACCAGCAAAAACAAAGTCGAAAACACAGTAATAATACAAGAGGCAAAGGCAAAAATACAGGGGAAACCCACACCAAGGGTGCAAGGTCTAAAATCAACTATATGGAGACTTAACTCTCAATGCGCAGACCAATGCATACTTTTCCTCATGTTCCTATGCTCCTGAACAATTGGTAATTCTTTTTTGCTGAAATCCGCTTGTGCTCAATTTACCTCAGCCTGCATGCTCTCTAAGGTGGACTATTGTAATCACATTTTAGTAGGCTTACCTAAAGTTAGCGTAACTAAACTCCAGCAGGTTAAGAACTTTGCATTGAAGAAGGCAGCTGGCCAAAGGAAATAGGATCATGCTTCACAAGCAAAGACAAAGGATGCATTGACTTCACATTAAACAATATGTACAGTTGTAAGTTGCATGTCAAATGCACAGAACGGTAAACATTGTTTACCACGCATACGATACAACGCATGCCATTACAACGCGGTCATTAAACGACCGAGTTGTTACATAGCATACTTTACAATGCAAGTTGTTACAACGACTTGCTGTAGGGGGCAGAAGGTGATAGATTTAAAATACAACATCTTCCCTACTGTTGCACAGACTGGAGTTGGAATAGTAAATTATACTATTTCAAAATCTAGCGCCCCCGACAGCAAGTCGTAGTAATGATCACGTTGTAATGGCATGCGTTGTAAATGCATGCGATGTAACATGGCCTATTCCACAGAACATGTCATGACTTGGAACAATATTGTTTCAAGGATAGATTTTCGAAACATTGCACTTGGTGGTCTCTCTGTTCAGACCCAGGCTCACTACTGTGTGTCCTTCAAATATGACTCGCTTACACCAGTGCATATCTATCAGATACCTAAGACCCAAGCTGTCAAATAATTTGAAGATTCAGTTATGGAGAATTCCGAACCACAATTTTTTTAGGAAAGCACTTAAGACTCTTGTCTCAAATTAATTTTTCCGGAGTGGGCTTTTTTAGTCTCATGTATTATCAGTGTCTTCCTCCTCAGTGCCATAATGCACTTTGGGTGACCATGCCCTTAATAAATGGTAAATTAATTTAAATGAAAACAAAGTGAGGTTCTCAAATTGGACTCTTTCCTGAGAAAGATCTCTCTCTGTTGAGCTTGGATCTGCTACATGCCAGTATACTGTCATCCTGGGAATTACCCTCTCTTGAGGGTGGGACAGCAATGTTTTTTTCTGGATCAGGTACTCACCCCACAGCTTCCCACGATGCTGCCACTTACCTTCCTCATTTGAGGTTCAGGAAAGACACACAGAGTACCTTTTTGGGGAAGCTGCTGTGGCCACTATGTTGATTGACACCTATTCTCCATTTTTTGTTAGGGAGAAGGATGGGGTTTAAATGTAAAGAAGACCGAAGTAGCACTTCTACAAAATTCTCCAATCAATACGAAACTAAATGGCAACCTCCCAGAGGAGCTAGTATTCCAAGCAGCAGCTCATTAGAAAGGGAGGACACAAAAAGTAGGTGATTGAAGGAGGCATACGATACATAATTAACTTCATATAATCAGCCAGCATGATTCTGCTGGGCCAACAGGACAGAGGTGTATTTATTGAGACTTTCTGTTTGCCACAGGCAAATGTAGCTAGAGACACCGCGATGGGGGCAACAGGGAAGGGAGAGAAGCTGGTGGAGCGAAAGAAAGCGTGCTTATCTAGTCCTTCTCTTTTCCACTATTTGGATGTGAGCAGGCAACTGAGTGAGAAAGAGGGGAGCTCCTCTTGACCCAAATTCGACTTTGAGAGACAAGCATTAGGTCTATACTATGAGAAACGACTGAAATGGTGTATCCTAATTCGTGAACATAGAGTAATGTTCAGACTGACAAATAAGAGAATTGACATAAAAGGCATCTGTATAGCTGACGATTTGTCCTGACATCCTTAGGGAACCTCCATAAAATAAAAAGTGCCTCGAGGATCAGCTCTAGGTCTTCTCCTATTCTGTCTCTACGTGACCTTACTTGGGAACATTAGCTATGACTTCCTCACTGCTTTTTGACACTGGATGGTCCTGAAGTCACTCATGCTGAGCTCTTCAAAAACAGTGGTCATCCACTTTCCCTCCTCCTCTGCTCTATCCCTTTAACCAACTTGAACCACTTCCTTTCTGACCTTTGCTTCCTTGGATAGGAACCTTTGGTTACTTTTAAACCTTTCAAAGCATCTGGGAGCATTCATTGCTACAACTGCTACAACGGCAATGGCAGCAAGATACCAAGTAATGACCGTACGAAAAATATAATTCATCTAGATCATCGCTAAGTCACTAATTACTGGGGCGTAGCTAGATGTACTGCCACCCGGGGTGGCCCCTAAATTTGCCGCCCGGGTGCAGGTAAGAGCGGAGGGGGAAACGGCTGACAGACGACTTGTTCTGGAGGACAGGGGAGGTGGCGGCTGATGTATGACTTGGTCTCGGGCCGGGGAGGATGGTGGGAGTCGACAGACACGACTCCTGACACCCCCAAATTCAGTGCGGCCCAGGGCGGACCGCCCACCCGCTCCCCTAGCTATGCCACTGACTATTTAATCACTAGTACTGCACAAATTAGATTTTTACAATAGTCTACTTGTGAGCCTCCCACAATATCCCTTCTTCCCTCTGGACAAGGAGTTTAACTTTGCTTTGGTACCTTTTTCAAATTTCCCTGACTCACTCTCACAGCTCTCTTTCTCCACGAAGCAAATAAACACGGCCCTTTATAGGCGGTTGCCAATTGTTTTCAAAGTGTTATGGAATTTCCCAACACTACCTCCTAAAAACCCATCTGGGCTGTGCAATCTGCCTCCTAGGACTTCCTGACCAAACCGACCCCACTCTGTGTAGCATTCAGCTTCTTATCCTTCTGTCTTCTAGGATCCCATAACTGGAACGTGATGCCTTCTGATATCCAAACATGCCCCACACTCAAAGAGTTTAAATCCAGTCTAAAGATTTACCAAATTTAACACTTATACTAATACCTTTTTTAACTAGTACACATGAAAAACTACTATAGCATAAACCATATGTGCAGACGTGCAGAGTATGATATTCTTTTTATTATCTTGGAAAATCCATTTTTTTCAAATTGTCACTAACAGTTTGCAAAGACTGCAACTAGGATATTTAGGATTACCTTTCATGAATAGTTAGTTGATAAAACAATGGATAATTGTTATAATCTACTTGTTGGTTAATGCATCCTCCCTATTGTTGTTCTCTGCCTTGCTGCTCAGCCAATGGTGAGGTCATTGGAATGTTCAGAGTGTTTGTGCTTGAGGAGGAATCAGTTGGAGTGTTTGGGCTGAGCAGCACAGAGGCTGCTCCTGGTGGGGCATTACATGGATCTTACCATCATCCTGTAAACTGTAACTGAAGAAGTAACCTGATGAATAAATCCATAACCTTTATCTACAAGACCTGTCTACGTGGAATACTTCATTTTAACAATAAGGTTGAGAGCCAATTGATTGATTTTATTCTGTAACTGCAGTGTTTAGCACCTAATTATAGATTTACTGCACTTGGCACAAAATTTGCTGCATAATTTGCAGAATTTTAAGGTTTCACAAATAAATATTGCTTCTAGCTAAAATGGAAGAAACTAATTCTACCAAAGGATGTGCTGAATAATTTGCATTTTCTGCTGCATAATTAAGAAAATCTTGCTCCATAATTTGACCCTTATTACCAGATAATCCTAGTAGCCCAGAAAAAGGTAAAGCTCTGTAGAGTGGCTGCCATTATGATGATGAAAGTTGTATTTAACAGGGAAAATATTTAATGCTTTACTATGAAATATATGGTTTATACCACTGCATTCTATATATATATATATTATTTATTTATTTATTTCACTGAAACAATCAAAGGTAAAAGTTTGGTGTTGAAATTAGTTTTAAAAAAAGTTTAAAAACCAAGAAAAAACACTGAAATTCCCCAGTTATAGTTCAGTGAGCTAACTATAATTTATGCCCCTGTCATGCACTGGTTGTGACCTCATATATTAAATCACTCATGACAAGTTAAATGACATCATTCATGGCATCAATTATGACAGAATCCAATGAATGTAAGAGTTTACTATGCACTTTTCATACTGGAAAGTATTCACTGAGCTACACCTAGACCCAATTTTGTATCACCTTAGTAGTGCTAATGAGCGTAACCTTTTGCAACATGCTGGACATTAAACAAATCACCCACGGTTTATGGGTATTATGCTCTTGTTACTGGTATCGATGTGCAAAAAAAATACAATATCTCCATAGATGTTAATGTGATCATCAATTTATGTAAGAATAAATTAACATGTGTAAATTACTCACAAATGTAAGTTACCTTTGTGAATTACACCTGTAAGGACCCTATAGACATTAAACTCGATCAGCATTTATTAAACCTTGAATACTGTTCAAGAGTGTTTGGTCATTATTTACCTTAGTGACATGTACCTGTTAAATACCTCATCTGACACAGAATTTGAAGTCAATGGTATCACATCTATGCATTAACCAGTGATAAGGCATGCAGGTCCTATTCACAATCATCTGTAGTGTCTAAAAATACCTTGCACATATTAATGAACTGAGCAAAATGGCACACACCATTAGAACAACACTTACAAGTTTGCTCTGACTCGGACCATTTGTAATTGAGTCACCCATACATTGTAAAATCTCCAACAGTGTATATTGTGGGAGACTTTTTAAATGAACTTCTGGAAATACATATCTGCACATTAACAATCTTCCGTTTAAATAGAAATTAATGATAGCACTCCAAGACAACTTTTAAATGTCAGCATGTGCACAGAAATCCATGAATTAATAATGTAAGGATAGGTTTTGCTTTCTCAAATATTTTGGCAACAGAACTTTGACTTAAGCCACAATCTATTTTTAACATAAGTATGAAACTCACTCTAGTTGCACTCAGCCTCTACCTTGTTTAAATAAAATGCTGTTTGCACATACAACTTTACTGGTAGTTGAACTTTGCACTACATTACTTTTCAGAGACTTGTTTCAAGGACTACACTATTTCTATTTCGTAAATGCACTCATGTAGATACATCCAATGTATGCTGTATATGTTTGTGGTCCCTTTACTACCTACTTTGTTTTCCAAAATGATTTCACGGTTTGTAGAGTAATTTAAAGAGCAGTAGCTTGGATGACGTCATGAGTGATGTCATCCATTTGGTCGTCAGTGACATCATTAATGATGTCATTTAACATGTCTTGAGTGATATAATACATAAGCTCATAAAAAGTGCATGGTGGGGGCAGTTATAGTTAGCTCCCTAAAAGATAACTGCCGAATATCAGTTTTTTTTAAAAACATTTGTTTTTAACTAATTTCAACTCCTAACTATACTGTCACTTTAACCCTTGTTTTTTACAGTAAATTTCTGTGTTTTGTTAACGTAAGGTAAGATCATATTAACATACTTAACTATAAAGTCTATTTTACCTTTGTTTTTACAGTGAATTTCTGTTTTTGTAATATTCAGCCAGCACCTCCAATGCCTGAGGCCTAAGGCCATGTACTGTGGGGGACAGGCCCAGGCCTATCCCCTCCTTAGGGGGACCAACCAACCGCAGCCTGCACTCCATCATCAGCTTTCTGCCCCTGTACTGCCACTGCTCTCTGTTGCTGTGCCTGCCCCCTCCTCCTACCCTCACCTCAGTGTGTGTACCCCACCCCCTCCCTCCTATGTCCCAAACAGGAAAGAAGGCATCTCCGGGGCCCGAATCACCTTCTTTGGGCCTTCCGTCGAGGGAGGACATGCCTGGGCCCGATCCACTCCCCGCGGCCTACAGATGTGTAAGGCATTGATCTGGGGCCTGATCCACTCTCTTTAGGCTTGCAGTCATGGGAGGCCGCAATCCCGGGCTAGGGAAACTATGGCCCCCTAAGCACGAGGGGCCTCTTGAGGCTTGTCGCCTCCAGGAAACAGCGGCAGCCCCAGCCAGCGGAGCCCTGCAAAAATGACCTCAGTAAGGTGGACCCAGGCAGGACGACGGCGTAAGACACCAAGAACTACGCCGGACCCAGGCAAGCCTCTGGTCCGATGGCAGAGGGCACCGGGTGATGAAAGGCCTACCCGGTGGTCGGTCAGCTTCCTGGTCCTATTGTCGTCAGTGACGTCGCTCCGTGCCTGCCTAAGGGAGGGCAGCCTCGGGGATCCCTGGTGAAGAGGCAGTCCGCCGGCCCACGTTCGGAAGTCGAGAGGTCTGGGAACGCTGCAGTGTGACCGGTGAGGGGGGTCGCAGCTCAAGCTTCTCCGTGTTGTGAGTCCAGTGAATCCAGGATGCAGCTAAAGAATAATCTAATTTACCATTTTGAACAAGTAGCTTGGTTTGTTTGTTTGGCTCCATGGGCTGGGTTTTCCAGGGATTTACGCCGATGGCGATCCAAAACCTCAGGAGCCGCAGGAAGAGCTCCTTCACAGTCACAGATATAAATTCACTTAAAAAGCCATAGGTTTCAGGCACGTTATAGTTAGAAATTAGCATTTAAAAAAACCTTAGGTTCTAGGGAAAGTTATAGTTAGTTTGACATTTCACTCGTACAAAACCTGAGAAATTCCCCAGTTATAGCTAGTTCAGCTAACTATAACTTGCGCCCCCGCAATGCACTGCTGATAATGTCACATATTACATCACTCATGACATGGTCAATGAAATCACTGATGACATCACTGATGACATCATCCATGTGATAATTTGATGCATCTTCTCACACCCTTATATAACCTTTGATACACCCTCTCTAAATTACAGACTGCCATTCTCAAAACCATAGACACTCCAACACCAATAACTACATACCCACTCACTGATTCTTAGGTTTACACACACATCCACTCACTCACCCGTACAGTCACTCATACTTATGGTCACTCAGTACAGGACTATCATATGCACTCAAACACCTATATAGACACTCACACTACCTTACTTGTTGTAGGTATGATGTTACTTGTTGTTTCATATATCTGGATGAAATGACAGAAACAGCAAAATACAAGTTGGATGGCAAACCATGCTAAGCACAGATTTTTAGCTTATGTGTTTTTAAGTCACACCCTTAATTACATTGGACACGCCCCCAGCTTTTTCATACCACTGAAACCCTGGTAGCAATACACTACTATACAGATCTCTGTTAACATAACTATAAGATAAACAAAGACATAGCGGCATGTCCAGCCCCAGAGGCGGAGAAGCAGTTTATAGGCTAACCCTGCTCTGGGATCTCCAGCCTGGTGAAACACGGGATGAGCACAGAAAGGGCGCGCCTGTCCTTCATGTGTGTTGTGTAAAATGTCTGGCGTGATTCAGTCTTGGGGTGTGGGGAGAGGCGGAGTGGACAGACTGAATGAGTCAATCAGAGAGCGTCTCTGTGAATCACAGTTAAATCATTCCTTGAATCGCTTCAAAGAGAGGCCGCTGGAAGGGCCGCAAACACTAGCCACGTGAGCCGCGGGGCTGGATTGGTTAACGTGGAAGGTGCAGCGTGCAAGACGTGGCCTGAATGCGTCAGCGTGCCACGTGCACCTCACAGGAGTCGGCGTTGAATGAACCGACAAGCTCATGGTAGGGCGTGAGACTGAAGGCGCGGACAGGGCGCCCAGACACCCACTGCCTCACTGCAGCCACACCCAGGCTCCACCATGTGGAGTGGAGCACGTCCAAGTGCTCCACCCGCCCCTACTCTTTATTGTTCACATTCACCCTGTCCCAGGTCACAGAGGCACCGTTATCGGTCCCTTAATCCATACAACAGACACGTCCTCACATTATAGGTGCATCCACTTCTGTAGCGCACACAGCGCCGCCTTTTCATTCATACTAAAGACGCCCTCGCGTCATTAGTCACCTCTTTACCCATAGCACGAGACAGCCTCACTGTCATGCCACATTTCCACGTCTCCATCCATCTTTCCACGTCTCCCCCATTCATCCACGCTTTTCTAAATTAATTCATTCAAGAGTCCGTCCCTCCAGCTGCCCCCGCCCCCCACCCCGTGCCCCCTACCCCCTATGTACTCAGGCCAACCACCCTTGCACCTTTTGTGTACCCGTCTATACTGAGAGGTATATTTGCTTCGGTAATACCTCACACCACCGTCCCTCCCTTCTCATCAAGAGTAAGACCAGCAGCCCTTCTGAATGGTATTTCCCAAGCCCAGTGGGGCAGAAAAGAGGAAATGCAGATTCCGCGAGCACACACAGCAGAAGACATATGAGAACCGAGGTCAAGGAAAAATAAAACAACAGAGTGGGAGCAGTGCCAGGGCGCTTGCAGCCAGGAAGAAGCGCAGAGCGCATCTCCGGAGCATCCCTAATGCTGCTAGCCGTGGTGCTGATGCTGTGGGCAGACGATTAGTTCAGGGCCCCGCTAAATACACTCCGGCCCCGCCTCCTCCACACCGCCTCTACCAGGGAATGGGTCGCGCGACGCCCACGGAGGATTATCAGTGCACCACAGGCCAGGAGTGTTCCAGCTCTGCTGTCAGTGGTGCTGAACGTAAAGGCAGCGTCTGTTCTGGGCATTGTAGGAGACACTCCAATACTCCTCTCCCCCAACGCCTCTCCCGGGGAAAGGATCTTCTGACGCTTCTCAGGACGTCCAATGCTGACGTCTCTGGGGCTAATTTTGCAGACAGAGATCCAGTCCACTGTACTGCTGGATACACCCACCGCAGTCCTGCAGATACACCGCCTCTCCCCGAAGCCGGTCCTTTGAATCTCGAGACAAACGTGTAGACCTCCACAACCGGCGGTGCTGCTGTCTGTGGTGCTGAACCGGAAGCCAGCCTTGTAAATTGTAAAAGACGTCTTCAGGAAGATGCGCTCTATCTTTCTCCTTGGGAAGGTGCTGGAAAATACCAAAGGGTGTCCGACTCGGCACAGACCTTCATAGGAGACCACAACCCTGCAGGAACACCCAAACCTCCCAGGCCTTCTACGCATAAAACTCCTTGAGATACCCACGGCATGCATGTCACGTGAGACGCCAGAACCTATGTCTAGCACGAGGGGTTCCTAGCCATTACATAATCATGTGAGGCGTTGTGTGAGGACCTGTTATCACATAAGTAGTAAAGAATCCTACATGATCACGTGCAAGGCTCAACGCCTATGTACAATTACAGAAGGAGTTTGAGACCATACAGGAGTAATTCAGAGCCCATGTATAATCATATATGGGATTTAGAGCCTCTATATAATCATAGGAAGGTTGAGAGCAATATATACTAATGAGAGGGGTTCAGGCTCCATATATAATCAAAAGAGTGGATCAGTGTCGATATATAACCACATGAGGTTCAAAGCCTCCTATATATATTCATGTGTGCGTTCTAGAGCACATATATAATTGCATGAGTAGTTCAGCGGCCTTGTAATCCCGTGATGTTTCACAGTCCATAGCGAATCAGAGAACGGTTTTAGAGCCTCATTTGAACAACAACATTTATATCAGCCCATACGAATTTTGGAGTATGTGTAATCAAATGAGGTACTCAGAAATTCTAATTATTCGCTTAGATATTGGGAGCTATACAAATGCTATGCCAGTGAAAATAAATGTGACCCGATTAAATATGTTATTTGGAACACGTGTGTCAATAAACACACTTTCACACATTTTTTGCCACAGTGAGAAAGTCAATGTCTACGTCATTAATACACCAGCAAAGCCTGACTTTATAAAGAACAGATAACTGTTTCATGGGTTCCCTGTTACAGTCAATTGAGTGTAAGGCACAAATGTCACAAACATATTATAAATATCCCTCCATCTAGTGTAGATTTTCTGTCAACTCCAATAGGCTGCTATGTTTGCAAATCACATTTAAGATACTATATTAAGGTCACGATATTACAGTACCATACATCACAATCACATTTTGAAAAAAACACCCAGCATAGACCTACAAGGCCTGTCTAATGAGGCATTACATCTATGTATGGATTTAACACAATAAGCTCTGCTTCTATTACAGCACCCTTGTTTGAAACTTCAACTGTTGCTATTTCTTACTATCGTTGACACAGGGGAGGATCACCCTGACCCACAAGAGCCTTCGCCTCTTAGACTCTCTCCACCCTTGATAATTATAATAAATAGTATATTACACTCTGCGCATCGAGACATATACTATTTATTTGTATATCCTATATATGGAATATATATGTGATGGTCAGTTTGTTGGTACATTTACTCCCAATAACAGGTAATGCTGAGACTCACATATTTCTATGAGCATGAAATAAACATATGTTTGTGTGCCTATACCTGTGTGATGTGAGTGGGTCAGAGGAAATATAACATGAACGTTAAGTGCTTGTTCAATGCAACCTGAGGTTTTCAAATCCTGTCTCTATCATCATATGGGGAACAGAAGAAACACATCATGAACAAGAAATGAGAGCCTAAATATGGATATCACAGCTTGTATCGTCCCTCGAAATTGTACCATTATGACATGAAGTTGTATTACCAGCAATATGCTGGGCACGCCCCTTTATGACACGAGCCTTTATAACAACAAGTAAGCCTGGATATCGTCTATTGCCCCAACACCCTAACCTATATATATATATATATCCAGCTCATAAAGTAGAATTTAAATCACAGGTATATATTTCCATCACATGCATGTACCTCTAGTAATGGGTGTAAAGCACCATGACATGAATCTATATTTCAATCACGTCTGTTTCTCCATCACACGATCCTGTATTTCCATTGCATGAGCATGTATGCCCGTCATGATTCTGTATCTTTAACACATAAACTGGCACCTCAATCACATTAGACTATATCTCCCTCATATAGGGTGACCTGTTCACTCCAGGCCACTACGGACACTCTCTTCTGTCCTGAACTTTTGATCTGCAAATCATGGTTTTCAGGCGTGAATCTAATTTGTTCGATAGAAGCAAGACTTCATCACCCAGAATGCATTAAGTGATCACACAAAAGTTCAGGATGAGAAATAGTTCCCTCGCCCTCATAGAAGCAAATGTCTTTATCATGAAACTTGCAATCAAAGCTCACAATCCCATACCCGAACATTGTAAGTCTGTTGCATGCGCCTGTATCCTCATCACATGAGCTTTTGTCACCTAAGGCGGTATCTCATTAGCATGTATCCCAATCACCTAACTATGCCCTCCCATCATATGTGCCTGAATCCCCATCACGTTTGTATGTCTATCTCAAGAGATTGTCCTCATATAAGCTTGTATTCCCAACACCAGAACCTGTGAAGCCACTGCATAAACATGCATCCCCATCACCTTAGTCAATACCCTATCACATGATTCTGTACGAATGAAAGTGTATCCCATCAAACGCACACCGGTATAGTCACTGCAGGAGGCCGTTTCTCCATCACACGAACACAGAGCTCCATGACACGAGCCTGGTTCTGCATCACAGCAGTCCAAATATATATCTGTAATTAGCATATGTCTCTGTCTGTCTCTTGAACCCGTATCTTCAGAGCGAGTCTACATGTCCATTTCCTTGGCACATATCTCAGTCACATTAGAGTCAATATTATAAGATCAGCCAGAATCTCCATCACACCGGTGCTGTATCTACATCACCTGGGCCTATGTCTCCATATAATGAGCTCACGTCTGTCACATGCACCTATGCTACAATCAGAGGAGCCCGTTCCTTCGTGACGGGAGCCTCTGCCTCAGTTACTGGTGCCTGTGTTTGCGTCACATGGCCGAGTTTCTCCTCCACACCAGCAGTCGCCGGCGCTGCTGTCCGTGGTGCTGAATGTGACTGCAGAGGAGGAGCCGAGGCCCTCTTAAAAACACCACTCTTGTTCACACGCTCGCATCGTTTCCTGGGGAAGGAGACACCAGTCTACACATAGGGTGCCCTGGTACCTCAGAAAGCCGAGGGCACCCCACGCAGGAGAGGTCGGAAGTGCTCTTACTGCCCATGCGTCTTTACTGCAGAGGGCGAGGCCCCTCCCGGGCAGCATCACCCCTCCCTCGCCCAGCATCAGATGCCGGCCCCAAAACAGGATCAGACCACAAAAGGGGATTGGGCTTCCAGCAGAGTGCGGTAGCCGGGATGCCAGCGCTGGAGTTCTCTTACCTGCATCCTGGGGGAGACAGAGAATGAAAGGTGGAGAGCGAAAACATCTCTGCCCGATCCGCCATCTTCTCATCAAAGCCGTCCACTGACTGCAGGGATAATCCGACAACAGCACATGCAGAAGAGGGGGCGGCACGAGGGGGGGCAGATATAGAGTGACACAGGGAGGTGGGGAGAGGAGAGACAGAGAGGCGCAGCGACACACCAGGAGACCTAACGTTTGAGCATCGCAAGAAAGCGAGGCAGTGTCTGCAAGGTAGACGAGCGATGGAGAGAGGGCTGACGAGATGTCAGTGAGAAGGATGGATAGAGACTCAGGTGCTGTGGGAGAGCCGTGGTAACAGCATCACGAGCAGGAGAGACAGGTGGAGGAGGAGAGTCGGAAAGGGGTAACAGAGAGGGGCGCAGGTGTGCGTGTGTGTGTGAGTGAGGGGGACGCGCTGCATCGAGAGGCAAGGCAGAGCATCACACAGGACGGGGCGGGGTGATGCAGGAGGAGTGATGGAGGGAGGGGCGGAGCAGGGATGCAGCAGTAGAGCTGGACCAAAGAGAACGGGAGGGAGAGGCGCGCTCTGTTGCAAGGGAGACAGGTAGAGATGGCGATAAAGACAGAGAGAGGACTGGGCGGCAGGAATGGCGAGTGAGATTAAAGTGGAAGCGGTGAGGGACAGAGAGTGGGGAGCAAAGTGTGTACTGAAAGAGTTGAGAGGGAGAGTGGTGAGCGAGCTGACAGGGAGAATGTTCTACAATAATACTGGAGTTTTAACAATTACCTGCCCTTATATTGACTCCGCAATATAAATTTCAACATATCATCAGGTAAGCAAATGTGGAGTAAAGAATAAAAAATGTATACATACGCTAATCCTGAAGCTATGGTGGTAGTCAATATTCTGGAGTTTATTTATATATATATACAATTGACCTTCATATTGGGACATGCAGCTGTGATGGGAGAGGTGAAAACGAAAAGAGAGACACACATAGATACATAGAGTTTAATGAAAGAGGTGGAAGAAATAGCAGACTAAAGAGTAGAGAGGGAGAGAGTGATGTGCAAGATGACAGAGAGGAAATAAAGATGACAGAATTGAGAGAGAGAGAGCGAGCGAAGAGACAAAGAGTGTTAAGCTAGTGAGACACATAGATAGGGTTACTTAGGTGGACATTATTGCATGAGGTAGAGGAGCCAACTGACTGAGATGAGAGTTGTACTTAATTTTAGCCGGTGGTTGCAGGTGGGGACCTTCAGCAGTCTATTTTGGGTACCAGGACATATTTGTTTTTGTTACCGGGCTTTGACCCAGAACAAGAGAAATAGGGGCAGCACGTGAGAAAGAAGGAGGAAGAGAAGAATTAAATACAGTGACAAAGTGAGAAGGCAGGATGGAAAAGAGCATGCAAGCGAGAGATAAAGGGGCAGGAAGGCAGGGTGGTGGATAAAAGAGGCATCAGATGGAATCAAGACTAGACCGCCTTGTAATTTAGCAACCCTAAACTTCAGCTGCAGCAGTGGGAGGCTTCTGAGAAAAACTTTGAGCCCCAGCACTTATTCTTTTACAAATGAAGCACTGGGTGAGATGTAGAAATGAGTTGAGTGAGAGGCGATAAAAAGTGCCCAAAGTAAGAGGGTGAGTGTTAGTAGGTGGGAGGATTGGAGAAGAGGAGAATGTTTGCTAAGATAGGTACTTGAGAGAGTTAGTGCGGCGAGCCAGCCCTATGCTCTGAAGCCCATCACTGTGTTTCTGAATAACTGACCTGCTACCTCCATGTCACAGACTGTTCGCCGACTCCAGAGTGAAAGGCCCACAGTCTCAGCCTAAGGAGTGGGACATGACACTAATACCAGCAAAGATCCTTTTCAGCGATCCACTAGAGAATATTTGTCGCTCTATCCACAAAGTCCGCTTCTACTAAATACACAGTCACAGACACCAAAACACCTCTTGCCAGAGATCCAACCACAAATGCCTTTGCTGAACTTGTGCCAGATGTTCATTCCCAGCGGCCCCTAAATAACACATCCATCTGTGGACTCTGGACACCTCGATCCAGATATCCATCCCAAAACTCCCTTTACTAGTAAAGCTCGAGGTGGGCAAAGATTTAAATATCACCTGTGAAGCCAGATGAAGTTGGGAAACTTCACTCTCCGCCAAGGTGAGCAATGTTTCCAAACCATGCCCAATATGCCCCACGGCAGACTTTAGTCTACCACAGGAATACCACAGGTAGTGAGTTTTTGCAGACAGATTTCACAACTCCAACTCTTTTTACATACAGTGCACTATCACTTTAGCAGCTGATCTGCAATGCCCGGCACACTTAGATGGGGTTTCATCCCTTTCCATAGGATAACCAGATGTCCCGAAATTTCCTGGACATTTGGAGTTTCGAGAAGTCTATCCCAGAATCCCAATTCTTTTGACAATTTTAAAGAGGTTTCGATTTCCAGGAAGGAGGTCCAGTAAGCATGCACACTTGCATTGAGAAGTTTAGTAGACTTAACTTTTCGAGGGCGACCCTCTAGTCTGAAAACAGTTAATTAACTAATGCCTTTGTAAACACCGCGGTGCTGCATCAGCCTCAGCCAGGCAGTGCAACAGGAGCTCAGCTGGACCCTCAGTTCATGCTCCTACGGAGAGCAGAAGAGGACTGAGGGACAGGAATCCGGTCATTTTGCCATAGCTAAATGTGACAGCCGCAGCCAGCTGATACTGTGACCTTTGATCTTTTTGTAAATGAAGAATTCTTGTACATCAAGAATTCAAAGAACAAGGGTGTTAATCTTACAGGGCATGCCAGTGTTGGGCAGCGTTATACTGGATAAACTAGTGTCATAAGACGTCACTTTTCAAATGTACTGTGTTGGAACCAGCAGTGTCTGGTTGGCTGAAGGGATGCCCCCAGCCAGGCAGAACTACCACTGCTATCAAGGGCAGTTGACTACACTCGCTGTATAACCCATGCTTGGGTAGCTGGGCACTGAGCAGTCAGGCTTACGGCAGAGGCAATGTATAAAGCAAAGGCACAGCAGCCACTCTCGATAGATACACTGAGCATCACAAAAGAGACTACACACAGGATGTATGTAAACAAGTTTATATTCAACACACATATTCAATCATTATAACTTGACCATCATATACTTTTGGGTATAAAGCAATTATGGAACCATTACTAGCAGTGCTAGGCCCACTCGTATTGTTATGATATCAATATGATGCACACCGTGGACAACTCCTAACCTAACCCCACCAATTGAAAGAGAGAGCACCCTTATGAAGGTGCAAACCCAATGTCAAAAGGTGTTGTGCTTTTGGCAACAATCAACTAATAATGCGGCACCGCCAGCCAGTGTAGTGAATCATAGGGGGTCAACAACGTGAACACTCCCACACACTCACTCCACACCCCTATGGGGTGTGACAGGTATCAGCCAGTCCATAAGGCATGCTCTTACACACACATATGTACTGAGCACCCAAATGTGGTACCACTGGTACCCAGCAGGTCAATGGTTCACCCTCTGCAGACTCCATGGCCTAAGCCTCCCTCCACCCTCCAGTTAACCCCGATTGCCTATACCCCCGGATGGAAGAGAACCAACCCAGCCTCCCGGACACTGGGCACATGCGGCCAAAGTTGCACTTAGTCTGGGTCCTCGGGAAACAGGCGGGAATATGTAGCAGTTTTAATTGGGAGGTAGATGTAAACAAGGGAGAGATGAGCAGCCACTCAGGAAGTTCACCCACAGGTCTCAAAACACAAATGAGTCATGCAGTCCCTTGACCCGCTTCCAAAGTGCCTCAGAAGCTTTTCTTCAACCCAGTCATTCTCTCTCGCTACTACCTGGTGCCAAGATGTCTTCACGAGGGGCCAGTTGTGGAGAGGGCCACTGCCAGTTGTTGAGTTGGTCTACCGCAGAGTAAACAAGGGTACAACTGATGAATGGGTAGTAACACAGGGGAGCCACTTGATAGGATGAGGGCTCAACCGGTACACACATTTTTGGGCCATGCCCAAGCAATTGGAGCACAGCACCTGGTGGGTATTGTTACGACAAAACAAATGCCAACGTGCACACGATTATAAGGTATAGAATCAAATTGTGAACAGTTTATCAGTTGTGCTGCAAACGCCAAGGTGCCTGTCCAGTGGCGACTTACGGTAAACAGCCAAACTATGGTGCAAAAAGGAAGTGTTCCTTTTGCTGGCGTGAGCACTATTGCGATGGGCTATTCAAAAGCCATTATCAATTTTAATCCGGTTTCATGTGAAGACATATAAGCCAATAGTCATTATGTTATCGAATCTTTTTTATTCTCGATAATGATTGTATTCAAGAACTTCAAGTGAAATGGTTTCCTTGTCAAGCTGGGAGGGGTTATCCAACTCGTTAACAATCCAACATTTCAACATTATAACAGTGTACCCAATGCATTTCGGGTCACCGGAGGACCCTTCATCAGGGGTATTCTTTCAAGCTGAAAAGAAAAAAAAGGCAATTCAATCACTAGTCCTCGTAATCAAATCGTAATACTAATACATCAAAAATTGAACAAATCTATGCAAATACGGTCATAACTGAAAAATTCGAAATTGTGATTCTGACATCAAGTCATAACAACTATTTGAATGGTCGGTTTGCATTTTAATCCTATCAAGCGTCAATGCGAACTATTAAACAATAAATAAACACGTTCAGGTGATGCAAATAAACAAATAGACATCAGTGTTTAAACAAAGTAACTCCCGAATCTGTAACAGAAAAACGACTTAGGAGTTTACACAGTTGATGCAATGCGAACTACGCATGAGATAACGTGATTGTTATGTTAACAGCGAAAGGTGATAGTTAGAAATAAAGAAACAGTTAAAAGATTTTAAAGGTCAAAATGACACTCAGATGGAAAGCAAAGTGAACAATCCGCTGAGGAGATTTAACGCGAAGGACGCGTCTAGGCTTACCCGGTGAGTGAAAGTGATTGTGTCCGGCGGAATCACATCAGGAGGTTAGTGGCGTGCTTGCATCGGACGGGGGGTGGCTTAAATAGTGAAAAGTGATAACGGATCTTGGCAATTAGTGAGAACCAATAGACATAGAAAGAGTCTGTTTAGCGGAGAGTTGTGAGTAGAAAACATAGAAGAAAGAGATGATACATATCGCTAAAGCTGCTCAGGTTTAACTTTTACATCATGAATGAAATTACAAAAGACAATTAAATTAAATGCGGTCATTGAGCCCCAGGGGTTGAAGCAATTGCAACTTCTTAGTCCAATTAAATTCTGCGCGTGCAAGTGTTTTCTGAAGATCAACATCAGACCTTGACCTTGATGTCAGAATCACAATTTCGAATTTTTCAGTTATGACCGTATTTGCATAGATTTGTTCAATTTTTGATGTATTAGTATTACGACGATTTGATTACGAGGACTAGTGATCGAATTGCCTTTTTGTTCTTTTCAGCTTGAAAGAATACCCCTGATGAAGGGTCCTCACGTAACCGAAATGCATTGGGTACACTGTTATAATGTTGAAATGTTGGATTGTTAACGAGTTGGATAACCCCTCCCAGCTTGACAAGGAAACCATTTCACTTGAAGTTCTTGAATACAATCATTATCGAGAATAAAAAAGATTCGATAACATAATGACTATTGGTTTATATGTCTTCACATGAAACCGGATTAAAATTGATAATGGCTTTTGAATAGCCCATCGCAATAGTGCTCACGCCAGCAAAAGGAACACTTCCTTTTTGCACCATAGTTTGGGTATTGTTATGAGCCACACCAGGCACTTCAGATTTCAAATATAAGGTGTTGCAAATTCCACGCCTCCTGGGCAATGAGACCTAGTGACCGGTGCATGTTGAGATGGGTTGCACCAGGCAGTTCTGGTCAGACATGGGGAAGAGATGCTATTCTGTACCACCCTGGAAAGGAGGTACTGCGTCCGGTGCACAATGATACAGGGTGCACCAGACCAGTCGGGTCACACACACAGGTGAAAGTTCAGCAGAGCCACATGCAGTAGAATGAGGCACTACTCCGGTTACACCCCTACCTCCGGGGGTCGCACCCTGTGAATTGGGCACCGCACGCAATGAGTATGCAGTCAGCATGTCGCATGAGAGAGATGCAGCATATTTGATGAAACGGTCCACATGGGGTCCTGCAACCAGTAAATCGGCTCACCACCAACAAGATGCTTATGAGTGTCGAGGTCCCCACAGTACAGGAACCACCTGTCTTAGATATGGTAAAGATTTCTGGGGCTCCATACTAGACAATCTTGTCTCCAGAGACAAGTCTTAGTTCCACGCTCGCACCACGCCACCAGTTAGGATTGAGTAGCCGAGTTGGGCATTTGAGAGGGCACCGCTCTCCAGATGCAACAGGTAGATGGTGTAAGTTCCTCGTGAAATATCTTTGATGTCCCTGAGATCTCTGAGAGAACAGGAGGCCCACGGTCAGGCCCTTGGAGAGCACACTTCAGGGCGCCACACTTTAGTAGGTCCTCGGCCTAGGTCAGCCTCTATTTGGACAATTATCCTCCATGTGCACATGTGAGTCATCTGACAATGTGCACCATGGAGTCTAGGTTCTCCAGTCCCATGTCCCTGCAAGCGTAGCTCACCTCTTGCTGAAGGATGGCACTCGTAGTTATAGTGTTGTGTGCCTTTGAAGTTTGGGTGGTTTAGGGGTTTTCCCTTTGAACCACAGATGCCGCCCCTAAATTTCAGGCCTGTCTGCCATGAGGTTGTGGAATGAAGAATCTTAATCTTTGGTGGGGCCATAATTCGGCCCCTAGAGGCTAAGTGTTACAACCTCTATCTTCAATCTATCCCATTCTGCCCTCAAATGGCAGAGGCCTGCCGTTCCCGTTGGATGCCCATAGTTTACGACTGACAATTGGGGAATGCACAGATGTGCTCCCCTCAATCCCTGGTGTCCAATGGAGCCAGACACCAAGATCCCTGACACTAAATGGCATTTTTAAGCGAGATAAGTGGCATTTCTAAGCAAGTTATGCCAAAAAACCCTTTACCGATGGAAAGGGTTTGGCACTGCAAATCCATTGATATGAAACATCATGAGGCTGCTCCACTGCAATCCACTTTTATAGCCTGAAGTAACATCAATCACTTCCCCATATTAACCTATGGGAAGAGCAGGCCTCATAAGTAGTGAAAAAACTCATAGATATTCCTCACTACCTGGGCGCACATGCGCTATTGCGCACACCTACGTGCAATGGCAGGAGTGACACATAGTTCCCAGCACCAGTGATGCAAGTGCGCTAGCCTGAGTCTGCAGAGCAGACTTGCTGGTTTAACTGATACGTGTGTCTGTGCGCACGTACAAACCTGTGTTGGCAGGCGGCAAACGCAATCACGGGCACCATAGATGCAGTTGCGCACTCACAGCGGCCTACAATATCAAGCTGCTCATGAGTTTACTCACGATAGATGCCAGTGCACACCCACCAGTCTGCAATGACAGATCGGACCGTGTTTCAGAACATTGAATCAGTGCCACTACCCAAAACGGATAGGAAGGGCACGTGCACTTTCATGCAGCAAGGACAGGCTGGGCACATGGTGTCAACACCCTCCGCATCCTTCACAAACCCTTCAAATGGATCCCCAGTGAATCTACAAAGACTGTCACCCATGCACTCATAGCAGACTGGACTATAGAAACACCCTCTATGCCAGAATCAACAAATCCCTGCTACGCAAACTCCAGACCATCCAGAACACTGCGGCCAGATTCGTGCTTGGCATCCCACAACATGGACACATCACCCAAAACCTCGAGACCTCCACTGGCTCCCCGTCGAGAAGAGAGTAACCTTTAAGCTACTCACCCATGTCTACAAATCCCTCCACAACACCGGACCCAAATACCTGAACAAAAGAGTCTCCTTCCACGTACCCAAGAGAAACCTCCGCTCTGCTGACCTCACCCTTGCCGAAACCCCCTCATGGAAGAGCCTTCTCCTACATCGCAGCAAAGACCTGGAACAAGCTCTTGATCAACATAAGATGCTCCCCCACTCGGCACACTTTCAGGAAGAGCCTCAAGATCTGGCTCTTCAGCTGACTCAGAGCTGCAGCCTCTCTTCTCCCCAGCCCCTTGAGGCCCTCACGTGTGAGTAGCGTGCTTCACAATTCCCTGATTGATTGAATGATTGATTGATTGAGAGTAAATATCCAAAACAACATCAGGGCTGGTGTGCACACCGGGTCTGTGCTGGCAGATCAGCCCAAGTTCTGGAACCGCATGTCAACGCCTCTTCCTAATCTGCGTCGGAAGGCATGCACACTTCCACACAGCCTTGACAGTAGAGACATGCACAGGGCTCTGAGGGCACTCCAGAAAATCTGAACACGCCAGGAGTATCCATGGAAAGAGCCAAACTCTAAGGCAGGGAAATCCCCATTTGGCGGGGTTCCTCACTACCTGGGCAGGGAACATCAATATATGCTTGCACGCCCTTGAGCCTACTACCCCCTTTGGCGCCTGTCAGGGCTTCTCTGGTTTGGTGCCCTCGTGGTATGGGATGACCCACTCAGGGTTGACTTAAGTGTACGTGATGCCAACTTAGGCAGGGGGGCCATGGCACCCCACAAGCTTGTCCTGGAAGAACCGATATAGGGTTGAGTGCTCAGTACTCCTAGCCAGTACCGTACCCACCCCAGGTATGTGGTGTACCGGTATACAGGGCGCACAAAGGTATGACACCCAGAACCCACTGCATACATACCCCCAGCCCAATGCGGTCCAGACGGGCATACGCACCTTCCCTCTGCTGTACAGGGTGAAGGTGCCCAGATTCCTAAGGTCATGCAGAGAGAGTCAGCAAAAACTAGGAGGGAAACGTGAAAGGTTTTGGGGTAATTTCCCCTAAGGAGGCCATGTCCAACATACTGTCTAAGGGAAAACAGGTTAAATATGGTCTCACGCATCTGTAAAAGTGGCAGCACTTTAGTCTGCAAAATTGAGTTTGAACTACAAAATTCAGAGCAGTGTTTTGAAATTACTGCACTGGGTGTGTGTGTGCATGTATATACAAATATTCACAGAAAAAAAATCAAATGTTAAAGTAACGTTATAATTAGGTGAAATGTTCAGTAATAACATAATGTCTTAATTTCTAAACAATACAGAAATTCACCAGTCATAGTTATAGTTATCCCAAGTAACTATAAAATGTCATAGATGATGTCATGAATGATGTAAAATGTGGGGTAATAAGCAGTACATGGCAAGGCTGCGAGCTATAGTTTATTTTTATAGTTATATATAATTTCTAGAGTATTTTTAACATAAAGTAATATTTTATTACCATATATAAATCTAACCCTGCACCACACATGGCATTAGGTGATGCACGGCAGGGGGTCGGCTGTAGGCCCTGGCCTGGGGGCCAGGCACTGTGCCCATCCCCCAGTTTGCAGCCAACCCCACACTGTGCAGGGCGTTCAGTCCTGGGCGGTAGGGGGGGTTGACCCTGTGGCCAACCGCCCCAGTCACGGCCGTCTACGGTGAGGGGTTGAGCCATTGCCATGTGGTGTAGGATTGGCCTTTGGGCCCAGGGGATCCCATCCCCCAGAGCCAAATACAATTAAACTGAGGAGGGGGAGGGCAACCTCATTCCCAAGCCTTATTATGCCCTGGGGATCCCATCTTCTAGGACCCTATGTACTTTAAAGGGGAGAGAGGCCACATGACACACCTCCCCAAGCCTCATCAGGCCTTGGGGAACCCACCCCCCAGAGCCGTATTTCTCTAAAAGGGGAGAGGGGGCTCGTGTCCCTCTAAGCCTTATTAGGCCCTGGGAACCCCATTCCCTAGGGCCCTGTGTATTATCAAGGGGAGGGGGAGAGTGGCTTCCCTACTTGAGCCTGTGGACCCCATGCCCCAGAGCCGATTTCTTTTTTTAAAAGGGACCACCTTCCCAAGCCTATTTTGGGCCCGGGGACCCTAATGTGATCTTTAAGGGAATCAGGACTGAACGCCCCCCATTCCTGAGCCATAAAAAGGCCTTGGAGACCCCATCTCCTAGGGCCACTTTTTGTTTTAAAAGGGAGGGAGCTGTGGCTCTCCTCCCCAAGCCTTTTTTGGCCCTGGGGTTGCTCCTTATCATAGGTATGGTCTTTGTGCCCACCGTGGGCACCTGCTATACACACATTAAGGGCTGTAGGGGAGCACCAGGGTCCCTGTAGCCTCAGCCGGCTACAATCATGCTGCGGTAGTCGGCATTGCTCCCGCCTAGAGGAAGCAGCTATTTATGCTGCTCCCTTCGGGCAGGAGAAATATATTGATATGGTTCCCTGTTCTCATCAATGCGGGAAGGGAAACAGATCTCAAGTCTGCTCCCAGCTGACAGGCGCATTTGTAAAGCACCCAACCAGTGGGAGCAGACTTTGTGTTTGCTCCCATTTGGTGGGAGTTTTAAAAATGCTCCTGGCAGACAGGAGCAAACACAAGTTTCCCTGCCTGCGCAAGTGGGGGCAGGCAAATGACTGTGTCCCGGGGTTGGGCCCCCTAGGATATATTATGGGAGCCGGCCCGGGGGATGGAGTCCCTGGGTCCATTAATGGCTCAAAGAGGGGGGTCACATAGCCTCCCTCCCTTTTTATTGAGTAACAACCTCGGAGGATGGGGTCCCCAGAGGCTTTAAAGGCTCCCCTTAAACATAGACTTTGGGCCAAGGGAGATGGGATCCCTGGGGCCAAATACAGCCTAGAGAGGGGGTTCACGAGCCCTGTCCCCTAATTGATTCAATTTTTCCTCGGGGAATGGGATCCCTGAGCGGCTCGTGAAAGGGGGCTATGTGTCCCCTCCACTTAAAACATATTACGGGGCCCAGGCAGGATGGTGCCCCTGGTTCCGAAAATGGCCTGGGGAGGGAGGCAACGAGCCTCCCTCTTCTTAAAAAATACTTCAGGCTCTGGGGAAACTTTCCATTTAATCAATGATGAAAGGTTTCTCCCTTCATGCAATCATTCTAATTTTATCCCTACATCTGTGGAAAACATGGGTACAAACGATCAGTTTTCTTTGCCACAGCAGGTGTTGACTGATATGCTCTGAGGAGAAGAGTAAGCTGTTTCTTCACTAAGACACACGCATGAATGATGTCAAGTTTGGCGATAACGTGGGATAACCCTGTATCAGATGTGTACCTATGCCAGGGCTTGAGGTCATGACTGGGCTCAGTTTTAACTGCAAGGCATCCTCTTATCGTTCCCCTTCCTGCACAAAAACAATTGTGCCTGTAACGCAGGCACCCTTGCACCATGGTGTAATGGTGCCTGCGTTGGCGCTAGGTTTCACACAGTGCGCCATCGCATGGAGAGAGAAGAAATGCTGCACATCTTTGTAAATATGGAGCATTTCTGCTCTCTCCCTTTCACGCAATGCAGTGCAGCAACTTTGCTTGCCTCCATGCGTTGCATGACAATCTAGTAAATGTGTCCCCTGAAATCTGCATTTCCGGATCCGAAATGTGCATTCAACGACTGCCTTTGTACACTTGTGTACAACGCTGTCCTTTATGTCATTGGAGGTCACAGCAGGAATGTATGACATACGCGCTGCCACCTGAAGCGTTCACAAAACACTTGTTACTGACACACACTGTGGGATTGTCATCACATATATGTGACTTACCTAATAACAAGCCTTCTCCAAACTCTTGGCCAGACAGGTGTAGAGCCCACACTGCCTGAACATGGAGTAATCATGAGTACTCCCAAGGTATGTTGCCATAAGGCATTCTACGTCGCAGACAACTTGTGTGTTGAGTGAGTGCTGTTTTTTGTGTGTGCAGTACAGACATCCAGTGTCACAGGGTGGAGAGATCCAGACATGTCACATCCACACTACCCATCAGCTGTGGACAATGTCCTACTCTAGAACTCTCACTGGGAATGTCGTGCTATTCTTTAGGAGTTTGGGGGAAAGCCATGTATATGTTAATCCTAGACAGCATGGAATTAATGAGGTTGTGAAAAAAACCTGGACAGGGAACTCTGCGATACCCTACCTGCTGTCATTATTAAGCTCTGTTTACTGCCTGAAGCCAGGAGAGGCAGAGCGCAGAGGGCATGCAGACTTGTGGGGATATTGGAGTTCCTACTTAGCAAAAGGTCCTACTCACCTATGTGATACATACAACAGGGTTCAGCACTATTGAAAAAGAGTCTGTTGCAATTAAAGGAATGTCCAAGGCGTAAAACTGATTTTCAAACAAATTCCTTTCTTTATTTGGTTTTTTTCATAGGCATAGAATATCATAGCCTTGATAACATGAGAAAGCCATAGCCAACGCGTTTCGTCTCCTACAGGGAGACTTCTTCAGGGCTAAAGAAAAAATACAGAATATAATTTAATACCTAAATTTCCAACAAAATATATACATACAAAAACAAGACATTCTAAAAAGTTACATTTATACAGCAGTTGTTACAACCTGTACGTCATATTTGATGGTGTGCCATCAAAATAATATATTCACATTTAGAAGAAAGGGAAAGGAAGAGGAAAAAAGAAGAAAGAGGGCCTATATGACAAAAAACTTTATACTAATAACTCCAAAATTTCATTAACATGTTTATGCAAATGCAACATTCTCATGACCTCAAAACGTGGACAAAATGTCTCATTGCTAATTCATGTCATAACATAAAACACAAAAGATCACAAAATCAATATCGATTTAAATGAATGTAGTCATAACCACATACATTCCAGTAATCAAAAATTATAAAAAACTGTTAACACAAAATAAAATCAGAACCTGTAAACAAACATGTTGTAGGCTATATTTCAATTATTAGTACATTCATAAACTTTGTTGGATTAAACTATTGTTGCTGATCCCTAAGGTTGTTTTCACTAACCATTTTGCTCATGTAATACGCAAATGTATTATAGAATATATTTCAATTATTAGGGCATTTCTAAGCTTTATTGGATTAAACCATTGTTGCTAATCCCTAAGAATGTTTTCACTAACCATTTTTTTCATGTAATACTCAAATACTTTCAGTGTCATAGAACCCGAACAACAAGCAGAATATATGACTTATTGTTTTCAGTGTGTACCTGATATGTAAGAGTACAGATTTAGGATGGGTTCATCTCAGATGGCTTAGAGATGCATCCAATAGGAAAAAAAATGGTCATATTTGGACTTACCAAACAATTAATTGATAGAATTTCCTCAGTTCAAGGATAAAAGCCTTTATCCGGATGAAGGCAAATGTAAGCCTCCGTTCAACAACGTTCAATACCTATCAGAAAATATATGTAGAGGCCAGTGTTTAGATACTCGCAAAAGACTAATCCAATATGCATTGCAGAAAATGTCCTTCATTATTCCAAAAACTAGTATTTAACTTATTTGGTAAACCGAAAGTATTAAGCCGCACCGCAGAAATAAGACAAGAACACGGTATAAAAAATTCTTTTTAAAAAGGCTAAAGACGTATCGGAAATGTTATGCACAGACCAGGTGATACTCAAAAACTCCAGTACTGACGAACATTCGAAATTAGAATGTAAAACCGAGAAAAAATAAAATATATATGTAGACGAAATATAACAAAATATGTATTATATTATTGTGGCTTTAGTACACTCACCCGATGAAACTCAACACTCTAGGAAGTTTTCCCTTGTCGCAGACTTGGATAAGTTTAATTCTCCAGAAAAAGCTTCTTTAAATCTCCCGCTCCACAATATGCAGTATCTAACAAATGATGAAAAATAAGAAGCGGCGACCTTAAAATTACGGCGGCCATCTTACGGTGACAAACTATTAGCTGGTATCAATGGGTAGCTATTATGATAATCAGGTTAAACGTAAATATATCAATATAATCTGAGCGAAAAAACGTTAGACATAAAATGCAGGCTTCAGAAATCATGAATCTTTAAAAATTAACGTGTTCCCAAGAACCTGCTTTATATTAAATAAACCCTACGCAATGAGCACCTAATCTGTACCGAAATGTTACGTCTAAAAAATCCTTACCTTAGCGGCGTGGTAGCCCGTAGCCTCGTCTAAGCGGTCTCGACTGTCTAGCAAAGCACCAAAATGTACGCGTATTTAAACCCTCCCATTACCGTAATGAGAAACACCGGACAAGTAAAAAAATGGAAGACGGCCGCAAACACCAAGGAAACGCTGAGTTACGCGGGGGCCATCTTAAAACAGCAGGAAATGTATTACTAAAATGTAGCTGTGTACCATAAAGATACGATTCAGATCAAAACATTTTAAAACATCTATAGTGTTTGATTAAAAGACAAACAATATCTAATCCAAAATGTTTGTCAAAATAAATACAAAAAATGACAGCGAACGCTCACATAATGAGAAAACACCCGTGCGTTAGCACATGAATAAAAACCTAGTATTCCATACTAGATAGGACTTGATGGGCAAATGACATGAACGCTTAGGTACACAAAAGGAGAAAGAAAAAGGAAAGAGAACAACGGTGGCCATCTTTAAGACGACGTGCCCGTTTGTAAATCCTAAAATAGATACGACACCAAAGAACCCAATGATACATTATATCAGTGAAAAAGTAGATAACAAAATCACAATATGTAAGAGTAATGGCTCGAATTGCTCATCATTAATATCTTAGGGTTTCTGAACGTGTGATATAGATGTTCCAGTGACATCTACAAGGATGAATTATAGTACGACCAATCATGCTATAAAGCAAATAGGATGTCTCCTAGTCAAGTGGCAATTTATAGGGAATACACCCACTCACAATGGATAATGCATGCAAAAATCATTCATAAACGCACAGATGGTGTAAAGAAAAAAGGACATGAAGTATCCATATAAGATGAAACATCAGGGTGGTAGTTACAAAATTGCAAATCATTCATAGAGCAGTGTACAACATATCCAATAGTGAGTTACAAACCAATCCCACAAGGCGTGATACAATCTATATATCATTCATCAGTACTAAGACATCAGCATCATATTGAAGGCTCAATTGTTTCAGAGGAAATGGTGTAATTCATCATTAGCATTGAGACCAAACTTATTTGACCTCAGACGGCAAATCCAGGAAGCCTCACGCTGCCTGAGTAGCAATTCTCTATTTCCTCCTCTCTCTGGCATTTTAACATGATCAATGCCACAGAAGGTGATGTTCTTGTCATTAGGATGGTCATGATGTATGTGTAAAGCAATGGGATATTTAGAGTCACAATTTCTTATTGCTCGTACATGTTCCTGAATTCGCAGTTTCAAGTTGCGAATACTGCTGCCAACGTAAACCTTATCACAGGAACAAGTAATCATATATACTGTGAATGTCGTATTGCAATTGATAAAGCAGTTTATTGTGAACTCTCTCGATTGTCCACTCCTGAAGTTTTTTAAGTTTGTTTATACCATATTTGCATATGGAGCAGCTTTCACATGTGTAAAAACCATGAGGTTTTTTCGGCAACCATGTGCAAATGGTTTGTGTATCCTTGATGTAACTAGGACTAAGTATATCTTTAAGGGTTCTATTCCTGCGATACACTACTCTGGGTTTGTTCGATACTACTTTGGCTGGAAACTTGTCAGCCTTCAACAAATTCCAATTTTTTCTTAGGATGTTATAAATATGATTACTAAAGATGTTGTATTCAGTAATAAATAAAACCTCAGAGGGTTGTTTTTTGGCACATTGTCTACTCTTATTGCAGGTCATAAGCATCTCCTTTCTATTCAGAGACAGAACACGCTTTTCTGCATTGTTTAGACATGACTGATCATAACCTCTCTTAGCGAAATTATTTTTGATTTGAATGATATTCCTACTAAAATCTTTATCCATGCTACAGTTCCGTCTTTCACTCTCCAGAGAGGATATCGAGGTGTTACTGGAGCTAAGGCTGACAGGTTTTTCACATTCCTTTTCTTTTTCTTGAGGTTTTGTGACTAGGTCATCGTACTTCCGCGCAAATGTAAAAATGCGTCCTCTTCTATAGTCACCCTCATCTCTCAGTATCTTTTTCTGTTTCTTATCCTTGAGATAAAGTTGGTAACTATTCAATTCTTTTTTCAAAATCTCCATGTTTTTTGATATTGCATCCTTTAGACTACTCTCATTAATTTCTTTTTCCAACAATTTAATCTCTTCTTTAATTTTGGATACCTTTCTTTCTGAATTGTTAATGAGTGTACCCATCATTTTATAGGAAGCTTCATATAGGCCATCCTCCCATTCCTTGAGAAGGTCTGGATCTAAATCTTCAAAGTTTGGGAAGATGAGGATCCTAAGACCTCTTGGGATGCGTCTATTCTCAATGTATTTTCTAAGAGTTGCTCCATCCCACCATTTGCTTAGTTCAGATTTTTTTAATTTCTCTAAGCGCATAAATTTACTTTTAAGGCCCTCATTCTTATTTAGACTTGGAAGTGAATTTACTGTGTTACATTGTGTCTTATCATTAAAGAGATCACCTAACAATTCTTCTCTTTTGTCATCATAATCCATGATCTTGGTTCTTCAAAACAAAGTTTTCTGGAAATATCTTCAACCACAAATGACAGTGCTGGTAGCCCAAAACAAGATTTTTTAGACAAATGAGAGAGGGTGAAGGCTATATTACCGCACCTGTCAAGTGAATAGTGTCGGTATAGTGTACTTTTATAGTGCAAAGAACCGAGGAGCACTCCCCTCTGAGCTCCTCAATCAGGAACAAGCCCTATCAAAATCATACATACAACAGGGTTCAGCACTATTGAAAAAGAGTCCGTTGCAATTAAAGGAATGTCCAAGGCGTAAAACTGATTTTCAAACAAATTCCTTTCTTTATTTGGTTTTTTCATAGGCATAGAATATCATAGCCTTGATAACATGAGAAAGCCATAGCCAACGCGTTTCGTCTCCTACAGGGAGACTTCTTCAGGGCTAAAGAAAAAATACAGAATATAATTTAATACCTAAATTTCCAACAAAATATATACATACAAAAACAAGACATTCTAAAAAGTTACATTTATACAGCAGTTGTTACAACCTGTACGTCATATTTGATGGTGTGCCATCAAAATAATATATTCACATTTAGAAGAAAGGGAAAGGAAGAGGAAAAAAGAAGAAAGAGGGCCTATATGACAAAAAACTTTATACTAATAACTCCAAAATTTCATTAACATGTTTATGCAAATGCAACATTCTCATGACCTCAAAACGTGGACAAAATGTCTCATTGCTAATTTATGTCATAACATAAAACACAAAAGATCACAAAATCAATATCGATTTAAATGAATGTAGTCATAACCACATACATTCCAGTAATCAAAAATTATAAAAAACTGTTAACACAAAACAAAATCAGAACCTGTAAACAAACATGTTGTAGGCTATATTTCAATTATTAGTACATTCATAAACTTTGTTGGATTAAACCATTGTTGCTGATCCCTAAGGTTGTTTTCACTAACCATTTTGCTCATGTAATACGCAAATGTATTATAGAATATATTTCAATTATTAGGGCATTTCTAAGCTTTATTGGATTAAACCATTGTTGCTAATCCCTAAGAATGTTTTCACTAACCATTTTTTTCATGTAATACTCAAATACTTTCAGTGTCATAGAACCCGAACAACAAGCAGAATATATGACTTATTGTTTTCAGTGTGTACCTGATATGTAAGAGTACAGATTTAGGATGGGTTCATGTCAGATGGCTACTCACCTATGTGGTCTAATGTCACCAAACTGCTCAGCATGAACTTCCCATATATATCATGCTCAGTTTTGTCAAAGATTTTGACAAGTTCACAACCCTGAATATTCTTTCATCTCCTTCTCTGTTGCCACATTCCTGTTTCGCCTCATGAATTTATACCACACTTCCATTTGGGGAAAATGCATTCTGGACCTCATTTTTAGGTCTCGCCTGATCCAGCGCATGCGCTGGTCTGGCGAGACTTTTTGAGAGGGCTCCAAAAAGTGCTACCAGGCCAGCCTAGAGCTACAGTGCACGTGAGCGGGCGCGCGCGCCGCGCTTCACCGCATTACTTTCACTTTCGCGGGCGCACGGCCGCTGTGATCGTGATCACTTTCGCTTGTTGTTCCTGCTTTGCCTCACTTGCTCTCTCGTTGCATCCTTAACAACCAGCCACCCGGGTGCCTTAAGTCTGAATGCCATATGGCGGATCCAAACACCCCGGCGAAGATCATTATCTCCTCATCCCGTCGCTCTTTTCTCTTCTTTCTTGTCCCTTCTTTACCTTAACCTTATCTCTTCTGCTTTGTCTGTATGTCAAGGCAGCCTTAGGGTGGCAAAGAATGCTGTAGTATATTGTGTACTATTTTAATATGTGTATAGCGCTTAGTACGTCTCAGTGTCATAGCCAGTGTTTCAGGTTCCCTTGTGCAAGGAAGGACATTTCCCCCTGGCTGCTGTTTCAATGACAAAATACATCAATAATCAGGGATCAGTGGTCTGAAGATTTCCCTGCCCTGGTGTCACTGCACCTGCCGCACCAATGGAAGCTACGCCCTGCTACCCATGTGTGGGGTGCTAAAATGTACGTAAAAAAATATTAAGAGATAATGTTCAACGCATTTCAGGGTTACGCTTTTAGCAACATATCTCTGGATGATAAGTTCACTCATAGCCAAAGCGGAATATTATTTCTGAACAGCAGGAAGTCTAGGTAGACATGTATGGATGGAGAAAGACCTAGTCAAATGGAAACAAATCATTAAGACAGAATTTTGTTGCTGAAGAATCAGACTTGGAAAACGTGCATTAAAATCGTAAAGTTTTCTTTTCACGAAAAAAGATTAATTGATATTTGGAGTAACATTTTATTAACTTCTCTTTGATAATGGAAAGGTTTTTGTTATTGTTGTTATCATTATCGCTCTGTATATTTCTTTGTGAATTGTACGTACATTACTTATTATTGTGCAGAGAAAAGCTAATGTTCTTCTCTTGATCCTGCCTTCTTGTCTCTTCAGAGGTTAATCATCCTGCGCAGCCCACGTTAGCTTCTTTCATTTTTCCCAAACTGGTTTACTCTCGCGCATTCTTTTCCTAATTAATTCCGTAATATGCGGATTAATTGTTTTAAAAAATGTTTATGTAAAGCTTACTTTTACTTCTTTTTTTGTAGCCCAGAGAACGTGGTTCGACGAGAGTACACACCCTAAATAATGTAAACAGGGTACTTCAGGTTCTACATCACAACAATGTGAGTGTGCATTATTTCATATGGACTATTTGTAATAAGTGGCTGTATATGAGAAATGTAAACAGTTTTGTTTTCATCATTCCTGATGTTCTGTTATACTTCCCCAAATTCCTGAGTTTCATGCACATATCCGCATGTGCCTACCAGGTCAAAATGTAGCGTCAGGTAAGTGGCCAGGAAGTCCGCTTCTTCAAAATAGCTCATCTAGTCAACATGTCCACAAGTCACAACTCCGCAAGTTAACTGGCAAAAACATCATAAGGTCTGTTGGCGTACACATGTTGCGCATTTAACATACCCTTTATGTTGAAACTAGAAACTTCAAAAGGCTATAAAACAGCAGCAATCATTGTAACGATTTGCTCCCAAAATCTGAAACTACTTATAAATCTCGGTGCAGCTGACCTAACTCACATTAGGGAAAAAAATCCCCATGATATGTTTATCAGGAAGTGTTCTTGTAAATAAGTGGATAATTTAACATAATTAATACAGTTTGGCCGACATTGCATGTACCTGCTCACCAGTTTCTCTTTAATGACATGAATTAATATGCCCTTAGGTAAGGGTGAATTTCCAGGTTGATCTTGTGTAAGTTATTTGGATAGGAATGGTTCCAAGTCTTACTCACCAGTAAATATCCAATGACGCAGACACTCTTCTGAGGGCCTAACGAACAAGTTTACTTCTGTGAATGCTGCTCATGAGCAGTGGGTTTAAAATGTCTAAACCCTCTGTGCAAGCAGGGAGTACCAGTGAAATGACTCTGCTGGGACTTGGAAAACAATTTTTTATTAGGTACAAGTAGCCTTAAGCTTGGTAGACAAGTAAGCTGCTGTAAAATTGTGTTAAGCGTTTCTCAAGAACTTGGTTCTTTGGACAAATTTGCATGTTTATCAATAAAGTGTATTCGGATTTCCATACCAAGCAGGATAGCAAACTCCGAAGTTTTTAGGTTTGGGTTTTGACAGCACAGCTGTTAAATAAACCTATTGCTAACAATTTACATGGATTGGTCTTTGGATCTAATCCTTTCAACCATTGGCTTTCTTTTACCAGCCATTGTCAATTACGCCTTAGCTCAGTCCTGTTGAGTATTCTTCTGTTACGTGAAGCTATTGGTTGTCTGTCGTCCTCTCCTTGAATGCTTGCATTGACCTGCATGTGTGGCTAATTTACAGCTATAGCCTCTCTGTCCTTTCCTACATGTGTGTCTCCTCCTCGCTAAATGCACAATAAACTCAGACATTTTGGCTTTGATAGTATTTGTTTTCCTTGACTCCGTGCTCATATGATACTGCAGATAAACGTCATCCCTTGGCCTTCAGAAGCACTCTGTAAAGGAAAAGAGATAAAAAGAGTAATAATAATATACTACTATGGCATTAGTCACTGGGCTTATGGAACACTGACTATTTTGATGCAGTGGGTCAGGCGCACATGTTTCACTATGCTGATTCCACTGACAGACTCTAACAAAAGGTTCTCTTTACCATGGTGTCCATTATTGGGTGTGGAATGGAAAAAGTTGAAACACCTGACCAAACTAATAAAACAAGACAGGGCTTTTTTGTAAAGTATGGTTGGAGCAGGCGGGTTGGTGATGGGAGTAAGGAAAAGGCGCAGAGTTACCCAGAAGACACAATTGAAGGACCTGAGGTTTGTGATTTGAGGAATGAACAGGCATCAGTTGAGCACAAAAAAAGGTTGAAACATGGGGCAGCAACATTAAAAGCTGGTGGAAAACAGTGGGCATGAGGGTGGTACCAGTGTGAACCATTGTGTGAAATAGGTTGTATGACAGAAGCACGCATGGCTAAACCACACTTGCCTCTGCAGCGCTGCTCCAACAACGAATGTGTCTTAACAACGCATTCCTTTACCATGCATATCTTTACCATGCAATTTCGTGATTAAGACGTAATTGGTAAAGGATATGCGTGGTAAAAATCACACCCCAGCCTTCCTGCACTGAGCCCTAAAACTCAACCCCACGTATTTAAAACTTCCCCGTTCCCAGACCTTGATCCCTGCTACTGCCCCAGCCCTGAAAACTGTCCCCCCAGCACCAACCCCTAAAACTGGCTTTCACGTCCTAAAAACTTCCCTAACCCAGTCCCCTGAGCCCTAAAACTGCCCGAGCCCTGAAACTGCCCATTCCCTCTGTCGAGCCCTAAATCTGAGCTCCAGGTTCTAAAAACTACCCTGACCCCAACCCCCCACCCTGATCCCTAAAGACTGACCCCTATGCCTGAAAACTTCCTCAACCCCTCCTTGAGCCCTGAAACCTGGCCCCTGCCCTTAAAACAACCCTGACCCCTAAAATCTACCCCTACTTCTAACAAGCATTGGCATAGCCAATAGGTCTCGCTTTTGGGACCTTATAAGTGTTTACCCATGCAACAGATGATGTTGTTGCACCAAGGATATTGTGCTGCATAACTAAATACTTATAAGGTCCCAAAAGCGAGACTTATTGGCTATGCCAATGCTTGTTATAGTTTGCACCTTGTTACCAGCTGCTTTCACATGATGGTAATTTGAGAGTGAAAAATACACTTTTTGCAACTATTCACTAACTGCAACTGTTTCGTACACTGCAGCTGTAAATTTCAATTTAGTAACAACAATTAGGTAATTGCAATTTCATGCAAATCGCAAAGTACCTGGTTTGCGCACATTTTGTCAACCACTACGTGGCAGATTTATAAGCCCTCTGCGTCACTTTTGCGCCGCCGTTGTGTCACTTTTGTGACGCAGCGGCGGCGCAAAGCCAGCGCCATGCTGCGGCAGATTTACAACGTGACGCATCTAGGGAGATGCGTCACGTTGTAAAGCTTGCGCCACATGAGGGCGTACCTTCACAGGGGGGGCGTTCCGGCGCAGGAACGTCTCCGAAAAGTGGCTGAGTGAAATCTACAACTTTTCCGGCCATGCTGCGTCAAATCCCTGCGCCTGCTTGAAGCAGGCGTAAGGATTGACGCAGCATTGTACCGATAGGGCACCCCCGAGCCTTGCTGGAGCTGCACCGCGCTTGCGACGCAACTCTAGCAATGCGCCGCCCTTCCGCCTTCAGATGCGTCACGCATCTGTTCATCCTTGCGCCACGATGCGCTGCATTGTAAATGCGGCGCATCTATTGTGGCGCAAGGGTAAACTTGCGTGACGCATCTTACCTGGCGCATCCATGCTGATTTGCAGGGATGCACCAGGGAACATAAATCTGCCCCTACATTTTTTGTCATTTGTACAATGCATTTCTAGTATTTGGCATTCGCTAACCAATTGATAACTGACTTGCAATTCGCTACACTAGTGTACTACGAGACATCAATGGACAGAGCTGGTTTGGGTTAACATGGAGAATCATGGACACACGCGCTCAGACACACAGACTCATCCACCCACTAATACACGCTCAAACACATACACTGGGACACACAGATACACGGAGGCGCGCACGAAACACACGAAGACATACCCACACGGACATACATACATCCAGGCACATCATCCCACTATCTCGGACTCACACACATTCACACAAACTTCAGACCCTGAGGGAAACTCTCACCTACTGTCAGACAGACGATGCAACAGCGATGCAAACAAATGTATTCGGATAATTACACAAATCCAC
This sequence comes from Triturus cristatus, assembly GCF_964204655.1. Classification (NCBI taxonomy): domain Eukaryota; kingdom Metazoa; phylum Chordata; class Amphibia; order Caudata; family Salamandridae; genus Triturus; species Triturus cristatus. The sequence continues at coordinate 930,998,740 of NC_140585.1, forward strand.
ATGCATGTGTGTAAAGACCCGAGACACAGTCCATACAGAACACACCCTAAGACGCGCACTGAAAGAAATGTGCAGGCAATCCTGACAGTGACGGAATCTAGCTCTGCCGGGGACAGGGCTCAGATGGTTAATTCTCCAGCTGTCAACCACCCCTGCTGCATGCCAGAGGTCATCGGTTCGAATCCCCAGAGGCTGACCTCACTCTTTTCTCCTTCCAAGGTCGATAATGCGCGCATACATTTCTGCTGGATAACAATGAGTGAACGTACAAGTTGTCATTTGAAGCAGCATTACTGTCTGCAAGTTGGGCGCGGTTTTTGGATTCCATTTTAAGACCGGAAATGTGTCCTGTGTGAGGCGCTCGAGTGAAGGGGAGCGTGAACAAAGTGGTTAACTGGATAACAAAGTATTGTAATGACAACGGAGTAACAATAACAGTCATCAGAAATATGTTCCCTTTGGTAGTGTGGTGCTGTGAGAGAGGCGCTCCGCCCGCTCACCTGCCCTGACGCGTTCCCCGGGACCAACTGAGGAGAAGAAACGAAAATTACACCTGCCCTGACAACGCGTTCCCCCGGGACCAACTGAGGAGAAGAAACGAAAAATACAGCGTAGGAAAGAACCAACAGCCCCACAGAGGAAAGACTGCAGCCTCCGCTCGCGCCAAGAGCTCTGAAAGCTCACAGTGGAAGCGCCGAGTTCCCCCTGAAAGCATGGCCTGCTTTGAGAGCTCACAGTAGGCGCGCTCAGAGCTCACCTGAAGAGCGCTGGTGGGTTATCCTCACAGACTGAGCGCACACTCAGGGAGCACAGGGAGAGCACACTCAGCAGCTCTTACAGGACACCTTGAGAAGAGCATATTTGTATCCGAGTCAGAACCCTAAGAGTGACGCACATTGAACGAAACCCCCTGAGAGCGCTCACAGCTTACACAGAGAGCTCAGACTGAGAACGGACAGCTCACACGGGACATTCCGCAGGAGCTCGTCCTGGGAATGTCAAAAGCTTGCCACGAGAACAAACATCTCACGGAGAGCTCTTCCTGAGAGCATCAGGTATCCTGAGCATACCGAGGGGCAGATTTACGAGTTCTGGCGCATCTCTGCAAATCAACAGGGATGCGCCAGAAAAGATGCGACATGCAATTCCCTCCCTGCGCCACCACAAATGTGCCGCATTTACAATGCGGTGCACCGTGGCGCAAGGATAGGGTGATGCATGTCGCATCTGATGGCGTAAGAGCGGCGCATTGTTGGAGTCGTGTCGCAAGCGCGACGCAACTCTAGCAATGCTCGGGGGCGCCCTATGCCTAACGTGCTGCGTCACTCCTTACGCCTGCTTCAAGCAGGCACAGGGTTTTGACGCAGCAAAACCCTGCGCAGGAATGCCCACATGAAACCTAACGCAGGTTTCATGTGGCGCAGCGCTTTACAATGTGACACATCTCCCTAGATGCATCACGTTGTAAATAAAGCGCAACGTGGTGCATGGTTTTCGCCGCTGCTGCGTCACAGAAGTGACACAACGGGGGCGTAAAATTGTTGCAAGGGGCTTGTAAATCTGCCCCTAAGAGCTTACTCCAAGAACACTGGCAGTTCACCTGGTACACACGAGAACGCATCCTGCGAGCACTGACCAGTCACACTGAGAACATCCAGACCGGCCCCTGAGAACTATCTGTGAGCACGTCACTCACTCCGGCAGCGCTGGGAGACAGGGCCATGAGCGCTCGCTCTGTGAAGACCAAGGGCCAGATTTAGAGTGGGAGGATGGAACTCCGTCAGAAGCCTGATGGATATCCCATCCTACTTATCGCGAGTCCCAAAGGATACAATGCACTTGTAATAAGGCGGGCAGGATGCCCATCACAATTGTGACGAGTGCCCGCCTGCCTAACTCTACACCAGGCCCTGAGAGGTGAGATGTCACTGTGCCTACTCACTCTAACACAACACATGACGTGCATGGGCGTTGGCTGTGCACTGCATGCTGGGTGCGGGGGATCTCTTCCTCCTCCAAAGCTGCAGTGCACCGCCTTCTTCCTCATTGCTATCCGCGCTCAGGGCTGTGGCCCAGGACCAGGGCTTGTGCATACATCCTTTGTCCCCAGAGCCGCCTGGGCATTGCCTTTGGCTCTGCCCAAGCCTTGGTGTGCACACCATCATTTAGACACAAGGAGCGACCTCAGAACACAGCCTTCCACCTCTGCCCATGCCCTGTGCTCACTCTCCTCGAACCCCACCCCCACTATCTATGACCATTCATGTAACCAGTGGGTTCTGGACACAGACCCTGGTCTTCAGTCGCACTCTGGGCCCAGTACCCCTTTCTCCACCGCGCACAGCCAGCTGCAGTGTCTTGTGGGTAATATTTACAAGGCAGAACCTTTATACTACATCTCATGCTTAGTAGCCCCATTTATAGAACTACTTCTGCGCAGATTGTGGCCTTCTGCCATTCTCTGTACCCAGTACACCTCCCCACACTGCCTTGTGGGCATGGATTTTGGTTAGCAGTTCTGACAATCTCAATTCTGAAAAATCCCCTATGGCAGTTTCAATAGAAATTGTTAATTTCGGGACCCTTGAGATCTTCGTCTGCTTGGCCAACTTAAATACACATTTTCTTGCATGAACGTAGATGAGCATATTTGTGTTTGGAAAAATTCCTGCGGGTCTGTCACAGTTATAAGTGCTTTGTTTAGGAGGGACGGAAACTCTGGCAGGCACTGCACAGACCAATGGGTACCAAGCATGCATTACTCACAAAGCCCAAACTTCATTTCAAATATAGTGTTTGACATGCACAGGGTGACAGGCCTTATGCAGATCAATCACTCGAGGTACCTGGCTTAGATGTGGATTATATTCTTGCTGCACAGTCTGTAACAGTTCGCTCCTGGCCGTGAAGCAGGGGACTTTGTGTGTCCAATGAACATTAAGGCCAACGGCTCGCCCAGGCATGCCCGGAGATGCTCAATCTCTTCTTTTTTTTTTTGGTTTTCTTATACTCCACCAACAAGTGTACAATTCAGCATCTGGCCTACAACTCCGTCAGGGCCGGCTATGCGACATTACAAATGTGCAGTTCACATATTGCCAAGGGTAAGGGGAATACACAGCATGTCGCCTACAACCCCTACGGGCCGGCCGCGTTGGGAGGAACTGTAACCTGTCAGCACGCTATTAGCGTTGTACACACGGAGCATTGAACAATTTTCAACTACATCACAGCTCGCATTCGGCTCCACTGATGCACCCCCCCCCCATCAATGTGTAAGGCGTCTGAGAGGATGTTATGACCTATTAAACGTGTATCTGTGTATTGTTATGGGTAGTGTCAGCCAGTCGGCAATGTGCATGGCTAGGCTAAGTGGCTGCATCCTGAGAAATTATTCCTCTTCTAGGGGTGTCCGTGGTGATGTCAGTGTTATCAATGCTCAATCTCTTCTTAAGTGAGGGTGTAGTTCCAGCTACAAGGGATCTGGGTATCAGGATGAAAGCCACTCGAAGGCTCTATTCATGGGCCAGGTATTGGCTTTTGCTGTGCCAAAGACAGTGGCACAGCGATTACTCGTACAGTAGGTTCAGTGGAACTGAACCCAATAGCCTAAAGATCCCTTTAAACCCTGGCTTTCGCTTGCTTGCCCTCAGGCCCATGGCATTTTTGTTATGCTACTGATCAAAACACCCCTCAGGTTCCTGTGCTGCATGAGTGGGCTGTGTAGAGTTTCTACAAACCAGTTCATGGGCTCTGCACCAGCTGCTGCGGTCTGTGCAGGTAACAGCGGTGGGGCGGTGAGGCTGGGTAAGGGGGGATTTCGAGGGACGATGCAGAGGGAAAGTTAACTATTTAATAATTTTCCCTCGGCATCATCGCTCACAATCCCCCTTTACCTGGTTTGGGTTGTGCAGTTATAGCCATGGCATGTGTGATGTCAATGAGATCAAAGCTTATCACTTCCTGGTGTGTGTCTTGTATAGTTATAGTCACTGGGAATGTGTGTGGTTATGGGCCTAGATAACAACTCACTTTCATCAATGGTTCTTGTAGCGGAGCCCCTAGGATGTAATGCATTCAATTGAGGCCTAGCACTGATACACTAAATAAAGCGACACTCTACACAGTTTGCTGGTTACATGCAGTGACCTCGAGCGGTGCTTGCACCTTTATTTATCCTCTCCGGACCGAGCCCGGTTCCGAGGGTGTAATGCGCAACACAATATGGTAGTAGCTGGATGGCTCACTACATCCCTCATAACCTTTAATAACAATGATAACAATAATAGTGAAATGACCGCACCAAATACAGAATACGAAGTGTACCAAAAACAGTTCTTGTAATGTCTGTGGTCCTCCGCACACAAAGTTTTTCAGCTCTGGCTTGGCCTAGTATTTTCTCTTAATTGATATGGATATCCTCTCTGGGTTGCAGACACTCCTCCTGTTCTGGGTGCACTGACTGAGAGACTAGGAGGGCTTGCTTCAGCTTCCACTAGAAACTCCTCATTCACACAGTCTTCCCCTTGGCTAGGCAACACCAGCTCTTCCTTGCCAAGACATCTTTCCATTGTAGTTATCAGATTCCCAGTGCGATTACCAGAATCGTGAGAAGATGTAATCTTTTTGAACCAGGAAGCAATCCTGAATAGCAAGCGCTCACCTCTTTTGGCAGTAATCATAGTGTTTTTCACTTCAACCCCTTCCCATGGCTCGGGCTCAAACGGTGTTCTACATTTCCATCCCAGGTGCCTGTTATTGATTACCACCTGGTCTCCTGGGCAGATTCCTATATCTCGAGCATTCTTCTTCCTGCCAGCCATGTCATTGTTTCTTTTCCTCTTGGCCTGTGCAGCCGAACTATCCAATTCTCCTGGTACCCACTTGTCGCTCACCGGAACAAGATCAAGTATGACGTACGGGCCTCCTCATAATCAGCTCACACAGTGATCAACCAGCGGTACTATGTGGCATTTGTCTGTATGCCCTCAAAAATTGATGAAGTCACCCTTGCATCTCCATACCCTGATCAACTCCAATCCGGTGTACTTTGTTGAGTGTTTTCATGAATCTTTCATCCTTCCCTTTGGTTTGTGTCCACTAGGGGGCGCCACTCACCGGTGTTTAGCATTTAGATGATGAAGGTAGTCCCTAAATTCCGACCATAAAAAAGGCGGACCATTGTCCGTCTTGATCCCATCCGGCAAACCTAACATGGAAAACATTTTGTACAGCGCTGGCTTAACACACTCAAAAGCAGTGGAGTGGACTGGTTCCACAGCTGGAAACTTGGAGTGACTGTCAATCGTGACTAATGTTAGGCGACCATCCGGGAAGCTCCCGAAGTCCATACTGATGGACGACCATGGTTAGGTGCTGGGAATTTCTGTGATTAGCGGCATCTTTGGGGGCTCACTCCCTAGTTATTAGACAGGAGTGGCACCCACGCACAAATTCTTCAAACATCCAGTCCACACCTGGGAACCACACCTTGGCCCTTAACCTCGCTTTTGTTTGTCCAGACCCTGACTCTTAGGTCTCACAGCTTGTTGGCATCCTAGTACCAGCCCTTCCATGCTTTCGCTGACCTCATCCCAACACCTCCATAGGCTTGTTCTGGCCTCTCTTTCTTCATCTGTCATGCAACCTACTCCTTTCAGAAAAGTCTTTCAGCGATGTTCCCTCATAGCTTCTTTCACTTTACATAGACACTCATCCTCCTTGGTGGATTTGACTAGTTCTTCGAGTCACTGTGCTTGTAGACATGATAGTTCAAGGATCAATTTCACGAAACCCTCAACACTTCTGTTGATGTCATGCTGTGTCCAGGTCTCTACTGCCAGAGGGTAATGCAACAGATAATCTACTGGGTTATTGATTCCTGGACGGTACAGCGCTTCCAAGTCATACTGCTGGAGCTGTACCGCCCACTGTTCAATTCAGGGACCTTATTCATATGCAGTGCTGACTCATTAGATGAAAACCAAGCATAAATATCCTCCCCCTTCTGGAAATTCTGCACTAGGTCTTTGGGAATGTATACCTTACCCCCTTGCACTGGCTGTACACTGTCACCATTTGCAATGGACTCCACCTGTTTGGCCTTGATGTCCAGCTCTCTCATGCTCAATTCATGTGCCAAAAGGAATTTCTTTTCTTTCAAAGCACAAGCTTTCTTGCTCTCCTCTGCCTTTGCCTGGAGTCTCATGACCTCCAACTCATGATCCCTGGCCCTTTGCCTTTCGTCTGTTTGCTCTGGAGCCAAATTCCTGGAAGAATTATTGCTGCCAGCCACAGAGGCTTCACTCCCAACAGGTAAATCCTAGGATCTGAAGCTACCCTCTACCACACCCCACCCACATCTGAATTATCTGCCTCCCCAGCCTCTCTGGCTTTCCACCAGGCACTCAAGGCCTTCTGAAGCTCCTCTTTTCCAGAGGTGCTTTTAATGGGGCATCCAAAGTTTTTGTAAAATTGCTTGAGCTGATCTACTTTGTAGGTATGCAACATTTCAATGCTAAACTCCGATTCTGCTTCCTCAACTGGTTTACCAATTAGATACATGGTGCGTGGATACTTCAAGGGTCAGATCAAAAATAGAACCAAAAACGCAGTATGTGGTTGCGTAGTGGTCAGCACTAAACTAGTGATGTACACTAATCACTGTGGGTCAAGTACAAATACAAGTTCAATCCTCACTGCTGACCACCAATGTTAGAACTGAGGGTCTCAAGTTGGTAGAGGTATGCACCTTTGTCCAAGTAGGGACCCTTGCTTCTAGTCAGGGTAAGGGTGATGCACACGCTAGATGACCCCTGCTCACCACCTTAGTAGCTTGGAATGAGCAGACAGTCTTATCCCAAAGGCAATGTGTAAAGTACTTGTACTCAAGACACACAGTAATATAGTGAAAACAGCACAAATGGACACCTCACCCGTTTATCAAAATAAAGTATCTTTATCTAAACTTAACAAGATCAAAACAACAAAAAATCCAACATACATATAGTAAAACAGCACTTAAAAAGAGTCACTTCCAAAATAAAGCTTGTAGAAAACAAGTAGCTCCACCTGGGGCTAATACGACGTTCTGACAGCAATAATCCCAAAGTAAGGCGCCGACCGTGAGGTGCATGGCGTCCGGCACAGAGTCACATGGACCTCCAAACAAACAGTACCTTGGAAAACGAAGTCTATGAAGATGCACGGCGTAATGGAGGTGAGGCGATCGATGGTGAAACATCAACTCGAGAATTCTGCGCCTTACTAGCCGCCTCTATACCCTCTGGCCAGACGGCCTCCCCTCACACTCAGGCAGAAAATATTAATGCTTGGCTAGAATCTGCCAGAGATAGCATTGCCCCCTTGAAGAAAATTAAAAAGAAGAGGCCCCATGACGCACACCGTTGGTTCTCTGATAACTTGAAGGCGAAGAAACTGGCCTTCCGACAAACCAAACAAAAGTGGAGACAGGACTATTGCCCTCACAAAAAGACTATCTTTATTGCAGCACTTAAAGAATACAAAAGCGCATTCCTTAGGATCAAATCTGAATACTTTTTCTCTAAAATCCACCAATAAAGCCAAGGACATCTTCTCCATAGTAGATGAACTTGTTAAACCTGATGGTGTCACAGCGAAACCCACCCCGTCGCAGTCCTTATGCGACTCCCTCAACAGTTACTTTATTGAAAAAATCACCACCATCAAATCTAGTATCCCCAAGTCCTCCGCATTACCAGACCCTTGCTGCTCATACACCAATCCTCATCACCTTGACCAAATCCCCCTTATCACCCAAGATGCCTTTTTTCCTTACTTAAAAAGGTCTGCTCCGGATCCCCTATGGACAGCTGCCCCCCCCCCCCACATCCTTTGGGAAGTATTCCTCCACTGTCCTGAACCCCCAATGTCGCTCCTTAACAACTCCCTTACTAAAGGAATCGTCCCCAATCTATTTAAGAGCACAGAAGTCGAACCAATTCTAAAAAAAAGCTGGCACCGACCCCTCAACACCCAGTAACTTCTGTCATATTTCACTGCTGCCCTTCCTGGGCAAAATCATAGAAGCCCACGTTGCCAGCTGCATCAGCACTTTTGTAGAGCAATCTCACTATCTAGACTCACACCAAGTGGGCTTTAGACTCAAACACTCCACCGAGTCCGTCATCTGAGCAGCTCTCGACGAATTAAGAAGGGGGGCTGACCAGAATACCACGCAGGCACTGGTGCTCCTGGATCTCTCGGACTCTTTCGACACGATTGACCATCATCTGCTGGATTGACCGGGTCGGATGCGCCGGGATCCAGAGTCTCTCACTGAAGTGGATCTCCGCCTTCCTCAGTGATCGCTTTCAAGCAGTCCGCCTCGCCCATTTTTTGGCTGTAAAAAGAAGAGTGACTTGTGGGGTACCACAGGGCTCATCCCTTCCCCCTCCTCTGCAATTTGTATATCTTTCCCTTGATTCTGGCCCTCCGAAAGAGAGAGGTTGTAACCTTTAACTATGCTGATGACCTCCAGCTAGTTTTTAATGTCAACTTATCCCCTTCATCAATGGTGAGCTTCCAGTCTACTATGAAATTCATCAGCAACTGGATGAACACTAATCATCTTAAACTAAATCCCAATAAAACCGAGCTGATCCTAACCGGTGGCCCAGCAAATCCCTGGAACTCCAACTTTTGGCCACAATCCTTGGGGCGCCCCCCTCCTCCAGTCAGCTCGGTCAAAAGTCTGGGAATCGTGATTAGCAACGATCTCGTTATGAAGGCCCAGATAAGCTCTGTGGTCTCCGCTTGTTTTTTTCATCTTCGGAGAATTCGGAAAATAAGCAGAAATGTAACCACTGAGGCCCGAATCCAAGTTATTCTCGCCCTGGTTATGTCGCGTAATGATTACGCTAACTCCCTGTACAACGGCATCCCAGCCTACCAACTTCGCCGGCACCAACTGGTGCAGAATCAACCCGCTAGGCTTGTTTAAGGTCTACCTAAGTCCCACCATGTGAAACCTCTGTTAAAAAGCCTACACTGGCTTCCCTGTGACTCAAAGCTGCCTTTTCATACTAGGCTGCACAATCTACAAAGCCCTCTCGGATCATGGTCCGGCCTTTATCGCTTACAAAATACAGCGCTATGTTCCTCCCCCCCCACGATTTACGTTCCTCAAACATGAAGCTGCTGACCCCTTGCCCATTTAAACGCAAAAAACATGGCGGTCTAAGATTCTCGACCTTGGCACCTAAATTCTGGAACTCCCTCCCCCCCCCGAATTGCGACTGGCCACCTCGTACGCTCAATTCAGGAAATCCCTCAAAACATGGTTATTCGCCCAGGCCTACAATTAATCCCTCTGTCACTGTCCCTGCAACCGACCCCGCCAAGCGCCAAGAAACCGTCTGGTGAACGTGCGCTCTACAAATGATTTTTAACATAACAGGCTTCGGTGCCAAAGTCAAGACCGGCTCCCTGGCTGCCACGAGGTAGGTGGGCGTCGTGTCCGCGAGGAGGCAACGTGTCAAATCCAGAAAAGGGAAAATCGGTTGCATCGGCAGTGATGCATTGGTTCCGGTAAGGCGATGTGAAGTCGGCGAGTTCGTGGAGTCACCCTCTGCAGTTAGCAGCGCCACCATAACTGGATGCAGGCGTTGGCGGTGATGGAGTCGGTGCGGGCACTGGTGTTGGGAAGGCCAATAACTGCAGCCATCGAAGTGTGTCAGAGCTGCGGTGAAGGCAGAGCTGTGAGTCGTCAATTCACGAGCAGTGCCCCTGTCCTCGGTGCAGGTCACAGCATCACGGCGGCGGCGCTGACAGCGTCATAGATTGCTTTTCTTACTTCTCTTAGCTTTCTTCCAGCTCCCAACAGCAGGAACAACCTCTGGAGGACCAAAACAGGAATAGGCACCTCCTGGCAGGTCAGAACTCCCAGTGATGGAATTCAGGTGAGCTGGTGGTGAAGTCTTTGTGTCCCTGAGACTTTGGGACAGGAGACCAGCACACAGAAGCTCTTGCAGATTGTTCTTCAAGCAGGCTTCTCAACAAAGTTCCAGTCTTTGTCCTTCCCTTGGCAGAAGCAGCAACTGCAAGCAAACCTCACACAGCACATTGCAAAGGGGCAGTGCTCCTTCTCACTGCTCTCCAGCTCTTCTCCTTGGCAAAGGTTTCTCTTGAGTCCAGAAGTGATCTAAAGTTCTGGGGTTTAAGGCCCACTACTTATACTCCATTTTGTCTTTGTTCTTATTTGTGCAAGGGTCTCTGAGGGCAGCCCAAACCAGTCCTGTTCTCACTGGTGCAGAATGACCACATGGGGTGGAGTCAGCATGGTGCAAGGGAGATGGGCCCTATTCAGGTGCAAGTAAAACTCCTCACACTACTCTAAATGCAGCCAATGTCTATTCAGCTCAGCTCTGAGTCATCCAGGAATGGCCAGGCACACTTCAACCCCCCCCCCCCAGTGGCTGTCTACAGTGAATGCACATCCCCAGCACCTGTCACTCCAAAACCAGACAATCAATCCACAAACAGGCAGAGGCGCACAGAATGGTTAAACAAGAAAATGCCTACTTTCTAAAAGTGCCATTTTCAAACATACCATTTAAAAACCATCTTTACTAAAATAGGTTATTAAATTCTGAGTGCAGAGGGCCTAAACGTTATTCCTCTATCTGGTCCCAACTAGAAGTTATACTTGTAAGATGTTACAAAGTATCTCCCATGTTATCCTATGGGACAGATAGCCTTTCAATAGTGAAAAACGAAATACACGATATTTCACTATCAGGACATGCCACACACACCGGCAAATGTCCTATCTTTCAGATACACTGCACTCTGCCAATGGGGGTACCTCGAGCCTACCTGAGTGGTGTCTTACATTGAAGAAAAGGGATCGTTAGGGCCTGGTAAGTGGGTGTACTTGCCAGGTCGATATGGCAGGTCAAAACTGTGCGCAGACACTGCAGTGGCAAGTCTCAGTTACATTTGCAGGGCTACTTAGGTCGGTGGCACAATCATTGCTGCAGGCCCACTAGTAGCATTTGATTTACAGGCCATGGCACACTTCATGCCCTTTACAATGGACTTACCAGTAAATCAAATATGCCAATCAGGGAGAACCAATTGTAACAGTAATTTATACAGGGAGCACTTGCACTTTGACACTAATCAGCAGTAACAAAGTGCCCAAAGCATCTAAGCCAGAAAAAATAAAATCCAGTACAACATCAAAAATACAGGCAGTAGAGGCAAAAAGTCAGGCGAAACCATGCCAAAGATGCCAAGTCTAACAGTACCCATTCCCTTTGAAGGCCTTGCTGAAGTAACACCTTCCCTAGCCCTATGGGGCTAACATCTACTATGAGTTCTGTAGGACTCCCTGGACTAAAGCAAGCTACTGTGGCTCCTTTTAACAGTGCACCTTTCACCTCCTGAACGCATGAGAAGCTGCACTTGACAATTGCCATGGGGTGACCTTTTTCGTGAAAGCCCTCAGAGGTTCAGAGATGGTTGTCAGATGAGGGATAAACCTCCCACAATAGTTCACCATCCCCAAGAAACTGCGCATCTCTGTGGGGTTTTGGGGAATGGCAGCAGCCGTGATGCCTCAACTTTCAGGGGATCCAGCTGCAGTCCCTCCTGTGAGATTAAATACCCAAAGAATTCCACCTTATTTGTGTAGAGGCACACTTGTCTTTATGTAGGGTCAACCCTTGCTCGGCAAGTCTCTACATGGTCGCACTGAATCGCACATGGTGCTCCTCCAGATTCTGTGAAAATATTAAAACATTGTTAGACCTGTCAGCCCTTTGGGTGGTCCCTCCTCATCATTATTTATTTTGTCCCACTTTTGCCTCAAACCCTGTTTGAATTTTTCCTTTTTGGGAACCACCAGACTTTTTAGTGTTGCTGCAGATTCAGGGAGCCATTTTATCTACCCCTGAAACTTCTGTCTGAGGGCCTGGAGCACAAAATGGTGGCCACCTGTGACATCACCAGCATCCACTGGAACCTGCTAGCACCTTCCAGAACATTCCAGAACCCTGTGACAGTTGGAGGCGGTTTAGAATGTTGGGAAGCTAAGACAGAGAGTTGGCAGTTGGAGCTGGCAGTTGGCACCTGACTGGTGAAGAGTGAGCAGCAGAAACTTGAAGGAGGAAGGAGTGAAGCAGCAGGGGTGGAAACTTGTGCCTGGAGTGGGGTCCATAAACCCACCCTTGATACTAGTCCCTACTGACTGAGCCCAGCCTGGAGCCCTGTGTGGGAAGAAGCCAGAAAAACCATCCTAAGGACCTGGACAGCAGGAACAGGCCTTGGAAACAGAGAACAGCAAGATCCTGACCTGGAAACTGGTTTCCCTGGAGTCCGACGTCGAGTAGCCTGAGACCGGGAGCCCGAGGTGGAGAAGCGGCGCCGACTGGAAAGCGGACGTCGTACCCGGAGCCGCCAGAGGTCGAGAGAGGGCGCCGTCAGAGGTCGTGAGGAATACCAGAGGTCGAGGAGGAAGTCACCCGAGGTCGAGTGAGCGGCGTCATCGGAGGAGTGAAGTCCGCCCTCCGGAGTCGTTGGAGACCGAGGTGAAGTGTACCGGAGGTCGGGAGTGAGGATCGCACTCCGGAGTCGCCGGAACCTGAGAGAATCGTGCCGGAGGTCGGGAGTGGAGGTCGCACTCCGGAGTCGCCGGAAACCTAAGGAGAGGGACACCGGAGGTCGGGAGTGAGGATCGCACTTCGGAGCCGCCGGAAATCGACAGCGAGGCAAGACCGGCCGACGTCATCGAATCCGAGGTCGCCATCGGACCGGAGCCGCCCGAAGTCGACATCGAGTAAAGACTGCCCGACGCCATCGAATCGGAGGTCGAGATCGAACCGAGGCCACCGACATCGAACCCGGAACCGCCTACCGGCGTCGTCAGGAACTGACATTGTGCCGAGGCCGCCGACATCGAACCGGAACCGCCTCACGGCATCGACACGACTCCAGCGGCGTCGGAGCATCAGAAAAAGGGCAGTAAGTGGAGTAGAGGGCGCCTAAGGCCCTGTGGAGACCTGAGAGACTGCTCTAAGGGGCTAGGGAGGTGCTGGAACCAACCTGACTGTGCCAGGGGTGAGCTGGGACTAATCTAGAGAGGTTGTGTGGAGAGAGAGAGCCAGGTCTCTGGTATTCCCCCCTTGATCTACCTCAGTTTAGGCCTCAGCCTTGTCCAAGCCAGGGAGTAGACACCCCCAAGCCTTCCACAACCCCACAAGCTGTGCCTGGGCCAAATCAGCCCTTAGGAATTCAAAAGTGATCTGATTCCATGAGTGTCACTGTCAGCTTTTAAGTATTTATTAGGGGCACTGTATTTATTGTATTTAACCTATTTATTGTTCCACTGTATTTATTGGTCCACAGTATTTATTGATGCACAATATTTATTGGTTTACAGTATTTATTGCCTCAGAATATTTAATTGCCTGTATGTATTGCACTTATATTTATGCCTTCTTTATTTATGATCACCCCTATTTATTGAATCATTAAGCCAGTATTTATTTGACCTGCACTATCTAAAAAGTTTGTATATTGTGATTGTTATTCATTTATCCAATCAGCAACTGAGAGAAAAAGAAGATAAAGAAAGATATTTTCATAATTTTTACGGTGTAGAGTCGTTTTTGGAACGGATGCACGCATGGTTATTGTTTGGGTATGTCGTATGCTTAGCACGGAGCCTGATTCCTGACCACTCGAGCCAAGCTACCACAGTGTGTCCGGAAGACCACCACCACCCCTTCTAGTGTGGGAGTGGTTTTCCAACATAAATTGGTGTTCAGTGGTGGGATAGAGCTGTGCCTACGTATACTCAACAATAACTGTGGGTAGTCCATAGGCCTACACCGGGAGTTTTCTCAAAGCGGCCTTCCTAATTGTGGGTTTTTGTTTTTTCCAAATTTACTCTGGTGGTGGGAGGAGGTATTATTAAAGGTACCCCCCTGCATAGTTACTGCACAAAACCTGTCCTCTAACCTGAGTGGGCGAGATGGAGTTTGTACTAGAAAATCTAGAAACGTACACTGTGGCCCAACTCAGGGAGTTTTGCCAGCGGGAGGGGGTGTACTGTCCCCCAGGAGCAAAGAAGGGTGCACTCCAAACCAGCTTAAGGGCTTGGGGGGAGGCACGACGGGAAAGCAAGGCTGAGGAGGAAGACAGGGATGGAGAGCCTGACCCCGAGGGGGCTGAGATGTACCAACCTGAGGTGGGGAACCTGTCAGCAGGGCCCAGAACCATTTCTAGGAAGGGCAGCAGTGCCTCTAGCGGTGGCTTGTCTGAAGTGGAGTTAACAGACCGGAGGGAGAAAAGACAGCTCACATGGGACTTAGCAAGGCTGGAGAAGGAGAAGGAGGAGCAGAGGATGGCCCATGAATTACGACTGAAAGAAATAGATCTTCAGATCTTGAGAATCGGGGCACAACCTGTTCCTAATGGTGGCAGCCAAACCCAAGAGATCACCAGGGAACCTAAACCATACCTGCCAAAGGACATAGTAGCTAGCTATGGGGCGGGTGACAATATCGCCAAGTGGCTAGCGGCCTATGAGGTCTCGTTGAGGGCCCATGGGGTTCCAGAGAAGTACTGGGGAGGGGGATTGTACAAGTACATGCCTCCAGCTGGTAGGGATGCATTATTGGCCCTCGAGGAGGATGAGCAGACCCACTACCCCACCATGAAACTGGCGCTCATCAGAAAGTTTGGACTAACACCTGAAAAGTACAGACAGAAGTTCAGGGGTAGTCACAAACTGGGCACGCAGAATTGGGTGGACTTCCTGGACTATGCAAAGAAGGCAATGGAAGGTTGGATTCAGGGCAGTGAAGTGAGGAACTACGAGGGGTTGTTTGACCTGGTACTGAAGGAACACCTGCTCGAGAAATGTTTCCCTGAACTGCGGCAACACCTGGTGGATAGCAAGCTGACCAGTCCCCGGAAGCTTGCTGAGGAGGCGGACATTTGGGCTAGTACCCGGGTGTCCACAAGGGGGACTGGAGGGGATACTCAAAAGGCCGGACAGGGCGCCCCCCAGAAGAAAGAGGGAGGGGAAAAGAAAAAGGAGTTCCCCAAAGGCCCCCAAAATAACTTCCAAGGGAAGGGAACAGGATTCACCCCTAGGGCTAACCCACCCAGAAACCCTAATCCTGGCCAGAGTCAGCAGCCAAGGGTTGTCCATTGCTATGAGTGCGGTGGCGTTGGACACTATAAAGGAGATCCGAAGTGCTTGAAACGACCACCCCCTCCCATTGGAGGAAAGACCCCCGGAGTAGCTAGTGTAGTGCTCGGGGAGGAGATGCCCTTAACTAAGGGAAGGAAGTGGGCGGGTGTCACTTTAGTGTCCCTGGGAGAACGGGAGATGGTTCCTAAGATCCAGGTGCCCGCAAATACCGCAAAGTATGGGCAGTGGGTCACCATCAACGGCCAAAGAGGGGAGGCTCTGAGAGACACAGGAGCCAGTATGACTATGGTGCGTAGCCAACTGGTGTCTCCAGAGCAGGTAATTCCCGATGTACTCCACCCAGCCGCGATGGCTGACGGCAGAACAGGCCACTATCCAGTGGCCGAGGTTCCCTTTGAATGGGGGGGGGTTGCAGGTTCACTTTGAGTTGCCGTAAGCCCTGCCGTGCCAGTCGATTGTCTGCTGGGGAATGACATGGAGCACAACGCTTGGAAGGAGGTGGAATACCGGACTCACACCGAGATGCTGGGTACACCTGACTGGGCCTGTGTTAGCACAAGGTCCGCGACTACCCGCAGAGGGAGTTCGTTTCGGCTGGAGCCTGGAACAAAGGCCCAGCCAGCTGCCAGTCAAGGGAAGAACCGAGGACAGGAGGAGCCTGCCTCGGCGTCCCCACCCCGTAGGACGGATAGGCCACCGGAGGTGGTGGACCAGGAGTCTGCGGTGGGGGACGTTACCAACCTGGAGGACCTACCCATCCCGGCCGAGTGGCACATGGAGGGAGGCCCGTCCAGGGAGGAATTCTGCCAGGGCCAGAGGGAGTGCCCTACCCTTGAGGGGCTGAGGCGACAGGCCGAAGCCCAGGCAGCAGGGAACGTTGAAGGGAACTACAGTGTTTACTGGGAGGATGGCCTCCTCTACAGTGAACCCAAGGCACCCCTACATGGATCGTCACGAGCCTTGGTAGTCCCTCAACGTTATCGAGCCTTCCTTCTGGAGTTGGCTCACGAGATACCATTGGCAGGACACCTGGGGCAAGACAAGACCTTCGCCCGTCTTGTCCCACACTTTTATTGGCCTCAGATGAAAGTGTCGTCCGATACCTACTGCCGGACATGTGTGTCTTGCCAAGCCAGTGGGAAAACAGGTGTGAAGCTGAAAGCTCCCCTGGAACCACTTCCTGTCGTTAGCACCCCCTTTGAAAGGGTGGGCATCGACATTGTGGGTCCATTAGATCCGCCGACTACAGCTGGTCACAGGTTTATCCTGGTTCTGGTGGATCATGCCACACGGTACCCAGAGGCAATACCTCTGAGGACCATAACAGCACCTGTTGTGGCAAGGGCCCTGATGGGAATCTTTACCCGAGTGGGTTTTCCCAAGGAAGTTGTGTCCGACAGGGGGACCAACTTCATGTCAGCGTACATGCGGGCCATGTGGAAGGAGTGTGGAGTGACATACCGGTTCACCACTCCTTACCACCCCCAGACAAATGGTCTGGTGGAGAGGTTTAACAAAACCTTGAAGGGCATGATCAGAAGTCTGCCTGAAAGCCTGCGGAGGAAATGGGACGTCCTCCTACCCTGTTTACTTTTTTCCTACAGGGAAGTGCCACAGAAGGGAGTGGGCTTCAGCCCCTTCGAGCTTCTGTATGGGCACCCTGTACGTGGACCTCTCAACCTGGTGAGAGACGGATGGGAAAGAACTCCCAGAAAGCTTCCCCAGGATGTGGTGAGCTACATGCTGGCCTTCCGGAGCCAAATGGCTAAGTTGTGGAAGCAAGCTTCTGACAACTTGGAAGCCAGCCAAGCAGTGATGAAGGCGTGGTATGACCACAATGCTCACCCGGTGGAGTTGGAGCCTGGCCAGAAGGTGTGGGTGATCGAACCGGGAGAGCTTAGTGCCCTCCAGGATCGCTGGTCAGGACCCTTTGAGGTGTTGGAGAAGAAGGGTAAGGCTACCTACTTGGTGGACCTGAAGACCCCTCGTCAGCCCCTGCGGGTGCTGAATGCCAACCGCCTCAAACCCCACCACGAGAGGCCCGAAGTCATCTTGATGATGGTGACTGACGGAGGAGAGGACGTGGAAAGCGAGCCTCTCCCTGATCTGTTTGCGTCTCAAGAGAAGGATGGGTCGGTGGAGGGAGTGATTCTCTCCCCATCTCTAACTCCTGAACAGCAGGAGGACTGTCGCCAGGTCCTGGGGCAGTACTCTTCGTTGTTCTCCCTTGTCCCGGGTAGGACTCACCTGTGCGTCCATGACGTGGACACAGGAGACAGCCCACCTGTGAAGTCCAAGATCTACCGGATGTCAGACAGGGTGAAGGCCAGCATTCACAGTGAAGTCACTAAGATGCTGGAGCTAGGAGTGATCGAACCTTCTAGCAGCCCCTGGTCCAGTCCGGTGGTGTTAGTACCAAAAGCTGCACCACCGGGTGCCCAACCAGAACTGAGGTTCTGTGTGGACTATCGGGGACTGAATTCAGTGACCAAAACTGATGCTCATCCGATCCCTAGGGCGGATGAATTGATTGACCGGCTGGGAGCTGCCCAATATCTAAGTACCTTTGACCTTACTTCAGGGTACTGGCAGATCTCTTTGACTGATGGAGCAAGGGAAAGGTCAGCCTTCTCCACGCCCAATGGCCACTACCAGTTCTGTGTGATGCCCTTTGGGCTCAAGAACGCACCTGCCACGTTTCAGCGCCTGGTAAACCAGATCCTCACCGGAATGGAGAGTTTCTCTGCTGCTTATCTGGATGACATAGCCGTCTTCAGTAACAGCTGGGAGGATCACTTGCGTCACCTGCAAGCTGTTCTCCAGGCCCTGAGACAAGCTGGATTGACGATCAAGGCCAGCAAGTGCCAGATCGGGCAGGGGTCGGTAGTGTACCTTGGACACTTGGTGGGTAGGGGAGCGGTGCAACCCCTCCAGGCGAAGATCGAGGCCATCATGGCCTGGGAATCCCCCAAGACTCAGACTGAGGTCTGAGCATTTTTGGGCCTCACGGGATACTACCGCCGCTTCGTGAAGGGGTACGGTACCATCGTAGCCCCCCTCACGGAGCTCACGTCCAAGAAACAACCTCGACGGGTAGTCTGGACGGAGGCTTGTCAGCAAGCCTTTGAGAAATTGAAGAAAGCCATGTGCGAGGCCCCGGTCTTAAGGGCCCCAGACTTTTCCAAGGAGTTCATTGTCCAGACGGATGCATCAGAACATGGCATTGGGGCAGTGTTATCGCAACTCAACGAAGAGGGTCTGGATCAACCCGTGGTCTTCCTATCCCGGAGACTACTTCCCAGGGAACAGAAGTGGAGTGCAATAGAGCGTGAAGCCTTTGCAGTGGTATGGGCTCTGAAGAAGTTGCGGCCATACCTGTTTGGCTCGCACTTCCTAGTTCAGACCGACCACAGACCCCTTCGTTGGCTGATGCAAATGAAGGGGGAGAATCCCAAGTTGTTGAGGTGGTCTATTTCCCTACAGGGAATGGACTTTCAGGTGGAACATCGGCCTGGAGTGGACCACGCCAATGCAGACGGTCTCTCAAGGTATTT
Organism: Triturus cristatus; assembly: GCF_964204655.1. Lineage (NCBI taxonomy): Eukaryota > Metazoa > Chordata > Amphibia > Caudata > Salamandridae > Triturus > Triturus cristatus. The sequence continues at coordinate 931,017,499 of NC_140585.1, forward strand.
CCGCCTTAGTGATGAGAACTCCCAAGGGGTTGGGGAGCTCTCCCCACTTTCAGCTGGGGGGGACGCGTGTTAGACCTGTCAGCCCTTTGGGTGGTCCCTCCTCATCATTATTTATTTTGTCCCACTTTTGCCTCAAACCCTGTTTGAAATTTTCCTTTTTGGGAACCACCAGACTTTTTAGTGTTGCTGCAGATTCAGGGAGCCATTTTATCTACCCCTGAAACTTCTGTCTGAGGGCCTGGAGCACAAAATGGTGGCCACCTGTGACATCACCAGCATCCACTGGAACCTGCTAGCACCTTCCAGAACATTCCAGAACCCTGTGACAGTTGGAGGCGGTTTAGAATGTTGGGAAGCTAAGACAGAGAGTTGGCAGTTGGAGCTGGCAGTTGGCACCTGACTGGTGAAGAGTGAGCAGCAGAAACTTGAAGGAGGAAGGAGTGAAGCAGCAGGGGTGGAAACTTGTGCCTGGAGTGGGGTCCATAAACCCACCCTTGATACTAGTCCCTACTGACTGAGCCCAGCCTGGAGCCCTGTGTGGGAAGAAGCCAGAAAAACCATCCTAAGGACCTGGACAGCAGGAACAGGCCTTGGAAACAGAGAACAGCAAGATCCTGACCTGGAAACTGGTTTCCCTGGAGTCCGACGTCGAGTAGCCTGAGACCGGGAGCCCGAGGTGGAGAAGCGGCGCCGACTGGAAAGCGGACGTCGTACCCGGAGCCGCCAGAGGTCGAGAGAGGGCGCCGTCAGAGGTCGTGAGGAATACCAGAGGTCGAGGAGGAAGTCACCCGAGGTCGAGTGAGCGGCGTCATCGGAGGAGTGAAGTCCGCCCTCCGGAGTCGTCGGAGACCGAGGTGAAGTGTACCGGAGGTCGGGAGTAAGGATCGCACTCCGGAGTCGCCGGAACCTGAGAGAATCGTGCCGGAGGTCGGGAGTGGAGGTCGCACTCCGGAGTCGCCGGAAACCTAAGGAGAGGGACACCGGAGGTCGGGAGTGAGGATCGCACTTCGGAGCCGCCGGAAATCGACAGCGAGGCAAGACCGTCCGACGTCATCGAATCCGAGGTCGCCATCGGACCGGAGCCGCCCGAAGTCGACATCGAGTAAAGACTGCCCGACGCCATCGAATCGGAGGTCGAGATCGAACCGAGGCCGCCGACATCGAACCCGGAACCGCCTACCGGCGTCGTCAGGAACTGACATTGTGCCGAGGCCGCCGACATCGAACCGGAACCGCCTCACGGCATCGACACGACTCCAGCGGCGTCGGAGCATCAGAAAAAGGGCAGTAAGTGGAGTAGAGGGCGCCTAAGGCCCTGTGGAGACCTGAGAGACTGCTCTAATGGGCTAGGGAGGTGCTGGAACCAACCTGACTGTGCCAGGGGTGAGCTGGGACTAATCTAGAGAGGTTGTGTGGAGAGAGAGAGCCAGGTCTCTGGTATTCCCCCCTTGATCTACCTCAGTTTAGGCCTCAGCCTTGTCCAAGCCAGGGAGTAGACACCCCCAAGCCTTCCACAACCCCACAAGCTGTGCCTGGGCCAAATCAGCCCTTAGGAATTCAAAAGTGATCTGATTCCATGAGTGTCACTGTCAGCTTTTAAGTATTTATTAGGGGCACTGTATTTATTGTATTTAACCTATTTATTGTTCCACTGTATTTATTGGTCCACAGTATTTATTGATGCACAATATTTATTGGTTTACAGTATTTATTGCCTCAGAATATTTAATTGCCTGTATGTATTGCACTTATATTTATGCCTTCTTTATTTATGATCACCCCTATTTATTGAATCATTAAACCAGTATTTATTTGACCTGCACTATCTAAAAAGTTTGTATATTGTGATTGTTATTCATTTATCCAATCAGCAACTGAGAGAAAAAGAAGATAAAGAAAGATATTTTCATAATTTTTACGGTGTAGAGTCGTTTTTGGAACGGATGCACGCATGGTTATTGTTTGGGTATGTCGTATGCTTAGCACGGAGCCTGATTCCTGACCACTCGAGCCAAGCTACCACAGTGTGTCCGGAAGACCACCACCACCCCTTCTAGTGTGGGAGTGGTTTTCCAACAAACATCATCGCTGACAATTATGACTTTGACCAGTCCCGACTTCTCTCATGGTATCCTGGAATACCTCCTCTGCCAAGGACGCTCAAAACTAAGCCGTTTGAAACAGCTCATCCGCACATGCATTGAGAAGGTTGTTATATATCGACTTGAGTCATCCAAAATGTGTTGGTGGTAGCCAGAGTTATGGTCTGCCTTTGAAAACCTGTTCGCCCCATTAATGTCAGCAACAATTTCATCAATCATGAGGGTAATATGCCTTTCTCTGTGTATTGCTTTATTCAGTAACCACATATCCACACACAACCTAATCACTGCAGGCTGCTTTGGTTTGGGAGCAATCACCAAAGGGGACACCCAGGGGGTGGGCCCGAACACTTTTTCAATTACCCCCGCCTTTTCCAGCTTCTCCAACTTAGCCTCTACAAGGAGCCGCAGATGAAAAGGTACCTTTCTATGTCATAGGGCCACAGATTTGACCATTTGGTCAATGTGTAGTTTCACCTTGACGTCCTTCAAACATCCGAGTACCTCGTACAGCTCAGGGAATTCCAACATGATTTTTTCAGCATGCGATTGGTGGACTTGTCATGCAAACAGCACCACTCCAAGTCCTCAGCCATGTGACTGTCCAGCAGTGGGCCTGAGCTGTCCTGGGAAACATCGTTTACATCGCGGTGATTACACCGCAATGCATTTAGGACGCTGCCATTACAACGCAAGCGTTACATCGACTTGCACTGGAGGGCGCTATAACCTAAGGAATAGTAAGATTTACTATTCCAACACCTTCCCTACTGTACGTAGACTGGTGTTGGAATAGTAAATCTTACTACTCCTAAATCCAGCGCCCTCCAACGCAAGTCATTGTAACGACTTGCATTGTAAAAACTGCGATGTTACATACAACAATCATTTTGATCGCGTTGTAGCATCATATATTCGCTGTCCTGGGTGACATGAAATCTGGTTTGAGAGGTTACTTTGCCATGTGTGACCTCCACTTCGATGACTCCTTGCAGGAGAATGGGTGTGTTGCCCCCTTATGTGAATATTTTTGCTTTGGTGGTCATCAGTTTTGGATGAGGCTCTAATTGGCTATAATGTTCCACATCAAGGATGTTTACAAATGCTACTGTGTCTATGAGAGCGGTTACTTGATTCCCACCAATGTTAATTCTGTACATGGGCAGCGGCCTTTTCTTCTGATTGTTCGTACTGTAAAAGAGATGGTGAATACTTCTTCTCTTCCTCCTCCTTTTCCAATAGATGCATTTGTTGGCACAGTACTTGTCTGTGATCTGCTCTCTCCCCTTCCGCAGAGACTTGCTTGACATGACCAAACTTCTTGGCCTTTTCTCCTATATTGACTGTACGAGCAGCAACTGACACACTTTCACAAAATGTCCTATTTTTCCACACTTCAGACAGGAATTTCTGATGGCCGGGGAGCCCCTTGGCGGGTGACTGTCCATTCCGCAGTTACTACACGCTCTCTCCCCAGGACGTGCGCTGGCATTTCCTCGCCCCCTTCCAATCCACTTCCTAATAGCTTCCACCCTTTCCTCCTTGATTTTGGCTTGGTCTCCCGGGGGCGACAAAGAGGCTCTACGTGCTAACACTGATTCCATTTCTTGGGCTCTGGCATCATCTAGTTCATGTGACCCGCCCAGTATGTCATTCAGTGATATGCCAGGCTGTCTTAAAATAAGCTTCAGCAGTTCAGAAGATCTACAGCCCTGAATCAACTGTGCCCTAATTTTAAATTGTTTGTCAATCCCCGTACAGGAACTTGCCAACTTGCGTAATCTTGCCAAGAACATGTTGATAGTCTCCCCTTCTTGCTGATGTGCTTGTCTTAACTTGAAATGTTCATAATCAGGATTTAGTTGGGAGTCAAAATACCTGTTGAGGGCTCTTACCCCTGCATCATAGTCAATCACATCTCCTGTGTTGGGTAAGTCCTGAAAGAATTCACACAATGTATTTCCCTCATGTGTCACATTGTGGAACTCTTGACGGCACCCTCAGTCTCACATGTGACGCAAAGTAGTTTTCCAGCCACCCAATCCATTTCCGCCATCTTGGTGCTGCAGAGGCTGATCTGCCAGTTGATTGAATGGGGGTAGTTTGCAAGCTTGGAGTGTGAGCAGTCTTCTGGTGCTCCCACTGCCTCATCCTTTGCTTGCATTGACATGGAGACTTGCTCCTTCGTGGAAATAGCTGTTCACTGCAACCTTAACAGTCTGACAGGCAACCTCACCAAAGACTCCCACACTCTTTCAGCCTTCGCAGTGTGACCGCTATGCGCTCACTTGCATGTCTCCCATAGGCTCACTCTTCGCCACACCTCTACATTGGTCACAGGCCCGTGGATAAGGATATGGCAGTATGAGTAGAGTTTGGGTGCTTTTCATTCCTGTGCATTGCTTTCCATGCCCTTTTTTTATACTGTCCCTTTTATTTATAGGTGTTGCTTGTCGTGCTAAGATTAGGCCTCCAGGGGGCAGCACCACTGCACTCACTTTGTTAGGCCTCCTGCTGCCTGTACTCCACGTCGGCTCCAGCCCCTCCTTCACCGGTCGAACCACACCTGCCACCACACCAGCCTGTATGCAGCCACGCCCACAGCCGAAATCCAGGACTCAGCTCAATGGCAGACACCTGTAGTATCTTAATAATGCCGCAGACAGCTTCGTTGGTAAATGCGATGTTTATTCCTTCTTACAAGATAGGTCTTATCACTTCAAGCCCCAGGTTGAATCTGCCGTTCAGATTCCACCCGGTTACATAGAATTCAGAACATAGAATATACAGTGCAAGTTCTAACATTAACGTAACTAACACGCTACAATTAAAGGTATACTTACTACATTACTACACATCCTTCCCCTTCAAAAATTAAAAAAACAGAAAACAAAGAAATTAATCACAAACAAAATCACTCAAATGCGCAGGTTTCTTAACAACTCTACCATGCGCAGTTCTTACAGTATCAGATGTAACACACCCCTCTGTTGTTAAAGAGGTTCCAATGCACTCATGTTGAGTCAAATTATTAGAATCAACATGACCATTAGAAGAAACCTCCCCAAACGAAGAAGGTTGAGATACATTCGGAGTGAAATTATCAACAACTGAATCATTAAAATTTTGCAAAGAATCATCCACCATGACAGTTTGAGGACAAGAGGTTGAACAAGAATCACAATCCAACATCCACCAAAATAACCTCTGATCTGGTATGACCTCAAACTCATTAGTTGAATTTTTACTCACAGCTAAACGATTCATATGCCAAATTTCATTGTTGTCAAGAACAACTGTATTATTGTTAATTTTAACAATTTGATGTGGTCGGCTAAACTTACTACTTCCCTTAGGAGTTTTTTTAGCAAGTTTAACACGTACCCACTGGCCAACACAAAGATTACACGGTTTACACCCATGCTTAGAATCAAAATAAGACTTATTTTTACGTTGAGACACTTCAATATGTTGTTTGATATCATCCCAATCTAAATGAATACATGAATTCCTATTCATCCAACTTGGATTTTCCTTAGAAAATGGAATTCTACTCCTCATAATGGAAAAAGGACTACACCCAATTGAAGGATGACTAGTAACTCTATAGGACCATAACATTTTCTTTAACTCACTTTCCCAAGATAAGTTAGATTTGTTAGACAACTGAATAATACCTTTAATTACTCTGTTAATCCTCTCCACCACACTATTTCCGGTAGGATTATATAGTGCAGCAAATTTTTGTTCGATTCCAGAAGCACGCAAATACTGCTTCATTTCATCAGATTTAAATTGTACACCATTATCCGTTAAAATACAGGCAGGAAAACCTTCTCTAATGAACACAGAATCCAAAAATGTAATTACAGACTTTGAGTTTATGCGATCTACCAAAGTTAACTCAAACCACTTAGAAAATATATCCACAAGTACAATTACATATTTAGTGGAACCATCATGCCAAGAAATAGGCCCCATAAAATCCAAACTAAGTTCTTGCCAAGGAGCCTTTGGACAATGTACAGGAAAAGAAGGAGGATTAAGTGTTTTATGAGTTTTGTCTGCAACTTCACAATGTACACAGTCTCTAACCAAACGTTCAACAGCAACGTCCACACCAGGCCACCAATACAAAGCTTTAACTCTCTGTTTAGTTCTAGTGATACCAGAGTGACCTTCATGGCACAATTTGATAATCTTTTCTCTTAACGATGAAGGAGGCACAACTTTATCTCCTCTCAACAAAAATGCATCATTAATACTCAACTCATTCCTGACTTCCCAGAATCCTCTGATTTCATTAGTAATATTCTTTTTGTCAACAGTGTGCCAACCCGCAACAACTTTGGCTTTGATTTCTTGAATAATGGTATCTTCATTCTCAGCCGCTGACCAATCCGACTGTTCAATACATCCCTGAAAAATATCTACAAACGAAACACTGGCTACTGAAAATTCATTCCAAGGATTGCTATCCAGTTCAGTTAAAGGTAGAGACATTCTACTTAGAAAATCAGCAGTTCTATTTTGAACACCAGGAAGATACTTAATAGTATACGAGAAATCTTGTAACCTCATAGAGAGTCTGGCAATCCTAGCAGTAGCTCTAGATAACCCTTCCGTAGTAAGAAGTTTGGTCAAGGGCTTATGGTCAGATCTTAATGTAAAACTCCTACCCCACAAGAATTTTCTAAAGTGTTCTAAAGCCCAAACACATGCAAGTGTTTCCCTCTCAATAACGGAATACTTTTCTTCCGATGGGGACAAAGACCTAGAGGCGAAAGCAATGACTACCTCTTTGTTGTTTTCAGAAATCTGGGTAAGTACAGCACCCAACCCCTTGGCGCTTGCATCGGTGGTGACTATTGTATCCGCTGAAGGATCAAAACCCTGCAAACACGGAGCTTTGCCAATTGCTTCCTTAATGGACAAAAATGCCCTCTGACACTCAGGTGACCACTCAAAACTAACTTTGTTTTTCAACAAGAGTCTCATAGGATGTGTTTTTTCTGAAAAATTTTGGACAAACTTAGAATAAAACTCAGCTAACCCTAAAAATGACCTTAAGTCATCCTTAGAGTTAGGAGCAGGGGCATCAATAATAGCACTGATAAGTTTGGCTTTAGGTTTAATTCCCTGATCACTTACTTCATGACCTAAGTACGTTACACTTCTTTCAGCGAATTTACATTTAGAAATTTCACCCGTCAAACCTTTTGACATTAAAACTTTTAAAACAGATCTTAATCTCTCATCATGTTCAGTTTTGTTTCTGCCCATAATAAGAATATCATCTTGAAAAAAGGTAATGCCAGACATATCACCAAATAATTGATTCATTAATCTCTGAAAGACAGCGGCTGCAGAAGCCAAACCAAATGGCATTCTGCAAAATTGGAAACACCCAAAGGGAGTAGCAAACAAAGTAAGACTTCTGCACGAAGAATGAAGCTCAATTTGGTGATACGCTGCAGAAAGATCGATCGTGGAAAACCACTTGGAACCCCTTGTTAATGAAAGCATTTCATCAATTCTTGGTAATGGAAACTGATCTACAATAATATTCTCATTTAAGTTCCTTAGGTCAACACACAAACGAATTTTTCCATTGGCACGCCTGGCAACTACCAATGGAGAAACCCATTCAGAAGCTTCTATAGGTTCAATAATTCCAGCGCTAAGTAACTTGTTCAATTCAAGCTTAACTTCTTCCCTAACAATTAAGGGTATGTTACGTGCCTTAAAAATTTTAGGAACAGCAGAGGGTTTTAATCTGATAAGGTGTGTAAACCCCTCAAGCTTGCCAATTTTCCCATTAAAGACCTCATCGAATTCATTAATCACCCAAGATTTAGTGTCTGAACTATCACCAGCCACCAACACTTGTTCTGGACTATTGGGATTAAGGATAATACTAAGTGCTTTTTGGTCCTTCCAACCTAAGACTGAAGGACCATCAAATGCAATGTACAGTTTGCAAACTGCGTGTCTTCCTTTGAATTGAAATTTAAGTTTTCTGAAACCTATTATATTTATTTTCTCCCCTGTAAAACTTTCAGGAGAAATGTCAGGAGGTTCTAAATGTGGACCCAGAACATTAATAAACTTCTCCTCCCAAATAGGTTTAGCTATAATTGTGAACGGGGAACCTGAGTCAGCAGCCACCTGCAAAGGTATACCCCCAAAGTTAATAACACACAAAGGTTTACTCTTATCGGAGCTTGTAATGTTAATAACAATAGTTTTCTTTTGACTAGTAGAAGAATTATGAGAACATTGATCCTCATCAGCATCACTATCTGAAGAATCTGAATTTTCTGTAAGGCAAGCAATTTGACTAGATTTCTTAATAACTTTCTTTCTATTACAAACTTTGGCTAAATGACCCATGATTCCACAATTTAAGCATTTAGAAGACCTAGCATAGCACTTTTCAGAACTAGCATTATGTTTAGAGCTACCACATCTATAACAAGCAAAATTCCCTTGGTATTTAGAAGTACTCTTGTTAGAAGGCTTGTGGTTTACAGAATGTTTTTCATAAGAATTGCTCTTCTCCTTTTGCTTTGAAGAAATCAAGTTAACAGCGGGTTTTTCCGTACTTTCAGTAATTGCCTTTGCACTTCTCTCTGACAACTCTGCTTTTTTAATTAAAGTAGTAATATCCTTCAAACTGGAGTCTCCTTCAATCCATAGTTTATCTTGAATACTCTTATTCTTTTGACAGACAACCAATTGATCTCTAATCATGTCATCATGAAGAATGCCGAATTTGCATGGAATCGCCAAAATTTTAAGTGAAGAAATGTAATCCTCAATGGTTTCGTTTTGTTGTTGTTTCTTTTTATAGAATGTACGTCTGGAGATTGCAACACAAACAATAGGTGCAAAGTAATTATCTAAATCCAGAATTGCACATTTAAAAGTATCAACATCTCCAGCCCTTTCCGCTTTTTGCATCTGATTATAAATTCTTAAACCTTCAGGTCCAAGACAATGCATAAGGATTCTTTTTTTTCTTTCAGGCGAGAGAATACCACTATTATCTTCCAATGTTGCAATGTAATTAAGTAAATACTCTTTCCAATCAATCCATTTGACAGGTGGTTCCCCAGGACTTGTGAGGAACTCTTTCGGAGTATTTAAGTTAACTCCAACAACTACATTGTTTACTACATTGGAGACAGCAGACGAGGTTTCTGCATTCCTTTCCATTTCTCTCTATTATTAAAATGAAACAAAAAGAAGAAAAAAAAAAAAACTAACCAGAAATCCTGGAGCTTGATAGAAACGCTTACTGTTCAACTGTGAAGAAATCCAACTCAACGAGGAGAAAAACGCTTTAACCTCGCAGATTCCCGATGTTGCTAGGGAACTGAAGACAACAAAGCTTTATTTGACAGAAAACAATATGGCGGCACGTAGAGGTCACGCAGCGTGACCCGGATAACGCCCCACAATGCCTTGTGTCACTTAGTTGCATGCGACGACTGCCACAGAACGCCGCGTTTGAAGAATGCCAGCGAGAGAGCGCTCGAGACCAGCAACGGTAACTAGATTTGACTGCAATCAAATATTTCTTTGAAATACAGAATCTAGTTAAAATGTAGAAGAACGCACTCACGATATTTGCCAGCAAAGTTGAACAGTTCGTTAAATTTCTTTCCGCCGAAGAAAGTAGAGAAAGAGAAAAAAAAAAAAAACGAATTTCCAGAAAAAATTTTCTTGTCTCGAAGGAAACGCCAACGTGAGATACGAATAATCCCTCAGATCGTCGCCAATTTCTGTAGTATCTTAATAATGCCGCAGACAGCTTCGTTGGTAAATGCGATGTTTATTCCTTCTTACAAGATAGGTCTTATCACTTCAAGCCCCAGGTTGAATCTGCCGTTCAGATTCCACCCGGTTACATAGAATTCAGAACATAGAATATACAGTGCAAGTTCTAACATTAACGTAACTAACACGCTACAATTAAAGGTATACTTACTACATTACTACAACACCCCTGCAGACCGCTGACCGCTCAGCTTGCTGACCCACCTCTGTGCTGGGGTCTCGCCAGGTGCTGCCCGCGTGGAGGGATGCCACCAGCTGGCACACCTTGCCTGCTGCAGGCTCTTCACAGTCCTCACCTCGCCACTGGCACTCGTTGCTTTCCAGAGACTGTGGACGATGACTCGCACCGCCTCCCTTGCGGCAACCAGAAGTGCCACAACATGACCCCCAGCGGTGAGTCCTTGTCGCCACCAGCTGCTGGGTCGCCGCACACAGCACGTTCGCCTCGTCGTCGCCAATGTAGCGGAGGCCCCCTCGGGTGTAGTGCATGCCATTGAGGCCTGGCGCTGCTGCGACACTACACAGGTTGCTGGTTATATGCAGTGACCTCGAGCGGTTTCTGCACCTTTATTTATCCTCCTAGGACCGAGCCCGGCGCCGAGCGTGTAATGTGCAACATATTATAGAAGTGGGCGGATAGCTCACCACAGTTCTATCGGGCTCCGGGTGTTGTGGGAAAGCCAAGAGCACAGGTGTATGTCAAATCCATAACATAACAAGCGATGCCAGAGTCAATGAGGATGAAAAGTTGAACAGTCCTATCATTCTGGATATCTGCTACTGCTGTTATCTGGATGTGTCGGTGGGTCTTCAGGTAGGTATGTGCTAAATGATGCCAAACCACAAATTGTGATAAACCTGGAAGTGGCGTCTAAGACACTGCCGCCTACTCAAGACCATGCAACGGAGCTAAGCTGGAGTGTGGTTGGGACGGTGGGGGTGTGGAGCACAGGGGTCAGGGGTCAGGTAAGTGCCAGAATTATGTCAGGTGAATACACCAAAACAAAAATCTGTGAATAGCCATTGTTTCGTTTCTCCCCAGGTGTTCAGTGATGCACGAGGCAGCATGCTAAAGATGTGTTAGCAATAAAACCCTTATAGCATGGCATCAGAAGAGAACGGGGATAAGTTAACCTACTATCCAATGCTCAGAGGCAAGAGGAGACTGAGTATTTGGGTGTGGCTAAATAGACAGCCATGCACACGGTGACCACCAGTCCTGTAAGACTTGAAAGTCTTGCAGGATTTACAATTGAGACCACCATTGGCTTTATGCATGCTATAGATCTGGTGAAAGCTACACCCAGGAAGACACAAACATGGATGGTGGTAGACCCAGGCCTTTGCTGTGGACCACTGGGCTAGCAGGGAACACAAAGACTAGCATCTTAGGGGACAATGAGACATCAAGTGGAATCGGCACTACGAGAGCAGCCACACGGATGAGAGGAAGGACACTGGGGCCGGTACAATGATACCAAGGCTTGTTTTACAGAAGTGTCACGAGGGTGCAACGGGCATTAGCGCCTGCGTTGCGCGCCCCCGGGGCATTTTGCTATTACAGATAGGGCTGCAGACACTTGTGCGGCCCCTTCTGTAATACAGATAGTGCTAGCACACATGTTGCGCCAGCGATATCACTAGAGGGCGTTCCCTCATTTGCATGGGGTGGTGGCCCCATGCAAATGAGGGAATCTCTTTACCTCTGCGCCCCCGTCACATTATGGGCGCAGGTGCAGAGGTGAAGAAGCGGTCAGGAGGTGCACTGACAGCCAGCCACAAATAGGTGGAGCACTGTCAGTTTACCTCCTAATGGCCTCCATTTGGAGTGGGTCCCAGACATCCCCTTTCAGGCAGGTGCAGTCACTCACTGCACCTGCCTGCAAGGGCATCTCTCTCCTCTCTTTAAAGTGCAGGTGGGCTGCCGCCTGCCCACAGAAACTTGAATACCCTGCCCCCAGGGAAGCATGAGTTTGCGGCTGCCCTGAGTGCAGCACATTCAACCAAATAGGGCGCACTTTCCCTGTTTGTGCACAGCGCACCTGTTTGAAGGTGCGTTGTGGTGCAAAACAAGGAAAGTGCACCCAATATGGAATAGGGCCCCAAGTGTCTAAACCGGCATCATATCCTTGAGAAAGCCTTGAACTGCTCTGTCTCACTACCTTGAGCGAGTCAAGTGCTGAAAATTAGCATTTGGTTATTGAGTTTGAAATCCAATAAAGCTGCAGCCCTATGACACCAATGGGAACCAACTCCACTTGTTTCAATTTAAGCCCATAACCACCGACTTCCCATGGAACTTAGGGGACAGGATCTTACAAGGTCAATATCCCAGTTAGGATTAGCAGTGCATGGGAAGCGGGCGCTAATGCCCTCTCAAGTATGGTCTGTTAGGGAAGTAAATTGGTAGATTGGTATAGGAATCGAAAGTCGAGTTTGCAGATGATGCGGCCAAATGTAGCTTTATTTTCTTGGATTTTTCCACTCCCTATGGAATTCCTCCAGTATTCCCTGGAGTTGGGGGATATATAACCTGCTGAACTATAGCTCCACTAACATTTCTTTCAAACAGATTTTGCAAATTTGGCCCAGGTCCCAAACCAATAAATAGCTGCCAGAGCACCAATGAGCAGCTCTTCGCAATTTCATTTCACAAATGCAGCTGTTCGAACAGCTGTGCGTTTTGTTTTCTGCATTTCTCAAAAACCTATTGCACGTGTTTCTGCAAGACCAAGCAAACTGGCTAAGTTAAAGCAAGCTCTGTGTTCCAGCCAAATGGAATTCTCTTCAGCAAACTTTTGGGACTCTACTGTAGTAGCCCCTCCCTTGACTAATCTGCAAAAACTTTCTGCAAAAACATTCCAACTCTACTTGACGTCATTGCAATTGTTTGTTGCATATTCATCTAGCAAGGAAAATGTTATTCACGATGGAATAACTGTTTCCCTGTCATCTTCGCTAATATATATATATATATTATCTACTGGCGGTCGCCAGTAGATAGTTATAGTTAGGACCGTGTTTCCATAGGAAATCTGCAACATTCTATTTGGAATAACTTTGGCGCCGGTTGACGAATCCTCGCGAAATTTTCAAAATAGGTGGGGCGCTCCGCTCCGCTCCTACCCTGAAAGTCTCGGGGGGATTCGTCAAGCGGGGGCTGAGAAAAAAGGGGGGTCCCAAAACGCGTTTTCCCCATGCAATTTTCCATAGGGACCTTTAGTCCAAGGTACAGCCCGAACGGCTGAACAGAATTACTTGAAATTTGGCAGAGAGGTAGTCCTCAGCTCAGGGATGTGCCTTTTGCATATATGGAGTCAATCTGTTCAGTAGTTCCTGAGAAAATTGCAGTTAAAAGCACATACATATCTATAGCCGCGCACCGTGCGCGCACCGTGCGAGCACCGTGCGCGCACCGTGCGAGCACCCTAACGTGCGCGAGCATAATTCTGATTGGTGGTTACATGTTAGTCAACGTTCAAATCGGTCGAAATCAGGAAGTGTCTGCCGCCATTTTGTTTGTTTTCAGTGCGAGAGTGAAAAAGGAAGGTGGCGAACGTGAAAAGGGGGCAGGGTAGAGAGTTCCTGACCCCCTAGCCTTTGTCAGGGGGTCCCTGAAGGACCCCGAAGGCAGAAAAAAACATTGTAATTTTTTTTTTTTTAAATCGCAGGGGTGCCCGCACCGTGCGCGCACGGAGAAAAACCAAAAAATAAATAAATAATTTTTACATTTTTTTTAATACGTAGTTTATTGTATAATAAATATATAAAAAAAATAATAATACATACATAACTTAGCATTTAAAAAAACGTACCAATTCACTGAAAAAACCATATGTTTCACACATGTTATAGTTAGGAATTAGCATTTAAAAAACCTTGCAAATTCACTTAAAAAACCATAGGTTTCACACATGTTATAGTTAGGTGGATATTTCACTCGTAAAAAACCAATGAAATTCCCCCGTTATAGTTAGTTCAGATAACTATAACTCGCGCGACCGCCACTCTATCACAAGGATGATGTCATCAGTGATGTCATGAGTGATGCCACTGACCATGTCATGAGTGATGTAATGTGTGACGTCATGAGCAGTGGATTGCGGGCGCGCGAGTTATAGTTATCTGAACTAACTATAACGGGGGAATTTCATTGGTTTTTTACGAGTGAAATATCCACCTAACTATAACATGTGTGAAACCTATGGTTTTTAAAGTGAATTTGCAAGGTTTTTTAAATGCTAATTCCTAACTATAACGTGTGTGAAACCTATGGTTTTTTCAGTGAATATATATATATATATGTACGCTCCCAAAGTTGCACCGGCAGCCAGGTCACTCGCAGGCGGGTGCTATAGCGTGGCGGTGCCCCACGTAAATATACAGCTCCCAAAACTCCCTTATTTTTCAAATAGAGTTAAGCACTCACTGGAGGGGTTGACACGCAACCGACATAACGCCATGTATGGCGTTATGTCGGTTGCGTGTCACATAGCAATAGAACTATACATTCAGTTATGGTTATGTGTATTAATTTACCCAGATTTGGAGGTCATCATTGTTATATACATATTTTGATGAATTGTTTTGATTGTGACACATTTAGATTGTACATAAGAGAAATATCGAATGAATCATTGAAAATGCGATTTTTTTCTTTGTCATGGCTCCTTGAGGGTTAAAAAGTACGTCTTATTCACATTCTGTTGTGCTTAGAGTACATCACTCAAAGATGGCCGCCCCACGCGTAATGAGATAGCGTGGATTATTGCCATCATTTGTTTTGATCACGCTGTCGCGCTTAACATGGCGTATTTAATGTTTGCGCGCGGTTCTGTTAATGAGACACTGATGAAGATTATCTCGAAACGCGTCTGTCTTGCTGTTCGAGTTTTCTGCTGAAATAAAGAAAATCCGATACTCAACCCCTCCAGTGAGTGCTTAACTCTATTTGAAAAATAAGGGAGTTTTGGGAGCTGTATATTTACGTGGGGCACCGCCACGCTATAGCACCCGCCTGCGAGTGACCTGGCTGCCGGTGCAACTTTGGGAGCGTACATATTATCCAGGGCACCATCCCCGCAACTCTATTATATTGAATATCATTGGAGACTCAACTGAGATCGCAGTCTGCGCATTATCCGAGGATCGTTTGGATAACAACGAACCCGGTAAGCCGTGACATCTATCTACATATATTGCAAGCCTGTTGAGATCTTTACAAATAATTTTGATACGGGATAAGGCGTTTGGAGGGGTGTATCGGTAGGGGAAGCAAACGCTTCGCCCAAGGCAGATGTAACGAACATGTTTGACGAAGCAGACCGCCACGAAGCAGCACGTGATATTTTCAAAAAAACTGCGGATAGAAGCACTACCGGATCCGATGAAACACCGAGTGGGTCCAGTACTCGAATTACCCTACGTACACAGTACAACAAACTTGAA